>NC_054487.1:46722746-48200246 GCF_017639515.1 Carcharodon carcharias | reverse complement strand
ATGGGTTTTTTTTTTGGAAATCAGCGAAGCATTCATAAGATGCCCTTTAGGAAACATCAACAAACAACAATTGAAATTGCTAGAATGGAGTGTTTTTTTTAAATTTCACTTGATACCTGCAGCTTGTTTGTTTTTTCAGAAAGTTTAGGGATTTAAGTAACTTCAGACCTTGACAGTTAAACAGAGTTTACCTGCCTTTCAAGAGCATTTACTTCTAATTCCCACACTAAGGCCCTTGCAACATCCAAAATGTGGTCTGTTTGAACTCAGCACTGAGCTCTCAAATGGTGCTGCTGAGTTTGGGTTCTCCACCCCCCCCCCCCCCCCCCCACCGCAACCCCAATGTGAAACACACCCTAACCCCTTTCCCCTAACAGCAAAAATTGGAACTGTCTGAAATGGAAGCAAGACTTCCATATCTAGGTCCCATCTGCCATTTTTAAAGATCCATGGAGTCTTCCTGACACCATGACAACCCAGGCCAGGATGTCTACACAGGGGTGTTGAACTGGAATGATGGTAAATTGGCTTTTGTACTAAAAATAAAATTCTTTACAGTAAACTTGTCTAATAGTTTCTTCCTAAGGAATCTTGGCTGAGAAATTTGTACAGTGTAGGAGACCAGCATAAAATTAATGCTGGACCAGGAACCGTGTCTAAAGGCGCCTGGCCAAGGCTCGCTGAAAATTGAAACTTGGTTCTCATTTTGGGAAAAAGTGCAAGCTGCAGACACTGATCTATTTTGATTTTGTTAGGAGGACATTTTAGCCTTTTAAAAACAAATCAATTTTTGACGTTGAAGCCTGCAAATAGGATGTTTACAGACATAGGTTAGAATGCACTGTTGGATCGTACTAAAATCTTTTGCTGATGTTATGATTGACATTAAGATGTAAATATTTGCACCTAAATTGTTCATTCTTAGCCTTACTGGCTTTCCTGATTGGCCTTTGTGTTGCTGCGATTCCTTTTAATTGAATTATTCCAGTGTGACTTGCAGCTTGGTCTGCCCTCCTTTTTGTATCTGACTGTAGTATGTCTAACACTTGTCTGATTATTCACTTGAGACCAAAATATGATTGGCATTACTGACAAATTCCAAAATTTGCAAACCTGTAGTTTTGCCAAGGTTGAGTTCGCAACTAATGCATGCGCTTAAAGGCCAAACCTCTAGGTAACGTAGTGAAGAAGGAGCTGCTGCAAGTGTGGGAAAAAAATGTTCACTGCTAAACACTGCCATTACTTTGCTCTGCAGATAAAACATACTTTAAATCTGTAATGCTTTACTGTCTTAGAGGCTTCTGATGTATTTAGGTTTTTAAAGTACTTCCTAGACATCAGTTGTTAGTGTTTGAAGTTCTTTGCTGATTAATCAATGTAAGCAGCAATAGAATGCCTTCAGCTTTACAAAAACTCTGAAAACCATATCAGGCTAGATTTTGACCAAGTTCACGCCTTTAAAAATTGTGGGCGAGTCCTGATTCCGGGGTTCCTGACCCCATTCCTGGGGTTCCTGACCCCATTCCTGGGGTTCCTGACCCCATTCCTGGGGTTCCCGACCCCATTCCTGGGGTTCTCAATTTTCAGGAGTAACTTTTAAGGGTGTGGGCTGGTTTGGGCCTACACCCTGCACTCCTGACCTGGCAAGCTTCGCTGGGGGATAGGCATGTTCTAATCCTCTGCAATTTTCATGGAGTCGGGTCAGCTTTTCAAAGAGTCATGGTTCATGGCACCTCAGAGGTGTCATGAATCATAGTTTGTATGAGGGAACATTTTGAAAGATAAGTTTAATCCTTATGCTCCCAAACAACTCCTATGGCCACTCATGCCCCCGTGCCAAGCTATGGCACTTTCATACCCATCCACCCACTATATACTTTATAGAAGCAATGAACCCTATAGTGACAGTTGGATGTGCAAAAAGAAACTTTGACAACACAGTCAATCATTGATAACTTTCCACTCCTTAAAAAAAAACCTCATTTTTATTACAGCCCAATTAAAGTGTCAATCATCCAGACCCTTTAAGTATCAATAGCTGAGACAGCAAGCACTTGACTATATAGTATTATAAGCCTCAGAGATTGTGTGTGTTAATACAATTTCTCTTGGATGTACAGTATGTTTCATTTCAAAATATCAGAGGTGCCAAAATTTACTTTCTCAACACTTGTAAATATATGTAAAGCTACAATGACATGTAAGGTTTCGAGAACATGAAAATTAAAAATCTGTAATATATCTCGCAGGTCTATCTAAACGTGTAAATGCACATTGTGAAATTGACAGCGTAGATCAAGGAGCCAGAGCTGTCAAGCAGTGTTTTCACTGGGGCTCAGATGTTTCAACAAGCTAATGGATTTCTGGGGTCTTGGCCAAGCCTCAATATGTATGTATGCCTGGCTGAGAGTCCAGAAATCCATTAGCTTGTTGAAACACCTGCACCCCAGTGAAAACATTGCTTGATTAATTGCTCTGTCACTCTAATCTATGCTGTCAATTTCACAATGCTTATTTACACAAGATAAAGGGGTTTTATTTGCTTGTAGTTTCAGCTAGTGACACTTAAAAGGGGTCTGGATGAGTCACAATTCTGTTGGGCTAGAGTAAAAGGACTTTTTTAAGAAAATGGAAAGTTATCAATGAATGACTTTATTAAAGCTTTTTACACATCCCACTGTCACCATAAGGTTAATTGCTTTTATATAGCATATAGTGGGTTTATGGGCATGGAAATGCCATAGCTTAGGATGGGGAGTACGAGTGGCCATAGGGTTTGTTTTGGGAGGGCATACCTTGGCATGAAGTGGGCGTGAGAGGCCATATGGGGTGAGTAAGAGGCATGAGGTGCCATATGAGGTGGTATGGGAAGTGTGGGATATGAGGTGGTGAGAGGTGAGAGGTGAGGGTTGGAGGGCCTTTCTCTTTTTATTATAACTGTGACGAAGTCCCACAGCACTGAGGTGGGCTGCTTCTGCATCTAGTAGCTTCTGTGACTGCCGCCAAACTTTTTCCCAGATCAGCTGGACCAACTGCTGCCTACATCTATCCACTGCCCACCGCCCCACCAACAATGAAGATCCTGTCCTTGTGGGCGCTTTCTCCCCAGCTAGGCAGGCTGAGGCAGGAATTTCCCCAACTCCCATTATTGCCTTGAGGCTGAAAATCTATCCCATTGTCACCTTTTCAGCTTTGGGTGCAAAGCTGCTATGCACAGCAAATGGTTTTATTTCATATTGCATTTTTGTCCCCTTTTTTTCCAATGGTTTTTTCTAGTATTCATTTTGTAGTATTATACACGTTTAGATAGACCTGCGAGATATATTACAGATTTTTAATTTTCATGTTCTCGAAACCTTACATGTCATTGTAGCTTTACATATATTTACAAGTGTTGAGAAAGTAAATTTTGGCACCTCTGATATTTTGAAATGAAACATACTGTACATCCAAGAGAAATTGTATTAACACACACAATCTCTGAGGCTTATAATACTATATAGTCAATGCTCCTTGTACCAATGCTGAGCAACTATATAATTAGTAGAATATGGTATCATTTGGAAAAGTTGATAATATTAAAAGACCTACTAAGGAGCTTGGCAGACATGTGTTTAGTTCCTGCTGAACTATTGAAATTCGACACACTGTGGGATACTGGGGTGTTGTTCTTTTTTGAGTGAATTATAATCCTTTTTGGAAAGGAACGTGATTTATTCAGACTCAACAATGTACAATTAGTGTAAGAGTTATAAGCAAAGCAGTCCACCATACATTTGAAAGTGGATATTTACTCTGGATAGAGGTATAGCATTTAAAACCTTAATTGATTTACTAAGTGTTTTAATTACAATGTTTTGTGAAGTTGCAATTCTTGGGCTTTTTTAGTACAATTTTTGAAATGGAGCATTGTACTGTGTATGTTAACTTTGAAATTGGGAGAAAGTAGATTTAATTCCGAATATTTTTGCAATTTGTTCCATTTTTCAGCACTAATTTGTATTTAGTACATTAATCTTCAGATTATTGTTGGTCCTTCTTTCTAAAGATTTATTTTTGTTTTGTTTGCAGATTTTCCATTCAGAATGTTGAGTTGGAAATATAGGTGAAGAATGATGTAAAACTGAATTATCCTTTGCACCCGTGAGGTGATGCTGTCCCAGAGCAACCCACAGTAAGGTTGTTGTCCAACAACAGGATATCAGCAGTAAAAAGGCTTGAGCGTTATAGACTGTTGAAATGGATTTTATTTTTCTAGGTCAATTGCAATCTACGTGACGTTATAGATTTCTTCTGTAATGAAGGGGCTGATTCTTTAAGTACAATTTACCCATAATTTGGGGACAGTCTAGTGTCACCATGGCTGATGAAAAAACCAGGACTCAAATGGTAACTGCTGAGAAGCTGGTGGGACTGCTGGAAAATGGCATAGAGAGAGTGCTGGTTATTGACAGTCGTTCTTTTGTTGAGTACAATGCCTCACATATCTTGGATGCTGTGAATATTAATTGCTCAAAGCTCATGAAAAGAAGACTGCAGCAAGACAAAGTACAAATAATAGAACTCATCCAGCATTCTGCAAAACAAAAGGTAGGTTTATGCTGGAAAAGTAAAGTTGAGAGATTATCAGGGGAAATTTGTATAGTGCATTCATTACATTTTTCATCATTTTCTTAAGTTTAAAATTCATTTTTTTGTTATGAATGGATAAGTGAATTACATATCTATACAAAATAAAATTAAATATTTGCTGTATTGCCATACCCTAGTAAAGGAGAAGCTCAAGTAATTGCCTCATTCTATCTTATTTGATTCCTAAACATGAACCAACACCATTGATTCTTAAACACTAACCCAACATCATTGCTATGATAGCTGAAGTGGAAAATGAAAAAAAATGCACCTTGGAAGAAGGTTGATATTTATTTTATGGCTTGCTTAAGAATTTGAAAGGATGTGTGTCTCAGTCTTGGTGTCACATGATTCACAAAAAACCCAAAATACCTATTCAGGTGGCTGACGATTGTTGGTAAATGTGCATGTTTTCTTCTACATTTTTAGAAAAATGTTTCATAAATTTTGTTTCCAAATTATATTTCTTCAGGGGCAGTGTTACCACCTAGAATTTACAGCATAGAAATGGACCACTTTGCTCAAAAAGTCAATGCCAGTTTTTATTCTCCATGTGAGCCTCTTCTCACCTTACTTCATCTTGCCCTATAAATATCCTTCTATTCTTTTCTCTCTCATGTGCTTAATGAGTTTTCCCTTAAATGCATCTATGCAATTTGCTTCAGCCACTCCATGTGCTAGTGAGTTCCCATGTTCTCACCACATATAGGCATTGCTCCTAAATTTCTATTAGGTTTATTAGTGACTATCTTGTACTTAAAGTCCCTAGTTCTGGACTGCCCCACAAGTGGAAACAACTTTGTTAAGTCTACACTATTGCACCTATTTTATGGACGTGAAATTCTGATCAGTAACACTATATACGGCATTATGAAAGCCAGTGGCTTTTTGAGTTGGGCACAAAGCACCTCCAGCAAAACTCACACAGCTCCCCATGCTGGGAACGGAGCTTGTGCAGGCATTCCCTGCATGTACCATAAACCTCCAAACTTTCATGACGCCAAACACCCCTGCTGGCTGAGTTGACCCTCTACTTACCAACTTGGATCACGTAGGTTTGTTCAGCATATTTGCTTGTCATTCATCATGTAAGAGGGACCCAGCATTGGCATTATTTTAAAGGATCAGGCACAAAACTTGCAGGTAAGGTAATTTAGAATAACTTCTGCTATTGCAATGTCTCTGGAAATATGGTAGCATGTTTATGGAGAATCCCTGGATTTGGCAGTGAGTGTTGATGTATCCTCAAAGGGTAGGCAGAGGATTTGGTGATCTCTGCACATAAAAGCTCCATCAGTTGCAGTGCCTCTGGGTCTGCAAAATATCTGCAGAAGCTGTGAAGAGAGCAAATTCTGCGTGATTCCCTCTGCTAAGTCAGAACCAGACTTCCCCCATGCTCTTGGACAGTGACAGGAGGCTATCTGGCAGGCCAAACAAAGCAGCTAGCGTCTCTGCATCCTCATCAGCGTTTTCCTGTATGACATCTCCTCTGAGCCCCCTGCTACTTCATCTATGACCTCTCACTCCAGTCAGCTGGCACATAAGCCATCTTTATATAGCTTATGCCTGGTGACTCGCCACGGGCAGATCCCAATTCTGTACCACCCACTAAGTTATGTGCAATGGTAGTATCTGAGCTGGTGACTGGAAATGTTGGATAAAGTGACCAGGCTTCTCTATAGATGTTGTGCTGTTGCACTCTCTATTCTTCCTGTGTGTGCTGTGGCTGGGCAGGCAGCAGTTCAGGGATGTATGAGAGCAGGAAATGAGAAAGGGGGAAGAGTGGGGCTGATTAGGATGGAAAACAAGAGGTTTATAATCACACCACCTGCAGCCTGTCCATCATGACAGATAACAAGATGAAGGTGGCTGAGAGTTGAGAAGGGGCATATAGCAGAAACGTACCATTACCTGTCATATTCGTGCCACAAAAGTGTCAGTCAATGACCATCTCCAACAAGAGAGAGCTCGGAATTCTGCGGCAATTAACTCACCTTCTTACTCCCAATAGCCTCTTCATCATCTGCAAGGCACAAATCCAAAGTATAACTACTGTCCATTTGCCTGGATGAGTGCAACTCCAACAAAACTCAAGAAGCTTTACATTATTCAGGGAAAATCAGCTCGCTTGATTGGCACCCCATCCACCACCTTCAACATTTACTCCCTCCACCACTGATGCACAGTGGCAGCAGTGTGTATTATATGCAAGGTGCACTGCAGCAACTTACCAAGGCTCCTTCAACACCTTCCAAACCTGTGACCGCTACCACCTAGAAGGACAAGGGCAGTAGATACATGGGAACACCAGCACCTGCAAGTTCACCTCCAAGCCACTTACCTTTCCTTCTCTGTCACTGGGTCAATATCCTGCAGCTCCCTCCCTAATAACACTGTGGATGTACCTACACCACATGGACTGCAGTGATTCAAAAGGGAAGCTCACCACCACCTTTTCAAGGACAGTTAGGAATGGGCAACAAATGCTGGCCTAGCCAGTGATGCCTACATCCCGCAAAAGAATGAAATAAAACGCTCAAACGCATTGCTGAGCACCACAGGCTCTGTCCTGAAGAATCCCATAATTCAGAGAGCCATTTCCATAGGGCTCAAGAGACACAAGCATCCTTAACTCCACCAGTTCTCCTCTGCTCCTCCTCTTATGGCCCATCTTGTCCAGAAAGAGAGGGAAGAATGTCAGTGATTGATTGGGTGGTGTACCTGCCACATTCAAATCACTGGAGGTATGTGAAATCAGCAGCAGCTCGATGTGAGGTTAGCTTCATTGGAGCTGTGTGACAATGAAGTGGAGTTTGTAGATATTAGGCCTGAGTTTTGAGTGCCAGGGCTGCTGATCACTTAGTGACAGGGGTTTGCTGCATTGAACAGCATGAGAGGTTGATGGAGTGACGGACAAGGAATGTTACATGAAGATGCATTCACTGGCATAGACTACCTTCATCAGACCATTATACTTTTTGTACCACCACCAGGTCCTTGCAGCCAGAATCTGGGAATTGACTTCCCTGGCCATCTCCTCCCACTCCCTTTGGTGGGTGGTCTTTGAGGGCCTCCTGCCTTCTTCATGGAAATCTGTTTTCTCGCCTCTTGTTCACCTTCATCACTAAGGATAACTTCACGATCACATTGGGAGCCTGGGAGCACGCACTGCTCTGGTGTTCCGTTCTGCATGTTTATAATTGCAGCAATAACATTTCAGCATTAACCTCGTGTGACTCAGTGCTGCTTTTCTTTAAGAGGGCAGACTGCCTCTAAGTTGAGCAGGCTGCCTGCACCATGTGCTCTCTGTGAATGCTGCTTGGCCCCCTGCTGAGCACTGAGGCAGGCCCTGCTCAAACCAAAGCCGCAGTCAGAAAAATGATGAGGTAATAGCAAGCTTGAGTGCTGTCTGTCTCCGTGACAACAGGAGTAGACATAGGTAGGTCTTTTTTTTTTAACAACTCTCTCATTTTATTGAATGATAGAAATACTTGTGTTTTCTCAAGGAGGACAATTTAAATTTCACAAAAATGTTTACTTGGCTTCCTGTTAAGTTTCAGACTTTTGCCTTGCTGAGTAAACATGATTTGTACATGAGTATGACCGATGCAATGACAAGTTCATTAAAAAATTAACAACTTTATGAATCTAAAATTATGTTTCTTCAGTATTTTGTTCAAAATAATCTTTGCATACATTTTGCGAAACACTGCTACATGGTCCATTCAAAAGAAAACAGTGCCCAGTTAAGAATATCTGGTAAATAAAGCAATTTCATGGTTTTCCTTTCTGCTGGAATAGCCATACTTGGGATTACTGTGCATACTATGCTCCTGACCCTGTATTCAACAATTCTGACTAGAGAGGAGACGACTGGTCACGACTCTTGCAGAATTGGGCCTTTGCCTTTTGAGCCTACTCACTTGAGAAAGAGCCCCCCCCCCCCCCCCCGCACCCACTCCATCCCTACTACACCACCCCGCAAGCTCTTACTGGTATCTGTCAAGACGATAATTGAGTGTACAGTATTAGTAAAGGAAATTCATTAGATGTTGTATATCTCCATTTGCAAAAGGCATTTGAGGTGCTGTATGAAAGTCTTGTTCGGAAATTCGGAGCATCCTGCAATGTGAAGGTAACCCTGACTTCATTTTTCTACCACAAGCATCTTATTAAATCCCACTCACCTGTTGCCTCCAACAGTAAGTGTGAGGACCTCATGGATTTCTTGGACAAGAAGATTGAGATGACCTAATCAGCTGCCTGTGCCACTTTCCCTAGCCCACAGGACTGAACTTCTATGGTTCCTCCTTGCTGAACCTGAACTTGTATCTTTCTCTTTCTCTACTCTCTTCTCTCATGCCCTCTCTGAGCTCATCTTGTCCGTGAGATCCACCTCTTGCTTGCTCTCTCAAGCCTATTCCTGCTAAACTACTGACCACCCAACTTGCTTTCCTGGCTCTGATGTTAGCTGACATTCTTAACGGTTCTCTCTCCTCAAGTCCTGTCCCTCCTTCAAACCTGCTGTCATTGCCACATTCCTCAAAAAAGATACAAGTAACATCCAGAAATAGCTGTAAATCAGGAAATGGAAGGGAGGGAGGAACTCTGTGGAAAATTACAATCACCAAGGAAGTGGTATTGAGAAGATTGTTGGAACTGTGGGCTAACAGTCCCTGGGTCCTGATGGACTTCATCCTAGCATCTTAAAAGAAGTGACTAGTGAGATAGTTGATGTGTTGGTTTTAATTTTCAAAATTCCCTAGATTCGGGTAAGGTTCCATTAGATTGGAAAATAGCTAATATAACTCCTTTATTCAAAAAGGGAGGGAGACAGAAAGCAGGAAACTACAGGCCAGTGAGCTTAACGTCTGTCAAAGGGAAAATGTTAGAAGCTATTATTAAAACGTTACAGCAGGGCAGTTGGGAAAATTCAGGGTAATCAGGCAGAGCTAACATGATTTTGTGAAAGGGTAAAATCAAGTTTAATCAATTTATTGGAGTTATTTGAAGAAGTAACATATGCTGTGGATAAAGGGGAACCGTCGATGTACTTAGATTTCCAGAAGGCATTTGATAAGTGCCACATCAAAGGCTATTGCGAAAAATAAAATCTCATGGTGTAGGAGTAACATATTGGTATGGATAGAAGATTGGCTAACTAAAGGAAATGGAGGCTAGGCATAAATGTGTCTTTTTCTGGTTGGCAAGGTTTAACTAGCGGTGTGCCATAGGAATCAGTGCTGGGGCCTCACCTTTTACAATTTATAGAAATGACTTGGTGAAAGGACGGAAGTTATGGTTGCTAAATTTGCTAATGACACAAAAGATAGGTAGGATAGTAAGATGTGAAGAGGGTACAAGGAGGCTACAAAAGGATATAGATAGGTTAAGTGAGTGGGCAAAGACCAGGTAAAGACCTGGAAAATGGATATAATGTGGGAAAGTGGGAAATTCTCCATTTTGGCAGGAAAAATTAAAAAAAGGAACCATATTATTTAAATGGTGAGAGATTGCAGAGCTCTGAGATGCAGAGGGATCTAGGGGTCCTAGTGCATGAATCGCAAAAGGTTAGTATGCAGGTACAGCAGGTAATTTATTACGAGGGGAATTGAATACAAAAGTAGGGAGGTTATGCTTCAGTTATACAAGGATACCACATCTGGAGTACTGTGCACAGTATTGGTCTCCTTATTTAAGGAAGGATGTAAATACATTGGAAGCAGTTCAGAGAAGGTTTACCAAACTAATACCTGGATTGGGCAGGTTTATGAGGAAAGGTTGGACAGGCTAGGCTTGTATCTGCTGGAGTTTAGAAGAGTAAGTGGTGACTTGATTGAAACACAAGATCCTGAGGGGTCTTGATAGGGTCGATGTGGAGAAGATGTTTCCTCTTATGGGAGAATCTAGTACTAGGGGTCACTGTTTAAAAATAAGAGTTTGCTAATTTAGGATAGAGATGAAGAGAATTTTTTTTCCTCAGAGGGTTGAGAGTCTTTGGACTCTCGTCCTTGAAACGTGGTGGAAGCAGAGGCTTTGAATATTTTTAAGTAAGAGGTAGATAGATTCTTAATAAGCAAGGGGTGAAAGGTTATCAAGGGTAGGCAGGAATGTGGAGTTGAGCTTATAATCAGAGCAGCCATGGTCTCATTGAATTGTGGGGCAGGCTCAAAAGGGCAAGTGGCCTACTCCTGCTCTTAATTTGTATGTAAAACAATCCCTGACCCTGCCGTCCTTTCATACTATCACCCATGTACAACCTCCCTTGCATCTCCAAAGTGTTGTCACCTACAAAATTCATGCCAGTTTCCCTGAACTCCTTTGTTGAATTCTTCCCCTAGCTTCTGTCTCTCCCACTGATTGAAACAGCCCTTTTCAAAGTCACAAATGACATCCTATGTGATAAAGGCATAGTATCTCTCCTATCAGCAGCCTTTGTCCACACCACCATCGTCCAGTGTACTGTACTTGTCTGGTTCTATTCTTATCCATCTAATCGTAGCCAGAGAATCGCCATTATTGGCTTCTCTTTCCATTCCCACACAGTCATCTAATTGTTGATCCTCTGACATCATCCAAAAATAGATCAGTTTCCACACGTGTGCTGAAGACACCCAACTTTACCTTACTCCCACCACCTCTCTCATCCCTCTGTCTCTAAATTGTCAACTGCTTATCCTTTATTAGATTAGCAGAAATTCCCTGTAATTAAATATTGAAGACTGAAGCTGTTGTCTTTGGTCCCCACCATAAACTGCATTCCTTTGCCACTGACTCCATCCCTCTCACCTGAGGCTGAATCACACTGTACGCAATCTTTATATCATATTTGGTCCTGAGATGAGTTTCAAGCTACATAACTGCACCAGCACAAAGACCACCTACTTCCACCTGTGTAACATCGGCTGGCTTTAATCCTGCCACACCTAGTCTTCTGCTGAAACCCTGATTCATGTTGTTCTTACCTCTCAGCTTGACTATTTCAATGTAATTCAGTCGGTCTCCCACATTCTACTCTTTTTTTTGTAAACTTAAGATCATCCAAAATTCTGCACCCCATGTCCTAAGTTGTGCCAAGGCCTGGTCACCCATCACCTCTGTGCTCGCTGACTTATATTGACTGCTGGTCAAGGAATGCCTCCATTTTAAAATCCTCAGCCCTCTATGGCCTCGCCCCTCCCAATCTCTGTAATCTCCAGCTGCACAATCCTCAGATACTGTGTTGCACTAATTCTGGCCTCTTCAACATCCACGATTTTAATCACTCCACCACTGGTGGCCACACTTTCAGTTGCCTAGGCCTTAAGTTTTGGAATACCCTCCCCACATCTGTCTGCTTCACGACCTCACTTTCTTCCTTTAAGACACTCATTAAAACCTAACTCTTTAACAAAGCTTTTGGCCATCTGACCTGACATAACTTAAGTGGCTTGGTGTCATACATTAGTTTTGTAATGCTTCTGTGAAGCACATTGGAACATTTTATTATGCTAAATGTGCTATATAAATATTCGTTGCTGTTACGGTTGGGATGCTGTTGGGACCCATAGCCTTTGGTGTAACCAGTGCGGTCAGCCATTTCATGGTATCACATGGAGTGAATCAAACAGGCTGAAGACTGTCATGCGTGATGTTGGGGACCTAAAGAGGAGGTCGAGATAGGTAATCCACTTAGCATTCCTGGATGAAGACCGTTGCAAATGCTTCAGCCTTGTCTTTTGCACTCGCATGCTGGGTTCCCCCATCACTGAGGATGGGAATGTTGATAGACCCTCCTCCTCACATTAGTTATTTAATTGTCCACTAATCATACAGCCGAATGAGGCATAGCTGCTGATTTTTGATCTGATCTGTTGGTTGTGAGATCACTTATCTCGGTCTCTAGTATGTTGCTTCTGCTGTTTAACATGTATGTCGTCCTATGTTGTAGCTTCACCAGGTTAGCACTTTTTTAAAGTATGCCTGGTGCTACTTCTGGCATGCTCTCCTGCACTCCTTGGTTGAATCAGGTTTGGTCCCTTGGCTTATGGTAATTGTAGATCGAGAGATATCCAGGCCATGAGTTTATAGATTGGGGTGCTGCTGATGGCCCTCAGTAGGTAATTTGTGATTAGACATTTTCATGCAGTAGAATGCAAGACCATACAGGGGTAGCAGGCTGTATTGTCATCACAATTCTCCGCTTACACCATAGCTGATGAAATGAAACATAGTTTAGGAATATCTAAGGATAGGAAAGAAAATATCTTAAGTATGAAATTAAGAAGAGTCAGAATGTCCATTAAATATGTGTTGCAGTATTTTCAGAACAAGTGAGTTTCACTTTAGTTGACTTGGGTCATTGTTACAATAACAGCAGGATTAAAGCTAGAAGGGTATCTGCTTCTGCTCTACAACTATAATTATTGCTGCATCTTCTGATGAAAGCTATGTATTAGCACTGCAGGTATTTTTTAGGTGTCACCCTTGGCTCAGTGATAGCACTGTTTCCTTTGAGTCAGAAGGTTCTGGGTTTTTGCAGAGCTTGATCACATACTCCAAGCCGACACTTCAGTGCAGTACTGCTGGAGTGCTGTACCATAAGAGGTGCTGTCTTTTGGCTGATACATTGAAACTGTGTCCTCCCTGTCTGTTCAAGTGGATGTAAAATAGCCATGGCATAATTCATAGAAGCGTATGGGAGTTGGCCTGGTGTTCGGGTCAACATTTATGCCTTGACCAGCACCACTGTCCAATCCACAATCCTTTGCCCTTCCTGTCTTTACCACTCCACCTTTTCTAACTGTATTACACACACTAACACAGTCTGTGCTCTATTCTCAGAGACCAGCTCACCACGAGAATTTGTTCAAAAACTGCCAAACACAAAACTTCCTTCAGAGAAGACTTTTTTTTCTCTCTCTCAAATTCTGTGTGTTCTGAACTGCCAAACAGAAACACAGACTGAAACCCAACCCTACTGCAATTAGCTTTCCATTTACCCATTGCTTCTTAGGTTGCCATGGGGATGAACAGCTAAGGTCACATGGGAATTTCTTAACACCTATTGATGCCCTAGTCAGGAAAAAAATAAACCTTCTTTAAGAATACTCCCCAGTTCACACTAGTCTTAAAGGGGACATCACACAAAAAGAAACAAGACTTTCCCCAAAGCTCTTGGGTCATCACAGTGACTTAATTGAGATTTTAACATTTTGGAAGCTATTAAGAGTGTAAATAGAGAGAAACTTTTTCTGCTGGTGGGGCAGTCTGAGACAAGGGAACATAAGCTTAAAATCAGAGCTGGGTTATTTGGGGAGAAGTTAGGAAATATTTCTTCATGCATGGTGTAGAACACTCTCCCACCATAAGCAAAATGTGTTGGCTCAATAAATTTGAAACAAAAGATTGATAGTTTGTTATTAAATAAGGGTATAATAGGATATCTAGTCAAAGCAGATGGATGGAACTTCACACGGATCAGCTATGATCTTACGGATTTGGCAATCAGGCTTGAAGTGCCAAATGGCCTAGTCCATTTATTTTGCTATTTCATATTGCAGTAAAAGAGTAGTGAGTTCTGAATCATTGTTTTGGTCAACATTTTGAGCTCTTTTCAGACCTCTCTTTCATAAAGGAAAATGGTAATTCAGTTTACTGACCTGCAGAATTCCAATTATACATTAGACTCCAGAGCATCTATGCATTTTTAGCTAGTATCCACCAACATCTGTAGCATAAATTTGAATAGTAATTGCTTCTCATTGAATTGAGAATTAGCAGATTATGCATTATAATAAGTTAGCATTCTACCCTCTTAACTTCTTTTTAAATTTCTCCCGTTCGATCTCTCTCTGTCACACTCGCTTTGCCAGCTGTAAGATTCTTAATTTGGCTACATGGGTCTGTAGCACAAAGCAACCTATAATTTAGCAAAAATTAACAATTCAAATTATCTGTTGTGGAACATGGAAAAATACCTGTCAGTGCTGTATCACTTTGCTCAGAAAACAAACCTTAACTCATTTAAGAAACAACAGATGTTGCAATAAATGGGCGGTAGGGTTAATCTTCTAGAAAGATGAGATGACACAGATTGATCATTTGACCTGATCTTGTGAAGTTACTTTACCTATCACTTAATAATAACATTTTACATCTCTCAAGGGAAATATAGAATAAAAGTGGTAGTGATATGTAAGGCAGTAATTTAGACAAATCCTTCTGACAGCTTCTTAAACTGCAAGGCCAAAGTTCGCACTGCTTGTGTATCAGCAAAGCCCCAAAACTAATTTATTGCCTTAACTTATTCCTGTTTTTTCTCTTTAGAATGCATAGTTTTAGGGGAAAAATATTATACACTGGATGCATGAACAGAGTAGAAATGCCATGGCCTATTGAAAGGATGCTAATATCATGACTATTATTGAGCTGGTCTGACATATTTTCTTTTGACACTTGTGTCATAGCAATGGAGTCTTTTTGATGGCAAAAACTAAGTATAATTTTCATCATGAACATGAAATGCTGCATCACTGACATGGTTTTCATAAATGTAAAATGAGCTTGAATTCACAAATGTGCAGACGTGGTTTTGAGTAATGATATTGACCTAACTAAGTGGACATCTAATGACTTGCATTTTCGAATTTTAAGTGTATTAATGATCAAAACTACATGTGTTGCAGCTGCAATTTTAATAGTTGCATAAATAGAGCAGGTAACATTTGCAGATAAAGCCTCAAAAAATGATACTTCAAACTAATGGCATATAGCCTACACTTGTGTTATGTACCTCTTTTTATAAGAAACACATTATAGCTGAAAAAAGAGACATGTCTAAGCTTTTCATTTTGCAGTCATCAGGACACTCGCAGGAATACCAATATAAGGGGGAAAACAACGATTTATACTGTATGTGAAAAGAGTGCTGATTGGTTGGCAAGCGGCATTGCCATGGAGAATGTACCACTGATGGTGACTGACAGTTATTGCCAAGCATTGTTTGAAATTTAAACCAGGCAGCTTGACCCCGGTTAGCTAAGCCATTGCCCTGAGGAATGAGTCAGCGAATGGCTATCACTTATTTTGTTTAGCTGAAACAGGTGCAATGTGTGTACATATTCTTTCTGTCTGCAAAGAACAGGACCCTGTGTAACAATATATGTAGCTGCCAGTACGTGCAAATGCGCCACATTGTGAGCCCAAATGATAGTCTTAAATTGGTCGTCAGCGTAATTCCTAGCGCATTGAGGATTATTTATTTAGCAAATGTTGTCCAATCGTGGAATCACATCTAATGTTGGACACTGTGTTTTGAGTTTTGAAAGCACGTGCTGGTTGGGTACAGTCTCTCTCCTACAACTGTTGTGAACAGTGGCCTTGGTTTGCTGTTTGATTCGATCTACCAGTCTTTGGGCCTACATACCTAGCATCACACTGGCACAGAAATTCATATATGGCATTCCTCGTTTGTGTGATAGGCAGAAAGTCTTTTTGGCTTGACAGCAGCATCCTGTTAGTGGTGAATACCACTTGGGTTGCTACTGCATAGTAGCAGCGTGAAACAGCTAGCTTCACCTGTTGCTCAAATTTTTGAGATACCTTGCCCTTCCAGAGTAATCTGAGGTAAACTGGGCACTTTTCAGTGCTGAAAGTGACAGCCTTAGGCCCGTTCATGAGTTTGCTTGATATGCAGCGTGAAATGATCTGATCAAGGTAGCCTTCGATGTGCTCTATTTCAGCATGAAGTTTGCATGGTGAGCAAATAGATCGGGCCCTATTTATAAGGTTGCAGCTAAGACCAATTCCATAGAGTATGGAACTGTATGAATCTCAATGCAGGGTTGAGTTTGCTGTTGTTGTTTGCCGGTGCCTAGGTCGATGCCAGGTGGTCCGTCCAGTTTCATTACTTTAGCTGTTTGATACAACTGAGTGGCTTGCTAGGCCATTTCAGTGGGCTTTTAAGGGCCAACCACATGTAGGCCAGACCAGATTTCTTTCCCTAAAGGGTATTAGTGAACCAGATGGGTTTTTACGACAATCAACAATGCATTCGACTTTCAATTCCAGGTTTTTATTGAATTCAAATTTCACCATTTACTGTGGTGGGATTTGAATCCAGGAGCCCTGGGCCTCTAGATTACTTGTCCAGCGACAATACCAGTATGCCATTACTGGCAGTGCACAGCCGATCACGGGCGGCAATCAGCTCCGTGCCCACCTGCACCTGCTCCCGATTGGCCCACCTGACGGGGAGAAAATTCTCCCCGTGGTCTCTTTTTTCTAACTTGTTCATGGGATGTAGGCGCTGCTGGCTAGGCCAACATTTATTGCCCATCCCTAATTGCCCTTGAGAACTGAGTAGCTTGCTAGGCCATTTCACAGGGCAGTTAAGAGTCAACCACATTGCTGTGGGTCTGGAGTCACATGTAGGCCAGACCGGTAAGGACAGCAAATTTCCTTCCCTAAAGGACATTAGTGAACCAGATGGGTTTTTACGACAACCGATAAATGATTTCATGGTTATCATTAGACTTTTAATTCCAGATTTTTTTTTATTGAATTCAAATCTCACCATCTGCTGTGGCAGAATTTGAACCTGGGTTCCCAGAACATTACCTTGAGTCTCTGGATTACTGGTTTATATTGCTTAGTGGCACTCAAAAGGGTGCATTTAACCAGTAAACCAATGGGTCTGGTAAGAATCTTCAGTTACTGACTGTGGTGAATACACCGACCCATTTACTTAACAAATAGGGTGAAGCAGGAATGTGTCTCGGCCTCTGCTCTTCACACTCTTTTTCTGTGACGTTGATGTTTGCTGATGACTCTGCCCTTGAGCCACACTGTGTGCATGACCTTCAAAGGATCATGTTCTGTTTTCAAAAGCGACTGACAACTATGGGTTCACCATCGGCTTAAGAAAGATTAAGATACTCCATCAACCATCACCAAATTCTGACTATGTCCCATCTACTACAACTATCAATGACGGAGCCCTGAAGGCTGGTAGATAAAGCAGCTATCTTGGAAGCGCAATTCCTAGAAATGCCTGCATTGACTGCAAGGTGGCTAGCAGAATTACAAGAGCAAGTTCAGCATTTGCCTGTTTACGCAAGAGTGGAAGAAATGAGATATCAAGTTTACAACAAAACTTGCTGTGTACAAAGCTGTGCTATAACCTACCCTCCTATGTGGCTATGAGACATGGACTACCTACTCCAGACATATTAAGCATTTGGACAGGTTCCACCTGAAATACATTCAAGCATCCTGGGCATCAAACAGGAGTACTAAGCATCCAGCACTGAGGTACTTCAAAGCGCTGGAATGTCTGGAATGGAAGAACTCATCTTCAGAGCTTAGCTCAGATTTGAGTGGACTTGTATTATGTATGTCTAACAAAATCCCTAAGGTGGTTATGTATTCACAACTTGAACTTGGACACTTCATGCAAGGTAGGCCGAGATTAAATTTCAAAGAATCCATGAAGGCAAACTTCCAGAAACGTGGCATGTCCACCACAGACTGGGAGAAAAATTCACGAGAAAGAACCACCTGGGGAGCAATCTCAAGTAGTGGCATTGTTCCCTTCAAACAACAAAGAACAGAGGCAGCTAAAGATAAAAGGCAGGTTAGAAAGACCAAGCAATCCCAACAAAATCAGACAGTTCATCCTTGCTGTACTGTGGCAGCCACATGCCGCAAAACTCATCCTGCCCTCACTCACCTTTTGCTTGGGCCCCTTGCTGATCCTGGGCTTCTGATGGGGGCGTTGCGTGCAGCAGCCATGGCTCCCACTGTTGCTGCCTGCAGTGGACTGCTGCCTGCCTCTAATTGGCTGGGGGCTCTGGGTGGGGAACGTGACTTCCACCTCTGGGGTCCTTGATCCCGGGGAAGGT
The DNA here is from genome assembly GCF_017639515.1 of Carcharodon carcharias. Lineage (NCBI taxonomy): Eukaryota > Metazoa > Chordata > Chondrichthyes > Lamniformes > Lamnidae > Carcharodon > Carcharodon carcharias. The sequence goes on along the minus strand of NC_054487.1, from coordinate 48,181,731 downwards.
CCGCCTCTGGCCGCTTAGTGCCTGATTGTCACTTAATATGGAGGGCCTGCCTCAAAGTAGGTGGTGAGGGGCTCTCGCTGGCTCTCCAGCAGGTGGGTGAGATCCCCATCGCTTGGATTAAACACCGCCCAGTGTCTTAAGCAATTGTCATATAGGAAAATAAACAATATTAACTGCTTTTGCTCTGAATAGTGAACATTGCCTTCATTGATTTATTTTTTCGTTTTTCTTGTCTGTCTATATGAATTGTAAGGAAAGCTTAAGATCTTTACAGCGCTCTAGTCATGCACATCCATCCCTTAAAATAAGTTTATTTCAGTTTCCCAATTGATCTGTTGATCATTGTCTTGTTTGTTTGTGTTGCACCCTTCAAGTGGGAGCCCACTGACTCCTTATTCGGTATCACTTGCTGACAAAACACCGCTTTGCTGACCAAGCTTGTTCTTGCCAAATATTATCCATTTCTTGAAGAGCAGCATGACCATTTTATTATTTCTACCTATAGTATAAGCCTACAAGCCTTTTTATGTGAAAAGAAAGTGAAAAACCGTAATCATACAAGATTAAACCAAGCCATAATCCTACATATACATGTATATAAGAATAGAGTATCTTACAGAGTTAAGAGTGCTTTATAAATTACAAGATTTGATGTATCCTTTGGGGAGCCGTCTTGAGTTTATATTTGTTAAAAATGTTAGTTTGATTTAAAAAAATTAGGGGAGATCTGTAAAGTGGCACAGTAAGTCCTTCTTAAATTACCTGATCCAACAGCTGTGATGTGGATAATTAAAAACAAAAAAACTGCGGATGCTGGAAATCCAAAACAAAAACAGAATTACCTGGAAAAACTCAGCAGGTCTGGCAGCATCGGCGGAGAAGAAAAAAGTTGACGTTTCGAGTCCTCATGACCCTTCGACAGAACTTGAGTTCGAGTCCAAGAAAGAGTTGAAATATAAGCTGGTTTAAGGTGTGGGGTGTTGGGGGGGGGGGGGGGGGGGGGGGGGGGGGAGGGAGAGAGAGAGAGAGAGAGAGAGAGAAGTGGAGGGGGGTGTGGTTGTAGGCAAAAGCAGTGATAGAAGCAGATCATCAAAAGATGTCACAAACAACAGGACAAAAGAACACATAGGTGTTAAAGTTGGTGATATTATCTAAATGAATGTGCTAATTAAGAATGGATGGTAGGGCACTCAAGGTATAGCTCTAGTGGGGGTGGGGAGAGCATAAAAGATTTAAAAATATTTAAAAATAATGGAAATAGGTGGGAAAAGAAAAATCTATATAATTTATTGGAAAAAAACAAAAGGAAGGGGGAAACAGAAAGGGGGTGGGGATGGAGGGGGGAGCTCAAGACCTAAAGTTGTTGAATTCAATATTCAGTCCGGAAGGCTGTAAAGTGCCTAGTCGGAAGATGAGGTGTTGTTCCTCCAGTTTGCGTTGGGCTTCACTGGAACAATGTACCAAAATGTTGAGACCAAACGTAAACTGGGCGACCGCTTTGCAGAACACCTGTGGTCTGTATGCAGGAATGACCCAAACCTCCATGTCGCTTGCCATTTTAACACTCCACCCTGCTCTCTTGCCCACATGCCTGTCCTTGGCTTGTTGCATTGTTCCAGTGAAGCCCAACGCAAACTGGAGGAACAACACCTCATCTTCCGACTAGGCACTTTACAGCCTTCCGGACTGAATATTGAATTCAACAACTTTAGGTCTTGAGCTCCCCCCTCCATCCCCACCCCCTTTCTGTTTCCCCCTTCCTTTTGTTTTTTTCCAATAAATTATATAGATTTTTCTTTTCCCACCTATTTCCATTATTTTTAAATATTTTTAAATCTTTTATGCTCTCCCCACCCCCACTAGAGCTATACCTTGAGTGCCCTACCATCCATTCTTAATTAGCACATTCATTTAGATAATATCACCAACTTTAACACCTATGTGTTCTTTTGTCCTGTTGTTTGTGACATCTTTTGATGATCTGCTTCTATCACTGCTTTTGCCTACAACCACACCACCCCCCTCCACTTCTCTCTCTCTCTCTCCCTCCCCCCCCACACACCTTAAACCAGCTTATATTTCAACTCTTTCTTGGACTCGAACTCAAGTTCTGTCGACGGGTCATGAGGAGTTGAAACGTCAACTCTTCTCTGCCAATGCTGCCAGACCTGCTGAGTTTTTCCAGGTAATTCTGTTTTTGATGTGGATAATTAATACTACCTTTGCTTTAAGGTAAGGAATCATAGTTCCTAGATTTCATTTTTCATCTATCTTTGGGGAACCTATACACTAAGGAACATACAGAGTTGATAATGATTGGGGAGAGGCTGAAAGAGTACAATAATGTTCACATCATCGTGAAACATTGAAAATTTTGCAATAAAGAAATAGGCCTGAATTTTCATGTGAGCTTGGGAAAACCTGACGTGTACTTTCTCACCTTCCAAAATGCACACCTGGCCTATGTGTGACTTTGCCTGGGATTCTTATCTTTTCAAACAGGGGGTTTGGGTTCACAGTCCATTGTGAACTGCGATGGAATGCCTGAAGAGTGGGTGTGGAGGAGGGCCAATTAGAAGTTCTCCAGCACAGCAGTCCTGTTTCCAACATTGCTTAAACGCCCCCTAAACATCACTTCCCATCCTCCTCACTCACTCTCCCACCCACACCACCCAGTATGCACTATTTATAGCTCATAGGAGACATGCAATGGGAATATTTTAAAATCATTGACAAAAATAAACCTCTAAAATCAATAAAACCCTGAATTCAAACGCAACTATTATTGATACTGGAAAAAATTACTCCAGTGCAAAAAAAATAGTGGTCCTTTAAGTGCCTATTGCATTTGTAAACAAACAAGAAACCGCATCAAAGCCATATTTTGTTATTACAACTCCTTAAAACTTTTGATTGTTCTTTGATCAGTAGACTGCCTGCTGAACTGAAGCTCTTAGGAAGCTTTTGAAACTCATCCAAGCATTCATAATGTTGACCGCTGTCACAGCAAAAGCCTTCAGCTACATTGTCTGAAACTGACAGAACGGAATGATGCCCCATTTTCATTTCAAAGCAGAGCACCTGTCAATCGAGGAAGAAGAGCAAATGAAGAGATTTTGTTCAACTTTCTAAAGCAGGGTTTTTTAACAGCCAGAACTGTCAGTCAATTTAAGTCAGAGCACAAAACATGGCAGCAGGGGCTGACATGACTTTAAAAAAATATTTTTTGATGCATTATGGCACTTTTGAGAATTGGATAAGTACTGTAATGCATAACAACAATTACTTAATGCTGGTCAATGTAAGGGTCAACTTATCTTTGCAGGACAGATCCCTGTGATGAATCACTGCATTAAAAACATATCTACATCACAGTATCTAATAGTAACAAATTAAGATGTCAAAGCATTTTACAGTTACCTTTCAGAATGTTACCACCTCCTTAGCAGGATAACCCCCACTGGTCATGAACTACCCAAGGACAGGTGTCTTTTTAGGGCTTCCAAAACCCACAACAGCACATGGAGGTTGTGTGTGTATGAGGAAGTGCCATTTTCCTGTGGCCCTTATAATGGGGACCACAACCTTGGAAGAGATGCATGTGTGTTTTGCACCCAAGCCCTTTCAAACTTGCCAAAAGGTCACACAAAAATGGTATGAGTTCGGAACGGCAAAGGAAAATTGCTTTTCCAGCAAGCATTTCATGACTCAATTTGCAGCTCCATTGGGAGGTGAATATCCGGCCCATAATTTCACATGTGTAAAGAAAATCAAAGTGAATTATGTTTGTCTTGCATTTTGAGATCAAGCTACGTTGACTACTGTGAGCATTGCTTTCTGTTAATCAGTTCTCCCTTTGCTATTGCAGATTGTGTTTGATAATGAACAAGAGGTGGTGGTATATGATCAGTGTACACAAGATGTCAGTGCGATTTCCTCGGATTGCTTTCTTTCTGTTCTTCTGAGCAAACTGGAGAAGAGTTTTAACAACGTGTCCCTCCTCATAGGTAGGATCTACCATTATCTCAGAGTTTCTGCAAAAGAAAAAATACAGGATAAATGAATTAACGTAACGCTCTACGCGGAATGTACAGAATTCACTGAACTTTTAAAATTCCTAGAAATTCACTTTTTATACCATATTAAGTAAGTAGCATAAAGTGTAAAAGTTATATTGGCCTAGATTTTGCTGTCAGCAGCGAAGCAATGGCACCTCATTATTCACGTCATGTACAATTGCACAAGTTATTTTACAGGCTTGTCAGTGAGGATTTCCACTCAGCTGTCCCCATTTCAATGTGGTGCCCCCAAGTCAGATCTGTGGCGTCTGTGAATAGGGCAAGCAACAGCAAGGATCTTCAACCAATTAGACTGAAGCATCCTCTGTGTGTGAGACACAGTCTAAATCCAGACCAAAAAACCCCAGGAAATATAGGCCAATTGTTCGCCAAATTATATTTGAAAAAATTGCAACAGCTTTGATTGGAAACATACTTGGGGTACTTGTTATGTACTGGCCATGAAATAGGGAGATATAAAAGCCCTAGTATAGACCGGGCAGAAGATGTCATTAAAATTAAATGATAAAAAACAGGTTTAAAAAAAAAGTGCTCTGCATTCCAAAAAATTGAAGACACAATTGTATGGTATATATATGAATGAACAAAACATTCGAAAAAAATTAAGAATTAGAAACATTAATAACCATGGAGGGATATAGCATCATAGCTATTGAGAATATATGATATAAGTTTGAACAAACTGGAATGTAATAGTCTTGGCTATAATGTTTTCAGGAGAAATGGGGAGGAAATGAAAAGGGATGAGGCAGCAGTGTTAGTGAAGGATTTCATCAGAGCCCAACAATTTAAGGGTGTCCTGGGGGTTTGTGCTGAGACAGAGTCCATATGGATAGAGTTAAGAAGAGGAAGGGCAATTCCTGATGTGCATTATAGGCCACCAATCAAGATCTGTAAACAGTTCAGATATGTAAGAAAAACAACGTTAGTTCTAAGAGATTTTAACTATTCCAAGATGGGCCAAAATAAAGGTATTCCAAGTTGAGAAACTAGAGAATACATTTTAGAGTGCATTCAGGACCAGTTCCTAGATGAGCATGTTTCTAGCCCAAGAAGGAAAGGTGTATTGCTCGATGTAGTTCTGGGAAGTTAAGTTGCTAGATATCAGAGTAGGAGAACAATTGGAAATAGTAACCAGAACATGGGTTCATTGTGAGTAGAAAAGAAAAGAATAATGGTTAAAGATAAAGGTGTTGGTCTGGAAAAAAGCTATGTTCAATGAGATCAAAGTGAACCTGGCCCAAATTAACTTCATACAAATGGTAGCAAACGGGTCAACAATGGAAAAGTCTTCAAATATGAAATAGAAAGAAAATAAATAAACAGAAATGGTAGAGTATTCTACAACCACATAGATAACAAAAGGAAATAGAGTTAGGGCCACAAAGAAATATACATGAAAACCTCACAGAAAATAATGGAGAAAATGCTTGACCAGCCTTACTAAGTTTTTTGGAGAAGTAACGGAAAGTATAAACATGACTCGTAGTTGAAATATATTTGGATTTTCAAAAGGCGTTTGATATAATAACAGGTAACAGATTCATGACTAAGGTCAGAACACGTGGTCCGGAATTTTCCTAACCCCAGTCAGAAATGAACAGACTCAGGAAGGCAAATAAAACGACTGCAAGCAGCGCAGCTAGAAACCCCACCTCTGTTTCCATCCTCTGCAATTTTCCCAAGGGCTGGGAAGGAGTGAGCCTTGCTGCTATTAACAAGTTTATTTACATCGTGGTGGTCTTATTAAGAGACCGTCTCTGGAAAGTTCTGTGATTTTTCAGCGATGGAGAGCCAGGGTTCAGCAGTAGTCTGGCAATACACCAGCTGTATGGAGGCAAGAACCATGAGTCGGGAGATGGGTTGTATTTTAAAAGGTAAATAAAATGGGTTTGCCTCCTCCATCAGAAAATTATGGGTACTGCAGCATTATTTGGATCTGCGTTCATGAAGATGAGTTATGTTAGTGATATGAATGGAACTACCCATTAAGTAATGTAATTTCCAAATTTTTACTTGACATTATTGGACATGTTATAGAAATTACTAGTTTCATGTGTGATTAAGAGTGTAATGAACTGCTAGCAATGAACAGCAACCTGGATGCTCACGTGCACCTCTTTTTGGGCAATTGCAGACAATACCTGTGCAATTGCTTACCCATCCTCTGATGGGGAAATATGAATAGCAGCAGGCTAACTTCCAAAATGGGAGATTTTTTCTCATTAAAAAAGTGAATGTCATACCAGATTCTTGCTGTTAATTATTTTGAATTCTGCCAACTGGCAAACTATCTAGTAAAAGTTCAACATTGGAAATGTGGGAAAGTCTTGAAAGGAATTTAAAATGTACATAAAATTAAATTATAAAATACATTTTACAGTATTGTAAGTGTAGCCCAGTAAAATAAGTAGCAGTTTCTAATTTTTTGAACACTTTCAATTGCTTTTATATTTTCAGTTTAAACAGCTGCTGAGATTAGCTATTCTGTGGTCAGGTTGTTTATTTGTGGAATTTATGGGCTCTTGGATGCATTCCAGCTTTTTAGTGTGCTAATAAATACTGTACTGAGTTTGCACAGCTGGTATTAAGGGTCAAAATTTTTTATTTGGAGGATTTATGGGCTCTTGGATGCATTCCATCTTTTATAATAGGACTTGAGTTTATATGTTAATAAAGTGGATTGGAGGTTGGGGAATGGGTGGAGGGTAGGGGGGCCGCGGGAAGATGGATGTGTCAGTGGGGTGGGGGGTTTGGTGGAATAGGTGGAGGTTGGGTAGGGGATGTGGTTGGGTTGGTGGGTGGGGTAGATACGTTTAAATTTTAGAATTCTTGAAATACTTCTAAAATACTTTTAAAATACTTTAAAATACATTCTGAGGCCTCCTGATACAGCTAAACATTCACTGCTCATTCCTTTGAAGATTTGAATCAATGTATTTGGGAATGGATGGGAACTGCCTGATCTGGAATTGGCCCTCCCCACTCTTGGCGTGGGGCTGTCAATGAGGGCAGTAGACCTATCTCCAGTTAGACTTCAACCTTGGGAAAATCCCACTTCCTGGCAGGCTAGTGTCCCGCCCAGAAGACAGGAAGGAAAATATATGTCAGCTTGGTTATTTTATAAAATTATTTCTTTAAATGGACAAAGGCTTTCCCCTGACATGCCTGACTAGCCTTGACTTATACCAGAGGAATTTCTAGCCTTCAGACAATGGCAGAGACTTGTTATCTCTGAAAAGGCGCTAATGCCGCCACCTCCCCCCAACCCCCCCCGAATTGCACAAAGACTCTGCATTTCTAAAGCAGAATTCTGACCACTGGAGATGGGGTATCTGCGAGGACAAAGGGGCTCTGAACATTTCTGTTAAACATCTCAAGATTCCAGACCTGGAAAATTTATGCTTTATCCAAAACCTAAAGCAAGAAGTGGGAGACATGTCACATGACCTCCCCCAAATTGCTAGAACCTGTAATATTGCCATATGGAACTGAACCCAGGCAGTCTACCATTTTCCATCAACAGAGCAGCAGTGGAGCCAGGGTTCTGTCCTGGTTTTAAATTACGTGGCCCTCATCTACACTGCATGCTCCTGGAGCATCTGAACTTCTGTATCTGTGCCTACAAAACTAATTCATCTCTACGTGCCTTCTCCCATCGTGGAAGTCATCGCCTTTGGAAAAGTGGATCACCCTGCAACAGTTTCAGCTGGTAATCCCTGAATGAATAAACCATTGGACTGTTTTTGATTCTGGACTCTGGACTCACGTGAAACCATAATTCTTATTTTGTCTGTGGCCTTTGCTCTAAACCAGTTCCTTTCCCTATCCCTCTTTTATTGTATGAATGCAAAAATGGGCAGGTGTTGCGAACTCCCTCCCTGCGTTTTGAGTGAGAGAGAAATAAATTAACCCTCAGGGTAAAAATCAATCTCGAGTTTGCTGTGGGGTTATTGATAAGAGGGTTTGATCACTCCAAAACTGATGGATTGGAGCAAATACACAGCAGCTTATTTAGGGGGAAATCAAAATTCAAAAATGCCCTTTTATTTATGGATTGGTAGTGAGAGAAGAAATCAGCTGTTTAAATTAAACCCACCCCCTCCCCCTTTGTTGCTTGTAACACTAGCAATGGAGGCATGTTCATGACTTGGGATTGGTCTGCCCTGCAATTTTCTCCTCCTTCAGCAAAATCTGGCCTGTGAAGCCACGAAACACATAGCGGAATAAATAGCATGTTGGCTATAAAACAGAAAGCAGAGACTAGGGATTAAAGGAAGTTACTCAGACTGGCAAAAGATGCAAAATGACATCTACAAGAATCAGTACTAGAACCGTTGTTGTAACTGTGTGTGTGGTGTTTTGCCTTGTTTTGATGCCCTTATAAATTGCTTTGCTACTTTTGGTGATTGATGAATTTGTACCATTAGATCCCTCCTGCTCCTATACCCCATTTAGAAACTTATTTTCCAAAATGTGCCACCTTACACTTGTCTATATTGAAATTTATTTGCCAATTACACATCCATTTTGCAAGTTTATCAATGTTTTCCTGCATTTTGTCACACTATATTTATTAGGTTGATTTTATATTAAGTATGGTGGCACTGGAAGCGATTATTATGTATGTTTCCTGCAGAGTGTGAAATGGTTCAGAGAGTGGAGTAATGAGCAATTCGATAGAAGTGTTGTTAATTGTATTAATAGGAGACTCAATAGTTCAGATCAAGAGTCCCAGATGCTTTATCACCTCACAGTTCTACAGTGAGAGATGTTTTTCAAAAATTGGAAAAGATCCTGGAAGGTAGCTATGTGGTTCCTTGTTGGAACCAGCAATATAAGAAAGGTTAGGCTTGAAGTCTTGTGAATGCAGTTTAGGAGATCTGGAAACAGGTTTAGGAGCGGAACTTAAACAGGGATGATCTCTGTATTGCTGCACTGGTGTGAGACTAGGGAAGATTAGGAAGTTTAGGAAGCTCAGTAGGGAAGGTTAGAAAGCTCAGCTGCAAAACAGCAGTAAAAGAGAGAGTACACAGAAGGATTAAAGAGAAGGAAATCCAATTAGGCAGTTATCATGAGTTAAAAGACTGCGAGATAAAGGAACAAGGTGTTGGATTGGACAAAAAAAAATCAAGAGGTAAAGCAAATAGAAGTGTATGTATTGTAATATTCAGAGTATGGGAAATCAACAAGGGGAATTAGAAGCAATTGTGTTTGAGAAAACCTTTGACAATATCACACAGGAGTTGTTTGAAGCAGATTAGTGCTATAGACTGAAGGATTAAAAACTAGTTAGAAGGGAGCAAAGAGACTAAGGGCGGAATTTTACGGCAGACGGATTTTACGGTCCTGCTGAAGTCAATGGACTTTTGAATGGTTCGCCGCATTTTACGACCCCGCCACGACTGGGCTGCAAAATTCCGCCCTTAGAGTTATAGTCAGGTTCTGAGTGGGTGGAAGCGAGCAGTGGTGTCCTATTGCGCACTATTCTACAACAGCTACTGTTCACCTAATGCATTAATAATTTGGATACAGAGCTAAAAGGAGTATTATCTAAATTTGCATTTGATACTTAAATAGGAGGCATAGTAAATAATTCTGAGGACCAACAAATGCTGCAATACATTATAAATAAAATGGTGGAATGAACAAAAAAGTGGCAAAAAAAAGTATATTTAAGATGGTACATTTGAAATGATATATTTGGTAAAAAGTATTAATTATATTTTGAATATGCGATGGTTAGATAATATGGAAGGACAGAAGGATTTGGGATTGAGTCAACAAGTCATTAAAAGCATTGACTTGTCAGATAAAGCCATAGGGATAGAACATAAGGTATGATACGTAGAAGTCAATTTATGGAAAAACTTATTAAGACCCACAGTTGGAGTACTGTGTGCTGTTCTGGGTTTCACACTATAGGATATAGATTCACTAGGATGCTGCTGGGTATGAGGAAAAAGAGACATGAAGAAATACCACTAGTTATTTTTAAAAAGTTATTGTTTGTAACTTGTAGTGATGTTCCAATGATGCATTGAAGAGTTTGGCACATTCTGTCATACCTGCCTTCTTGTGCAAAACCTAATTCCTGCAGTCGAAGATCTAAGTGTGCCTTCGTTAGTTGAAGTTAGGTAATGCTTCAGGGGGTTTTCATAAAATTGTGGAGCTCCACTGGTATCCAGGAAGTATTCTAGTTGCATGCACATGCACACCAGTAGCGTTCTATAGTAGAGGATATCAGTGAGTCCAGCGTGTATGGCTAATGTAAATGTAAATTACACTTGTGCATTGTTACTGAGCTCCAGAAGTCAGACTGATGGCGGTTGATACATACAGCATTGTGATGCCTGTTATAGTGAGGTTGATAGCAGGGCCCGTGAAGGGGTGTGCACATGGTGCTAATCACAGGGACCCTGGCCTTCAAAGGGCCAGAACTGATGCAGCAACTCCCCCCTCTTATGTGGCAGCCTTACATCTCAATGGGCTCGCAAACAAGCGCACGATGAGTGCTCCTTTCTGGGACAAAGTTCTCAGTATAAATTGTTATTGGAGCAAGAGCCTGAGCCTGCATGGCCATTTGTTTTGACAGCCAGGGTGCATTGCATGTGATTTATTCCACTTTGGTTGCACTCTCGCCCTCCCATGCAAGCCCCAGTCTCCTAAAGGACTACAGGAATCAATGGCAGAGTAGGGAGGCCAGGAATTGACAATTGCAGTTGGGCCGGTGCAGCCGGTGTTTGACGGGATGGGGAGGAAGCATTTCTTGCTACCTTCACAGCCATCTTGAATTACCCCCTCAGCAATATTAATCTCCACCTTCCTGGGAGTAGTGAGGGAGAGTGTGTGGGAGGGAGAGAGAACCCCGAGACTGGGAGTGAGCTGGACATGAACACAAATATATGCACGCGCACGCGCATATGCACACATCCACACATTTGACCAGGAGAGGAAGAAAACCCTGAAAAGCAACTACTTTTGTATGAATTCTGCTGAGGCCAGCTTGGAGTGTACACCACCAGAAAAGGTATAAAAGGTTTTATTAGTTAGCTGTGATGCTTGGCACTTTTTAATGGTCATTTTTATTCATTTTTGTAAATTATCAATTTATTGCTTTAACATGATGTGCAAACCAGATCTTAGGCAGCTGCTGCTGGGTTTCTTGCAAAACCTGATTGTTGTTTGGAGGGCTGGCCAAAGGGGTTGTTTTTGCTTCAATAGAAACAGGAAATGTTGGAAATGCTCAGCATGTCTGGCAGCATCTGTGCAGAGAGAAAAACAGAGATCAGTGACCCTTCATCAGTACTATTGCAGATCATGGACCTGAAGTGTTGACCCTGTTTCTCTCTCCACAAATGCTGCCTGGTCTGCTGAGTATTTCCAGCATTTTCTGTTTATATTTCAGATTTCCAACATCTGCAATACTGTACTTTGCTCTCCTAGTATATGCTGCACTCTGGGCATTTGTAAGTGTAGTTAGTTTCAATTTAAAAAGAGCAAATATTCATCACTCAATGTAAAGTGTAATTTTTCTGTTAACAAAGCCTACTAGTGTGGATAAAAATAGCACATTATTGCAGGTGAATTGGTTGGTATGCTCCCTGATGAACCACTGCTTTGGATCTTCCACTTGCCTACAATAATACTTGTGGGTTATATAAATGCTATGATCGTTGCTTCATTTGTGAACTTAAGTTTGTGACCAATATGTAGCATAAACATCTATTGTTCTAATGTTGCTAAAACCAATATCAGCCTTTATCAGATATTTGCTGATAGGACACTTGTTGGTTTGTCTTACTAAAAATAGAGGAAATGGCATGATATGATTGACAAATTTATCTTATTCCTAGTGTAATAGTTCCCAATGAGCTCACCAGGAAATTCAAATGAAATGTTAAATGGTTGACAAAAGATCAGTTTGCAATTTTTTTTACAAAAGTTATTGCACTTGGGAAAAACTTCAAAGTTGTGCTGCATATATTGCCACTTCATCAGGCCTACAAACTGCTGAAAACCACAAAAATTTGTATTTATATTGTGTCTTTAAAATAGTAAAATGTGCCAAAGCGCTTCCCAGAAGGGTGATCAAACAGATTTGATGCCAAACCACCTAAGATGTTAGGGCAGATGAGAGGTAGGTTTTAAGGAGCATCTTAAAGGAGGAAAGGGAGGCAGAGAGGCTTAGCAAGGGCTTAGGACCTTCGCAGCTGAAGGCACACCGTCAGTTTTGGAGCTATTAAAATTTGGGATGCTCAAGGGGCCAGAGTTGGGATGCTATCTTGGAGGGTTATAAGCAATGTATCCTCTAATTTTTTTGGAGTGTGCAGGCAATTTGTTTAACCCATTTAAACTTTTTTGTCTGGCCACACATGCATGGAAACTTAAAGCCTTGTGCACGGCCTGCCTGGGAACTTTCGAGAGTGGCTGTGTGGCATAGAGAGAACGTTGATTGCAGGGCTGGAGAAGTTGACAAACTTAGGGAGAGGTGGAGTCTTGAAAACGAGGGTGAGAATTTTAAAATTGACGTGCTGCCAATACAGGTCAGAGAGAACAGGGGTGATTGGTGAATTGTTAGGCCACAGCTGGAGTTTTGTGCTCAGTTCTGGTTGCCCCATTCCGGGAAGGACATAATTGCCCTGGAGAGAGTACAGAGGAGATTTACAAGAATATTGCCAGGGCTTGAAAATTGTAGCTATGAGAAAAGATTGGATAGGCTAGGGTTGTTTTCCTTGGAACTTAGGAGGCTGAGACCTGATTGAGGTGTACAAGATTATGATGGGCCTAGATAGAGTAGACAGGGATGTCCTGTCTCCGCTAGCAGAGAGGTCATTTACCAGAGGGCATGGATTTAAGGTGATTGGTAAAAGGATTAGAGGGGACATGAGGAAAAACGTCTTCACCCAGAGGGTGGTGGGTGTTTGGAATTTGCTGCCTGTTTGATGGTGGAGGCAGAAACCTCAACTCATTTAAAAAGCACCTGGATCAGCGCCTAAAGTGCTGTAACCTGCAAGGCTATGGACTGTGTGCTGGAAGGTGGGATTGGAACAAACAGCTAGTTTTTTATTTTTTATTTTTTGGCTGGCACAGTCACACTGGGCTAAATGGCCTCTTTCTGTGCTGTAACTTTTCTATGGTTCTATGTTGCCTGTGGCCGTACTTGCACCACAGAACCAAAGTTGCGGATGACCTCAGCTATATGCAAATTAGAACATGGGAGGCCAGCCAGGAATGTACAGGAATAGTCCGGTGTTTTTTTGGATGATGTCAAGGAGAAGTGGTGTGTAGTTGAGAAAAAAGAGGGCTAGGGATAGATCCTTGGGGACACCAAAGATAATGGGGTATGAGAGTGGGCAAGAAAGCCATTGCTGGCGATTCTCTAGCTACAACTGGGTACATAAGAATGGAATCAGCTTTCTGCGGTCCCACCTAGCTGGAAGATGGTGGCGAGGCATTGGAGAAGTGATCAACCATGTCAAAGGCTGCAGACAAGTTGGGAAGGAGGGGTAATTTACTTAATTGGAAATAAAATTTGAATACACGAGAAATTATATTCCTGTAACATTTCTGTATTCAAAATTTAGTAATAGTGAATCTTTCATGGTTTTTTTTGTCAATTGTTATATTTATTTGTGTGTAGGTGGTGGTATTAACTTGGGTTTCACTTAAAAACATACATAAAGATGTTTATGAAACTGTGTGGTTGAGTTAGTAGGTACATGCTTGTAATGTTTAACTCTGTAAATAAATGTAAGACTGGGTAAAGGTTGGCTCCAGTGCTGTCCTTCAACTGGCTTTCTGTAAAATAACACTGCTAACAGTAGGTTGAATGATATGGACAGGAACATTACACCATGTAATATGTAATTGTTTATTCTGCCTATTTAAAAACTCAAAATTGGATGAGCTAATTACTATTCGGGTTAGAGGGCAGAACTCTGACTTTGTAGAAAGATTAACTCAGCCAGCAGATATTGTGGTTCCAGTATTTTCTGTACATTCCAAATCACTGACTTTGTTTCTTTATAGTTTTATTTTGAGTGTGGCATAGAAACTTACAGTGCACTGTGTGACATCTGTGGTATGGTGAACAGAAAATGTACACCAGATGTAGCATTTTTATAGTGAATCTTCATTGCGGAGTATGTGCTGTTATGGCTTATAATTATAATTATCAAGGTCACTGATTTATACTGAATAAATACAGCCAATCTTCCTGATTTTTGCCTCCAGATGCAAAGATCAAGAGCAGAAGGGGGCGGGGTGGGGTAGAAATCCGTTTTACCTTTGTACCATTTACATTTCCTGAGAATTTTGGGGGCTATCCTGAGATTTCCCAGGCCTTCCTTGAGCCAGTGCTTGATATTGAGTTTGGGTGCACTGAGATTGGATTCATTTGGGGTGGGGGGGGGGTAATGTTGTGAGAGTGGTTAAAGAGTCTGGAGAAGTGGAAATTTTGCAGGAGTTGGGCCACTGAGAAGGAAGGTCATGGTGCTTGGGAATACCTGATAGGTCTGTTAGGGCTTGGAGAGGAATGTTAAGACATAGTAGCACTTGGGTGAACCTTGCAACATCCAAGAGAGTTGGAAGCATTGGGAGGGAGGCGGTAGGTTTGGTATAGGTTGTGTGGGAATCTTGGAGGGGTCTTACTGGTTGTGGAAGTTCTGGGAAGGAATCATGGGTAAGAGTACAATTGGGGCAGATGTGTAGGGTGTTTGTGACAAAAGCAGGTCAATAGGGGACCAGTGGGTGATAGGGGAATGGAAGTTTGATTTGGGTGTTCAGCAAGGGTTGGGGAAAGTGAGGTAGTTGAGGGAACTATGGGAACTCAGAATAAGGAGGATGGAAGAGTATGGGAAGAGCGTAAAGGAGAATGAACTAAAATCTCATTTGAGTCATTAATCTGAGAAGCGTAATTTTAATTTGCTCAGGAGCTTAGAAATATATTAAATGTACACTTAGTGCTCACAAAATAGGAAGCGCCTTCTCATTTATTGATTTGTTAGACTAGAAATCTAGCCAATCAAACCAATCAAATGATTTGAACAAAAATATCCAGATCTTTTTGCTGCTTTCTCAGAAATTTAGATTTGCAATGTGTAAGGGTGTAAACATAAATAAAAACATTTAAAAACATGTTTCACCATAACATAATTAAACTTGTTTATTTTATTTCTTGAAGACCTCAGTTTCTCACAAAAGCCTGAGTTTGAAGCTTAAACTTTAACCTGGAGCTATCACTCCTGTTATCTTCAGGGAGGTGCCAGTTTGAGCAATGTGTAGGTACACAGTTGCCCATTGCACATCAGTGGGATTTCTTCCTTGCTAATGAAAGATTAATAGTTCTGTAACTAAAGAGCACAGCTGAAGCTACAAAAATAAATGCAATCAGAAACTTTCCCAGAAGGGGTCAGAGAATATCAGTTGGTGAATCTTGCCAGCTTCCTGACGATGGAAACAACATAGGCATAGGACTGCGTGCAGGTTAAAAACACTTGCCCATCTGTGCCAGGTGATGGTGCATGGACTCTGACTAAAGAGAAGGATAAACATCAATTTATTCAGATTTTTTTGGTAAATAATTTTGAATAAATTTTTCACCTGGATGAAGTGCGAACAGCGAATACTGACTGAATTTTTGTATCAGAATTTCCTTGTCTGATTGTAAAATTTCAGCAACAGCTGTTCATATCTGTATCCTCGTTCAATTGGTAAGGTGCAAGGAAACAAAATGAGGCAGACAAATGTTCTATACCTTTAAGAGAAACATCCCTTTCATGCTACTTGGAACTGATTTGGATTTTACCATTAGCTTTCTGCAATTGCAAAATCATTGTTAAGTAGATGAAGATATTCAGAAAACTTTATACATCCAGGAAAACAGCCCTATTGTTCTAATATACTGTACCTGAAATGTTATTTTGTATAAATTAATCCTCCATAATCAAATTGTTAAAAAGTAGCTAACTCAGTGCACAATTTATTCTTTTGTGAAGGTATGAAAGCTTGTTTAAACAGATATAAAGAATTGTGACGCTTTGCTGAGGCAACCTGATTAGTACCTTTCTCAGAGTTCAATGCAGCACAGACTCCCTTCCTTTCTTCTCCTTCCTCTTCACTTTTTTTAGTTTTTCATATTAATTGTATCACATCAAGATGCTGCACCTACATAAATCCATTGTGATTGAGCAAGAGTAAATGCTGTGTCCTTTGGGACAACTGCTTTTCATACAGACAGCCCCTCTGAATTTTATGTAAGTCATATACCACAACTCGGAGTTGTGCAGTTTCTTGTTGCATTTTCCTTTTTTTACCTTTCTCTTCTCACTTGGCTGTGACTCATGTTGCAGTATAGTTCCAAAGCCACCTCAAACACTCTGCCAGCCTGCTTAAGCAAACATTAGTCACACATGAAAAGTATTCATGTGGGTCCAATCCAATTCTAATTGATTATTCATCTATGTAGATCTTTATTATTGCTTAACAACCAAGAGTATGAACTCCTGAATAATACTTCTTCTCTCCCTTTTTCTAACTCAACAAGCAAAGTAAAAATTCAAAAAGAACATGAAAGATTGCACACCTCGGCTACAGTGAGGTGACTTGCAGTTTCTCTTTTGCTGCCTTAGTCGAGATCAGTGATTGAATATGTGATCTTCCTGGTCTGTTAGGTTTGGTACTATAACCATAAATGATCCAGCGATAACACATTTCCTCACCACAAACACTTGGGGCAAGATTTTACACATCAGCGAGTGGGGGGAAACTCCTGATGTCACCCCGCCCCATTTAAATTTTCAGGAAGGTGGGGGCACAGCAAAATCAGCTGCACGCCCGCCAACCTGTCAATGGCCAATTGAGGCCATTGACAGAGTCAATTAAGTCATTAAAGGACCTGCCAATCCAATCTTAAGGTTGGTGGGCAGGCCAGGAGCTCCAGCGCGAATTAGAAAAAGCATGAAACCTCATCCACGGGCGGGATGAGGTTTCATGTAGGTTTTTAAAAATTTTAATAAAGTTTTTATGAAAATTATGGACATGTCCCAACTCATGTGACATTGTCACATGAGGGGACATTTTAGGGAAATTTTATTTTTCTATTTTTAGGTTTTTTACATTTACAATCGATCTCCCTGAGGCTGCACTTAGCCTCAGGGAGATGAGTGCACTCTTTCGTGCGCAAGTAAAATGGTGCCGACCCCCCCCCCCCCCCCCCCCCCCACCTCCCCGATCAGAAGCATACCTGTGCACGCCCGCCATTCAACTTTGTCCCGACGGGGAAAAAATTCAGCCCTTGGTTTTGGTATTTCATTTTTAAATAAAATGAATGTTTTCCAAACCTCTTTTTTAGAGAAAAAAAAATTACTGGAGATTTTTAACCTTGGTGTTTGTTGAAACATACTCATACCACCTGATATTTAATGAAGACTTGGTAAAGTCTAAGTTCACTAAAGCTTATGTGTCTTTTATGAAGCTAATAATAAGTTTATCATAGAACCTTACAGCACAGAAATGGGTCATTAGGCCAGGTGAGTTACCCAATCAATTCTCATTCTCCTGCCCATTCTTCACAACCATTAGTAGATTGAAAAAGAAGCAATTTATCAAATTCCTCTTTTAAAATGCTTCTTTTGGTTTCCCATAATGTACATGCAGTGCAGATACACTGCAACAGCTGCAGCTTATTCATTGTTAAATATTGTCAGGATACAGATGAATGAAGCAGTGAGTTTCCTAGTAGTAACAATAGTAGCATCCAAAACGCTTCCTGTCACTGAATTGATAAACGGAAAATTTCATTCTGCAATTTTAGCCCTTCCCTCTCATTGTTAGTCATACTCTAAGTGTTCGTTATAAATATTTGCAATACAAAATGCATCTAAACTTCATTATTAATCTGCAGTGGAACCACTAAATGTTATATTTAGAATCATAGAGCTGAATTTTTTGCCTGTCGGGTGGGTGGCCCTGACCCAATCTCCGGTGGGCGGGGAGCCAATCATCACCGGAGAAGCAGGCCCTGCAGCCATTTTAAGTGGGCAGGCCAATTGAGGCCCGCCCAATGAGACGTCCGCCATAGCGCTTCTTGTGTGGCGGGGGGCAGGGGGGATTCCCCAAATGTGAGAGTGTGCTCTTTCGTACATGCGCACGAAAGAGCGCACATCTCCCTGAGGCTAAGTGCAGCCTCAGGGAGATCGCTGAAAGGTTTTCAAGCTCTAAAAATAGAAAAATAATGTCACACGAGATGGGACATGTAAATAAATTGCACAAAAACTTTAATAAACTTTTTAAAAACCAACATGAAACCTCATCCCGCCGGTGGATGAAGTTTCATGTTTTTTCAGAAGCCCGCTGGGGCTTCTGGCCTGCCCACCAACCTTAAGGTTGAACGGGCAGGTCCTTCAATTGTTTTAATTATCCTGTCAATGGCCTCAATTGGCCATTGACAGGTCGGCAGGCAGACAGCTGATCTTGCTGTGCCCCCGCTTCCTGAAGATTTAAATGGGGTGGGATGACGTCGGGGATTCCCCCCAACATCATCCCACGTCGGCGGGCGTGCCCCACCCCCTTCTAGCCGACGGAAAAATTCAGCCCATAGATTTAATTGAGGCAAGAAAGAAAATAGCATGATGGTTTACTTGACTTCTAGTATGGATTCATAATTGGTTGCAAGATCGTGAAATTAGGCTGGTGACTTGCCTTCTGCATGTAGTGTGGGTTTTCTAATGCCTGTGCACTTTACACATTTGAGAATATCAGTTAAACTTTTTTTTACTATCTATATTGAATGATTCAATTGATTAGTTTCTTTTATTAATCAGTTCTCATCTGTGAGAACAAATTGACAATTGCAGAATAACAGGAAGTGAGATTCTTGTAAAAAATGTGTTTATATACAGGACAATTTAATATAGCATATAGATGCATTATTTTAGAAGGACAGGACATTATATTATACATCACACAATGCATTATTCTGAAACTAAAGTGCAGGCGTATCTCTCTTTAATACAGTTTTATATAGTATTATTCAATCATGACAGATTGTGCAGCGAAATTCAATAAATTTTGGAATTTGTGGATTGGCTCCAGAAAAAAATGAAAATGAAAACTGTTGAATTGTTGTAAATTAACATTAATGAAACAGTTGGGTTTTATTGACAATCCTTTCAGGGAAGGGAACCCGGCACCCATACCTGGCTAGACTTACATGTGACTCTAGCCCCATACTGCGTCTCTTAAAGCCTTCTGATGTGGCTTAGTGAGCCAATCAATTGTAAAAATGTTCACCCACTTCCTCAGGGCATTTAAGAGCAGGTAATAAATGTAATCATGCCTGTGTTACCCACATCTCAAGTAAGGTACAATCATTCAAGCTGATGATTTACTACATGATGTTCAGTAAATATAACCTGATTCTGATTCAAATGAGTGGAATGATGTAAATAAGTATGATAATCTTGAGAAATTTGCCAGTCCTATTGTGGCCTTACTGGAACAGAACAGTAGTCAATCTTTAGAAATATGAATGGACTTCAGCACAGTTAAATGTTACATATTTAATCTGGTGGAATTTTGCATGTTTGGGATATTAAATTATGTTTTTAGAAGTTAACTAAAATGCAAGAGGATCTTGCCAGTGTGGTGAGAAAAACCATGTATTTTCAGATTTTGGTGGCTAGATTCATCTGAAATGGAATGGTGACTGTAATGTTCAAAGCCTCACATCAGTTAACGTTGCAAATCCAGAACATAAATTTTCCAACAGTATTAATAACCAATATTTCTAGTCCTATAAATGCTGAGCTGTTCAGTCATTAATGGATGGAAGATGAAATTTGCCATCTGTTGTGGAACTCTGGCTAGCATGGCATATTTTGCCTTACTCAACACTATCATTTAAGCAGGAGTAATGAATGAAGGGGAAGAAATTTGTTCATGCAACACTGAGTGGTACTATGCAGACTTGCCTCAATTCACCGTGAGCGCACACTGCCATGGGTCGCTCGGGTAGTGGCCTGCACAGTGTTCTTCAACAATATTATTGGAGAATGCCACAAAGGCCATGTAGATAATGGCCTGCAGAGTTACCTGCCCCTAGAGAATCGACATTAGTCTGTGTAATTCCACTGTGACCAAATTTCTCCCCCCAAAGTATTTTCTTGGGGTAGTTAGCTGTACTTGGAGCGTTTAAAATTTTTCATGAATTAATGCAAGTTAATTGGGAAGATTTGAAGAAATGTGGTTTAGTTTACCAACAAATCATAGTGCATTGTTGCTGATGGCATCTGAGTTTTTCTCTAGCAATTGTCTCAGCCCAGAGCCCCGTTCAGCTTATTTTTGGATTTTCAACCTCGAGGAATATGTAATTTTGAATCAAGCTCAGTTTTATAGAATTACATAGACTGTACAGCATAGGGAAAAAGGCCATTCAGCACAACTGGTCTGTGTCGTGTGTGTGTGTATGTGTGTGGTCCATGTATATCATTTGTAAGTGGTCTGGGTCTGGGAGGCATAGTCTCTGCCTTTAATAAGTTTGCAACATGAGGGGACAAGAGGAAAAATTGAAGGTAAGAGGAGCAGTTAAAAAAAAAATGGAGCAGAATTTTCATCTTGGCAGGCGGGCTCACGCCTGACCCACTCAAGTGTGAAATGACACGTGATGACGCTGGGTGAGCGTCCCGACGGCATTGCACAGTCATGAGTGGTTCAGTCGGTGGGTGCGTGCGGGAATTGGCCCTGTACCCACCAACAACTAGGTCTATTAAGGCCAATAAAATATTAATTAACTTAAAATTTTCACTGCCCATCCACCCTTACGGTTGGCGGGCAGGCAAAAAGACCGAGCAGCCATTGCACCTTTCAGGAAACCTTGTCCACGGGCAGGATGAGGATTCCAACAGCAAATAAAAATAAAATCTCATTCATAACATGTCCCAGCTCATGTGACAGAGCTACATGAGGGGACATTTTTTTTAACATTTAAAAATTCTTTATTTTTGCTTTTCAGAACTCTTCATTCCCCCCGAGTCCCTCAGGCAGCTTTTCCAGCATGCACCTTTTGCACATGCGTGCTTGCCACGATCACCCAGCAGAGGCAGTGCTGAGCGTTGCAGCCATCTGGCCCCGGTCGCGGGCAGCTTCCCACCCACCCCCGCTGAGCCCGCCCAACAAGGGCAAAATTCTGCCCATGGTGAAAATCTGTTTAAGATTTTAATAACCTTGAAGTGTTAAGTATTTGCTCTGGGGATATTTTGAAACTCTTGCGAAAGGACCAAGTTTAAAAACAAACATTTTTGTAGGTTTCAGTCTTAATTCTGTGGATTGTCACCTTCACGGTTCTATAAGCATTTTGTGATGCTGTGAGTTTGCAGTGTACTTTTCTGTGTAATTACCATTGTGGCACCAGATGTGATTTTCAGTTAATTATTAATCCTGGCCATCTATCTTAAATCTTTAATGCAATTCATCACTTAGGTTAAATGTTTATATAAATTACTTTGATCAGTTCCATGGCTGAACTAATCAATGCAACAGATGTTACTTTTATCTCCTTGCATGTTTTCCTGTCTTTGCCTGCAATTTCCTTTCACCATGTTAAGAACAGACCCAGCAGTCCAAAACTAGGCATCTATTTGGAAAACTAATAGGGCTAAAGACCGATAAGTCCCCTGGACCCAATGGATTGCATCCTAGGATATTAAAGGAAGCAGCTACACAGATGATGGATGCACTGGTAGCAACCTTCCAAGAATCCTTAGATTCTGGAAAAGTCCCAGAGGATTGGAAAACTGTCAATGTAACACTCTTAATCAAAAAAGGAAGAGAAAAAACAGGTAACTAGAAGCCAGTTAGCTTAACATCCTGTCATTGGGAAAATGTGAGAGTCTATTATAAAGGATGTAATAGCAGAGCATTTAGAATGCATAATCTAATCAAGCAGAGTCAGCATGGCTTCACAAAGGAAAAATCATGCCTGACAAATTTATTAGAATTCTTTGAGGAGGTAACAAGCAGGATAGATAAAGGGGAACCAGTAGATGTAATATATTTGGATTTCCAAAAGGTGTTCGATAAGGTACTGCACATAAGGTTACTTAATAAGATAAGAACCCATGGGGCAGAATTTTATGTCTCATGGGCGGGTGTGCACCCTACCTGTTCGGGAGTAAAATAGTGTGCGATGATGTCAGGCGAGCGTCACAACATCGTCATGCACTCGCACAATATTTCAGTCGGCAGGCATGCACAAGAGTCGACAGTACACCCGTTGACAATTAAGCCTATTAAGGCCATTAAACCAGCAATTAATTTGTACTTTTTGCTGCCCATCCAATCTTATGGTTGGTGGGCAGGCGAAATAGGAAACCTCATCCAACAATAATTTTTAAAAAAAATTTTAAACATCATTTTTAATATGCCCCTGTTCATGTGAGAGTCATGTGGTTTCCCTTATTTTTAAGATCTTTATTTTTCATTGGAAACTACTTCAGCTCCCGAGGTAGCTCTATTTCTTCAGAAGGCTTTCAGTGCGCACTCTCCCGTGCATGCACAGACTTTGGCGCTCATGCTCCTCCTGCCTCCACCCCGGCAGCGCTGAGGTTCTCAGCGCACCTTTCACGTTGGCTGGCAGGCTGTTAATTGACAGCCAGTGTGAAATCACGCTCGGGGCTCTATCGCAGGCGGTGGCCCGTTTCACAGCTGCTCCGGGGCCTGCATGCTATGCCTGACCGACAAAGGGGAAGTCCTGCCTGTGGTGTTGGGGGTAGTATATTAGCATGGATAGGGGAATTGCTAATAGAAGACAGAGAGTTGGGATAAGGGGGGCATTTCCGTGATGTCAACCTGTAACTAGTGGAGTGCCACAGGGATCAGTGCTGGGACCACAATTCATTACAATATATATTAATGACATGGATGAGGGAAGTGAATGAACTATCGCCAAGTTTGCAAATGACATAAGAATAGGTGGGAAGGCAAGCGGTGAGGATGACATAGAGTCTACAGAGGGATATAGACAGATTAAGTGAGTGACCAGAGGCATGAATTCAAATCCCACCACAGGAGCTGGGGAATTTAAAATCAATTAAATAAATCTGGAATAATGGTGACCATAAAACAACCAGATTGTTGTAAAAACTAACTTAGTTCACTAAGTTCCTTCAAGGAAGGAAATCTACCACCCGTACCCAGCCTGGTCTATATGTGACTCCAGTCCCAGAGGAATGTAATTGCCTCTTAACTGCCCACTGAAATAACCAAGCAAATTATTCTGTTGTTACATCATCTGTGCTCCTCCACCAGACAGTCACGACTAGTGAGATATCATTCTAAATAAATTCTTTCTTAGCTCTGAAATGGAACTTCTATAAATATGAACGGAGTGTGAATATGAATTTATGAAGCTCTGGCTTCTGTGTAAGTTCATTTGAAAACAAATTGCATTCTGCAGGCGAGTTCAGTGATGGAGTCTATTACTCTAGTCTGACCAAACATACATGATACACAAGACAGTGCTTTGTCTTTGAAGCTTGAAACTTGAACATTTTGGAGATAATCAGAATCACCTTGTTAATCATTGCCTTATTGTGCACTTGATGTCACCCTGAACTCAAGCTAGGAAATGTTTGTTCTTTCATTTTCATTATTACAAACGCACTTTTTTAAAATACTGTATGTAAATACGGATATAAATTTTGATTTTCTGGGATATGGTTCAACAGATTAATAAAGAAGATAAGTGGAGTACTGACTGCACGTGTCCTTGGCTCAGTAAGTTAAATAAATTAACAAATCTGTGCCTCATATAGTCTACGGATTAAAAATAAATGCATCTGGCAACTACTGTTGTGCCTAATTCTTAATTTGTACTTTAATATATTCCTCATATATGAAATTAGTTGGGCCACCAGGCTATTCCAAGCCAAAGTGACAATCTGAAGGTTATCCCCTACGTTCTTTCTTGGAAATGCAATAAGTCGGAGTGGTGAGACTGATGGGCCTCCTGCGGCCAGAGTGAGGATAGAGGACATCGCGGTGGGCCCAGCAGCTTCCAGAAGGAGTCCCAGGGATACGTCAGGGGGTCTACACCCTTCTTGGCTTTCGGGGCCATGGCTTCACCCAAGCAGTCAAGCATCAAGAAGTGTGCGCACACAGCAGTTTAAATATGGTGCCCTCTGTGAGGAAGCGCTGAGTTAACGGTATGGCTGGCAAATCAGAGGCCGGCCGCCACTGAGACAGCATGTTTCATGTGGCTGCATAATTAATGAGGCAGGAATGGGACGATACGGGATGAAAACCCACCATTGCAACGGTGGGTAAAATTACTTTTTTTCCGCCTGCTACTGCATTTTGTGCGATTTGTATGTGAGGGGTATGTGCTTTCTTACCCTCAAGAGTGTTTGCCCCATAATTCTAACAGCAAACTTTTTGGGAATTTAGGAAGGTTTTTTTTTGCCCCGGAAGTTTAAAACTTGCTGTCTCACTCATTCGATTCACACAGACACTATCAAGCACACAAAGATTAGATACAGGTGAAGGTAAGACATTCCAATTAAAATTTGTGACTACCTCAGTTTCTTTCGTCGCAGGCCTGTAGTTTCTTAGGCCAAGGTGATGCTGTAATGGAAGTGGAAGTCTTGTAAGGCGAAGAATTCTCAGTAAGCTGTAAGGTTTCTTGCGGTTGAATTTCCAGGAGGCTAATTCTCTGGTGAACTTGAAGTTGGAACATGTTGGTGCTTCCCCTTGTTAGGAATCTCCCACCTTCAAGATATTTCTGTTTATTCCCTTGGCTGCTTCAATGTCTTGCAGCTGGTTGACGACTTTTGGTGGAGTCTGTCTGCAGAATAGATTCTTGCTGTTTTAAAAGCAGGCAACAAACATGGTTGCCTTACCACGTGACCTGTTACAAGTCCTATATCCTTTTCCAAATAAGAAAATTAATTTGTACTTTAATATATTCCTCATATATGAAATTAGTTGGGCCACCAGGCTATTCCAAGCCAAAGTGACAATCTGGAGGTTATCCCCTACGTTCTTTCTTGGAAATGCAATAAGTCGGAGTGGTGAGACTGATGGGCCTCCTGCGGCCAGAGTGAGGCCAGGTTGATTAATCATCCTGTGTGATGACTTTCACACTTTGAGAGTTTGAGACAGCTAGTGTCTTTGTATCAGAATGGTCCATTCAATTTGAAATTACCCTTTTGAATTAGTTTCTAGAAAAGGCATTGGCCGGGATTTTCTGGCCCCATCGCGGTTAGAACCCTCCGTGGGCGAGGCGGCGCCCCAGCCAGAAGCCCATTGACTCATGGCAGGACTGGAAGATCCCAGCAGCGGGGGGTGCAGAAAACCCCACCCACTGAGCCTGGAAGATCCCAGCAACGGGTGGGTGCAGAAAACCCCACCCACATCAGCCTGGAAAGTTCCTTTGATCCTCGGGCGGCCATCTTTTAGTAGCCTGTTGTGCTTTTTAAGAATATAAAGTATTCACTGAAAGTTCATAATATATTGGAACATGACAGGAGAGTAACCTTGGTGCATTACTTCTATAACTTGAAGCCTTAAAATACCAGGCTGATGGACTCATGTTTTTATGGGCCTGAAATGTCACCAGTTCTTGGATGTCCATTTTCATTAATGTATGTAACCAATAAAGGGAGAACCACGTGTCAACTGTGCTTTTAATGTAAAAATGTTTTTAATTATTAATAGATAATCACATACAGATCCAAGATGCATTTGCTCCTGATTGAAATAATTTGATTTGAATTACAGTAACCACTTCTTTAGACTGTTGGCGCACACTGCATTGTTATAACTTCTGTTAAATGGAAATGAACATCTGTTCTTGCAATTACAGGCTCCAGAAAGCTGTGTAATACCGTAGAGCAGGAAAGTAAAGATATTTATAGGCAAGCTAAATTTTAAACTCTTACATTAAAGTAAGTGAATCAAGTTGGATTATGTGTGTTATTTTGGGAAAAATGAGATGGAATTTAACTTCCTAGTGCAAAACTAAACATCTGCACAAAATGCTTTTAATGCCAAATGAACAATTTACTTTACCCTGTGGCAATGAGGGAGAAATGATTAAATGATGTGTGCGTCGATACAAAAATAATGCCAGTAAATACAATGGTGTTGCTGATTTTTCACCTAGCACCTCTTAGTTTGAGAAGTGACCTCCACAATGGGTAAACTCCTTGTTTTGTTTAGGAATTAGCTTTAAAGTAGTTTTCAAATCAAGATTGACCTGCAATGTGTTGTGACAGGTTTGTGATTGACCGAGAATTGTAATTTGCTATATCTTAGTCAAACACTGGAGGATTTTCACTGTTGATACTGTTACATAGAAACTAGGAGCAGGAGTAGGCCATTCGGCCCTTCGAGCCTGCTCCACCATTCATTATGATCATGGCTGATCATCCAACTCAATACCCTGCTCCTGTTTTCTCCCCATACCCTTTGATCCCTTTCGCCCCAAGAACTATATCTAACTCCTTCTTGAAAACGTACAATGTTTTGGTCTCAACTACTTTCTGTGGTAACGAATTCCACAGGCTCACCACTCTCTGGGTGAAGAAATTTCTCCTCATCTTAGTCCTAAGTGGTCTACCCCATATCCTCAGGTTGTGACCCCTGGTTCTGGACTCCCCCACCATTGGGAACATCCTTCCTGCATGTACCCTGTCTAGTCCTGTTAGAATTTTATATGTTTCTATGAGATCCCCCCTCATTCTCCTGAACTCCAGCGAATATAATCCTAATCAATCTCTCCTCATATGTCAGTCCCGCCACCCCAGGAATCAGTCGGGTAAACCTTCTCTGCACTCCCTCTATAGCAAGTACATCCTTCCTCAGATAAGGAGACCAAAACTGCACACAATATTCCAGGTGTGGTCTCACCAAGGCCCTGTACAATTGCAGCAAGACATCCCTGTTCCTGTACTCAAATCCTCTGGCTATGAAGGTCAACATACTATTTGTCTTCTTTACCGCCTGCTGCACCTGCATGCTTACCTTCAGCGACTGGTGTACAAGGACACCCAGGTCTCGTTGCACATTCCAGATGAAGAGGGGTTGAATGGCCCTCCTCTTTTCCCCCTCCTCATTTGACCACAACAGGTTTTTTTTGTTTAAAAAGGATATATTTGCTAATTCAGGGAGTGTTTAACTGTGTACATGCTGTGACCATAAAAGGCATGATCATAGAGGTTTTCTTGAGTTCTTAAAAAGAAAAGCGGGTAGTTTTTATTGTACTTAGCCCAGTCTCAGTAAAATAATTTTAAAAACACTCTAGCTTGCTCTCTCTCACACATGTTCACACATGCACAAATAGGTTACAGAGTGGGGAGGATAGATTAAGTAATTTAGAATCCAGGTATGCAACTCTTGTATGTTGGTGATTTGGCTGGCTTCAGGTTGAATTCAGTGATCCTGCTACTTTCAGCATCGAGGTGGTTTAAAGTTGTTGATGGTCGAATTATCTCTTCTTCTGGAGCCAATGGCACTGGTTTGAATTCTTTTTAAAGTGGCTGTCTGCAGCACCTGGATAGTCAAAATCAACAGGCAAGTGTTCAAAAACTTGCAAGCTGGAAGAAGAGAGAGAGAGACAAAAGGAACCCACAGAGGGTATTGTTCCTTCAGCGTCTCGGTTGCTTGTCTGGTTCTGTCGAGCAAGCAGATGCTTAAAACACACAAAGGGTTGGCTTGTCACATGACCACCTCTCTCCAACTTCCCAGTGATCCAAATAAAACCTTGGTTAGCACATTACAGTTGCATAATATAAAAGCAAAATACTGAGGATGCTGCAAATCTGAAACAAAAACAAAGTGCTGGAAAAACTCAGCAGGCCCAGACGCATCTGTGGAGAGAGAAACAGAGTTAACTTTTCGAGTCTGTGTGACCTTCAGGGCTAAAGAGGAGTTGAAATCTGATGGAATTTATACTGTTTAAGGGTGTTGGTGCGGGTGAAGCTGGATAGGTCAGCAATAGGTAGGGACTAAGGAGAAATTGACAAAGATGTCATGGACAAAAGAACAAAGGGAGTGTTATGGGTAGTGGTAAGGGCTAAAAAAGTTGCTGATAGTGGCATAAAGGTAAGAAAGGAGAATGTGATAATAGCAAAACAAGGGTAAGAACTGTGTGAAAGAACAGCATAGAACAAGTAACAGATGGCCCTTTTGGGGGCAGGGTGGGGGAGGAAGGGGTGTGCTGGGGAAAATAGGATAGGAAATGGGATTAAGGGGGAATAAAAAGGGATAAAACAAAGTGGATAATAAAAAAATGAATGTAGAGAAAAGGGGATTAAAAAAAGGGGCGAGGATAGAGGAGAGAGTTCATGGGCTGAAGCTGTTGAACTCAATGTTAAGTCTGGAAGGCTGTAAAGTGCCTAATTGGAAGATGAGGTGCTGCTCCTCCAGTTTGCATTGGGCTTCACTGGAACATTGCAGCAGGCCAAGGACGGACATGTGGGCATGAGAGCAGGGTGGAGTGTTGAAATGGCAAGCCACAGGAAGGTCTGGGTCATGCTTGCTGGCAGACCGAAGGTGTTCCGCAAAGCGGTCACCCAGTCTGTGTTTAGTCTCCCCAATGTAGAGGAGCAGCGAATGCAGTAGACCAAATTGAAGGAGGCGCAAGTGAAGCACTGCTTCACCTGAAAGGAGTGTTTGGGCCCTTGGGATGGTGAGGATGGAGGAGGTAAAGGGGCAGATGTTGCACCTTCTGCGACTGCATGGGAACGTGATGAGGCGTTGGGGGTAATGGAGGAGTGGACCATGGTGTCCCGGAGAGAATAGTCCCTACAGAATGCTGACGGGGGGTGAGGGGAAGATGTGTTTGGTGGTGGCATCATAGTGAAGTTTGGCAGAAATGGCAGGGGATGATCCTTTGAATGCAGAGGCTGCTGGGGTGAAAAGTGAGGGCAAGAGGAACCCTATCATGCTTCTGGGAGGGAGGAGAAGTTGTGAGAGCAGAGATGGGGGAGATGGGTCAGACACAGTGGAGAGCCCTGTCAGCCACAGTGGGGTGGGGTGGAAACCTTGGTTAAGGAAGAAGGAAGACATGTCAGAATCATCGTTTTGGAAAGTGGCATCATTGGAACAGATGCAACGGAGGTGAAGGAACTGAGAGAATGGGATGGGGACCTTACAGGAAGCAGGATGTGAAAGGCTGTGGTCAAAGTAGCTGTGGGAGTTGGTGGGCTTGTAATGAATATTGGTGGACAGTCAGGGAAGGGACATGTCAGAAGGGGCATGGTCATATACAGGACCATGTAAAGGTGATAGAGGGGTGGGAATTGGAAGCAATATCAATAAATTTTTTCCAGGTCCAGAGGAGAGCATAATGTTGTACCGAAACAGTCATCAATGTACCGATAAAGAGTTGTAGGAGGAGGCCTGAGTAGGACTGGAACAAGGAATGTTCCACGTACCCCATAAAGAGACAGGCATAACTTGGGCCCATGCAGGTACCCATAGCCACACCTTTTATTTGGAGGAAGTGAGACAAATTTATGGAGAAATTGTTCAGTGAGAGACCAAGTTCAGCCAGATGGGGGAGAGTGGTGGTGGATGGTGATTGTTCGGGCCTCTGTTCAAGGAAGAAGCGGAGAGCCCTCAGACCATCCTGGTGGGGGATGGAGGTTTAGAGGGATTGGATGTCCATGGTGAAGAGTAGTCGATTAGGGTCAGGGAACTGGAAATTGTTGATATGACATAGGACATCAGAGGAATAGCAGATGTAGGTGGGAAGGGACTGGACAAGGGGAGAGAGAATGGAGTCAAGATAGGAAGAAATGATGGGGCAGGAATGGGCTGACATGATCGGCCTACCAGGACTGTCCTGTTTATGGACTTTGGGAAGGAGGCAGAAGCGGGCTGTCCGGGGTTGAGAGGTCGAGTATGTTCATATGGCGGCGCACGGGTGTAGATCTTAGGATGTGGCAAGAACAGCAGTCCAAGGAACATTGCATGTCCTGGACATACCTGTAATCTTTGGTGGATTTGAAACATGAGGGATGGAACTTCAGTTGGAATCCATATGGCTAAGTCGGAGATGGAGACAAGTCATTAGGGAAGAAAATATGGCTGTGAAAGTGAGTTTTGGTAAACACCTTGTCAGACACCAGGAGGGAAATGGAAAGCAATGAAGGTGAACGGGGCAAAAAAGACAAATGGAAATCATGTCGAAGAGAGAGCAGTACTTCTTCAAGGTAAGCATTCCTGGAAGAGAAGTGGCAGTGGATTAATATACTAAGATAAAAGCAAAATACTGCGGATGCTGGAAATCTGAAACAAGAACAGATAATGCTAGAAAAACTCAGCATATTATAGTTGTAACCTGATTAGACCATGGCTGAGAATTCCTCATTCAGCCAGGGTTGCATTGTCCAAATGGATATGTCTAATGATTGGTCCCCACCTAGTTGAGTACCTAGGTGATTGTCTGGATGCTTTGCTGATGGGAAGGAAATGGCTCCCATTCATCCTTTTTCAAGGCCATTGTTCCTGGTGCAGTTTTTCAGATGGCTTGTCTCCATTTGAATGGTTTTTGGAATGTGGATGGTGCAAATGTGCAGCTGGCTTTATGCTCCCAAGCCACTGGAAATGTGGCATTAATCTTTTTTAAAATTTCAATTAGGGGCTTCCAGTCAGTAAATTCAAAAATCACTTTTTGATATAAAGCATGGTTTCACGACAGTAGATGCATTTTCTTCTCATACTGTATTACTCATTTAGTATCTCAATATTTTTGCCCTCAATTTTCATCTTCTGAGCTTGGTGACTGTTCTGCCTTTGGTAAGCGATCCTTGCTTGTTGTTCATGATCTGTCTGCAGCCTTTGACACGGTTGACCACACTATCCTCCTGTCTTGCCTGGTTGCATTCTTATCTACTAATCCTAGCCAGAGTATCAATTGCAATGGTTGCTCTTCCTGCTCCTGCACCATTACCTCCTGTGCCCCCCATGCACCTATCCTTAGGCCCTTCAGCGACATCATCTGAAAACACATTGCCAGATTTCACAGGTCGCTGAGAGTCTGCTTTGCCACCACCTCTCTCAACTTCTTCACTCTTGCTAAGTTATCAGACTGCTTGTCCAACATTCAGCACTGAACTTTCCTCCAATTAAATAAAAATACTGCCATTGTCTTTACCCCTGCGACAAACCCCGTTCCTTAGCTGCCGATTCCATCTCTCTCCCTGGCAACTGAGCTTTAACCAGGCTGTTCACAACCTTGGTGTCATCCTTGACTCAGATGAATGCCCAGCCACAGAGCCCTGCCATCACTGCGACCGCCTGTTTCCACCGACATAACATCGCCAGCCTTAGCTCATCTGCCTTCATCTCTGTGATCTCCTCCAGCCCCACGTCTCTGAGATATCTGCACTCCTCCAAATCTAGCCCCTTTGCTTCTCTGATTTTTTAAATTGGCTTTGCTTTCAGCTGTGAAGACCCTTGTCTCTGGCATTCCCTCCCTGGACTTCTCCTCCTCCTCTGGACTTCTCTTTCCTCCTTTATAGGCACTCCTTAAAACCTACCTCTTTGACCAAGATTTTGGCTGTTTGCAGTAATACTGCCTGATATAGCTCAGTGTCATATTTTGCTTTGTACTGCTCCTATGAAATATCTTTGGACTTTCATTAATTTAAAGGCTGTAAACTTAAGTTCAAGTTGTTCATTTGATTTTGTAGTGCAACACTGGTGACAAGGCATGGATGGAGAATAGTGAAGGAGGAAAAATAAGTAAATTCTTCCCTGTTCTCCAGTCTTTATCATAAAAACTGATGTTTTGTGAAGCCTGGATAAGTGCTTCTTACAGGGGCTTCTCGTCTGAAGTTGCACTTGCTTTTCTAGCAGAGGTCACTGAGTGATGACTAGGAGCAGGAATTGAAGCTGATTCTCGATTTCCCCTCCTACCCCATCTTCATGCAAGCTTGGGGACGCCAGAGCAAATTATAGCACCCCACTTGCTGCCTGGTTGAAATTGTGTAACTCAGCAAAGATTGAGCCTTGAACCCTCCTAGTCTGGATGAGTCGAGACCACATCATTTGTCTCATTTAATCCACTGAACAGAACCCCGAACCCCGGTTTCTAGTTTTCAATGTTTTCAATGATATGACGGCATTTCTGTAACTTGGATGGCTGCAGCCTTGCATTTTTTTTTACAAGTTTGTCAACTTATGCTGTATTTTTGGCTTGTTAGTCCATGAAGCTTGGCTTGCAACATGCACTACAAATTGTCATCTTCTAGGTAGCCTGGCAGTTAAAGCAGAAAGGACATGTGCAGCTGTCACGCTTTTATTTCTGTTGATGTAACTCACTTCACTCTACAAGCTGATGGAGGCAATTTTGATTTGACCTCATTCACATTGCTAGCTTGTGAATGTGTTTTTCAAGAAGGGCATTAGGGGATAGGAGCTATAATAATTAGGAAATTATGAGAAATGTGTCCTGTGGTTGTGAAGTAATACATAAAATTTGATTACAGCCTCTCAAATATTATAATGTTAGAGCAATAATAAATACTGTACTACTAAAATAATGTGCATTTTTGCATAGGGTGGGCGATTGTACATAGATCTGAGCCAATGCAAAACTCTGTATTACTGATCTCTTCAACAGTCTATAAAGCAAGTTTGAAGTTCAGAATTCAATGGGCAAAAATGTGTAATAACATATCTCTGCCTACTTTCAGGGCAGTGATTGAAAAAGTTTCAAGTTTGGTGCTCCACAATGAATGGAACTGTGTTTTTTCATGCATCTGATGGATTTGGTTTTCTCTGTTCATTACAGAAAGTATGAAAGTTCAACAAGAGAACATTTATGTTCTAGTAGGAAATTTGTTATCTGCAATTAGCTCCAAGTTTCTGAGTAAACGCCAACAGAACAAGAATAAACACTTCCTTTTTAAAAACTAAATGCTTCTTTTAATTTTACTTAATGTGTGAAGTTATTAAATCAAGTTCCAGCTCTCACAAGGCTTCTTATGTATCAGTGTATTGTGCTGTTCAATAACCCAAGGTATCTTTTATTTGTACCTGCTGTGCATAGTGCTCGATTTCCTACGTACATTTGTTAGATGATGGAAAGGATGGAATTATAAAGGGGGGTGTGGGATTGATGAATGTCGCAGGGGATGAAGGGATTATGATAGCTGCCTGTGAAACAGATGCAGACTTCTATGATCCTTCTGCAGTAATCACATTGACTGGCCATAATTGAGTGAAGGCCTTTCCTATTGACGAAAACTGTCAGCTGGTCGCCTGGAGTCTTGGTGGCTTCGTGTGTGCACTCTATATAAGAACCTGAGTACAAGGGAAATCAGCCAATCTTTCAAATCCCGGGCCACTTTCATTTTGAATAATACCGTCCGGAGAAAGGTTATGCATTGGTTGGGCCTAGCAAATAGGGCTTTGTGCCTTCACATGGTGTACATTGCAGATGCAGAGAAGGACCTGTGTCAATAAAGTTAAGGCCGCCATTGACTTGGACAGCCAGTGGGACGATATGGTCCATGTCAGCAAAAAACAGGCTATGTTGTAGAAGGCTGCATACATCAACGGCAGCCTATCCAGTGTACTGCAGCCTGCTGTGGTACTGCTTCTCAATATCCAGAAAAATAATGTTAAATTGACCATGTGGGTTGGGTATAGCCATATTCCAGCAACCTTTCTCACCTGCTACCTTCTAATGTGCCAATAGCTCCTCTCCTTGGATATGAGTTTTCTCTTCCTCCATCCAGAAATGATGAAGCAAAAATAGCAGCTGTGATGAGCTGGGATTTCATCAGGATGAATAAGGCAGATGGTGACATAAAAACAATCTTTAAGCTCAAAAACCTATTGGAAATCTACGAAACACAACAGCACACAGATTCCTATGATCTGAGTGCCCCTTTAAATAATGCTTTCAGTAAGTCTCTCCAATCAGTCAGGCAGGCAGTGCTTGATAGCAATCCCATTAGGTTTTATTCAGTGGATTGGGCAGTTAAAATCACTGCAGGGTGCATTAAGGAGGCACTGGCCTAAATTAAATGAACAGTTAAAATGGCAGGCAGGAATATCATAACAGGAAAGGCGTAGTAAGGTTAAATTGTTCATTTTGTTGACCTATAAACTCTAATCTAATAGTTAGGTGGGTTAGAATCGTCACTAACATTTACACAATGTGATTTGTCTTTCAAGCAATGACTGAAAAAAATGTGAAATAACATTCAACACATCCACTAGATCTGACTGACAGCAAGTCTTCACTATAGGACAGTGACTATGTTTCAAAAGTACTTCATTTGCTATAAAACGCTTTGAGATGTCTGATGGTCATGAAAATTGCTATATAAATGCAAATCGTTATTTTCTTTTCAGACAATTGTACATAATCATCATTTTAAAAACTGGGACCGTGTGATTGTGCATTTGTTTTATCTCAGTTCATTGTGCCACAGAATGGTTTGTGCTCAGTGAGTCATCAGTTTCAACTGTTATGACTTGCAGTGGTAGCCAGGAATCTATGTGGAGGAGGTATAAATCAAGGACTAAGTCTGAACCTAGAAGATAACAAAGACTCCTAAAATGGTGATCTTTAACACAGAACAATAAACTGATAAGGTTTTCACTTGTTCTCTGATCGTTTGTCTGTTTTTGATGTTTTCTTTAGGTGGATTTGCTACATTTTCATCTAGCTTCTCAGGTCTCTGTGAAGGAAAATCTACTCTAGTGCCAACAAGCATTTCACAGCCATGCTTACCTGTAACCAACACTGGCCCTACTCGCATTCTTCCTCATCTTTATCTTGGTTGCCAACGAGATGTGTTGGACAAGGTAAGGAATGTAGCTGCCAGTGTGCATAAACCTTTGACTTTGCACACCACCCCACCCACTGTAGTAAATTGACTTAGATTTTTCTATTAATGTGTTTTTCTGCTTGCTTTAGGTATTTGTAGCATTAATAATATCACTGAAAATAAACAAGAAATAAATGTGGCGAGACTTTAATTCATTCAAAACCCACACAAGTTCATAGTTAAAATTGGGCACAGAGTGTTTCTATAGCCAACTTTGTATATTACAATTATATGGTAGGGTCGTGACAGTGAAGCTCAAGTTTGAGACAGTGCTACCATTTTAACTGCACTGATTAGCATTCCATTGTATTTACATGCCTTCTGTTTTATTTCAAATATAGGAGCTAATGCAACAGATTGATATTGGCTATGTCCTCAATGCAAGTAACACATGCCCAAAACCTGACTTTATCCCAGAGAGTCACTTCCTACGAGTTCCAGTCAATGACAGCTTTTGTGAGAAGATCTTGCCTTGGCTTGACAAGTCGGTAGAATTTATAGGTCAGTAGGGGCTTTATTCTTGATTTTGAAATAATTTGTTAAGATTTTTAAGAGATAATTTTGTTAATGCTTTCTTGTTGCGACTTTTCTGAAACTTGGACTGCAATTGTTGTTCTTTAGTCAGCCAGGAGATGGTCGTGTGAGAGAAGCTTGGGGTGCGTGGCCCTGTTATGACCTCTCCCCTCCCTCATGGTTGAACATTGTGTCTTCCATCTGACAGCTTTACGTTATGCCATTAGCATAGAAACTGTAAAATCTCTGATGTTGTTTTGATTTTTTATGTACAGCATCAAACAAAGCTTTACTTAAAACTGGTTGTGTAACGTTGGTTGGCGTAAATATTCATGGAGTGCGATGGATCGAAATAATTGTTACCACTCAAATAGAGGAAGCAAATGTACTACCTGTTGATAAATGCTTTATCACCTATTCATTTTGTGGATAAGTTTAATTTTCTTTTGTATTTTAGTACTTAACCAAAGAGTTCTTTACATCAACCAATATAAAAATTCTAATTTACAAATTTTCCAAACACTGCCAGCTATTTAATGGAATTTTTGTGATTTATTCAGTGCCTGCTTGATGTGAGCAATCAATTTGTTTTCTCAAAGCTAAATTTCAGCTCTCCTCAGTGAAAGCGGAGAACAGACCAACCCATATATATCGGGATTGATGACATCAAATCCATTCTTTGGTTAACCTAGCAGCATGCTGTTGAGTTTTCTTTCAGTCCCTTGATAAAACATGAGATTCGCAAAGATAGCTTGTGGGAAGGTCAAATTAATGAGTCAATCAATAATGCAAGTTTGAGGTAGCACCTAGATATGTGCCAGAGCATCACCTAGCAACTAGGCAATGGGGTGAAGGGACTCAGGGAAAAATGAATAAAATATAACATTTATAACAGTGAAATCTAAACTTCTGGTTAAGAGTCAGTGTTGTAATATTGTAGGTCGTAATTTCAGTTTAAAAAAAAAATTGCTTAAAGTTCCTTCATTTTATTTCTAGAGAAAGCAAAGGCATCAAATGGCTGCGTGTTGGTGCACTGCTTGGCTGGAATTTCCCGTTCTGCCACCATTGCCATAGCTTATATAATGAAGAGAATGGATATGTCACTAGATGAAGCTTATAGGTAAGAAGTATTATGTTATCAGTTAGTAGTTTTTGCAGAGATTTTGTCACTGACTCTTAAGGTGAGTTAAAGCAGCAGAATGTAGAGATAGTAACAAATTAAAGGTATGAAGTTATTAACTACTTAAACAAAACATATTATCAAACCATAACCTAATCTTTAAAAAAAAAAGTTTGAGATGGCGGTAATATGGTTTGTGGCTGGTATGAATGACCAATTAAGCATTAGTGATCTAGCCATTGTTAAGTGAGATATGATGGCATTGCCTTGATGTTGCTGATTTACTTCGCTATTAATTAGGAAAAACCTCATAGGTCAATAATTGGTTAGGTTAGATGTGCCCTTTTTGTGGTCGGTCATACTCATCAACTTTGCTCGATTAGCTACCAGTGCTGTACGTGTAATGGAATAACATGGCTAAGGGTGTGGCTAGTTCTGGTGTGCAGGTCTTCCACACTGCAGCCAGGATGATTTCAGGGCACATAGTCTATTCTGTGTCTTGTGCAAATTAGCTTTTTTTTTATTGTTGCGGAGAAAACTGAATTAGTTAGAATCTGACATTTATAATAGGAGGATGGGGATGTCCATGTGGTCTTGAGACGAGGCATTTTCAGGGCAGATGATGGAGGGGTCTGGGATTTTGGCTGATAAATATGATTCTATAAATACTATTATAGTAGACTCCAAATTTAGAGACAGTCCCCAGATGTAAGAGGGGAACTTTGCAGGGTCAATAGAGCTGGGATTATGAGAACCTTGTCCTGACCTGATGCCTGGGTAATTGCCCTTGTGTCCATCAGGTACTACTTTTATGGTTTTGTTCCACAGCAACTGTTTTACAGCTGAATCGCTTGTGAGGCAACTTATAAAACCAATCAACTGGCAGAATGAGCTGTGTGTCCGGACTGTAGTACATGGGAGATTATGGACAGTGAGTTTTTCCACAAGTGAACATGCCTGCAGTAGATGTCTCTGGCTGGAGTCTCTCCGGCTCAGTGTTATTGAGCTCCAATGCAAGTTGAAGACACTCCAACAAGTAAGAGGGGAGGAGTATTTGTACGGTTTGCTGTAGACCATGGTGAAGGTGAATAAGGGGTTGGTGTGACCAATTAGTGTACAGAATAAGGGGAACCCAGGTGGGATAAAATAAAACAAGGATCCATAAAAGTGATCCTATCCAATGTGCAATGTACTTGCTACCTGTGAGGAAAAGGGTGCAGGCTGTCAGAAGGACAGACAGAATGCTGACCATAACAGCTTTAGAGGAGGAAGCTTTCCAAAGGGAGGAGGGGAAGTGTAATGTGGCAGTTGTAGGGGATTTGATAATTGGGGGATTGAGAGACCTACATTGTTTGTTGCCTGCCTGGCGCCAGGGTAAGGGACATCCCGAACTGGCTTGAAAAAAAGGATATTGGAGAGGGAAAGCGAGGATCCAGTTGTTGTGGTCCATGTTGGGACCTTTTACATAGGAAAGAGTAGAAAAACATCATTTTTCAGAATGCTAGGAGCTTTTTTTTTAAGACTTCAAGGACAATAATCTTTGGATTATTAGCTGAGCCATGTGCAAATTGACATAAGGATAAACAGGTCAGGGAAGTAAAATGTGGCTGACAGAGTGGTGTCAGAAAGAAGGGTTTCATTTCATGGGACACTCAAATCAGTACAGGCACAGGAAAGGATTGTACGTTTAGGCAAGGCTCCGCCTGTATTGGCTGGAACAAGGGTCCTAACGGACAGAATAAAGAGGGCAATCATAAAGTCAGTGAACTAATAAATGGGAGAGTGGGTTCAGGTGGAAAAGTTAGTATAATTAATAGTTGTGAAAACAAATTAAAAAAAAAGAGATTAGAGTAATAATCAGAAATTGTATCCGGCGCTACAGGTCAGGGAAAGACTAAAAGATAAAGCAATCTGGTGGTGGAGACTTTACAGTAGAATAAACAAACAGGAAAGAATTTACAACTGGAATGGGAATTGTGTATAAGTCCTTGGTAGTAACTGAAATGCTAGAATCTATTAATGCAGAGGTTAGACAAGCATGTGAAGGCAAAGCGGTTTTCATGGGGAATTTAGGATCAGCAGATAAGCTCGTAACAGGAAGATACTCAAGATAGATTTTCCCTATATGTTCTAGAACCAACAAAGGGACAGGCCATATTAGATTTAATAATGAGCAATGAACCAGATTTCTTTGAGTCTAATTCTGCGTGAATGTTTATCGAGTAGTGACTTTAATAAGATTGAGTTCAATGTTTTTCAAAAGGAGGGAACGCAAAATGACTCCTAAGATTCTAGATTTAGGTAAGGCTGGTTTCAACAGGATGACGTAGAGACTGTCCACAGTGAATTAGGCAAATCTGTTAATGGGTAAAAATGACATGGGGATGTTACAATTTCTGTAAAGATTGATAACTTCTAAAAGATTAATTTCCCAGTGCCTGACTGAAAGAACTAAAGGACGAGATTTCATGTTTCAAGACTTTTACAGTTACAGAAATCAACATAGCTCAAATGTTACTTAACAAGTTACTAATACAGTGAACTAAAGAAAAGGTACTTTTACATTAACTAACTAAAGTGACCAAATATGTCTTCCAAAACATTTCTACGCGATGCCTTTCTTCTGGCAGATATGTATCATTACAGGAAGAGTCACTCCCAGCTCTCCATTAGGTTCACCTCCCTACCACACCAGGTCGAAACTTCCAGAGTCCTTTGACAATTGTTCCACTTGGCCTGAGTTTTTCTGGACACAGTTACCTCAGCAAGGCACACCTTGGCAAGTCTCTGTTCCTTAAATCTTCTGAACAGAAAATGAACAGTCACCAGCATCCTGCTTGGTCACGAGCACAAAATAGTCCAGCTGCCTGCTCACAGAAGCATCCTTTTTCTGTGAAATGGTGTTAAAAATGGCATCCAACAGTTCAGTGAGTTTCAGTTCAAGTTTCTCTGTCCATGGCAACCGGATCACGTAGACATTTCTCAGAACTGAGATGTTTAGCAAGACTTCATCATCCCTCTTTTCAGAAAGTTCTGTTTCACCTTCATTTTAAAGGCAACATTTTAAAACATAACCATCCTGTAAAGCTCAGCGTTCATGACGGGGCTGTTCAAAAAACAATTTAATGTGATTTGGAACAATTTTATATCCCAAAAGAGAAAGAGCATGTCAAAAAAAAAGCCATGGATGACTAAAGAAGGAACAACACGAAACTAAAAGAAAATGCATACAAGAATTAAAGAGATAAAAAGAATAGCAAAGGGTGACAAAACAGATAGAGCTACAAAAACGGCACATGAAAAAAAACTTGCAAGGAATACTGAAATGAAAACAAAAACATCTACAGTTATATTAGGAAAAAGAGGGTGAAGAAGAACAGTGAAAGCCCTTAAAAACTAACTAGTGATATTATAAATAAAAATAAGGAAATAGCAGACATATGGAGCCAGAGGCTAGCATGCTGGACAACCCAAGGAAAGTGTATTAAATCAGGAACAGAGATTAAGCAAAGTTGGTACAAGCAAATTTT
Organism: Carcharodon carcharias; assembly: GCF_017639515.1. Taxonomy (NCBI): domain Eukaryota; kingdom Metazoa; phylum Chordata; class Chondrichthyes; order Lamniformes; family Lamnidae; genus Carcharodon; species Carcharodon carcharias. Next base: position 48,141,638 of record NC_054487.1, on the reverse strand, counting down.
CAGTAATGAAGAAAACAATACAATTAAAGAGTGACCAATCTCCAGGACCAAATGGTTTCCAAATCCGGGTTTTCAAGGAAGTAGGTGAGAACATTGCAGATGCTCTGTGATCTTCCAGTGTTCTCAATTCAGGAACTGTTCCTTCAGATTGTAAAATTGCATGTCACGCTGTTATTTTAGAAAGGTGAGAGGGGAAACCAGGGAATATAGTCTGGTTAGTAATTTTCTGAGTTAGGAATTAAGGATAGAATGTTTGAACAGCATGAAAAATTTCAGCCGATCAGACAGCCGCATTGGAGTTTTTTTAAAATTTGTTCATGGGATGTGGGCTGCACTGGCAAGGCCAGCATTTATTGCCCTTGAGAAGATGGTGGTGGGCTGCTGCCTGGAACTGCTGCAGTCCAAGTGCTGTAGGTACACTACAGTGCTGTTAGGAAGGGAGTTCCAGGATTTTGACCCAGCGACAGTGAAGGAATGGCGATATATTTCCAAGTTAGGATGGTGTGTGGCTTGGAAGGCAACTTGCAGCTGGTGGTGTTCCCATGCATCTGTTGCACTTGTCCTTCTAGGTAGTAGAGGTTGCAGGTTTGGAAGGTGCTGTTGAAGGAGCCTTGGTGAGCTGCTGCAGTGCATCTTGTAGATGGTACATACTGCTGCTACTGTCATCAGTAATGGACGGAGTTAATGTTGAAGGTGGTTGATGGGGTGTCAGTCAAGTGGGTTGCTTTGTCCTGGATGGTGTCGAGCTTAAGTATTGTGGGAGCTGTATTCATCCAGGCAAGTGGAGAGTATTTCATCACACCCCTGACTTTTGCCTTGTAGATGGATCGCTTAGCTCTAGCTATCACATGAAAGTAGTCCTGCGTTGTAGCTTTACCAGGCTGATACCTCATTTTAGATATGTGTGGTGCTGCTCCTGACATGCTCTCATGCACTTTTCATTGAACCAGTGTTGATCCCCTGGCTTGATAGTAATGGTAGATTGGGGGATATGCTGAACTGTGAGGTTACAGATTGTGGTAGAGTGAAATTATGCTGATGGCCCACAGTACCTCGTGGATGCCCAGTCTTGAGTTGCTAGATCTGTTCGAAATCTATCTTATTTAGCATGGTGTACTGCCACACAATATGATGGAGGGTATCCTCAATGTAAAGACAGGTCTTTGTCTCCACAAAGACTGTGCGGTAGTCATTCCTACCAATACTGTCATGGACAGATGAATCTGCAACAGATAAGATTGGTGGGGATGAGGTAGGGTAGGCTTTTCCCTCTTGTTGGTTCTGTCACTACCTGCCAAAAACCCAATCTAGTAGCTATGTCCATTGGGACTCAGCCTGCTCAAGGTTCTACTGAGCCATAGATATTGAAGTCCCCACCCAGAGTATATTCTGTGCCCTTGCCACCCTCAGCGCTTCCTCCAAGTGGAGCTTCCAGTCCAACATGGAGGAAGTACTGCTTCATCAGCTGAGGGGGGAATGGACAAGAGGTTTCCTTGCCCATGTTTGACCTGATGCCATGAGACATCATGGGGTCCAGAGCTGAGGACTCTCAGAGAAATTCCCTCTGGACAGTATACCACACTGGACAGACCCACCTGAAGTGGTGGCAGTCGGTGAGGTGGTGTCTGGGACATTGTCTGTAAGGTATGATTCTGAGTATGACTATGTTGCTTGACTAGCATGTGGGACAGCTCTCCAAATTTTGGCAGAAGCCCCCAGATGTTAGTAAGGAGGACATTGCAGTGTCGACAAGGCTGGATTTGCCATTGTCGTTCCTGGTACCCAGGTTGATGCTGGTGGTTTGTCATGGTAACAGTTTGATATAGCCGAGCGGCTTGCTAGGCCGCTTCAAAAGGCAGTTAAGTGTCAACCACATTTCTGTCGATCTGGAATCACGTGTAGGCCAGATCAGGTAAGGAATGCAGATTTCTTTCCCTAAATGGCATTAGTGAACCAGATGAGCTTTTATGATAATCAACAATGGTTTCGTGGTCACCGTTAGACTAGTTTTATATACCAGATTTATGGATTGAATTTAAATTCCACCAGCTGCCATGTAGGATTTAAGCCCTTGTCCCCAGATAATTAATCTGAGCCTCTAGATTACTAGCCCAGTGACATTGCCACTGCCTCCCCCTTAAAGGGTGCAACCTGCATATTTGCATACCTGAACAATTTGAATTTTTTTTTGAAAAGGTGACTGAAGTAGTGGGCAGGGGAAAGTTTATGGATGGTATTTATATGGACTTCCAGAAGCCATTTATGAGAGAGATTTCAATTAAGAGACTGTTAGCTAAAGTTGAAGTTCATGGAATTGAGGACAAATTATTAACCAGATTAGGTTGGCTCAATTGCAGTAGATAGAAAAAAGATAATAGGTAGGTACACTTAGTTGGCAGGAAGTGAGTGGTATCATCTCACAGGAATCTGTGTTGAGGCCTGAACTCGTCACTATTTAGGTCTTGGGATAGAGAGCCACATATCAAAGTTTGCTGATGACAAGTCAATAGCAGCATTGTAAGCTGTGTAGATAGAATCATAAAATTACATTTAATCTTTTGCAATTCTTTGTATGTTAATTTCAATGTAGACAAATGTGAGGTAATCCATGTTGGACATAAAATAGATAGAACAGGGTACCTTCTAAATGGTGAAAAGATGAGAAGTCACGGAGGCCCAAATGTTCACAAATCAAAATATTACGATCAGGTACAAAAAAACTAATAGGAGCTGGCCTTTAAATCTAGAGAGCCAGAATACAAGGGGTTAGAAAATTTTGCTGCTGCTATATGAAAAAGAGCCTTGGTTAGACCACACCAGGAAGTACTGTGTTCAATTCTGGGCATCACATCTTAGGAAGGATAGACTGGTCCCAGAGGGAATGTAGTTTAAATTTAGTAGAATGATAGCTCTTGTATCCCTGGAATTTGGAAGATTAAGGGATGATTTGATTAAATTTTTAAGGTATCATCTCAAACTTTTAGGATAGAGAGAGGAACTATGCCTGCTGGTTGAGGAATCGAGAACTAGGGGGCTTAGCCTAAGTTAGAGCCAGGCCTTTCAGGAGTGACGTTCGGAAACACCTCTAAATACAAAGTGTTGTAGAAATTTGGAACTCTTGAAAATGGCAGTCAATGCTGAACCAAATGCTAATTTTAAATTTGAGCTTGATAGATATCTGTTAATCAAGGGAATATGGGGTAAAGGTGGGTATATGGAATAAGGTCACAGGTTAACCGTCATCTCATTCAGTGCAGAACAGGCTTGTGCGGCTAAATGGCCTACTCCTGTTCCTAAACTCCTATTAACAGTTAACTACTCATTTTGGGAGTAGAGTCAGTGCAGGCCGGACCAGGTAAGACTGGCAAATTCCCTCCCTTGAAGTGAATCAGTTCATTTTTCAACAGACATCAGTTTTCATAATATTCAGATGCATTCAATTAAAATTCACAGCTTGTGTTCATGGGATTTGAGTAAGCTAATTTAGTACCAAAAATACTGCAGTACTGTACTGGTTTTCTAGTTGGGGTGTCAGCATCCTTAGAAAACAAGGGGACATTTTCATAAAAGCATTTTAAGATTTTTTTTGTACTATTCATCCTGATCTGTAAAAAAAAAACCTTAATTATAAGAAGGAATGTTCCTCCCTGTAAAGTGTAAACCTATTTCAGAAATAATAATGATGCATAGAAGAACTCCATCATCCTCTTCCCCTCCCTCCCACCCACCTCCCCCAGTGTCTGTTGGGAAAAAGAGTGGAGAAGTCCAGAGTTTAGAGAAGCTGTAAATGTTGACTTTGTAGTTAATGGAAATTCTGTAGAATTGTTTTTGTAAATAATTAGATCAGCGACATGAGAAATACACAGTGCCTTAACAATATGTTCAAGATCCAAGTGAGAACTAATATGAATATTTTGGAAAAGTTTGCACAGCTTAACATGTATGAACATTGAGCAACATATTACACTACAGTTTGAGAATTATTAAATGTGCATCTTATTTTTGCTTTCTTTAATTTAAATTTATACCATCTATCCCTTAAAACAAAATTAGTAAACCTCCTTACAAAGACTTTAGTCCCGGAACTGGTCCCGATACCTGAAGGACTCTACCCTGCACCACTTCTCCAGGACACCATATTGTATTACAGTTGTAGAGGAATTATCAATTGTGCACACTTTGTCTAACTGCTTTTTTTGTACTAAATTCAATTAGTCTGTCCCTGAAAAGTGTGATTAAAGCACTGCTGTTTAATTAGATTGCATAATCTCATGAAGTGATACAGAACACAATTATTAGCTGCTGTATATTTGGGATAGTAGTAAGCTCCTGATTTGAATCTAAGACATGAAGTTTTTTGTCATGTAGAAATTTTAGAATATTTAAAAGAAACAACATATGGAGAAGTGTTCTAGAGGGATGAGGATGAACTCATTAACTGATAACTGGGCTACAATCTTACAAACAGCCAAATAAATGAGTGCAAGGCACTCTGCATTGAAAAGGGGAACAGACAGAAGTTGTGGGCCAAGTTGGAACCAATAACATAATAGGAAAAAGATTGAGGTCCTTCAAGCTCCTGAACTCTGAAACTTCAGAGTTTCACCTGTAAGAAAATGAAAGGACAGGACCTCAAAAGCTAATAATCATCTCTGGGTTACTTCCAGTGCCATATATTAGTGAATCTAGGAGCAAGGATATTGCGGGCAAATGTTTTAATTTATGCCAGATATACCACGCTATTAGAAGCGTTGTCATGGAAGCTGGTGGGTGATGGGCATCATCCCCCCCCCCCAAATTTTATAAATCCCCCTGGCATTTGCCTGGCAGCAACAATTATTCCTACCATTGGCAACTGCAGCTCAATGGCTACTCTAAGCATTAAAATAGCACAGTTGAGCATTTAGTTTTTGTTCTGAGTATCAACTGGGGTTGTGGGGTAAAAACCCATCAAGCTACTCCCATACTCTCCTGTTTGCCCAAGCTACATTGAAGTGTTATCTTCATCATAGATGAAGAATCCTCCTTTATGGTGGCTATCAATAGTGGGGAAGGATTAATACTCCTTACACAGTTAATCACAAAAATGCTCTTTAAATTTTGCTGGTTTAATTACCAATTTAGTTATGTTGCATCAAATAAACACAGGTAAGCCTATTTTTGAAACAAATGTTTTCTGGAATTTACTTACTTGTGGTAATCCATCTCATTTGAGGAAATTAAATTTGCTTTTGTTTTTAAGATTTGTAAAGGAGAAGAGACCAACCATTTCACCCAACTTTAACTTTCTTGGCCAGTTGCTGGATTTTGAGAAAAAGTTGAAGACTCAGACTGGACAAACAGGAACCATTACCAAACTAAAATTCCTGCAGTTAGAGCGACCTGGGGAACAGAGGATGACCCAGGATAGTGGCTATTTTGATACCGTAACAGAAAACCAAGCTTTTATATCCACTACCTCAGAGACTATGGATCAGAACCCTACTGCACCTATTACACCTTTATCTGCACTTATGGAATCCACTGTTTCCACTCTGGAAGAAGAACATTTTCTGGCTCAAGGAATCAATGGACTTAGTCTGTCCTTGGACAGACTAGAGGACAACAACCGGTTAAAACGTTCATTTTCATTAGACATTAAGTCTGTATCGTATCCTATAAGTGCTAGTGGAGGTGCTAATTCTGCACCAATTGCTGCTTCTGCGGAAGATAGTTGTGATCCTTTGAAGGAATCAAATGCAGGTGAATCGAGCCGGTTCTGTTTCTTCTCATCAGCTCAGAAAGAAGTGGAACAGCTTTCAGAACACACTACACCTATTGTGGTGGAAGTAAACACGAAACAGCCACAAACCATATGGGAACAAGGAACACCAAAAAGTGCAGCTATTCCTTCAGCACAAACAGCGTCAAGCACAAACACAATGCCTAGAACACTCCTGTACCCCCTGCACAGAAGTGGTAGCATGGAGGATAACTACAGAACAAACTTCCTCCTAGGTCTTTCTAGTAGCCAACAGCATTTAGCAACATCTGCAGCAGGAATGGGGCTCAAAGGATGGCATTCAGATATACTCTCACCTCAAACTTCAACTGCATCATTAGCCAATACCTGGTACTTTGCAACAGAAGCGTTGGCAGGCCAATCTCCCCAGTTTTTGTCAAGTTCCACTCTGTTTGGTGGTGCCACAGCCTACTCAGCATTTAGCTGCAGTCAACTACCATCAGGCTGTGACCAGTCAGGGACGGTGCGTCGGCGTGAGAAGCACTGTGACCGCCGAGATTCCAGGCGCAGCTGGCATGAGGAAAGCCCATATGAAAAACAATACAAACGCCGCAGCTGTCAAATGGAATTTGAAGAAGGCATGAATGAAAGCAGGTCCCGGGAGGACCTGGGAAAAATTGGAAGTCAGTCCAGCTTTTCTGGCAGCATGGAGATCATTGAAGTTTCCTGAAGAATGCTAAAATACAGACTCTGGTGATTCAGTCAAGTTATGATTCACATGTAGACAGTTTCTGCAAAACTGCACTTCATAACTTCAGCCAGGGACTTCAATAATCTAGAATATTGTTGCTCAAGTGCTACAGATGATGACTGTTCAATCAATTAATTCAACATACAAATATCTTATCTAATCAATGCAATTTTGCATAATTGTCAGGCTTTCTGTATGCATTGGAAAAATCCAGTTAGCATTATGTAATTGTCCAATAATGCACTTTGCCTCTGAAGACTGAGCCAAGTTCCATGGAGATTTCTTTTAAATTCCAGACAAGCTGGCAGAATCTGGATATCTGGTGTAATCTTAGCTTATCTGATGCAAATGTCTTTGCATCTGTAAATAAATGGTGTAACTATCTTGATTTGAATTTATGGATAGGTAATGTGCCAGTGCTGCTTAGAGCAAATACCTCAGAATTTTAAAGCTTATACTGTATGTAGTATTCAGCAAATCAAATCTCAGGTCTTACTTGATACAGATGAGATTTCCAGTTTTTGGCTAGGTTTGAATTTAAATTGCTAATGTGGACTGCTAAATTAGCACTGAGAAAACATCTGTGTGTACATTTACTTGTGGCCATATAATAATAAGACTGAATCAAAAACAAGCAGAGGTATAAATAAAACAGATAAGTGAATTGTATGCAGAGTGCATGAGATGCAGGTTAGAATGTTTGTGGGAGTCCTCTGGTGGAGATGTGCTGGGAACTTGTTCAGGATGGTACAACGTGTCTGCACATGAAGCTATTTTGTTCAAATGTGTAATGTATGAAGCGTTGTCAATGGATAACTGACAAAAAGTTCTTCATCTTGAGGTGAAATGATAAGCACATTTTTAAATAAAATCTGAGATGGTACCTGTTACATACAAGTGTAGTTTAAATAGTGTGTCAAGTTGATGCTCTGCTATAATGCCAGAAAGTAAATCAAACCTTGTGCTCCAACGACTATGGATGCAGAAAATGCTGGAAATATTCTCTCTACAGATACTACCTGACCTGAGTATTTTCATGTTTTGCTATGTTTCCAAGGAGACCTGAAAGTGACTTAAAAATTACCATTTCCTACCTTTCAGGGTAATAAAAGGCCTCCATTTTGTTGTACTGCCATAGGGATGTGCTGAAATCAAAGCTAAAGAATCCCATTAAACCATTTTCAAATGAAAATAGACAATACTGGAAGTACACAGGTCAGAAGGATAAACACCCAAAATGTCAAAACCTGCTTTTTCTCCCGTCAGATGCTGACTGACCAGCTGTACATTTCCAGTATTGTCTGCATCTATTTCACGTATCAAGTTTTCATTTTTTTGAACATACTTGGGGATTCTATAAATGTAATCAGTTACTAATATAGCATATTTCAAGGTGCCGTAAATTTACTTTAAAATCAATGAACTGTCTAGTTAAATCCTGAGGGGGTAACTGTGATTAGAATTGGTATAACAAGTTTCTTAAAGTTATACTGAGAATAACACTTTGGCTTAATTTTCCAAACTAGTTTCATAAAGATGTCAAATCGTCATTGAAATTAACTATTTTCTCAGTTTGCTGTTCGCAGGTCACAATTTGCCAGACTCTTAACTAAAAAACATACTACAGCAGCATGAGACAGTCAGTTTATCTAAGTGAGGTTTTGCTCCTTGTATGCAATGAATTGTTAGCTAATCCAAGTTGTGACTAAATTGTTATAATTGGTTTCATCATCCCTTAAGTTTAAGAAAAAATGTAAAAGAGACTTAGGTTGGCACTTTTGATTGGATTAAGTACACTGGGGAGAAAACTTGCAGCAGCTTGTGTTTTTTAAAATTTGAGGATATAAAAAAATGCACTGCACATAGAAATGAATAAAATACATCTACATGAACACAATCATAGAACATGAACTATCAAAGCCAATGAAGACACAGAAGACCCAACAATGCAAGAAGTAGTAAATTTTAGGAAGCCGGGGAGCAATTTCCCTCTTGTATGTTCAACTAGTCAAACCTATAATATCTGAAGGTAAGATCATGGATCATGCAAGCTGAATGAAATCCAACAAGGTACCAGTAAATTTATTTTAAAGTTTCAACACTGAAATGCAAGGTATTCCTGGAACTACTGTAATGCTCATTAGGAACTTTTTTTTTGCACTTTATACAGTAATTGCTTTTTTCCCATTTGTTTTTTGAATTTTAATTTCTAGATTAGCTCTTTAGACTTGTGTAGCAATAATGCAACCTAATGCCAGCATTGAAGGTTTGTATCCCCATAATTGTTTATTTTCACAGTTCTGAGCTGAAAAATCTTAACCTGTGAAAGAAATTATTTTTGAATATGATATTTCTATCTGTCTCCAACAGGAGAACAAATTGTCCAATTTGTGTTCTTTGTTGCTGATCATAGAACTAGAGAAACTAGTAGAGTTGATTTAGATATTAAGTTCAAGTGTAAATGCTTAGCTACATGCAATATAACCAAATATTGTTTACTATTCTGTACAGCTTCCATACATCTTTACTTATTATAAAAATAACTGCATTTACAACTATATTCAAGCATTCGTGAAAGCTCCATACTAAACTATGATAAATATTAGTTTTAGGCATTTAAATAACATCTTGAGATTGAATTTACTTCTGTAAAAATGACATTTTTAAAAAGGTACTGAAAAGGCAAAATACTTTTTTCCCCTCTTGCCTCCATTTTTCCCACTAACATTACTACACTGATGCACTGTACGTTCTTTCCTTATTTCTATGTTCGTTTATTTACACTGAGTTCCAGGACTCAAGTTTCAGTACAGTTAGACTGCTTTTCAGACCAGTAAATTATGTTAATCCTTATTCATTACAAATTAGAGCAAATCATTCTAAATGTTCTCCTAAAGCAGAGCCCAATGATCAAACTTGATAAGCTCTGTTAGTAGTCACCACATATTTGAACTACCTGCTTGATACCTTGCAGCCTATGGCTAATTACTTTGTGGACAATTGCTAATTATTTACGCATTCAAGTTCCTGAGGTATTCAATAGCAAATGAATACACTTTACCCAAGCACAATGATATCTTTACAAATAACAACAAAAAAATTACTAAATAAAACAAGTTGTCTCGAGATGCATCAAACAGATACACAAGGCATGTATAAGCCATGTAATTATGCTGCAGGATACCAATAAGCATGTTTAATTAGGTAAGTGGTGAAGGCTCCAAGTCAAAGTATTAATGCTTTGTCCTTTCTGCATGCATTAATTCAAAATCTAGGAATGACTACTGCAATTTGTGGTAGTGCAAATTGGTGCAGATCTTTGTCCTCAAATCTCTCCAAGTGATTTCAGTACTCTCTCTCCTTTAACGAACAACATTCCAGCCAACCAATAATGGATGACAATGTTCACAGTGGCATCAGCCAATAACTGGTACATTGGAGCTAAGTTTTACTTTTGCAGTCCAGAACATTTGGAAGTGAGGCAGAGGAGCACATTACAATTAATGCTGAATATATCCAGAAATGCCTGGACCCTTCACTGATTTAACATCCAAACTGTAGATTGGGTGGTGGTGACTGTACACAAATCTAGTGGAGTGAGGAGGGTAGAGATTTGGCTCTGTTAGTCTACTAGTACTTTATATCTTTGTCAGCTCTCATGCTGAAAGGTTCAAGTCTTTCATTCTCTGGCAATAAGCTATTAAGTTTCTCCATTAATGGAATAGTTTGATCTATGCCCATCTGTATGCGGCGGAGTATAGCAGACATCTCATTAACTTTCTGTATTTGCTCGGCATACTTGGCGTATCTCTTCTGTCGCTCTTGCATAACACTGTATAAGGCAACAACGGAGAGATCCATCTATAACAGAACAAAAATACTGTAATTATCAAAGTGGATAACTGTTAGAAACTGCACTTGCAAGGAGAGAAGCTGTTTAAAGTCTTGTTGTTAAATAAACAAATTTTACACAAACTGAGTCAAAAAGCATGTAAACTTGTCTAAAAACGCCAATTTATCATGTTATACCTCAGTTTCAGGAATGAAGTCCAAAACATGAAACCACCTACCTAATGTACTGCAACAAAGCTCAGCTTAAGAAAATTTCTCTTTTTTTTGCAAAACTAGCGTATAAATTGAAGCAATTGCCAAGGTTATCTGCTTGGAATTTGAAACTTTTATATTCCAGCAAACTGTCTTCAGATTTCCCTTACACCTGCAATGACCTACTCTGAAAAGAAGTCTATTGGCAGAACAATCAAATCTATTTCCATTAGGGTGGAATTAACTAACATTAAAAATACTATGTAAATGCAAGCTGCAAAATGGCTTATTGGTTTGGAAACTAAATTCTCCACAAACAGCTGTTCCCCAGCAAAAGAAAGGTTTATTCATAAGCAATTTGAGCCAGTTTATACATGTTGCGTTAGAGGATATCTTAAAAGCATCTAACCTCACAGAGCACAGGTCTCATACCGATTAATCTTTCCCATCATTTTATATTATATATGACTTTCTGACACTCTCTTAATAGTAATTTTAAAAAAATCTTGTGTAGATCTACATCACTGATGCCTCCTATGTAAACACTTAAGTCGGAATCTCAAATTTAAAATGTCAACATTTACCTGTCACACCACTAGGTGGTGTACTAATAGGAATTATAGTGTTAAATGATAACACTGATCTGTAACGAGCACTTATCATACAATTAGTTGGTCCTACATTTCTTTTCCCCACAAATCAACTACAACTTGCATTTATATAGCGCCTTTAATATATATGAAACATCCAAATGCACTTCACAGAACTAAAATCAGATGAAATATTATACAGACAAAAGGAGGTGGGCTTGGTCAAGAGGTATGTTTTGGGCCGGGAATTAAAGGAAGAAAATGGAATGTCAGTTCAGGGTCTAGACAGCTGTTGGCACAGTCACCAATAATAGGACAAAGGGATCCACCCACAATTTTATGAGCCGAAACCCTGGTTACTGAAATTCTCCATTGTTTACTATACCTGGGACTTGCTATGTTATTCAAGAGATCACCTGTACCATTCTATCCTTAAACCTCACATTGACTGCAGCATTTATGTTTAATCAGCAGACTAAAGGCCATCTGGACCTGGAAAACTTGGTAACAATTTACGTTAAAATCTAATTTATTCATAAAACTGGAACAGAATAAGGTGTAAATGCAGACATGACTATGGATTTAAAATTAGGTGCCATTGCCTGAATTTAATTACTGTATTAAGGACTAAAAGAAACAACTTTTTTTGCCAAATAAACACTGCTTTAATGCAAACACAGTGTACACAGGAGTTAGCTTGAAAGTGTGCCAACATAACTTGATACAATGTCATGTTCCAGTCTCTAAGCCCGTTACAGTTTATTTCTAAACTTAGGTTCTTGTTTACATGAACAGCATAAGTCATATAGGAATGTACTGAATGTTCTGGAGAACAGATGCTGACGTAAACAACCTCCATTAACTACTTTCAACCTATTAACTGAAGTACTTGTTTTCTTATGTATGTTATATAAGAGAGAGGCAGATAAATTAATTGTTCCGCAGTATTGAAAACAACAATACATCCTGCCCGGACATGGTATGCTGCTAAACAAATGCTCTTGCTTTGTCAAATCTTGTACTCTCAGGTTCATAATTTTTTTTGTCCGTGAGCAATGAGAGACTTATGGCATTGCATTGCAACAATGCACTGCTATAATATACAAGTGTATGTTCTGAACTCTCTGCCAGATGGTAGATTTATAGCCTTCTGAAATCAATAGTGAGGTTCAACAATTTCAGATCGTAACCTCTGCCTCTTTTTTTTCAGACAGTAGCTGTTTGGTGATGATTCTGCTATTATTATTTACACCCCTTCCTGACTCATTTTTTTCTTTCCTTGCTCCATTACCATTTCATTTTTCTCCCTGCCATCATCCCCTTTAGCCATTTAATCTCTCCTATCTTCCACCCGATCACAAACTTTGTCTTTTGTTATTTCTCCTCTCCACTCTGTACTTGCTTAAAACTTGTTATATCTCCATCTCTTTTCTAGTCCTGACAAAAGTTCATTGACCTGAAATGTTAACAATGTTTCTTTCTCCATAGATACTGTCCAACTTGCTGAGTATTTCCAGCATTTTCTGTTTTTATACCACATGGAGCTTCAGGTTGAATATCTTAAATGTATTTAAGGGAATGCTAGCTAAGTACATGAGGGAGAAAAGAATTGATGGATGTGCTGAAAAAGTGAGATGAATTAAAGTCGAAGGAAGCTCATGTGGAGCATAAACACCAGCACAGGTCTTTTGGGTCAAATGACCTGTTCCTGTGCTGTCCCTCAAAACACCTAATATGCCCAGCCAATTATTTTTCAAAACTGAGAAAAATAAAATTCCAGAGATGCCAATCAGCAAAAATACAATGTGACAAATAAAGTTTGACTACATGTCAGCAACAGACAAAATGCAATGCCAGTATACAGCAATGATCAGTGCAGTACTTTACACATTCTATTTGAAGGAATACCCAGCTATTGCTTACTACTGGGAAACTAGGGCAAAGGGGTCATACTTACAGAATCATGAAATCAGTTTATGGATACCAGTTGCTGTAGTAACCACATTGTTCAATAGCTTTGCATCAAGTATTGTTGGGGTTTCTAATACTGTTACCAAAGCAATGTGCTTTTTAATCACAAGATCTCTTTTATATGTTTTCAGTCTGAATGTGTGTTATTTCAACACTAAACCAGATAAACGGTTAGCTTGTCACCCACTTAGTTAATATGGGTGTGATGCAATGTTTATGAAACAATTATTTGATTAATGAGTTTCTTTTCCTTCAGTCCTCAGAGGAGATTTGAAATTTATGTACTCAATTTTCCTAACATCGAAACAATTGTCGTGTATTTACGTGAGATCTACAAAGGATCAGGTATAAACGAGCTAATTTTTGCAAATCATGTGAATGATTACTTGAATTCTTGACAGTTGAAAAAGCTAGTCATGTATTTTGTAGGTAACTATAATCCAAGAATTGACTGCCTAGACCTAGTTACTGCAGCTATTACTGAAAGTGCCATTTTTGACCTTAATAGCAAAATCATTTCATAATTTTAATTTCCATTGCAGAATCACACAATAAAGTTAATGATTCAAGGTGCTCTGACAAATATGTTTACACAAGCTAAGATGATATTTACTAGTAAATAAACATTATTTGGCAGATTACTGATAGTGAGCCTGAAATTGTGCTGTTGAGTCTTCTTAAACCCCCTTACACTTGGAAGTGAAGATGGAGAGGTAAGGAACTTATAACCTTCTTTATAGCAAAGATTGAGACCATCTGTTCAGTTGCCTCTGCTGTATCAATCTTTTCCCTTAACCCACTAAGTCAAATTTCCCCCAAGAATCCCCTACCCCGGCCCTCAATGTGCATCTCCCATCCCCCCCTCACACCCTCTTGTCAATGAGACCAACCTCCTAGTCTCAGGACTCTATTCCTACTAAATTGCTGACCACGCAAGTTCGCTTGCTGGCTTCAATGTTGGATGATGCTGTAAATGATTAAGCTCCTTTGCTACCACCCTTTCAAACCTGCCATCATCAAAAAACCCACCCTTGACCGATTTGTTTCTGCAAACTATTTGCCCCATTTCCAACCTCCCATACCTTGCCAAAGTCCTTGAATGTCATATCACCACCCAGATCCATGTCTAATCCTTTCTTAACTGGTCGCTCAGGATTGTTGTCTTCATATAGGACCTTAGTAGCTTCTTATTGACAGCTTTTCAGGCATTTTCTCATTTTTGATTCACACATTCAAGACCTCTTCAGTTCTAATTCCTGTTAGCTATTTTGAGCCAACCAACACATGCGATGGCAAAAATTTCAGACTGCAGGAAGTAGGTATTATGCAAAGTTGTGCAGATGCAATATTTTTAATAAAATAATAGATAGTAAATCTCATCTCTATATTAAGTGTGACTTATTTAGAATCTGGCACTGTAATTACAAAAAAATTGAAATTGCCTCTGCTCAATAGTGGATAATAGAAACTTCAACTTCTGAGTTCTTTCTCAAAAAATTTCTAAATACTGATTGCATGTATTTCTTATCTAATCTGTTGTGATAACAATGAAGTAGAATATGTACGTTAAACAGAATTACAGGAATGTCATCTAATTTATGGTAACAGATTACATTGTATCTAATGGTTAATGTGGAGCTCCTTGAGAAGGGGCTTGCCCTGTAACACTTAGCACTTCCAGCATTTCAGGAAGGTAATTAATTCTGACCAATCCTGAACTTAAAAAAGTCAGAAGAGTAGGACTGGAAACAGACTGTGGCAGGTTTATAAATATTTCAAGGATCGAGGAACAGGATTTATTTTCCCTGAATCACACTCCCCAAATTTTTGACAGCTTTTCTTGGCATATTTGCACGATTCTTTTACTTGGCCTTTTTGGTGAATATTATTTATTTTATGTTTCAACAAGCATTGGACTCCAACATCTTGTTCAACTCCTTTTCAGCTATTGCTAATTGCTCCTGCACATTGCATAAATCATATGTGGTGGAACTCCCAAATTATCCTCTACAGCCTTGAACCTTGCAACACATTCAATCACTTGAAAATTAGGTTTCAATGTAGTGACAATCTCAGTAAATTCCCAAATTTTCAATTTAAGCGTAAGGCTTTCTTGAACTTTTCTTAAGTATGCTAAAGTCTGACCTGTTTTCCACCAGCTTGTCAACATGTGATTTTATGGTTTTGAGTCTAGTCTTTTGTTTGCCACTTATCTTAGAATGTTATAATTTCCTTGCTTAAGAGTTTGGCCATCTTCGTTCAATGTTTCTTCAACGTTTTTTCCTAAAACAAATATCAGAAGAGAAAATACACGGAATGCCAGAAACTAGCATGAACCAGTTAATGTAATGTCTGCTGATGAGCATTCAAAGACGTTGGCCCAACGATGACGCGAAATTGGACCCTAAAATTCTTTACGAAACCGCTGATTTGTGGTTGCAGTCTGAAATTCTGCCAGCTAACTTTAAAACAGCAGCAGCAATGTCCGGTGTTGGGAAGTAAACAGCTCGGGCTGACATGGGGCACAGCATTTTTGTGCTGCCGGGGGGCTCCAGCACCTCCCATCTCCACAGAGATGCAAGTACAAATAAGTTTTTGTGAGCAACTTCTAGCAGCTGCTGGAAGTACTACCAGTTAGGGTGCTGTGGATTTGGAAGAATTGGGCGTCATAAATAACTGCTTGCTTCTCTGATTCAGCAATCTCCCTGAACTACCATCATACTACCATCATCTCAGTTAACTGTGAAACTTAGCTGCTCTTCACTTAACCAAACAGAATTGATAAAATGTGTTCGTTTTTCAGGCTCCTAAAACAAATACAAAGGACCCTGATTTGCACATCCAAAGCCCTTTTCTGGTGGGCATCATGAACATTTGATAGCCAGTGACTTCCAATTCGGCAGCTGGCACACGTCCAGGGGAATCGAGCATGGAAAACTGCAACCCAAATATTTTGGCAAAAAAAAAGCTCAATGGAGGTCAATTTTTTCCCCATGTCTATTAAAAGTCAGGTGGAATAACTGGTTGAAAAAAGTGAACGATAAGTAAACCATTTATTATATAAATTCCCCCCTCCAAACCACCACCACCCTCCCCACTGCCCCGTAATCTGGATTTCAGTCAGCTACAAGACTTGGCTGCTTTACTGGTAACTGAAAAACGAACACATTTTATCAATTCTGTTTGGATGAGTGAAGAGCAGCTAAGTTTCACTGTTAACTGAGATGATGGGAGGTCAGGGAGATTGCTGAATCAGAGAAGCAAGCAGTTATTTGTGACGCTCAGTCATGTTCCGATTCCAAAACCTCCATTATGCTATCATTTCATTATCTGTGAAACTCAGCTCTTCTACCAATCTTCAAACAAAGCTGTTTCTCAATTGAGTTTCCCTAAATGACTCCTTGACATGGCTTTCTGCACAGCATTCCAGTAAGCTGCAAGAGCTGAAAAATGGCAACAATGAAATAAAAGCTGCTGGTAATGGAGCCATGTGGTTACTGTTACATTGTAAGAAAATGCAGCAATTTGTGCTGAAGAAGACCCCACAAGCAGCAATGAGCTAATTTTTTTGGTGGCAGTGGTTGAGGGATAAATGTTGGCCAGGACAGTCAAGAATTCCCCTGTTGTTCTTTGAATGGTGGAAGTGGTTTAACAAGTGGCATCGATCAGCAGTGTTGTGCAAATCTGTGAATCCAAGGACTTAAGCACTTTAAAAAATATATTTTCTCTCCTTTTGACCCAAAGGTGGTGGTTCTCATTGGGTTTATAGCTTTACAGCTACTAACTGTTCTCCAATACTTTTCTAACGAGATGCTGGCAGCCATCACAGCTGAACCACATGCTGTCCCAGGTTCAGTATGTGACCTCTGCTAAGTTAGCTAACCTCTGCTAACTTCTGCAGGGACAGAAGGCCACTAAACTTATGGAAAGTTAGAGGATTTTTAGGGGTTTAAGGGTGGCAGGGGCAAGACGTGGGGAGTAGGGGGGTGGCAGGGGCAGTGAAAGGGCCAGATGTTAGAAAAAAGTTCTTAAGTACTTAGTAACAGATTTCACCGATAAAATAACATTTACAGCATTTAAACCGGTATGTATCTCCATAACACACAAAATAAACCCGAACATATATTCTGGAACCTGCAAAGGAGTTTGGGTGCAGGAGTGGGAGGTAGGAACCAGCACTTGGGAAACTGAACATAGGCAAATTTCTTAACTCATTTTGCTGCTTGGAATGCACGTTTAAATGCAGATTTGAATTCCCACACACATCCCTTCTGAGTTGCAGCTGGTTGGATTCTGGCTAATTATTATTCCAACTGATGAATGAATAACCTTTGAAAATTCAATTGGCATCATCAAGATCACTCCTATTTGTATCTTTCAAAATGCATGGCTTTTTATCTCTAGTTGCCCAGAAACATCACACAAATGTGAAAATAAAGCTCAATACTTTGGTTTGGTCCAATAAACCACAAACATTTATTAAATATGTCCCATTTTTAAAAGTTTTAAAATCTCTGACATGTCAGAAATGGCATTTATTTCTTCTCATTACAATTCCTCAGCAATGTAGACATGCTTAAATTGAAGCTGGGATTTAATCAAATTGATAGAACGCTGTGGGTTTCATCTGTGTTACTGTCAAAATATCTACACAGTTTCATTTTTCTGTCACTCATGCAGGTTTGCAATATGCTCATAACTTCAGCAAACCTCACAAAATTACCTTTTAATTTATTCTGATTGCCAGGCTCTTCATATAATATTGAAAAACAACAAAATGGTTTTACGGTTTACATCTTCAGTTTTCTTCTGAAGGTTTAAGAAACCAAGGACTATAAATGCAATTCAAATCAGTCAAAAATCAGTCAATAATCACCTCTGGAAAGAACTAAGTAGTTTTTGGGGGAAAGGGTGCAAGAGTGAATTTTGTTGGTAGCCAAGTAAATATTGTTAGTAGAAATGCACTCATCAAGCACTACTGGGTCCTGACATACAAGTTTGACACAAGTTCAGGCTCCTTCATTTTGTTCAATTCATTCATAATAAAGTGGTAACATCAGAAAAGCATCTTTTGGACTAGTGAGACACTTATTTTTCATGTACTAACTGCCAAAGTCACTGGGTCGAAATGCTTGAACTCCCTCCCTAACAGCACTGTGGATGTACCTACACCACATGGACTGCAGTGGCTCAAGAAGGTAGCTCACCATCACCTTCTCAAGGGCAATTAAGGGTGGGCAATAAATACTGGCCTAGCCAGCGATGTCCACATCCCACTAATGAATATAAAAAGACCAACTCTCCAATGAAGACTGCCAATTTAAAACCAAATTTTGGGCAGTTTTGTATTGAAGGATAATGTTCAACGCAAACTGTACTGAGAAGGACTAATTAAGCAACACTAACCATCACCTTATGCTGCCCGTTATTAATTAGAATTCTTAGTCTAAATTACCCTGAGTAGCTTGCGAGTGCAAAAGCGGGAAACTCAAGAGTTGCACTACCACTGGCCCTCATTATTACAAATTTAAATCAGAATGAATATCCAGGGCTTGATGGGGAATTCACAAGATGGGCAAATAAGCCCAGGAAGTTTTGAGGTGGTGGGGGGGGGGGGGGGGTGGCGGTGGAGAATCAGTTCTGGAGAAGAAAATCAATGTAAATAGTATCCAATGCATTCTCCAGCCCCCCAAAAATACATGCCCTGATTATGCAATGAAATGATGCCAAAACAGGATGGAAATTCTCCCCCTTTCAAATTCATAAACTACAAAATGAAATTTTATATAAAATACAAATTACTATATTAAAAATCATCTGAAAGTTTCCAAAGCTCGTAGGTTTGATTAGAATGTGTGAAATTACTTCAATAAAAAATTCTGTAGGATGTAATTTTCAAAACAAAAAAAAATTACCTAATAATTAAAAGGACAAAAGAAAATGTAGTATTCAGCAATAATCAACATAAAGTCAAATAAATCAAAAACTGCACTACAAAGCAGACTGATTAATAAAGATTCAAAATTGAAATATAAAGATATTAAAATAGGAAAATATAGAGTGAAATGAAGTATGATTTAAATCTCCCATTTGTCGACGAACATACTTTCCAAAATGAGTAATGCAGTCAAGTTGCGGATAGGGAAGCCAGATAATAAACTAACATTAAAAATCACACACTTCTACGTCACAGACCTCTACCTACATAGCAATCATTGCAATAATTCACTGAAAGGAAAAAATACCATTATCAAATTAATCTCTTTCTGTAAATTATGCAATATAGCATCATTTTAGACAAAAAAACCTTCCCTGAATTCCTGCTGGCGGGACTTACGGTTTCCAATCTAAACATAAAATGTTACCTATTTCGTAAGTGATCAACTTTGCAAGCAGAAGTTAGTTGAGATTGGCAGATACATCAAACTGACAAACAACAGAACAGAAAAAGAAAGAAAAATTCCATGATATGGAATTGGAGGGAAAGAAAGAGAAATCCCCAAACAACAGGGGATAAGGTGGAGAGCGAGGGGGCAGAAGAACAAGCCAGAAACAGCAAAACTTGTAAACTTTTCAACTCTCAAGCATACATGAATTTTTGTCACAGTGGTCCCATTATCCTCTATGGAGAGGTTTCCCAAGAACCACTGTCAAACAAAAATGTTCCCACACATTGAAAGTTCTGGCAACAGGACAGTTGGAAGGGCAAAAAGATAATTTTAGACAGAGTGGAGGACAAACAGATAGCGATTATGCTATCGCCTTTTTTATACTTCTCAGGGTTGCATGTCCACTATTCTGCAGTCAACTACAGGCTTTGAGAGAAAAAAACCCACCAAACTCAAAACTGAAAATCCCAGTAGCTAAATCAGATAATTGGTCTTGTTCAGGCCATTTGTTCCCTTGAATTTAATCAAATATACGACAAGACCTTGAAGGACTGTAAATTAGTTGCACAATGATACAAGACAGGGGAAAACTCGAACGGTACAGAATGGTGAGTCCTTGAGTTGGATTCAATATCACTGCTGGCCTAGCCAGCGACACCCTCATCCTGTGAATGAATAAAAAATGCTCAAAAAAATAAGCTCAAACTCACATCTATTGAATCTGTAAGACTACAAAATGTAAGATTCCTTCCCTTCCACAAATATTATATGTACAGTAAAACTCCACCACCCCCACTCCACACACACATACATTGGTTTCAGAACTTATCATTAGTATAAAGTTGGCACTGGAATATTTTACTACAGTATACAGAGCCACATACTTATTTTCTTGTACACTAAATTCTGAGCTATCCAAACACACAAGAAGTGCACACAGACTGTACAGAGTGCAGAGCTGTAATTCTTTCTCTTAATTCTTGACCAAATGTAGCATCAAGGAACCCTGGGAAAACTGGAGTCAATGGGAATCAGGGGGAAAAGTCTTCACTGGTTGGAGTCATACCTAGCAGAAAGGAAGATTATTGTGGTTGTTGGAGGTCAGTCATCTCAGCTCCAGGACATCACTGCAGGAGTTCCTCAGGGTAGTGTCCTAGGCCTAACCATCTTCAGCTGCTTCATCAGTGACCTTCCTTCCATGATAAGGTCAAATGGGGATATTCACTGATGATTGCACAATGTTCAGCAGCATTCGCAACTCCTCAGATACTGAAACAGTCCACGTCCAAATGCAGCAAGACCTGGAGAATATCCAAGTGGCAAGTAACATTCGCACCACACAAGCGCCAGGCAATGACCATCTCCAACAAGTGAGAATCTAACCATTGCCCCTTGGTGTTCAATGACACTACCATCACTGAATCCCCAGCCATCAACATCCTGGAAGTTACCATTGACCAGAAACTGAACCAGCCATATAAATACTATGGTTCAAGAGCAGATCAGAGGCTAGGAATCCTGTGACAATTAACTCACCTCCTAATTCTCCAAGCCTGTCCACCATCTACAAGGCACAAGTCAGAATGATGGAATACTCCCCGCTTCCCTGAATGAGTGCACCTCCCACAACACTCAAGAAGCTTGACACCATCCAGGACAAAACTGCCTGCTTGCTTGGCACCACATCCACAAACATTAACTCCCTCCGCCACCTATGCACAGTAGAAGCAGTGTGTATCACCTACAAGATGCACTGCAGGAATTCACCAAGGCTCCTTAGACAGCACCTTTCAAACCCACAACCGCTACTATCAAGAAGGACAAGGGTAGCAGACACATGGGAACACCACCTGGAAGTTCCCTTCCAAGTCACTCACCATCCTGACTTGGAAATATATCACCGTTCTTTCACTGTCACTGGGTCCAAATCCTGCAACTCCCTTCCTAACAGCATTGTGGGTATATCTAAACCACTTGGGCTGCAGAGGCTCAAAAAGGCAGCTCACCACCATCTTCTCAAGGGCAACTAGGGATGGGCAATAAATGCTGGCCCAGCCAGCAAAGCCCACATCCCATGAATGAATAAAAAGGAAAGAAATATTTATTCCACTATAATTACATTTCTAAACAACAATTGGTTTAAGTCAGGGTCAAGTAATTGGATTCAAAGTTCTGCATGGGATATAAATATTTTGGAGAAATATTAGAACATAGGAAACCCAGAACATGAGGCATGTGAATTCAGTAGTAGTTAAGATAAACTTAATTTATGGTTAAAATTCCTATCTGACAAATTGGGAAGAAATCTTTACTGATAGAAAAATAGCAAAAACAACAAGAAGAAAGGTTACATTGCAACCCCAAGCTTCAAAGCACAATTAGGCCTTAAATTTTGTCCATGTTGTTTACATGCAAATGATAACATTCCAGTCCATTAGAATTGTTCAAACATTTTTAACCAACAACACTTCATTGACTAGGACAGCAATGTTATTTAGTCACAAGAAACAGACAGTGGTCTCATTATTTTCTAACAGGACAACTTTACTAACTAACATGGAGAAGACATCCACAATTCTCAATAGAGCTAGATATGTAACATTTTGAAGATATTATTTTCACAAATTTCATTTACTTTGCATCTTAATTTTATGCAGTTTCAAGTGTGAGGAAACACCATGAAAAACTTCTTGTCCCAAAATCGTTAACTATGAATTTCCAATAGATTACAATACAATAAGAGGTGTTGCCTCAAGACTGTAAGTAGATGTGCTGTGAAACTTAGAAACACTCAGGAGCCCTGTTAGGTTTATTATCTCAAATTTTACTGCATATCCTAACCCAGGAAATCCTACTTTAAATTATTTTGTGACTATGGAAGCCTATTTTAAGCTGTGACACTTTAGTGCCCAGGAACACTGTATGATCCAGTTAACTTAGCAAAATGAACATGATTTAAAAGTACTGAACTCACATCTTTCTCCAGTTTCCTTCATATCTCCCCTCATGCCTTCTTTGAGCTCATCTTGTCCATAAGACTCAACTCCTGTAGCCTCGATCCTAATCCCACTAAACTGATCACCCAACTTCTGGCCCCTAGGTTAGCCAATACTGGAAACAGTTCTCCCTCTTCAGGTGTTGTCCCTCTCTCCTTTAAAACGGTCGTCAACACCCACTCCTCAAAAATCCAATCTTTTACCCTTCTCTGACCTTGCAAACTACTGCTCCATTTCTCAGAATCATTACAGAACAGAAGGAGGCTATTTGGCCCATCCTGTCTGCACCAGCTCTCCACAGAAGCAATTTACTTAGTGCTATTCCCCCACTTTCACCCCATAGCCCTGCACATTCTTTTTCAGATAATAATCAAATATCCTCTTGAATGTCTTGAATGATCCTGCCTCCATCCCACTCAGTGTATTCCAGATCCTAACCATTCACTTTTGTGAAAAAGTTTTTCCCCATGTTACCATTGCTTCCTTTGCCAACGACCTTAAATCTGTGTCCTCTTGATCTCAATCTTTCCACCAAGAGGAACAGTTTATCCATATCTGCTCTGTCTAGACTCATGATTTCATTACCTCTATGAAATCTCCTCTCAAATCTTCTCTTCTCCAAGGAAAACAGTCCCAACTTCTCCAATCTATGTAACTGAAGTTCCTCATTGCTGGGACCATTCTCATGAATCTTTTCCATAATCTTTCGAATGCCTTCATATCCTTTCTCAAGTGTAGCAACCAGAACTGGACTCACCCTCCCTTTTCTCTCCAAAGCTCTTGAATGTGTTGTTGCCTCCTAAATCTGTTCCCACCTTTCCCGGAACTCCATATTTGAATCCCTCCAATCAGGTTTCCCTTGCCACAATAACAAGACAGCGCTTATTAAAGTCACAAATTATATCTTATGTGACTATGAAAAAGGTAAACTTTCCTTCCTCATCCTTCTCGAGCTGTCTGCAGCCTTTGACGTGGTTGACCACACCATCCTCCTCCAATGCCTTTCCACTGTCATCCAGCTGGGTGGAACTGCTCTTGCCTGGTTCCATTCTTAACTATCTGATCATAACAAGAGAATCACTTGCAATGGCTTCTCTTGCTCCTGCTACATAAATGTAAGTTGTACTGTGTAAAGATAATCAGGGCATTGAGGGGTGGCATTTTACAGCTAATTCAATTCTCTGTTGTGTGAGGGTTACTTACTGATTAGAAATCAATAGGGCAGATACTGTCCATTCCTTTGTGAGAAGTTGTTTACTAATTAAGACTCATCAATATCATGTACTGTATTATTTTGTATTATAACAGAATTACTTTTTAAATCTCTAAAGTGAAGGGAGATGAGGGAAAACAAGGCAATAAGAGATGAGGAGATGGGAGAGGGATGGCAAGTGAGAGAGGAGCAAAGAAAGGTGACAGAGAAGTGCGGAAACAGGTAATATGAAAAATACCATCCAATCACTTGTGGCACACATTGCAATCATATCTTATTACAGATTAGAAGGTTTACATCAGCAGTTTATTGAGGCCATTCAACATGCATTATGCTAAATAGTCTATGTCAAATAGTCCCATAGTTGAAGTAGTTCCATGTCAATTTTCAAAATTCCTAGGAATACTTAAGATTTTTTTTAACTTAAAGTTCAGTAGTATAATCAGGACTTTGATAATATGGCTATGCAAAAAATATGGTAAATATTAGTGCAAGACATTTAGATTTGGGAAAATCCATCAGTTGATACATCCTTGACTTGTATAACTCAAAGGAGAATAATGTATTGGAAACAGCTCGAGTTTGAAACATCTGCAAATATCTTTCGATATTGTGTAATGCTTGGCATGCAGCTTAGAACCACAACACAAACATAAACACGTTTTATCGTTTCTTGGGTCATCATAGTTCTATCACTCAAAATGAAACTCAATTTCCCAACTGGCAAAAACAAGCCGAATCAACTTTTGAGTTTACTTACATTTGTGGACAATTTTTCCCTTAGTTCATTGTTCAACTGCTCATTCACATTTCATATATAAAATAAAAAAGGGAAAATAAATATAACTAATCTCAGCCCAAAGAAACTTAATCAATTAAATGGCTGATTACTCACCTAAAAAAGGCAGCCCCTTAGCAAATCTGCAAGAAAGGTCCATCGTTTTCATTGTTTTGTTCTAATTTCCATTGTTCTGTTTTTTTTCCATTGGTAGCTCAGTCTCCCTCTTTATATTTTCTCACATGCTGTTCTTAACTTGATTTTCACTCTATATCACTTCAACTTCTCTCTTGCTATTTCCTCTTCCACCACTGTCTCACTTTCAAAGAATCATATAGCATGAAAGGAGTGAATTTGGTTCCTTATGCCTGTGCCAGCACTTGAAAGAGCTGGTCAATTAGTTCCACTCCCCTGCTCATTCCCTTGAGCCCTGCAATTTGTTGAAAGGTGTTATTGAATCTGCTTCTACCACTCTTTTAGACACTGCATTCCAGATCATAACTCATTTTATAAACATTATTTCCCTGATGTTGCCTCTGGTTCCCTTTTTCAATTACCCTTAAATCTGTGCCCTCTGCTTACTGACCCTTCTGCCACTGGAAACAGATTCTCCTTATTTACTCTAGTAAAACCCTTTATGGTTTTGAACACATCTATCAAATCTCCCCTTAAGCATCTCTGATCTAAGGAGAACATCAGTTTCTCTGATCTGTCCAAACAATTGAAGTCTTTCCCCTCTGCACCTTCTTTTAGGTTTTACCATCCTTCACAAGTCCAGAATTGGACACAATATGCTAGCTGGGGCCTAACCAGTGTTCTCTAAGGTTTAACATAATTTCCTTGCTCTTGCACTCTATGCCTCTATTCAAAATTCAAGGAATCTATATGCCTTTTAAACAGCCTTCTCAACTTGTCCTAGTTATGATCCCAAGATGAGGTTACTCCTGGACAAGCCTGATCCCAAATGGAACCAGCTTGATAAATCCTAACTTTTATTTGTTTCTTTAAATACGTGGAGAGTGGCTACTGAACAGAGGCACAGGGGTCAGCTGATGAACTTTTAACATTTATTCTACAAGAAAATATGAACTATATTACAATACTCCTTCACCCGCAACTAAACCTTTACAGATATATGCAGATTTTTAAGGATAACACAAGTCACAAAAGCTATCTTATACATTGATGTACACAGTAAATGCCCAGTCCATGTAAACCTATGGCACCCTGTGGTCAGACACACCACACTTTGAAACCAAGTGACATATGCCACATCAAACGGATGCTATGGATCTCTCCTCAATTTCCCCCAGATGCTTGTCACACCAAAAGCCAACCAGTCTCACTGAATTCCGTCCTTCACACAAGGTTTCCAATCTCTACTCCCCAAGACCTCACCTTGGAATCTTCTCCCAAGCTGATGTTTTCTCTCAGACCCCTTCCACAAGGGTCCACCTCCAGAGTTTTGAACTCCCCTTCTGATGTTCCTCTTCCCTTGGTCACCATATGCATTGAAGCCCATAGCAAAGAGTTAAAGGCCTTCAGTTGTCTCTTTGGACCTTCTTGCTTCTTGCAAGCTGTTCCCACTTTAAATCTGAAGCTTGGGCCATTTCTCTCTGCCCCTCAGTCTTAACCTCACTTAACAGGACCTTTTCCCAGGTTCCTATCCTTCCTTTGATTACAAGGTCTCCTTTGGACTTTCCCCTCTTCCACTCTCCTGGATTTTGGGGGGTTTTTTTCCACTCGGGACCTTTTTGTTCTTTTGGGAAATCTGCAGTTTCCTCTCCCAGTGTCTAGCCTCTCTGGGTCCTGGCTTCAACTGAACTTAAAACTGCTGTTTCTTTAGTTGTGTGTGTATGTCTGTGGGAGGAACCTGCCTATGTGGCCCTCTGTTGCTAGGCAACAGCACCATTTTTCTACTCGTGTTTACCTTTACCTAATAGCAGTCGTAAACTCCTCACTAGAAATGCAAGCAGCCTTTCTTAACACAAAGATACAGAAATACAAATCAAACTTAAACTTTAAAGCTAAAACTCATTCCTAACACCCACAAGTACAAATATAACAAACTTAAACGATCCCTATTTCCTAACCGTCCTGGTATCATCAAAGACTTATGAATGCACATCCCCCAGCTCTCTCAGTTCCTACGCCCACATTAAAAATGTACCATCTATGCTTGCTCAATTTTCCTACCAAAATCACTTCACACTTCTCTGCATTAAATTTCATCTAAAAACCCAAGGATGAAAATAAAGGAGTAGGCCTTCCAGCCCACCTCACCATTCAATAAGATCATGGTTGACCTTCCAGCTTTCCACACTATCCCTATATCCTTGATTCCCTTAGTAATCAAAAATTTATCAATCTTCATCTTGAACATATTCAATAAATGAACATCCACAGCCCTTTGGGATGGAGAATTCCAAAGGTTCAGTCTTTTGAGTGAAGAAATTTTTCCCCATTTTGGTCCTAAATGGCTGACCCCTTATTCTGAGACTGTGAACCCCTAGTTCTAGACTTTGCAGCCAGGGGAAACTGCCACCCGGCATCTACCCTGTTAAGGCCCATAAGAATTTTACATGTCTCAAAGAGGTCACCTCTCATTCTGCTCAATTCCAGGAAACAGAAACATAGTCTACTCGATCTTTCCTCATAGGACAATCCCTCCATCCCAGGAGTCAGTCTATGAACCTTTTATTGCTAATTACAGATGTTCATTTGTAGTTCCCATTTTGTCCGATTCTCATTTCTCCCTCTTACCTCTTTGATTCGCTTAACAAGAGCATTTTGATCAAAAGCCACTGCCTCTGCGCACTGGTGCAGATGATCCTGGTAGCGTAAGCAGAGTTTTAGAACTTGCTGTGAGTCAAGCTTCTCCAATTTGTTGCTGCTGGTTGTAGTATGACCACTTAACAATCCTGTGAAACATAAGAATAGAATTAGTTTATATACATAATTTAAAAGCACATCAGCTGATTGTCCTAGTCGGGCCTGGATTTTAGTTTAATTATCTTACAGTTCATTGAAGGCAGGTTCATAAGGTAAATCATTCAAATATATAATTAAGTAGAAAAAGGAAAAGCACAACATAAATTCAACTACAAAACATACAGAATACTTAAGGCACTGATTGGCACAACACACGGCAAACAGAATAAAAGATCTTAGGTTCCATTCCTTTTCTATATCAGAGTTGACCTCAGTCCAGCCAACAGTTGCCAGCAATGGCAATGCTTCTAAGTTTGGGAGGTGAAAAGGGCAGCTGCAATAAAATGGGTTACAGGAATAGGAAGTTTATCCTATTCAATAGTGTAGGATAACCATATGTCCATGTTTTCCAGGGACAGTCCCTGATTGACATACTTTGTCCCCAAGCAAACAGGGTCCCTGGAAGAATCCCCAGTTCACAAAACACATTCCTGAATACCTGGATTTTTAATTTCTTGTGTTGGGATACATATAAGTGGGTTGCAGAATAAAGGTGTCTTCTAAATATATAAGTAACAAATGTGTTAGGGAGAAATAGCTAGAGTGTTTTTACAGTATTGTTATTACTATTAACTAACTAGAGCATAGACAGTACGACACTCTTGCAGTTGCCATAGTTACAAGGCTGACTGAATGACATATGACATAGAACATATGCAAAATTCAAGGTTCAGTGTGAAGTGAAAATGATGTTGACAAAAATGCACAATTGCTCTTCAACAGCTTCAAAACAATGCAAAACAAAAACAGAATTACCTGGAAAAATTCAGCAGGTCTGGCAGCATCGGCGGAGAAGAAAAGAGTTGACGTTTCGAGTCCTCATGACCCTTCAACCGAACTGAGTGAATCCAAGAAAAGGGTGAAATATAAGCTGGTTTAAGGTGTTGGGGGGTCGGGTGGGGGGAGAGAAGTGGAGGGGGTTGGTGTGGTTGTAGGGACAAACAAGCAGTGATAGAAGCAGATCATCAAAAGATGTCACAGACAACAGAACAAAAGAACACATAGGTGTTAAAGTTGGTGATATTATCTAAAAGAATGTTATAATTAAGAATGGATGGTAGGGCACTCAAGGTATAGCTCTAGTGGGGGTGGGGGGAGCATAAAAGATTTAAAAATATTTAAAAATAATGGAAATAGGTGGGAAAAGAAAAATCTATATAATTTATTGGAAAAAAACAAAAGGAAGGGGGAAACAGAAAGGGGGTGGGGATGGAGGGGGGAGCTCAAGACCTAAAGTTGTTGAATTCAATATTCAGTCCGGAAGGCTGTAAAGTGCCTAGTCGGAAGATGAGGTGTTGTTCCTCCAGTTTGCGTTGGGCTTCACTGGAACAATGCAGCATGCCAAGGACAGACATGTGGGCAAGAGAGCAGGGTGGAGTGTTAAAATGGCAAGCGACAGGGAGGTTTGGGTCAGATTATCTGCTTCTATCACTGCTTGTTTGTCCCTACAACCACACCAACCCCCTCCACTTCTCTCCACCCACCCAAACCCCCCCGCCCCCCCCACACACCTTAAACCAGCTTATATTTCACCCCTTTCTTAGATTCACTCAGTTCGGTCAAAGGGTCATGAGGACTCGAAACGTCTTTTCTTCTCCGCTGATGCTGCCAGACCTGCTGAGTTTTTCCAGGTAATTCTGTTTTTGTTTTGGATTTCCAGCGTCCGCAGTTTTTTTGTTTTTATGTCTGAATGCATCTCATTACTGTGTCATCACAATTATGGTAATTAAACGCACATTTATTATGCATTTTAAAAACAAAAAAACTGCGGATGCTGGAAATCCAAAACAAAAACAGAATTACCTGGAAAAACTCAGCAGGTCTGGCAGCATCGGCGGAGAAGAAAAGAGTTGACGTTTCGAGTCCTCATGACCCTTCGACAGAACTAGAACTAGTTCTGTCGAAGGGTCATGAGGACTCGAAACGTCAACTCTTTTCTTCTCCGCCGATGCTGCCAGACCTGCTGAGTTTTTCCAGGTAATTCTGTTTTTGTTTTTATTATGCATTTGTAGCTTATATGTGCAACTGTTAAAATATAGGCTGCTAAAAGCTTTTTGATCTGTATCGCTGAGCAACCTACATTTTTCATTTTGGTTATTTTTCTGTGCTCCCACCCTGTATATCCCCAGATTTGGTTCAGGAAATAAGGTCAATATTATAGTTTTAAGTTCAAAATCACGGAGCTTTTATTATGGACTATGTTTCTCCTAAGCAAATTTGAAGGATGCGAGAATATTCTTCAGCTTTGTAGTGGAGCGTTTTTATTAAGAATTAGTTTTAAAGAGGAGCTTGTTTTTTCTGATGCGAATGTAGTATTGTAATCATTGAAAAAAACAAAGCCTTATTAAAATCAGCAGCTAATCTTTTGAGGGGTCAGCCATATCCACTGCAAAATCACAGTGCAACTAACCCTCCACTTGGATTCTTTATTTTAAATATTGGAATTAACTTATTTGCACTACAAACTATCACAGTACTGTACACAAGTGCTATAGTTTATGCCTCACTGGAAACAAATACATATATAGTTCAATATAACAACAGTGGTGGTACAGAACTTGAATATTGCTGAAAAGAGAGACATGTTGCTGAAGCATTTCATCTTGCACTCATTGGGACAAACACACAAATTGTTATGATCATTTGGAATTTGGCATTCTCATGCTTGCCGTGATGAGTGCAAGACAAAAGGTTCGGTAACATTTTCCTATTTTCAGCAATATTCAAGAACCACAGACGTGTACAATGATATTTGTGAACATAAGGGTATAAAATGCAGAGCAGTTTTATCTTTTCTTTGCAATATATTGTGCAAGGCACTTACAAATTTTAAAAAGATATATTTCCAAACTGAATGCACACTGCAGGCTTTCTACATGGAGTAATTCCATAGACATTATATCTGTAGAGGGGTTTTCAATGCAGCCTTTCATAATTTCCGCATAAACCACTCTCAAACATCTGCAATGCAACAGCTGTTGATTAGTTACTTCACACTACACAGTAAATTACAAGTAGGGATTCATCAGCAGTGTTATATATTTCCGAATTAGCAACTGTATATTTCACATTCTTTCACAAGTTCTGGAATGCTGAATGGAGCCTTGGATGATATTTCACGAGTGTGTAATCTTTCCGTTTTTCACTGGCATGAAATGCATTTGCTTCAGAGGGACTGTAAGATACAGTAATACTAAAACAATTGAAAATTACTGGGAATTTTAAAATACGCCAAACATGGGCCGACTAATGGTTCGCAATGAAATACTAAATGTTGCTCTGAAATGTTGAAAGTGTAGCTGAACCAGTGCACTATGGTCCTGTTCATTCCTGGTTATAAAGATGGTGTTGCCCCAAAACATTAATTATAAATTTGTACAGGCTTTCATTCAATCAGTTTCAGCATCATTTTTCCAGTTAGCTAACTGAACTTAAATACACAGAGGAGCATTTAAAGCAAGGAGTGAAAAAGGAATTTGATTCTCTTCCCTTCTGCCCCTACATGAAATTGTCAATGTCTGTACCTAAACCTTTGTATTACAGAAATTCATTATAGTGGTATCTAGTACTTTTCAAACAAAAGCCTGGAGTAAAAATAGAGTACAGAAAGTGCTTTAGAGATTATGGGCTGGATTTTCCCATGGGACCCCAAGGTCAAGACCAAAAGCAGGGAGACCAGCTGTGCAACCTTCCAGGAGGATGTCCCCTAATAGGCTGCTTCTGGCCTTGCTGTCCTCATGGGCTCTCAATGCTGCAGGTCCAATCAGAGGATTGGCAGCTCTGGAGCTTTGGCAGCCCACTGGGAGAGGTGAGCGCTCCTGATGTTGGCCGGGCACTGTGAGGGTGCCTCAACATGCAGGTGCTCTCAGAGATGTGGGTGGACATAAAACATCATCAGGGCTGAAGCAGTTAGGCCTCCGCACGTGGCAGGGAGCTGCTTTGCTGCTGTTAAAATGCCAGCAAGGTCGCAAAAATGCACCTAATTGGAGCTTTAACAATGTTAATTAGCTGCCTGTGCCCATGGAGCAAGCAGCTAATCCACTTCCAGCCCACTCCTGGAAAAGTTCCTTGTTGGCACATAATGAGTTAGGGAACCATCCAGAATTAGCTCCTCCTGAATTTTATAGCCTAATCCCATCTACCCACTTCCCCACCTCCAAGCCCAACACCACAGGGCCAAGAAAATTCAGCCCTGAATGAGAGAATGGGACATTATGGCTAGCGTTCTGCATCATAGCAAAACATGATATGTTCTGCATGTTAACATCAGCTGGAATTTAAACTGGACAAGTCAGATCCCAGAGTGAAACCTGGCTTGATAGATCCTAACTTTTATTGTTTTTTAAGAAACCGTGGAGGTACGTTACTGAACAAATTCCAGCGCTTTGCAGATGAGCATTTAACAAAAAGAATAAAACATTTATGAAAGAAGAAAAATTAACTATATCACAGCTTGATTGAAGTATATAAGACCTGAACGGTCTTGACAAGGTCGATTTGGAAAGAATGCTTGTGGGTGAGTCCAGAACTAGGGGACATGAGGCGAGGAGAAATTCTTTCTCCTGGGGAGCTGTGCGACTTTGGAGCACTGCCTTAAGAGGCAGTGGAGGCGGGTCATTGCATAATTTTAAGGCAGAGGTAGATTAATTCCCTTACCTAACAAGAATCTAAGGTTATCAGGGGTAGATGGGAATGTGGAATTCAAAACACAAACAGATCAGCCATGATCTTATTGAATGATGGAGCAGGCTCGAGGGGCCAAATGGCTTACTTCTGCTCCTAATTTGTATTTTCATATGTACACCAGACACCATCGTTCCTCCTAACCTCAAGCTGTCAATCCTACATACCATTCCCTACATCTGTGCTGAAATCAAGAATTATTGTTCTAACTCCTACTCAAATTCCTATTTTTTCCACTAAGAACTCAAAAACTGTGAAACTTACATAAATAAGAACATAATAAACAGGAGGAGTAGGCCATTTGGCTCCTTGAGCCTCCTCCACCGTACAATAAGATCATTGCCGATCTGATTGTGGCCTTAACTCCACTATTTTGCCTGCCTCCCATAACCCTTGACCCCCTTGTAGATCAAAAATCTAACTCAATCATGAACATATTCAATGACCCAGCCTTCACTGCTCTCTGTGGAAGAGAATCCCAAAAATTAACCACCCTGTGGCAGAAGAAATTCCTCCTACTCTCCTTCTTCAACGGGAGGCCACTTGCTTTGAAACTGTAGCCCCAGTTCTAGATTCCACACGAGGAGAAACATCCTCACAGCATCGACCCTATCAAGCCCCCTAATCCTATTTGTCTTAATAATATGACTTCATTGTTCTAAACACGAATGAGTATAGGCCCGACCTGCTCAACCTCTCTTCATAAAGGCAACCCCTTCATCCCAGGAATCAACCCAGTTAATCTTTTTGAACTGCCTCCAATGCAAGTATATCCCTTTTTAAATAAGGAGGCCAAAAATGTATGCAGTACTCTAGGTCTCACCAGTGCCCTGTACAATTATAAAAAGGCTTCTCTACTTTTATACTCTGGACCTTCTCAGGGTAGTGTCCTTGGCCTAACCATTTTCAGCTGCTTTATCATAAAAGATCAGAAGTGGGGATGTTCGCTAATGATTGCACGATGTTCAGCTCCAAAGATACTGAAGCAATCCATGACCATATGCAGCAAGACCTTGATAATATTCAAACTTGGGCTGATATGTGGCGCAAATGTTACTTGCCACTTAAGTGCCAGGCAATGACCATCTCCAACAAGTGAGAATCTATCTCCCCATGACAGTCAATGAAATTAGTTTTACAGAATCCCCCACTATCATCATGGGGGGTTACCAATGGCCAGTAACTGAACTGGACCAGCCACATAAATACTGAAGAGAAGGTCAGAGGCTAGGAATCATGTGAGAGGTAACTCACTTCCTGACTCCCCAAAGCCTGTTCACCATCCATTCTTCCCACCAAAGTGGACAACCTCACATTTTCCCACATTATATTCCATCTGCAAATTCTGCCCATTCACTTAACCTGTCTGTATCACCATGCAGCCACTTAGGGCCATATCTTATCAACCGAGTGGGGACCCCAATGTCACAGTGAAAGGCGAGTCCTGAGCCCCCACTTGCTTGCAGTGGGACCCGCTCGGCAATTTTACCACAGACAGTCTCCAGTTAAGAATGGTGGGCAGGCTCTAGAGCCAGTAGCTCTGAAACCTCAGCAAGTGAACTGGAATCACAGGCAGGTAAGAGAAAAAATTTTCTTTAAATATTCAGATTTAAAGGGCCGAAGGTTGGGAGGGAAACCCATTCAAGGTGGTCGTTGGAGCCGCATGTACTGCCTTCCCTGCCCGCGATCCCTTCTGTGGCCTGTGAAACCTTACCCTCTGGTCTGGTGCAGGAAGGCTGCCTCCTTCCTCACATGGCAACTTAAGAACCTGACCTCAGCACTCTCCTTTGTAAAGTTTGGTACCGAAGAAAGTGCAGTGACTTTCTGTGGTGATTAAGTTCTCACACATAAAGCAATTATGTTGTCTTAGATTTATTTCAAAGGCAAAACAGCTATATCTGTGCTACACACAATGAAATTTGATGCCTCTTAGAAAAATAAGCCATAAGCAAACGGGACCTACATCATTTTCATTAAACTGCAGGACCCCATTGAATGCTCTCTATAGGGGTGCATTACAGCTTATAAAATTCAGATTAGCCCAATCCTAATTTGAATATACACACATCCAGAAATAACCCTTTCAGCAAATCTATTTCAAAAGTACTTGTATGCCAAACAAGATTAAAAAAACTCACAGCTATACTCCATTTTCCCAAAGCATTAAATAAATTTCAGACCACCGAAACATAAAGCTGACTCCAGTCCATCATTATACCCCAGCCAATCCCACTTAGAATTTATAAACTTGGCAAGTTACCCTTTTACAAGACAGGTAATAATGCAGCTCCTACATTGCCCAGAAGTTAGCTGGGTATAATAACATTAATTTGGCAATCTTACTCGAGTGAGTTCGGAGAAGTAGTAAAAATAACCCGAAGCAGCAGGGGATGGTGAGTTGGAAGTTAAGGCTTGGTTTCAGGCAGGTTGTTGTTGCACAGTAGAGAGTTTTGTTCTGCATCTGGCTGCCCTTTCCTGACCCAATGCAGCTAGTGACAAAATAACCTAATAAGAAAAAATGTGTTCCATTTCCCAGCGCTGACATTAGTCAGCTTGATAAACACAAGTATTCACCATGGAAAAAAAATCGCAAACATCTAGAATTCATCTTTATGCAAGATGCACAATTTTATTTTGAAAGCCAAGCTTTCATCAGAACCATTATCTGATAAAAGTTTTAAAATTACACTTTTCCATAGCTAAATTTAAGCTGTTCTCTGTTGCTTTTTAACTATTCCAGTAGGCTGCATTCTATGCCATCATTTAATGAACATATTATTGGGAAAAACAGAAAATGCTGTAAATAGCATGTCAGACATGTCCAGCTTCTAGTTCAGATTTCCACTTTTTATTTACATAGTTATGAGGATCATGGTTCAGAAGGATAGGAATTCAATTTTTTTCACATAAAGCATACCAGTAAAATCACTGTAGTGAAAATAATTACCACTATTTCAACTGGACAGCTTTGCTGGTTTCAAGGTGCTAATTTTAGAATTATCACAAAGCAGCAATCTAAACTTCTCGAACCTGGAATGGCAAAATTTAAATGTATAATCACAAAACACAATCCTTAAAATAAAAGATAAAATTCTCAAAAAAACATAATGCAATGTAATAAAGAGAATTTGACTTTTTCAGTGACTGCAGATCAATGGCCATCAAGAAGATTCACTCTGGGTACCACATTTCAGAATTTTCCATCAGCACAGCCCAGCGATTAAATCCAAGTTTTAGCTTATTGGTATAAATCGGTATCACTGAGCAATTGGTACATGTATTAGCAGATTTTCCATGGTGTTAGTCGTGGTCTGATATGTACTATTCTACAAAGGCAGGAATGTTACACTTGTACAATGTATTATTCTGCTGGCAAGATACAGCTACAAAATCAAATTACTGTTGAATTAACAGTCTCAAGTCAATGCTTAATTGATGATTGGTCAGGAACTTTATAAAGCAGTTACAGACTCCATTCTCAGAGCATGCAGCATTTAAGACTTGTTTTGCACTAACAACATGGTGTTGCTCTCAGCCCAAGTTTTTGCCTGTGACACAATGCTGAAACTAACCCAAAGTTACAAACAATATTTTGTGTCTGACCGCTATCCCTTCATTATCCTTCTCCAACTGTTTGCAGCCTTTAACACGTCTGATCACACCATTCTCCTCCAATGACCCTCCATGAGCAGCTGAAAAGGACTGTCCTCACCTGTTTCTATTCTTACCCATCCATAGCCAGAATTTCCTGCAAATGGCTTCTCCTCCCATTATGCCTATAATCTCCCAAGGATCTACCTAGGTGCCCTCCTGTTTCTTGGATATATTCTGCCCGGCAACAATATTATCTGAAGGTATGATATCTGGTTCCACATGTACACCATCCTCATTCAACTTTACTTCTCTCTACCACTCCACTATCTGCACATTATCAGACTGCTTACCCAACATTCTGTTCTGGACAATCTGCAATTTCATCCAATAAGCATTGGAAACACAGAAGATGTTGTTTTGTGGGCCAGCCACAAACTCCGTTCCTTCTCCACCAATTCCGCCACCTTCCATAGCTACTGTCTCGAGCTGAACCTGATGGTTTACAACCTCAGCATTGTCATCAACCACACTGAGCTTCCTCCCCTTTCCTCAGCATCACCAAAACCACCTACTTCTATCTACATAATATTGTCTGTCTCTGCCCCCATCTCAACTCATTTGCTGTTGAAGTCTTTATCCATGATTTTACTACCTCAAGAGTCAACAATTCTTCCTACTGCCTCCTGACCAGCCTCCCATTTTGCATCCTCTGTAACTTGAACTCATCCAAAGTTCTGCTGCCTGTATCCTAACCCACTTCAGCTCCTGTTCATCTATCACCCCTGTGCTCTCTAACCTACCGTGCTCCTGGTCACATCTATTTGTCAATCTCAAAATTCCCATCCTCATTCAAATTCCTCCCTATCTCTGCAACCTACCCCAGCCTGACAACCAAGAACTCTGCATTATAATGTGATATTGTTGTTCTTGTCCTTCTTACTGGTAGATGTTGTGGGATGGGAGGTATTTTCAAAGGAAGTTTTTAAAGGTGCTTGAGTAAATCCATAAATAGTGCACAGTGACGGCGGACGGCACCGAGTTTGGTGGCAGGGGTACTGTCTAAGTGGACGGCTTTGCTTCACATGGTGTTTCACGGAGGGTTGTTATGGCTGCACCCATCCAGGCAGGTGGTGAGTATTTAAAATCACACTCTCTATCTCCTTATTTGAGCCTTATAGCTGGTGGGGAAGCATTGGAGGATCATGAAGTGAATGATTCATCACAGAGTCTGATAAATGTGAAAACTTGCACAAAACACAAACATTCTTCTTGCATCTTATATTCACATCATTTGGAACAACTAAAAAAAATACACTCAAATTGTCTTACACTATGAGTTTCAAATACCCTTTCATCATTTCTTCATCTCCTTTCTTTTACTGGTAGTTTTCCTGACTGGTCCTTCAACTGATTTATTTTCTTTTTAGTTCTTTCTCATTGCTCTCTTCATTTTTGATTTGTATGTTCCCTACCTCTTCAGTTATGATTGTCATTATTTTACTTTGAGTTAATTAACAAAATGTCATGCCACAGAATGATGGAATGATAGGGGAGGTGATAGTATACTGGTATTGCCATCGGACCAATATTCCAGAGACCCAGGGTAATGCTCTGGGGACTGGGATTCAAATCTCACCATGGCAGATGGTGAAATTTGAATTCAATAAAAACATGGAATTAAAAGGTTGATGATGACCATGAAACCATTTTCAGTTGTTGTAAAAATCCATCTCGTTCACTAATGTCCTTTAGGGAAGGAAATCTGTCAGCCTTACCTGATATGACACCTCAACTCTTAAATTCCCTCTGAGCAAGGGCAATTAGGGATGGGCAATAAATGCCAATAAATAACTAGTGACGCCCACAACCCATGAACGAATTAAAAAAAAATGCCCGCATTTACATTTTCAGTTGTAGTCTAAATACTGATTAACTTGTGCTTGTGAAATCAGGATACTTGCAGACGGTTTTGTGAAATTCTTTGGTATCTATTACAGAACATTATCATGCTTTTTCAAGTAAGATTCTGACAGGTTGGAACTATGATCTTACTACAGCTGAAAGGATTAATGTATATATCAACTGTGATGATAACTGGTTCCATTAATACCTTAATACCAATATCATGAGGTCTGGTGAGTCAATGTCACCAATTGGCCTGTTTAGTTGGGATTTTTTTTTTAATTCATTCATGGGATGTGGGCTTCGCTGGCTGGGCCAGCATTTATTGCCCATCCCTAGTTACCCTTGATGGTGAGCTGCCTTCTCGAACTGCTTCAGTCCATGTGGCGTAGGTACACCCACAGTGCTGTTAGGAAGGGAGTTCCACGATTTTGACCCAGTGACAGTGAAGGAATGGCAATATATTTCCAAGTCAAGATGGTGAGTGGCTTGGAGGGGAACTTCCAGGTGGTGGTGTTCCCATCTATCTGCTGCCCTTGTCCTTCTAGGTGGTAGTGGTCGTGGGTTTGGAAGGTGCTGTCTAAGGAGCCTTGGTGAATTCCTGCAGTGCATCTTGTAGATGGTACAGGCTGCTGCTACTGTGCGTCGGTGGTGGAGGGAGTGAATGTTTGTGGATATGGTGCCAATCAAGTGGACTGCTTTGTCCTGGGCGGTGTCCAGCTTCTTCAGTATTGTAGGAGCTGCACTCATACAGGCAAGTGGAGAGTATTCCATCACACTTCTGACTTGTGCCTTGTGGATGGTGGGCATGCTTTGGGGAGTCAGGAGGCGAGTTACTCGTCACACGATTCCTAGCCTCTGACCTGCTCTTGCAGCCACAGTATTTATATGGCTAGTCCAGTTCAGCTTCTGGTCATTGGTAACCCCCAGGATGTTGATAGTGGGGGATTCAGTATTGGCAACGTCATTGAACATCAAGGGGCGATGGTTGGATTCTCTGTTGTTGGAGATGGTCATTGCCTGACACTTTTGTGGCGCAAATGTTACTTGCCACTTGTCAGACCAAGCTTGGATATTGTCCAGGTCTTGCTGCATTTGGACGTGGACTGCTTCAGTATCTGAGTCGTCGCAAAAGTGTTGCTGAACATTGTGCAGTCATCAGTGAACATTCCCACTTCTGACCTTACGATGGAAGGAAGGTTATTGATGAAGCAGCTGAAGATGGTGGGCCTAGGACACTATCCTGAGGAACTCCTGCAGTGATGTCCTGGAGCGGAGATGACTGACCTCCAACAACCACAATAATCTTCCTTTCTGCTAGGTATGACTCCAACCAGTGGAGAGTTTCCCCCCTGATTCCCACTGACTCCAGTTTTGCAGGGCTCCTTGATGCCACACTCGGTCAAATGCTGCCTTGATGTCAAGGGCAGTCACTCTCAACTCACCTCAGGAATTCAGCTCTTTTGTCCATGTTTGAACCAAGGCTGTAACGACGTCAGGAGCTGAATGGCGGAACCCAAACTGCGCATCAGTGAGCGGATTACTGCTAAGCAAGTGCCGCTTGATAGCAGTGTTGATGACCCCTTCCACTACTTTATTGATGATCTAGAGTAGATTGATGGGGCGATAATTGGCTGGGTTGGACTAGTCCTGCTTTTTGTGTACAGGACATATCTGGGTGATTTTCCACATAGCTGTACTAGAACAGCTTGGCTAGGGGCACAGCAAGTTCTGGAGCATAAGTCTTCAGTACTATTGCCAGAATGTTGTCAAGGCCCATAGCCTTTGCAGTGTCCAGTGCCTTCAGCCGTTTCTTGATATCACGTGAGGTGAACTGAATTGGCTGAAGACTGACATCTGTGATGCCGAGGACCTCCGAAGGAGGCCGAGATGGATCATCCACTCGGCACTTCTGGCTGAAGATTGTTGCGAATGCTTCAGCCTTATCTTTTGCACTGCTGCGCAGGGCTCCTCCATCATTGAGGATGGAGATATTTGTGGAGCTGCCTCCTCCAGTGAGTTGTTTAATTGTCCACCACCATTCACGACTGGATGTGGCAGGACTGCAGAGCTTAGGTTTGATATGTTGGTTGTCGAATCACTTGGTTCTGTCTATCACTTGCTGCTTACGCTGTTTGGCATGCAAGTAGTCCTGTGTTATAGCTTCACTAGGTTGACACCTCATTTTTAGGTATGCCTGGTGCTGCTCCTGGCATGCCCTCCTGCACTCTTCATTGAACCAGGGTTGATCCCCTGACTTGGTGGTAATGGTAGAGTGGGGGATATGCCAGGCCATGAGGTTACAGTTTGTGTGCTGTTGCATCTCATGGATGCCTAATCTTGAGCTGCTAGATCTGTTTGAAATCTATCCCATTTAGCATGGTGGTAGTGCCACATAACACAATGGAGGGTATCCTCAATGTGAAGGCGGGACCTCGTCTCCTCAATGACGGTGCGGTGGTGACTCCTACCGATACTGTCATGGACAGATTCAACTGCAGCAGGCAGGTCAGTGAGGATGAGGTCAAGTATGTTTTTCCCTCTTGCTGGTTCCCTTACCATCTGCCGCAGACCCAGTCTAGCAGCTATGTCATTTAGGACTCAACCAGGTTGGTCAGTAGTGGTGCTACCAAGCCACTTTTGGTATTGGACATTGAAGTCCCCCACCCAGAGAACATTCTGCACCCTTGCCACCCTCCAAGTGATGTTCAACATGGAAGAGCACTGATTCTTCAGCTGAGGGAGGGTAGTATTTGGTAATCAGCAGGAGGTTTCCTTGCCCATGTTTGACCTGATGCCATGAGACTTCATGGGGTCCGGAGTTGATGTTGAGGACTCCCAGGGCAACTCCCTCCCAACTGTATACCACTGTGTCGCCACCTCTGCTGGATCTGTCCTGCCAGTGGGGCAGTGCACTAGCCCCCAGATGTTAGTAAGGAGGGCTTTGTAGGGTTGACAGGGCTGCGATTTCCAGTGCCTAGGCCGATGCTGGGTGGTCCGTCCAGTTTCATTCCTTTTTTTATGTCTTTGTAGCAATTTGTTACAACTGAGTGGCTTGCTAGGCCGTTTTAGAGGGCATTTAAGAGACAACCACATTGCGGGTCTGGAGTCACGTGTAGGCCAGACCAGGTAAGGGTGACAGATTTCATTCCCTAAAGGACATTAGTGAACCAACAACAATTGACAATGGTTTCATGGTCATCATTGGATTTTTAATTCCAGATTTTTATTGAATTCAAATTCCACCATCTGCAGGATTCGAACCCAGGTCCCCAGCGACAATACCACTACGCCATCACCTCCCCCTAATGTTTTCAAGATAGTTACATTTTCTGGTCTTTTCTAACCTATTAACCTTGGCTTTTCCAGTTCCTGTGTTTTTGATTACTCTCATGGGCAAGTTCCAGCTCTCACGCACAGGATAACATACTAGTTTAGCTAGTGGAATTATTTGGTTTTTCCCATCTGCATAAAATGGTGGAGCATCACCGGAATTTCCTCTTTACTTCTAGCAGTTATGGGAGAAGCTAAGTGAGTGGGGAATTATATCAGAGGTAGCAGATGATGTACTCCAGTTGATAGGATGTGATCAGTGATATACCAAGGGGATCTGTACTGGAATATTAGCTTATCAATGACTTAGATGAAGGAATAGAGTGCAATATATCCAAGTTTACAGACAAAGTAGGTAGAACAGTAAGAAGTGTAGATGCAAGTGGAAAGTTGACCAGGAACATTGAAAAATGATCAGTTTTGATGAAAAATCATCAGCCTGAAATGTTTGTTTCTCTCCAGCAGATACCAGGCTTGCTGGGTGTTTGAAGGATTTTCTTTTTCTAGTTCAGATTTCCAGCATCCTCACTATTTTGCTTCTGTATTGATAACGTAAGCAAGTGGGCAACAATGTGGCAAGGAAGTGTAGTATGGTGAAGTGTGAGGTCATCTACCAGGGCCCAGGAAGGAAAGATGAGAATAGTTCCTAAGTGGTGAGAAGCTTGGAACTATGGAGGAAGAGAGAGATATAGGGTCCCATGTACAGAGATCACTAAAAACTAGGAAGCAAGAAGAAAAATAATTTTAAAAAGCTAATGGAGTAGTAGTCTTTGTCCCAAGGGGCTGGAATACAAAGGGGCGGTAGTTACAGTGCAAGGTATTTAGACTGCATCAGGAGTCCTGCAATCAGGTAGCAGATTCTGGTCCTAGAGGGGATGCAACACAGATGCACCAGGATGACACCAGAGCTAACAAAGTCAAAAGTATGAGGGCAGATTGCAGAGATAGTTCTTATATTCTTTGAATATAGATTAATAAGTGATTTAATTGAGGTGTTTAAAATGACTAAAGGAGTTGACTGGCTAGGTAGAAAAGTTATTTCCTCTGGGTGGGTGAGTCCAGAACAAGAGGACATTATCTTTAAAATTAGAGTTAGGTTGTTCAGGATGATGTCAGAAAGCACTTCTTCATACAAAGTATAATGGAAATCTCCCCTAACAAAGCTGTTGAGGCTGGGTCAATTGAAAATTTTAAACTTCAAGATTGATAAGTTTTTGTTAACTAAGGGCATAAAGGTGGGTAAAATGGAGGCAAGATCAGCCATGATGGAACTGAAAAGAAGGAAACAACCTTGAGGGGTTATGTTCCTAATTGTAGCAGAAACTCCATTTACAAATGTAAATGAGACTTTCCACCACGTTTCCGTCAACTTACAGCTCTGGAGCAGCAGCAGCAATTCAGGAAATTCCCAAACCTCATTTCAGATTTTGACCGTCAAGGCAATTTATTCAACACAACAGAAAAACAAGTAAATAAGTAACAATAATAATATTTACAGTAAAAAGCCCTCTGTCCAGCTCCTCAAAAGGAAAACAAGTTACTAAATTACTAATTTTTTCAATTAGTATTTCATCTACGTCATGTTTTCTTATTTCTCACCATTGTGAGTGCTACACTAGTTGATTTAGGTTTTGAAGATTTTAAGCTGAATCTCTCTGAATTCA
This sequence comes from Carcharodon carcharias, assembly GCF_017639515.1. Classification (NCBI taxonomy): domain Eukaryota; kingdom Metazoa; phylum Chordata; class Chondrichthyes; order Lamniformes; family Lamnidae; genus Carcharodon; species Carcharodon carcharias. Next base: position 48,099,017 of record NC_054487.1, on the reverse strand, counting down.
GCAATTCAAATTACTTAAGATCTCCGAAAGCAGTAGCTGGGCTTTTGGATGTCATTAAATGACAGGTCAATTGAAACGGATCAGTCAGTCATGTATATAACTGAACCAATCAGCATTGTTTATGTTTCATTTATGTGGTCGTGTTCCTGTTTCTTTGTAACCTTGGAGACAAATGGCCTCAGTTTACAAGTTTTATTGATTTAGACTGAGGACATGGATTCTAACTGCAACTGGCTTCTAAGCACTTTGTGCATTGTGACTGGATTTAAAGAGACACAAAGCCTAAACTAGACAAAATTTTTTGGGGTGACAGTTTCTACTTTCAGCAAAATCATCAATTCTGGAGCAAGATGCTTCTGTTTTGAAAAGTGCTTTTTTTCCACGCCCCGCCCCAAAAATTCTGCTCAAAGCATTTGGGTATCAATGAACTCAAAATCTGCCGTGAACCAGCCATCAGGCAGTGTTTCAAAACATATTTTTTCAAAAATATTTAATTTTTTTTCCTACATTAAAGCATGGCAACTTGAAATTTGATTAAAACAGCTGAAGATGGGTCATCACAAAAGATGAGCATTTCAAAATCAATGCCAATCCACCACCTCTGAATAACCAATTTTAAGTTACTGAAATTCACTTTTTTTATATAAAGCATTTTATCGTAATATTTGGGTAGTCAGTTTCTTAGTAAATTAAAAGAATTACATTCAAAGCTTTTGAAACACATCTTCTAGTATCCTTGTGCACAAAAGAATCAGCTCAATTTTTAAAAATCTCCCTGAAGGCATTCAAATCAGCACGAGCAGTAGAAGTGCCCAATGGTGATTAACTCGCCCTGGGGGCCAATTTTGAGAGTGGGCCCTACTTCCAGCCTGATGTTTTTAGAACAAGCCCACAAGATTTGCAGTAATTCAAGTTGTGCTGAATACAAATTGTGCTTAAAATTCTGCGACTTCTAGCACCAGTTACACTGATTTCGGAAAAAACGTGTCAAAAAATAAAAATGTCATTGAGCAGTGTGACTCAATGAGATTGAAAACACAAATACCCCAAAGTTCACAAGTTGGCATGGACTACTACAGGCTTTAAGAACCAATTAAGAGAATGGTAAAGTAAATTAGCCATTTACGTTTTGAGTAAAGGGCAAGAGGGAAAGAGGAGATTCATTTTCAACACAAATTCAAGGCTACAAATGTTAAAACAAATTATTACATTGTGTTGCTTATGTATATTTAAACAGATGCCCAAGTACAACATTCTTTTTTGAAATTGTCAATGCATCATCTGATTGCATGCCATGTGGGACCTTAACCTTTCCCCCTTCAAATGATTTATTCCTTAATATAATGAACACAAACATCAGTATTTTTTCATCGTTGTTCATAAAGAATGCTTGTATGTCCAGGCTTGTTGGAATAAGAATCAAATCTTTCATTCAGCCAAGTCTGACTTCAATTCATTATTATTTACTGATGCTTTCCATGCACTAAAGACACACAAAAGATTGTTTTCCTATTTTAACAGTGTAAGTTTATCCAAATAATTTTCATTCCATCATCTTCTAGCCTCCATCATGATCACTTGTAACTCACTCACTATATAGTTGCAAGCAGGAACCTAACATTTACTTGTTTCATGGGATTATCTCAACACTGAATCAAACCTTATATTTTTAATTTTCTCCAAATTAAAAATTAGGCTTTTGAAAAATTGCATCTTCAGGCTAATGGCATGCAAGCAATGTATAGTCAATCTACTTCTACTCCTGCCTCCACCCCAACTACCTACCTGTGATTGCCCACATCCTCCATCTACCAAATTTAGTAAAAACAAACCAATCAGATCCCGATGCACAGTATTAATAAAATATGCACTCTTCATTAATTATCAACTTTTAGTGTAAACCAATGATGAGTTTTTTTTTAAGCAGTTTTCGAATAGAAAAATTAAATCACAAGAGCCGGCCAATTACGTATGCAGTGCAATAAATACACAGAGCAATTAGTTTAACTGCAATAACCTTTTAGATCACAAATCATATAAATGACTGCGATAATTCACACATCTAAATGACAGCTGCATGGTTCAACTAGATAAGTTTAATTGCTTATGTACTCAGTAAACTGTTTGGCATTAGTACATTAACAAATATGAAGATATTACTTAGCTCAGATTAAAACACTGCTTCACACTGTGTATTGTTTTGTACATGTAGAAACTGTGTAAATATGTTCAAAATATCTGTAGGCAGGGCATTTCAAGGGCACTGCCTGCTGGAATTCCAGCATGTTGTACCAGAGTACAGAAAATTACAGGTTTGCACCCACAGTTCTCCAGAAATCATGGGCTGAATTTTTCCCGTCGGGGATGTTGTGTGGGGGTGGGTGGGAGCGAGCATGAACCCAATCGGCGTCCCCGATCGGATGCGTGCTGCCATTTTGTGTGGGCGGGCCAATTAAGGCCCGCCTAGCATGATGCACACCCGGAAGCGCTGAGCGCTCCCTGTGCAGGCTGGGGGCGGGGGGGGGGGGGCTGCGTGGTGGTGCGGATTCCTTGAGTTGGGGCCTGCGCTCTTTCGCCCATGTGTACGAAAGAGCACAGAAATCTCCCTGAGGCACAGAGGTGCCTTAGGGAGATTAGTTTAAGTTCTGGAAATGTAATAAAGGTGAAAAAAAAAATTTCAGGGCATGTCCCCTCACGTCACATTCATTTTTTCAAATTTTTTTATTGAATTAATAAACCCTTCATGAAATCTCATCCTGCCCGTGCATGATGTTTCATGAAAAATGCGAAGGCCACCTGGGCTCTTCGCTTTCCCACCAACCTTAAAATTGGACGGACAGCATTAACAACTTTAATTACTTTCTTAATGGCCTTAATATGGCTGTGTGCCCACTGAACTGACAATCTAAATGATGTGCGGTGATGTTGGGACACCCGCCCACGTCACCATGTGTCATTTTACGCGTTGGCAAGCGGACCCTGCCCCCGCTCGCCGATGGGAAAATTCTTCCCCATGTTTTCAATCTCAGATAGACCATATGAGCAGATGTTAGGCCTTCCCTGGCAGGAAGGAGGGAACAAAATTAGAATAGCAGCCAACTTTGTTGGGTCTCCACTCTCAGGTGAATTCTTGCAACATTATCAGACTGGTTAAATATGGACAAGTTGCCACAGTATACTTAAGAGACAAACAACAATAATAATATAAAAACAAAAAAACTGCGGATGCTGGAAATCCAAAACAAAAACAAAAACAGAATTACCTGGAAAAACTCAGCAGGTCTGGTAGCATCGGCGGAGAAGAAAAGAGTTGACGTTTCGAGTCCTCATGACCCTTCGACAGAACTTGAGTTCGAATCCAAGAAAGAGTTGAAATATAAGCTGGTTTAAGGTGTGTGTGTGGGGGGCGGAGAGAGAGAGAGCGAGAGAGAAGTGGAGTGGGGGTGTGGTTGTAGGGACAAACAAGCAGTGATAGAAGCAGATCATCAAAAGATGTCAACAACAATAGTACAAAAGAACACATAGGTGTTAAAGTTAAAGTTGGTGATATTATCTAAACGAATGTGCTAATTAAGAATGGATGGTAGGGCACTCAAGGTATAGCTCTAGTGGGGGTGGGGAGAGCATAAAAGATTTTTAAAAAATTTTTTAAAAAGACAAACAACAATAATGTCTTAAAATCAGAAACTAAACACAAAACAAAAAACACGCACGCCAATTAAAACCCTGATGTCATAAAATAAAAAACCATAAGAGGTTTAATTGGGCTGACTATTATTGTTTACACAAAACAGTTTCTTAACAATGGCCAAAAACTTTCCATCTGTAGAATTGAGGCTAAAACTTATAACACTGGCAGAGTAAGGAAAAACTATTACAATTTGTTCACAAGTTTGTTTCGGGACAAAAATGGCAACATTGCCAACATCTGAAGGTAACCCGGTCATTAATTTACCGGTCTTAAAACTGCCCAGATGTTCTGCGACACAATGTCCTTTGACTGTTTGGGTTTTGAAATGCAATCATGTAAGAAAAGTACTATCTGGCTTGCTGTAGTCATTGTGACCTCTGCCATGAGGCACAGGGCTGGGGAGAGCAATATTACATTCAGTTCATTAAATACATTGTAATAGAAGCACTGTACTTCTTTGGCTCATAACATGGTGTCAGATGTGAAGCTGAGACTGAGTTTCGAAAAGCTGCAGAGAAGCCAAAGCGACTGAAAGAGGAACGTAAAGCTCAGAGCTGCAAAAAGCTGCTAAAAAAAACACTGACAAGGAAAAGCAAACACAAGCCAAAGGCTGCAAGAAAATCACTGGATGAGTCAAAAATGGCTGCAAATTTTCTCTCCCCGCTCCTGTTGAAAGGCAATATGCAGCAGAACTGGTAGTTTTTCTACTTGTAATGGCAAAACTACGAGATTAAAACAGCTTTGATTAACAAGCTGGAGCTGATCGGAGTAGCATTACTTTTAACACTGTTGTGGAGGGACAGCTACAAATTGTATTCCACCCTAAATCTCTCCAGAGGACAGAAAAAACAAACGGCAGTGATTTTGAAAGCCTTGAAGGCATGATTTTAACCCCAAATGAACGTAACTTATGAACACTATGTATTCAACACTAGGGCTCAAGGTGAAAAAGTGACAATTGATCAATATGTGACTGTAGTAGCACAGTTCGCAGAATCCTGTGAATTCAGGCAACTAAAAGATAATCTCATTAAAGGTAGGATTGTCTTAAGCATAAAAGTGGTGCTGCAGTGAGAATATGTCTACTGCTTTGCATTATGCTGATTGACATTCCAGGCCAAAAGAGCAGAACAATCACGGTCAAAGGGCAGGATGCAAATACTGCAGACATCATATAAAGAAAAAAGGAGGAAAGGAGGGTTGTCCTGGGTAAGCAGTGTTTCAACTGCAAGAAGCCAAATCATTTCACATCAAGTGAACATGAAGTGTTAGGTAGACACTGGTACATCATGCAACATCATGACCTTCACAGACCTGTGCAAAGCGGTTCAACATGGCGATCCAAAAATGAAGCCCTCAAAAGAAAGATTGAAGCTATATGATGGCACAATACTCATACTGAGGGGAGAGATAAACCTGAGAGCTCAATGAAATGGCAAGAATGAAAATCTGGAGTTCCAGATCATAGACGGCACTCAAAAGCCACTCATCTCAGTGGGAGCAAGTCAAAAGCTTGGACGGGTAACCCTAAATGCACCAAAAGAGATTTACATGCTGCTGCACACTACACCATTAACCGCTGAATAGATCTGAGTACAACAAAGAGGTGTTTACAGGGTTTGGAGGTCTACCTGGTGAACATGATCTTGAAGTAGATGAGAGTGTAAGACCAATTCAACATCTGCTGAGAAGAGTTCCAGCTGACCTCAAGTCAAGCTTAAAAAATAAGATAGAAGAGCTGGATAAGAAGGGAGTAATCAAGAAAATGACAACTCCTACAGACTGGATTAGCAGCATGGTAGAGGTGAAACACCCTGGGAAGTTGAGAGTATGCTTAGACCCAAAGGATCTAAATAAAGCGCTGAAGAGATGTCACTACCCCATGCCAATCATTGAAGGAATTTTACCGCAACTTGCCAAGGCAAAGATCTTTACTACTCTAAATGTGCATGATGGTTACTGGCAAGTGAAGCTGGATGAATGCAGCAGCTTTCTACCTACATTCTGGACACCGTTCAGGAGATACAGATGGTTGTGCATGCCATTTGGCAGTTCCACGGCTCCAGAAGAGTATCAACACTGACAGCATGAGATGGTCAGTGATCTTCCTGGAATGGAAACATTAGTGGACGATTTCCCAGTCTATGGAAATGGAGACACAATGGGAGGAGCCATAGCTGACCACAATTAGAATCTAGTGTGACTGCTAGAGAGATCTCGCTGGATGAACCTGAAGCTGAGCAAAGAAAAATTGCAACTGAAGATGCCTGACGTGTTATGGCACAGCCGATGGTAAATGCTGAGTTGTTCAAATCCCAGAGGGAAACTTGCAGCAACTGCCCCAACTTGTTTTGCAGCTTGTATAAATTTTGAGATGCGTGTCTTGGATTCAGTAGTAATAAGACCACCAAGTCTTATAGATTTATTACCAAACTGAATTATACCTTTATTAATAGAAGAAATTATTTTAAATAAATATATAGATCTACAAATTACTACAATGATAATTTCTAAATCCCCTAATTAATCTAACTCCTAGTTACACATTCATTAAGGCAACACAGATTTTAAAAGAGCCAGGCCAAGAAGCATGATACCTGAGTGAGTTTTCGTAACTTCAGCTCATTGTAGACAGCAGCTTGAGGCATAGATGCTGAAGGCTTTTCACAATTGTTAAGATCTTAGAATGCCTACCCTTACACAAAGCCTTTGCTCCTTTATAAATATTTTCTCCTTTGAATACAAATTCCCATTGTTTCACTATGTCTTTGGACTTTACCTTTCTGATAATAAAAATCTCTCATAGTATTAATTTTACCAGTAATCTTTGGGAAAAATAAACATACTGTTTCTGAACTTGGCTAGGTGACACATTTCACCCCTCCTTTGAAAACAATCTAGCCTAGTTTATTCAAAAATGCAAAATGTCTTTTTACCTCTGTTTACCTACTTAACATTTCAAACCTAGCTCATCTTCTAAAACATCAAAGCCTTCAGATCAGCTGCCTTTAATCCAATTAAGTTACACATATATACACACACACACACACACCACTATTTTACAATAAATTCCAGTAACATTATATCTTCCTGACAGGAGTCAAGTAAATAGATCATGTACTGAGAGCAAAAGGTCTTCGCCCGTATCCTGACAAGGTGAGAGCTGTAGCAGCGATGCAGTGCAATGATTTGTTGGATTCATGAACTACATTGCAAAATTTTTGCCTGATTTGTCATCAATGTATGAACCATTTCACAAGCTCACTGCCACAGGAAGCAGCATTCACTAAAATTAAACAACAAGTGATGACCACACCAGTGCTGCAGTACTATGACGCCAAGGATGAAGTTGCCTTGCAGTGTAATGCCAGCAAAATGATCCTTGCAGCAACCCTAATGCAGAAAGGACAAGCAGTTGCATTTGTATCCAGGGCGTTAATGCAAAGTGAACGATGCTACACTCAGATTGAGAAAAAAAGTGCCTGGCAATTGCTTTTGCTTGCAAGCATTTTCAACAATACCTGCTTGGGAGAGATAAAGTGACAGTGGAATCCAACCACAAGCCACTTAAAAGCATTTTTCTCAAACTGCTACTATCTGCTCCAAAGCAACTGCAAAGAACATTACTTTGTTTACAGAGATATCATCTGGACGTGACATACAAGCAAGGGAAACAGATGTACACTGCTGACATGTTGTCAAGAGCAGCACTCCCAATAAAGAAAGTTGAGGATGCTACAACGGAATGTGAAATCTTCCAAATTCAGCATGAAGCAACAGCTTGACATGCTCTGGAAGTCATCAACACAGCAGTGACATTGAATCTGACAGATAAGGACCTTGCTCAAATCAAACAAATGACCCAACAAGATGCAACTCTCCAAAGTGCTGTAAAATGATGAAAGAGCAACCTGAAAGCATCAAGGCCACACCTGTGGTCACAAGAGCATTTTGAGCATACCGAGATGAATTGACAGCCCAAGGTGGCATCTTGTACAAAGGACATAGAGTCATTATTTCTAAGGAGATGAGAGTAGAGATGCTGAAGCATATCCATGCAAGCCATCAAGGAATTGGACTGAGTCTGTGGAAGGCAAGAGAAGTGCTCTACTGGCCAAACATGAGCAATGAAATTAAGGACATCAGCCACTGCGGAGCTTGTAACAATTATCAAACTAAAAAGCTGGAGAGCTGCTGATGACGCATGACATCCCAGATAGACCATGGACGAAGCTGGACCTCTTCAATCTAACAAGAGCTACTATTCTGTCACTGTAGGCTACTGGGAGTTAGACCAGCTAGCTTCAACAACAACCCGTGAGATAGCAGAATACCTGAAAGCGCACTTCAGTCATTACTGCATTCCAGATATTGTGTTGAGTGACAATGGCCTTCAGTTCAAAAGTGAAGAATTCAGTTGCTTCACAAGGGATTAGTAAATTCAACACTATACATTATCTACACACTATCCCCAGTTGAATGGAAAGGCTGAGGCAGCAGTGAAAAAAACACCAAGGAATCATCAAGAAACCAAACAAATCTAGCATAGACGTATTCAAGGCAATCGTTGAGTGGAGAAACACATCAATTGAAGGCATGGAAAGTAGTCCAGTCCAAAGTGAAAAAAAATCAAGGTAAAACAGCAGAAAGCCAAATTTGACTTTGACAAGACTGCAAAATTATTGCCAGAGTTAAGCACTGGAGAGCCAGTCAGGATGCAAATCTTCAACGCTCTCAACAAGCATCAGCCCACTTGGCAACTTGGGACATGCATAGAGCAATCATCACCTCGATCGTACGCGGTGGGAGTAAATGACCAAATATACCAGCGCAACCGCAGACATATATGAACAAGAAAAGTTCTTCTTTCACTGCAGGCAAGTGATCAGGAAGATGGGATCTCACCAGCTGCACAGGATACAGAATGACATCACTCCCAGATATCCACTGGTCCTCAACAATGGAAATGGAAGAACAAATTATCATGGTAAGAACAAATGCCATGGGAAAACAATCCCCAGAGAGGGAACATTAACCAGACAAATAGCCAATGACACTGTGTACACGTACCATTAAGAGACCATGAAAGTATACCTCAGTGGACTTTGACTCTGGACTCATATGAAACAATAATTCTTTTCTCTGTGGCTTGGTTTCTCTAACTTATTTTTAGTGTATGAGTGCACAAGGGACTACTTTGCGACCCTCCTCCCATGTTTGACTGTGTGCAAATAAACTAATACTTTGAGTTCATCTTATCTCAAGTTGGTTTTGGGGTTATTACTAAAAATTAGATCACACCAAAACTGAGGGGTTAGGAAATATGCCACTGCTTATAAAAGAGGAAGCAAATCAAAAAATCAAAACACCTTTCTGCTTACGGGTGGGTGGAGAGGGGAGAAATCAGGACTGTTTAAATTAAACCTCCTCCTGTCCCTAACAGTCTGATTGGCGCGTAATACAGGCGGGCCTTCCAAGAAAGAGGCAAAGTGGAGCTCTCACTGGCATTCCAGTCGGTGGCACAAGATTCTGCCCAATATTTCCTTGGGTAGTCAATATAGATCTCTTTACATGACAGTTATATCATAGCTGGTAAATGGCAGGAGATGGCAATATAAATTTTGCTTCACTGCAGGATAAACCATTTATATTTTATTATTTTGTTGTTTAGTAATTAAGAATTACACATTCAGATATAATATCAATTCTATCCTTCAAGGTACTGCACTCTCATTTTGTAGCTGGGGATCAATAATCTTCAAATCATGTTTAATAGTAGTAAAACTCCTGCTGTAGCAATGTAACCGCATCTGTCAATGATCAAAGAAATTAAAGCTTTGCCCCTTGTTTCTAATATGTTAGGATCCATTTTAAGTTTAAAAATGGAGCAAGAAGATAATTTAGCAGCTAAGCATAATTGACAGACAGGATTTTCTGTTAATGTTTCCAGGCACATAAAAGCTAACCACTGTGTCATAGTTTAGGCTCATAGGTGAAGAGTAACCACTTCAGCAAGGAAGTGGGTGTGACATATAAGGTCATAATTACAATTGTAAAAAAAATCCATATCTTTTTATAATCTGTCATGTTGAATTTTACTTTTTGCAAAAGTCTGACTAAATACACAACAACACCCAGAGGTTCAGGCAGATAAATTATTGGCTTTGGAGGCAGGAAAGTGTTAATATGATCATTTTCAATTACACCTTTGATTACCTGTTTGTTTTATTTTGTGGGGCAGGAAGATACATTAAGTCTTAAGGGGTCATACAATTAGGTGGATAGGGGGATTTTTATCTAGCAATCAGCTGCAGTCAGTTTTGAGTTTTGAATGGGTACACTTAAAAATATTTGTCACATGTATTAAGAATCTACTGAATATGGCAGATCACTGAGGCCTGAATTTTCACATGGCTTTCCATCGTTGAGAAAGTAGCATCGGAGGCCTAAATCCACAGGTCCTGCCCCGAACCCGGCTCCCCACCATTTTTGCAGAGGAAGGAGCAAGGGGCGCAAATTGGGGAAGAGTTGAACTTTTCACATCAGTGCCTCACAGAGGAAGCTAAACATGTTAAAGTGCAACTGCTTTCACTCTGATCTGATTTTTGCAAGGAGGGAGTGGGAAATACAACATGTACACATTAGACCTGGTAAAGAGGTCAAATATAGTTACCGGAGTTATTTGGGGAGCTGGGTACCCTTTTGGACATGGTCCTGGGAAACCTTTGAAATAGGTCAGGTGCCTTTTGGGAGAGGTCAGGTGTACTTTGGGATTAAAAATGGACATGAACGTGTGTTTAAAAGTTGATAAACTCATTAGAATGTCAAAGGAAACTTCAAAAGGAGCTGTCAAGAGAACTGTCAAGCTGTCAAGGGGTTTAAATCTCCTGGCCTTTAAAATTTAAAAAAAGCAGTCTGCAGATTATATTTAAAAAATCAGCACTTGCTATTTCACACATCTGTTGAAATAAGCCTGAGGGCTATTTTAAGATTTGCGATTTCACAACCTATCACTATGGGGTACCTGTCAGTTCAGTCTGATTGACAGCTCAAATGCTGTCATGAAGCCTTGATGTGGGGCCATGAATACAAATGCTTGTTATTTTAAGGCATTAAGTCATCAAAAGAATGGAAATATAATGAATGGGTTTTTATCAATGAGAGTTTTATTCCCCAATAGCGAATGCATCAACAGACACTTAAGAAACTTATTTTATTTCCACTCAATATGGGTCCTAAGGTCTGTTCATGGTGGATATTGGGCAAGTTTGTATGGAGGGTGTAAGGGGAAATGTAGGGGGCAAGGGCTGGCATGAGTTGGCATTGGGGCTATAAATGGTCATAGGGTGTATGGGGGCATGGTAGCATGGAGGGTGAGGGGATCATAGGGTGTTGGTAGTGGGGCAGAGGTTGGCATGGAGAGTATGGGTGGCCATGGGGGTGGGTGGGGGGGGGCATGGGTTAAAATGGATGGCGCATGGGAATTGTTTTGCGGGGGGGGGAGGAATGTGAGGGGTGAGGTCTAAACGCATCAACCCGCCTCCACATTCGGCAGCCCCTATGCTGCCTCCAAACTGTTTCTGTGGGTGGCAAGCACCTTCACCCCCAAACCACCCCCCTGGCACCTCCACCCTCAACCCCCCTCCCCCCAGCACCTCCACCTCCCCACCTCAGCACCTCCAGCCCTTCTGGGGCACTTTCTTCCAAGTTGGCTTTGTGTAGCTGGGAATTCTCCTGCCTCTGTGTTCCCAACCCAGGAGCAAAAATTCAATCCTTCATTTTCCTGTCAAATTCTGTATACTGACAAACACAGCTGCTGCTACCATGGTGTGATTCTCCCCTCAACTCGTCCCCTGCTTCTTCAGTTTTAGTAGTGTGAACAGCTAGCGAAATACTAACCAAATTGAACCATGAAAGGTTTGACATATTTTTGTGCATATTTATCAGTCTCATGTGGAGTTTATATTTAGGCCTCAGATTCTTAATGTCAGCTGGAAATTTGCTCGTTTTTCTGCACATTCAAAAAACTTCATGCGCACTTTTTCAATTTAGTGTTTTGAATTTCTTTCAATCGTCTCCCACTGAGAAAGACTAGACAATGCAGATTAGAGGAAAAGCTTCTGTGGCAGAGTAAACTCGAATGGTTGTGATGTTCAATTTAAAGGCACATAACATCAGTATTGAGGTTTTCACCAGTGGTGCAATACCACTCAGTATAACATCACTGAACAACTAGACACCATAATAATTAACATTCTTCCATTACACATCTGCCCTCTACTGACACAAGTTAAAAAATAATTTGCATATAATAAAACAAAACTTGGGGACGTGGTGTGGTGAGTCCTACAGCCTGAAAAAGACACAAATTAATGCAGGTGTGAAAAAGTTGAGTTATGGCTCTTACATGCATTAAAAAAACATTCTTAGCTTAGGATATCTTTTCACGCAAAAAAAATTAGAGTGAAACTAATGATAAAATTACTCCAGCTAAAGATCAAAATGAAGTTTTTATCCAATGAAAGCACAAAAGAGTTTTGATATTAAAATTGTGTTTACCCACAGTGATGGACAACGTTGTCATATTTTCAACAAGTACTCTACCCATGTAAAAATGTTCTCAAAGATCACTCAATGCTGCTCAATGCAACACTACGGAGTGGAGAGTTGTGAATTTGTGCATCTGGTAGAATTCTCTACTGAGCAGTCTTTCTCAGCCATACTGCTACTGGAAAGCAATACTTATGTGGTGGCAGTGGTGATGGTGGGGGTGGTGTGTGTGCTGGAAGGAATCAGTGGAAGAGTTTTAATCAGCTGGTTCTTAAACATCTCTTCGTCAGCTACATGATCACAAACATAAAAATAAATCAAAACTCTAAAGTCCTAAATTAATCCAACAAAAGCACCAGGGGACATACTAAGGTTTATTAACTGTAAATAATGTAAAATTGCAATTTATATATTGCAAAACAATAAGAAAAAGGAGTAGACCACCACATGGCCTGTCAAGCAAACTGTTTCATCCAATGTGATCATAGCTGATCTTGGGCTTTCAAATCCACTCTCCTGCCCGCTTCCCATATCCCTTGATTCCCGGAGAGACCAAAAACTTATCTATTCCAGCCTTAAACATATTCAATGATGGAGTGTTCACAGCCCTCTGGGATAGAGAATTCCAAAAATTCACAACCCTTTGAGTAAAGTAATTTCACCTTATCTCAGTATGAAATGATCAGCTCCTAAACTGGACACTGCGTAGATTCTCCAGCCAGCGGGAACAATCTCTCAGTCTCCACTCTATCAAGTCCCTTCATAATCTTGTATATTTCAATGAGATCATTTCTCATTCTTCTAAGCTCCACAGGCAATAGGCCCAATTTACTCAGCCTCTCATCATCGGAGAACTCTCTCATCCAAGGGACCAATCTAGTGAACGTTCACCGTACCACCTCCAATGCAAGTATATCCTTCCTTAAATATAAAGACCAAAACTGCACACAGTATTCCAGCTGTGGTCTCACCAAAGCCCTATACAATTGTAGCAAGACTTCTTTATTCTTGTACTCCAATCCCCTTGCAATAAAGGCCAACATACTGTTTGCCTTCCTAATTCCCTGGTGTACCGCATGCCAATTTTTTGCGTTCCTTGTCTTTCTGAGCATCAACATTTACAAGTTTCACACCTTTAAAAAAATATTCTGCTTTTCTATTCTTACAACCAAAGTGAATAACCTCACTTATGCCCCATTATTCTCCAACTGCCTTGTTGTTGCCCACTCTCTTAACCTGTCTATATCACTTTGCAGCCTATGTCCTCACCTTTGTATGATCAGCAAACTTAGATACATTACTTTCTGTCACTGTCTAAATCATTATAGATTGTAAATAGCTGACAACCGAACGCTGATTCTTGTGGCATTGCAGCACGCACAGCCTGCCAACTTGAGAATGCCTACTCTTTGCTTCCTTTCTGTTAACCAATCCTCTTTCCAATAGAAATATATTAAGCGATGCAACTACCAATGAAATGCAAATAGTTACACTGTAAGCAAGAAAGTAACTTTCAAAGTTTACTTCAGTCATTCTTAACAAGATGCAGCTGCTTTATTTTTCAGACAAGTCAGTATTTGAACGACATGCCCAGACAGCTTGTGTCTCCATTTTAAATAATTAGGAGCAATCCAGTGGTCTCTAAGGGACATTTCCTCCAACAGCATGGATCTGAGCCATTTGTTTCACTTACCAAGAACATTCTTTGGGTGCTGTTATATTGTTACTTCTTTCAGACACAGCAAAGAATTAGTTATAGGGATGAAAACAATATGCTGGAAAAACTCAGTAGGTCTGTCAGCATGTGTGGAGAGAAAAACAAGAGTTGAGAGAGAGAGAGAAGGGCAAGAGAGAGAAAGAGAGAGAAAAAAGGGAGAGAGAGAGAAAAGGGAAAGAGAGAGAGAGAGAAGGGAAAGAGAGAGAGAGAGAGAAGGGAAAGAGAGAGAGAGAGAGAAGGGAAAGAGAGAGAGAGAGAGAAGGGAAAGAGAGAGAGAGAGAGAAGGGAAAGAGAGAGAGAGAGAGAGAAGGGAAAGAGAGAGAGAGAAGGGAAAAAGAGAAAGAGAAGGGAAAAAAGGAAAGAGAGAAGGGAAAGAGAGAGAGGGGAAAGAGAGAGAGGGGAAAGAGAGAGAAGGGAAAGAGAGAGAAGGGAAAGAGAGAGAGAAGGGAAAGAGAGAGAGAAGGGAAAGAGAGAGAGAAGGGAAGAGAGAGAAGGGAAAGAGAAGGGAAAGAGAGAGAGAAGGGAAAGAGAGAAGGGAAAGAAAGAGAGAGAAGGGAAAGAAAGAAAGGAAAGAAAAGGAAAGAAAGAAAAGAAAATGAAAGGAAAGAAAAAAAAATGGGCAGACAGTTGATCTCCCTGTGGTGATTTGATGTTTCTTTTGAAAGACCAAGTTGAATTTTGAAAGTGAACGGGCTGAGAGAAATGATGGGGAAGCCCAGCACATCAGTGCAAAAGACAAGGCTGGAGAATTTGCAACAATCTTCAGCCAGCTGTGTCGAGTGGGTGATCCATCTTAGTCCCTTCCTGAGGTCCTCAGCATCAGATGCCAGTCTTCAGCCAATTCGATTCACTCCACGTGATATCAAAAAACGGCTGAAGGCGCTGGATACTGCAATGTCTATAGGCCCCGACAACATTCTGGCAGTAGTACTGAGGACATGTGCTCCAGGACAAGCTGTGCCGCTAGCCAAGCTGTTTCTGTACTGCTACAGCACTGGCATCTACGCAACCATGTGGAAAATCACCCAGATATGTCCTGTCCACAAAAAGAACAAATCCAATACAGCTACTTACCACCCGATCAGTCTACTCTCAATCATCAGGAAAGCAATGGAAGTTGTCATTGACAGTGCTATCAAGTGGCACCTACACAACAATGACCTGCTCACTGATGCTCAGTTTGGGTTCCACCAGGGCCACTTGGCTCCTGACATCATTACAGTCTTGTCCAAAACATGGACAAAAGAGGCTGAATTCAAGAGGTGAGGCGAGACAAGGCAAGAGTGACATCAAAGGCATCATTTGACCAAGTGCGGCATCAAGGAGCCCCAACAAAATTGAAGTCAATGGAAATCAGGAGAAAAGTCATCACTGGTTGGAGTTTTGGAGTTATACCTAGAACAAAGGAAGGTGCCTGTGGTTTTTGGAGGTCAATCATCTCAGGCATCACTGCAGGAATTCCTCAGGCCCAACCATTTTCAGCTGCTTCATCAATGACCTTTCCTCCATCATAAGGTCAGAAGTAAGGATGTTTGCTGGTGATTGCACAATGTTCTGTGCCACTTGCAACTCCTTAGATACTGAAGCAGTCCATGTCCATATACAGCAAGACCTGAATAACATTCAGGTTTATGGTGATAAGCGGTAAGTAACATTTGTGCCCACATGAGTGCCAGGCAATGGCCATCTACAACAAGAGAGAATCTAACCATCTCCCCTTGACATTCAATGGCATTACCATCTATGAATTGCCCATGAACATCATTCTGGGGCTACCACTGACCAGCCATATAAATACTGTTGCTACAAGAGCAGGTCAGAGGCTGGGAATTCTGCAGCAAGTTATTCACCTCTTGTTTCCTCAACGCCTGCCCACCATCTACAAGACACAAGTCAGCAGTATGATGATATAATCTCCACTTGCCTGGATCAGTGCAGCTCCAATGACACTCAAAAAGCTCAACACCACCCAGGAAAAGGAAGCCACTTGATAGTCACCCAATATCCATCACCTTAAACAAACATTCACTTCCTCCACAATCAACACAGGGTGGCCGTCATGTGTGTCATCTGGGAGATGCACCACAGCAATTCATCAAGCCTCCTTTGACAGCGCTTTCCAAACCCGTGACCTCTACCACCTAGGACAACAGCAGTAGATGCATGGGAACACCAGCGTGTGAAGTACCCTCCAAGTCACACACCATCCTGACTTGAAACTATATTGCCACTCCTTCACTGTTGCTGGATCAATATCCTGGAACTCTCTTCCCAACAGCACTGTGGGTATACCTACAGATGGATGACAGTGGTTCAAGTAGGCGGCTCACCACCTTCTCAAGGGCAATTAGGGATAGGCAATAAATGCTGGCCTTGGACCAGATTCAATTTTAACTTCGAGAAATGAAAGGAACATGTAAGGAATGAGGCATCACTCAGTCCCCTTTTCTGTCATTTCTAATACAATCAAACATAATTTTCAAATCTACACTGGACTCATTTTAGTAGCAGCAGCAGGTGCTAACTTACCATTAGCAAGCATTACCAAGTTCATTCAAAATACATGGGTTGTGGAATCCAGAGTGAACAAATGTGGCCTCACACACACACTAGTTCCCAGTGTCTAGCCCCACAAATCCAGCTGATAAAACATCACTGTTTCCTTACAGCACTCATTTAAGGATCCTTTCTGTAACATTCTCTCCTTAAAATGTATTACTTGGCAGACTCGATGCCAAAAATTACATTTTAACAAGGCTCGACTGTGCCATTTTAGCACCTCCGACTTGCAAAAATGTGACCTGGTGAGATTTCTGATAATTTGTTTTGGATATATATAAAACTATAAGTCACAGTAGAAAAATCAGTCTAACTCCGCTTTATATTTTAAAACAGAAAAAAGCTCAAGAACTCCCTCTAGAGATTGCAATAATGTACAGCAGTTTATTGCAGCCCCCTACTCAGAGCCTATTGCTTAACTGTTCATCCATGTCATGCTGTCCAGAATGGATTCCAATATCTCGCAGATAAAGTCAACTCGGTTGAAATACAACCAAAGCAATGGAAATATCACTGATTTTATGTTTCTAAGTAATTATTTTTTCTAGCAACTGGTCATGCTCATCTACCTCAGGTCAGTAAGGAACTTATTCAATGAGCAATCAGAACAACCATTTCTATTAGTCCTGTCAAATGTATATAGCAATCACCTGAAAACAAGATTATTAGCATTCTTCTTTACTCAAAATGACAAACATATCATGCTAATTTATGTTTAATTTCAGTGGTTTAAGTTTGGTGGGTTAAACTTCATTACTTCTAGACACATTAATAGAAAGGCTAACAAGGACATAGTCCATGATCTCTATCAAAAAAGGCCCTAATCTCAGGATGTTTAAATATCAACTTAAAGATTGATAGTAAAATGAAAAGAAAAGCCTGCAGTTGCTGCAAATCTGAAATGAAAACAAACGATGCAGAAAACATTCAGCAGGTCAGGCAGCACTTCTGGAGAGGAAGGTAAGATTAATGTTTTCAGGTCAATGACCTTTCTTCAGCACTTCTTGTATGATCCCTTACAGAACTAAGTCAAAATTCAATACAGTTGAACGCCTGGTGTAACAGCTTAAAAAGAAGCTTTGAGCTTGGTGTCCAAAACAATGTCACTCAGTCAACTTAGTGGAAAAAAATAATCAACTGGAAGTTTAAGGTGATCATTAAGGGGGAAAGTGCAAGAAAGACAACAAGTGAATAAAAACATTGTCATCTGAGTGTGAGATTTATTCTGCATTTGGAGTTCAGAAGTAAATAGCTCTACTTGGAATGTAGGCTCGCCAGGTACTTATATATAAACAGCAGAATTGGATTCCCTGTGGCAGGTTTGACTGCCAGATGCCTTTATAGTGTATGCAGGTCACTGGGTGATAAGAGAGAGAGAGAGAGAGACGGAAGAGAGAGAGCCGGCAGGGCGACTAGTGCCTAACAGCCAGCAGCAGCACAGTGCCAGTTGAGACAGGATAGGGAGCCTCGCTTGAAGAGCACCTGCTTCGACATGGCTGCGTGCACACATCTCCCCAGATCTCTCATCTGCCTGCTGCTCTCACTGACAGCAACTGCAGGTGATGGGGCTCATTTTCCAAAAGAGATACCAGCAGCGGTCTCGGCCATGCTGAGACCCAAGGTTTTGCTAGCCATCATTGCCCAAGATACAGCACATGTGCACACTGCCCCATTATCTGGGCTGCATCAAGAGGTTAGACTACCTCATGGACAGGATGATCGTTCTCTGGTGAGCAAGTGATTTATTGGAGTCAAGACACTAAAACACAATATTACGCAATTTGCAAGCATGATGCGGCTGGAGCAACGGGGAGGGAGAGGAAAAGTGGGGGGGTGGGTGAAGAAGGATTCGGGATAAGCAACCGCAGAGGCAATGTGGATGGATGGCTGTGATCTGAGAGATGGGAGACACTCTCCAGGGACGTCCTTGTAATAATGCCACCTCTTGTGGCTTTTAGATTCACCCTTCTGTGCTTGCTCGCTTGCTTATAGTGCGTGGGCTGCTTTCGTCAAACGCTGCAGTTATGCAGGGCAAGGGTCCAGGGAGAAGAATGGTGACACGGTTCCAGCTTTCAGGGACACCAGATTGCGTTACTGGGCAGTTAATTTTCAACGCAGGTTATAAAACAAGAGGGGTGGGGGAAGAGAGAAAAATGATCTGGATGCACAGCACATTCATTTTACTGCACAATAACCCTTCTTTTTACGGGCAGTATGGTGGCAAGAAAAGAAAGCCTGAATACTGCAAAGACTAATTGTTCCGTTCAACTCGGATCCCCAATGACTGGGAGGACAGGAGCAATGGAGCAAGAGGCAATGGGGATGCCATTCATTCAGAGGGAACTGGTTGGTTTTGATGTTTTCTTGAGGCTTCAGCCTTTTTTGTTATGTGTTAATGGGGGTCTGGGCTGGCACTGTTTTCTAGAGGAGCAGGGGAATTTTCCCTGCAGTCCTGCTATCCATCAACCACCGTCTCAAAAGCAGGTTATCCAGTAGCGGTCACATGTTGTTTGTGGGAGCTTCCTGTGTGTAATAGTGACTGCAACTCAACAGTATTTTATTGGCTGTATCGTCATTGTTCACAACCGCCGGATGTCTCAAAGATTTATCACATTTCAGTCTTTCTTTTATAAAAACCCGGCATAAATACAGGGAAGGGGAGAGATTAAAGAGTCACCTGGATGCTACTAGTCGAGAAACACCGCCCACACCGCCTAACGTACTTCGAGATTTCTATTGCCTATTTCATATAATGATGCATTTTAAAAGGACAATAAATAAGTAAGTTGTGAGGTGAGCTCGGGTACAAATTAATTGTTTAATAAGACTGAGCTTAACTATGGGCTTTAATCTCTAACCTGAATGTTTAACCTATTAATAATATCTTATATTACCGATAAGCATCAGATGGCTTAGATTATAGTAATCATTGTTGCAACTTTTTTCGATCTGAGAAATTGGCAGCAAATTGAACATCATGAAAATGAGCTGAAGAGTCAATACCAAGATGAAACACACAGTGCAAGATCAGCGATATCAGAGGGAACATTGCCTTTGTTTCTCTCTCCACAGAAGCTGCTTCATCTGCTCAGTATTTGCAGCATTTATGTTGATACTCGAGACATTTAACAGGGACAGATCCATTCTCAATCTACAGAAATTGGTCCTTCCAATTAAATTATTTTATTGCCCAAGATTGCACCATGTCCCGTTCCACAGCCAGTCAAAAGCTCATGTTTTTCACAACATGAGCTGCTCAACAGAAGTTTCTCTCGGTTTGGCATGAACTCTCAACCTCAGCATTGCACACGCCTCAATCCTGCCATTAATGTTACCACTTGATAACTAACTGCGCCACAAGAGCAAAGCAGCACTTATTTGCATGCATGTTTTAAAAGTTATATCATCTCATTAGAAGGACTACGTTTTTTTAAATTTGAGTGGCGTGAACTGAGGTTATATGATAGTGTGCAGAAGTCGTTACAGGACTGTGAAAAAGCTGGTGAAATAACCAATGCCTTAGAGTTTTGGTTTGTGCCTGCAGGGGAGCGGAGGGTGGGGGCCAAAAATGATGCTGAGCACAAGGCTCCACTAACTGTAAATTCGTCACTGAGGCTCCCTGAATGCTTTTAGAAGTTTCTCTTTGATAAAGAGAGATTGACAGTAACAATTTTTTGTGAACAGCAGCCATATGACACACGAGAGCTGAAAAACACCTCAATCACCTACAGCCATATACTACTGACATACTATTGTCAACTGCACCCAGGATTACAAGTGCCTCTAGTTCAATCAGCTCAACTGATCCCTCTAACTATGGCAGGAACATCACCTTCCATCCATTATATCAGCTATCATTTTCCCATGATCCATTCAGAGACAATATTGGAATGACAATGATAAATTTAAGTGTTATTTGTAATCAGCTGTGTTAATTGGTTATGTCTAATTGCTCTCCTGTAATTAATACTGTGGCCCTGAAAGTACATTCTGCAAAACTAGTGCATAAGTGTTCAAAATATTCATATGAAACCGCCTTGCTCTTTTGGCTAAGGCATTTATCTTTTAAAATAACTTGAGGAGTTGGTGTTTCATGGCATGATTTTAGGGGCTATTCGTTTGGAAAACATCTTTGTGTCACCTTGGATCAGTTGGCAGGATTCTTGCCACTAAGTCAGAAAATTGTAATCTCTCACCCCAAAATGGACTCAAGGGTATAAACTTAGGGCGATCTTACAGGGCATTACTACTGAGTACTCCATGGTCAGGGGCTGCTGTCACTCACGTAGGACAGTATCCCAAGACCCTGCCTTCCAACTCAGCAGACATACAAGATCCCATTCAAAAGTCACCCAACTTTGTCCCAAACAAAGTTGTCCCAAAATTGTGGCCACTTTTCCCCAAAGGACTCCAACCATCTATCATTTCTAACACTCCAGAATTTCTGGAACCACTGGTCCTGAAAGTCCTGAGGCCAGGGACAGCGGTTTTATATCAAACTGCCAGTAGAGAGAGGGGGAATCCTGGATCTGCCATGTTTCTGACCCTTTTAAAGCCTTGGGTATTCAGATGCTTTTCGCAGTGGGCCCATAATATGCCCACCCACAAATGGGCGGATGAATTATAATGGGATGCAAATGGAAGAAAATGTGTTATTACAAGACATATTTCTTCATTTGCCCCTTCAGCATCACTGAGCACCAGAAATGCTCATGAGTCTGTGTGTCCAGCGTTATTTAGGCAATGGGTGGAGGAAGTCAGAGTTAAAACATTTAAAGACAGGCTTTGGCTACAAAATCGAGTACTGAACCATCAACTCCAGAAGTAAAAAAAGAGAACAAGTGAAACATATTAATGGTTCCGGAGCTCTGTCAGCCCACTTATGGTGCAGCAACAAAATTTCTCCCCCTCCCTTTGACTCAGGCCCAAATGCACTGAAAATGGGAGGGTGTTCACCTTGAATATATACAAAAATCTGACCTCGTGATGTCTAAAAATGCCAAGGTCATTGGCATTGGGCTGGTGGGAATTCAGTTCCACCCCAGATCTTCCCCCTTCCCAGAAAAGTCATGGCTATCATTTGCAAAGGAGCAGAAAACTTGAATAATAACTCAATGCAAAAGTTTATCATTTGGCTCCAACCCTGTAGTCACCACCTTTTCCAGATGCTGTTTCAGTTCACATGGAAGCATTCCCAAAACGTCCATCCAAATGATCTTGACCCAGGATTCCAAACATTTGTAATCCAACGAGCACATGGATAAAAGCATTATTTGATGAGATTAAAGGGTAGAAGGTACCTTTGCTATTTTGGCAAATTCACATGTTCATGGAAAATTCTTTGCTTATAAAAAAGTAACTTTGTTAAGATGGCACATAGGAATTCTACAAACCAGCTGTGCTCTCAAAAGCAGCACTTAAGAGAAATTTCCATGCCGAAAATGCAAATTTATGAAGCTAAAATCATCCTTGACTACACATAGACCCCCACACCTCTAGCAGTTTGCATATTCATGTTAATGCATTAGAATTAGACATTTAAAGTTTCCATTTGAATTTTTTTTTTATTATGCACACACTGAGCCAAATCTTTATCTGGGCTCAGGAAAAACCCAACCTGCGCACTTTCATGGCTCTCAAACTGCATATCTGACCAATGTGTGATTTTTGTCCTTTCACACTGGGGTCAGGTTCACAGTAGAGTTTGTGAGCCACGCTGGGGTGTGGAGCAGGCCAGTTAGAAGGCCCGCTTCAGTTCTTCAACAGTATCCCAGCTCCCAAAAGTGTTTAAAGGCACCCTAAACCTCACTCCTCTCAGCCTCACCTCTCCATCTATCCCCACTGCCAGGCCATGCCCCCTCAGATTGCCCATGCTTCATCTACGTCCCCATGTATCCTCCAAACCCCCTCAGATCATCCATGCCACCCCAGGAAAACTCTATGCCATGTATCCACCACACCCCCGCCCCCCCAAATCATTCATGCCACCTCTCTGCCCACCATATATCCTTCATGCCCCCTCAGATTCATATCACCCATTCCTGTCCATTCCACCTCTATGCCCACGTATCCTCCATAGCTATTCACTTCATCCAGTATACACTATGTGCAGTCCGCAGATTCCATGCAATATTAATGGAAAGTATTTTACATTTCTTGGGGAAAACAAATATGCTTCTCACCATCTAATAAGGGTCTTCATATCATCAAGATGGAGAAAAAAAATACATTCTATGTGGAAAAAAAATGTAAAACTTCGAATTCTATTACCTTGCATCAACAAACCAGAAACCACAAAGGGACAATCTGTTATTACAACTTCTTGAAACTGTCATTCGATCTCGGAATGGAATACTGACTGTGCTGAAACCCATTAGCACTTGAAACTCAAGTCAAGCATTGATAATAGCCCAGTTGCCCTAACAATAGACTGGGAAGGAAAGAACAGAAGGTGCACATTTTAATTTCAAAGCAGAGCGTCTGTCAATGTAAGGGAGCAGGTGGTTAGACTTTTTCAAGTGTCAAAACCAGTTTTTTTTTAAATCAGCCAGAGCCATTTAAATCACAGTAGTGATTATGATGTTTCCTCCATTGGAAAAGTACTGCAATGCATGTGAACAATTGCACAATGCTGGTCAGTGTAAGGGTCAACTTACCTTTAAAGGGCAGATCCCTATGGGCAAAACCACTGCATTAAAAACACATACATTATAATACAGCATCTAATAGTGACATTTAAAGTTGCGAAAACACTTCCCATTTACCTTTCAGAACGTTCCAGACTCCTCAGCAGGCTTTTCATTTTCTTCACAAACTCTCAAAACCTGGTGTGCTTTTAATGGGCTTCCCAGATAAAAACGATGTATAGAAGAAATCTGATTTCCAACACACATTTAAAATGGGGAACCTGACCTCAGGGGATGCAGGTGTGTATTTTAAATTATCAATGTAAAACTATGTGGTGACATGCAGAATACCCCAACCAAGGAGGCATGGAAACCTTGTATGCTTCAAACACTAAAAGCTGCATTAGAGTGATAAAATAGAAAATGAAGAAAATATATGGTAGACATGTCAACATTTGAAAATAAAGAGGCAGTGGCCCCGCTCACTCCGCTTCAAAGTCAGGGGAGCCCGACTGTGCTTGGCCGGGAAGTCCCAGTCAATTTTACAGCTGTTGGGCATAAATTGGCAAAACCAGGAGTTACAATTGTATTTGCATAGGGAGGAATAGATAGACAACACCTCATCTTCCGACTAGGGACTTTACAGCCTTCCGGACTGAATATTGAATTCAACAACTTTAGGTCGTGAGTCCCCTCCCCCATCCCCACCCCCTTTCTGTTTCCCCCTTCTTTTTTTTTTCCCAATAAATTATAAAGATTTTCCTTTTCCCACCTATTTCCATTATATAAAAAATAAAAAAAAAAACCCACTAGAGCTATACCTTGAGTGCCCTACCATCCATTCTTAATTAGCACATTCGTTTAGATAATATCACCAACTTTTAACTTTAACACCTATGTGTTCTATTGTACTATTGTTGTTGACATCTTTTGATGATCTGCTTCTATCACTGCTTGTTTGTCGCTACAACCACACCAACCCCCTCCACCTCTCTGTCTCTCTATCTCTCCGCCCCCCACACACACACCTTAAACCAGCTTATATTTCAGCTCTTTCCTGGACTCGAACTCAAGTTCTGTCGAAGGGTCATGAGGACTCGAAACGTCAACTCTTTTCTTCTCCGCCGATGCTGCCAGACCTGCTGAGTTTTTCCAGGTAATTCTGTTTTTGTTTTGGATTTCCAGCATCCGCAGTTTTTTTGTTTTTATCTCTGTGTTTAATTGACTGCCACTGCTCTTCAAGAAACGCCTACCTCCTTGAAGAAGTTCTGTTCCTCTCTGCGACAAGATTTCCGGATTTCTCTGTTGCCTTGTTCACCTTCATTGCTTTCCATTTCTCTCCTAGTGTTTGACAAGGTGTTTACTAAAACCCGCTTTCACAGCCATATCTCCTTTCTCAGTGACTGTCTCCGTCTCCGACTTACCCCACATGGATTTCAACTGAAATTCCACCCCTCATGTTTCGAACCCACCCAGGATTACAGGTATCTCCGGGACATAAAACGTTTCTCGGACTGCTGTTCCCGTCACATTCTGAAATCCACTCTCAGTGCCATGCGCCGCCATATGAACACACTCGACCTCTCCCTCCAGCAGCACCGCCGTACCCTTTTTCAAAGCTGCGCGTGCCCCCAGTTTCATTTTATCCTTCGGCTCATCCGACGCCTCAACAAGAAACTTTTTCTCTTTCTTTCAAGTGCTAAGGAACGCAAGCTCCAACAACTCATCGACACCAACTCCCATCTAGGACCCTCCACCCCTGCCCGTCCCTCCGTCCCCACCCCATCCTCCAATCCCAGCCCCAGCCGTGTATTCACTATACCCCCTGACCTTCCCCTCTCCGATGCTGAACGTTCAGTGCTCAGCAAAGGACTTAGTTTCATACCCTTACGCCCTCACCTCAATGAATTTCGGGCTCGGCATGATACTGAACTCTTCTTCCGCCGTCTTCGTCTCCGGGCTCACTTCTTTGGGCAGGAGTCCTCTCCCAGTTCAACGGATCCTTTTACCCATCTTCAATATTCTCCCTCCACCTGGACCCCTCCCTCTGGATTCTTACCTTCTCTTGATCTTTTCATTGAGAACTGTCGGCGCGACATTAGTCGTCTCAATTTCTCTGCTCCTCTCACCCATTCTAACCTGTCTCTCTCTGAACTTACTGCACTCCATTCTCTCAGGTCCAACCCTGACATTGTCATCAAACCCGCTGACAAGGGTGGTGCTGTTGTTGTCTGGCGCACTGACCTCTACCACGCGGAGGCTGAGCGTCAACTCGCAGACACGTCCTCCTACCTCTCCCTGGACCATGACCCCACCACTGAACATCAAGCCATTGTTTCCAGGACTGTCACTGACCTCATCTCCTCTGGGGATCTCCCTCCCACAGCTTCCAACCTGATAGTTGCCCAACCTCGGACGGCCCGCTTCTATCTCCTACCCAAAATCCACAAACAGAACTGCCCCGGTAGACCGATCGTCTCAGCTTGCTCCTGCCCCACAGAACTCATTTCTCGTTATCTTGACTCCCTTCTCTCTCCCCTTGTCCAGTCCCTTCCCACCTACATCCGTGATTCCTCTGACACCTTACGTCACATCAACAATTTCCAGTTCCCTGGCCCCTACCGCTTCCTCTTCACCATGGACGTCCAATCCCTCTCCACCTCCATCCCCCACCAGGATGGTCTGAGGGCCCTTAGCTTCTTCCTCGAACAGAGGCCCGAACAATCCCCATCCACCACTACTCTCCTCCGTCTGGCTGAACTTGTTCTCACGCTGAACAATTTCTCCTTCAACTCCTCTCACTTCCTCCAAATAAAAGGTGTGGCTATGGGTACCCGCATGGGCCCCAGCTATGCCTGTCTCTTTATGGGGTATGTGGAACATTCCTTGTTGCAGTCCTACTCCGGCCCCCTTCCACAACTCTTTCTCCGGTACATCGATGATTATTTCGGTGCTGCTTCATGCTCTCGTCAGGACTTGGAAAAATTTATTAATTTTGCTTCCAATCTCCACCCCTCCATCATTTTCACGTGGTCCATCTCTGACACTTCCCTTCCCTTCCTTGACCTCTCTGTCTCAATCTCTGGTGATAGACTGTCCACCAATATCCATTACAAACCCACCGACACCCACAGCTATCTCGACTACAGCTCCTCACACCCCACTTCCTGTAAGGACTCCATCCCATTCTCTCAGTTCCTTCGCCTCCGTCGCATCTGTTCCGATGATGCTACATTCAAAAACAGTTCCTCTGACATGTCCTCCTTCTTCCTTAACCGAGGTTTTCCACCCACGGTCGTTGACAGGGCCCTCAACCGTGTCCGGCCCATCTCCCGCGCATCCGCCCTCACTCCTTCTCCTCCCTCCCAGAAACATGATAGGGTCCCCCTTGTCCTCACTTATCACCCCACCAGCCTCCGCATTCAAAGGATCATCCTCCGCCATTTCCGCCAACTCCAGCATGATGCCACTACCAAACACATCTTCCCTTCACCCCCCTTATCGGCATTCCGTAGGGATCGCTCCCTCCGGGACACCCTGGTCCACTCCTCCATCACCCCCTACTCCTCAACCCCCTCCTATGGCACAACCCCTTGCCCACGCAAAAGATGCAACACCTGCCCCTTCACTTCCTCTCTCCTCACCGTCCAAGGACCCAAACACTCCTTTCAAGTGAAGCAGCATTTCACTTGCATTTCCCCCAACTTAGTCTACTGCATTCGTTGCTCCCAATGTGGTCTCCTCTACATTGGAGAGACCAAACGTAAACTGGGCGACCGCTTTGCAGAACACCTGCGGTCTGTCCGCAAGAATGACCCAAACCTCCCTGTCGCTTGCCATTTTAACACTCCACCCTGCT
Organism: Carcharodon carcharias; assembly: GCF_017639515.1. Taxonomy (NCBI): domain Eukaryota; kingdom Metazoa; phylum Chordata; class Chondrichthyes; order Lamniformes; family Lamnidae; genus Carcharodon; species Carcharodon carcharias. Next base: position 48,072,015 of record NC_054487.1, on the reverse strand, counting down.
CTCTTGCCCACATGTCTGTCCTTGGCTTGCTGCATTGTTCCAGTGAAGCCCAACGCAAACTGGAGGAACAACACCTCATCTTCCGACTAGGGACTTTACAGCCTTCCGGACTGAATATTGAATTCAACAACTTTAGGTCGTGAGTCCCCTCCCCCATCCCCACCCCCTTTCTGTTTCCCCCTTCTTTTTTTTTTTCCCAATAAATTATAAAGATTTTCCTTTTCCCACCTATTTCCATTATATAAAAAATAAAAAAAAAAACCCACTAGAGCTATACCTTGAGTGCCCTACCATCCATTCTTAATTAGCACATTCGTTTAGATAATATCACCAACTTTTAACTTTAACACCTATGTGTTCTATTGTACTATTGTTGTTGACATCTTTTGATGATCTGCTTCTATCACTGCTTGTTTGTCGCTACAACCACACCAACCCCCTCCACCTCTCTGTCTCTCTATCTCTCCGCCCCCCACACACACACCTTAAACCAGCTTATATTTCAGCTCTTTCCTGGACTCGAACTCAAGTTCTGTCGAAGGGTCATGAGGACTCGAAACGTCAACTCTTTTCTTCTCCGCCGATGCTGCCAGACCTGCTGAGTTTTTCCAGGTAATTCTGTTTTTGTTTTGGATTTCCAGCATCCGCAGTTTTTTTGTTTTTAATAGATAGAGAGTTTGACAGAGAAAACAGGGACGCTAGGTGTGAAAGACTTACTGGGGATTGTAGAAGAATGTGGTAGGCTTTCCAGAGGAGGTTCAGAAATGCAAAATGAAGTTGAAACAGGTCCAGAATAAGTTGGCTTCCAGTGCACATACGAGTGCACTACAGCTGAATAGGGAGCACAAGGAGTTAAGAGAACAGGTAAGCCATGGCCTCCACGTAAAATTTCACCCCTCTTTCTTTTCAACTGTTGACATGTCTACTATGTATTTTCTTCATTTGCTATTTTTAATCACTCTAATGCAGGTAGATAAGCCACAAAAGTAAAGCAATAGTTGGCAAGAGAACATCCCCAACTCCCACAGTCAGTTACACTGAGAATAGGAGTGTATGATGAGGTGTTATATATAATAAAGGCAGGTAGAGAAAATACTGGAACAAAAAATTGACTTACAAACTGAATGCCAGATTGAAAGACGAGTTAGTGGATTTGAGGTGGGCTTTGAGAGAACTCAACCGGCTTCAGAATTTCGCCTCTCCTGAAGCAGACCACGCCCTAAGCTTAGCTAAGATCAGACAGCTTCAGACACAGTCAGTCAGCAGCAGCCATTCCTAAAACTAGAGTAGGTGACCCCAGCCTTTGCTGGGACAGCAAGGTTGAGAGCATCATCCTCTCTACCCAACCTCTCTTGTGATAAGGAAATTCTGATATGTCAGGCCACTCGAGCCAGGGCCACAGTTCAAGACAAGATAGAGGAGGGAGCGTGGAGCAGTGAAGAATCATTCTTGTCCACAGAAATCACCACCATGACCTCATCCAGGCCCCTTTCCCCCAGCAAGGTTAGGGCTCTGAGAAAAGAGTTGGGGGTGACAGTGGACATGAACATAGAAAATAGGAGCAGGAGTAGGCCATTCAGCCCCTCGAGCCTTCATCGCCAATCAATTAGATCATGGCTGATGTTCTACCTCAACGTCAATTCCCGCACTATCCAGATATCCCTTGATCGATTTCTAGATATTAAAAATATCTATGACTGAGCCTCTGGGTAAAGAATTCCGAAGATTCACAGCCCTCGAAGTGAAGAAATTCTTCATCTCAGTCCGAAATGACCTACCTCCTATTCGGAGACCGTGTCTCCTAGTTGTAACACCAATCCCCTGCTCTTCATGTCAAAATGGAAAATTTGTAAGACCAAACCCAGAGTTCAAGAAACATAGCTTCAAATAAGCCCTCAGGTCTGCATGCTCCCTGGAGTTAAAGTGATGACAGACCATGACGTTATGACCAAAGGCTCGCTCGTGAAGATAGAGACCGACATAAAAAGGGCCCTAGGGGAAGGGAATACTGATTTTCACAAGGTTCCAGTTAGCAAATAGGCCCCCAATGAAAGCCCAAGTGCACTCACAGAGAGGTTCCATGACTGTTACAACGGATGATGAGGGTCAATATTTTGACTTCCCAAGTTTCAAGAGCCTGTTACTGAAAGAACTCCAGCTATTAGTCCATAGCGGGTTGAGCATTTATATAATAACAGTAGCCTGGGATGAGTTGCTTGCCCAATCCTGTACAATATGGGAATAGGTCCATGGTGACTTACCCCAAGCATCCGCAAAGGCTAAGGTCGCAACTGAAGGCTCATTGTTTAACAGGAAATCTGGATAATCCGGAAATTCAGTGCCAAGGAGAAGAGTCTCAGTGCATTGTTTGAATTGCAATCGCTTAGGCCACTATGCTCAAGACTGCTGTAATAAGCGTACCCGGGGTTGGGGAGGTGGATGACAGAGATAGTAAGCCTTGCTTCCCCTCTCCGCCTGTACAGAGGAGCCCCAATCCTGTCAAGCAATGACAGAAAGAATGGAGGTAGCGTTGGAGGACATGTGAATCGGCACTGGGACCCAGCCAGTAGCTGCCGCAATGTTTCAATCCTCCAGACTAGTAAGCCAGTCTCTCCAGTGACTCCTACTGACCTATGGGGAGAGGTGATTTCCCCTCTCCAGTACGATGGCAATGGGAGGCCGGTAGTCCAAACTGTTGACAATGGAGGCTGCCAATAACTGATGTTAGGGAACTCCGGCTCCTCTGCCACTGTCATCCACCACCCTTACCCTGACATCACAAAGGGCCTGCCCTCAAGTTCTAACAGGATTCGACAATTCAACTCAAACATCAATACAGTGTCTGCTTCCTGTACAGCTAAACAGATGGGATTCGAGTCACAATCTTGTCCCTGATTTATATGACCATGCACTATAACCAGGGCTTATTAGTAGTGACGTGCTCAAGAAATAATTGTATCTGGTGGAACCTTAAGAATGGAATCCTGATTTGCGATTAAGAAAGCTGAGGTACAGGCAATTCCTAACTCATTATGGACATGTTAACAACTAACAACCATGATGCAGAAACACTGTCGGACCTGAAGAAATTAATGAACCTTTACTTACCCCTGTAAAACAGCATTCCAACCCAGCTGAGAGCGTGCCATACTACCGAGTCATTGCCAAAGCAAGGCAAACCGTTTGGAAGGTGTTCGCAAAGGCATGCTTATTACAAACTCCCCAGTTTGGCTGGTTAAGAAACCAGCTGCATTTGACTATTGAAAACTTAACTCAGTCACCCTAGCATGTGCCCCGATTGTATGAGAAACCCCACTCTCCAAGATTCCCAGTGAGAGTAGTTTTCTCCAGTCTAGATATTTGCAATGGCTTCTGCAGTGTTCTAATAAACAAGAGAATCAGTTTAAGTTTGCTTTTACCTTTGTAGACTAGAGCGACATATGGATGTGTTTGCCACAAGGGTTTCATATTAGCCCTACCATCTTCCATAAACATAAAGCCAGGGGACTAAAGAGCTTTTCAACACCCTCTTGCTTAACTTCAGTAGGTCAGCAACCTCACTCCGACAGATGTATACAACATTTAACCCTCTTGAAAGTATTACTGCAATTACTCCTGATAGCCAGACTCAAACGTTTATCAGCATAAAGCCCAGCTAGTTCAGGACCTTCCTGGAAGTCCAAGTCAATTCATTTGGAGTTAGCCCTGATCGAGGCCATTCAGCACCTGCCCCACCTCAAAAATTGCCCTACATTTCTTCCTCGGATTGGTAGGGTATCAACAGGCTTTCATGCTCCATTTGCAGAGACCACAACAACACTCCATGCACTACAGGCAGGCAATGATGAGTAGTCCACTCGAACTGGACTGAGGAGCGCACAGAAGCGGTTTCCACAGCTGGAGAGAGCTGTTGCTCAGGCAACATCTTTTATTGCTCCCAACCCTGAAAGCCTTTTTCAAAGTATTTTTCATGGAAGCAGGAGCTGTGGAAGAATCTTGGCTGTTGTCCTTTGCTAAGAGAATCAGGGGAGACAGTCTACCATTGCATATTCTGCCAAATTCTTAGACATGCTGAATTGACTTACTCCACCCGTAAAAGATTTTCGTTGGCCACATTGTAGTGCGTCAAACACTTCACATACATTACTGTTTTCGACAAGGTGAAAATACTTCATTGTCCACACACTCCCATCAATCTGCTGCTTCGACCAGGAGACACATCATAGCTGCATCATAAATTCGACTGAGCCACTGGATATTGGAGTTGATCCACGTGATCTGGAAGTGACTCCGAAGGAGACTACACTGTTCCTCCAGCACCTTATATATGACAGGCCGCCACACAAGTGTCCTCTAGTCGCGCTGGACTTCAAAATTTCTTCAGGTCTGGGCTGAAACAATTAATGGGGCACCAGACAGCTTCATTGATGAGTTGTGGTTTCACCGCTTTGGTAAACCATACACCAGCTTTGCAATTGTTATGCCGAAGTAGACTATTCAGTAAAAAAGTGTACTCCTCGCTATGCACAATAAGCCAAGGTGACTGCACTCTTGTGCCATTTGGGTTACTAATTCTCAAAGCAAACATTTGATGTCACAGTGCCCATGCCATTAACAGTTTGCTGTTCTTACCCATGTATATGTAGATTGGTTTTTGTATTCTAGATGGTAAACTTTTACTGCATGCTGGTTTATTTCAAATCTCCAGTATTGCGAAGTGGTATGGAGCATCTATGTAGGTAAGGTTAGGGCACACTCCTGCTTCACAGAATACCTTGCCAAAAGGAACTCCATAGTAGGCCACGCTATGAAACAAGCCACAATAGAAGCCTGTCTCAGCGATCAGTCCAGTCAACAATCTGGCCACCCTGCCAGCCACATACAATTCCCTTCCTCACTGCCATCGCATGGCACAAGGAGGACCAGACCCTGCTGGCTCCATCTTTTTGGCCCAGCTCACATCCCTTTACGGATCAGTCTGTCAACTGTCATCCACATGTATGGTAGTATTCCTGGGCTCCCTGTTGCTTATGTTCCCCCCAGCATGGGAGGTGAATTGTTTTAGTTGTTGCACATTCACCGCACGAGAGTGCATTATTCGGCAAAGGTCACCCTGGAGAAACTCTCCACCATGGCCTGGTATGTGGGTCTGTAAAGCAGCTTTTGAGGCCATGGTTCAGAGGTATCTTCCCTGCCTCCAGCATAACCCAAACAACCACTCTATTCGAGCACTGTTACACAGGATGTCCCCACCAGACAGTCCTTAGGTACACATCCAGACAGATTTGGTAGGGCCTCTCATCACAGTGCCCTCCAGCTACATATATAGTCTGGTCTTAATAGACAAAATGGTAAGAGGGCTTCCCCTCATAGCAGCCAAATTATTACTGTCTGATGTCATCTGCAGGTGGGGATTACCTATTCAGGTCGGCAGTGACCAGGGCTCACATTAAGTTTTTTCAGAACTTCAGTACCTTAAGAAAATGAATTATACGCTGCATGTGACACACAATCCTCAACCAAAGGGGCAGTTGAAAAGGGCAACTGAACCCTCAAACCAATGCTAAAAAGTCTGGTCAGACTACCCCACACAATGGGTTAATGTGTTACCCATGTGCCTAATGGCATTGAGAGCAACCCCACATAGCACCATGGGAATCTCACTACAATGTTATGATGGGACAAATGATGAGGACACCTGCTCACCTACTCATGCAAGGGGCAGGTAACCAGAAATAGCTAGAGTCAATGATACAGCACATTCAAAAAATGAATGAGTTCATGGCCCACCACACTGGGAAAAGTAAACTGCAAATAAAGAAATATTCTGACAGAAAAGGTTGATTAATACCAGACCATGTTTGACTTCCTGCTTTGTACATTCAGTAGTGGCCCCCAATGATCTCAGAGTGGGTACAATCATGGTTCACAGCAAAATTTCTCTAACGCTGCTTCTTCTTGAATTCCTCTGCCTTCCTGCCCCCCTTCCTCTGCACGCATGGAATCATGTAGCACACTTGGTCCCACAAGCCTACTTTTTCCTCATATCCCTGGAACTTTTTCTCCTTCAAGTATTTATCAATTTCTTTTTGAAGGCTACTGTTGAATCTGTTTCCACCACTCAATCAGGCAGTGCATTCCTCATCCTAACTACACATGGCAGATAAAAAAGATTTTCCTCATCTTGCATGTGCCCTCTGGTTATTGACTCTCCAGCCACTGGAAACATTTTCCCTTTATTTACTCCATCTAAACCCTTGATTACAATGCAGTAGACAAATGATGGAGAATTGCAAGAATATCCAGGAGCAGACTGCAATGCTGATCATCATTTACTAGTGACAATACTGAAGGTCAGAGTGGGAAAGAGGACAAAACAGATTTCAGTGACTCCACTGAATTTAGATGAGTTTAAGGATGATAAGGCAGTGCAGTATACAGTGGAAATCACCAACAAGTTTGAAGCTCTACAGATGTGGCTGACGAGAGAACACCAGAAGAGCTTTGGCAGACCAAAACAACCGTTGCCCTGGATGTAGCAAAAGGGATGGTGGGATTTGTGCAGCCCATGAGACAGAAAGGATGGATATCTGATTGAAGCCAAGGAGGAGGTGTAGAGAAAAAAAGATGTGGATTGTTACAAAGATTTAAAGACAGAAATTCAAAGAAAGCTGTGAGTGGATAAAGAGAAATGTGTGACAAATTAGAAGACGAGAATCAGAAAGAAACACATGGAAAGTTTTCCAAACTGTTCAATCAAGTCAAATGTTTCAATCTCATCTGCACTGCATTCAGGCAGCTTCTGGCAAGGATAAAATGGAAGCAAAGAAAATCACTGTACAATGACGTAAATATTGCAAGGGTGACGGGGAGTCGGAATTTAAAGGCCAAGTTGAACATGAGCCTCTACTTTGAGCCATTCATCAAATGGCCAGCTGTACGGACAGGGGGCCTGGGCGATATACCAGCAGAATTACTTACGATGGGAGGAGAATCGGATGTATAGAATGTGGGTGGCACTGTGGGAGACTGGCGATTGGCCAGAGGACTGGAGTTATTCTACCTTTATCCCTCTTTTGAAAAAAGGTGACCTGAAACAGCGCACAAATTATAGAACAATTGCTTTGATTTCCCATGTTAGTCAAATCTTGCTCAGGATCATCTTGGAACAGATCCAGAAAACGACAGTGAGATTGCTGATGAGCAAGCTGGACGTGGAAGAACCACCAGAGATCAAGTCAATAATCTTAGAATTATTATGCATAAAGTCCAAGAACATTAGCAGCCAATATACAATGTGCTTCGTTGATTTTGAGAAGGCATTCAATTCAGTCTCACACGAGAAATTCTGGTTGACAAGGTTAGACATCAGATACCCACCACATTTAATTGACTTGTTAGCCAAGCTTTATCTCAAGCAATGAGTTAGGAGGATCAGTTACCGGAATCCTCTCAAAATGGCTGAGTCAAAAAGGGTGCTAGACAAGGATGTCTTCTCTCGCCATATTTATTCAACATCCTAGCAGAAATGGTTATAAGGAGACACTTGATGGATACAAAGGTGGGATACCAATTGGCGGGCGGTGAGTTTCGAAGCTTCGATATGTTGATGACTATTCTGCTTGCTAGCTCAGTGGAGGAGCTACAGGAGTCGGTGGATCAGTCTCTTGACCAATACCAGCAAGACAAAAGTGATGGGAACGGGTGAGAAGATCTGCAAGAGTCTAATTAACAGAGTTCAGTTTGAACCTTCTGCCACCTTGGGTCACTCATCACGCAAGATGCAGAGACTCCCAAAGAAATTCGGGCTAGGCTTAACAAGGGTCATGGCGTTGTGAACTCACGTAAAAGAGTATGGAGTAGCCACAGCAGCTTGGTTACAACAAAAATTCATCCTTGAAAGCCCTTGTGTGGCCGGTGACAACATATGGCTGTAAAAGCTGGACCATCAAGAAGGGTGATGAGGCTCAAATAAGAGCATTTGAAACGGAAGGACTGAGATGGATGTTATGTGTGTCACGGACAGCCAAGCAGACAAACAAGTGGGTGCTCAAGAAAGCTGGTGTTAAGAGGAATTTGTTTGAGGCAGTGATATCAAGGAAGCTCACATATTTTGGACACGTGATGTGAACAGGAGGGAAGTGTTTGGAAAAAAAAAAGGTAATGCAAGGTAAAACACCTGGAAAATGTGCACAAGGGGGACCCAAAATGGTATGGATGGATAATATTAGAACATGCACTGGCACCTCTATGGGACAGGGGGCGAAGAATAGACATCAGTGGAGAAAGATTGCTCATAGTGCGGCCAACCCTTAGAACGAGGACGGATGAAAGACAAGACAAATTCCATGGAGATTTTAAACACCTCTATCAAATCTCCTCTTAGCCTTCTCTGCTCAAAGGATAACAATCCCAGCTTCTCCAGTCTATCAAACTAACTGCAATCCCTCATCCCTGGAAACATTCTAGTAAATCTCTTCTGTACCTTCTTCAAAACCACGTCCTTTATAAAGTCGGACATAATACTCCAGCTGAGGCCAAGCTAGTATTTTATACAGATTTTGTTTTCCTGGCTTTTATACTCTCTGCCTTGTAAGGCATTTTTAATATCACTTGTACCTTTGTTTGTAAGTGAAATGTAAACTAGTTGTGGTGTGGACCAGCATATGGAGTTCACCGGGTGGTAGGCACATGGATGGAGGAGGATATGGAGACAAAGGGAGAAGAATTCTGATCAAAGACATTATCACTGGGACCCATGTTGGACTTATTAAAAATAAAAGGCAGTTTAACTGAACATACTCACGCACGCACACACACACGTGCATGCATATGCATGTCATCAGGGCAGGTCTTTAAGGTGGTGACCCAGACATTCTGTCAACAACAACTCTCAGAGACAATGGCCTCTCTCAATATGTGTAAATGGCTTTCTTCATGCCTCATCAAGATGCAGATTGCTGGGATGGACCTGGAAGCGCCCCCCCCTAATGACAGCAGGAAATGACCACATACAGGTGGTTGCATAGGCACGATGTGGGATTGATAAGGCATTGAAATCCAATCGGATGAACTGATTCAAGGTATTACCTTATATGTCAAGGGACCAAGGTTAGAAAGGGGTATTAGGCCATAGCCCACCAGGACATCGCTGCTGCAGCCGGGGAAGGATGACTTGGTCAGTTACAGGAAGTCGTGCAGAAGAATTTGTTCAGTAGGTTGACCACTTGAGAACGAGCTCCAGCACACAGGTCGTACTAAGCAACTGGTGTTGTAAGTATATACAATTGCTTAGTGCGTTAATAAAGGTTTTCCACAAAAAATGGAAATTGTGTCCAAAATTTGTTTCATGTCATTGATACTTAGTATGGGCTCTGGACCCAACAGGAAAGTGAGACCACCAGTTTAAGAGTCTCACAGGTTTATGGCGACCTCGAAAAGTAATGATAAAACAAACTTTGGATGGGTTTGTCACAAAATGAGTGGTAGGGAGATTGCCTCTAAAACAGAGGTGGGTACAGGTTATCCTGGAGTCAAATGAACTGGTAGACAGGGCTGCACATTGGCACAGGGGTCCCCTTTTAAGCAAGCCTTGGGAGCAGCAGTTTTGCTGATGGCATATCAGCAGCAAAGTAGGAGATATGAGGCTGAGGCAGTAAAACCTAGGCAGGAGCTGGAGGAGAGAGATGAGAAGCTTTGTGATTGTGAGGCGGTTGTGAAGGGGTTAATGAAACAGGGCAGTGAAAAATTGGAGCTGAAAAGGGAACAGTGGTTAACTCAGTCTCTTGAGAGTCAATGTGTTAACAGTCAGTATCAAATGCAAGTGCAGAGGGGTACAGTATGTTCAGTGAGGCCACCCCCAGATGGTGAGGATGAATAGGACGAGTTCCATTCCCCACCTGTGAAGCGGTATACCTGCCCCCAGCAGCCAGTCAGGATAGGGGAAAGGAAAAGGGAGTTGGGGTTGCTGTTTCTAAAAAACTAAAAGCAGTTGAAGGAAAGGGGAATTGAAACCACTAACGTAATTTAACTTGCTTGTTTCTATTTTGAGTTCTACCTTAAGTTTTTAAGATATTAAGACAAATGTTGCAAGAATGGAGAATGCAAAGGAAGCTTCTGATAATAACGCGTGCAAGCTTTAATGTGCTCCTTGACACTCGAGTTCATAACTCATAGTTTAGATTTCTAGGGTGCATGGAAATATGAAAGTGTGGATACGATTACTGAGTGTGCCTGTGTCAATTTAATATTATGTAAAGTTAAGTTGCAGGTCCATAGGAAGCAATTAGTGTTAGGATTTATTACATCTCTCCAAGATAAAAGAAGAGTGGCAGAAAAATACTAAGTTGTAGTGTTCTGTCTTTTTAAGAGGCTGTGACTGCAGAGATTGCTGTCTGAGAGTTTACAAGCTGCAAAGACAAAGTACGGATTGCACTGTTCTTGTGCAAAAGGCTTCCTTTTGTTTTGGGCTAAATATGTCAAGTTTTTTCTTGGAAATTAACTTTGTTTCAACTTTTAATTACAGGCACTTCAGAAGTTTAAAGAAGTAATGTAATAAAGCAGGTGATATTTTTCTCTGCTTGTGTATGGACTAAACGGATTTTTTTTTTGCGTAGATGATGTTTGCATGCTTCAAGCTTTAGTGTTTTCCTTCCGAAAATTGTGATTTTGTAGTAGTTTCAGTAGTAGTAGTTTCAAAGCTAATAAAAGGGAAGTGTAGTTACTAACAAATTTTTCAAGTTATGAGCCTGGATTTATGCTTACTGGCCAGAATCATGATTCCGGGGCATTTTGATAAACGTGTGGGAATTTTAATCTGGGTATGAATGCACACATGTGAGGACACGGAGGTTTTTAATGTTTGATGGTGTAAATTGGAATTCAAGTTAGAAACTTTTTACAAAAGTTATAAGCTTTTTTCGAGGAGGGGATTCTTGCTCTGAAATAGTTGGGAAAAGGAATTCGGTAAAATTTTAAAAAGCTTTTCTTTGTTCAGAAGAAAACAAGTTGAACTGGTTTGTCAGTATTCGTAGGATGCATTTGTTTATTGATTTCAAAAAAGAGAGACTTGGGGAGAAAGAGAGAGAGCATGGAATTTTGAAACAATTGAAAGAGTGAATTAAAATACTGAGTACAATGTTCTGAAATCTGAGAAAGTTGTGGGAAAAAAATACATCACAAGAAACCAAAGTCTAAAGGGAGAGATTCAGGTTTTTTTTGTTGAAAATAAACCAGTTCAAACTCTAGCGACCACATATGGCAACATCTTTGTTCTGTTCATTTTTAGAAAGGAGTGGGGGGACTGGTGAAGACATCATTAGTCTGTAAAAGGGCTCTTGTCCCATGCTCTTTCAAAGCAGCAAGAATAGTGCATAGGTTGACCAGGTGATGGTGGGAAACTGTGTGAGGGTGGGTGTGTTTGGACCCCTGTACAAAGAACCCCGTAGCATAGTGGACAAGGCTAGCCCTATGGTGTATGCGATACAGTTGTCCAAGCGGGTAAAATGGTTCCGCATTAACCAGATGAAGTTAGCAACATCCCAAACCAAGGCACCTCACTGACAGGAAACTGTTATGTGCACAGTGGATCAAATCATGCCAATAGCGGGGATTGTGAGGGGCCCCCTAAAATTTCACAACGGGGGTGATGATGATAATAACGGTGGTGATGGTGTAAATGATGCAAGTGCAAACCCACTACCACCTGTGAGATCTCTTTGCAGGTAAGATGAATAAGATAGGGAGGATCTGGAGGAATTAGCCCTCTAGAGCTATCACCAGAGAGAGGAGCAGGATAGTAGAAGGAAAAGCAGTAATAAGCTGGTTTGGTAGCCCCAGAGGGAAGAGCAGGGAAGTACAAAGAAAATCAGCAAGGAAGCTCAAATATTGCTGAAAAAAGTCATTTTGCCAAAGCTTTTCGTCTTACACTCATCAGGATAATCGAAAGAATACCAATGCCAGGGGAAGCAACAACTTTATACTCTATGAGAAGGCAATGCTGATTGGTTGACAAATAGACTCTGATTGGTAGAGGCGTTGTTATGGAAAATGCACCAGATAATGGTGGTTGACAGTTAACTGCTAAGCATTGTTTGAAATTGAAACCAGGCAGCTGAACCTGAGGAATGAACCAGCTATTCCATCAGATGGTGGAATTTGAATTCAATAAAAATCTGGAATCAAAAGTCTAATGATGGCCATTGTCGATTGTCATAAAAACCCATCTGGTTCACTAATATACTTTAAGGAAAGAAATCTGCCATCCTCACCTGGTTTGGCCTACATCTGACTCCAGATCCTCAGTAACGTGGCTGATTCTTAAATGCTCTCTGAAATAACCTAGCAAGCCACTCAGATAAAGGTAAAAAACTGCGGATGCTGGAAATCTGAAACAAAAACAAAAAATGCTGGAAAAACTCAGCAGGTCTGACAGCATCTGTGGAAAGAAAGACAGAGTTAACGTTTTGAGTCCGTATGACTCTACTTCAGAGCTAACGGGAAGTAGAAATGTGGTGAAATCTAGCAAGCTACTCAGTTGTATCAAACTGCTAAAAAGTTAATAAAAAAGACAAATCAGCATTGACCGAGGCACCGGAAATGACAACTGCAAACCCAGTCCTGTTGACCCTGCAAAGTTCTCCTTACTAACATCTGTGGGCTTGAGCCAAAATTGGGAGAGCTGTCTCACAGACTAGTCAAGCAATGGCCTGACACAGTCATACTCACAGAATCATACCTTGCAGATCATATTCCAAACACCATCAACATCATGTGCGGGTATGTCCTGTCCCGCAGGCAGGGTAGACCCAGCAAAGATGGTGGCACAGTGGTATACAGTTGGGAGGGAGTTGCCCTGGGAGTCTTCAACATCGAATCACGGACCCCAAGAAGTCTAATAGCATTAGGTCAATCATGGGCAATGAAACCTCCTGCTGATTACCACCTAAACAGCTGATGAATCAGTGCTCCTCCATGTTGAACACCACTTGGAGGAAGCACTGAGGGTGGGAGAATATACTCTGGGTGGGGACTTCAATGTTCATCATCAAGAGTGGCTCGGTAGCACCACCACAGACTGAGGTGGCTGAGTTCTAAAGGACATAGCTGCTAGACTGGGTCTGCAGCAGATAGTGGGGGACAATATACTTGACCTCATCCTCACCAAACTGCCTGCCGCAGATGCATTTTTCCATGACAGTATCGGTAGGAGTAAGCACTGAACAATCCTTGTGGAGACGAAGTCCCACCTTCACAATGAGGGTACCCTCCAATGTGTTATGTGGTACCACCACCGTGCTAAGTGGCATAAATTTCGAACAGATCTTGTAACTCAAGGCTGGGCATCCATGAGGTGTTATGGGCCGTCGACAGCAGCAGAATTGTACTCAAACACAATCTGTAACCTCATGGCCCGGCATATCCTCCACTCCACCATTACCACCAAGCCAGGGGATCAACTCTGGTTCATTGAGTGCAGGAGGGCATAACAGGAGCAGCACCAGGCATTCCTAACAATGAAGTGTCAACCTGGTGAAGCTATAACACAGGACTACTAGCATGTCAAACAGCATAAGCAGCAAGTGATAGACAGAGCTAAGTGATTCCACAATAAATGGATCAAATCTAAACTCTGCAGTCCTGCCACATCCAGTCATGAATGGTGGTGGACAGTTAACCAACTCACTGGAGGAGGAGGCTCCATAAATATCCCGAACTCCCAATGATGGAGAGCATCAGTGCAAACAATAAGGCTGAAGTATTTGCAATAATCTTCAGCCAGAAGTACTGAGTGGATGATCCATCTCAACCTCCTCTGGACGCCCCTAGCATCACAGATGCCAGTCTTCAGCCAATTCGATTCACTTCATGTGGTATATTCAGTGGCTGAAGATACTGGATACTGCAAAGTCTTTGGGCTCTGGCAATATTCTGGCAATAATACTAAAGACTTGTACTCCAGAACTTGCCATACCCCTAGCCAAGCTGTTCCAGTACAGCTACAATATTGGCATCTACCCGGCAATGTGAAAAATTGCCCAGGTGTATCCTGTACACAAAAAGCAGGACAAATCCAACCCAGCCAACTACTGCCCCAGAAGTCTACTCTCTATCATCAGTGAAGTGATGGAAGGTGTCATCAACAGTGCTAACACGCGGCACTTGCTAAGCAATAACCAGCTCAATGATGGTCAGCTTGGGTTCCGCCAGGGTCACTCTGCTTCTGACCTCATTACAGCTTCGGTTCAAACATGGACAAAAGAGCTGAACTCCAGAGATGAGGTGAGAGGGACTGCCCTTGTCATCAAGGCAGCATTCGACCAAGTGTGGCATTAAGGAACACTGGTAAAACTGGAGTCAATGGGAATGGGGGGGAAAGTCTCCGCTCGTTGGAGTCATACCTAGTATAAAGGAAGATGGCTGTGGTTGTTGAAGGTCAATCATCTCAGCTCCAGGACATCACTGCAGGAGTTGCTCAGGGTAGAGTGTTAGGCTCAACCACCTTCAGCTGCTTAGTCACTGACCTTCCTTCCATAAGGTCAGAAGTGTGATGTTTGTTGATGATTGCACAATGTCTAGCACCATTCGTGATTCCTCAGATGCTGAAGCAGTCCAAGTCCAAATGCAGCAAGACCTGGATAATATCCAGGATTGGGGTGACAAGAAGCAAGTAACATTTGTGCCACACAAATGCCAGGCAATGACCATCTCCAACAAGAGAGAATCTAACCATTGGCCCTTGACATTCAATGGCATTACCATCAATGAATCCCCCCACTATCAACATCCTGGGGGGTTACCATTGACCAGAAACTGAACTGGAGCATCCATATAAATACTGTGGCAAAAGTCAGGAGTGTGATGGGATAACTCCACTTGCTTGGCTGAGTGAGGCTCCAACAACACTCAAGAAGTTTGACACCAACCAGGACAAAGCAGCCCACTTGATTGGCATCCCTTTCATAAACATTCACTCCCTCCACCACCAACGAACAGTGGCAGCAGTGTGTATCATCTACAAGATGCACTGCAGGAACTCACTAAGGCTCCTTAGGCAGGACCTTCCAAACCAATGACTGCAACCATCTAGAAGGAAAGGGCAGCAGACACATGGGAACACCATCACCTGGAAATTCCCCCCCAAGCCACTCACCATCCTGACTTGGAAATATATTGCTGTTCCTTCACTGTCGCTGGGTCCAAATCTTGGCACTCCCTTCCTCACAACACTGTGAGTGTACCTACAGCACATGGTGCAGTGGTTCATGAAGGCAGCTCACTAGTGCCTTCTCAAGGGCAATCAGGGGTGGGCAATAAATGTTGGCCTAGTCAGCGACACCCACATCCCATAAATCAATTTTTAAAAATCCCGGTAACACTGCCTAGGAAGCTCCAGGCCTTAGCCCTACCACAAAGAGTAATGCAAGTTGCCCCAGACAAACTATGGGCCCAAAGAGCTGACTGGTTGTTATTCCCACACAAATGATACTATATCATGATATGCATCATGAGGTAGTGCTGGAGATGATTAATTTAGCAGATATGGGACCCTCATGGTGTAAGTATAACACCCAAGCTTTGCAGAATCAAATGCTGCATCAAGTCTTGAGGGAATTCTGGGAACAAACCTGCACAGCAATCCATGAGGATGAATGCACTATTCTGTGTAAGGATTCCAGGAAGCAAAAAAAAAAATCGCACTCTCATGGGCGGGTACTACGTGGTTTGATTAATCATGTTGCAACTATATTTAACACTGGGACATCAATCATAAATAGTTTTTCTTTATTCATTCATGGGATGTGGGCTTTGCTGGCTGGGCCACCCTTTATTGCCCATCCCTAGCTGCCCTTGAGAAGGTGGTGGTGAGCTGCCTTCTTGAACTGCTGCAGTCCATGTGGTGTAAGTACACTCACAGTGCTGTTAGGTTTAGATTTAGCTAATTTAGACAAAGCAGTAAATAGGGTTAGAAGTAGGTTAAGGAAAATATTAGTGGGATGAATGATGTGGAACAAAACGAATTAGATGAAGATCGAATATAATCATTCATTTGCAAGATGTGATGAGGGATTTGGAAAAGCATGCGCATTGCATGAATGAAATTATAAGAGAGGATAAAAATGCCTCTGTGGAGGCTACTGAAAATTATGTTTGCACAATGTATGGTTTCTGGTTGGTGGAAGAGGCCTGAGAGAACCTCTAGAGGATTGTGGAAGGAGGTTGCCCCCCGGATTACTGATAAACATCTTAGGGCTGTATCACCTTACCAACTGACCACTGATGTCTGTACAGAGGACTCATGCAGGTATACCCAGTGAAACATGAGTGCCATCTGGCGAACAGTACCATGGGCTTGCTAGGGTTGGTTTTGTCTTATCCTGTCCTAAAGGAAGTGGAGAAGCCTAATCATCTTTATAGGGTTGAAAACAGAGGATCGTGACCATGTGTCACCTTATGACCAATACCCTAGGCTCATGGCATGAGTGGATGGTAGCCCTGGATTTGTCTGGGTGTGCTTGGAAAGGGCAAACTTTTGTTTGCTCATATGATGTAACTGAAAATACAGCATCAACCTGCAGGGTTCACTTGGGATCATGAAGGGCCCAACTCCACGGTTATGGTGACTCTGGGAAAGAGTTCCTGACACATGCAGCATATTAATGAAAGGGAGAATATTGTGTTACAACCACACACTGGGAATATCAGTACGAGGATGTGATCTCTTTTAGCCAGGATGGAATGTTTTGTTTCACCCCAGCTTGACCTGTTAACACTAGGTGTGTGGGTATTGTTGAATGTTTGTGCTCATGGACAGGTGAATATGACCAAAGCGACGCAACAAGTTGAATGGATTAGGTTCGCAAGTGTAGTAATGTTCGGAGGCAAAATTATGCACTAAAGGGTGGATGCTGTAAGGCATTTTGAGATCTCCTATATTTTTGTAATGCTGTAAGGCGTTTTTAAATATTCCTTGTATTTGTTTGTAAGTAAAATGTAACTGAGTTGTAGTGTGGGCCAGCCCACTGGGTCATAGGAGTGAGGAGGTCATCGAGATAAAAGGAGAAGAACTCTGACCAAAAGACATCATCACTAGGGATCTTATTGGACTTCTTGAAAATAAAGACAGTTCAACTGAACAGACACACACATATGTCAGGACAGGTCATTAAGGTGGTGACCCAGACATTCTGTCAACAACAACTCTCAGAGACAATGGCCTCTCTCGATAAATGTAAATGGCTTTCTTCATACCTCGTCAAGATGGAGATTGCTGATATGGACTTGGTGACACCTCCCCTAATGACAGCAGGAAATGACCACATGCAGGTGGTCTCGCATAGGCATGGTGGGATTGATAAGGTACTGCCATCCACTTGGATGACCGAATTCGAGGTATTACTTCATATGTCAAGGGACCAGGGTTGGAAAGGGGTATAAGGCTATAGCCCACAAGGACATCGCTGCTGCAGCCAGGGAAGTATGACTTGGTCAGTCACAGGAAGTCATGCGGAAGAATTTGTTCAGTGGACCGACCACCCAGGAATGAGTTCCGGTATGCAGGGCTTACTAAGCAACTGGTGTTGTAAGTATATACTATTGCTTAGTAGGTTAATAAAGGTTTTCCACAAAGTGGAAATTGTACCCATAGTTTGTTTCATGTCATTGATACTTAGTACAGGGTCCAGACCTTAGAGGAAAGTGAGACCCCGTGGTTAAGAGTTTTGCAACCTTGGTTCATAAATCACAGTGTCCTGTAATTTATTAGCATTGATCCACCTTTGAAATGTTACCAATGCTCAACTTTTATTTTTATTTTGTAACGTAAATCCTTATAGCAATTATAATTCTTTTATTTTTATGACATGGAAATTCATCCATGGAAATAGGTCTTTCAGCCCAATTAGTCATTGTTTGTTTGTCCTCCTCACAAACAGTCCTAATCTCACACTGATCTCATATCCCTTCACCCCATATCCAATCTATTTTTAAATGTTGATAGGGCCTTTGCTTCACTGTAGCAGCCCATGAAAGCCTACAATAGGACTTGGATATCAGAACTGGGGCTGACAAATGGCAGGTAACATTCACATTATGCAAGTTCCAGGTAATGACCATCACAAATAAGAGAAACCCCATGCATCTTCTCTTGATCTTAATGGCACCACTAGCATGAAATCCTTCACCATCAACATTCCAGGAGTCATTATTGACTGGAAGTTAAACCAAGATAACCACAGCAACACTGTTACAAGAGTAAGCAAGAGGGCTGGGTACCCTTGGACAAGTAGCTCACCTCTGACCCATAAAAGTCTTTCCATCATCTTCAAATCAAGAGCATGACAGAATACTCCAAACTCACCTGAGTGGGCACAGCCACAGCAGCACTTAAGAACAACATCCGGGACAGGACGGTTTACAGCTACATGTACAATTTACAGATGCATTACAAAAGCTCACAGTTGCTCTTATCAAAGTAACTTCTACCACCAAGAAAAACAAAAAGCAGCAATGTTGTGGGAATTGCCAAGAGCCACACGAACCTAAACTTAGATACACAACCTTCATCATCACTGGGCAAGAGTCCTGGAATTCCCTACGTAACACCATTACGGGAGCACCTTCACCATAAGTACCAGCTATTTGAGGAGAAGGTCCACCATCACCTCAGGGCAATGAAGGATGAGCAATAAAGGCAGCCTTGCACACTTCTTAAGAACAAAGTTTAAAATTCAGTAACCCCCGTTACACGAGCTCATAGCTCTCTCTAAAGTCAAAAAATCCTGATTTCTGACATAGATATCATCATTTAGTTTTATATCTGTGTCCCATTGTTCCAGACCCCCTCAATGATTGGAAACATACAAGTAATCATCAAAGATAAACACATTCAAATATGATGGCAAATTATGGAATAATTGTACCAAAATTCACATTTGCAGGAATAGAAGTTCTGAATTTGAATATCTTTAGTAAAGCGGAACATTTTAATAATATTATCACACAGATTTTAGGCAAAGAAGATACAAGTTCAATCTACTCTTAAGCATTATATTTCTTAGCCCTCAATATAGAAGCCCACACCATAAACAAATGGGACAGAGTAAACCCATATGATGTCCTGTATTAACACCTCCTTATAAAACATGGAGATTTATTTACCTGACTGTAGAAATAAATGTATCATCTGTCTACTTGCAATGGGGAAAGAAAACAATTATCTCCCAGCAGCCCATTAAAATATTAACTTCACAATCTGCAAGGGAGATATCTTACAAACTCTGTTCCAAATCATCTCAGTGGAGATGTGCACTCCAGCCTCAATCTCTGCAATAGCATAATCTGACTCACTGCAAGCAAAACCAAAAGGCAACTGTTATCAATAAAAATGTCTGAAGCAATTACATTTGCTTAAGGAGTGGACAAAGATTTATTTTGGAAAATAAAAAGGTAAAGAAGAGAAACCAATATTGAAATTAGATGGGCACTTGTGATGTCTTTGTGGTCATAGATGTAATGAATGAAAGCAAATGATATTTAACTGTAGTTAGATAATACCTACAGGCCAAGTACTAAAAAAGCTGAATGGAAACTAAGTATTACCTTTGAGCAGAGGTTGGAAAGTAGGAATTTCATGCAGCTTAATAACATCTGGATCATTCCACGTGGTTCGAGCAGGTTGTTGTGTTCCTGTCGCAACAACGACGATGTCATCCATTTTAGCTCTTTGCTTCGCTGGAGAATTTGTTGCTGAATAAGAAAGAAAAAGGGACACATTTCCTAACATAGTTTTTGATCTATAAAAGGTATGCACATACACAAATAGCCCATGAGAATTAATATGGCAGCATATTCAACAAATATATTATTAGGAAGCCACAAGCTCAATGGTCATTGAAGATACAGCCTGCTCATGGCAGAGAGGTGACTGCAATAAAAAGAGGAAAAGGGAAAAGTGAAGAGCAGAAAGATAGCCAATATAAAAGAGAAAACAAAGTAAAAGGGAAACAAAAACATAAGTGAGGAGAAAGAAACAAAATGAATCCAAAAAGAAAAATAAATGGAGAGAGAAGTGAAAGTGGAAAAATAGAAACATATTTTGTTTTCTTTATTGTTTCATGGGATGTGGGTGTCACTGACAAGGTCAGCATTTGTTGCCCATCCCTAATTGTTGAGTGGCTTGCTAGGCCATTTCAGAGGGCATTTAAGAGTCAACCACATTGCTGTGCGTCCGGAGTCACATGTAGGCCAGACCAGGTAAGGGCGACAGATTTCCTTCCCTAAAGGACACTAGTGAACCAAATGGGTTTTTACAACAACCGATGAGTTTGGAAGCACCATGACTGAGACTAGCTTTCAATTCCAAATGTTTATTAATTAATTAATTGAATTCAAACTCCATCAGCTTCCTTGCTATCTCCAAGGCCTCTAGATTACTAGTCCAGTGATATTACCACTACGCCACCATATCTTAAGTGAATAAGCAGAAAGAAACAGTGAAAGGAAAGAAAGGACACTAAAGAAACAGATTTGGAAAGAACAGCACAAGTGGAAAAGAGAAAGAAATAGAATAGGAGAGACAGGAAAACAGGAAGAAACAATAATAAAACAGAAAAAATATAGCAAAACTAAGATTATCATCACAAAATACAACTGACTTTTTCATGACTTCTGTACGTATTCATATTGGTAAGCTTTTTTTTTTAATTGAAGTGGGATAACTAGGGAAAACAAAACAAATTTGACATTTACTACATGAGGTCCATTCTAGCATATATTTGAATTGGTGCAAATATAATACAAATGCCTGTAAGACCAAAAAATGCAGTAAAAACCCTGGCAGGGTCTGTGGAGAGAGAAACAGAGAAACTGCTGAGTTTTTATAGCATTTTTTTGTTTTATTTCAGATTTCCAGCAACCGCAGTATTTTGCTTTTAAACAAATTCCTACGGTACTTTTCACTTTTGTTAGCAATGGAATCCAAAAGCAAAAGCTTGTCCCATATGCTGCTTTCCAGAAGTCACATTTTTAGTCAATTCACCAATAATCTTACCTCCAAACATAAATCACATCACTTAACATAAATGACCTATTTAATCCCTTCTGTGGAGAAATGAAAAGCCCTGCCATTAATGGAATTGGCTATTGAACAGCACTAAGGTTACAAATGTAGTTATGTAGCACATTTTGATTATATAATTCATCGAGTTGGTCATTAAAGAACTCAAAAGTTTGTACCATTCCAGTCCTTCTTATAACAGTAATTGATTCAGAGCAGCAGTGAAAATTTGAGGGCAATTTCATTAAGGATTCCCTAGATAATGTTTCTACAAAACCTTTGGAGAAAGTAGAATCCAGCATTTGCGATAGTTCTAATTCTTCTATTTAGTCACCAGAAAATGTTTCAAATCTCTGACCAATTATCAGCTACTCATCAGCATCTGATTTAGTGTAGCTGGCTATTTAAAATTCAGCTTTTGTTCTTGTATAATTCCTGCTCATCTCCTGAACTTAACACACACCCAAGATGGATCCTTTCAAAGACTGTTAACTGCTTGTCTTGGTTTAGATTGCAATGAGTCTCTAGCTTTAGAGCTAAAGGCAGTAACACCCAGAAATAGACACCAGCGCCGGGGGGGAATCTGTGAGAATCTAAACCAAAACACACCTTAAAAATAGTTTATGCTATCCCCTCTATCCAAGGGCTGGAGCAGTTTGAGTGCAGGGAAAGCACTGAAGTGGCACAGCAGTTGATCAATCAGCTGTGCAGTACCTGACATGGTGATCTGTTTGGTATAGAGCTCAAACTGGGGCCTTTCTACATTAATTATTGTAAGCTGATTCTAATGTACTAACAATTCAGTGTACCTTTACTAAAACTATATTA
The DNA here is from genome assembly GCF_017639515.1 of Carcharodon carcharias. Taxonomy (NCBI): domain Eukaryota; kingdom Metazoa; phylum Chordata; class Chondrichthyes; order Lamniformes; family Lamnidae; genus Carcharodon; species Carcharodon carcharias. The sequence continues at coordinate 48,050,132 of NC_054487.1, read as the reverse complement.
CAATTGGTACAAAAATTTTACCTTTATGCATGCGTATCTATCCATAATACTGCAGAAGTTGAACGCTAACTTTCTTTAATACTAGCCCAATACTGCTGCTTGACAGGGCACAAGATATCACTTGGGTGAAACTGAAATGAAAGTCAATGATGTCCCAGCGCTTACAGTTACTTACCTGAGACATGACATTCTGGTTGTTTATTATCATAAGTGCTCTGTTCAGCTCCCATGGTATTGAAATGTGGTCCCAGAATACCTCAACCCTGTACAAACCAAACAGAATTACAACAAGATCTTCTATTTGTACAGCACCTTTAACATAATAAAACGGCTCAAGTTATTTCTCAGGAGCATAAGACAAAAAATGACACTGAGCCACATAAGTAGATAGTAGGTCAGGTGATCAAAAGCTTAGTCAAAACGTTTTAAGGAGTGCCATCAAATGAACTTTTTCTGCACTCTCTCCCCTTCCCCTCACACTTCCCTCACCACAAAGAAAACAAGTTCACATACACACCAAAAAGAAAAATGTTTCTACTTAATCAAAGATGTAGTGAAAACTTTTAAACATTTTTTAACCAGTTATTTCGGTGAGACGGTGGTGTAGTGGCAATGTCACTAGACTAGCAATCTAGATGCCCAAGCTAATGCTCTGGGAATACGGGTTCAAATCCTAACATGGCAGCTAGTGGAATTCAAATTCAATTAATAAAATCTGGATTAAAAAGCTAGTCTCAGTAATGGTGAAAGTAATGGTTTCAGACTATGAAACCATTGTTGATTGTTGTAAAAATCCATCTGGTTCATTAATGCCCGTTAGGAAAGGAAATCTGCTGTCCTTACCTGACTCCAAACGCACAGCAATGTGGTTGACTCTTAAATGTCCTCTGAAATGACCTAGCAAGCCACTCAGTTGTATCAAACTACTACAAAGTCTAAAAAAAAGGAATGAAACTGGACTTATCAAAAGGCATTGACATCGGCACCGGAAACGACAATGGCAAATCCAGCCCTGTTGACCATGCAAAATCCTCCTTATTAACATCTGGGGGCTTGTGCCAAAACTGGGAGAGCTCTCACAGACTCGTCAAGCAACGCTCTGACATTGTCTGTAAGGTTTGATTCAGTGGGCATGACTATGTCCCAGAAACCATTATCACCATCCCTAGGTTTGCCCGGTCCCACCGGCAGGACAAAGCCAGCAGAGGTGGCAGCACAGTAGTATACAGTTGGGAGAGAGCTGCCCTGAGAGTCCTTAACATCGACTCCTGACACCATGAAGTCTCATGGCGTCAGGTCAAACATGGGCAAGGAAACCTCCTGCTGATTACTACCACCGTGCTAAGTGGGATAGATTTCGAACAGATCCAACACTAAACTGGCCAGCCATGGGGCACTGTGGGCCATCAGCAGCAACAGAATTACATTCAGCCACAATCTGTAACTTCATGGCCCAGCATATCCCCTGCTTCACCTTTACCATCATGCCAGGGGATTAACCCTGTTTCAAAGAAGAGCGCTGCAGGGCCAGGAGCAGCACCAAGCATACCTAAAAATGAGGTGTCAACCTGGTGAAGCTCTAACACAGGAATACTTGCATGCCATGGTCAGAGCTAAACAATCCCACAACCAATGGATTAGATCTAAACTCCACAGTCCAGCCAAATCCAGTCATGAATGGTAGTGGACAATTAAACAACTAGCTGGAAGATGAAGTTCCACAAATATTCCCAACCTAAATGTTGGGGGGAAGCCCAGCACATCAGAGCAAAAGACAAGGCTGAAATATTTGCAACCACCTTCAGCCAGAAGTGCTGAGTGGATGATCCATCTCAGCCTCCTGCTGAGCTCCTCAGCATCAAAGATGCCAGTCTACAACCAACTCAATTCACTCCACATGATATCAAGGAACAGCGGAAGGCAGTGGATACTGCAAGGTTTATGGGCCCTGACAACATTCTGGAAATAATAATGAAGATTTGTGCTCCAGAGCTAGCTGCATGCCTAGCCAAGCTGTTCCAGTGTTGCTACAAACTTGCATCTAGCTGGCAATGTGGATAATTCCACAGGTATGTCCTGTCCACAAAAAGCAGGATCTAACAGATCCAACTGCTCTCAATCATTAGCAAAGCGATGGAAGCTGTTATCAAGCAGCACTTACTCAGCAATAAACTGTTCACTGACATTCATTTTGGGTTCTGCCAGAGCCACTCAGCTCCTGGTTTCGTTACAGACTTGATCCAAACAAAGCTGAAACAAAAAGAGCTGAACTCAAGGTGAGGTGAGGGTGACTGTCCTTGAAATCAAGGCAGCATTTGACTGAACGTGACATCAAGGAGCCCTAATAAAACTGAAGTCAATGGGAAACAGGGGGAAAACTCTCCACTGGTTAGAGTTATCCCTAGCACAAAGGAAGGTGGCTATGGTTGTTGAAGATCAAATGGCTCGGTTGATAAACATCATGTAGGAGTTCCTCAGGGTAGAGACCTAGACCTAATCATCTTCAGCTGCAAACACCATGCATCCATCATAAGATCGGGCATGGGTGGTGTTCGCTGATTATTGCACAATGTTCAGCACTATTTGCAACTCCTCAGATACCATATGCAATAAGATCTGGACAATATTCAGGCTTGGACTGATAAGTGGCAAATAAGATTTGTTCCACACAAGTGCCAGGCAATGACCATCTCCAACAAGAGCAAATCCAACCATCACCCCTTGACATTCAATGGCATTTCCCTTGCTGAATCCCCTATCAACATCCTGGAGTTTACCATTGACCAGAAACTGAACTGACTAGCCTTATGAATACTGTGGCTACAAGGGAAGGTCAGAGACTGGGAATTCTGCATACAACAATTCTCTTCCTGAATCCCCAAAGCCTGCACAACAGCTACAAGGCACAAGTTAGGAGATCGATGGAATACTCTCCATTTGCCTGGATGAGTGCGGCTCCTTCAATGCTTAAGAAGCTTGACACCATCCTGGACAAAGTAGCCCGCTTGATTGACACCCCATCCGTCACCTTCAACTTCACACTCTCCACACTGATGCACAGTGGCAGCAGTGTGTAACTTCTACAAGATGTACTTCAGAAATTCACCAAGGCTCCTTCGACAGCACCTTCCAAACCCGCAACTTCTGCCACCTAGAAGGTCAAGGGCAGCAGATACATGGGAATATCACTAACTGCAAGTTCCTTCTAAGTCACGCACCATCCTGACTTGGAAATATATTACCATTCCTTCACTGTCTCTGGGTCAAAATCGTGGAATTCCCTTCCTCACAACACTGAGTGTACCTACACCACATGGACTGCAGCGGTTCGAGAAGGTGGCTCACCGCCTTAGGGATGGGTAGTAAATGCTGGTCTAGCCAGCGTTGCCCACATCACATGAGCAAATAGATGAAGAAAAATTCTAGGCTTCCCCATGCTGCTCATTACCTGGCCACTAGGAGGCAAATTATGGATGTGTGCTTGTTCTGCCTCTGAACAGTAACTGATGTCTGCAACACAACACTTGTAAATCCTAGAGACAAATCAGCATTATAGTACCCTGCATCCCAGCACACTGGGGCTTCACCTGCAAGGTGCCACATGTAAACAAGTTCTGTATTCCACTGTACAATACAGAAATAGGCTTATAGGCTGAAGGCCTCTGATTGTAATGTTTTCCCCAAGGTATGGTTGGGAACTCCCATGTTATAAAATTTTGAAAAGACATAGCCAAAAAAGGAAGAGGGGCAGGGTTACAGGAGAAGGCAGGGAATGGCACTGGGCACATTGCTCATTTGGAGAGCCAGCGCAAATACAATTGGCCTCCTTCTGTGCTATAACAATTCTGTGATTCTGTGAAAACCGAAAAGGGACAGTGTAGTACTATTTAATGAAGGGGTCTAGCCTTAGAATGGAAAAGTATTAGAAGTAATACTGTATATACACATCTACATCTATATCTCTGGAACAAAAACAGAATTACCTGGAAGAACGCAGCAGGTCTGGCAGCATCGGTGGAGAAGAAAAGAGTTGACGTTTTGAGTCCTCATGACCCTTCAACAGAAGGGTCATGAGGACTCAAAAAGTCAACTCTCTTCTTCTCCGCCGATGCTGCCAGACCTGCTGAGTTTTTCCAGGTAATTCTGTTTTTGTTTTGGATTTCCAGCATCCGCAGTTTTTTGTTTTTATCTCTATATCTCTGGACTTGGATATGCATGGCATAATTTCAAAGTTTGCAGATGACACAAAACTTGGAAATATATAAACAATGAGGAGAATGGTAACAGACTTCAGGAGGTTCCATGGGTGAACAATAGCTGAAACAAGGGATAATGAACATAATAAAGCTAAAGTTAATGAAGATTCGAGGGGAATTGTGAGAAATAATTGTAAACTACAAATAAAAAGTGGTAAGGAGAGCTAAGAGGGATCATGTAGAGTAATAGCATACATAAAGGGAAATAGCAATGTTGTTTTACGACAAAAACAAACAATACGGAGAGATTATTGTGGCAGATAAGGAAATTGAAAAATTGCCTCAAATGTAGTTTGCCTGAGTATTTATAAAAAAGAGTAAATAATATCTTTAATAGCACGCAAATGAAGAACAGGATGTGTAACCAACATATATTTGCACTAAGCAAATTATTTTTCTTTTATAAAAAGGTTGCGGGCACTAAAAATTGGTTTTTAAACAGGATGGTATGTACCCTAGAATACCAGAAGAGGTTAGTGAGGGACCAGCAAAAGAACAAACGATCATTTTCCATCAGGATTGTGTCAAAGGGCTTCATGGTAGCAAAATGTTACAGCACTGTTCAAAAGGGAGATCCTGACCACTATCTACTATTAAATTAGGAGAATTACTAGAGACTATAATCTGAGAGAAGATAAATTAATACTTAGAAGGGCACGGAATGGTTAGTGATAGTCAATATAGGTTTCTGAAGGATAGGTCACGCTTGACTAACCTGATAGAATTATTTAAAAGAATAATGGAAAATATTGGTGAAGCTGTAGATGTAAGTCATACAGACTTTTGGAAAACATTTGCCAAAGCACCATATAAGAAATTGGTTGTGAAATGAACATTTATGATGGTCAAAATAATAGAAAAAGAGAGTTGTGTTAAATATTTTCATCAGTCAAGCCCACTGATTTAATGATGCAATTAAAATGTAACAAACTAACTAACAGTGCATTGCTCTTGCATTTAGTTTGTTTGGGAGAACTGAAATATATTAGTAACTCAAAACATGGATTTAATGTCAATGGATTTAGCAGTTTGAAGACACTTGGCATTGCAACATCAGGACACCTGTCTTGTGACACCATGTTACAACCATTCACTTAATCACCCCCCCCCCCCCCCACCCCCCCCCCCACACACACACACACACACACACACACACACACACACACACACACACACACACACACACACACACACACACACACACAAACAAACTAGAACTGCTGCAGATGATCTGATGTTCTGACCAAAAAAAAAATCACAGACCTAAAACGTCAAATCCGTTCTTTCCTCCACGATGTTGCCTGACCTGCTGTGTATTTCCAGCATTTTCTGTTCTTATTACTGCAGAAGATCATATTTACATAAAGTTTACAGTTCAGGTATCTTGCATTCTCCTGTCCAAAGCATTCTGAGTTTGTTACAATTGGTCTAGTTTTATACAAGACCTTTAGCATTGCAGAGAAATTATTTTGTTGCATTGCTTATGTCCTGCGGAATATGCCCTAATGACAATGGCATGAATTTTGCAATAAGAATAATGGTGAAGCCCTCTTCATTACAATGGGTAAATTGGACAGCAGCTCTGTGTTTACCTGCACATGGGCTGACACCAATCAGGAGGCTGCTGTCAGAGAAACCCTGCTCCTCCACAAGATGTGCTATAACAGTCCTCACTGATAGACTCAGCACTGAAATGTCTGCAATGGCTTAAATGTACGTAACCACAAGCTCTGCACTAAACGTCTGAAAGGTTTTGGGCTGGTACATTCAAAACTAAGTGTGTGGGTAAGTGATAAGTTGCTGCAAAATAAACCTCTCTGGCTCTGAAATTTTGATTTTACGAGTGGGGAGTTTCAATCTCTCCAAAGAATTTTAGTATTAGAGCTTTTCAAATATATTTTATTTTTCTGTGTCTTTTATCTCTCTTTTATTCCATCTGTATTTATCCATCTTTATTTCACTTTCTGTACAATATTTGAATCTAATTTATAGCCCTTCCTTTGAACTTCCTGGTTTAGACTTTGTCTCAGCAAGGATTGTTCAATCTGATCAATGAGCCAAACTGTTACTTGCCCTACAAGTGCCACAGATCCCATGTAGAGGGTACCATGCTAAATAGATACTGGATTAGGGACACTCTGCTCTAAAGCCTGTGAAAACTCTGTGGGCAGCTGTCAGAGAGATGAACAATGAGAGTCATTCCTTTGTCAATGACCATAAGATTCTACCTTTAAGATGAAGCTGGTAACTATGCACTGTTTGTCCAGTAAAGTCAACATGTACACACTGACCTTAAGAAAGAGCACACTACCGCAACCCAAGTTCTGGACTGCTCAATATATATTTCCTGTAGTTTGATTTTTAAAATATGCTTAGAAAACACACACTCCCAGGAGAGGAGGAAGCCTTATTTAGCAGTCATGACAATTTCAGGTTTGAATACAGGTATTTGCAAACAAAGCACATGAGCAACATTCATTATTCAACAAAATTTGTGATTTAATGATAGAACCAAAAGAGAATTGTTTTTGATGGGTCAGGCCCCAGCATTTGTAAGAAAATATCTTGGTTTTCACTTTACTCAATATTTACTTGGCAATTGGTTCAAGTTTTAATCATAATTATGTGGACAGATGCCTACTGTTCCTATATTAGCTCCTGTTAAAAGAATGAATGCAATCAAATTTATCAATTTGTTTCACAGAAATAAGTACAGCTAAAATAATTGATAATACACAAGTTGTTGATAAGTTATCTTGACGAATACTCTTATACAGCTGGGACATTATTGGTAAAGTATCCAATTTATTACAACTCAACAACTTGCCTGAACATCCACTAAATAAACAAACCAAAAAAGAAACCAAGTGACATATAGGGGGTTTCTGACTGCGGAGATGCGCCACATTTATTTTTGCTCAGCTATGTGTGAAAAATCCATTAAGATATTTAGGAATCTCCAACCCAAACTGCTGAGAAATTGACATCTGTCTGTGAGTTGTCTGCAGAGGTGTGCCAGGTCCAAGCAGTTCAAGTGCTAGTCTATATTGAAGTAAAATTATACAGTCTACTAACTGTAGAGCACTGGTAAAGTTTCCAGCTGCTGTCTATCTAGGACCATCTTACCTGTTAGGACACTGACTTGCAGGATTATCTGGAATTGAGTGAGAAAAGTCCCACTTTCAAATTCCGATACCAACCAGGGTGCTGGTCAAGCATGAACAGTGCCCTTTAGCACTCCTGATATACCAAACTCAGATATCAGATTACCAAGTCTGCCACTAAGGGTTAATCGGATCCTGAATTTCTACTGGTTTGCATGTTTCCACTGATTCCCCAAACACATTGCTAATCTAACCCCTGGAGGATAGTCACTAATAGGCTATTAACAACTGACAAGCACTGGCCCTAGCCAGCAGATACTAGGAGCACTGCAAGCACAAAATTTAACATGAAATGTGAGAGGTCACAGAAGGTTTGGAGGCAAAAGGATAATTAGAAGTTATTTTGTTTAAGTCAGACAAGACAACACACTGATGTGGGGTAAGTGTAAAGTGTTCATTATTTTGTATTATTGCTCAAAGCCAAGTTTTACTGATTGAACCATCTGATTATAACTGATTGTTCATCCACGGTGGTTGACAGGGCCCATCTCCCGCGCATCTGCCCTCACACCTTCCTCTCCCTCCCAGAACCATGATAGGGTCCCCCTTCTCCTCACTTATCACTTCACCAGCATCCACATTCAAAGGATCATCCTCCGCCATTTCCGCCACTCCAGCATGATGCCACCACCAAACACATCTTCCCTTCACCCCCCCAGCGGCTTTCTGCAGGGATCGTTCTTTCTGGGACATCCTGGTCCACTCCTCCATCACCCCCTACACCTCAACCCCCTCCCACAGCATCTTCCCATGCGACCACAGAAGGTGCAACACCTGCCTCTTTACTTCCCCCTTCCTCACCATCCAAGAGCCCAAACACTCCTTTCAAGTGAAGCAGCACTTCACTTGCACTTCCCTCAATTTAGTCTACTGCATTCGCTGCTCCCAATGCGGGCTCCTCTACATTGGAGAGACCAAACACAGACTGGGTGACCACTTTGCGGAACACCTTCGGTCTGTCCACAAGCATGACCCAGACCTCCCTGTTGCTTGCCATTTCAACACACCACCCTGCTCTCATACCCACATGTCCATCCTTGACCTGCTGTAATGTTCCAGTGAAGCTCAATGCAAACTGGAGAAACAGCACCTCATCTTCCGACTAGGCACTTTACAGTCTTCCAATTTGATATTGAGTTCAACAATTTCAGATCATGAACTCTCTCCTCCAACCCCACCCCCTTTCCGATCCCCCTTTTTTCAATAATTTATAATTTTTTTACAAATATATTTTTCTTCTCCCACCTATTTTTAAAATTTATTTCAATCTGTTGTTTCATCTCCACCTTTTAGACCATTTCAATCCCTTCCCCCCACCCCACCCCCACTATGGCCATCTGCCACTAGGTTGTCCTGCTTGCTACCCTTAATGTCCCCATTAGCACATCCTTTAGATATCACCACCGTCAACACCCCTTTGTCCTTTTGTCTATGACATCTTTGGCAATCTTTTCTTGGCCTCCACTATCACTGGCCTCCTATCGAGCTCTACTTGTCCCTCCCACCCCCTTCTACCAGCTTATATTTCATCTCATTTCTATATTTTTTAGTTCTGATGAAGGGTCATACGGACTTGAAACATCAACTGTATCCCTTTCCGCAGATGCTGTCAGACCTGCTGAGTTTTTCCAGATATTTTTGTTTTTGTTCTAGATTTCCAGCATCTGCAGTATTTTGCTTTTATCTAATTATAACTGTTGCTCTGTTGTTTCAAAATGCTTCACAGAGACATAATCAGAGAAGAAATTGAACATGGAGCCAAAGGAGGTGGTATTAGGAGGGATGGCCAGAAGTTGTCACAGAGGTAGGTTTTAAGGAAAGCCTGAAAGGGGCAAGGAGAGGTAGAGATTCAGAGGGGTTTAAGGGAAGAAATTCTAGCACATGCTAAAAGGCACAACTGTCAATAGTGGGGAAAAGATCAGGGGTAAGGTTGCACTGAAGATCAGAGTTCAGAGGATTGCAGAGTTCAGGGGTGAGGTTACAGAAATCGGATGGGGCAAAGACAAGTATCTCAAATTGAAGGTTTTGACAGAATGGTGGAGGATGGGAGGCCAGCCAGGAGAGTATTGGAATAATCAATTTTGAAGGTGACAAAGGCACAAGTTTTAGCTGTAAATCTGCTGATACAGTCAGTGTTAGAGTAAATGATTTTTGTGATGGAGAGGATGTGGGCCTCAGTAGCTCAGGGTCAAGAACAATGTCGAAACTGAACAGTCTGGTTCAGCCTGAAATAATGGCCTGGGAGATGGTGGAATCAGTGACGACCTATGGGATTTATAATTGGAGCTGGAGGCTATCACTTCAGCCTTCCCAAAAGAGAAAATTGCATTAATCAAAAATGTAATATTGATCAAGCAGTCTGACAACACAGAGACAGAGACAGTGCTGGGGTCAACAAAGATTGCAGATGATGTCATCAAGGAGCAGCAGGTAGCTGAGAAAGGAAACGGGACAAAGATAGATCCTTATTGTCACTGGAGATATTTGTTCAGCAGTAGAAGAGAAGTCATTGCTGGAGATTCTCTGGTTACAACTGAATAGGTAAGAATGGAACCAAACAAGGACAATCCCTTAAAAGTGGAATAACAGAGAAAAAAATACAGGAGAATGATGATCTGGTTGATCATATCAAAGGCTGCAGGAGTCCAGGAAGGAAAGGTTGCACGCTCTTTTCCTCCAACCACTTCCTTTTTTCCAGAACATGTAACTCATTTGGTGTACACTAAAGGGTGAAACCATTTTGTATGATCCAATTGACAGCAATAGATGCAATGCAACTCTGATATGGGTGACTACTCATGTGCCTTCAATCTTTCACGGTAATTCCGTTTTACTATACAGCTTGCAACTTTGTCTTGACCGACTCATTCTATATAACATGGTCCTACTGTATGTTATTAGACAACTAGATTTTACATTCTATCCAATTGGTTATTCACATGCAATCCTATTGGCAAGATTTTCAAATAGTTACTCCTAAGTCATTACTTGATATAAATCATCTGGTATAACAAAAATGCATAGAAAGGTGCAATCCATTCAAATAAAATGCTTTTAGAAACCTGCGAGCACGAGTATTTTTGAACAAACCTTTCAAAATCTGAATTTGCACGTTGCACAGATATTTCAGTATGAAGACCCCTCATCCCCCCAACCCCATAGCAACATTCCCAACACTTAACAACAGAAGTCAAATAATTTCCAAGTCATAGTCTACTACTTAACAATAAATTACATTCGCCACCGCCCCCATCTTCCTCAAACAACAGAATCTAGGCTACATTTTGTCTGCACGATCACTAATGACTAGACTAATTCATTATAAAAACGTCTAGCAGTGCAACAGCTTTACCTGAGGCTGAAGGCAGACCGTCACACCTGGAAACACGCAAAACCAACGAGCCTTTTCCCTTAAACAGCGCACGCGTGGACACCCGTCGCCGTTCACAACAAATAAAGATGTCACTCCACGCTGTGCGGCCTGCTGTTTCCCAGCCTTCTTTCCGAAAAACATTCAAACCTCTCTTCCCGCCGCACCCCCCCCCCCCCCGCTCTCCGCAAGCACACAGCCTGCTGCTGGCGCGCGCTCTCCGGACAAGGTTCGGAATGGAATGCAGGCAGTGGATACACCGCTCGCGTTCCTGTTACAATTCCGCCCAATAAATATAATGTAACACAAGGAGTGCAATGACTGCTCACTTCCGGGTCACCCTCAACCCCGGAGACAAAATAGCAACAGTTTGCAAGGTGATATTGGTCCTCCGGCCGTAACCATCGTCAGCAGAGTCGACTGTTTATTTGTGCGCTTTGGCTGATTTTAATGTTACCAGCAGGTAGTGGTAGCAATGAGCAGACCAAGTGCTGTGCCTCGGCTGAGATATTAAACCTCTAAACATGAACTGAGCTATGGCCTGACGTTTCGAGTCCTCATGACCCTTCAACAGAACTCATGAGGACTCGAAACGTCAACTCTTTTCTTCTCCGCCGAGGCTGCCAGAGCTGCTGAGTTTTTCCAGGTAATACTGTTTTTGTTTTGGATTTCCAGTATCCGCAGTTTTTTGTTTTATCTAAGCTATGGCCTCTCGGATCCTGAACCCAGTCATTGACTGCTCACCAAAATTACTAAGTACCTGGACTGTTTCTACTTATTTTATTCTTTCCAACCAATATCCTAATTTAAACCACAAATGTAAACAAGTGTCTGCTAATAGTAAGATAAAAGCAAAATACTGCGGATGCTGGAAATCAGATAGAACAGAAAACGCTGGAAAAACTCAGCAGCTTTGAAAAAGTCAGACAGACTCGAAACGTTAACTTTGTTTTTCCTGTCCCCACAGATGCTGTCAGACCCGCTGACTTTTTCCAGCATTTTCTGTTTTTGTCTAGCAATAGTAACTCTACACATATTTACAGTGGAGGAGTTTTTCACGTATCATACAAATCCAAATTATTTTAATTCACATTCCACATATATTTAAATAAGAATGTCACTTAACAGGTGCACGTATCTTAGGCTCAAAGAGGTAAGAGAAAGCTTTAAAAAGTATTTTACTTTAATTATACCGAAAATAGTTTTAAAGATTCACTAATGAGTGTGAAGTATCAGGGACCAAACTGCAAAGAATGATTCTCCAGTTCCATGGTTGTCAGAGGGTATCCAATGCCTGTTGTTACAAGGCTCCTATTGTGAACCAAAGGAAAGCTGAGCGTGACTCATACATCCCTAGGGATGGTATCAATGGATTCGCGTCAGCCCAGAGGAGAAAGACCACCAGCTGGCTATTTGTAAAAGCGCACAAAAACTGCAGACTGTCTGTTGCTAAGAAGACATTATCTGAATATGAGCCACTCCCAGGTACTAGACTGAATTCCAGTTCTGTAAATATCAGTGGAAAAATTCAAGCCAAGTATTAGAAAGCCTTTCTTGGACTCTAAGCTAATGGCTCTCTGCTCAGCCACTGCTTTCTAATTTCAAACCTATTAATTCCCCATCCTCAAAGGCTCACCCCTCTCCCTCTTCAATTATCATCTCATTTCTAACTTCTTTTTTCTCTCTAGGTTTCTCGAATGTGTTACAGGCATCCTGGAATATCTTGACATTAAAGGTGCTATAAAAATGCAAATTGTTTTGTTGTTGTAACATCCCAGTTCAAATTTCTTCAGTCCTGATAACATTGCTGAGGCTGCCCTGGCAAAAGTCACCAAATTGTGCAGCTGAGACCATGATGCATCATCTTTCTGCATCTTTATCAACATGATTGACCACTTTTCCACTCTTACCTATCCCAACATAGCCAGCACATCTCCAGCAATGGTTTCTCTTTCTGTATGATTGCTTCTGTAGCGCCTCACGTGCTATCCCTGGTTCTCCCTTTATCTAAATGTGTGTCTCAGTGACATCATTTGCAGCACAGGGTAGCTTCCACATGTATTATGATAAGATCAGATATTGCTTCTGTTGTCCTACAGTCACCTCCATGCTCAGAACTCCTGACTAATATTAAGTTATTGATGAATGAAAATTTACACCAGTGGAACATGAAGACTGAAACAAACTAGTTCTTTGCCCTACTATCCCTGTCTCTGACCACATTCTGAAATTGATTCAGGCCATGCAAAACCTTTGTCTCCTGTTTGCCAGAGATTTTCAAATCTAAATCCCATCTCTAACCAGGAATATCTAATTCCAACTCCATAACGGTCCCACCTCTTTGCCTATCTCATCCCACTGTTGCTGAAACCTTTACCCCTGCTTTTGTCATATAACTCAATCTCACTAATAACCTCCTTGCAAGCTTCTCGTCATGCTCTCTCCATGAGCTCTAAGTCAATCAAAACATAGCCACCCACTTGTTATCCTACATAATGACATTATTAACCCCAATTGCACTGATACAAGCTCACTCATTGTGGGAAACAGACAAAATCAGCATTCTATGCTGCAATATTTGACCATATCTGAGTTTAATTTGATCAATATTGTATTAACATACAATGTCCTGATCAATGTAACTGTCAATGTGAATTTCACTTGCAATGTAGCAGCATAACAATACAATAAGTATGTCATGGAGCCAATAGAATGCACAAGATAAAATAATTTTAACGAATGTTGCTGGCAAAATGGGAAAGTTAATTGAAGTATGAGCTTCAGTCTCATGCTCAAACAACAATAGTGTGTATTCACATAGTGCCTTTAGTATGATAAAACATCTCGAGGGCACATCACAGGAGCATTATAAAGAAAATCTGATACCAAGCCACACAAAGAGATATGAGGGTAGATGACCAAAAGTTTGGTCAAAGAGGTCAATTTTAAGGAGCTTGTTAGAAGAGGAAAGAGAAGAGACAGAGAGGATCAGGGATCAGAGCTTAAGGCCTTAGCAACTGAAGAAACAGTCACCAATGGTGGAATGATTAAAATTGAGGATATGCGATTGAAGCTAGAATTAGAGGAGAGCAGATATCTTGGAGGTTTGTTGGGCTGGCGGAGATTACAGAGATAGAGAGGGGTTTTAATCTTTAATGCTTTAATCTTTAATACTTTAATCCGTTCAAGATTTCTTGTTCCAGCAACAAATATAATAGAATGTTCGTTACAATTCTTAGGCCAGGATTTTCCAGCCCCATTGTGGTGGGACACACTGCGGCAGATTCGGCGGCCCAGCCAAAAGTCCATTGACGAGTCTGGTGGCAGATGGGGCTAGAAAATCCCGCCCTTAGTAATTAAATTGAGGCTTGGGCCTCATTTAAATCTTGCCACTGAGCTGCGAATACCAAATGAACAGCCTAAGGCAACTCAACAGTTTTGGGCCTCAGAAATGTCAGTCAGCCGGCACGCTGGTAGCAGCTATAGTTTGATGTTGGGATGACACGAGACAAAAGGCAAGGATGAATAGAATGAGCCAGCGATGTTAAAATTAATCCTCTGCAGTGACTCAATACTTCATTATTCGTTAAATGCAAATAAATATGAAACAATTTCCCCTGGTGCTATTGGTAGGCTTGTGTCTGTATTATTGTCCATCTTAAAATATACATAAAATTAACTTTTGTGGGTGCAGTGCCACAATTCTAAGGACTTTGAAAATGTCACCACTCCCAAAATACAAATACTTAACTCCAGACAAATTATGAAGGATTTTTAACATGTTCTCCTCCATTGCTCCAAATACAAATGGGCTTAACTGATTATTCTCTTTTTTCATTCTCAGAACGTGGGTGTCATTGGCATTTCCAATGTTTATTATGCAATCCTAGTTACTCTAATGTAGCTAAGTGCCTTGCCAGACCACATTCATCACATTCATGTAGAACTGGAGTCACATATAGTCCAGACTGGGTAAGGATGGCAGGTTTTCTTCTCAAAAAGAACATTTTGTGAACCAGTTGGGGTTAAGCAACAATCTGAGAGCTATTTGGTCACTTTTACTGATTAGTGTTCTTTTTTATATTTCCAGATTTTTCTCCTTAACTGAATTCAATTTCTCAAGCAGCCACAGTGGGATTTGAATTGCCTTCTCTGGATTACTAGTCCAATGTAACCATCTGCGGCACAGTATGGATTTATCCTAGCAGGACAAATATGGCAGTCCTCTCAAAGTCCCCAATTTTGTTACAACTCATCCAAACAGAGGTGACTTTATTGGCTTGGACAGGATGGCAGGATGAAAAATGGTCACATACCCAAGGACTTTCTGTATGGTGAGGTAGCTGGAGCAAGATGACCAGTGGGACATCCAAAGTTCCGCTTTAAGGAAGCTTGCAAGCGTGACATGAAGGCCCTGGACATCGATTATCGCACCTGGGAGTCACTAGCTGGTGACAGAGGAAAATGGCGACACATCCTGTGGGCTGGCATGCACCACCATGATGACCAGCGGCTGCTAGGCAACAGACTTCAACCGAAAACAACAACCCACAATGACAGTTTGTAGCTTCATGTGCAGCACTTGTGACAGAACCTCTCTCAAGCATTGGTCTCTTCAGCCATCAGCAAGGTGCGCCATATGATGACATCACATCTGAAATGGATTTGTTGATGGCTGTGTGTCCATCATCCTTTATAGATGGAGAGATACTGGAATTGAGCAAAATCAGCTGGAATACTATTACAGTCCATATACATTTAATGGATTCTGTCATATTCCTCTTAATATGATCAATTTGCCCCTCTCTCCACTTTTCTTTCCTGATTTTATGGCTCACATTTGTGTTTTATGTAGTACATTTTGACAAACAGCAGGTGGCACTCCTCAGCCTAGAGTTGCACCAGCATTCCACAAAAATCAGGTCTCCTCTTTGGGGATTTGGATTTGACTGTAGTTAATTCCTGAAAACATTTTTTTTAAGTAAAGGTTTTTATCTAGGGTTTACTCCTGAGGCAAGCTAAAAATTGTTAAACTCGGAAACAACTCAGGCCTCAACAGAAAGTGAGTGAACTTAATTAAAGATTTCTTTAGAATTTCTTTAATTATTTTGTGTATTCCTTTAATCCTCAGTTACCAATTTAACAACATATTTCTGCACTATTGCAATAAAACAAGTACTCAGTTGTGTAATTTTTTTCAGGTACCATAGTATACAGCTTATGTTCCCAGGCTACCAATTCAAAAACTTGGACTGATAATCTAGATGAGTTAAATCCCACCATGGCATTTTGAAAATTTGAATTCATTCCAAAAGATAATCTGGAAATGAAAATGTCGGTATTAATGAAACTGACCACAAAGGTGTCGGATTGTCAGAAATTGTTCTTTAGGGAGGCTTACCTGATCTGGCCTACACTGATTCCAGACCCACACCAATGTGGTTGAAATGTAATTGTACTAGCCCACAGTATCAAACCACTACAATGGACTGTTGCAGTTCAAGGAGAAAGCCCACCAGCATCATCTTCTCAGGGTAACTAGGCTTGGGCAATAAATTCCAGCCTTGCCAGCAAGATCCATATCCTGAGAAGGAATAAAAAAAATTATCAAAGTTACAGGTTCCCAAACTGTCCAGCAATGCCTTGATTTTAAAATTATCATTTTTATTTCCAAATCCCTCCTTGGTCTTATCCTTCTATCTCTGTAAACCCCTCCAACTTCTGAAACCCTCCAATTCTGACATCTTGCACATTCAAGATTTTCATTGCTCCACCACTGAAAAGAAAACTTGCATTTATATAGTGCCTTTCACAACCTCAGGATACCTCAAAGTGCTTAGAGCCAAGGAAGTACTTTTTGAAGTATAATTATGATTATAGTGTAGGGGCAGCAGCAGCAAATTTGCACATGGCAAACTCCCAAAAACAGCGATTTGTCAATGAACAGTTAATTTGATTTTTTTTTTGCAATATTGGCTGAGGGATGGATATAGACCAGGACACTGGGAATAACTCCGCTGCTCTTCTTTGAAATAGCGTCATGGGATCTTTAACCCCCACCCAGGAGACAGGGCCTTGGTTTAAAGTCTCATCCAAAAGACAGCACTTCTGACAATTCAGAATTTCCTCAGTATTGCATTGGAGTGCCATTGGCGACCTGCTTTCAGCCACCTACCTCCTCAATTCTGAAATTATCTCCCAAACCTCGACGGCCTACCTCTCTCTCCTCCTTTAACTCATTCCTTGAGACCTACCTCTTTGACCAAGCTTTTGGTCATCTGTCCTAATATCTTATGTGACCCAGTGTCAAAATTAGTTTGAAAACACTCCTTTAAAGCACCTTGGGATATAAATGCAATTGTTCTTGTATAGTGATGTGCTAATGATATGCTAAGGTTTACCAAGCTCACCACTGAATTGCACCATCAATCATGAAGTTTAAATAAAACTGAAGTCCTAGCTACAACAGCACAATAATGCTTTCTTTTTTTCCCCGACTTATTTAACTGGTCAAGTGTGGTAGTTATTGACGTAACTAACCCATTTTTCATATTGTGAATTGGAAGGAACGGTAACATGTTTGTCTTTGCCTCCTGCAGTACTCTACCACTTGGCATCAAGCATATTTGAAGGATTTACAAGCTGATAATCAGCCTGTTTGGCCATGCTATAAACGCACTTTCAAGTCCTGAAGTGGGACTTGAACCTGGAGCTTCTGGGACAAAGGTAGATATGCTACCAATGTGCCACAAGACCACCTGGATATACATATATGGATAAAAAAAAATTCATTAAAGCAGAAACAGCGCACAAAATTTTTAAAAAAATGTATAAGTGCCTTTGGAGGAACAAAAGACATATTTTGGGCCAAAAATTTCCATCCTGGGAAACATTGTTTCTTTTCCTCCCCAAATTTCTACCTTTTTTTCTTGAAGGTGCTGACTCCTGCCAGGATTGAGTTCCAAAGCATTGGCCCTTCAGTACCACACCAAGCAACATTTGGATTGAACCCTGGTTGATATTTTCCATTTCTAACGGCGTGTTATAGCACTCCCAGCTTCTCCAGCTGCCCTTAGCTAACTTAGGAAACCAGCGATTGTGCCTTTATCCGCCGTACCATTAAGGCAGTGGAGATTGTTCCCTTGTGAAAACTTACTATATAGGAAATAGGAGCAGGAGTAGGCCATTTAGCTCCTCAAGCCCACTCCGCCACCTAACCAGACCATACTGATCCTCTATCTCAAAGCCATTTTCTGATATATATGTCCTAGTCCTCCTCTCCATTGCAGTCTAAACCTAATTTAGTAACAGCCAGTGATGCAGGGATAGAAGCAATATGATCACAATGATTCTAGTCGTTGTACCTGACCCTGGCAGTTACAACTTGAGTTTTAAAAAAATTCAAATGAAAATAAGCAATGCTTTAATTATTTTTAATTTAAAAACTCATTTTCTAAAAAGACTTTATCAGGTTATCTTTAGCAAAAGGCAAAGTTATGTTTGCTCAGAACTTACTTTCATTCACCTCCTGTGTCAAGATCAGGATCAAAATCATAAATGAACAAAGCACACAGTGCATGACAGAATACAAAATATGAAGCCGAATAATAGATATGTTGCTTTAAATCAATTATCAAGTAAAATATGTTTTTTTAAACAACTTTAAGATGTTATACTGTTGAACTGTATCCAGTAAGCTGCGAGTCCTATAGTTGGAAGTCCCTGATAAGAAGATATTTTAGCCAACATCTGTTATAATCCCAAGTAGTAAATAATTTAACTTTCCATATGCTCTCATACTATAACTGAATTTTTTAAGCCTAGTCCTTAAATAGAAAGGAAATTATTTTGAAATACCTACCACAGAAACCATCAACACTCTAATCTCCATTGAAATTTGTATTTTTAGTTTCTGTAGAAAAGTCTGTAAGAAGTTAAAGGAACAAATCAAAGTATTTTTGAAGACCAAAATCACCAGTAGGTACAAACCGCTTAAGAAATTGGTGAACCATTAAAGAAAATTGTATGTTGATAGAGGATACTGAATTATATGACAATCATTTTAATCCATGAGCATGATCAACGTTGTTAACCCATTGGTGACCAAGTGAGAGTCAACTTCACGTAGAATTTCAAACATCATATAATTTAATTCATTAGGCAGAAGGTCAGGCATGTATTGTCACTTTTTATAATCATTTTTTAATGAGTATCATATTATCCTCAGTGTCAGAGACAGAAGTAAAGCTGACTTAACTTAATCTGTGCCTTATGCTACTTAATGATGAAAATATATATTTTTAATGAGCACAATGTGGTAACTAAAAGGTTTTTCCGAAGTTGATTTTACAGGAGCTTACTTCTTTGTGCCCCTATTAGATAAAATATTATTTGTGGAAACATGCAGCATCAATAGACACTGTTTAACAACAAGACCAATTTGATTCATAAAGCACCTTCAGTGTAAACAAAAACTCCTCAGATGCCTCGCAAAAGCTATAAACAAAGAAAATGGATAGTAAGCCAAAAAAGGAGATGATGACAGGACTGATTAAAAGCTTGGTCAAAGAATTAGGTTTTAAGTGATAGTGGGGGTTTAAGGAGAGAATTCTAGAGCTTAGGGCCAATGGTGAAAGTAATATCTGGAGCTACTTGTTTGATCACCTTTTTTACTGGTAGCTATTACTGACTTGCATTTACAATTTGTAATTTTTAAAAATGTTATCCTGATGGATTTCATTCATGTTCGCAAGATTCCAAAGCGATTCAATTGTGATTTAAAAAAAAAAATGAATCTTTCACCAAGCTGGTGCACACACAACACATTTACATTTGGAAATGTGACAGATAAAATGTGAGACACAGCATAGATACATGACAATGTGATCAGAGGGCCATGGTTCCATACTGCAGCTCAACAAACAAAATTGAATGACTAAATTAGCCAAATAGCAAGAAGCAGCCTGAACAAGATCTTTGGATTCAATTTTGTTATAGGAACATAAATATCTTTTTCCACACTAAGTATAATTTCTGCCCCTCTTCTGTTTTCAGACGAATCCTGTAACTCCATGTTTCTTGCACGACAGTGTGAAGACCAACAAAAGGCTGATGAACTGACTGTTAGTACAAGGTGCCTCAGGCTTTTTCTGGTTAGTGACCATTTGTGGTTCCCCACCTGTCCATACTTATTTTTCAAACATATTATTCTGGAAACAACATGAGCATCCTCGTTTTGGGAAGAAGTTTCACCCCACTTTTGGATAATCTGGCTTTAATCAGCTGAACCAGAGTGAGATTGTTAAAGTGTAGTTCTTGTTAATGCACAATGATGGCAGCTGCTATCAATATTATTATTTGTCAAAAACATTTGTAGTTCAGATATCACTTTCATAATTTTAGCTCCCACACTAGTGTAGCATTAAGAATGGATAATGTTATTAGATACACAATTAAAGCAGGAGGCTTTACCTAAATAACCTTCAAAATATGTTAATTCCAGTTAAGTTTTCTACCCTGTACACTATCAGGTGAAATTGCTGATTTTTTCACTGAGGGAGCAGAATTATCACTTGTACTTTCGAGCCAATTTCTCCAATTACAGCAGCACTGAACTGAATAAAAAGAGTTCAAAACAATTATACTCAATGAAAACTGAACCTCACCATCAACTCCATCCCCACAATTTATAGTGAATTTCACCAATTTGATTGAAATTGCAAAACTCCATTTGGCTGCCTTTGTGGTTGAAAATACAGCATCAAGTACATCATGTTAGGGGAGGGTATAATTGTGTTTTTGCTGATATTTCTTGAAGAAATTTCTTCTAGTACCTGGCTTCCCTCAGGGCACAGCATTAAACAAGAAGTAGTTTTGTGAAACTGTCATTTACCAAGATCTGAAAGGTAATGGTGGGGGTTGGGGTCGGGTGGGGTGTTGGTGGAGTCAACTGTAGGAATAACTGAAATTTAATTTTCAATACAAGATACTGTATTTGAAAATTAATGTTCTAAGTTCATGCTTAGATTCTACTTAAATGAATTGCAAAGACACAGTTCCCAAACATTTCTTTATCTGACCTGAATTCAACATGTGGGATTGCACCCTTCTCAAAATACATATGGCAGATGTTTCCAGTTACTTTTTGCAAAGCATGGTTGAGAAAGAAAAGCATCTCCAGAATTCACTACAAAAAAATCCAAGCTGAAGTAAAAATTTATGATTGTTCAATAATAATGGCACTATCCTGTCATGAAAAATTCAATTTTTGTGTTTTCATATTTGATCTTCATTTTAGTCAGAAAAATGAAAATTAAAGATTGAATACTAACATCAACCAAAGGGACATAAATTGTGTTTTTCCTAGAAAACACATTCTTTAAAAGTTGCAAGGACTGAGGGTTATGCTGTGAAAGATATAATAGTGCAGCTGTGTTGTTGCAAGGCTGTAAATGTAATCAGGAGACTGACAAATTAATACCAGAGGGCAAAGCTTAAGCAGTATGTCTAATTATCATTTCACTACAGCCCAGAATACATGCCAATAGAAAGAATATTTTATGGGAGATGTAAAACCATACAATTTCCTGTCTTACAAGCAGTTACAGAACTAGCATTATTGCATCCTGTGTTGTCTGGCATAGCAGTTATTGCCATACGTAAAACAGAGGTGGTTTAACTGCAGCGCTTTTGAGGAAAGGTCTTGATTGTCTTCATTATAATAACTGTAGAACAGAAACATAATATAGGTTTTATGCATTTTCAATTTTGAAGATGTATGTTTGTGCAGTACATTAAATTAGCTGGACCAGCAGTTGAGGGTCCATTCCTCTGGTATTTCTAAAATGATTTCTCATTTTCAACTCTTGTACCATGGAAGATGGTGTCCATTTATCATATTAAATGTTTTACATTTAGACATAGGCCTGAATTGTTCAGCCACCCGCGATCGGCTCCACGCTGCCATTTTACGCAGGTGGGCCAATTAAGGCCCACCCCAGTGTAAGATGTGACCAGTAGCACTCAGCGCTACCTGGGCGGGTGGGGGGTGGGAGGAGGGAGAATTGAGGCCAGCGCTCTTTTGCATATGCGTACAAAAGAGCTGCCTCAGGGAGATTGAAGGGCTTCTGAAATTATTAAATTAAAGGTTTATAAATTTATTTAAACATGTCCCCTCATGTGACTGTGTCACATGAGATGGGACATGTTTTATTTATATTAATTTTTAAAATGTATTTAATAAAAGCTTTAGGAAACCTCATCCCACTCGTGGATGAGGTTTCCTAAAAAATGCAAAGGTCACTTGGCCTTTTCGTCTGCCTGCCAACCTGGGGTTGGATGGGCAGCAATTACAATAACCTTAATTAGATGTCAGGAATGCATGCCCAACGTCATTTTACACGTCGGTGTGTCAGGCCTGCCCCCAGATGCCAACTGAAAAATCCTGCCCATAATGTTGCAATCACAATGTCAGATATATGACTAGCTAACTTATGTAAGTCTACACAATTTTCAAAAAAAACGGTTAGGTATATTTGTATGAATTATTAAAAACACAAAGTAGGGGCTAGAAACGCTTTCTCTAGCTTAATTGGTTATTCTATAAATATCAAAAAGCAGTGAATAACCTGGTTCACACCAGTGTAGTAACTATATAGGTCACTGAATGCTACCTAGAATGACAGAAACCACAGCACGGAAACAAGCAATTCAGCCAAATCAAGTCAATCACTTTAACGTCGATGGTGGGAAAAACTTTTAGAGATGATAATCCAGGACAAAATTAAATGACTTGGTCAACAACGGATTAATGCGGGAAAAGCAGCATGAATTTGTTAAAGGCAAATCACTTTTAATTACTAAGACAAAACCAAAATACTGCAGATGCTGGAAATCTGAAATAAAACAAAAATACCGTAAATGCTCATGAGGTCAGGCAGCATCTGTGGAGAGAAAAAGGGTTAATTAACTCTTTCTCTCCACAGATGCTGCATGACTGCTGAGCATTTGCAGCATTTTTTATTTTCATTTTGTGTTTAACGAACTCGAGGTAACAAAGGATGGGTTTGATGAGGGTGATGTGGTGTATTTGGACTTCCAAAAGGTGTTTGATAAAGTGCCACATGATAGACTTGCCAGCAAAGTTGAAAGCCGTGGAATTGAATGGAAAGGAGTAGCTTAGATATTAAATTGGTCATGTGGCAGGAAACAGTAGTTGTGAACATTTGTTTTTCAGATTGGAGGAAGATATGCAGTGGTGTTCGCTAGGAGACAGTACCAAGACCACCATCATTCTTGATATTTATTAATGATATAGACTTGGATATGCAGGGCACAATTTCAAAATTGGCAGATGACAAAATTTGTAAGTATTGTGAACTGTGAGGAGGATAGTGATAGAATTCAAGAGGACATAGACACTCTGGTAGAATGGGTGAAAATGTGGCAAATGAAATTTAATGTAGAGTGTGAAGTGGTGCATCTTGGTAGAATGATTGCATATATAAGACAAACAGCTCAATTCTAAAGAGGGCGCAGAAAAACACACGAATACACGATGAATGGTAGGATCCTGGGAAGTACCGAGGATCAGAGGGACCTTGGTGTACATGTTCAACGGTTCCTTAAGGCAGCGGGAAAGGTAGAAAAGGTGGTTAAGAAGGCATATGGGATACTTGCCTTTATTAGCCAAGGTATAGAAAATAAAAGCAAGGAGATTATGCTGGAACTGTATAAAATGCTAGTTAAGACACAGCTAGAGAATTGCGTGCAGTTCTGGAATCCGCATTATAGGAAGGATGTGATCGCATTAGAGAGAGTGCAGAGGAGATTTACCAGGATGTTGCCTGGACTGGAGAGTTTTAGTTATGAGGAGAGACTGGATATACTGGGGTTATTTTCCCTGGAGCAGAGGAGATTGAGGTGTATAAAATGATGACGAGCAAAGATAAGGTAGACAGGAAGGAAATTTTCCCCTTGGTGGAGGGATCAATAACCAGGGGGCATAGATTTAAGGTAAGGGGCAGGAGGTTTAGAGGGGATGTGAGGAAGAATTTTTTCACCCAGAGGGTGGTGGGAATCTGGAACTC
Organism: Carcharodon carcharias; assembly: GCF_017639515.1. Classification (NCBI taxonomy): domain Eukaryota; kingdom Metazoa; phylum Chordata; class Chondrichthyes; order Lamniformes; family Lamnidae; genus Carcharodon; species Carcharodon carcharias. The sequence continues at coordinate 48,026,254 of NC_054487.1, read as the reverse complement.
ACTGCCTGAAAGGGTGGTAGAGGCAGAAACCCTCATAACATTTAAGAAGTATTTGGATGTGCACTTGCGACGCTATGGTATACAAGGCTATGGGCCTAGTGCTGGAAAATGGGATTAGAATAGTTAGGTACTTGTTTGACCAGCGCAAACTCGATGGGCCGAAGGGCCTTTTTCTGTGCTGTAGACCTCTATGACTCTAAGAAGAGAGCGAACTAGGGTACATGTGCCCAAATCATTGGAAGGTGTAAGAGGAGATTGAGAATGCAGTTGAAAATATATACAGGATCTTGGTGAGGTGAGAGTGACTGCCCTTGACATCAAGGCAGCATTTGACTGAGTGTGGCATCAAGGAGCCCTAGCAAAGCTGGAGTCAATGAGAATCAGGGGGAAAACTCTCAGATAGTTGGAGTCATACTTAGCACAAATGAAAATGGTTGTGTTTGTTAGAGGTCAATCATCTCAGTTCCAGGACATCAGTGCAGGAGTTCCTCAGGGTAAACTCCCAGGCCCAACCATTTTCATCTGCTTCATCAGTGACCTGTCTTCCATCCTAAGGTCAGAAGTGGGGATGTTTACTGATGATTGCACAATGTTCAGCACCATTCGTGACTCCTTAGCTACTGAAGCAGTCCATGTCCAAATGCAGCAAGACCTGGACAATATCCAGGCTTGGGCTGATAAGTGGCAAGCAATATTCGTGCCACACAAGTGCCAGGCAATTACAATCTCCAACGAGAGAATCTAACCTTCGCCCCATGACATTCAATGGCATTAACATTGCTGAATCCTCCACTATCAACATCCTGGGAGTTAGCATTGAAGTCCTCCTAACATCCGGGGCTTGTGCCAAAATTGGGAAAGCTGTTACACAGGCTGAGAGTCATACCCACACAATCATATCTTCCAGTCTATGTCGCAGACAGCCAGGGACGGTGATGATGATATGTCCTGTCCCACCGACAGGACAGACCCAACAGAGATGTCAGCACAGTGGTAGACAGTTGGGAGGGAATTGCCCTGGGAGTCCTCAACAATCAACTCTGGGCCCCATAAAATCTCGTGGCATCAGGTCAAACATGGACAAGGCAGCCTCCTGCTGGTTACCACCTACAGTCACCCACTCCCTCGATTGTATGAGTACTCCTCTAAACACCACTTGGAGATAGCACTGAGGGTGGTAAGGGTACAGAACGCACTTTGGGTGGGGGGCTTCAATGTCCATCACCAAGAGTGGCTCAGTAGCAACACTATTGACCGAGCTGGCCAAGTTCTAAAGGACATAGCTGCTAGACTGGGTATGCGGCAAATGGTGAGGGAACCAACAAGAGGGAAAAACATATTTGACCTCATCCTCACAAATCTACCTGTCACAGATACATCTGTCCATAACAGTGCTGGTAGGAGTGACCACCACACAGTCCTTGTGGAGACAAAGTCCCATCTTTACATTGAGGATACCGTCCATGTGTGGCACTACCACCATGCTCAATGGGATAGATTTTGAACTGAGCTAGCAACTCAAAATTGCACATCCATGAGGCGCTGTGGGCCATCATCAACCACAATCTGCAACCCTCTTGGCCCAGCATATGCCCCACTCTACCATTACCACCAAACCAGGAGATCAATCCAGGTCCAATGAAGAGTGTAGGAGGGCATATCAGGAGCAGCACCAGGCATACCTAAAAATGAGGTGTTAACCTGGTGAAGCTACAACACAAGAATACCTGCATGACAAATAGCAAAAGCAACATGTGGTAGATAGAACTAACTGATCCCACGACCAATGAATCAGATCTAAGCTCTGCAGTCCTGCCACATCCAGTTGTGAATGGTGGAGGAAAATTAAACAACTCATTGGAGGAAGAGACTCCACAAACATCCCCATCGCTCAATGGGGGAGCCCAGCACATCAGTGCAAAAGACAAGGCTGAAGCATTTGCAACCATCTTCATCCAGAAGTGTTGAGTGAATGATCCAACTCAGCCTCCTGCTGAGGTCCCAGCATCACAGATGCCAGTCTTCAGCCAATTCGATATACTTCATGTGATAACAAGAAATGGCTGAAGGTATGGGATACAGCATGGAATCGGACAACATTCCAGTAATAGTACTGAAGACTTGTGCTCCAGAACTAACTACACCCCTAGCCAAGCTGTTCCAGTACAGCTACAACATTGGCAACACCAGGCATTTTGCGAAGTTGCTCAGGGATTTCCTATCCACAAAAAGGAGAACAAATCCAACCCAGCAAATTACTGCTGCATCAATCTACTCTCAACCATCAGCAAGATGATGGAAGGAGTTGCTGACAGTGCTATCAAGTGGCACTTACTCAGCAATAACCTGCTCACTGACACTCAATTTGGGTTCCGCCAGGGCACTCAGCTCCTGACCTCATTACAGCCTTGGTTCAAATATGGACAAAAGAGCTGATCCCCCGGGGTGAGGTGAGAGTGACTGTCCTTGACATCAAGGCAGCATTTGACAGAATGTGGCATCAAGGAGCCCAAGCAAAACTGAAGTCAATGTGAATCAGTGGGAAAACTCTCTGCTGGTTGAAGTCGTACCAAACACAAAGGAAGATGGTTGTGGTTGTTGGTCAATAATTTCAGTCCTGGGACATTGCTGCAGGAGTTCCTCAGGGTAGTGTCCTAGGCTCAACCATCTTCAGCTGTTCCATCAATGACTTTCCCTCCATCATGTCAGAAGTGGGAATGTTTGCAGACAATTGCACAATGTTCAGCACCATTCGTAGCTCCTCAGATACTGAAGCAGTCCATATCCATATGCAGCAAGACCTGGACAATATTCAGGCTTAGGCTGATAAGTGGCAAATAACATTCACGCCATACAAGTTCCAAGCACTGACCATCTCCAACCATCTCCCCTTGACGTTTGAATCCTCCACTATCAACATCCTGGGGGCTGCTATTGACCAGAAACTGAACTGGACCAGCCATATAAACTCTGTGGCTACAAGAGCAGGTCACAGGCTAGGGATTCTGTGGTGAGTAACTCTCCTCCTGACTCCTCAAAGCCTGTCCACCATCTACAAGGCACAAGTCAGGATGGAATACTCTTCATTTGCCTGGATGAGTGCAGCTCCAAAAATACTCAAGAAACTTGACACCATCCAGGACAAAGCAGCAAACTTGACTGATGTCTCATCCACCACCTTAAACATTCACTCCCTCCACCATCAATGCACAGTGGCAGCAGTGTGTACCATCTACAAGATGCACTGCAGCAACTCACCAAGGCACTTTAGACAGCACCTTCTAAACCTGCTGAGAAGAACAAGGGCAGATGCATGGGAACACCATCACCTGGAAGTTCCCCTCCAAGTCACTCACCATCCTGACTTGGAACTATAGCGCTGTTCCTTCACTGTTGCGAGGTCAAAATCCTGAAACTCCCTAACAGCACTGTGGGTGTACCTACACCACATGGACTGCAGTTCAAGGCGGCAGCTCGTCACCACCTTCTCAAGGGCAATTAGGGATGGACAATAAATGCTGGCCAAGCCAGTGATGCCCACATCCCATTGATGAATAAACACCCCCTCCCCCCACCCTTCATAGTCATTCATAGCCTTTTAGAATCATTAAAGTCTGCAGCATAAAAAGCTAAGCAATGTTTGTAGATTCTATATCAAACGTCCTGTCTATATTAATGAATCTTTAAATGTGTCATTTGTCAATGGATATGAAGTAGTTAAAGATACATTAGGGTCCAGGTATTTAAAAATTATTTTGGCTCCACATAATGGCTGTTTATGCTAATTGAATCATTGAATGCACTACAGCTTTTAACAAATACCAAGCAATTTGATTAGTTAAACTTAGCTGTTATACACTAATCTGCACCAAAGGCCAATGACACTGGAAGCTCCTTGATTTGCCTTCAGGTTTTCCCTTATGAATACCACCACGTCATGCACCAATACTCACTCTAGCCCAACTATCTTTTGCACTGGAGATTGCACTGGAGGGGGTGCAGAGGAGATTCATCAGGCTGTTGCCTGGGATGAAACATTTAAGTTATGAACAGAGGTTGGATAGACTTGAAGGGTCATGAGGACTCGAAACGTCAACTCTTTTCTTCTCCGCCGATGCTGCCAGACCTGCTGAGTTTTTCCAGGTAATTCTGTTTTTGTTTTGGATAGACTTGAGTTGTTTTCGTTGGATTAGAGAAGACTGAGGGGCAACCTGATCGAGGCATACAAGATTATGACGGGCATGGACAGGGTGGATAGGGAGCAGCTGTTCCTCTTAGTTGAAGGGTCAGTCACAAGGGGGCATAAGTTCAAGGTGAGGGGCAGGAGGTTTAGGGGTGATGTGAGGAAAAACCTTTTTACCCCGAGGGTGGTGACGGTCTGGAATGCACTGCCTGGGAGGGTGGTGGAGGTGAGTTGCCTCACATCCTTTAAAAAGTACCTGGATGACCACTTGGGCACATCATAACATTTAAGGCTATGGGCCAAGTGCTGGTAAATGGGATTAGGTAGGTAGGTCAGGTGTTTCTCACATGTCGGTGCAGATTCAATGGGCTGAAGGGCCTCTTCTGCACTGTGATTTTGTGAACTCGAGTGCGCAAATAAATTTACACACATCTTCAACGGTTCAATTAGCTTTGAAACATGCAGAATACAGCAACCTTTATTACAAACTTCTATTATACTGCAAATAATTCTGCCTCCCAGGCCCAATAATCCTTTCTAATGAAAGGTCACAGACCTGAAACTTTAACTCTGGGAAAATTTTTTAGCTTGGTGGGTGGGCATGCACCCAACCCGCTCGAGCATGAAATGTCACATGTTGACCTCAATGTCAACGTGCAGTCACGCGATATTTCGGTCAGTGGGCACACGCCAGAGTGGGCAGTCGCCGACCGACAATTAAAAGGCCTGTTAAGGCCATTATCAATTAAGCTAAATTTTCCACTGCCTGTCCAACTTACGGTTGGTGGGCAGCGAAAAGGCCAAATGGCCTTTGCACTTTTCAGGAAACCTCATCCATGGGCGGGATGAGGTTTCCTAAAGCAAATAAAAATTTTAAAACGTAATTAGTAACATGTCCCTGCTCATTGTCACATAAGGGGACATGTTTTATAACATTTTAAATTTTTTTTCATAACTCTTCATCTCTCTGAGGCAGCTCTGTGCCTCAGGGAGATTATCAAGCGCTCTCCCTGCTCACCCTCCTTCCTCCCTCCCACCCACACAGGCAGCACTGCCGCTTGTGTCTCACACTGGGCAGGCCTTAATTGGCCCACCAGCGTGAAATCACCTTCCAGCTCCGATCGTGAGCGGCGGTCGGCTTCCCAGCCACTTCTGCCGAGCCCGCACAAGGCAAGATTCTGCCCGAGCTGCTGAATAGCTCCATCATTTTCTGTTTTTATTCCTATATAAAATCCATTATGGTTAGTAAGTAATATCAAATTTTGATAAATGCGCAAATGAGCAGTACTTTCAGTTCCTTCAGTTTGAATGATGAAATTTAGCTGTGTTTCAACAGCACACCTTTCTGCTCCTTTCTTTGGCATCTTAGTGGAAAGAATAAATGCAGATTTCACTCTTAGTTTTATTATAAAAATCAATTTTTCATTTGTTACAACTTAACTTGATAGTAACCGAAAGAGCTTTATACAAGGTGCTTTTTTTCTTTTTTTTTGAAAACACAGTTCAGACAAGTAAAGCACTTATTTTATTTTACATTTTCAGGATGTTATTAGGCAAATGGATAGGATTGACCAAATGTTGGTCATTAATATAAACACATCCTTGCAAAGCATATTGGTACCCGGGATTGCTCCTGGTACACCACAAGACTGTCAGCTACCAACTGACAGCAGCAGGAGGATCAAAAAAGGAAAAAAATGTGTAGAAGTTTACAATTAATGCATTCAGCAGCACCAGATCCTTCACTTCCAAACAATGTTGTTTGCTTTAGACACACACCACTAGGGTGTTTTTGTAACAGAATTTGGCACACAGAGTTCTATTATCACTCAGAAGTATACCAGGACAAATATACCAGATGTTCCTGGCACCATGTATACAGCAGCAGACAATTTAAAAATCCTCGTGTATAAATTATCCTATGCATGCTTCAAAGTTTTTTGTGGAAAATAGTGACTTAATTAAATAATTGAATACTGGAAACATCTTAAAGGGCTGCAACATGATTTAGGTATCCTGGGCATGTCATTCAATCATAAAGACCATTACAAAGTATTCAGTCTTTTCTACAAAATGTAATCTTTTTATACAATGCAATATATAAAGGTGATATCTGTATTTTGCACAGTACCTTAACTGATAATTGAAAATTACATTTAAAATGGAAAAAATAAACTCATCTGGCCATCTATTAAAAAAATCTGAGATTGTCATTATCCTTATACTAATGTTTTATAGAAAAATAAAATGATGCATAAAGTAATACAACTATACATGAAAGTACGGCAAGGATATATGGACAGGCTTTACAGAAATCTAATACAAGGTTATTTTATAGCTTATAAATAGGTTATCTACACAATATGTGGTATAAAAATACACTCAGAACATTTGTGGGCACTGAAGTTAAAAGCTCATTGACGAATTTAAAAGGTATCTAGGCATGGTTTATGCCCTTGGTCAAATAATTTTAAAAAGTCACAGATGCTATTCCAACATTTGTCCCCAGATTACTTTGAATGATGATTTTCACTACAAAGAGGCTGAATCAAGATGATTTCCCTCCAATCCCACCCCACCCTGACTATGCAGCAAGGGTGTGGAATAGCTTCAGAGCACATGGCACAAATTAGCTTTAAAAGCTGCAGAGTGGCTGACATTGGTTCATTGTGAAACTGTACACATTATTGGCACTGGTGTGACAAGAATCTCAGTACGTGACTCTACATGTGCTCTCCTTCAACTGAGCATTGCTGGAACAGCTTTATACAAAAACGCAAGAAAAAGATCCTCATGCCAGCTCTCCATGAGTTGCTCTTTTCAATTCTATAACAGTGTTTTGCAGCTGTTCTTCTCTTGGTGGAAGCGGAAGAATGTTAGCATTTCTGTTTTCACTGTAGAATGCACTGTGATTCTCTTTGGGCACTGGAGTTGCAATCCATCCAGTATACAGTACCCTGTTAATGTGTGTGCTAGTTTTCTTCTAAGTCTTCTTAGGTAAAGTTGCTTCCCTGGGTTAAGGCATTTTTGTTTGCATGTGGAAAAAAAGATTTTTTGTTTGTACAAATTTTTACATTTTTTATGGCACAACCAGCAGGTGCTGTTAGAAAATATATAAATATCCTCTCTACTGTACAAATTGTTTGCAGCTCATTTCCCTTCCCTCCCAATCTAATTTATTTTCACTGTACAAATCACACCTCCCCTCTTTAGTATTTCTTTTATGCAGTCTCTTCATATTAACAATTATTTACAATAGGCAAAGATGGCACTCAGGAGGAGTCTGTACATGGGGAGGGAGGGGGTGGATAAAGATGATGCGAGTAACTCCTTTCTGTATAAGGAGAGGGTGGGCAGCTTTCATAGTTCTCCTCGGCAGACAAGTACTGACTCCGTGGAGTTGGAGGCGGAGGGAAAGGCTCAGAGTCATAGTTCAAATCGCTATAACATTTTGTTGTACCAATTCTCCTCCCAGGGGTGTAATCGCTGTCACATACATCAGTACTGCAAGGCGTAGTAGGTGGAGCAAAATTTCGATAAGCATATGGTCTGTAGCTGTGAACAGGGGAAGAAAATACAAGGTATCAATATCAACTTGTTTGTAATTTTAATTTACTGGTTAAAATATTATAGTTTTATTACAAATAATGGTTGAGCACATATACTATAACACACAAAACTAATTAAAGTTCTTTTTAAAATGGTGAAAACACCCCTTACATTTATGTTTAAGCAGGAATGCCAGGCCTTAAATTAAACCAGATGCAACCAAGGTAACAAAACAATTAGTGGCTTACACGATCACCTATTTTTGAAGTATGGCTGAATAAACTTGTGGGGTAGTTATCTTTCCATTATACACCTAAATTTAAAGAAGCTATTCTAGTTCTACATAAAAATTAACTGAATCGTATCAGCACAAAATACTACAAAACAACAGTGAGATTACAGTTTAAACCCTCTCCTGCATACACCAAAGATATGGGAATACTGTTTGTCTTTCCAATATAACCTGTTCAAGTATATGAAACTCCTCTCAGTATTACACAAAAGTCTTTATTAAACTGTCAGATGAAACAGGAAAGTAAATAACCAAAATTCCAGTGTGTTTGATCATTTGAAGCTCCCAGAAATTTTACACTGAAGGTGCAGAGTAACTACAGGAAACAACTGCATTCAAAGAGGAAAAAATGCTTTTATCTGGTTTCTGTTAGCAGTTGCAAAGTAACGTAGTATGATATTGTGGTTAAGTGCACTCAGTTAAATTTCCATCTCGTTGTGTTCTTCATTTACCTGTATGATCTATGAGTAGAAGGGCTGTTTGACGAGTAACCAAATTCCATGGTATAATGTGAACGTTCGGTAGCTGGTGAAGGTGGAGGATTCAGCATCTGGAGAGATAAAAAAAAGAGTAAACTCTAAAGCTAAGTAAATTGTTTAGAAAGATATGTTCACAGTAGATAAATCCCCCTGTGTTGTGGTACTAAGCTACACAGGTTTCTCAGAGATTAATGTGCTGTGTTGCCTTATTTCAGGTAGAAGAGAGATAGAAAAAACAATTGTTGCAGTCTTCCCAAACTTGAGACTTGGGGGAGCAGAGAGGACAAAACAGAAATTCAGCTAGCCAGGTTGCTTGTCTCTGACCACATTTTGTTAGAGTGTGCATGTGTATATCAGTTATTGTGTACTCCAGCCTGCCAATACTCTGTCTATGCTACACATGTGCAAGGTCTGGAGTGTTGCTAATATCTGTTCTCAGAAAGTTTGTACTGCAGCCCGAAGGAGTCAGATGAAAAATATTAGCAAATTTTTTAAAAAAGAATCAATATAAATTTTTCTTCATGCAGTTTCGGAATGCAGACACAGATTCAGGAAAAAAAATGAAAAAAAAAACAAAAATAAAGGAAGGTTGAAGATTTTTTCAAAAATAGAAAGACATTTGCTTGGTTAAACTCAGACTATTCTTTAAAGAGGGGAAAAAAACAAAGTTGATAACTAAGCTGTCTACTTACAGGAGGAAAGTAAGTGCCTTTTGTACTTGAGGAGCTGCTGGATGAGGCCCCTGTAACATGAGCCCTGTCATACGGAGGCCCACTGCTTCCACCCATAATGCTCAGGGAACTCATCACAGACTTGCCACGGGACATACCTGCAATTAAAGAAAACACAACCCAGCAGTTACATTTATATATATATATATATATATATATATATATTTTATATACACATTATTTAGATATACTTAAGCAATTCACAATTTTATTTAAAAACGCAGATACAATCACTAGCCAGATCTTGTGTCTCCTCTCCTCCTTTATTTTACCATCTTTTCCAGGATTCTCCCTTATAACTGTTAATTTTGAAGTGGAGACTAAAGATGGAGAACTGGCCTGCTATGATTGTAGTTCTTTTTTAAATGGGTTGAAAATAGCTCACTTTTCCATAATGGTGTCTAAGTTTACAATAAGATAAGGTGTTTATTTATTGTCCAGTTAGATGGGTGATCCTCAATTATGGCAGTAGGGACTGCAATCAACTGTGGTACAGCAAACTTCTGGCACCTACAGGATGAAAAACCCGGTACATGTCTCAGTGGCCCAGCTGATAGAAAAAACGTAACAGAGTAGCATGAACTAAGAAAGCACCAAGTTCAACAGCCAATTTTTGCTGGAGTTGCTGTGCTGCTGCTATTGTTGATCCCAACATTGCTGGGCTGAGGAAAGCAAAATCTCAGTCACAGACCCCAATCCAACCAGTGAGCTCTTGGAAAACATGAATGTGGATATCAGTTAAGGAGAGGATCAGATTTAACTACAATATCTCCATGACTGAACAGTTTGCCAACAATCACTTTCCATGGTCCTTGGAGTGTGGCACTAGAGGATGTTCAGTGTCTATGGAACCATATACCTGGAGCAATAAATGGGAGAGAAGAGGGACAATGGCCAAATAAAAGATAACCTTAGTATGGCACTAGTATAAGAAAGTGTGCCAATAGCAAAACATACAAAAAAACTATCAAAATTTAATGCTGTAGTTATCAATCCAACATTTTTTTTATATAGAGTATCTAACACAGATTAAACTGATGTAAAGTACAATTTTTAAAAAATGCAGCGAGCTATATTGTAACAGCCTGTTCAAAAGGAAACTTTGCTACATATTTAAAGATAGAAAAAGCCTGGTTAATAACTACACAATTATAGCTTCTCAGTATGATTCCACACACAAGGCCTCAATTTTCAGGATTCAATGATAATAAAGCATTCCTACCTTGCAGCGATCCTGGAAGGGAGTTAGTATGTGGTACATAGCCTAGAGGCACTGAAGCAGATCCATGCACAACAAAATCATTTGTCATCGTTTCTCCATCACCTTTCATCCGTGGGCACAGAACACGTTGGCAGATAAAGTATATAGCTCCAATCACAAAGACAGAGAGGATTACACCAATAATTGAACCAATGGTGTTCGTAGGTTGAGGAGTGGGCTCCTCTGTTGGATCTGTAAGAAATTAACAAAAAAGTACATTACAAAGCCATGATTTGCATGATCAGCAGACCAAGAAGGTAAATTTGTTGCATCTGGTTGTCATTAAATGAACATATATTTACAGCCTCTGTGCATTGGTGCTTACCATAAGTATGTTCAAAGAAAAGAGGCAGTTAGATAAATTTATTTAAGATAGTGCTGGGTTTAGTTTCAAAAGGGAGAAGCAAACAGAAAATAATTAAAAGTAAATTTTCTGAAGCTGAATTGAAATTTCACTGCCTTGCTATGCTACACATTTTCCTAAGTTAGCTTAACAAAGCAGGAACAAAGTGAAAAGTATTTAACAAAGAAACAAGATCGCTAAGTTTTTATTTAAAATACTCAACTTGATCATGTCACAGAGACTATGAAGTACAACACTAACAGAAATCTGCAAGGCAGAAACTCAGTCTGCAATTACACAAAATTCTATTTCTAAAGTGCAAATTTCAATCTTAAAAATAGGATCTGTTCCACAAGTCGCTGTTATTTTTCCTTCCTCTCTCCTGCCCAACCCCCAACATAAATAAACTGTAATTCCCTCTTCTGTTTGCCAAATTTAAGTGCTACTCTTTGTTACAGCCAAATCATCACAGTTTAATTAAATTTTCCTCTGCCCCATCTCAGCACCATTTCCTGTATTTTAAAATGATTCTCTGCCATTTCCTATAGCATGTTATTTTGAATGCCTCAAAAATTCATTGCATTTGTGGGAGCTGCTTAAGCCAAAGAAAAAATCTTGCATGTAAGTAGCGAATTTCATGACTACTGGACATCCCAAAACACTTTACAACCAATGAAGTGCATTTGAAGTACAGTCACTGTTGCAATATAGGAACACAGCAGCCAATTTGCATACAGCAAGCATGATAATGACCAGATAATCCGCATGCGATGTTGATTGAGGGCTAAATATTGGCCAGGACACTGTGCTCTTCTTTGAAATAGTGCTATTCACCTGAGGGGGCAGACAGGCCCTCATTTACCATCTCATCGCATGGAGACAGCACCTCCGACAGTGCAGCCTTCCCTCAGTATTGCACTGAGGTGTCAGGTTTGCTTTCTGTGCTCACGTCTTGGAATGGGACGTGAACCCATAACCTTCAGATTCAGAGACGATAGTGTTGCCAATTGAACCATGGCCGACACCTGACAAAATGAACTGGCAAGTCAAAAACTTTCAGGAAACAAATCCTTTCTTTGAGTGTACTATGCAATTTTCACAATTTTGTTTAATCTCTGGTGTCCTATTATCTGCTTTGATGAGATCACTCAACTGGTACCTGTAATAATGTCAAACTAGAATTCTGATTGCCTGATAAATTTTCCCAATTGATGTCAAACAAGAACACAGTACAAGAAAAATGGACCTTAGCCCATCCGGGATCTGCTCTTAACTCCACCCAAATAAATATAGAACATTTTTTTTTGCTGTATTGTGGAAATTTGAAGGGAGAGAGAAAATCATTATTTTCTGATTAAAGTAAACTGCTATTTTACATTCACTGTAAATGCAAAGCATAAATGTATCAGAATAGAACCCTGTTATACAAACAACATGTTATTTGGTGACAGCTTACAGCAGGCAACTTCATCCGAATTGTCGGTGCAATCACTGTTATGATCACATCGTTTATGTTTGGCAACGCACTGGCCATTGGCACATTGAAACTGGTCCATAGCGCAGAGAACTGAGGAGAAGCAGAAAAAAGATAAGGCTTTACTTTGCTGAGAGGTCAAGTGTAATGGGGAGGTTCAGAGTTGGAATACATCTTAAATACAGAGCAATTTAAAAACAGTAGTCAGTTTTGCAACTTTTTCCAATATGCTATTGTAACCATCATAATGTTCAAATGAGAGGTGGTTTGGTAAAAAGTAATATGGTTAGATTTCTTGCTCACCTTTTCAACACCCCAGCTTCATCAATGTTATTTTGTGACTATTTGCCAGAAATTAGCCAAAAGTGGGATAAATTAATCCAGCTATCTCAGGACTATGAGATTCAAAACATTCCTGGGCTTTGAAAGTCAATGGTGCCACAATAACCTTCAGCTGTTTTATGGGCACTTAAGTTTCCAATGTGACGAGCAGAAAGCATATGCTCATTACAGCCAGAAGTGTGCCACTCATCATATCAGAAAAGGCAAAAAAAAAGGCATTCAGGGCATGTACCCGAAACAGGTATTAGACACTTTACACATTAAATATGCAACTAAAATCCATCTGAGGACCCCATGGTAAAACTGGGTAACTCTGAATATAGATGCAACCAGCCAGCTGCTTTCAGAAAACAACTTGGAAATGTGGGGTTTCGCTAGTGGTCCTTAAAGGAATTGCTGCAGGCCACCACCAGAAAGGTAAGTTATCAAAATATACTTAACTGAATATGATGCCAGGAGACGAGCTCTCGAGCGTGTACTCCCCCACCTACCCCTGATCCCAGTTACCCAGTGACCCTCTCCCAATCAGCCCCTCCCACAACTTTCTGAATCACTTTGATTCTTCCTACCCCAACCAAACCTACCTGGGGGCTAGTATTGCACCATGAAATTCTGAGGGTCTACATACAAATATATGGTAGTATACCGGTTATATTACAGAGGTGTGAGTTCAAATCCCACTATGATAGTTGGAAAAGTTAAATTCAGTTAATTAAATAAATCTGAAATAAAAAGTTTGCATCAGTAATAGTGACTATGAAACTATTGGATTATTGTTAGAAACCCAACTGGTTCACTAAATGTGCTTTGGGGAAGTAAAATCTATCATCCTTATCCAGTTTGGCCTTGTGACTCCAAACTCTCAGCAATGTGCTTTGATTCATAACTGCCATCTGAAATGGTCCAACAAGCATTCAATTGTGTCAACACTAATACGAAAAAACCATAATCAGAACAAAACCAGATAGATTACCTAACATCGAATGAAGCACTGGATTCAGACACAACTGTAAAGCCAGCTCAGTCAACACTGTAAAGTTCTAACAACTGGAAACTTGTGCCAACATTGGAAGAGTTGTCCCACTGACTGGTCAAGCAGCAACCTGACGGTCACAACAACAGAATCATACCTTACAGCTAATGTCCCAGACTCCTCCTTCACCATCCTTCCCTATATCCTATTCTATTGACAGGGCAGATACACTAGAGATGGTAGCACAGTGGTGTACACTCAGAAGGGAGTTGCTTTGGAAGTTTCAAAATTGACTCCAGGCCCCATGAAGTCTCATGGCATCAGATCAAACTTCCTGCTGATTACCACTTACCATCTTCCATCTGTTGATGGATCAGTGCTCTTCCATGCTGAACACCACATGGAAGAAGCACTGAGGGTAGCAAGTGCACAGAATGTACACTGGATGGAGGAACTTCAATGTCCATCACCAAGATTGGCTTGGTAGCAGCATTACCAACCAAGCTGGCCAAGTCCTGAAGGGCTTTACAAAACTGGGCCTGCGGCAGATGGTGAGTGAACCAACACGAGGAAGACCTACTTGACCTCACCACCACCACCACTACCAATATACTAGCCATAGATGCATCTGTTCATGACCTTATTTATAGGAGTGACCACCGCAGAGTCCTTGTGGTGACAAAATCCCATCTTCACACAGAGGATACCGACCATTATGTTGTGTGGCACTACCACTGTGCTAAATGAGATACCTTGTAGATGGTGCTACTTTGAGATGCCTTGTAGACTGTGCTAACCGAGATACCTTGTAGAGGGTGGACAGGCTTTGGAGAGTCAGGACATGAGTTGCCATCCACGGGGTTTCTAGCCTCTGACGTGGCCTTGTAACCACAGTATTTATATGGCCGATCCAATTTAGTTTCTGGTTAATTGTAAATAATGGGGGATTCAGCAATGTTAATGCTGTTGAATGTCATGGGGAAATGATTAGATTATCTGTTGCTGGTGATGGTCATTGCTTGGCACTGTGTGGCACAAATGCCAGTTATCAGCCCAAGCCTAAATGTTGTGCAGGTCTTGCTGCATGTGGGCACAAACTGCTTCAAAATCTGAGTCATCTTGAATGGTATTGAACACTGCAATCATTAGCAAACATCCCCACTTCTGACCTTGATGATGGAAGGAAGATCACTGATGAAGCAGCTGAAGATGATTAGGCTGAGGACACTACCCTGTGTAACTCCTGCAGTGATGTCCTGGAACTGAGATGATTGACCTCCAACTACCATAACCATCCTCCTTGTACAAATCTGATTCCAACCAGTGGTGAGTCTTTGCCCTGATTTCCATTGACTTAAATTTCAATTGGGCGCTCCTTGATGTCAAGCACAGTCACACTTACTTTACCTCTGGCATTCAGCTCTAGTCCACATTTGGATGAAGGTTACAATGAGGTCTGCAGCTGAGTGATCCTGGCAAACCCAAACTGAGCACTGGTGGGTAGGCTATTGGTGTGTAAGTGCTGCTTGATAGCTTTGTCAGTGATCCCTTCCATTATTTTGACTTAGAGTTGGCTAATGGGGCAGTAATTGGTCAGATTGGATTTATCCTCCTTTTGGTGGGCAGGTCATATCAGGACGATTTTCTACTTTGTTGGGTAGATACTAGTATTGTAGCTGTACTGGGACAGCCTGGCTAGAGGCACAATTAGCTCTGAAGCATAAGTTCTTCAGCACTACAACCAGGAGGTTGTTACGGCCTATAGGCTTTGCTGTATCCAGTGTGCTCAACTGTTGCTTGATATCACGGTAAATTGAATTGGCTGAAGACTGGTATCTGTGATGGTGAGATCCTCAGGAGGAGGCCAAGATGGATCATCCACTTGGCACTTCTGGCTAAAAATGGTTGAAAACACTTCAATCGTGTCTTTTGCACCGATATGCTGGGCTCTGCCATCTTTGAGGATGGGGATATTCATGGAGCCACTGCCTCCCGTTAGCTGTTTAATTGTCCACCATGTGGCAGGATTGCAGATCTTTGACCTGATATATTGGTTGTGATATTGCTTAGTTCTGTCTGTAGAATGCTGCTTCTGCAGTTTAACATGCATGTAGCCCTGTGTTGTAGCTTCAACACCAGTGGCACCTCATTCTAGTTATGCCTAGCGATGTTCCTGGCATGCAGTCCTGCACTCCTCACTGAACTAGGGTTGATCCTTTGGCTTAATGGGTAATGATAGAATGAGGGATATGCCAGGTCATCAGGTTACAGATGATGATTGATTACAATTCTGCTGTTTCCGATGGTTCACAGTGCCTCATGGATGCCCAGTGTTGAGTTGCAAGTCAAGATTATGATGGATTACTCTCCATTTTCCAGGATAAGTGCAGCTTCAACAACACTCAAAAAAACTTGATGCTATCCAGGACAAAGGAGCCCACTGGATTGTTGAACGGTGTAAACCGGGTGCCATTCACTCCCTCCACCAGCAGCATACAGTGGCAGTAGCCTATACTGTCTGACAAATGCACTGCAGGTCCTTTGACAGTGCCTTCCAAGCCAGTGACTCCTACCGTCTGAAAGGACAAGAGCAGAAGATATGTGGGAACACCACCACCAAATATATAGCCATTCCTTCATCGGCATTGGTTCAAAATCCTGAAACTCCCTAACAGCACTGAGGGAGTACCTTCAGCACACAGTCTGCAATGGGTCAAGGTGGCGGCTCACCTCCACCTTCATAAGACCAACTAGGCGTGGCCAATAAATGCTGGTCCCATCCCATGAATGAAGAAAAATTAAAATTCTGAAATGCAAATCTATATCCAGCCAGATGGTGGCGCAGCTCACTAGCAAATCAACATACCTTCCTTACATTAGTTCCGCCAACCCCTGAATACCATAAGCCAATTTTCCAACATAGAGAGGAGATGTGAGATTCATTCACGTCTCCTGAAAATGGAGCATAATAGTAGCCCTTGATGATTCACTCTCCAATTCTCTTTCACTCAGCATTCCTTTTTCCTCCAATATTACTGCACATGACAAATTGAAAGCAAATACTCATACCTCACCTCTCTGCAACATATTACCCATTCATACACCAATCTGTCTTTAGGTTTCTTTTAATCAGTTTAAAGATCTTTAAAAAATGTCCCAGATGGCATAGATGGTTCTGGCAATGAGTTGCTGATTCCTAAGGATTATAAAAGGACCCAGGTTGGCGATCTATTACAGAGAGCTAGTTGAAGAAAGAACTGGAACCAATCTTTACGTACTTTTATTTAGAGTTACACATTTACAAGTGTTCACATCCTAAACCAACTACAATTTTAGCCTGCCTACTTATATGGGGCTCAAGGGAATCCCCAGTTAATGCCCATCAACCTGCATACAATTAAACACAATTAATGTACAATCAATCTCTAGTCTGTGCTGATTACAGTCAGGATACTACTCTCATGGCCTCAGTACCATCAGGTGAGGAAGAGAGCAGAATGTGCAAGGATTACCTTTCTTAATTTTTAATCAGTGAGCCCCTGCACAAAATTATGTTACGCACATTGTGGACAGGATCAGCTCAGCTGCAATACTCTTCATGGTCAGTATATGGACCATAGGGATGCTGCTCTCCATGGAGCTATACTTCAGATTAAAAAAAAGTTTGAATGCAAAAGAAAACGCTCAAATACCTTCACACTTCTGTTCATCAGATTGGTCTTGGCAATTAGTCTCTCCATTGCATCTGAAGGCAGCATCGATGCACTGCCCACTAGCACATTGGAACTGACTGTCTGAACATACTGGACAGTTTTGCTCATCACTCTGATCATCACACTCAGGATACCCGTCACAGCGCCAAGCCAAAGGAATACAATCAATCTCACCCGTGGCACAAGTGAAGTGATCTGGTGCACAAGTTGGTGGCTCTGAAAAAAAGACAAAATTAATGGATTATTTTACAGGTTGTAGAAAAAGAAAATTAAGTGAGTTTAGCATAAATCAGTTCTTTTGAAATTGTAACTGGGTTGGGGACAGGGAGAACAAAATTGTCACTCCATTTCTCCATCATTAATTTGTTGATATCCAGGAGATTGGGTTTAGCATTTTCACCATGTGTCAGTACTTTCAAACAAGTTGATGTATATCTGATCAATAGAAATCTAAAACAGACTAAGTTCTTAAGAGGTGGTGGCATAGTGGTATTGTCACTGGACTGGTAATCCAGAGACCCAGGGTAATGCTCTGAGGATCTGGGTTCAAATCCCACCACGGCACATGGTGGAATTTGAATCCAATATCTGGAATTAAGTCTAATGATGACCATGAAACCATTGTCGATTGTTGTAAAAACCCATCTGGTTCACTAATGTCCTTTAGGTGAAGGAAATCTGCTGTCCTTATCTGGTCTGGCCTACATGTGACTTCAGATCCACAATAATGTGGCTGACTCTTAATGCTCTCTGAACAAGGGCAATTAGGGATGGGAAATTAATGCTGGCAATGCCCACATCCCGTGAATGGATATATTAAAAAAAATTCAAATATTGTGTGTTTGGAGTTTGGTTTGCTTAGATTAGTAAAAGGATAGCACTAAAATTGAGAAACAGTTTTCCCTTACCTCCACAAGACAGCTCATCTTGAAGTAGTACTAGGTGAACAGGACATGAGCAACGTGTAGTACCATCTCCCTTTACAATACAGATATGGGAGCATCCGCCATTATCTTGGGCGCAAGGATGTTCCGCTGTATCACAGGAGCATAGTTACAGTAAAAATGAATGAACCAGTAACAAATTTAGCAAGAAGAGCATCATGTTTAAAAGCTTAATTACTGAAAAATTAATTTAGAAATGCAATGTATTTACAATTTTTAAGAATCTCCTTCCCACCTTTAACAAGGTTGTGTGTTTAATCTAACAAGGCGCTAACCAAGGCTATGGATCACAGGAACCTTTCCTGTGTCAACTATATTGGTTGTAAAACAAATGATTCTCTTTTAATTGTTGTAAAATCTCGTTATGTTCATGCTTGTTATGTTTTCTAACCACAGGTGTTATCAATCAGTACAAGTATGTGCATTGTACAGAAAAAAGTCACAAAGTAAAGGAATGGGTTACTAAAAACCCTGAAGGTGTCTACATAACAATGACACAGTAAAATTATGTTTTATTTTTAAAAATCCTATGTTTTCAGATGGATATGGAAAACAATGGGTTCTATGGAAATAATTACAGCTTTGAATCATTTCATGCACTGATTACTTTATTTAATAATCTGACCTGGAGTTGATGGGGAGGTTTTACTCAGCTTTGGCCTTAATTTGTTGTGTGCCAGAGTTGTGCTATTCATGGGCTGACACTTATCTCAGCATAGTGGATGCACAATGACATTCATAGAGAAAGATTAAACAGTGTGATATTACTACTGCAAGTCTACGGAGTAATTATCCAGCCAGACACCAGCTTCAAACTGCTATGTTTTACACAACCATAACAAAACTGTAGTCTGTATTTTTGTTTCTTTTCAATTTCTTCCCCTTGAAAGGTTTCTTAGACAGATTTCACTTTGGTTTTTGGAACATAGAATGAGTACATATAGCATTTATATTATCATACCAAATTCCTCCAGATCAAGTTCTTTCACGGCATGAATGTCGCTCAGCTGCGCTATACGGGCTTGAATCTTAGTGCGACTGTTACCATTCGTCTTCTCAATCCTCTCAAGCATCTGCTGCTGTCTGTCAATCCAGTACAAGTGGTTACCGAATATAGTCAAACCTACAGGTTGAAGTATGTTGGCATCTTCCAAAACAATTCGATTTGCACCTAAAAGAAAATTTAAAAGGTTTTATTAATCTAATGTAATGCTTTGTGTCTTATTCTATTCTGCATAGCAGTGTTGTTCAAGATGTCAGCCGCCAGCCACACGTGGCTTAATTGCGAAATCAAGATACGACAAATTGCATTAGTAAATCATGTGATCTCAACAATGTCACAATGTACATGCATGTTACCCTTTTCTGGCATTTGTTGGTAACATTCTAATACAAAAAGTAGAACGTGGGTGTTTTTTGATCTTTGAAGCTTTTGTCCCAATATCTCCATATGTAGCTTGACGTCAGATTTTGTTTGATAAAGCTCCTGTTACGCATTTGGAACACTTTACTTCATTAAAGGTGCTATATAAATGCAGATTGCTGTATGGGTGCTTTACTTACTCGGTTTCTGAACAATGATGGATGTTTGTTAATTAAATGTACATATAAAGTCCATTTATCCATATTGTGCAAGTATATGCAAGGTGATTTCTACTAAAATTAGTGCATCTGGCAAAAATGGGGCCACCGTAACCGTAAACCTGCAGCTAATCAGTAATTTCCATTGAACAATGCTACCATGTAGTGTATTTTTACACCATCTTCTTAATGTAGGTATCAAAATTAATTCTATGGATTACCAGTATGTCAGTGCATCAAGATCACAAGGATTCCCAGCAAAATTTTTATTTATTCCTCGTAAGCACAGAAGAAATCCTGTAAGCATTAATATATATCTACATCATTAGACACATTATTTTGTACAGACCATAGATCAGCTGTACTTTTCCAGTGTCAGATAGGATCGTTAACCCAGTGGAAATATTTATATTGCAAATCAAGATGAAAAAGTTACCCAACCAATTCACAAATAATTGTGACCACGCCGATTTGGATGTTGCAATGTGCTATGTAACACAAAGCTCAAGTATTTTGCTTTGACAAAATAAACAAAAAAATCATCTGGCACAGGAGTTATACAGCCAGAATTATTGGGAATAGATTTCTGCATGTAGTCCATGACACAGAGGAAGGAAAAAGGTTAACATTGCAAGAATTTGGAAAGGAGGCATAAGAAGAAAAGTAAAAGTATAAAACACATCTCGAATAATCATGCTGATTGTGTAGTTAACTATGCACTCAAATTGTTGTTTATTCAGAAATAAAAATACTTCAAGCTTGCAACAGCACTTGACAGATATTTTAAAAACAGCATTTTTCTTCCCATCCTCCCCTTGCCTTCTTCTTAGAAGCCCTTCCAAAATATTGTTTTTCTTTCTACCTGATAAGTCACTGCTTTCTATGCGGCGGAGATCGGAGTCAGCCCAGAAGAGTTTGCCAAGCTTGTTGTCGATAGAGAGTGCGACTGGTTTACTTAGCCCACTGAAGAACAGAACTTCACGCTCTGTGCCATCCAATGCAGCACGCTCTATTCTTGGTGATCTGTCTTGAAGGTTAGTGAAATACATGTACCTATAGTTTTTTGTTTTGAGAGAAGGAAAGAAGAAAGCAATTATTTAATATCATACTCGCCAAATTCATCCCTGACAAAAGCTTCATCAATAACAATCTCAGTCAAATGCCAAATTTTAGTTTTACCCCCGCTCTGGATTTACGATAATTGCCCTTGGCCTGTCTTGTTCTCCTCTTAAGACCACACCTATTGGTTTGCCATCCAGTCGTGTGACATTTATAACATTAGTCGCCTCGCAGGTCCAAAAGATGTAACGACTGTATATATCAATACTGAGGTCATAAGGTTGCATATCCAAGTTTTGGTTGGGAATTGCGCTGGTCACAACTGTAAAACTCTGCAATGAAAGTTGACAACTAAAACAGTGGCAGCTCGATCATGACTGTAATTTTTTTTTAAATAAGATAATTAGTTTAAAAAGGTGATTGCTGTGTAAAATAAAAACTGGCAATCACTAAATTATATTGGAGTAAGAGTTTTCAAGCAATATAGCTAAGTTAACTTTAGTCTTGATGGGAGTCCAAATTTTTGCAATAGGTTGCCTGTTTTATGAAAAGACCATCTGCATTTCTCCTCTCAGCACTATCTAATAAGCATATACAATATGATTCATAAAATATATATGGGAATGTTCTTAGGAAAATCCAATAAATTAAAATAGGACTATTTCAAATAACAGAAATGCTATTTGGAACAGATCCCAAGAGGAAACCAATGAATTAACCAACTGTTATCCTTTTCTCCTATTGTTTGAAACAAGGGAAGAATTCCAAATATTGAGTTAATATACATGGTTCAAGATAGAAATATTTTTGTCTCAGCTCCCCATATTAATACAAACCTGGGTTCCATCCTCCTGTGCCCTCCTGATAACATTTTGACGAGAATCGATCCAGTACAGATGTTTATCTACAGGATCATAATCAATGGCCCTGACATTTCTCAGACTGTGAATGGGAAGAATGATGTCTGGGCTCTGTTGTTCATCAATAACCATCCGATTAATTGCATTCTTTTGACTGAATAGAAGAAATGAAGTTGGAGCTGCAAAATGATAATATCACTTCGTTAGCCTGGACTGGCTACTGAGAAACTTCAGTTTAAAAAAAATCAACTGCTTGAGCAAACAAATTTAATAAAAATATATGAAAAATGTTCCCTTTGTGTTAAAGCAAGTTTCTTACAGGCTTAGTTCCAAAACCAGATTATTTCATTTGCAAAAGACGACATGTGAATTAAAAATTCACCTGGACCCAAGAAAAAGTCCATTGACAATCATCACCCTATTCACTATGCATAAATCCTGCAACTTAATAACAATAAATTTATGACTGTGCAGGATCTTTTAACCATATGCAAAATGTAATAGCTTTAAAATATAATGGCTTTACTAGATGGAAAAAGCCCAATACAGTTTTTAAACTCAGGTTTTCATCTTTTCTTACTTTCGGCTGTAGAAGACCATGTATTTTTGTGAGCATGTTTTGCCAGCTTTGATGGGAGCCAGCAGTATGGATAAGACGAGAAATTCAGTGTCACTGCCTCCCTCTCCCCCACTGCTCTTGTGTTCCAATACAGAGTGCCATTTTACCACCTTTTGAAACTGTTTTAAAAGCACATGTCTTAAATAAAAAACTACCAAATTTAAGGTACTATAATAATTCTTACGGCTACAAGTTTTGTTGTCCACATTCAAGTAGTAGTGAGCAGGGCAGCCACAAACGTAACCAACGGTCGGCATAGCTAAACACAAATGAGAACAATGTCCGTTGCTTGAAGCACACTCATTCCAACCGCCTTGCCTTGAAGAATGAAATACCAGTATGTCCATAACATAATCTAAGTGGCCTTGAATAATAGTGCGATTTTGGCCACTAGTTTTGTTGGCTCGCTCAATACTACGGCGGCTCCAGTCAGTCCAATAGATATAGTCTTGGTACTGGGTTAAACCAAATGGATGAGGCAAGTCATCTGCAATAACTTCACGGTCCAGACCTACAAGACAACCAGTTATTAGGCAGATCATTTTTCAGGTCAAACACTTTAGTGTAATTGCTCATATTTCTAAATCTTATCAATTAAACTAAACCACAGAATACATAGATAGTAGCTCTGTGGTGCCTAAGACTTACAAATACAGTTTCCTTGAAACCCTCCTCAATATTATCACAGAAGATATAGAATAAAATCAATACTGAATTCAAGAAAGTCAGCCAGTTCCTCCAAATTTAAATACAAATACAAATTTACCTAACATATTGGAGGATTCAATCAGACTTGTATCTAAGTCTGTCCAGTAAAGTCTTCGCTCTGCATAATCAATAGTTAATCCATTTGCTCGGCCAACGTTTGGCACCAAAGTGATACGCCCTGTTCCATCCATGGCAGCTCTGTCTATCTTTGGCTTGCCACCCCATTCAGTCCAGTACATGAACCTAAGAAAATACACAGCGATCAATGGTGCAGCCATAAGCATATCTTGCTAAACATTTATTTCAGAAAATGCTGCAAGATGTTTTACAATACTTTAGGACAAAATAAAACATTTGCATTAGTGTAATGTGATGGTATTGCTGGTCAAGTGGAGATCCTATCTGTTGTTACATTGTAGAAAGAGAAACAGCTTGGTGCTTCTGCCAAGGGAGGCAGGAAAATGGTTTAAGAAAATTTAATAATGGCAATTGAGTCACCTTTGTCTACATTTATATTTATCCCCTCAGCTAAATACAGCAAAGTACTGGCAATGTTATGGGAGCAGGTCACCATTACAACCTAGAAAAGATAACAGATATGGGAAGATTAATCCAAAAAATATTTAAAACTTCATGTTACTTGCTGTACCTTACAACAGTAATTCTCAAACTGGGATCCATGAATCCCTGGGGACCTGTGGAGACTTCTCAGGGAGTCTGAGAAATGTTGAAGTGTCTGCTGAGCAGGACCTGTCTTATGGGTGGAGTGTAACCAGTTAAGCACCAAGGTCAGGGCTTGGAACTTAATTTTGCCACCACAGAACCATAAAGGACCACCTCCTGTTGTGTAAGACGCTGAGCTTTTTGGTTAAAAGCCCCTTGCAGAGTGATATGGCAAATGTTAACTAAGCCCGCTACCTTTTGCATTGATGCACTGTCACTTATGGAGACACACAAAGCTGTCAAACTAGTCTCAGACCACCCTTCAGCCTGTCTCCCAGTGCTCTCCAGGGCCAAAGCTTTACCAGGTGGAGTAAATCAAGTTCTATTTTTAATTAGATGAGATTTTTGTGTGTGTTTTGAGGAAACCACATTCTGCAATTCTATCCACCTTTCCTGAAAAAAACAAGAAACATTAGCTTATGTAGAATTATTTACTGGTATCAGTGTCAAACATCACACCAAGGCAAGGCAGACTTTGCAGTGAGAAGCAGGTACACTCATCTCACTGATACCCGTATGTATCTTGTTTTGTTGAAAATACCCTTTACATGCAGCACTTTTTATATCAACAGTATTTATAGTATAGATGCAGGGTTCCTGATCACTAATCAATTTGGCAAGGCAGCCTTCCACCAGAAAGGTTTTAGAATCATTGCTGTACATGGTAACTTTGTGTATCATGTGCTCTCGTCACTAGGAATGTGTGAAAACTTCATTGCATTTACCAGTCAGTGTGCATTACTGAAGAGGTCAAATATAAAAAAAGCAGTGGTTATATAAAGTCTATCTTATCACTTTGAGTTCAATTTCCAGATAACAAATCTATGCTAAAGATAATGCTTTAGACAAAAGCATTTTGGGAAAGGCTGATCATCGACAGTAATGAAGTGATTTTTGGGCATTTTCAAGAAAACTCAATTTTATTTAAAGGCCAGAAAAATGCCACTTTACAGTTTTGCTGACTTACCCTTCAGCAGGATCCAGTGCCAAAGCTCTGGGGCTGTCCAGGTCCTTCCACACCAGTACTTGTCTATGTTGTCCATCCAGCCTTGCAACTTCAATTCGATTGGTTCCTGTATCAGCCCAGTACAAGTTCTTTCCCAACCAATCCACTGCCATTCCTTCAGGGTAATCAAGCCCAAATTCTACAACATGCTCCAGAGAACTCCCGTTCATGAAAGCCCTGCTAATGGTCTGTAAAGTAGAACAGAGGTATAAAATATATTTGTTTAAATATATTCAAGATCTGAAAGACAGTGAGGCGCTGTTCATCTTGGCTGTTTCTTGGTATTTATAAGTGTGGGAATGACAATCATATCAAATTTACTTTCTCCCTCAAAGTTACTTTCATCTGTAAACGCATACTTTTGACTTTTAGAAAAAAAAGTCTACTTCTATGTATTAAGGAAAATATACAATGTAACACTTATTTATTTATAATGCAATGTATTACATGCAGTTTTCAGTAATGAAAAAATGTGACATTAAAGACCATGGATTGAGTGATTTATTTAGGTTACCTTAAAGATATATATTTCTCTTACTAGTGTGGCCAGTTTGAAGGGTGGATGTGAACCTGATGTTGTCTTCCTATCTTCAGAATTATTTTTATTTTCAGTCTGAATTGATCAGTCACCAAAGGGTTAAAATATGCTTAAATAAATTGTGTCAACTTTATATCAGCACTATAATCAGGTTCACATCCACCCTTCAAACTGGCCACACTAATTAAAGAAATATATATCTTTAAGGTAACCTAAATAAATCACTCAATCCATGGTCTTTAATGTCACATTTTTTCATTACTGAAAACTGCATGTAATACGTTGCATTATAAATAAATTGAAATATTTAAACAAAAGGGTATTTTTCTTTTCCCCTTATTGTTTGAATTATAGTAATAACTGTTATTTAAAAAAATACACAAATATTCAATTGTGTTACCCAGGCTCATGGTTTTCTTTCCCGATGTGTTAGAAGTACAGGTTATTTTTATACTGAGGCTGCAATTACTATTCCAGCAGCATCCTGCGGGAGCCCATTAGCCCTGGCAGCTCAGAGAGACACAGATACCAGAGAAGCAACAGCAGTAAGGCTTTTCGTACCTTCAGGCTAATATCCGTCCAGTAAATCCTGTTGTCAGTCACATCGAAATCTAGAGCAGAGGCTTCCTTTACCCCAGTCAGTGGAATAGCCACATTGTTATTGTTCGTTTCGAGTGAAATCCTTCTGATGTCTGCTCTCCGAGAGAAAAGGAGGAAAGCTTCTGGTACTATGCAGGTTTTCATGTCCCTGATGAGCTCCAAGCCTATTGGACAGGCACATCGCACACCCTGAGGTCTGTAAAGGCACAGGTGACTGCATCCACCATTATCTTCTGCACATGGGTTGGTACCTGAAAACATATTAAACTCAACCTAGTTTAATCCGCAAAAAGATATTGATTCAGGTACAATAGAGATTCCCAATAAATATTTAGCAATAACAAATTTCATTACTAGCATAGTCACAATTTTCTGACATAATTCCCTGCAGTTTTCCTCAGTCATTAAACTTTTAATACATATCTGATAGTATTTTTCACAACTGCCCAAGACCTATCCTACAAATACAGCAACAGAAGCAGCAGAGTTTGTAGAAGATCCAAAAAGAACAAATGCAATTCTTTTCAAGGAGCATTTTGAATTAAACTGGATTCTTATCTAGAAAATTGCCCCTTGGATTAGCCTTAAGGTTAAAATGAACAATAACAGTTTTTCTTTCTTTATATTACCTTTCTCAAGTCACCAAACATCCTTAATAAAAATGCAGGGTTAGCCATCAGGGTCTTTACTTACCCAAGATCTGATGAACGTTTGTGGCCTTCAGACCCATTAAATCAGGCAGCTGGTCAATGATTATCTGTCGCTCAGCAGATGTTTTGTCAACACGTTCAATGCTACGGCGCTGCCAGTCTGTCCAGTAAATGTAATTTCCCAAAAGAGTAAAACCAAAGATGTGGGGTAATTTATCCTCAACAAGGACCCGCCTACCAGTGCCATCACAGTTCATTACCTATTTTGCACAAAAAAGACAAAATGTACATTCAACAATAATGTACATAATTATAAAGTGAACAAGACTATTAGGGAAGGTTTTCAAACACAAATGGTAAGTGTTGCAAGTTTAGTTTCACCCTTTTATCCATTTGTTACCAGGAATGGTCAAAATTCTGGAAAGGCAGTGAATCTTTCCTCCACATTGGATAGAAGGATACTTGATATCTTACAGAGGGTGTTTAATGAGTTAGGAATTAGATTGTAAAACAAAACCTCAAGGGTGGCAATCTCTATTGCTTCCACTGTAAGCTGCAAGACAGTTTAAGGAGAGGAAGATTAGGAAAGTTAACCTATGGCTACAGGGCTCAAACAGGATGGCTGGATCCATGGTCTTGGGGCACTGAGAATCAGATTTTATATGTCAAAGTAGAAATTAGAATGGAAGGATATGGAATAATTATGATAGGTAACCGTACAAAAAGATTTAGCTTTGAATAAATGAACAGGACTCAAGGTAGATAAGTCCTGATGGTGAGCGGTTTAGGCAATTTAAAGAAATAAGAAAAAAAAGTTAGCAAAAGCTACCAGTGTATCATTGTACCATATAGCTGGCACAGCCCTCTTGTTCAAGGAGGGAGAGGATGTTAAACGAGCTATCAACCAGTTAGTATACTATCAGTTGCAAGTAGTTTCTTCGAATCAATAATTATAGACCAAATAGTAAGCAGTAGTCAAAGATCAGCCTAGATTTGTCAAAAGTCTGGTCATGTATGGTAAATTTGAGTTTTCTTTTAAAGAAGCGACTAATTGGATAGGTAAAGGGAATGCAGTTTATGTAGGTGTATATGGATCTTCAGAAGGTCATTGGTACAAGTGTGTAAGAAAAGTTAGACATAAAAGTGTAACGGTTTAGAATTATTTGGCTATTTCTCCACAGAAAAGGCTTGATCATAGATTTCAACAAGTATTCTAAGCAAAAAGTACCAAAAAAAGTGCTAGCTTTTGAGGACAACCTGTACAGTTTCCAGGAATTTAGTGAAAGGCCCATTTTCTCATTTGCTTTGGAGGAGTCGTCAATGAACCGGAGCTCAGTTTCTAAGTGAGTGTACACACAAGCTTCATTTGCATACTGAAGCTCCATGACTGTGGTTGACAAAATCTAAGCCTTTAGTGCGGTCAAAAAAAGTCCACGTACAACAGTTGGTGCTGTTTCTTGCATTTTTCTTGGATTTGTCACACAGTGGAGATCCTGTCTGTGGTGCCTCTTGATGAATGAAAATTGCATGGCAATTCTGGAAGGAGCTCTTCAGACACTGGGAGGAGGCAATCGAGGAGGACACTTGCAATAATCTTCCCTGTGGCAGGCACCAGGGAGACTTCTCTGTAGAGAATCAGATTTGTCTCCCTTCTTGAATATAGTCATGATCACAGAGTCCCTTTGATCCCCCAGCATACACTTCTGTTCCCAGATGAGGGACACATGAGTTTGTGCAGCCATGCCAGGAGTGTTTTAGAATTGTGGCAGTGATTCCATCTTTGCATTCTCCACAGGCCTTATTATTTTTCAGCTATTGAATGGCATTTTCAACTTCCTTCTGGACCAAGTAGCATCGAGACTGAGCTTGACAGGGTACTGAGGATATTCAAGCTGAAGACAGAATCTCGGTTGAGGAATTCTTCAAAATGTTTTCTCCAGCGAGCATTGACTGCCTCCTTGTCCTTAATGAGTTCCCCTCAATGCTTGGCTCTCAGCAGGTGGGCCCTTGACTGCTTTGACCATAGATTGTCTTGACAGTGCTGAAGAAACTGCACATGTTGGTGTCTGAGTTGTTGGAATTTCCCATGTTCTTTCTATCCACCTTTTGCTCTTTATCTGACAGGTTTTATGCTGTACCATGACCTTCAGATGCCTGCAAGGCTGCTGTTTTTCTCTTGAATATCTATAGAAAACCTGACTTTGTAACTGTATAATTTAAGAGGATAAAACATCACAGCACAAATAAAGTTGCTAGACAGAGAGGAGAGACTTAGGATAAATGGATGTTGAAAATGGTGTAGTCAAAGGGTCAGTAATGAGTCCATATTTTTTCATCATACATGCAGATGATTTGGACTTGGTTAGAGGAAACACAATCTCAAACTTTGTTCAAGGTGTGGAAGTACAAGGGTTTGGAAATCAGTGAGTTGATGAGTAAAATACTTTAGAAATATGTAGTCAGGCGAGTGGAATGGGTAGCTGCAATTTAATATAGATAAAGTGAGGCAAGGCATTCAGAGAACAGACAATGAGGAATGGGAACGTACACTTAAAAAATACCAAAAGGTGCATGACCAAGGGGTTCATTACATATCTGTTTGAAATTGGTGGTATTGGTAAACAAAGGCAAAGAAAAAGCTAATAGAATTCTGGTTTTACAAATAAATACAGGAGTAATGATAAATTTACACAAAACATTGGTTAGACCACAGTTAAAAGTGTGTGCAATTTTGGATATCCAATTATAGAAGGGGCATGAAAACCACAGAGCCTATGCAATGTAGTATTGCCCAGGATGAGAATGTATAGTTATAGGGAGAGAATTATTTCTGCTAGAGTAGAGAAAGCAAGGAGGAGATTTAAAAAAGGGTTTCAAAGTCATGAAGAATTTTGATATAAACAATAGAAAAACACAATTTCTTACAGGCAAGGATTTGTCAACTTTAGATTAAGTGAGCAAGGATAAAGTTTAGTGAAATATATTCACACAGGATTGCTGAAGCTTGGGACGCTTTGGCAGAATGGCTAGGCAGAAACCATTGCATCTTTTAAGGGGAAATTAGCAGAAAAGGATACAGAGCTGAGGAGAATGCAGTTCATGGAATTTTGTTTTAAATTGCTCTGGACCATTTGGGATTGACACAATAAGCTAAATGACCTCTTTCTGTTCCTTTAACTTTCATAGTTCTAACTTAACTGATGGAATAAGAGATATTTCTCTACTGGCTACATTTCTGTATGAAATATAAATTCACACCGTACCCTAGTTCTTAGTGTGTACAAGACCACAACACAAAACTGATCACAGATCAGCTCAAAATGACACAGAATTGGCTATGTCACTGGTAAGCAGGAATGGCTGATGTGAAAAATTAATACTATAGAACAAGTGGTAATTTAGTGGGACCAGTTACATTTCAGTTGGTTCAATTAAAACCAATCGGCAGGCACACATCTAGAGCTGTAACCAGTTAGAATTAAGCAGAAGCAGCTGCCGTGTTGACAACCAGTCCCCCTTGGTTAGTGTCTCTCTCTCTCACACACACTAAGTCCTTGCTTAACATTGTAGCTACATTCCTGAAAAGTGCAACTTTAAATGAAATAACGTTAAGCGAATCAGGTTTCCCCAATGTAATCAATGTAAAAGCTGTAGTTAGGCTCTGCAGGACCTCACTCATCAGAAAAAGAACATTAAAATATTATACCCTGTAAGCTGAAATACTTTACATTGCTAAATTCCTATATTTGTAAATGAAATAACTCTTAGAATAAAATAAATTTTAAAACATAAAAGAAACGCGCTAACTTTTTCTAGTTGCCTCCCCTTCTCCCTGTCTCGGCACCTCTCCAGCTCTCCATCCCTCCTGTTCCCTGACCCTCCGGCTCACCACCCTGCCAACCCCCCACTAGTTCCTTCCTCTTGCTGAACCTCCCTCTTGCCAAACCCTTGCTGTTGCAAGGGCTCGTGAGATGAGTAGCGAGAGGCAGGAAGCGCAGCTTGCAGGGTTGCAGAAGTAAGCCGCAAACTGGAGAGGTGACGCGGGGTAAGGTCGATGAGAGGAAAGGTCAGCAGTGAACAGGAGGAGCAGGAAACAGGAGAGGCTGCTCCAAAATGGCACTGATCGGATCTCAAGGTCCCATGTCAGATCAAATGGCAAACAAATTTAAAACAGAACTCCAGATGTTAAATGCAAACGTGGACTCTACAAACTGACTGAATTTAAAAGCGGAAGGGCTTACAATGGGGACTTGCTGTTTTCTCTTGCTGTTGGGATAAAGTCACAAGATGGGAGCACTATATTTGACTATATTGTATCTGATCTTGGAATAGCTGAATAGAAAAATAGTTAGTTGCATGCGTTACTTTGACGAGTGCCATAAATTCCTCCCAGCCCCCAAAATAAAAACTGTCTTACAAACAGGGGATGTCTTAGTTCACTTAATTTACAAGGATACAATCTAAAGTAAAATCAGCACTGAAAATCTTGCATGTCAAAGTTCTTAAACACACATGCACACAAAAATACATAAGTTTTGATACATAACAATATGCCCTTTCCATACTTAGTGACATGCAGCTGCTGGTAAAGACAAACCATATGCATATGGTTGCCGTGCTCCTCTCATTCGTTCACAGTATTGGGAATCATTCAATGAACAATGCAATATTTATATTAATTTTGGACCAAATCAATCACAAATCAACATTTCCAAAGCAAAATAAATGTCACATACAAAGCTATGAAAATACTTTTGAATCATGAACAAATGGGTAACCAGTTTAATGCCCGTCACCCCCATTGAACTCAGTGTGTATCTTAAAATGTTTTTCACACGATTCAATGAGTATTAACTAAACAATAATAGTCTAGGTACTAAATTTGAAAGATTTTTGATAGACAAGGGAGTCAAGGGTTATGGGAGCGGCAGGAGGGCAGTTGGCAAAGTGGAGTTGAGACCACAACGAGATCAGCCATAAATTTATTGAATGGTGGAGCAGACTCGAAGGGCTGAATGGCCTTCTCCTGATCTGAATTCATGCATGCTGGATCGCTGGTAATCAAAAATTGACAAATGGCTGCTACAGCACTTAATTTAGCGATAGGAAAACAAAGCAAATATTTTTGTTTAAAATGAACTCAATTTCAAACTTCTAAAATAATTTACAATTCCTTTGCAGATATATTTCTCCCTTATTTTTGACTGCCTGTCCAATGTGAAATCCCATCCTGTTCCCTCCTAGGCCAAGCAAATAATCTGTTCTCAGACTGCAGTGCCTGACCGCTGTGGGCTACCACCTGACCTTTGCCCTGTATCTTTTGTCTCCCCAGCATCACAGCCAACATTAACTTAATGTGCAGGAAAGGGGGCAGGCACAAACCCAACCCTCACCACCACACACACCAGTGCATTGGGCATATGTACAACTGTATTGCCTAAAGAACAATAAGTTAAGAATTTCCAAAAAACTACTGGATAAAATTATTTTTTTCTTCAATTTTCTTTAAAGCAGAACAAAGCAAAGGCTTGGGCTGCTTTTACAGCAAAACCATTATGGTCTCTCAATTCTTGTAATCCAATTTAACAGTTAAAAATGTTGGAATTGTGGAAGCACATGATGTAAGATTCATATTATGAATTAATGTTAAAATAATTCCTCAATTAAAACTAAGCCAATCTGTTTGTTTCCTTCTACCATACCCAGTTCCAGGTACCATTTCTGCTGATTTGAGATAAATGCAGTAGATGTTGTAGTTAATGGAAAAGTAACCTATACAGCTCCATGGCATGATAGTATAACACACTAGTATATAAACAATTCCCCTTGAACCAATAAATATAGGTTCAACTCAAATTATTCGTATAGTCAGTTTTTACTCAATGGCTTGTAAAAAATGAGACAAGAGGAGTGAATCACAAAGCATACAATCAATAGGGAATACTCTCCCATCCAAGTCTTTGAACTTTGCCTATGATCAAAAATAGACTTAAATCCAAACCACTTTTGGGCCAAAATATACAAGTGCATTTTCCATTCCATATTCTCTAATTTTATATGACCAGTGTTCATAGGTTATTGCACGATAGTTCCCAGTAATTACTAACTCTTCTTTGGTTAGATGTTTTGCAGACAAAGGTATAATTACATATATTATTTAAAAAAGAAGCAAAACCCAAACAATTCTGAATAACCCATTACAAAAATGTACTTTATTCAATATGAGTTACTTTTCATTTGGAAGAGGAATTTGTAAGGCAAGAAGTACACAAAACTACGCCACACTCATTTTCACTTAAGTTATTTTTATATGGTTAAACTCTGACAGCACAATTTAATGGCCAGCTACTGTATTTGAAGGCAGCTAAAGTCAGGTTTAATCAAGCTTAATTTTAGTTCCAAGGGAGCTTTTCAATCCCTTTCGTAATTACTTTCTCTCTGGAAATTGAATAAAGTAACACAATTTTTAAAAAAAGCTAATCATTCATCTTTGAGTTTAGAACAGTGCTATTTTATCTGCGCCGAGACTGCACTTAGGAAATACAAAGCTTTTGCTCCAGTGCCTTCCCAGCGTGTATTACAAAGAAAAAGGGCTGGTTCATTTTGACAAAAAGGTTGCAACACAAGGTTGACATCTGCCCTCCCAAAAACAAATTTACAATTCATGTCAGCTTTCATCGTCATTTTTAAAGACCTCCACCATCCAGTATTTTTTTTCCTGTGCAAACCACACTGTGGTATAGATTTCACATTCTAAGGCTATCAAACACTTAAACCACAGCAAGAAAATTGTCTACAACAGCAAACAGCTGTAACTATACCACAACCACCACCTTACTAGACATACTTCGGCTACACTGCAAACATGATGCAGACACAACAAATATAAAACTCTTACCACCGCATTAGCAATGGCAGTTGCTGTGCTTCAACCTTTTCTCAGCAAGTTTCTGACAGCAATTTTAAATGTCTAATTTTAAGTATACATGCCACCAAAATACAGGAATAAAGCAGGAACAAGTTAAGACATAAAAATAAAAGCAAATTCACCATATCTATTTTAAGAAACGAAAACAACTTTATGATAAGATCAATTTAATTTTCCAAGAAAAATAGTGATCATACCAGGGACTGAGCTCAATCAACAATGGAATATGAATCCATCCATTTAACCTCAACCAAAATGCAAGTTTGGAATTACTTTAATTTAAATTTACTTACAATACGCTTACTGACTTTTGTGAATCGCACATATGTGGAGCAACTTGGTGTTATGATAAAATTAAAATTATAAAATTAAAATCACTCATTAGGCAGATAATAATTACACCAGTAAGGGCAATGCGAGTACAATTCTTAACACCAAACATGCCTGTCCAGATGAGCTACACATCATTACCGAAAAACTGAATCAAGCAGTAAATGTATTCCAATAATCACTGCACATTACTATTCTGCTACACATAACCTGATCAATGTTTAATTGAGAGCCTGAAGAAAACAGCAGCTGTATGAATCAGTAGTATCTAAAGAAAGATAAAGTTGGAGTGAAGGTGAAAGAAAATTTACAAACACAAAGTCAGTTAAAGGGGCAAAAACCGGCATTTCAACAATCTGTTAGGATTTGGGATACTGGCAGATTTTGGGAGTGGAGAGTGGTGCAATGTTGGATGACTTAGCGGGTTCTGGTTCATGGGGCACTGGCACCAGTACTGGGGAAAGTGGGGGCTGTACCATTGGGACAGTCTACACTGAACCATGCTGGAACTGCTGTTCTAGCCAGCCACATAACTAGGGAAGTGGGGAGGGTTTGAAGCTAAATAGTGGGGGTAAGGGATCAAATTTAGGAAGATGTGGTAAATCAGAGTAGAGACAAGGCAAGAGAGAAAGGTATTAATATGGGAAATGATAAAACAGGCCATGACAGAAAGGGACAGAGTACAGGGAGTACAAATTGAAGAGTAAATCAGCAGATAAGGCTAGAAGTTGCAAAAATAATAAAAGGACAAAACTAAAGGCTATCTAAATGCACGCAGCGTTCAAAATAAAACAGATGAACTGCTAGCGTAAATAAAAATAAGTAGGTACGATCTGATAGCCATTACAGAGACATGGTTGCAGGATGACATGAATGTTGAAGTATCCTTCATAGCAGGAAGGAAGGACAGGAAGTTTGGAAGAAGTGGAAGGGTGGCTCTGTTACTTAATGATGATATTAGCACAACAGAGTGGGATGACCTAAATTCAGGAGACCAGAGTGGAGAAGCAGTTTGGGTAGAGATGAGAAAAGATAAAGGCAAGAAGTCACTTGTAGGAGTGGTGCACAGCCCCTTAACAGAGACCATGCGGTAAGATGGGAATAAAGGAAGAAATAATGGGAGCTTGTCAGAAAGGTACAGCGATATTCATGGGGGACTTTAATCTACATATAGACGGGAAAAATCAGATGGGCAAACATAGCCTAAATGAGGAATTCATTGAATGTTTTCTGGATAGTTTCTTAGAACAGCATGTTCAGATACCAACCAGAGTGCAGGCTATACTAGACCTAGTATTGTGCAACAAGATAGAATTAATTAATAACCTCAAAGTGAAGACACCTCTGGGTAGCAGCGACCAAAATATGATTGAATTTTATATTCAGTTTGGGGGAAAGAAGAATAGGTCTAAGACTAGTATTTTAAACTTAAATAAGGGCAATTATGAGGTCTTGAAAAAAGAGCTAACTAAAAGAAACGGTTAAATTAGGTTAACAGATAGATCAATAGAGATTCCGTGGCAGACATTAAGGTGAAATTAAAGAATACACAGAATAGATACATTCCAACAAGAAAGAAAAAAAACTTCCAAGAGGAGGACCCACCATCCACGGTTAACTACAAAAGTTGTAGTTAGTATCAAGTTTAAAGAAAAAGCATATAACTGGGCAAAGATGATTGGCAGGTCAGAAGATTGGACAGGATATAAAAAACATAATTCATCCAACATTGCACCACTCACCATACTCAAAATCTGCCAGCATCCTAAATCCTAACAGATTGTGGTAATGCCTGTTTTTGCCCCTTTAACTGACTTTGTGTTTGTAAATTTTCTTTCACCTTCACTCCAACTTTATCTTTCTTTAGATACTACTGATGACCAAAAGATTGATAACAAAGGAAAAATTAGAGTATGAGAAAAAGATAGATAGAAGTATGAAGATAGTAAGCATTTCTATAGTTATTTAAAAAAAAAAGGAGTTAACAAAGTGAGCATTAGTCTACAGAAAGTGAACTGGGAATTACTAATGGAAAATAAGGAGGTGGCAGATGAATTGATCAGGTATTTTGCATCAGTATTCACTATAGAGAATATAAGTAACATCCCAGAAATAGCTGTAAATCAGGAAATGGAAGGGAGGGAGAAATGCAGGAACATTACAATCACCAGGGAAGTGGTACTGAGAAAATTGTTGGAGCTGCAGGCTGACAAGTCCTCTCATTCCGACAGATTTCATCCTAGGGTCTTAAAAGAAGTGGCTAGTGAGATAGTTGATGTGTTGGTTTTAATTTTCCAAAATTCCCTAGATTCGGGGAAGGTTCCATTAGATTGGAAAATAGCAAACGTAAGCCCTTTATTCAAAAGGGGAGGAAGACAGAAAGCAGGAAACTACAGGCCAGTTAGCTTAATATCCGTCATAAGGAAAATGCTAGAAGCTATTATTAAAGAGGTTATAGCAGGACACTTGGAAAAATTCAGGGTAATCAGGCAAAGTCAACATGGTTTTTCGAAAGGGGAATCATGTTTAACCAATTTATTGGAGTTATTCGAAGAAGAAACATGTGCTGTGGATGATGGGGGACCAGTGGATGTACTGTATTTAGATTCCCAAAAGGCATTTGATTAGATGCCATATCAAAGATGATTGTGAAAAATAAAAGCTCATGGTGTAGGGGGTAACATATTGGCATGGATAGAAGATTGGTTACCTAACAGGAAACAGAGGGTAGGCATAAATTGGTATTTTTCTGGTGGGCAAGATGTAACGAGTGGTGTGCCACAGGGATCAGTGCTGGGGCCTCATCTTTTTACAATCCA
Organism: Carcharodon carcharias; assembly: GCF_017639515.1. Lineage (NCBI taxonomy): Eukaryota > Metazoa > Chordata > Chondrichthyes > Lamniformes > Lamnidae > Carcharodon > Carcharodon carcharias. The sequence continues at coordinate 47,989,549 of NC_054487.1, read as the reverse complement.
TATAAATTACTTGGATGAAGGGGCCGAAGGTATGGTTGCTAAATTATTTTTTTATTCATTCATAGGATGTGGGCATCGCTGGCTAGACCAACATTTGTGGTCTATGCCTAATTGCCCTCCAGAGGGTGGTGGTGAGCTATCTTCTTGAACCGCTGCAGTCCGTGTGGTATAGGTACACCTACAGTGCTGTTAGGAAGGGAATTCCAGGATTTTGACCCAGCAACAATTAAGGAACGACAATATATCTCCAAGTCATGATGGTGAGTGGCTTGCAGGGGAACTTTCAAGTAGTGGTGTTCCCACGTGTCTGCTGCCTTTGTCTTTCTAGACAGTAGTGGTTGTGGGTTTGGAAGGTGCTGTCAATGGAGGCCTGGTGAGCTCCTGCAGTATATCTTATAGATGGTACATACTGCTGCCAGTGTGTGTCAGTGGTGAAGGGAGTGAATGTTTGCGGCTGCTTTGTCCTGGATGGTGTCAAGCTTCTTGAGTGTTATTGGAGCTGCACTCATCCAGGCAAGTGGGGAGTATTCCATCACACTCTGACTTGGACAGGTTTTGGGGAGTCAGGGGGTGAGTTTGCTGATGACATAAAGATAGGTAGGATAGTAAGATGTGGAGCGGTCAGAAGGAGGCTACAAATGGATATAGATAGATTAAGTGAGTTGGCAAAGACCTGGCAACTGGAATATAATGTGGGAAAATGTGAAATTGTCCATTTTGACAAGAAAAATAAAAAAGCATATTATAGTGAGAGATTGCAGAGCTTTGAGATACAGAGGGATCTGGTGTCCTTGAGCATGAATCGCAAAAGGCTAGTATGCAGATACAGCAAGTAATTATATAACTGATAGTGAGGGGAATTGAATATTAAAGTAGGGAGGTTACTCTTCAGTTATACACGGCATTGGCAAGACCACATCTGGAGTACTATGTACAATATTAATCTCCTCATTTAAGGGAGGATGTAAGTGCTTTGGGAGCAGTTCAGAAAAGGCTTGCTAGGCTACTACCTGGAATGGATGGGTTAGTTTATGAGGAAAGGTTGGACAGGCTAGGCTTGTATCTACTGGAGTTTAGAAGAGTAAGGAGCAGCTTGATTGAAATATACAAGATCCTGAGGGGTCTTGACAGGGTTGATATGGAGAAGGTGTTTCTTCTTGTGGGAGAATCTAGTACCGGGGCTACTGTTTAAAAATAAGGGGTTGCCCATTTAAGATAGAGATGAGGTGAATTTTTCTCTCTCTGAGGGTCTTGAGTCTTTGGAACTCTGTTCCTCAAATGGCAGTGGAAGCAGAGTCCTTGAATATTTTTATGGCAGAGATAGATAGATTCTTGATAAGCAAGGAGGTGAAAGGCTATCGGGGTAGGTGGAATGTGGTGTTGTGGTTGAAATTGGGTCAACCATGATCTTACGGAATGGCAGAGCAGATTCAAAGGGCCAAGTGGCCTACCCCTACTCTTAATTTGAATGTTCATATGTACTGAGAATTAAAAAAAAACATTTTTGAGGTACCTAGCTTGTAGTTGAAATAAAGCACAAAGCAATGCGAAAGATAATCATCAGAAATTCAGTACTTCTGAAATCAATGAAATGGTTCCACTAATTCCCCACACTGGGTTCCTAATCCCACCAGTGAAGTACAGAATTAAGTCGCATCTCTTCTCACAGTGAGATGAAAAGTTTGGACCCAAGAGAGGTTGGAAATATTTTGTACACTTAGTAAAACTGACATTTTATATAGTGCTTTTAAGAAGGCAAAACATCCAAGTTAGTTCACAGAGGTCTAGATGAACCCTGAGCAGTTACAGCAGAATGAGGAGAAGTGAGGTAAAGAAAAGAATGGTCAAAGTGATAGAATTTCAAGACGTTTTTGAAGTTGGGTAGAAAATAGCAAATTGCATAGGGTTAGGGAAGGTATGCCGGGCTAAAATAGTTAAAGGATTTGCCACTGAACCTAGGGCAGGATTATACGCGTCGGTGGGGCCCACTCACCAACGTGTAAAATTACGCGCAACGACTTCGGGCGGAACTCCCGACGTCAGCGCGCCCGATTGAAATTTTCCGGTAGGCGGGGGGCGCATGGGGGTTCTTGGTGGTAGCCAAGCAGATGGGATCTGGCTGCTGGATATCCATTAGTATAAATGTCTTGCTCTTCCATGACCAGCTGTTGGACAGTACTGTGATAGTAAGGGTGCTGGATATTATTTATATATATTGAAAGCTGGTCCTGTATCTATAGATGTGGCAAGTGACCACTCCTTCCAGCATCATGATCTGAGTATTTTTTGTGAATGAAGTACTTTTCCCCTCTGATTAAAATTGGGGTCACTCGAGGCCAGAAGTAGAGGAACACATATCTTAAGCTATAGGGCTGGAGGAGACTACCGTACAGAGATAGGGAGAGGAAAATTAGAGGGATTTGAAAAGAGGGATGAGAATTTTAAAATTAAGAGGACATGGGCACCAGAGTTTTGGATGACCTAAAGTTGAAAGGGCAGAAATTGAGAGGCCAGCCAAAAGTGTGGTGGAATCTGGAGATAACAAAATGTACTGAGGCAATTTGTCGTACCCCTTTGAACCCAGCTGAGATTACCACAGAGCCATTCCACTTTAAGCAGCCCATTTACCAAATAAGCCAGAGTTAGGAATAGATTCCAACATAAACGTATAAGAGACATTAATTAGAGCATTTATCACAATACTGAAAGTGTAAGAAACGTCAAAGGTACCTAGAGTGAGGATGCACAATGGTAATTTTATATAATTTCATAAATACAGATGCTATACAATCTGATATGTAATTCAAAATCAACATGCACTCATCAAATCATAACGATAAATTAACTTTTCCTCTTACACGTAAATTGATTCTGATGGAAGTAAATGGACTGCTTTTTATGTGCATTCCCTCTCCCAAAATGTCTTAACGCTTTAAAATGAATCAAGCCCCACTAATAAATCTCAACGCACAACATTTCTAAGATAACATGTCAGCATAATTGGACACAAATCACTCATGCAACCAGACCAGATTTTCCCCACTATTAATTATGCAGTGAGAGGTAGGTAAAGACTAATCTCAAAGCTCCTGATACAAATTTTGTCTAACTTAACTTCTCAACTCACCAGATTAGTAACAAACGCAGTAACCTTGAACCACAGAGTAGGATACTCAACTTTAATAACCCACTTACACACCACATGATCAAACTACAGTGGGCTGAAGTCTCATTTCTGAGCATGTTGCAGCCTATTTTAAAGTCTGGTATGCACAACGATCATACATCAATTAACAGTAGTGATATAATAGAGCCACTACCTTAGCATTTATCTCGAGCAATTGGAATGCAAACATCTTGGTACTGATGCGAGACATGGATGCCACACCTGTGTCATTTTAACAAAATACCTTGCGCTTATTGTGATGCTGGATTACAACCTATGGCTATCATTCATGCTTGGCTCAGATCATGTGGGCCAGTCTTTTAAAAAGTAAAAACAGTTTTAAAACCAGAAGTGTAGCACTGAGAAAAGGGCTAGAAAACAGCTAAGACAGTCAGGGTCTTCACTCATTTCTAACCAGCGACATCTGCTGAAAATGAAGGCAAGATGTGACTCAACAGTGATGCTACCCAGGTAGAAGTACTTGCCTGACACTCATTATTTATGGTGGAATATGAAATATAACCATTTAGGAGTAGAGGTTATTAAAAATGGAAATGGATCTGAACCCAAGTCAAATCAAATCAACGTTGCCAGGAGAAAGTGGAAAGGAAGAGGAGAAAATAATTTATTTAAAAGATTTCAAAAACAAGAGTGCACTCTAATATTCAACCTGTTGATCAATTATAAAAATAACCTAATGAATTAAAAGTGCAGATTTATATCATATTTCCCAAACTCTTGTTTTAATGAATTGAATTGAAGTGGATGCAATCATTTAAAGAGATAACCACTTCTTCGATTTTGCCTTTTAATTCATAGTTCACCCTGTAAGTCAAAAACAATTGTTGAAGAGATCTCTCTCACTCCACCTCCACCACTGCCCCATAACCCCTCTGGGAATTTGGCCATCTTAAAAATATGTCAAATCGAGTTACACACTGCCAACACACAATATCGAACAGCCCTTCAACTGCCTGAGCTGTAAACCTCCTCCCCAAATCAATTTGTATTCAACTCAGTATTCACTAAAGTCAAGGTTACAACCTTTGAATCTTCTCTGCTTGACTAAATGGAAGCCTTGTGTTTCATTATTCCCCACAGTAGGCAGTGCAAGCTGCCACTCACCGATAGAATTTTACCCAGTCTAGACAGCTAAAAACAACCTTCTTTTTAGCTGGACTTTGTAGTCTGTCATCAGAGGAAAAGGCAGCCTCAATTTCAGGATTAGGATGTAAAACGAAGCATTCTCTGGATACTGATTCTCGGTTCCCATCTAACACAAATGATTCGCCAACAAACAAGGGAAAAAACCCTCTGTTTCTCTCTGACTTTGTGCGCAGCTCTTTATCAGGCAAATTACTGTGTGAACCTGCTCAGTACCTCACTGAATACAAAAAGGCTGCAACCTCAGACTACACAAATGGCTTTGTTTTACTGAAAGAAATCCAATTACACCAGGCCGGCAAATGTCTACAACAGTTCTTAGTAAGCTGATGATTCAAGATGGATGACAGTGTAAAACCACTAACTGAAAGGAAAAAAAGGCACTTTTAATCCTTTTCCTTCACACTCTCCCTCTACACTTTTCCTAGAAGAAGCTTAAAACCCAAAATATGCTGGTGATCCTGCTCCACAGGTAGGACATTAAGTAGAAGCTACACAACAGCAGCAGAGAATTAACACAAGGAGGATTAAGGCTTTACAATCACAATCTCACCCCAGGTTACCACAACTTAATCATTTTGCTGAGAGTCACAAGTTCATTTCCTGAGTACAGGAGGAGCCATTTTCACGTAAACCTGAACACCAGTTAACAAAATGCTCAACACTACCAAACTGGGGATTATCTATTCAAGGTTGAACTCCTCTGAAAAAAATAAAATGTTTTCTATTATTGCCACCCCATCCACCACTCCCTCCCAGAAAACTCTTCCAAAGTCGGTTTACTTTCCCATTCTCCTATCAATTCCATATTTTCCTCAGCTCTCGGAAGCCATACTAGAGTACTGTTTTAAAAAAATCTCCATCAAAACTGATTTTTCCTGTCTTCCTCCTCAGGCACCTGGGCCTCCCATAACCACAGCTGATGGAATTAAAACGTCTCAGTGTAAAAGTAAAAGCAAGACATGTATTTGAATACAAGTTTCCTGGTCAAGAGTGCAAGCAATTCTTGGGCAATCTATGCAAATATAAGTTTGTGGAATCCAGGGATCAAAACACAACATTGTAGCACTGCTTTTCACAATACTAGAATGTGGGAGCACCTAAATTAACCTTTACAAATGCAACATTAAAAATCTGATTAACAATTATTTCAGAGAGATACTTAATGTTATTTCATTCTGCATCCTCCCTATAGCAACCCCATATTAAACTTTCTTGTGTCATGTGGCATTCTTTGGGGAAGAAAGAATGGTGAGACAACCTGCCAATGCCTGTTTGGCAGTTGAAATCAGACTCTACGGGGGCAGATGACAGAACCCAGGCTGACTCACCTCGCATATTCTTTTGAGGAGTAACCGAGCTCCAACCTGCATGAGCCATCAGTTTTTTTTTTGTATAAGAAACTACAGATGTGAATTTACCTCACTATTCTGACAATACATTAGGTACATCAATGCACCATACCACTGGGTTGCCTTATTTAAGGAAATTTCAAACATTTGAAAATTCTAAAGGGGCAATTTTGAAGAACCATAGAATACTGGTAATTTACTCTGTAAATTGCATAAAGCAGAAATCTGCAACTTTAATACAATGTTAATTTGAGAGATTATCATAGCCTCAAAAATACTTTGAAAATACAATGTCTAACTCTGGCTGGGTACAATCCAGAAATCTAACCAGTTGTAAACTTATTTTTCCAATAATTACATCCAACAGAAAATCTTGCATACACCAATTTAGTTTCAAACCAGCCCAACTACATTTTATGGAAATCAGTTTGACACTGTTCAAGGTTTTGGCTTCATGCATGCTTATAACCGGAGATTAACAGCATTATCTAGTTGTACTTTATAGGAGGCATCATCACTTAATGTTTTTGAAAGAATATTGGAGAAATTACACCTATTTCAATTTCAAGTATTTAAAACATTGCTTATGGCATATGCATCTAAATATATTTAGATGTAAAAAAACGAAGCTTTCATGCTAGACGAAAGATGTCAGCAGCCGCAATCGTATCGTAGTTTACCAGCAGCAACCAACTGTGAATAATGACAAACCAGACTGCCAAGTTGCAGGCTGCTTTGCCCACTGTACATTGCCAGATAAACTGGGAACAAAAGCATCCTGCTGCACCTCCTGCTGATTTCCATTAACCCCTGCTGCTGCTTATTATCTCCTCAGGGCCCAAGTACTACAGCAGCCACCTCCAATGCCATGCTTCTTAATAAATGTGTCTCTGCTGATGTAAACAGACTGCATCTGCACACCATCACAGAATTGGTTACTAAGCAATCCAAAGGTCAAAGATAGGGGAAATCTGCATTCACAGAAAAGTGCATAGTTTATTTTTGAAAAACAGTCTGAAAGTAACTGGTGTATACATAAATGCCAGCTTGCAGTTGCTCTACCTTCAACTGGCTGATGATTTTAGATGCAAAATTCTCTCGCTCTGCCAAAATAAAGTCTTAACAATCTGTTCAGGGATCTAAATCTACTATATATTGTTTAGCACAAGAGGTGCTTTAAATGTTTTTTTTTAATTGCCATTAGCAGCACAATATTTCAGCCCTCTAATAAGCTGTCTGCAGAATGGTAAAATGCTGATTTGCTTCTGGCTTCTACTGACAGAATGGCTGAGGTTAAGTGTTTGAACACAGGAAGGAAAAAATGGAGGTGGGAAAACAGGACAAGGAGCCTAGATAATTCTTTCAGATCTCAGTGGTAGTGCAAATTTGGCCATGATAAAAGCTAGTTTTTTTTTTTGGGTACAAGATGAAGTTTTGTTAAACAGGGAGAGCATTTTGTTTTGAAAAACATATTTGACATTATGTTTGGGAGAGGGTGGTGACAGGAAACTAATTTCAGGTCAACTATTGTTACCACATCAATTTAGTTACCATATTGTTGATATTATGATAATAATACAAAGGGGGCAGAGGACAACTGAATTATCTACAGTCTGTGTAAACCTTTTGGTATAGGAATATATTGCAACAAAGGTTTTGGAGAAAATGAAGAACAGAAAAGTGAGGTTTCAAAAGGTTTTAGGATTCCTTTATAGATACTTTAAATGTTTTTTGCATTAATTACAGGAGTATGCTGTATGCAATTTATACAAATTAAGATTTTGGTTAAAAAAAAATAAGCAGAGTAAATGGATGTGAAAATGTAGAGAAAGTGAGCAATGGGATCAAATCCTATTGTAAGTTTTTAATCAGCATCTTACCAATGAACCAAACTTGAATGAGTGAAGCTTTGTCATAGCTAAAAACCACCCAACCCATCCACCCTCCCCAACCCCCACCTGCTCCCACACATCTCAATAATCCTTCACCCACTTAAAGAGAGCTGGATATAACTGTTGAATTCTTAAACACAAAGTTTGATCTTTAAGCTGTTGGCTGTAGGCATATTTTTCTCAAAAACTAAAGATACTCGGTCAAAATGCTTTTAACATTGGTGCTATTCCAGGAAGATTTTGTTCCACCAAATGTAAGAAACCCTTCTAAACAAACTTACTTTGAACATAATTCCAACAGAAATTGACAAGTTTTGAAAACTAAAACAGTGCTGAGTTTCTTCTTTCTACACCCGAAAGCAAAACACATCTCCATCAGAGACACAGCTAGCTTATTAAAAAAAAGATTTCAATCATTTTGAATTCCTAGTCATACACACATTCATTGCCATTATTATGTTCAAAGTAATGTCTCTGGTCATCTGTGGGTCTGTCAAGTTAAAGTGATCACTTGAGGACACTGGCATATTCTTATTGCACCAATGTGAGAAAAAATGCCATTTTATCACTACAGTAGACTTGTGAAATTTCCCCAAGCTGAAATCTGTGGCCTCTAGCTATTCGGGCATGTACACAGTTAATATGGAACAGCTCATCTACTAAAGTATAAAAGGGAGAACCTATTTGAATGCCATACGACGAGACAGGACTGAATGGTACTAGAGGGCTGAATGGCCTCCTTTTGTATTGTAACCATTTTATGATTCTATTACATGTGCAATGGCCAAACCAAGGCTATTTTATTTGCTTTTAAATAAACTCACTTGTGACATCTATAAATTAATTTTTTTGAAATTGTAGGGTGGAGCTATTTCTATCATTCCAACTTTAATGTATCATTACCATAAATGCAACTTTTCTGTTCTTGTTATTAAGATATAGAAGCTCACTAATACTACAGAAGGTTTAAACAATAAATTTAAATAGCTTTTAAAATTATGTGGAGGACTTGGTTATGAAGTAGGAAAATTTCAACTGTTATTTTTTTTAAATAAATTTAACTTTAGACATTATTATTTGGCATAATGCCTATTCCAGTGGATAAAGTTAATGTGAAGTACAGAGAGCACGGTGGGTTGGGGTGTGTATAGAACAGAGCTTTAAAGAAAAAAGAGATAAGATGGCATTGTCCTCCACATTTACTTATCCATAGCGGCTGGGCTAGTTACAAGGAAACAGAATTGAATACCTTAAAATGACTTAATCTGACTGCACAGCAGTGAAAACTGATATACATGAGAAAAAACAAAAAATATCCATCCTTATATACATCCAAAAGTTTTAAACCATTTCAACTGGCATGTTTAACAAACATATAAATCTATATGAAAGTCTACATACAAAAATTATGGGTTAATATTTTAACTCAAGTTACATACAAACCTCTATCTTATCAGTTTTAGCATCTCCCCAGTACATCTTTCTTTCCTTGTAGTCCAGGGCTAAACCATTTGGCCAACCCAATGAAGTGTTAACAAGGATAACTCTGTCTGATCCATCTAAAGTAGCACGTTCTATCTTTGGAATCTCACCCCAGTCTGTCCAGTACATGTACCTGATTGGAAGAAATAAAGATACAAATGTGGCATTGGCTGCTTGTATTTAAAACAAAAATAAACAACGTCCTCACTACCATGACTTATCATCCTTGAATTTCAAAAGGGGAGAGGGAGCAAAATATTGTTACACGATACTCGCTACAAAACATATTCTGACTTCAAACACATTTAACACAGTATCGACAACTAAGAGGGGCCTATGGTTGAAAGCTAATGCAGAGAATTTCTTTCTCTCCAACTTGTGAAGGTACATGAAATAAACCTTGAGAATTTCAATGCTATTTTCCATAGTAAAAGTTCACAGCAGAGTACCATTAAATTTTATGAAGTCCTTACAATGTAAAATACAATTGTTTCTTTAATGTTAGAATATTTTTCCCCCTCCATCAAGACAACCTTTTAAAACTCAAGAACACAAATGAATTTAATGCAGGAAATCAACAACAAGTGGACTTCAGCAAAAAGATTTTCCCTAGAACATGCAAGAAATTTTAGATATGTTCTTACCCAGACATTGGATCAAGCACAATTGCTCTTGGTTCATCCAGGTCCTCAGAAATTAGAATCTTGCGCATCGTACCATTCAGCCTAGTTACTTCAATACGGTCAGTGCCAGTATCTGTCCAGTAAAGGTTCCTTGCTACCCAATCTACAGCAATGCCATCAGGATGGTTGATTTGGGAGGTCACAACAAACTGACTTCCTGAGCCATCCAAGTAAGCACGCCTTATTGCATGTACTTCATCATCAGTCCAGTATATATATCCTTCCACAGGATCATAATCTATTGCAATTGCATGGCGGATATCATCCAGCTGTAAGATGACATCTGTAAAATCAGGAGTGTCCAAAGATATCCGCCTTAAGTCAGTTCGTCGAGCCAACAGCAATAACTCAGAGGCACCTTTAAAATAAATTAATTTTGTTTTTCAAAGATACACAATAAGCATACAACTGGCAACATTCTGTTTGCAGCCTATTGACCATCTTGCTAAATAATTGTTCAATACAAGGCCAACCTGAACAGAAATTTCATGGTATTTAGTCAGGGCATGGCATAAAACACACTTAGCAAATAGAAAGACAAGAAAGACACAATCAGACAGAAATAGACTTTAAGACGTACGATAACATAATTATTTCTTTTCAACCAGTTGATTTCACTTGGTAATAAAATCGTTAAGGTATAAAGGGCTGAACTACTTCTGGTGAAGCAATTTGGTTTGTACAGCTGTGCGTGACCAATGGGGTACCACCATTCAGCTTCAGATATTTTACTCTCAGCCTTGCAGCAGTTTTATTGCTGCGATTGATGACAAAAGCAGCTTTGTTGCTGGGAAGTGATGGGCTAAAAAAGCTGTTAGGTGCATATAAGTCATGACTCTATGGATCATCAATGTGACTCAAAATAACTTACAGCATCTAATTACTATGGCTGAATGGTATTAGAAGGAGCAAGAGAAAGTATTATTTTTCTAGTTCAATGTTGAGCAGTGCTTCTGTATTTTGTTTTTCATGCTAAGCAATGGCTAGATATTTGGACCATCTTTTTAATAAATAGGTCTGCTTATAAAGAAAGTAAGTGGTAAGTTGAAAGTCCTGAGTAGATAAAAATCTGGGAGTAAAACAGATATATGTATATGTACATTTCATAGGCCACAGAGCAATTTTGTGAAGTAATTTTTACTTCATAGGGAAATATTGGAAGTTTAGCTGTTAAATAATCCTGTTGCAAATTTCCTGGGTTTGATGAAGCGTATACTCCTGATAAAGTTATCTCTGCAATTTGAGTCTTTATGCTGATTAATGGGTTCTCCATTACAGACACAATTTGGCATCATTACCACTATAATCCTTGTTCCTGGGAAAACGCCAATTGGTGGTGTCATTATTGCAAGCTGTGCAGATTGGATATGGGCTTTATTGAAGGATAATTCAGTGGCAGCAGTTAGTGAAGAGTCCTACCGGCCTACAAAAGGACTGCAAGTGACTGGGTAATGTTAACAACGTATACTGCAGTGAATCAATTAAAACTGTAAACAATTAAGTACTTTCTTTATTTGTCCCTGAATTTCTATGGTTATCAAAATAAAAAATATCCATACTAGTCACCTGATACATATATTCCACATTTTGTAATCAATGTTGAGTTTTTTCAGATCAAGCTGGTTAGATGTAAGGCTCTTTTTATATTTCCCAACCTCAATGTTAATAAGGAATGTGGATGTCTCCCCCTCACCATTTTAGGATATACTTTTATTTCCATTGATACAAAACGTTTTACAGAATAGAATATATATTTCCAGGATAGTTAACCGTGACAGCTTTCCTTTTGTTACCAAAACAGCCATTTGAAAAATCAGGGGCATCCTCGCATGCGCATGTCCTAGCAAGATTAAAATCAGTCTCCCTCCAAGAAGCATTTCTTTCTCGCTTTGGCAGTGTTTTTATTACACAAATTTCAGTAAGGATGAAAAAAACCCACAATTTTTGCATATCTACAAAACTTCTTCCACTGCTGCAAGTTTCCATTTATCAGGTTTCACTCTATGCAGTCTTTTGCAGTTGGAATGTAAATAGCATGGTCTGGTCGTATCAATGGCTCTTGTCAGTCTCTATTAGAGACATCTCAACCAGGCAGCCAATGCTTGCACCACGCATGACCAAACATGCACTATCTCATTTAATTTAAAAACTGAGGGAAAAAGAAACAGTGAAAGTACAGATGAATGAAGAATTGTTCTTGTATAAGTCACAGGGCCACAGAACAAAAGATACCTTCTCCTTGCAGTGGTCAAAATACATGCAAGAATGGCCTAGTTGTAAATCCAGACTATTCAAAACTACAAGTTTCTATAGTTGCTGCTATTTGCCTAGGGTCAGCTCACCTCACCTTCTACTGCAAAGATCATCAATCAATGCCAAGAGGTATCCCAAAACAAAGGTTACCATTTTGCACTCTTAAGCCAGTGAAACACAACATTTGTGGGACACAATTAACTCAGCATTCAAATAACTAGAAATTATTTCTTGTTGGAGAGGATGGAGATTGAGGTATTTTTAATCTAACTTTTCTTGACTATACTTGTTTCTAAAAAAAAAACTTCGTTCAGAATGTCTATCGGAAGAGGAGAAATTGTGTAATTTCCAGCCTGTTAGAGACTCTGCATGCACATTCAGCAGGTTTAATACTAGCAACGGTTTGTTGGTCTTCATTGTTGGGCTTAAGCTCTAACGGTGGGATCTAGAATCAGGGAGGATCCAGCACACCTGACTAAATGCAAGGCATACTGGACAGATCAAGAAGCAAGATTTTTTTTTGAAGTCTGCAGAGCCAACATATAGGAAGCAATTTTTTTTACTGTAAAAATTGGGAACATCTCCTTTTAGGTAGGATATGTCTTGAACACTTTAGATAAAACCTTGATGCATTGGGAAATACTTCAGAACAAGTTTTTCTCCTCTTCTCTCAAACTTCTATTTATTTTTCTGTAGAATATTCTTCTAATCAACAATAGTTGATAATTTATTACAACACCAGAAGTAGGAACTTGGAAGTTTATTGATTATTACACAGATGAAGCCCATTGAAATAATTCCATATTTTCAAAATCATTATGGCACAATGGTTTAGTGAAAGTGTAAAAAGCTCTATAAAGTGTAACAAACAAGGTTTAGAATTCTCCAAATCACAATGAGGTACAGCATGGGATAAACAGTACCTCTGTGAGATAGAAATCTTATTTCCAGGAGTGAGATTAATTGCAAGTCTATGTTAACAAAGCATTCACTATACCCCATGTGAACCTCATGGGAAGCACTGGTTTGCTATTGCCTGCATATTAATCAACCCTAAAGACAACAAAGCAAGTGACTGTAAATCAGAGGTTGAACTTTGTATTTGCTATATTCATATGCTGAAAGGGTATAAGTTTTCGGGTTTAAATATTTAACAATTCATTTATGTAAAAGGTCAAAAGAGCAGTGATTTCTGCCTTTTAGTGGTACTGCTCTAATTTTCTAAAATTAATTTTTCATAAATTACCATCTTTGCACATTGCCCCATCTTCTAGTAGCTGGACACCAGTTGGACAGGCACACTGGAAGAATGGTTTGATTGGAGACATCAGGCACAAGTGGGAACAACCACCATTATTGCTTCCACAGGGGTTTGTAGCTGTTTGAATAACAGAGCTTGTAAATATTAATACAACACACTCAACTTCAAATTTTGGCCAACACATGCTTTAATGCTTAAATACAAGGAATTATTTTACATTAGGAGTTATATTTTGTAAGTTTTCATGTACTTGATGCACTTTCGTACAGAAATAAAAACCTAGGTGCATGTTGAGAAATAAGCTGCGTTTTAAAAATAAACACATCAAATGCATTATTTAAAATTGTTTTAAGCACGTTTCACACAGCTGTATTGTGCATGCAACATGTTACAGAGAAAGCGAAGTGCACAGTGCATGCAGTACATTTTAGATACAAACCATTATGTCAAGCAATCTTAGCCCATCTACTGTAATTAATACTATTATTTTCATTCAATGAGAACTGAAGAGAGGTAAAAAAGCAAAACTGGTGTTTGAAGTACCATGAAAATCAATATCTGAAGAAAATAAATATATCAAACATATATTGAAACACTAAACTAGGTACCAAATTCAATTAACCATGTTCTATCACCTTTCACAGATCCTCTTTCCCTCCAATCAACCACACACATTTTTTCTCCCTCTTTTGGTTCATCCATGCACAGATGGATTGTTTGGAAAAGCAGTTGGTTCCAGCCTTCTGATGTCTACTACCAAAAAAATCCTTGGTTGGCTCACCATTTATTTCCCACACATCTGGGCATAAGACGAAAAGATGGAGCTATTTTCTGGTTTTAGTCCTCGTCAACTCTCACTTTGATAAGCAATAGTCAGAAATCTGCACTTTTCCACTTCATGCTACAAAGCTCAGGTATATCAGCTTTCTTTTGGCTCGAAGACACAAAAATTTTTTCCTCTTTTTCTCATTTTTCATCTCCCTAGGCCATGCAAATTTATCCCGGTCAAAAAGGAGGGCTCGATGAGAAGGATGAACTACCTGTGGTTAACAAAGGCGGTCAAGGAGAGTATCCAATCAAAAACTAAGACATAGAAAGCAGTGAAAACTAGTTGTAGGCCAGAGGAATGGGAATTTTTAAATTTTTAGGGACCAGCAGCAGATGACTAAAATGCTAATAAAGGAGGGAGAAAATTGATCATGAAAGTAAATTGGCAAGAAATATAAAAACAAACAGCAAGAGCTTCTATGGGTATATAAAAAGAGAGTAGCTAAAGTGAGCGTGGGACCCTTGGAGGATGTGACTGGAAAACTTATAACAGGGAACAGGGAAATAGCAGGTAACTTAAACCAATATTTTGCATTAGTCTTCACAGTGGAGGACACTATAAACATCCCAAAGATATCAGATAAGCAAGGAGCTAATGGAAGGAAAGATCTTGTAACAGTCTCTATCACGAGGGAGAAAGTATTTGACAGACTAATGGGACTAAAGGCAGACAAGTTAACATGACATGATGACCTGTATTCAAAGGTTTTAAAGGAAATGGCTGCAGAGATAGTGGAAGCATTGGCCAAAATATTCCAGAACTCACTGGATTCCGGGAGGGTCCCAGATTGGAAAACTGCTAATGTAACACCCCTGTTCAAGAAGGGAGGGAGACAAAAAGCAGGAAACTATAGGCCAGTCAGCCTAACATCCGTCTTTGGGAAAATGCTAGAGTTCATTATTAAGGAAGAAAGAGCGGGACATTTAGAAAAGCTTAAAGCAATCAGAGTCAACATGGTTTTGTGAAAGGGAAATCATGTTTGACTAGAGTTCTTTGAGGATATAACAAGCAGAGTTGATAAAGGGGAACTGGTAGATGTAGTGTATTTGGATTGCCAGAAGGCATTTGATAAGATGCCACATAAAAGGTTATTGCACAAGATAGGAGCTCACAACATTGGGGGGTAATGTATTAGCATGGGCTGAGGATTGGTTAACACACAGAAGACAGAGTTGGCATTAATGGGTCTTTTTCAGGTTGGAAAGACATAACTAGCGGAATGCCACAAGGGTCAGCCCTAGGGCCTCAATTATTTACTATCTATATTAATGACTTGGAGGAGGGAGCAGAGTGTATGTAATCGAAGTATGCTGACTGTGCAAAATTAGGTGGGAGGGCATGTTGTGATGAGGATATAAGGAACCTGCAAGGGGATATAGATAGGCTGAGTGAGTGGGCAAAAACTTGGTAGATGGAGTTTAATGTAGGAAAGTGTGAGGTCATGCACTTTGGTAGGAAAAATCAAAAGGCAGATTATTATTTAAATGGAGGGACACTCTAAAAAAAATTCAGCACAGAGGGATCTGGATGTTCTTGTGTATGAAACACAAAGTTAGCATGCAGGTGCAGCAAGTAATTAAGGCAGCAAATGGAATTTTGGCTTGTATTGCTAGGGAGTTGGAGTTTAAAAATAGGAAGGTCTTGTTACAGGTTGTTGGTGAGGCTGCACCTGAAGTAGTGTGTACAGTTTTGGTCCCTGTACTTATGAAAGGATATACTGGCCTTGGAGGCAGTTCAAAAGAGATTCACTAGGCTGAGTCCTGGGATGAAGGGGGTGACTTATCAAGAACAGCTAAACAACTTAGGCCTCTATTCATTAGAGTTTAAAAGAATGAGGGGTGATTTTATTGAAACATACAAGATTGTGAGTGAGCTTAACAGGATAGATATTGAGATGATGTTTCCACTAGTGGGGGAATCTCAAAGCAAGGGACATAGCTACAGAATAAGGGGCCACTCATTTAAAACTAAGCTGCGAAGGAATTTCTTCTCTCAGAGGGCAGAGAATGTCTGGAATTCTCTACCCCAGAGAGTTGTGGAGGCTAGATCACTGAAAGTATTTAAAGACTAGGTAGATGGATTTTTGAAATATTGGGTAGTTAAGGGTTATGAGGAGCTGGCACGAAAGAGGGGTTGAGGCCTGCAGCAGATCAGCCATGATCTTATTGAATGGGGGGGCAAGTTTGAGGGGATAAATGGCCTTCTCCTGCTCCTATTTCTTATGTTCTTATGCATCATTTTTGTTTGTTTTCTGAGCACAATCAATGTCATTTTAAACAGGTTGTCAGGAAGCAGGCAATAACATTCTGGGAAAGAGACTTCCATCTTATTTTCCCTTTCTCACTATGAGAAGGGTGCCTGGTTTCTGCTCAAGAGTACCCCAACAGGTGGGTCAAACATCTTGTCTGTCCCATTAGCAGCAGTGCAAGTTGATACTCCCAAAACACTGTACCAAAATCAAGTTAGACTATATCTTAGCTAACTGAGCCTTATAAAATCCAAAACACTTGTGAAAACTTTACACACTTGAGATCAGCCACCACAAAAATAACGTACTGAGTGAAGTCTTGGAGTTTGGTGAGATGGGAATTCGGTGAAGGGGGAGGAGTTGTTTTTTTTCCTCTTTCTTTCTTTCTCACCTCATAGAAATTGGTTCATGCTCTACTACAGGGAAAGGAGCTAGCTGTTTGGCGAGTATCTGGTCAGTGGGTAAGTTCTATTCTATCTCTAAGATTTAAAATAGCATACAATTTAGTGGTAAAGTTAATAAAATATATAAGAAAACAACTTAAAGTGATTAATATAATTAAGTAATTATTTAAAACACAAAGAATGACAGGACAGGCGATGCAGCAAAGCTGAGGCATGTGGGAGCTCCTGGATAACATTGTGATCCAGGGAAAACACATCTACAGTAAGTGTTTGCAACTTGAGGAACTTCAGTTCAGAGTCAGAGTCATTGAGCTGGAGGCTGAGCTACAGACTCTGTGACACATCAGGGAGAGAGAAAGTTATCTGGATGCTTTATGCCAGGAAGCAGTCACACTACTTAGGATAGTGTCTTCTGATTTGGTCAGTGGTCAGAGACAGGAGGGTGTGACTGCGAGTGAGGCAGGTAAGGTGACCCAGAGGGCAGGAGTGTGAGCCTCTACAATTGTAAAGCAGGTTTGAGGTTCTCTCAGCTTGTTTGGATGAGAATGGGGGCTGTAGGGTTGAGGAACAAACTGTCCATGGCACTGTGGTATGGGAAGCCATCCAAGTTGGGGAAGCAAAAAAGGAATGTAATGGTTGCAGGGGACAAATTGGTAAGGGGGATTGACACTGTTCTCTGTAGCAAGGAGCAAGAGTCCAGACAACTTTGTTGCCTGCCTGGTGCTAGGGTTCAGAATATCTATCTGGTCAGGGATGGAGATGAACTTGCAGTGGGAGGGGGAGAATCCAGTGGTCATGGTCCATGTAGGTGCCAACGACATAGGCAGGATGAGGAAGGAGGTTCTGTATAGTCAAAATGATGAGTTAGGCACTAAATTAAGCAGAATCTCAAAGGTAATAATTTCTGGATTATTACCTGAGCCATGTGCAAATCGGCATAGGACAAATAAGATTAGAGAAATGAATGCATGGCTCAAAGACTGGTGTGTGAGAAGTGGGTTCCAGTTCATGTGGCACTGGCACCAGTATTGGGGAAAGTGGGATCCGTACTGTTGGGACAGCGTACACCTGAAATGTGCTGGGGCTGGTGTCCTCACGAGCCACCTAACTAGAGAAGTAGAGAGGGTTTTAAATTGAATAGTGAGGGCAAGGGATCAAATTTGGGAAAATGTGGCAAACAAAAGAGTATAGGCAAGTATTTATATGGGAAATGATAAACAGACTGTGACAGGGAGGGACAGAGAGTACAAATCTAAGAATAAATCAACAGAAAAAGCTAGACGCTACAAAGATAATAAAAGGACAAAACTAAAGGCTCTGTATCTAAACTCACGTAGCATTCGAAACAAAACAGATGAACTGATAATGCAAACAGAAATAAATAAGTATGATCTGATAGCAATTACAGAGACATGGCTTCAGGATGACATCAACTGGGACCTGAATATTGAAGGGTATGTGACATTTAGGAAGTAAGGAAAAGGAGAGGGGTGGTTCTGTTAATTAATGATGGTATTAGCACATTACAAAGGAATGACCTAAGTTCAGGGAACCAGGATGTAGAAGCGGTTTGTGCTGAGGTGAGGAATGATAAAGGGAAGAAGTCTCTTGTGGGAGTATACAGGCTCCCTAATTGTAACTGCACAGTAAGACAGAGTGTAAAAGAAGAAATAAAGGGAGCTTGTCAAAAAGGTACAGCGATAATCATGGGGGATTTTAATCTACATATGGACTGGAAAAATCAGATGGGCAAAGGTACGTAGATGAGGAGTTCATAGAATGTTTTTGGGATAGTTTCTTAGTATAGCATGTTCTGGAACCAATCAGAGACCAGGCTATACTAGACCTAGTATTGAGCAATGAGATAGGATTAATTGATAACCTCCTAGTGAAAGCACCCCTAGGTGGCAGCAATCATAATCTGAGTGAATTTTACATTCATTTTGAGAGAGAAACGAGTGTGTCCAAGACTAATATTTAAAACTTAAATAAGAGCAATTATGAGGGCATAAAAGCAGAGCTGGCTAAAGTGAACTGACAAATGAGATTAAGGGCGGTAAAGTCAATAGATGTTCAGTGGCAGACATTTAAAGGGATATTTCAGAATACAGAGAATATATAAATTCCAATGAGAAAGAAAAATTCCAAGGAGAGGGCCCACCATCTGTAGTTAACTAAAAAAGTCAAGAACAGTATTAAGCTTAAAGAAAAAGCATACAATTACACAAAGGTGGTTGGCAGCTCAGAAGATTGAAAGGAACATAAAGAACAGCAAAGAATGTCAAAAAGATTAATAAGGAAGGAGAAATTAGAGTATTAGAGAAAGCTAGCTAGTAATATAAAGACTGATAGTAAGAGTTTCTATGGATATTTAAATAAGAAAAGTTAACAAAGTGAGCATTGGTGCTATAGAGAGTGCGTCTTGCAAATTGATACTGGAAAGTAGGGAGATGGCGGATGAATTGAACAGATATTTTGCTTCAATCTTAACTATAGAGGACACAAGTAACATTCTGGAAATAGCTGTAAACCAGGAAATGGAAGGGAGGAAGGAACTCAGGAAAATTACAATCACCAGGGAAGTGGTACTGAGCAAATTGTTCGGGCTGAGGATGACAAATCCCCAAGTCCAGATGGACTTCACCCTCAGGTCTTAAAAGAAGTGGCTAGTGAGATAATTGATGATAATTTTAATTTTCCAAAGTTCCCTAGTTTCAGGAAAGGTTCCATTAGATTGGAAAATAGTAAATGTAAATCCTTTATGTAATGGAATAGAGTAAAACATAACTGTAATGAGAAAGCAACCCAACAGTGTAACTGGAAAAGCAACCTTAAGTCACTACACTTAGAGACTAATGATTGGAATTACAATTATGTCAAGGTTTATGAATTTTTTTTTTATAAACTAGGTTTGAGACCCTGTGGACAGTTCTTACATAACTATGTGGAAATACCCAAGTGTTTTCTTTCATCGACCAAAACGCAATCTATGTGAAGAACTATCATTTTCCCCAGCATTAGATATAAGAATTAATTTGAAACATTAATTTAAGTATTGAACATAACCACATACAAAGGTTAAAACAGGAAATGTATAATATGCTGCAAGTTATTTTCAGTTCTGAAAGGATAATTTCTTAACCCAAGCAGCAGCACGTAGATCAGAATTTTAGGATAATACCTGCTGTTCAGGAACCTAGATACTTTTGAGACATTGAGTGAGCATAGATTCACTGTTACTCATAACTTATAACTACACTAACTTATAATTACAATAACTTTGTCAAATCAACATATGACAGTTCTATCAAAGGATTTCAGGTGGTATCACATTTTATTTCCTACAAAATTTCCATTTGAGGATTGGTAGTTATGAGCAAACATTGGTCTTACACCCAGAGTCTCAGAACATAAGAAATAGAAGCAGGGGTGGACCATTCGGTTGTTCGAGCCTGTTCCACCATTCAAATACTCAAGGCTGATTGATCGTGGCCTCAAATTCTACTTTCCTGCCTGGCCCCTGAACTTTAATTCTCTTGTAGATCAAAAATTTGTCTAACCAAATGGGTAGAGAATTTTTACTTCTCAGTTATAATACATTGACAAGACCTCAACATGTTTTTCCTATACAGAACAAATCAGAAGAAACTGACATATTTTCATATCGCGTTCAGATATAGAATGTGCTTCTACTCTTTCTAAGAACTTGTGCATACAAATGATGATTCTCACTCAAGGGAAATTCATAATGGTTTTAGGATCAAGTGATAGTGCAGTGTGTTTCAGCATCAACAAGACTACCTAGGTCTGGCAGCATCGGCGGAGAAGAAAAGAGTTGACGTTTCGAGTCCTCATGACCCTTCTCGAAACGTCAACTCTTTTCTTCTCCGCCGATGCTGCCAGACCTGCTGAGTTTTTCCAGGTAATTCTGTTTTTGTTTTGGATTTCCAGCATCCGCAGTTTTTTTGTTTTTAAGACTACCTACCATGCCCTGGTAACAGGTTTAGGCCACTAATGACTCTCAGTTGTAAGGGGAGGAGCAGGGCAGGAGCCTGACAGGTTTTTCAAGGGAGGCCTCTCATGTTCAGCAGCATTGGATGGTGATATTCCAAGGGATCTCTTAAGCTTGATTTTTTTATTTTGAGATTGTTTCATGATGATTATCTATCCGTTTGTCTATTCCAATTACTAACCATCACTAAAACAAAGGCAGTATTTACAGCTTGCAAAGTTAGACTCTTTATATTTCATGGAACAAACTGAATGATGAAAGACTCTTTTTCTCTCTGTTTCACACACATCTGTTTTTAATTAGAATGGTTAGATTTCCAAATTATCAACACAATAGGTGAGATAATTAAGGGGCTGTTTACATCAAAATTAAACATTTTAATTTTAAAAAAATCTAATATTAATGATAACAGTATTACAAAGCTTTCTAAATATACAGAGCACAACAAACATCATAATATGTAGGCAAGCAATTTATTTTTCTCAGATTGTTCCACTCTCACTATAGTATACTGGTTATTGCTACATATATGAATTAATCCATCTGCAATACCTTTAAGTTTCCTGTACTGCAACAGTGACTTCAAAATTACTTCATTGGCTGTAAAGTACTTTAGGACATCCAGAGTTCACGAAAGGTGCTATATATATGTAGGTCTTTAGTTCTTCACCACTAAAAAGCCCTATCACAATTATCTACAAATTCACAAGGACTGTAGGTACTCCTCGAGTTGTTAAACAAGTTAAAGGCGCTATATAACTGCATATGCAATAAATGCAGATATATCCATCAGCATTGTACCACGAAATGAAGAATATATTATTCCAAAATAGAGCTGTACTTGTTTTGAGGCCATAAAGTTGATTTGTTGAGTTGAGTTAACTCAAGCTTGAATCAATTATAGGATTTAATTGCTTAGTTCGGTAACATTGTCAATTGGAAAATATTCATTAAACAATGTGTGACATATATTTAGATATATCGACTAAGATAGAATACACAATCTTACCATTGGGTTGTCTCTGCTGGTTAAAGACATGAATGTCCATGGGAGAGAAAATATTGCTGTGTACCTCCCGGCGATACTCTCCAGTGTATTTATTGCATGCATGAATAGAATGAGTGTTCCAGTCTGTCCAATATAAGGTGTCGCCAAACAATGTTAGAGCGAATGGATGTGGAAGTGAACCTTCAACCACCACTTGCCTGACAAAACAAAATTCAGATTAGAAGAAAAATACTATACCTCAGGTTTTAAACTAAACTATACTAAGAAAGTAGGAACTATCTTCCAACCAATGCTGGTTGAAATCATAATTTACATTCCAGCATTTAGAAGCTTTGCACTACAATTAAATGTCTAGCAACTTCAAAGTATAAAGACAAAAAAATACATAAAAACAGCTTTTGTGGCCACAAAATTAAAAGCTTTCACAGCCTGGGTCCTCATACATAGTTACGTAAGATTATTAGCTGAAAGAAAAGTAGCTCCCAAACTTTCAGCTCAGGTATCATGATTCAAAGGTGACTGCAACAGAAAGCCAATAAGTAATTTTTCTTTCAGCTGTAATATGTCTTGTGATTCCCTGAAGTCTGAAATAATTACCCTTTTAGGCACAAATACTGGAACTTACATCAAGAGTATTCATCATGCTGAGTAGAATGGATATATTGTTGCTTTGGTACAGTGACTGTAGTACAACAGAGTGATGTAGTACTCTGGATATCCATGTGCCCGACAATATAGTTCCCAAATCATTTTGGAATAGTAACAGAACAATTTCTTTCTCGCAACATATAATTTCTAAACTAATGATTGGAAAGGTTATGTAAAAAAGTTAAAGGAAGTTTACAATTCATTTTCATAATTAAACTAATAAATTCTGAACACAGACTCTTTGATAACTTATTTAGTTTTCTCAAAACCATTACTTACACTATTGTTCTCCATTTCAAGGATTTGGTATTCATCGCTCTCAGTGATGAATTGTCGCATTATAATGGCAATGTTGTGTGTGTTGCTCATGAACAGTTGTGCATGTTGTTGTGTCGCTTATTAACAGTGTTGCACCATTTGCTGATGAACTTTCTTGGTTTACCTGCTCTGCTGTAGATTGCATATTGATTCTGATCTGCTTACCAGTTTCAGTCTTAATCATAGATGATCTTGGGAATCTCAGCTTCATCAACAATTTTTGCTGGGTTGCAGGTTTTCAGGATTGGATCTTGTACATGCACAGTTTGACCTCTCAACAATTCAGACAAGAATTGACATGCTTGTTGAAGTGAAGTGTTCAGTTCCTTCTACCTGTGCATCAGTGAGTTGTTGCTTTACTTCCTCCTGGTCATTTGGAGGATGTATCTTGCTTGGATGGGTTGTCATGTCCTTTCTACCATTAAGTAGCTCTGCAGGCAATTTCATGTCAGCCTTGAGAGCTGTAGCTCACAGTGACAATAAAGCAAGATTTAGAGCTTCATTTGTCTCTTGGAAGTGAGGGTTCTCTTAGCACCTGAACATGTCTTCCTATGAAACCATGTCCCCTTGGGTAATGTGGTGATGAGGTTATGGTGTTGAACTCATGCCTGTTTAGCAAATTCCTTAAACTCTCTGGAGGTGAATCGGGTTCCATTATCACATATTATCCTTTCAGGAATCCCTTGCGAAGCAAACAGAATTTGTACTGTTGTGGTTATTGGTGTAGCTCTCAAATCTTTTATCTTTCTGATGAATGGGAACTTTGAATAATAGTCTGCTACTATAAGATGCCATTCTTGGTTGTGTGTGAATAAATCAGCTCCCACAGTATGCCATTGTCTGGGTGGTGCTTCACTGGCTATCATCTCCCCTCTCTGTTGTATTTCTATATTCCTGGTATACACTGCATGTAGACACCATTCTGTCAATGTCTTTTTAGATGCATATCCAGTACACAGCTGATCTTCTGAGTTTACAATTCTCCATTCCCATGTGACATTCATGTATCTTCTGGAGAAGTTCTTTCTACATCGTTTTGGGTTTCATTATTCTGGATCTAGCCAGCAGAATACCATCTTCTAGTGAGAAGTCATCTCTGATAGCCAGCAATACGGCAATATTGGTTTATGTTTGCTATGTGTCTTCAGGCCATCCCTGGACCACTTGCCTGAGAGAGCATCTGTAACTTTTGATCTTTGCTGGCCTTAGCTCTGATTTGAATCAGTTTCAGTGGTGTCACATTCATTAGATGATGGATTATTACACCTATATCTTTTATTTTTTTGTTTTTTATGTGGTGACAGATGAGATAGGGCATCTGCTAGCACAATTTCTCTTCCTGGCTTGTATTTCAGATAGAAATTGTAATTCTAAACCCTCAAGAGTAATCTCTGCAGTCTTGCTAGTGCTCTGCAAAGATTTTTCTTGTAGACCTGCTTTGGTGGGCGATGATCATTCTTCACCATGACTTATTCCCATGGAGATATTCAAGGAATTTTTTGCAAAGTGACAGGTTTCTTCTTCACAAAATGCATTTAGCTTGATCCCAGCCTTCCTGGTCTTCTCCATGGCTTCATGCTGCTGGTAGTCTTGGTCCTTTTGATCTGCACCATAGTTCTGGGTATCATTAGCTATGCCAACAGCTCCTGTATGTCTCGTCTACTTTCTGCTGGAACACATCCTAGCTCACTTTGAGGTCAAAAGTTAGATGCAGAAATTCGTACTGTTCAAAGGGTGTGCTGAATGTTGTCAATAGCAAAGATTCCTTGCCAAGCTTTACATTTCAGTAGCTATTTCTAGCATCAAGCTTGCTGAAATCCTTTGACCATCAGTATTGGCAGGATCTCTTCCAGTGTTGGAGTAAGGTAGTGATTCCTCTTTATTAAAAACTTTGGGACCCAGGCAAATTTGTAGCCATCCATTTGACCTTTTTCTCAGAACAAGCAAATTTATCCAATCTGTAGGCCCTTAGCTCTGGCAATCACTTTCTTTCCTTTCATCTCTTGGAGCCCACTTTCAAGCTTTCTTTTTAGCTCTCTTAGTATTTTACATGGAGAATGAGATACTCAAAACCTCCAAATCACCAAATCGTCTCATCAAAACACTCCACATATGTTTGGACCAGATATTTCTTGTGTCTGATTTTCCATTTCTGAGTATCTTTTTTTTCTTCCAAATTTTTCAGGAAAGATCTGGTACAGTCTGGGTGGGATGATGTTACTCTGTGCTCCAGTATAAAGTTTTAGCTTCAGATTTATGGTTGTAGCTTATTTCTCACCTTCATCCTGATCTGAAGACTGTGTGAATTGCTTCTCTCTGGGAACTGTTGCACCCAGACATTTCTTGTAGCTGAATGGTTCCTGTGTCTACTGAATCCACAAACTCGCTGTCATCTTCCATGGTATGAATGTTTTCACTTTCATTCCTCCCCCCATTCATCCTGTTGCTCTGCCTCTGGTAACTCCTCTACTATCATCTTTCTCTAATAGTTGAGCTTTCCACAAACTCAGCAGTTTAATCCATATGTGGGAAATTGCCTTCTGTCTGTGAGCACATGGTCATCCACAGTCCTTGCACATTTTTTTCTGTCTGGTGTGCATTCTTTTGTTGTGTTTCACTGTGTCAACCCCACTACTTCTCTCTTGACTTAACTGAAGGCTAGTTATTTGAGTAATCAGCATCTTTATCTGTCTGTTTGCTTCTTGTGCTCTGTCAGCATCAACAGCCTGCGATTTTGAGAGCTTGTCTTTTCCAATTTGAGCTTTTTGTACATCAGGGTATGCAGAACTTCAAGTGATGTGATCTACCAGTCTTTCATCTTTTTCTTTGGATTTACACTTACACGCTACATTTCTCAATCTTAAGAAACTGTCAACAGGTTCACCTAAGTGCTGTAAGCTGCAGGACTATGGGCCGGGTGCAGGAAGGTGGGATTCGAAAGGGCACCTGGGAGTCCTCAGGCTGGCATGGACAAGATGGGCTGAATGGCCTCCTGTGCTGTAACTTTTCTATGGTTCTATCGTTAGGCTTTTAACTTTACACTTCCTGATAATATTTTCATCCCACTAATTTTGCTAATAACAGAAACACGTTGCTTGGTGTCTTCCAGATAGGTGCAAGATTTTACTCCCACTCTTGAATGCTTTATTCAACAAATACAAATGTACATGTTACCTTCTAACTTCCTTACTGCTTCCCCAATTAACATCTCAAATCTCCTATATGTATCAAAGCACCCAGGCTAGCTGGCTTTAATCCAATTTAAACACACACACACATACATTCACATAGACACCACTAAACTCTATTTTAAAAAAACTTCCAATATCAATATAGACATCAAACTCTTCGTGACAGTTTTACTCAAATACCTGGTGCCACTATGTCTTATGGTTCCCTGAAATCTGGGCCTGAATTTTTCAGTCAGTGGGCGGGCTCAGCAGGAGCAGTCATGGAGCTGATCGCTGCCTGCCATCGGCTCCACACCACCATTTAAGGCGGGTGGGCCAATTAAGGCTCGCCCAGTGTAAGGTGCGAGCTGCAGCGCTCAGCACTACCTGTGTGGGCGGGGGAGGAGAGTGTTTCAGGGCCAGCGCTCTTTCACGCACATGCGCAAAAGACCGCTTGACTCTCCCTGAGGCAGCTCCGTGCCTCAGGGAGATTGAATCATTATTGAAATTATTAAATACATGGATTAAAAATTTATTTAAACTGGGACATGTTTTTATATTTAGGAAAAGTTTTTTATTTAATTAATAAAAACTTTAGGAAACCTCACCCCGCTTGTAGATGAGGTTTCCTAAAAAATGTGAAGGCCACTTAGTCTTTTCACCAATCTCAAGGTTAAAGGCAGCATTAACAATTACATTAATCACTTCCTTAATGGCCTTAATAGGCTGCTTAAATATCAGCATGCGTGCAGCCAACTCTGGCGTGTGGCCTCCAAATGAAACATCGAAAGACAGCACGATGACACCGGGTCGCACACCCGATGTCATCGCGCGTCATTTTACGCATCGGCGTGTTGGGCCCACCCCCGCATGCCAACTGAAAAATCCTGCCTCTGAAATAATCACATTTTTAGACACCAACATTGTAGCTCTCATCAAGTGCATTTCTCACATCTCACCATGTGGTGTGGAATGAGACACACTGCTTCTTTGATGCACTGACTGTAGTGCAGTAGTGAATGATGCGGCACTCTTGAAATACATGTATACTTATGCATGACAAATATTGTTCCTAAATCATTTTGGAATAATATAACACGCTAGAAATACAGACTTTATACTAAGTTAAATGGGATGATGAAGTGGCATCATTTTTATTTCATACAATGCCCCACACTACAATTGTGCCAGAGACTAAGAAAGGAAGGGAAATGTCAACTGAAGCCAGGTGATTTCCATCAGCTTAGAATCATAAATTAACACACGAGGTTCCTAGTTATTGCTTCAAAAACAGTATTTGGAAACACACAGCAATAGGTTCCAGAGAAGGGGTCAAAAAAGGTTAAGAGATTTTTTTTGAAGCACGGCAGAGACACAGCAAAGCAGATTCCAAAGTGGCTACGCAGTAAGTTCCAAACTCAGACACATTATCTAGGGAAATATCAAAGCACAAACCTGACGTCACGGGGCATACTTACACAGTCTTTAGCAGCCAATCAGTGGAAGGTGTAAGAACAGGCCCCCTATATTTCTTTTCAAATATAATACAGGGCCTCTTCTGTTTATGGTTCAGTGGATAAATGCGTCATGCAGGTTCAATCGCTTCTCTCAGTTGATACAGTGCCACAATTCCTCCCTGTGTCTCCACTCTTTGGGGAAAGGTGAGGCACGGTAATTGATCTTGACTGTGACACACTGCTCAGTCATGTATGAGCTGCTCGAATTTTGGCTTATAATTGTAAACCACTTTGATGCATCTCAAGTCAAACTTTTAACAGAAAAAGTACTGGATTCATATAGTGACTCATCATGGCACTGTGAACATTAGTGTTTCACAAACTTAATTCCTTTTAAGTGAAGTGACTACTACATATGCAAATATGGCAGCCATTTTACACAGGATTAGATGAATAATCAATTAAATTATTTTTGATAGTTTGGGTTTAGAGAAAAAAAACTGTTTGCTAGTTCATTGGATGAAACCCCTGGTCTTAAGAACAGTGCCTTGGGATCTTTCACATCCGCCTGAATTAATGTCGCATCTGAAGGGTAGCACCCCAACAATGTAGGACTTTTTCAGTAGTTCACTGAGATGTCAGCTCAATTATGTTCTCCAACTCCAGAGTGGAGCTTGAACCTTAAATCGAGGCGAGAGTGTATAGTACACACGACTCAAAGTGACAACGGTGTGTCTCACTTTTGGTTCACACAAGCCTAACTTGGAACTTTCCACTAAAGTTAATAGCTCTGAACTGGCCACTCGAGACAGAATATAAAGCCACATCCCAGAAGACACGTGCCTACATAATGGTAGCTACACACCAAAGCAACTGATTAAGTGCTTTTGAAAATTGAAATGTGATAAGGTATTTTTTGATGCAATGTTACAAGTTAGTGCCATCAAGAGGAGATAAAGGGAGAACAGTTAAAAAGGGAGAGAAAATCAGCAAAATACAAAATAAAAATAGCTAAGAACTGACAAAGTTCTGGTTAGCTAATCAGGTTAGCCAGCATCAGATCCTAGTCCACGAACAACCATGTTATTATACTTTTTATAGTGAGCAAAAGCCCAGACTTGTTTTGCCCAATTGTTGTCGACATTACAGTTCAAGTGTAAATCTTAACATTTCACATTTACACAACAAAAAGAATGAAACTAGTACTATCATTTCAAGTTCTGCAACTTTCAGATGATACTCTGAACTGTGCAAGCCACTGCTTCATATAATCAACCATATTATCCCTTTCCTGACTGACTGTAATAGCTGCACGCGAAATAGTCTCGATATAAATTCCAGCTGCCTTTTAAAGCACTACAATAAATGAGGTATAGCCCATCCAATTACACAGGAAAACAGGATTAGCACCCCCTACTTTTCCAGTGCTGCACTTAACATATAATTGCCCACCTAACTCATTCACCACAGCTAATGGAATCATGCTGTTTTATACAACTGTGCTTTATTCTCATTTAAAATAATCCTTAAATATTCAATGTAATGGTCAAATAGAAAATATTAAAACAGGCTTAGCAATAAATTTGTTTTTCTGCAGAGTACAAAAATACTCTTGCTTTCTCCTCCAAAAAAAATCGTGAGGCTGTTGAAAAGCAAGAAATAGATCAATAAAGACCACTTAACACCCCCACCTAGCACAACAGTGCTCGACATTAAAATCAAAGATGGTTCTTTGCCAATATCAAATGCCATAATTTCACCAAAATAACCCTCCTCTGTTTGTAAATCCCAAATACAAAAGGGTGGCCTTGGGCTACAGCTTAGTGGTGTACCAACATACTGTGTCATTGAGCAGTAGCCAAGATTTCACGTTTGCTATTAACAATACTTGTGTTACCGAGCAGAAATACAGTACCAGTCAAGTGGATTAAGACAAAGTAAAGTTACATCCGGTATGTGTGAGGGAGAAAAAAAAACCTTACAATTTCTAAATTTAAAAAAATGTATTTCCAGCTTGGATTAGACATGAATAAACCAAGGGTGACTTCAAAGAACCTGTTGTATGATGGATATTTAAACAATAGAAAGCACTAAGTACTGCTGGGATCCAATAACACTAAGCTACATGCCTGAGTGAATTATATGGCTTGTGCTACATATATTTTTAAACAAACAAATTGATATCCAATAAGATAAAATCATTTGCGCATTTAGTTTTAATTAATATAACTGAGAACATAAATCAATTTAGCCTTGGATCTGTAAATGAACTGTTTCCAGCTGATCCACTGTCAAGAAGAATGAAATCTGATGTTATAAGTGTCCCTCATTTGGTTTGGTCACAACTCAACTGTAAACATTTGATTTGGGGTAAGCTGCCTCTCCAGCACACTTCAGAACTGGAGACAGTTTCCCATTTTTGTAAAATTATCACTAGCATGACTTTTCTGTATAACCCAAGTGGTCCAGTGACACAGTGTACTAACCACTGGGGAGCTGGGCTTGATACCTGCAATTCTCTACAAAAGGAATGGAGAGAGAGGGAGGAATGGCCAAAAACAACAAAGGTGTTCATCACTCTCCCACTGTCCAAAGAACTGTACATGCAATGCAATAAATAAATAGTGGCAGTCACGTCATAGGACAGTGCTATTTCATGCACATTATAAAAGGCAAGATACTGAAGTACAGTCAAGCTATTTTTTGTGCATTACACCTCACAAGAAAAGTTAGTGAAAGCAAAGTTATTTTTCCTAAAAATTATGGTAACGAAAACTAATTGAGCAAGTTACGCTGCAACCCATCATGCTGATTTTGCTCTCACATGCCCGTATTTAAAAATTGATTTAAGAGATGCGGGCACCGCTAGCTAGACCAGCATTGATTGCCCATCCCTAATAGCCCTTGAAAAGGTGATGGTGAGCTGCCTTCTTGAGCCGCTTCTGTCCTGTGGTGTTGGTACACCCACAGTGCTGTTAGGGAGGGAATTCCAGGATTTGACCCAGCGGCAGTGAAGGAACGGCAATATCTTTCCAAGTCAAGATGGCAAGTGGCGTGGAGAGGAACTTCCAGGTGGTGGTGTTCCCAAGTATCTGCTGCCTTTGTCGTTCTAGATAGCAGTGGTCGTAGGTTTGGAAGGTGCTGCCTAAGGAGCCTAGGTGAGTTTCTGCAGCGCACGTCATAGATGGTACACACTGCTGCAATTGTTCATCGGTGTTGGAGGGAGTGAATGTTTGCGGAAAGGGTGCCAATCAAACGGGCTGCTTTGTCCTGAATGGTGTCAATCTTCTCCAGTGTTGTTGGAGCTGCACTCATCCAGGCAAATGGAGAGTGTTCCATCATATTCCTGACTTGTGCCTTGTTGATGGTGGACAAGCTTTGGGAACCAGGAGGTGAGTTACTTGCTGCAGGATTCCCTGCCACTGACCTACTCTTGTAGCCACGGTATTTATATGGCTAGTCCAGTTCAGTTTCTGGTCAATGGTAACCCCTGGGATGTTGATAGTGCGGGATTCAGTGGTGGTAGTGCCACTGAATGTCATGGGGCAATGATTAGATTTTCTCTTGTAAGAGATGGTCATTGCCTGGCACTTGTGTGGCACGAATGTTACTTGCCACTTGTCAGCCTAAGCCTGGATTTGGACTTGGACTGCTTCAGTATCTGAGGAGTCGCAAATGGCGCTGAACCCTGTGCAATCATCAGCGAATATCCCCACTTCTGAGCTTATGATAGAAGGAAGGTCACTGATGAAGCAGCTGAAGATGGTTGGACCTAGGGCACTATCCTGAGGAACTCTTGCCGTGATATCCTGGAACTGAGATGATTGAGTTTTGCTAGGGCTCCCTGATGCCACACTCGGTCAAATGCTTCCTTGATGTCAAGGGCGGTCACTCTCACCTCACCTCTAGAGTTCAGCTCTTTTGTCCATGTTTGAACCAAGGCTGTAATGTCAGGAGCTGAGTGACCTTGGAGGAACCCAAATTGAGCGTCAGTGAGCAGATTATTGCTAAGCAAGTGCCACTTGATAGCACTGTTGATGAGCCCTTCCATCACTTTACTGATGATGGAAAGAAGAACTGATGGGTGGTAATTGGCCGGGTTTGTTTTGTCCTGCTTTTTGTGTATAAGACATACCTGTGCAATTTTCCACATTGCCAGTTAGATGCCAGTCTTGTAGCTGTACTGGAACAGTTTGGCTAGAGGCTCAACAAGTTCTGGAGCACAAGTCTTTGGTACTATTGCTGGAATATTGTCAGGGCCCATAGCCTTTGCAATATCCAGTGCCTTCAGCCATTTGTTGATATCACATGGAGTGAATCAAATTGGCTGAAGACTGGCATCTGTGATGCTGGGGATCTCTGGAAGAGGCCAAGACGGATCTTTCACTCGGCACTTCTTCTGGCTGAAGATTGTTGCAAATGTTTCAGCCTTTTGCACTGATGTGCTGGGCTCCCCCAACATTGAGGATGGGGATATTTGTGGAACCTCCTCCTCTAGTGAATTAATTTTCCGCCACCATTCACGACTGGATATGGCAGGACTGCACTGCAGAATTAGATCTGATTGTGGTTGTGGGATCGCTTATCCTTGTCTATCACTTGCTGCTTATGCTGTTTGGCACGGAAGTAGCCTTGTGTTGTAGCTTCACCAGGTTGACACCACATTTTTAGGTATGCCTGGTGCTACTCCTGGCATGCCCTTCTGCATTCTTCATTGAACCAGGGTTGATCCCTGACTTGGTGGCAATGGTGGATGGGGGGATATTGCAGGCCATGAGGTTACAAATTGTGATTAAGTACAATTCTGCTGCTGCTGATGGCCCTCAGGACCTCATGGTTGCCCAGTCTTGAGTTGCTAGATCTGTTTGAAATCTATCCCACATAGCATGGTGATAGTGTCACACAACACGACGGAGGGTATCCTCAATGCGAAGATGGAACTTCGTCTCCACAAGGACTGTGCAGTGGTCATTCCTACCTATACTGTCATAGACAGATACATCTGCAGGCTGGTGAGGATGAGGTCAAGTATGTTTTTCCCTCTTGTTGGTTCCCTCACTACCCACTGCAGGCCCAATCTGGCAGCTATGTCCTTTAGGACTCGGCCAGCTCAGTCTGTGCTGGTGCTACCGAGCCACTCTCGGTGATGGACACTGAAGTCCCCCACCGAGACTTCATTCTTTTTCTTTGCAACCCTTAGTGCTTCTTCCAAGTGGTGTTCAACATGGAGGAGCACTGATTCATCAGCTGAGGGGCGGGGTGGCAGTATATGGTAATCAGCAGCAGGTGTCCTTGTCCATGTCTGACCTTTTACTATAACTGTTCAGGGAATGATGATGAGATGCTTAAAAGTACTGTTAATGGTAGAACAAGGACTCGTTGGGCCCCTTGCCACTCCATCAAACCTTCATCCATATCAGCTCCAATGCTTATTGGGCCCAGATCTTGGCCTGGAAAAAAATCTTGGAACCCTCTGCAGGGATCAACTGCTTACTTCAAAGGGCCAGTCATTTCTTGTGCTGCTGCAGTAACAGCCCTACTGCTGGATTTTGTGCCCAACTAAAGCCCAATAGATCCAATCCAGGAAATGGATCAGGCTTCTGGAATTGCCTGGGCAATGAGTCCCACCCCATTGCAATACCTCCACAAATGAGAATCCAGCCTACTATCAAACCAAATTAGCAGTGTGGCTTAGACTAATAAAATGAAATTATGGTGAAATCACCTGAAATAAGGGGGTGGAGGTGGGTATACTATCGAGGGAATTGAAACAAATAATGGTGCCACCTGGAGTATACAGCATACCAATTTATATTTAAAATATTATTTATACCTGGACCTTAATGGTTAAATTCTTGTAATTATATAGGATGTGCACAGCACAGAAACAGGCAATTCAACCCAACTAATCTGTGCTGCTTATATTCCACACAAGCCTCCTTGATTCCATCTGCCTCATCTCAGCATATCTTTCTCTCATACCCTCATCTAGTTTCCTTTTGAAAACAACCGAGCCATTTTATCTCAATCACTTCCTGTGGGAAAGGGTTCCACATTCGAGCCACTCATTTCTCCTTATTTCCCTTACTTAAACTTGGGCATACAGGGCACAATTTTGAAATGTGCAGATGACACAAAACTTGGGTCTACTGTGAACTGTGAGGAGGGTAGTGACAGTCTTCAAGAGGACAGTCAGGCTGGTGGAATGGGCAGACACATGGCAGATGAAATTTAATGCAGAAAAGTGTAAAGTGATACATTTTGGTAGGAAGAATGAGGAGAGGCAATATAAATACAGCAGTACAATTCTAAAGGGGGTGCAGGAACAGAAAGACCTGGGGATGTATGTGTACAAATCATTGAAGGCAGCGAGGCAGGTTGAGAAAGTGGCAAGAAAGGCATATGGGATCCTAGACTTTATAAATAAAGGCACGAGAGTACAAAGCAAGGAATTTTATGATGAACTTTTATAAAAACATTAATTCAGCCACAGCTGGAGCAATGTCCAGTTCTTGGAAGTGCACTTTAGCAAGTTTATGAAGGCTTTAGAGAGGGTGCAGGAAAGATTTAGAAGACTGGTTCCAGGGATGAGGGACTTCAGATGATGGGCACACTGGGGTTGTTCTCCCTTGAGAAGATTGGGTTCCCCAAAATAAAATGGGGAAGGGGAAGAACTCTGACTACTTTTGAAACAATGCAAATCATATAGACTCATTCACATTTATATTTAATTTCAAAGCAACACTGCACAGACCCATTCAGACTACACATAGTTTTGATGGATATTCTGCAGTGACGTTTGACAAAATAATTCTCAACAAAGTGAAAAAATTCAGTCAGACTTACTCCCAAGATAACTCTCAGCTCAGCTTATTAACACAGGTGTTTCCTCAGGGGAAAGGTAGCAAATCTGCTTGTATCAACTCACATCCTGACTTATTAATAAGGGTTATCGCTTCAGGGAACAAACTAAAATATAATTGATAAGCTGCCTCAACTAAACCACATCATCTGCTTCATGCAGTGGTCACAGGAGAGAAGTGTGAATTTGACTGGCGTGGCCCTACCATGTCAGAGGATGAATGCATTTCAATAAAATATTCTTTAGAAACTGGGAACCAGGGTACATATGCTGGTTTCTTTTAATTATGTTGGCTTACACTAAAAATGAAGCTAGAAAATTCTCCCATGTGGCACAATAGGAAAGCTGTAAGAAGGGACACAGAAGGGTCATTTTATCAACAATCTGGTGAAACAATTAAAACCGGCTGGATCATTGGGGGGGCAGTTAAAGGGGAGTGAAAAGAGGACGAAAGAGAATAAAAAACATCTTTAATTCAACTGAAATTACATTTAAACTAATCTATGCAAATGTTATACATAGAATGCTTAAAATTTACATCACATTTATATTACAGCTATCAGAGACAAATTCCAACTTCTATGGCAACAGGGTTAGGAAAACAAAATGGCATTAGTTTTTCTGGTGACAAGATGCACTGTTGGAGGTACAATCCCCATCACTTATACCATCCACACATATCAACGGTATCCACTTATATCAGGCAAATGGCACTAATCATCTGACATCACTGCTGAAGTCAATTCCAAAAGCACCGCTTTTAACGAGTGGCTATTTTGGGCATATAGGGCCAAAGACCTTGATATTTTGATGTTCACTAGCTGCAATCAGCTATTTTTAATACTTTTGAACTGATTAGCTTTATAACAAAAATGTGCAACATTTACTGAATTTCTCAGTTATATTGCAGCATGAAAACCCTATCCAAAGGGGAATAACTAGGCGAATCAAAATGATCTGGAGTTTGTGACACAGAAAATGTCCTCAATTTTGCTTTCCGCATACCTTTCTTATAGCAAGCAAATCACAGCATTAATGCTGATGCATCCACCCACTACAAGCAATGGGAACCACACTTTATGCCCTGGGTCAATTTTTCTTTCTCTCTCTCTTCCCCCCACCCCCTCAAGAGTTCAGCCTGCTCTCATAGGCCAGCAATGTAATTCTTGCTTTTTTGACCCAAACACCTACCCCTAACATCCAAAGCCAAAGCACAAGTTGTAACTATTTAACATCTGCATAACTATTTCCCTATTACTCCCAGTGCTCTTAGTGCCTGCTCAGAATACAAAAGATGGCAAATTCTTCAAAGCAGTAAGAATAAACAGTGGAGTGTGTGCAGTGGGATCATGCACTCAGCCACTGGTCATCTCGGACGCCTTATAAAGTCACCTTTTGCACTTAACGCTTACAAAAGTATTTCTTTAATATTTAGTTGTCTGGTAGTACAGAACTTGAGTATTGCTGAAAAGAGAGACATGTCTAAGCTTTTTGTCTTGCACTCATCAGGACACTTTGCAAGAATACGAATATAAGGGGAAAACAACAACTTATTATTTTTGTGAAGAGAGTGCTTATTGGTTGACAAGTGACGTTGCCATGGAAAATGCACCAGTGATGGTGACTGACAGTTAACTGCCAAGCATTGTTTGAAATTTAAACCAGGAAGGTTGACCCTAATTGGTCAAGGTATTGCTCTGAGGAATGAGTTAGCGAATGGCTGTCACTTATTTTGTTTTGCTGAAAGGTGCAATGTGTGTTCATGTTCTTTCTGTCTGCAAAGAACAGGGCTTTGTGCGTAGCTTCCAGCACATACAAATGTGCCACATTGCAAGCCCGCCTGATGATTCTAAATTGGTTGTCAACGTAATTCTTAGCATGCTGAGGATTATTTAGCAAACGTTGTTCAATAGCGGAATCATAATGTCGGACACTGTGTTTCAAGCTATGCAAGCACAGGCTAGTTGGGTACTGTCTGAACCTTACCTGTTGCGAACAGCAATTGGGACATGCTGTTTGATATCATCCGCCAGTTTTTGGGGCATACGGCCTACATACCTAGCATCACACTAGCACTGAAATTCTTAAACCACATTATTGTGCAGGGTACAGACGGTACCCAACCAGCTCGTGCTTGCAAAACTCAAAACACAATGTCCAACATTAGATGTGATTCTGTGATTGGACAACATTTTCTAAATGATCCCCAGCGTGCTAAGAATTACTCTGACAACTGATTTAAGATAGTCAGTCAGGCTGGCAGTATGGCACGTTTGCGTATCCTGTTCTTTGCAGGCAGAAAGAACATGTATACACATTGCACCTCTTTCAGCTAAACAAAATAAGTGACAGCCAATCACTGACTCATTCCTCAGGGCAATGCCATGCCCAACCTGGGTCAAGCTGCCTGGTTTAAATTTCAAACAACGCTTGGCAGTTAACTGTCAGTCACCATCACTGGTACATTCTCCATTGCAGCGTCACTTGTCAACTAATTAGGACTCTCTTCATATACAGTATAAATTGTTGTTTTCCCCTTATATTAGCATTCTTGCAAAGTGGCCTGAGTGCAAGCTGAAAAGCTTAGACATGTCTCGTTTTTCTTTACTGTTTAATTCTTTATATCCAAATAGAAAAATTACATGAAACATTATTAATGTCTACCCCAAGACAAACGTAATCACATTCTATACTCTGGTGTAAAATGACAACCCATTATGGATGCCTTCTAACACTTGCAAACTTGCGTCGTTATTCTAAAAAGCCAGTTTGATTGGAGAAGGACCATCTCTAATTCATTTTTAAAAAGTAAATTTAGTAAGGAGTATTTTGATATGCCCTGTCCCATTTAAAAATGCCTGTTGTGCCAATGGTTGTTTAATGAAATCTACAGTAGAGTCAAATTGTAAGATCAATTCATTTCTGTATTTGAATTGAGAATGTCAAAAATCTTCCCATTTATTTCTAACAAATTTGTGGTTTATCTTTAGCTACAAACTACAGATCAGGTACTATAGAGAAGATCAAGCCTCTGTTAGGAAGAACACAGGAACAGAAGTTAGCCATTCAGCTCCCAGCACATGCTCTGCCATTTAATTAGATCATGGATGATTAGTATTTTACTTCATTTACCTGCCATGGTCCCAAGACCCTTAATACATTTATCTAACAAAAATCTATCACTCATTTTGAAATTTTCAATGATCAACACAGCAGCTTTTTTTGGGGGTCGGGGGGTTGGCGGAGGGGAGATAAGTGTTCCTTGGTTCCATGAGTGTTCCAGATTTCCACTACCCTTTATGCGAAGAAGTATTTTCTGGCATCACCCTTGAATGGCTTGGCTCTAGTTTTAAGATAATGCCCCACTTGTTCTGGACTCTCCCATCAGAGGAAATAGTGTCTCTCTGTTTATCCTATCAACTCCTTTGATCATCTGAAGCATCACAATTAGCTCATCCCTTAATCTTCTACATTCAAGGGAATACAAACCTAGTCCAACCAATCTGTCCTCAGAATTGAACCCTCTTAGCCTTTGTATCATTCTGGTGAATCTGTGCTGTACCCCTCCATGGACAATGTATCCTTCCTGAGCCGCAGTGTCCAAAACTGAAAAAAGTACTCTAAATGGAGTCTGCCCATACTGCTGCAACCTTGGAGATAAAAGCCACCATTCCATTAGCCTTTTAAATTATTTTTGTACTTACCACTAGCTTCAGTGATTGCTATACTTGGATCCCTACATCTCTCTGTTCATCTAGATTCCTAGCCTCTCACCATTTAGAAAATACTCTGATCTATCTTCCTTGGATCTAAAGTGGATGACATCACACTTTCCTATATTGAACTCCATCTGCCACAGTTTTGCCCGTTCACTTAATCCATCAATAGCCCCTTCTAACTTTCTGCTCCAGTCTACACCACTTAATGTGTCAACTAATTTAACGTAGTCAGCAAACGTCGATATTATGGCTCTCTATTCCTTCATCCATGCCATATATAAATATAGTGACAAGTTGAAGTCGTAGGACAGATTCCTGGGGATATCACTAGTCTCATTCTGCCAATTTGAGCATCCAAGCCAAAAGGTTGCCTCCAATTCCATGTGCTCATTTTTATTAATAAATGTTTTAATTAATATTTTCATGAATGAAAATGAATAAACTAACAGTTTAGACAGATCACAGTCAATTGTAGTGTTTTTTTCCTTTTAACTTTGGCATGATTGCAGTAGTATTTTTGTGTATGTCAATACTTGTTCAGCAAATTAATTGAAGGAAAGGATTTTACATTTCATGATAATATTTGCTCCCCATATTTTATCACTTTTTCTCCCTTCTCTCTTGAATATGCTGAATCTTAAGTGAGGTGCAGTTCCATAGGTGCCTGTAGGCAATTACCTCACCCAAATGGCCATCACTCACGTGAACCTCGACATTGGCAGCAAACTATTTGAATATTGATGGCTTCACAGCTGGTTCCAATTCTGTTGACACCTGCATATTTTCCAGAAGTCAACTGGATAGAAAACCTTGACTGGTTTCCCTCTTCTGCCCCTCCAAAGCCCTGCAATGCAGAGATCAGCTAGCTCCACAAACACAAATATTTAGAAAATTACACATTAAAATAAAATTCCCACTTAAAACACTACATATCACTAAAACTGCACTTACATGGGCTTCCAAATTAAATGCTGCTAAAACAAAAGCAAAGATGCAACAGGTATTAAAAGACTAGCTGCAGCACACAGTGTGCGGTTTATCACTTAGAAATGGTTCCAGTCTTGGAAATATGCCAATTAAATCCAGATGCGCATCTGTGTTTTGTGTGTCATCATACACACAGCCTGCCACAATTGTATCAGATCCCTCTCCACTCCCCACACCTCAATCATAAGAAATAGGAACAGGAGTAGACCATTCGGTCCCTCGAGCCTGCTCTGCCATTCAATAAGAACAAGGCTGGTGACCGTGTGTTTTGATTTCCACATTTCCATCTAACCCCAATAACCTTTGATTCAATCGACAAGCTGTGTGCAGCTTCAGAGGGAGAAACAAAGTAACTTGTGTTACAATTCACATTTGCGATCAGGAATGTCTTAGCTACTTTCTTCAACAGTGCATTCGGAAGAGGACCAAATTTAATGTTGATGCAAAATTTCCTTCAAAAACTTGCACTGAAACAACACTACAATGTTATTTTCATAGAACATATTTTGGGCATAATTGATTTACACCCACTTTTATGCTGTACTTGAATTTTCTTGATCTTTAACATCAATTCTGTGAAACCTCCGCTGAGACCCTTTGCTGCTCATTAACATAAGTAAGCCCCAATGCAAATACAGTTGTTGCAAATTTTAGGCGCAAAGGTTCCCAAAGTCATATTTCTGGTGGCTATTGCGATTTCTTTTATTTTGCCTCACCGAAATCTAAAATATATTTTTCCACATCTTTAAATTTATCTTTATGGAATGATTTGTATAAGAAATTGAAAAACTTCATTGTTGTGGTGCAATGCCTATTATGAATAGATAATTGTTTGATGGCTTCTTTCACTTTCATGCACAGAGGCTTGAAGAAACATGATGTTCATTTATTGCTTTCCTCAGTCCCCAATTATTCATACTGATTTTTAATTTTCCAAAATTTCCTAGATTCTGGAAAGGTCCCATCAGAATGGAAAACAGTGAATGTGACTCCTCTATTCAAGAAAGGAAGGCGACAGAAAGCAGGAAACTACAGGCCAGTTAGCTTAACATCTGTGGTACAGAAATTGCTGGAATCTATTAAGGAGGTTATAGTGGGGCACTTAGAAAATCTCAATGCAATCAATAAGAGTCAACATGGTTTTGTGAAAGGGAAATCATGTTTGACTAATTTATTGGAGCTCTTTGAGGAAGTAACAAGCACTGTGGATAAAGGGTAACCTGCGGATGTGCTGTACTTAGATTTCCAGAAGGTGTCACATCAAAGGTTATTACGCAAGGCAAGCACTTAGTGTAGGGGGGTAACATATTAGCATGGATGGAGGATTGGCTAGCTAACAGGAAGCAGAGAGTAGGCATAAATGGGTCATTTTCAGGTTGGCAAGATGTGACGAGTAGAGAGCCACAGGGATCAATGCTGGGGCCTCAACTATTTACAATTTATTTCAATGACTTATCTGAAGGGGCTGAATGCATGGTTCTAAATTTACTGATGACAGAAAGAAAGATAGGTAGGAAACCAATTTGTGAAAAGGACATAAGGAGTCTGCAAAGGGACAAAGGTTTAATGAGTGGGCAAAAATTTGACAGGTGAAGTATAATGTGGGAAAATACAAACTCATCCACTTTGGCAGGAAGAATAGAAAAGCAACATATTATTTAAATAGAGCGAGATTGCAGAACTCTGAGGTACAAAGGGATCTGGGTATCCTGATGCAATCACAAAGTTAGTCTGCAGGTACAGCAGGTGATTCGGAAGGCAAATGGAACGTTCTCGTTTGTTGCAAGGAGAATGGAATATAAATGTGGGGATGTTTTGATACAATTGGTGAGCATTGGTGATGCAAGGTCTACAGTATGGTGTATAGTTTTGGTCTCCATATTTAAGAAAGGATATAAAAGCGTTAGAAGCAGCTCAGAGAAGGTTCACGCGACATCTGGGATGGGGGGTTATCTTAGGAGGAAAGGTTGAACAGGCTGGATTTACTGGAATTTCGAAGATTGAGGTGATCTTATTGAAACATACAAGATCCTGAGGGGATTTGACAGGATGAATTCAGAAAGGATGTTTCCCCTTGTGGGAGAAACTAGGACTAGGAGGACAGAGTTTAAAAATAAGGCGTCTCCAATTTAAGACAGATATGAGAATTTTTTTTTCTCTCAAATGGTCGTGCATCTTTGGAATTCTCTTCCCCAGTGAGCAGTGAAAGCAGGATCAATGAATATTTTAAGGCAGGGTGTAAAGGGATTCTTAACTAACACGGGAGTCAAAAGTTAATTGGAGTTAGGAGGAATATAGAGTTGAGGCCACAATCAGATCAGCTATGATCTTATTGAATGGTGGAGTAGGCTTGTGGGACCGAATGGCCTACTCCTGCTCCTAATTCATATTTTCATATGATTTCCAGCAGTTTTTATACTCCAGTGTAGATTGAGATTTTTTAGAAAATTTCAGTGTGGCTCACTAACAGGAAGACGGATGTAAATTTCAGTATTATTTGTCAGTAACACTGTCTCAGAACTCAGTGGACTATGGTATTATCATACTTTCATTTTACACCACAAGGATCCACCTACACCCAACATACCCACCCACCCGTCTCCTCCCCAAAACTGGTGATGCAGGGCAAATCCATAGATGTTGCCAACTGGCCAAGACCTTATCCAAATGGGCATTCTTCATCTGTAAGCAAGTGCTAGCAGGTGCTTTGCTCCAGGAGGGAGTCACAATGCACCCTCCTGGTCCTGTCCTCACCAAATGTTCACACGCATATATTTTCCAGTGCCATTGATTAGCAACCAAGAATTCAAAATTCTAAATGATTTTCCCTCTCAACTAGGGGTTTTCGGGTCACCTGTAATACAATTGCTGCTCTGACTCAGGTCAACCAGCTCAGCACATATTGGGATTCAAACTTGGAACATTCTAGTCTATATAGCTTACTGCTAAGTCAATTCAGAACTGGATCTACTGGTGTCAGT
Organism: Carcharodon carcharias; assembly: GCF_017639515.1. NCBI lineage: Eukaryota > Metazoa > Chordata > Chondrichthyes > Lamniformes > Lamnidae > Carcharodon > Carcharodon carcharias. The sequence goes on along the minus strand of NC_054487.1, from coordinate 47,947,652 downwards.
ATTAATGGAACTTCCTTTTGGGGCCTTTTCCCACTACAGCATTGACAAACCTACCAGACTATAAACATAACATTATTTTAAGACTCTTACTAACTATTTAGTGACAGGATGAGCAAACAAACTTGAGCTTGACATTGCTAAATCACAAAGGACTCACTTTAGAAACAATACACTCCTATATTCAAGCAATTATGGCCGATGCTGGAAATTTGAAATAAAAACAGAGAATGTTGGCAATACTCAGCAGGTCACAGAGTTTTGAGAAAAGATCATCAACCTGAAAAATAACTTTATTTCTCTCAGCACATCAGGCAGCATCTGTGGGGAGTATTTCCAGCATTTTTTGTTTTATTTTACAATTTTTATTTACTTGAAAGTGGTTAAGTATCCCTGCGTAATCCTATGTTTTCCCCCTTTTGTTTCCTTGCATTCTGGACTACATTTGTGAGGTTTCCTGATCCTGCACTTTAAAACAAATTTCTAAGTCTATCTCTATGCCATCTTTGGTCATGGGTCTGCTGACTCATAAAGCTCACAAAGTGAAGATCTGAGGAAACCTAATCCAGCCCTACAATTCCATCACTATACCGATGTGGCATGTAACAGTCCTCTTCCCCTATCCACCACTCCGCCCACTCCACACCCATTAAATAACTTTTTAAGGATGTTTCTGACTGAGGATGTGGGCTGCTGCTTCTAAGGAAAAGTATACCCTGCAAAAGGCATGCAATACACAGCATATGTTTAAATACTTAATCACTAGGCCTAGTTTATTTTTATAGTAACTTCTTGGTGAACAAACTTCAAAGTCTTACAGATTATTCAGAAGTGCTTGTCATTACAGTAAATAGATTTTTAAGCATTATAATCCAGATCTCTCTCATGCAGGCTCATAAATGAACAGTTCTTTCAAAATACTTAAATTTTGCTACAATTAAATCCCATAATTAGTATGCTGCCCTCCATCACAAAATTGATGGCACCATACTTCATCAGTTGGGAAACATAATGGGTCATCCAGAGATTGTGCAAGATGCTATATACAAGTTCTTTCTTCACTTTAGATTTGTGATTATATTATATTGAATCCATATTGATGGATTTGTGCAAAAAAGTTTAAATAGAGTTTTGGGCAACAGACGGCCCTTGATATTTTGAAAGGCAGCTGATATTAGCTGATTCTTCACCTATCGCTTAACTAAAATTGTTAGAATACTGCAGTTACTCATGCAAAATGCAGTATGTGAAAAACAGACATTTTGTAAAATGCTCTTCATGGATTACCAAAGATGATCGTGGATTAAGATAATGCAAAAAAGGTGTGAATTTATGGAGTCATTATTGGTACTTACAAACTGCTAAATGTAGCTACTAGTATTTTTTTTTTTCTTTGAGCCTGTTTTAAACCAGAAAGAACAGTAAAAATAAACTCCTGGTTTTAGAATACATTCTCCAAATTCATTAAAGGTCATGCTTTCTAAGATGTCATATTCCACGTAAGAGCCAACCACTATTTCTGATGGGCAAGATAGTCCCAGCATCTGCATGATTTTCATTTTTCTACCTTCCCTTTTTCCCAATCCAACCGCTCTCTCAACCCAAAAAGGTGAAATAGCCCTGCTGTCTTAGTGTCTGAAAACATTTCTAAAGTAAATTTCTCTGCCTCATATGTGGACATTGTAATCAGGAAATTGCCTTCAAACTATTTGCTTTATACTTTTGTTCAGACTTTCTTTTTACTTTTTCCAATGCTGTTTTCTTGGTTTGTTTTACTTTTCCTCCTCTATTTAGTTATCTTCATCTTGCTTTTCCCACTATACTCTCCATCCTTTTCCTCCCTCTGCATGTAATTTTGCTTTCTTCTCCCTGCTTTCCAACGATGATTACAAATAACCAATTGCACACAGACTACTTTTCTGGCCCAATGTCTACTTTTGCAATGAGGGGTGGGGAATACACGAGCAAGCACAGAACTAAATCAGAATAACCAATTACCCTTATCCATAAAGCAGAACAGCCAAATAAGTGCCCTCAACAAAAGTAAGCAGTTTTAGAATCAAGAAGTCACATTAATAAATTCACAGGAACATAAGTCAGCATGCAGACATAGAGCTCTTGAACCTGTTCTACCACTCATTTCAATCATAGTAGATTTGCAGCTCAAGTGGCAGAAGAAATTTAATGCAGAGAAGTGAGAAGTGATTCATTTTGGTGGGAAAAGCAGGGAGAGACAATGTAAAATAAAGGGTACAATTCTAAAGGGTGTGCAGGAGCAGAGGGACCCGAGTGTGTATGTGCCTAAATCATTGATGATGGCAGGGCACGTTGAGAGTGCAATTAATATAGCATTCAGCAACCTAGGCTTATTAATAGGGTTGTAGAGTATTAGAGCAAGGAGATAATGTTAAACTTGCATAGAACACTGCTTCAGCCTCAACTGGAGTATTGCATTCAGTTTTGGGTGTTGCACTTTAGGAAAGATGTGCAGGCATTGGAGATAGTGCAGAAAAGATTCATGAGAATGCTCCAAGGGTGAGGAACTTCAGTTACGCAGATGGTTTGGAGAAGTTGGGACTGTTTTCCTTGGAGAAGAGAAGGTCGAGAGGAGAATTAATAGAGGTATTCAAAATCAGAATTGATGGGAAAAAATGTTCCCATTGGTGGAAGGATTGAGAACCAGATGGCACAGATTTAAAATAATTAACAAGTGAAGCACTGGCGATATAAGGAAAAACTTTTTCATGTAGCTGGTGGTTAAGATCTGGAATGCACTGGTTGAGACTGCGATGGAGGTAGGTTCAATCGAGGCATTCGTGAAGGAATTGGATTGTTATCTGAAAACGAAGAATGTGCAGGGCTATGGGGAGAAAGTGGGGGAGTGGCACCTGGTAAATTGTTCCTGGGGAGCCAGTGTAGACACAATGGGCTGACTGCCGCATTCTATGCTGTAACAATTCTGTGATATCATTACCCAACAAACATCTATCGCAGTCTTGAAAATTTCCACAGACCTTTGGTTGAAAAAGTTCCAAATTTCTGCTAACTGTTGCAAGAAAAAGTACTTCCTGATTTCACTCCTAAATGGCCTCTAATTTATGCACGTATGCACCCAGGTCCTTTTGCTCCTCATGTTCTCGATTCCTCCACTAGAGGAGATAGTTTCTCTCCATCTACCCTATAAAATCCATTCATCATTTAAATGCCTCAAATAAATCACCCCACAACCAACTCAAGGGATCTAAATCATGTTTCTACAAGTAATCATGGTTCTCATAATTTAGCCCTTTAGGGCCTAGTATTAAACTTTTGTTTATTCATAAATGCTTACATGAAAAAGTGGTCAAAAAGTGTTAAATTCTAAAATTATTCTACCATGGATTTTTTTTAAAGATGTTTGAAAACCAAGGCCTTCCTTTTTCCTATATAAATACACATCTGTACTAGTGTATAAGTGCAACAGAAATGGAAGACCATCTTCGCCAACCTACTAAAGACACAAAAATCAAAATGGCAGAATGAAACTGCCTCAAACCATATGAATGCATATACAAGGAATGACTTTCAGATGCCAAATGAGTACTGAAGTAAGCCACAACCATTCCATTTTGGAAACGATCTACATCGTTTCCATGTGGCTCCAGCCAAAGTACTCAGCTTGCATGATGGAAAACATACTACTGAATTCAAAAGGATTCTTCCCTGATACATAGAAAGTTTGTATTTAACAAAAGTGGACCTTTAAAATAAATTGCAATTTATCCCAAACTTCTACCTTGATCTCAGGGTCATCACTAGAGAACAAGTCAATCGGAAACAATCAGGATTATGTTCAAGAATCAAGTCACTCAATAAATAAAAAGCACTATTTTATGAGCTGAATACATCATTTTGAAAAATCATGTTGTGAACAGAAACCTGGTGTAAGTCTTCCAATGTGATACTTTCAATGCCTTAAAGTTACATGAACAACTCTATATTTGTACTCATTAAAATAGTTTATCATTTGGAATTTTGACAGTAGTTTAAAAAAATCAAAATTCACACGGTGGGCAGCTGGAAAATAAATGCTTGCTTTCACATGCAATTAAGATAACAGGCCTTACAATTAGGCAGCTTTTTGACTTACAGGTTTGTAATAAGTTACCTAAGTTCGAGTGAATTATATATATTCTGCACAAGAAAGAAAAATCTGGGGTGAACTCCATATTTTATGACTATTCAGATCTCATATTCCATGATTAAATTTCTTCCATTGCAATTTTGTTTCAGCTTTTAACGTATTTGTACTGTAAGCTCTGCAGTCCCCTTCAGCATACCATGGAAATTGTTTGCTGGAAGCATTCCTTTTAAAAGCAGCAAAGAACATGTTTTCTACCACTAAATGAAAAGTTCCAACTGCTGAACTGCATTCTTCAACAGACATGTTATAATATTGCCAATTGTTAAACCTCAATAATTGTAAATATAGAATTTAACATAATGTTATTTTTTTTTGGAAATACCTACCGGAAGCTTCCATCGAAGTTTGATCGATGAATGAAGCTTAGCTTAGCATCTGCCCAGTACAATTTTTCTTCTTCATAATCCAAAGTCAGCCCATTTGGCCAGTAAATGTTACTGTCAATTATAATTGATCGCGTTGTACCATCCATTCCAGCTCGTTCTATCTTTGGCACTTCTCCCCAATCTGTCCAATACATGTACCTAGAATTAAGAAAAAAAACAATTAGATAAAGCATTTTAGGATTCTGAAAAAGGCTTTAACATATATGAAGATTAACTGGTGGACAGCAAATGAGCGAATAGTTCAAATGCAAGATAGCTGGTGGAATTAGTGACACTATTTCTTTATTAGAAAATATGGATTTGGGGCAACAATTTAGGCATATATTCCTCATCCCCAACACTAAATAACTTCTCTTGAATAAATTAATGACATAAACAATTTGTCTTTCACCAACCCACTGAATCCAACTGATGTAATTAACTGAAGCTGATTCATACATACAGTATGCTCTCAGTACAGTGACTGGATTTCTGGGAGAGGAGTCAAACTACTAATGTTAAAACAGCAATGATTTTTCAACCATTTTTATGTTTTATTAAAGTTAAACTGAACACAGTAATCTGTGATCAGGATGATTCAGGAGTAAGCAAGTCATTAATTAGATTCCTGCATATCATTTCAAGTTTTTAAAGTCAACAGCAAATCAAATACATTCAACATGTCATTTGATGACTTCAATACTTGCCTAAAAAGAAACATGCTCAGGAAAAATGAATATAACTTCAAACATGATGCATCACAGAGCTGAAGAACCCAAAAGATGCACACTATTACAAGGACATAATAGGATAGGAAGATGGTCAATATCTTTCAATTAGCAAATGATACTTGTTCCATATACATACAAATGAAGCAACTTATTTACAAATAAAACAACTGAATAACTAAGAAGTTGTCCACTTCTGTGGCATTGTGCACAAACTTAATTTCAATAGTTCTCTAAAATATAGCCAGCTCCACTAAGTGTCTCATTTTCCCCATTTTTTAGCCCTCTAAGATGTGCTTATTTGCGAGCTACAGTATATAAATTTATATTGCTGTAACAGAAAATGGTGCTCATTTTGGAATGGATTGCATGCATGTTTAAAGGAACATTTTACATGATAAATTAATATTTTACAATTGTATTCTCAAATAGACTCCAAAGAGTTATCTACCTTAATGATTGCAAGCTACAAACTTACTACCAGAACCATGTTAGAACATACATCCTTTATTTTGCTCAGTACTTTACAGTTAACTTTTGGAATTTAAAAAAGATTGCTACATGACATGGCTGCTAAATGAAATCACACAGAACAATTAAATTAACATGCACAGCTGATGCTACTATTAATGTTATTTCAGTTCCCAGTCTACCATCATGACAATACAGTATTTCAACTGTATTCAATTTTCAGCTAAACAGTTCTCATAGTAATTCAAATTCCGCAGCAGGACATCAGATATAGTAGGGAGAGTGCTGCCGCTTTCCAGAATCAACAGCTTTATGATAAAGACACTATATAACTGATAGATGGAACAGTTATTTATTGACCAAGGCTTTTAATAGCAGGAATTGGACAGCAGCCAAGCTTTAGGCTGACAAATCATAGGTAATATGCGTGTCATCTTGAACAAGAAAACATGTAGCCACTCATTTTGATCTTCACCGACAAAAGGAAGGAGGAAGGGGGGAAAAGGAGATGGTAATGAGGGTGATGCAGATATGTCCAAGATGGGGACTAAGAGAGCGAGGAGGTGGAGGATATTAAAGAGAAGGGGAATGGGGGGAGGCAATGGAAGAATATGGGAGGATACACAGGGAACTGAGGTCTAGTAATCAGGATTAGAAGAATGGTAAGAAAATGAATCAAAAAAATGTGAAGTCTTGAGGACATAATATAGGCCAATCCTTTAGTACAGTGCTAAGGAAGTGTTGCATTGTTGGGATATGTCACTGGACTAATAATCCAAAGGCCCAGGCAAATGCTCTCGAGATGTTGTTTCAGATGCCACCACAACAGTTGGTGGAACTTAAATTTATTTAACAAGTCTGGGATATAAACTAGTCTCCATCTATCATTGATTGCTGTAAAAACCCATCTGGTTCAATAATTTAAGGAAGGAAATCTTGCATGGTTTTGGCCTACATATGAATCTAGACCCACAGCAACTCTTAGCTGTCCTCTGATATGGCCTTGCAAGCCTTTCAGTTCAAGGGCAATTAGGGATGGGCAACAAATGCTGGCCTTGACAGTGATGCCCACATCCCACGAAAGAATTAAAAATTGCACTTGAACTGAGTGGCATGCTAGGCCACTGCAGAGGGCATTTAAGATTGCTGGAGTCACATGTAGGCCAGACAGGGTAAGGATGGCAGATTTCCCTCCATAAAGCACATTAATGAACAAGTTAGGTTTTTACGACAATTAATGCTGATTTCATGGTCACCATTACAGACAGTAGTTTCCAATTCCGGATTTTATTAATTAATTTCAACTTTCACCCACTGCCGTGATGGGATTTGAACCCATGTCCCAAGCGCATTAGCCTAGGCCTCTGGATTACTAGTCCAGTGATATTACCACTACGCCACCACCTCCCCTGCATCTCTGCTTAGGTGGATATAAAAGAAGCCATGACTGTTCTCAAAGGGCTGAAAGTTCTCACAATATGCTGGCTAACATTCTTTTATCAACCAAGATCCCAAAAGCACGTGAACTGGCCTTTCATAGGTATGTTATATGTGGGACCCTGCTATTTAAATTGTCTGCCACATTAGCCTCCATGCTACACATCACAAGTAATCCGCTGACTGTAAATTATTCTGGAACATAAAGCCATGACAAGGAGCAATAAGAATGCAAGGCTTTCCTTTTTTCAGAAGTGTTACTCTAATAAAAACATGAAGTGCTGGAAAAACTCAGCAGGTCTGGCAGCATCTGTGAACACAGAAAAAGAGTTAACTTCTAAGATGGCTTTGCTTCAGAACTCAAAACAGAAGTGTTACTTTGTTTTCCCTCCCAGTGCTGATTAGAGTCAATCAAGCAATATTTATTCTGGCAGCATCTTTGAAGATTTCAGGTTAATGACTTTTCAGTTCAGACAAAAATTCTGTTTCTCTCTCCACAGATGCTGCCTGACCTGCTGAGATTTGCCTGCATTTTTTGTTTTTATTTCAGATCCCAGCATCCGCAGTAATTTGCTTTCATATTCATTGTGATTTGGTTTTAATTAAAACCAAAAATTTGGTGTCAGCTGAAGTGAATTAACAGGAGAACACCATGATATTGTCAGAATTAAAGTAAAGCTCTAAATTTTATGGCTTTGTTCCAACAAATAGAGAGCAATTCCAAACAGTTGGAAGGACTTTAAGTGGCCAAAAGTATATTTCAACTGAGTAAAAAACAGAAACAAACAACACAATATTCTTGAAACAGGATGGATCATTTTAAGTCAGAATTCATGAGTTATGGGGAAATCACAGAATCATGCCAAAATCACAGAATCATCGAGTCTGCACTGACACGTGAGAAACACCTGACCTACCTACCTAATCCCATTTACCAGCACTTGGCCCGTAGCCTTGAATGTTATGACGTGTCAAGTGCTCACCCAGGTACTTTTTAAAAGGATGTGAGGCAACCCGCCTCCACCACCCTCCCAGGCAGCACATTCCAGGCCGTCACCACCCTCTGGGTAAAAAGATTTTTCCTCACATTCCCCCTAAACCTCCTGCCCCTCACGATAAACTTATGTCCCCTTATGACTGACCCTTCAACTAAGGGGGACAGCTGCTCCCTATCCACCCTGTCTATTCCCCTCAATCTTGTATACCTCGATCAGGTCGCCTCTCAGTCTTCTCTGCTCCAATGAAAACAACCCAAGTCTATCCAACCTCTCTTCATAACTTAAATGTTTCATCCCAGGCAACATCCTGATGAATCTCCTCTGCACCCCCTCCAGTGCAATCACATCTTTCCTATAATGTGGCGACCAGAGCTGCACACAGCACTCCAGCTGTGGCTTCACCAAGGTTCTATACAAATCCAACATGACCTCCCTACTTTTGTAATCTATGCCTCGATTGATAAAGGCAAGTGTCCCATATGCCTTTTTCACTACCCCACTAACATGCCCCTCTGCCTTCAGAGATCTATGGACACAAACGCCAAAGTTCCTTTGTTCCTCAGAACTTACTAGTGTCATTCTGTTCATTGAATACTTCCTTGTCAAATTATTCCTTCCAAAGTGTATCACTTCACACTTTTCAGAGTTACATTCCATCTGCCACTTATCTGCCCATTTGACCATCCCGTCTATGTCTTCCTGTAACTCTTTCGAGTACAAACACGTTTCCATCTGTTCCTATTCAGATGAAATTACATTGTTTCATAGTTTGCCATTGTGAGATTTGAACTCTTGATCTTGGGGTTGCAAGCCCAGTACCATAACCACTTGGCTATTTAGGCCAAGCTATATCTTCCTGTAGCCCAAGACACTCAACCTCACTGTTAACCACCCGTCCAATAACCAATTAAAGTGATTTTAGAAAAATTATGAGAAGTGGAAGAATTTATATAGCACCTTTCATTAACTTAGGACATCTCAAAGTACTACACATTTAAAAAGTGTGCAGTCACTGTAGTAATGTAATGAAACATAGCCGTTGATTTCTGCACAGAGCTAGGAATGAGATAAATGGCCAAATGACTTGTTTGCTTGTGATACTGGATGAGGAATAAATATTCACCAGGACATGAGAACTTCCTAGGCCCTCTTCAAATAGGGCCTTAGGGCCTTCAACATTCACTCAAGTGGGCAAATAGTGCCTTGGTTTCACACCTCCTCTGAATTGCAAAATCTCAACAGTACAGCATTCCCTTCGCTCTGCACCACAGTCCCGCGTGCCTGAATTACATGTTCAATTCTCTACAATGGGTCTTAAACCCACAAGCCTCTGACAGAGGTGAGATTGCAACCATAGAGCCAGGCTGACAAGAAAGCAAGAACTGCAACGTGAACACAAAATGCTTAAAAGTTAGGAAAAATCAGATTGGTCACCTGGCTATGGTGAAGGTCACAGCCTAGCTATTGATAAAGGCGACAATTTGGCCCCCCTTAATTCACCCCTCAGCAGTGGCTCAGTGGGTAGCACTCTTACCTCTGAATCAGAAGGTTATGGGTTCAAGTCCCAATCCAGAACAACAATCTAGGCTAAGCTTCCAGTGCAGTACTGAGGGAATGTTGGACTGTCAGAGGTGTTGTCCTTTGGATAAGGCACTTAATTGAGGTCTCCCCTGCCCTCTCAGGTGGATGTACTTCGAAGGGAAAGTGAATTATCCCTGGGTCCTGGCCAAACTTTTTCAATAAATCTAGTAGAAGCTTACAGTGCTCAAATTTGCTGCTGCATTTCATATAGTCACTGTTGTAATGTACTTCAAAAGTAATTCATTGACTATAAAACTACAAGATTGGTGATACTTTTATAGGAGTCCAGAGGGTTCCCTCAGCAGATACTATTTTTTAAAGTAAACATTAAAATGAATAAATTGTGGATTTGATAGTTAATTGCAAGGACATTTATATTTCATAATTGATAGATTTATAATGTGAACAAAAGGACATTTGGATTTTAAAACGACCAACCAGAGTCTAGAGTGCACAGTAATTGTGAAATCTTATTCAACAGAAACGTTTCAAAGTGAATATATACTTGATAAGGAAATATTTACAGAACAATGGTGAAGAACATGGGGGTAGGATTAAGTAATCTGCTTTTTCAAAGTGCTAGTACAGGCATTTTGGGTTGATTGGTCTCCCAAGCTCTTTAATTCTAGGAATATCATCAGGTCATTAAGGGAAATGGGTGAATAATAATGAGGGGGACAGGAGGCAAGTGATGGCTTTGGAGATGTAATGGGCTTTGCTGGGAAGGAGAATGCCAGCATTGAGAGGGAGAGCTCTTGCAAGCTTTTGGGCACCAGGATGAGGAGTATAAACTTAAAAAGGGGGAGGAAAGCATGCCAGGCTGAATTGAGGCAGAGCAGGGGAAAGGAAGAAGAGTAGCAGGTCTTCATGAAAGGTTGAGGGAGTGAAAGGCGCACTGGTTCCAGAGTAAGTAGTGTGCTTTTGTGAACTGGGTACAGGGAGATTGATGCGGGAATGTGACTGGCTTAGACAACTTCTGGGGTTAACCCCACATCCTTTAATTTCTTCTCAGTCCAACTCCTACTAGGAGTGCCACTGCTAAATGGATCAAACCAGACAAGGCTCAGCTCCCACAAAGCTGCAAAATCATCATCTTAAGCAGTCCCTCGGGATTGAGGTTGACTTCTTCCACTCTGGAATTCATGAAAATTAAGAATCATGCATGCAAATGTTTTAATGCCAGCCAGTGCAAAGTCATATTGTGCTACTTTCAACTGACCCCCTCAAATGTTTCCATTGTTACCACCAATATTGGCAGATCCATAATCTGTGTATTTTGTTCCAGAGTGGTTAACAGTGAGGTTGAGTGTCTTGGGCTACAGTAGGATACAGATGGGATGGTCAAATGGGCAGATAAGTGGCAGATGGAATTTAGCCCTGAAAAGTGAGAGGTGATACACTCTGGAAGGAGTAATTTGACAAGGAAGTATTCAATGAACAGAATGACACTAGTAATTTCTGAGGAACAAAGGGACCTTGGCGTTTGTGTCCATAGATCTCTGAAGGCAGAGGGACATGTTAGTGGGGTGATGAAAAAGGCATATGGGACACTTGCCTTTATCAATCGAGGCACAGATTACAAAAGTAGGGAGGTCATGTTGGAGTTGTATAAAACTTTGGTGAGGCCACAGCTGGAGTACTGTGTGCAGTTCTGGTCGCCACATTATAGGAAGGATGTGATTGCACTGGAGAGGGTGCAGAGGAGATTCACCAGGATGTTGCCTGGGATGAAACATTTAAGTTATGAAGAGACGTTGGATAGACTTGGGTTATTTTCATTGGAGCAGAGAAGACTGAGGGGCGAACTGATCGAGGTGTACAAGATTATGACGGGCATGGACAGGGTGGATAGGGAGCAGCTGTCACCCTTAGTTGAGGGAGCATAAGTTCAAGGTGAGGGGCAGGAGGTTTAGGGGGGATGTGAGGAAAAACTTTTTTACCCAGAGGGTGGTGATGGTCTGGAACGCACTGCCTGGGAGGGTGGTGGAGGCGGGTTGCCTCACATCCTTTAAAAAGTACCTGGGTGAGCACTTGGCACATCATAACATTCAAGGCTACGGGCCAAGTGCTGGTAAATGGGATTAGGTAGGTAGGTCAGGTGTTTCTCACGTGTCGGTGCAGACTCGAAGGGCTGAAGGGCCTCTTCTGCACTGTGATTCTGTTATTCAGCTCAAACGCTCTCCCTAGTCACAAAATATTAAAACTGCAATGCTGGAAATCTGAAATAAAATTAGAAAATGGTAATACAGTAATATGCAAGTCAGCCAACACCTCTAAAGAGAAAAGACAGGTTCATATGTTGATGCAGATTCTTCAGAAGAACTGGAAAAAGCAGATAAATGGAACTATTTAAAGCACTGGACAAAACGAAGGGGGAGGGTAAACAGGAAAAATTTGAGTGTCAGGAATGTCAATTCCCTACAACAAGGAAAGAGTTAATGAGTAAACTAAACATTTTAGAAAAAAACTGAAGTGGAAAAATTGCTAGATCTAACCAGTTTGTACTGCTGTACAGTAAGTGCATAAACATCACATCAATTTGGCAATGAAAAGGCCCTAAAACAATGGGTGTGAAAATAGGTTTAGAGGAAAGATCCACAACCAGGTCATGAACTCATGTTTTCTCCACAGATGCTACCTCAAGGCAGCAGCTCACTATCACCTTCTCAAGGACAAACAAACTTGGGCAATAAATTCTGTCTTGTGAACGACGTTCCCATCCCATGAACTAAAAAGTCAAACGGGAAGCTTTCAAATTAGGTACCTCAGTACCAGTTTAAAGCAACACTTCAATTTTCATCTGATCTCACTAAGTTTGTTTTCAAGGACTGGCATTTTCCCTTAAAAGGGGTAAACTCTATGACATAATGAGGCAGAAGAACACAGAAATAGGAGTAGCCCCTTGAGACCATTCTGCCATTCATGAAGAACAAGGCTGACCTGTGATCGAACCCCATATATCTGCCTTTACCCAATATCCCATAATACAATTGATTAACATTAATCTCAGATGTAAAATTAACTGAACACAATTAATAATTAACACCATTAACTGCCATTTGTAGAACAGAACTCCAAAGCACCATAGTATGGATGGAAGCAGAATTGTGGCAAAAGTGCTTTCTAACTTCACTCCTGAAAGATCTGGCTTTCATTTTTAGGCTATGTCACCTGGTCTGAGATTCCCCAACCAGCATAAATTGTTATGCTTATCTAACCAAGCTGTTCCGCTTGACATTTTGAAAACTTTGATGGAATCTCCCCTTAAATGTCTGAATTCCAGAGAATACAAACTTGGTGCGTGTAATCTTTCCTTATAATCTAACCCTTTCATTTATTATTCCAGTAAATCTATGCTGTAATCAGGACGCTCTTCCCAAGGTGTGGTGACCAGAGCAATGACAGCACTCCAGATGTGGCCTAACCAGAGTTTTGCAATAGTTACAGTGTAATTTCTATGTTCTATTCTCAGATGTATTCTACTCCTCTACCAGCATCCCACTAACCTAGCTGATCATGTTCTGTACTGGACAATAGCATTCAAAGATCTATGCACATGGACACGCACTGTTGCTAGCTTTTCACCATTTAGGTACAAAGATACATTTTTAAATACATTGAAATGCATTTGTCACTATTATGCTTCCATCTATACTGCTTACAATGCCACCTATCGTTGTGTCAACAGCAAACATTAATCTGCAGCATCCTAACTCAATTATCGTGGCTTTCCAACAGACTTTTCTGCAATACTGGAAATGAAAAGATGTGAGAAAAGCTAGAGATTTGCAAAAAACTGTCAGGTAAGAAAGGAACAGCAAAACATGTAATAAACACATTAAAAGAAAGGATAGTTGAAGAAAGAAAAAGCGGAAACACCAAATTAGTACTTTGCCTTAGTTTTCACAGAGAAGCATGGAAGTAAAAATGAAAAAAATACAAAATGGTAGTAGAACAATTAGATAAGAGCAAGATAAGAAGAACAGGCTATTAGAAGTCATAACAACAGGTAAAATTATCAATCTGGAACTACGAGTAAATTATGGATTGGCTGCACAGATTTATAAGGCAAGCTGCATCTGACAAAAAATAATATTTTTTAAATCAATCAATTTATGTGGATGTTCTGATTACAGCCTATCAAAAATCAGGAGGCTAGATAATAAAAAAAAGGCATATAACATTAAACGGAGCGCTATCAGGATGAATAAGTAATTGGTTGAAGGCCAGGAAAGAGCATCATTCGGGATGTTCTTCAGGCTGGAATGCTACAAGTACGCTGTCCCCTAGGTCTCAATTTGGGGACCACCATTGCATAGAATCATAGAATGATAGGGCATTATTTCAAGTTTGTAGATGACAGGAAACTCATAAATGTCATAAACAATAAGCACAGTGACAGCTCCTTCAGGAGAATATAGACTGCTGAAATGGGCAGACATATAAGCACATGAAATTTAAGGTGGAGAAGTGTGAAGCAATGCATTTCAGTAGGAAGAACAAGGAGGGGCAATACGAATGAAATGGTATAATTCTGAAGGTATTGCAGGAACAAAGACACCTGGGTTTTACTTAAATTTTAGAAGGTGCAGGTACAAGTGGACAAGGCTGTTAAGAGATCCTGGGCTTTTATTAATTGAGACAGAGTACAAAACAAGAAAATGATATCAAATATTTTTATAAAATCACTGCTCTGGACTCAGCTGGAGTATGGTGCTCAATTCTGGGCACCACACTTTACAAAAACATCAAAGGCTTAGAAAGGCTGCAGAAGAGATTTATAGAATGGTACCATGGATGAGGAACTTCAGTTAGGTTGAGAAACTGGGGTTGTTCCCCTTAGAGCAGAGAAAGCTAAGCAGAGATTTAAGGGAAGTGCTCAAAATCTTGAGTTTTGATAGAGTAAATAAGAAGAAACTGTTTCCAGTGACAGAAGAGTCAGTAGCTAAAGGACACAGGTAATTGGCAAAAGAGTAGAGGTGACATGAGGAAACCATTTTTTGTAAACACGGTGAATTATGATGAGTTAGGATGATCTAGAATGCAGTACCCGAAAGATGGAAACAGATTCAATAGTAATGTTCAAAAAAAGTTGGTAAATATTTGAAGGGTAAAAAATTAACAGGTCTAAGGGGAAAGAGCAAGGTATGGTGATTAATTGTTTAGCTCTGTCAAAGAGTCAACACAGGCACAATGGGCCAATTGGCCTCCTACTGCATTGCCTTATGCTTCTGTATGCAAAAATGATCCAAACTTGGTTGCAAGAAATACATATCAAAGCTTGAAGGTAAGTGGGTAAATATTTGCAAAAGAAAAATTCCGAAGCATTGTGTAGAAAGGGCAACGGATTTGGACAAGTGTTACACAATGGTGTCTGCCAAGGTTCAGTTGGTAGCACACTCACTTCTGAGTTGGACATTGTGCGTTCAAGTCCCACTCCAGGACTTGCGCACAAAAATCAAGGCCGATACCCAATTGCAGTACTGAGGGAGTGCTGCCCCATTGCCTTTTGGATGAGACTTTAAACTGATGCCAGTTTTGCCTCTCAGGGGGAGGTAAAATATTCCACTGCTCTATTTTGAAGAGTAAGGGAGTTATCCTCTGTGTTCTAGCCAATATTTATCCATCAATCAACATTATAGAAAGCGATTATCTGGTTATCACCACATTGCGTTTGTGGGATCTTGCTGTGTACTGGTTGGCTGTTGCTTTTCCTCCATTACTACGGTAGCTAGACTTCAAATATGCTTTATGGACTGTGAAGCACTTTGAGATGACTATTGGTCTTGAAATGCAAGAAATACAAGCCTGTCTTTTTTTCCTTTAGGCAAATGGCTTTCAGAGGGCTGGAACAAGCATTTCAAACCTAATGGCTTCCTTTTGTGGTGTAAAATTCTATGATTTTAGAGTATGTTCTTTTTCAATAATTTTCCAACCCGGGACATTTTGTGAAGTAGTCATTCAGATTATTTAGTAGAAACAGATGCAAACCACATGAAAATAATTTTGAACAAACATTACAGGAAACATAAGAAAACATTCTTCTTTCTTCCTTTCAAATTCCTCCTTAAAAGGGGGAAAACACACCCCCTTTGTACTTAATGGATAAGATATTCCTCAATATCCAATTCTTTAAAAAATAATTTCAGAATTGCAAAGCATGTTCCAGCCCAGAGACTTTTCCATTTACTCAAGTCACTGCAATTAATCACTTTGGTGAGATTGTTACAAGACTTTCCTGGTTCCAAGATGTTACTGCTAATAAATTATTATTTCTGCTCACTTCAATTCTAAAGATTTGATTTTTCCCAACAAAAGTACAACTTATTGTAAATGTTCATACTATAATCTTCAGGGGTTTTTTTTACCAAAACAAAATATTCATCTGCTATATTGCAGTCAATAATTAATCAAAAACAAAGTTTAACCGCACCCAAAAATTCACTCTTCGGTGAGCCTGAACATGTACGTTCACTAAACATGAGATATACACTTTTCATTTCAATACCACTGCTGCAGTCTTTTAGCGGGGAGAAAAAAACATGGTCAGATTCTGTCCTAAAGGAAACTGAAAAGATGCACTTCTGTTTACATGAATTATTTCTTCAGTTCCATAAATTAAGTAATTACAAAGGTAAGGAATGCGGCAGCTAAACTTCACCAGGATGTTGTGAGCTGTCAATTAAATCAGCAAAAACCTTGAGGCATTCCAGAGTCTCAGTGATGGTTCAGCAACAGTCAATATGAATGACAAGCTGTCACCTTTGGGAAGGCATTACAAACGCTGCTGATGTACACTGGAAACACAAATCAACATGGACAGCCGCAGGGGATCAGTAGCAAGAATGTGCGGGCAATTCTAAATCTAGGCTGTGGTGATTAATCTGGGTGGGAATATAAAGAAACATGGTGCATAGCTTCCTGCTGCCCTACAATTTTCAGTGTTATTAAAGGAAAAAGTAGGATCAAATCCATGACTGAAACATATGCTGACGCGGTAGAGTCACAAGCGGAAAATTAGACCAGTGCCCAAGGGCTTACTTGCATCAGCCAAAATGTGATGTCTGCTGAACCCAAAAGGAACAAATTCCTACTGTGTACTTGACAATAACTGTCAGTCAATAGTTCTAGACAGTCATCTGATCTCACTGGACCTCTGTTTTGGTTGCTACATCTAATTCAGATCACAAACAGTAGAGCTCCTCCAGATTTCTTCCACTCCAATCAAGTTTGCCATATTTTCAATGTACTGTTTCACAGATGCCAGACATTTCATTGAATGGAAGTAACAATTTGACAATCTGTCACTTAATGAAATAAAATTCTACTAATGAACTCAGTTACAAAGGCACTATAAATGGAATATTTAGTATTCAAACATTTTTGCTATTTATAAACATCTACAGACATTTTTACTATACTTCTGGATCTACTTCATGGCATTTAGGATGGTTAGGATTGTACAAATTAATAAAATGTTCCAGAACTAAAAGATTAAAGTTTGTGTTTTATTCCAGCAACATTTGTTCCCCATTTCTGTGAATTTAATATCTATATTTCCTTAGGATGCAAAAATGCTTGTACTACAATACTGACCATATTTCATATTTAATTGGCTGTAAAATGCTTTCAAATGCTCCAAGATCACAACAGGTGTTATTTAATGCTAGTCTCTCTTTCACTAGATAATGGCACCAGGATGGAGGTCTTGTGGCACAGTGGTAGCGTACCTGCCTCTGAACCAGAAGCTCCAGGTTCAAGTCTCACTCCAGGACTTGATGGCCATATCATGGCCAAACAGGTCGATTATCAGCCTAATGGCAGGCAGTAAAGAGCAGGAGTTTCCTGCTCAGCCATACTGCACAAGACAACTGCAGTACCTAGCCAAGTATAATGGGGGGGGCACCAGAAAGGCTATGTGATTATAGAAAAGCAGTAATAAGGACTCCTGACTTCACAAGCACCTTGGTCAAATAGTCATGAATTTTTTTTCCCCAAAAATTACATTTTGCTATGAACTAAATTACATTTCAAAAAATGTTGACCTACAGTTAAATGGAAGCTTAGAATAATTTGAACAACTCCACAAGCAACAAATTAATACCCATTTAAAAACATGCAAAATGCATCCAACCCAATTTCAGACAATGTAAAGTTGCATATCATTCTGTTAACAGCATCAACTATTATTTTGTGCAAATAATATGTGAAACTGATCATTTTTGAGTTTAGATTTTCCAGGAAAGAAAACAAATTGGATCTTCGGTTTCTAATCTTTCAGCCCGCATTTAATATTTATGGTGGATGTAACTGAATTGGAATTATGTGTCGAACCTTACTCGAAACTGAACTTCACATTTTCAGTTGGGCGTCAACTTGAAAAACACTCAGGCTCCTGGAAAGAAGTTCAATTTCAGAACTGTCAAGTGTCTTTAAGAGTAGAGTTTTTCCTGGATGACAAGTTTAACAATATGAACTTTAGGAATCAGCAGAGTGAAAGAACGGTGTCCTGTTTAACAGAATGTAAGTCATTTAGTTATGATAATGATACCATAATCAATACTTAAAACATGAAGAGGGAAAGGATTTCAAGAGGACAAAAGTAAATGGAGGACAGTGCAGGTGGGTAGGTGTGACAACAGATATGTAATTATAGAAATTTACAGCACAGGAGGACATACAAGTCCATTGTGTCTGTGCTGGCTTCTAGCCTTTAAGTTTTTAAACATTAAATTCATAATTACGGATATCATTAAGTTATGTCATGGAATTGGTTGGTTCCTTTCTCAAATAGTGAAAATGTTTGTTTTGGCACAACTATGTGATTACTTTAGCATCAATGCAAATAGATTCTGATGTGCATCAATACAAAAGTGAACTAAGGAATGCTCTGAAGCTTGATGGTGGTGGTGCTTTTTTATTTTTTCTACTCTTTTTCAGCTTCCATTTGGTATCTGGTGCAGAAGGAGCAGGTAAACCAATAAATGGTATTATTAGCTTCATCAGTATTGTAAGTAGTGTATTGTTTTATCAATATTGTAAAATATTGATAAAACTTATTGAGATGTGTAAGCTTTATTCATTATAATTAATTAATTAGCAATTAATTAACACATATTGGAGATGGCAGTGCAGGTGATGTGCTGCGATTGCAGGATGTGGGAGCTTCTGGATACTAGTGTGATCCAGGTCAAACACATCTGCAGTAAGTGTTTGCAGCTGCAGGAACTTCAGCTCCGAGTTAGTGAGCTGGAGGTCAAACTGCAGACACTATTGCATATCAGGGATGGGAAAGTTACCTGGACACTTTATCCCAGGAGGCAGTCACACTCCTTAGGATGAAGTCTTCTGATTTTGTCAGTGGTGAGGGACAGGAGGGTGTAACAATGAGTGAGGCAGGTAAGGAGACTCAGAGGGCAGGAGTGCAGGAGTCTCGGCCCTTGCAATTGTCCAACAGGTTTGAATGAGAGTGGGGACTTGAGGATGGATAAGCTGACTGGCCATGGCACCGTGGTACAGGAAGCCATTCAAGTGGGTGGAGTTGCAGGGAATATAGTGGTAGTAGAGGACAGTATAGTCAGAGGGATTGACACCGTTCTCTGCAGCAAACAGCACGAGTCCAGATGGCTGTATCGCCTGCCTGGCTCCAGGGTCCGTGCCATCTGCTCGGGGCTGGACAGGAACCTGCAATGGGAGGGGAAGGACCAAGTTGTCATGGTCCATGTTGGTACCAATGATATAGGCAGGACAAAGGAGGAACTTCTGCATAGTCAGTATGAGGAGCTTGGCACCAAATTAAGCAGCCAAACCTCAAAGGTCATTACCTGAGCCACATGCAAATGGGCTTAGGATAAATCAGATTAGGGAGATGAATGTATGGCTCAAAGCCTGGTGTGGAAGTGTGTTCCAGTGCGTGGGGCACTGGCACCAATACTGAGGAATCTGGGATCTATACCAATGGGACGAGTCTACACCTGAACCATGCTGGGACTGGTGTTCTTGCAAGCTGCATAACTAAGGAAGCAGAGAGGGTTTTAAACTAAGTAGTGGGGACAAGGATGCAAATTTGGGAACATGTGGTAAATTAAAGACTAGAGGCAAGACAAAAGAGAAAGGTATTATTACAGGAAATTAAAACAGAACATGACAGGAAAGGATAGAGAGTACAAATCTAACAGTAAATCAATAGATAAGGCTAGAGGTTATAAAAAGGATAAAATGGATAAAACTAAAGGCATTGTATCTGAATGCACAAAGAGTTTGAAACAAAACTGATGAACTAAGTGTGCATATAGAAATAAGTAAGTACAATTTGATAGCCATTAGAGACGTGGCTGCAGGAGGACATGGATTGGTACCTGAAAATTAAAGGGTAAAGGACATTTAGGAAGGACAGGAAGTGAGAAAAGGGTAGAGAGGTGGCCCTATTAGTTAATGATGGTATTAGCACAATAAACAGGGATGCCGTAAGTTCAGGAAGCCAGGATGTGGAAAAGGTTTGGGTAAAGATGAAAATGGTAAAGGCAAGAAGTCACTTGTGGGAGTCATGTACATGCCCCCTAATAGTAACCACATGGTAGAATGGAGCATAGAGGAAGAAATAAAGGGAGCTTGTGAGAAAGGCGCAGTGATAATCATGGGAGATATTAATCTACATATAGACTGGAAAAGTCAGACGGGCAAAGGTAGCTGAGATGAGGAGTTCATAGAATGTTTCCAGGATAGTTTCTTAGAACAGCATGTTCTGGAGCAACCAGAGAGCAGGCTATACTAGACCTGGTATTGCGCAATGAGATGGGATTAATGAATGATCTCATAGTGAAGGCGCCCCTAGGTAGCAGCAGCCATAATATGCTTAAATTTTTACATTCAGTTTGAGGGAGAGAGGAGTGAGTCTGAGACTATGTTTTTAAACTTTAATGAGGGCATGAAAGCAGAGCTGGTTAAGGTGAGTTGGAAAATTAGGTTAAGGGATGGGTCAATAGAGATGCAATGGCAAATATTTAAGGGGATATTTCAGAATACACAGAATAGATACATTCCAATGGGTAAGATGGACCATCTATGGTTAACTAGAAAGGTTAAAGATAGCATCAAAAAATATATAATTGTGCAAAGGTAGGTGAAAGGCCAGAAGATTGGACAGAGTATAAGGAACAGCAAAGGGTGACTAAAAGATTAATAAGGAGGGAGAAAATTTAAGTATAAAAGTAAGCCAGCCAGAAATATAAAAACACACAGTAACAGTTTCTGTAAATAATATAAAAAGAAACAAGTTAACAAAGTGAGCATTGGTCCTACAGAAAATGAGTCTGGAGAATTGATCATGGAAAACAAGGAAGTGCAGGTGAATTGAACAAGTATTTTGCATCAGTCTTCACTATAAAGTACACAAGTAATATCCCAGAAGCAGCTATAAATCAGGAAATGGAAGGGAGGGAGGAACTCAGGAAAATTACAATCACCAGAGAAGTGGTACTGAATAAATTGTTGGAGCTGTGGGCTGACAAGTGCCCGTGTCTGAATAGACTTCAGCCTAGGGTCTTAAAAGAAGTAGCTAGTGAGATAGTTGATGCATGGGTTTTAATTTTCCGAAACGCCCTAGATTCGGGGAATGTTCTATTAGATTGGAAGATTGCAAATGTAAATCCATTATTCAAAAAGGGAGGGAGATAGAAAGCGGAAAACTACAGGCCAGTTAGTTTAACATCTGTCGTAGGCAAAATGTTAGAAGCTAAAAGAGCCTATAGCAGGGCATTTGATAAGTTAAGATAATTGGACAGAGTCACCATGGTTTTGTGAAAGGGAAATCATGTTTAACCAACTTATTGGAGTTTTTTGAGGAAGTAACATGTGCTGTGGATAAAGGGGAATTGGTCTTGTACTGGACTTAGATTTCCAGAAGGCACTTGATAAGGTGCCACATCAAAGGTTATTGCAAAAAATAAAAGCTCATGGTATGGGGGGGATAACATATTGACATGGATAGAAGTTTGGCTGGCTAACAGGAAACAGAGAGTAGGCATAAATGGGTCTTTTTAAGGTTGGCAAGATGTGTGCCACAGGGATCAGTGCTGGGACCTCAACTGTTCATAATTTATACAAATGACTTGAATGAAGCGGTGGATGGGATGGTAGACAAATTTGCTGATGAATCAGATAGGTAGGAAAGTAATTTGTGAAGAGGACATAAGGAGGCTACAAAAAGATATAGATAGGTTAAGTGAGTGGGCAACGATCTGGCAAATGGAGCCCATGTGGAAAAATGTGAAATTGGCCATTTTGGCAGGAAGAAAAAAGAAAAGCATATTATCTAAATGGTGAGATATTGCAGAACTCTGAGATGCAGAGGGATCTGGGTGCCCTAGTGCATGAATCGCAAAAAACTTGTATACAGGTACAGAAAGTAATTAGGAAATCTAATAGAATGTTATCATTTATTGTGAAGTGAATTGAATGCAAAAGTAAGGAGGTTATGCTTCAGTTGAAGTACTATGTCCAGTATTGGTCATCTTATTTATGGAAGGATACAAGTGCATTGGAAGCAGTTCAGAGAAAGTTTACCAGACTAATACCTGGAATGGGCGGTTTGTCTTAAGAGGAAAGTTGGACAGGAGTTTAGAAGAAACATTTAAAATCTTGAGGGGTCTTAACAGGGTGGACGTGGAGAGGATGTTTCCACTTGCGGGAGAATCTAGAACAAGGGCCCACGGTTTAAAAATAAGGGTTTTCCTATTTAAATGGAGATGAAGTGAAATTGTTTTTCTCAAGAGGGTCGTAAATCTTTGGAACTCTCTTCCTGAAAAGGCGGTGGAAGCAGAGCCTTTGAATATTAAGGCAGAGGTGGATAGATTCTTGGTAAGCAACGAATGACAGATTATTGGGGGTTGGCAGGATGTAAATTTGAGGTTACTGTCAGATCAGCCATGATCTTATTAATTGGCAGAGCAGGCTTGAGGGGTTGAATAGCCTACTCCTGCCCCTTGTTCATATGTTTGAATATCCTACAACTTGCTTATTAATATCAATGGGAGAAACAACAAAAATGTGATTAGCAGGTATGGGCCAATTGAACTCAAAATGTACTCAGAATTATTTTAAGTGGCAGATACTTTTGCAAATACTCAAAAACACTCATTACTCTAATTGCAACACAAATTGATCTTCAATAAATTGAAACAGTTAATTAATTGGGTTGAATTGCAAAACTTACTTCATGCAATATAACCAAATACTTCATTTGTTTCTAATCTTTGTCCAACCCTGGATAGTCTCATGTAGTTACTAAGGAACTACTGTATCTGATGCATAACCCATAGAATACTAAGACGACCCATTTATTCTTGAAGTATGTGTTATTTATGCAGACAATCTCTAAATGAATTGTCTTTATATCATCGAATTGTACTCACATTAATTTACAGGAAATCATGCACTGAAGCAAACATATCAGCAAATCTTCCAAGTGAACAGGTTATCTTCCAACAACTTATATTTATAAAGCAAGTTTAATGGAATATACGTCCCAAGGCACCTCACAGCATTATAAAATGAAGTATGACACTAAGCCGCATAAGGAGGTATTAGGGCGGATGAAAGAGGTAGGTTTTAAAAGGCTTTTAAAAGGAGGAAAGAGGAGGAAGAGACAGAGTTGTTGGGAGGGAATTCCAGAGCTTAAGGCCAAGGTAACTGAAGGCATGGCCACCAATGTTGGAGCAATTAAAATTGGAGATGTTTAAGAGGTAAGAATTAGTTGAGCTCAGATTTCAAAGATTTGTGGGGCTGGAGGATATTACAGATATAAGGAACGGTGAGGCCATGAAGGGATTTCAAAACAAGGATGAGAATTTTAAAATCTAGACATTGTTTATGCGGGAACCAAAGTGGGTGGATCAGCAAGCACAGGGGTGATGGCTGAACCAGACTTGGTACGAGTTGGGACACAGGTAGCAGAGTTTTGGGTGACTTCAAGTTTGTTGAGTGTAGAATGTGGGAGACCTGTCATTCCTGCATTGAAATAGTCAAATCTAGAGGAGATAGCAGAAACACAGATGAGGGTTTCAGCAACAGATGAGCTCATGGGGAGGTGGCAAGGGAGTCAGGTGATGCTACAAGGTGGAAATAGGCGGTCTTATTGATGGCGCGAACGTGTGGTCAGAAGCTCATCTAGGTCAAATATGACACCAAAGGTTCTGAACAGTCTCCATTTTTGTCTCATAGCTGCTCGGAATGGGGTCCGTAAGTGGGGAATGGAGTTTGGTGTGGGGACTGAAAACAATGGCTCTGTCCTCCCCACATTGAATTGAAGGAAATTTCTGCTCATTCAGTAGTAGATGCCTGAAGTAGAATAAAAGAGGATCAATTCTTGTTGACAGAAAATTCCTTAAAAAGAAATCAAATTTTAACATTGTCACCTTCCAAAAAAAAACAAACAATGCCAGAATAAACGAAGATAAATTGCTTCTAAGCTCCCTCAAACAGAAAACTTAAAAAACACAGCAATATTTGTTAACACTATGTAGAAAACTAGGGCCGAATTTAATTGCTGCAGCAATGGCTCCGTCTACCAGCCAGAAAGCTGGAAGCAAACCCGTCAAGGCTATTTTCAGTAACTCCAACAGATTTCGATGGCAAACAGGCAGATATCTGCCATCAGGTCATCTGCCCCTTAATGGGCAGAGGACCCACCTCCAAGGCCAATCAAGAGACCAGGAGCTCTTCAGTTTCAACAGTGCCATTGGGAGGGCTGGCCAATGTAGCAGGCCCGGCCACCATGGA
The DNA here is from genome assembly GCF_017639515.1 of Carcharodon carcharias. Classification (NCBI taxonomy): domain Eukaryota; kingdom Metazoa; phylum Chordata; class Chondrichthyes; order Lamniformes; family Lamnidae; genus Carcharodon; species Carcharodon carcharias. The sequence continues at coordinate 47,923,114 of NC_054487.1, read as the reverse complement.
GGAGGCCCAGGAATCAAGGTGATTTTGTGAGGCTCAAGGAGAGAGGTCAGCTGTGACGGTAGAGAGTGATCTTTCAACAAGGGCAGCGCTTGCTGCTGGGGAGCCCTCCATGGTCCACACAGTGCCAGGTCAGGGACCACCCCCTCCCATCACCTTGTCTTTCTCCCTCACCACCCTCCCATGAGCCGGCAGGGAGGCAGCCAGCTATTACTGGGAGTGGAGTATAGCAAACCCCGTGCCCCCCACTCCTTATTGCTGTTATTCAACCAGGAACGGGGCGATGAGGCCTTTAAATCTCTCTCAGGCCTCAACTGACTGAACACAGGCCGAAAAAACCTGGGATTCTTCTGGTTTACATGACTGAGTCAACAAGGAAGCTCTCAGGGATTTGATTTTATTGAGATTATAAAATTGAGGGACATTATAAAATTCCAGGTATAACGTTTTAGGCAGGAGCCTGGTCAGTGGGTCTGCTGGAACCATCCTCAACAACGTTGCACTAAAGGCAAAACATTAACCAAAATAAACTGAATCCAATGACTTCCATGTGTGGTGATGCAGTTGGGTCAGGAGTGATATCAGTTGTGAGGCTTTGCAAAACACCTGTCCAGTTAATACAGAAAGGCCACTTGGGTAATATGAGGCTGCCATGAAACTGTGCCCAAGTAAGGGTCATCGTTTTCACGAAAGAGAAAATTTCCAAAAAGTATCTATATTATTGTTCACTGATGGTATAAATTAGCTGTATAGACACTATTGTTTTGTATGATTAGCATATTACATTTTTATATGGGGATTTCACCACAATCAACATCTAGGACTTATCAAAGTGGCCACCTTGGATAATATATATATAGTTCTGTGATCACGTTAATCAAGTGTTACATTTACAGCTCTAGTATCCCAAAATAACAAGTGCATGATGAAGCCTTGAAAAAATAATGGAATTGATTACAAAAGTAGGGAGGTTATGCTTCAGTTGTACTGAGACCACATCTAGTGTATTGTGTACAGTGCTGCTCTTCTTATTTAAAGAAAGATGTAAATGCATTATAAGCAGTTCAGAAAAGGTTTACTAGACTAATGCCAGGAATGGGCAGGTTGTCCTAAGAGGAAAGGCTGGACAAGTTAGGCTTGTATCCAGTGGAATTTAGAAGACTAAGAGGTGACTTAATTGAAGGGTCCTAAGGGGCCTTGATAGGGTGGATGTGGAGGGGATGTTTCCCCTTGTGGGAGAACACAGAACTAGGGGTCACTGTTTAAAACTAAGGAGTCGCTCATTTAAAACAAGGAAATGAGGGAAAATTTTCTCTGAGGGTTGCGAGTCTTTGGAATTATTTTCCTCATGAGGCAGTTGAAGCAGAGTCTTTGAACATTTTTAAGGCACAGATAGATAGATTCTTGATTAACAAGGGGGTGAAAGGTTATTGGGGATAGGCAGAAACATGGGGTTATGGTTACATTCAGATCAGCCATGATCTTATTGAATGGCAACACAGGCTCGAGGGACCGAATGGCCCACTCCTGCACCTAATTTGTATGTTCATATGTGTTTCAGAGGAATTCCAAATTTTCTGTATACATCTAGCTCTAGCTCATAACCACAATTTGTATTCTTATATCACTAACTATGATCTAAAATAATTCTATGGTTTGCAATAGTGTCTGGACATATGGAAATCAGGCCAGTGCTTATGCCTCGTTACATTTTCTCTGCATTATCATGAAGTGAAAGCACGGAGACTTTTAACTTTTCCCAGGACTAGTCATCTTTATTTTACATTTGAAAATGTTAATTAATGCAACAATTGTGGAGCACTATGCATTTACAACTGGGGTTATCTAGGGACTGAGTGGTGTAGAGGGTCGGCACCTGGGTTACAGATTGACACGGATTATAAGGTTGGAATCTTCTCTGCCTCATATGAACTTAGGAATGAGGAACAGGAGGAATGGACCACCCAGCCCCTTGAGCCTGCTCTGCCATTCAATAAGAACATGGCTGATCTAATTGTAACCTCAACTCCACATTCCCGCCTACTCCAAATAACCTTTCACCCCCTTGTGCATCAAGAAATCTATCTCTGTCTTAAAACTATTCAAAGACTCTGCTTCCACTGCCTTTTACGGAAGGAAGCTCCAAAGGCTCACAAACCTGAGAGAAAAGAATTCTCCTAATTTCTGCCCTAAATGGGTAACTACTTACTTTTAAACAGTGATCCCTAGTTCTAGATTGTCCCATAAAAGGAGACATCGTCTCCACATCCACCCTGTTAAAGCCCCTCAGGAGCTTACATGTTTCAATCAGGTCACCTCTTAGTCTTCTAAACATCAGCAAATACAAGCCTAGCCTGTCCAACCTTTCCTTACTTGACAATCCACCCAATCCATACATTGGTTTAGTAAATCTGCTCTGAATTGCTTCCAATGCATTTACATCCTTCCTTAAACAAGGAGACCAATACTGTACACAGTACTCTAGATGTGGTCTCACTAATGTCTTGTACAACTGAAGCATAACTCCCTACTTATTTATTCAATTCCCCTTGCAATAGATGATAACATCTATTAGCTTTCCTAATTACTTATTGTGCTTTGCACTGGAATGCTGCATTAGAGTCTAATATTCCTTTAATTTAGCAGCTAACTAAAATTTGCTCTTTGGGTTGGGAGGAGAAGTTTTAGTCCAGCTTTAAAACAGGGATTATACAGGCTCTGCTTGCAGTTCAACTAGTAAATTAATTAACTGGCTTAAACAGGTTTTCAGAAGCTAGATTCAGCCAGCATAAAAGCAAGCCACCTACAGTGTTGCCTTTGTCTACCCTGGAGTGCTGCTTTGGGCTGCATTAGAGTGATTCAGTTTGACTTTGGTGAGAAAGGGAGTTCGGTGAAGCGGAACGAGGTGATCCTTTCATTTTCTACCTTGTAGTAGCCTTGTTAAGTAGGACCTGGTAAGTATTTCTTCTGTCTTTAATAATCTTTAAACTGGAGGATGTAAAAGTAAAGGGAGCAATTTAAGGGTCAGTCATAGCAGGACAGCTCAGCCAAGTGGAATGCTCCTCCTGTACGACGTGGGAAATCAGGGACACTTAAGAGTGTCCACGGCAACCATATGTGCAGGAAGTGTCTCCAGCTGCAGCTACTCGAAATCTGTGTATTGGAGCTGGAGTTTGGCCTGGAGTCACTATGGAGGATCTGCCATGGATAGTACAGTGAGGTGGTCACACCGCAGGTAGAGTGCCCAGGCAGAAAGGGAATGGGTGACCACCAGACAGAGTAACAGCATTAGGCAGGCAGTGCAGGCATCTCCTGGGTCCATCTCTCTCTCCAACGCATTCTCTGTTTTGGATATTGCTGGGGGAGAAGGTTTCTCTGGGGAATGCAGCACCTCAGTGGCACCACAAGTAGCTCAGCTGCATAAAGGTGAAAAAAAGAGTGGAAGAGCAATAGTGATAGGGGATTCTATCATAAGGAGAACAGATGTTTCTGTGGCTGCAGTCGTGATACCAGGGTGCTATGTTGCCTCCATTGTGCCAGGGTCAAGGATGTCACTGAGCCACTGCAGGGCATTCTGAAGGGGGAGGGTGAACAGTCAGAGGTTGTGGTCCATATCGGTACCAACGACATGGGTAAAAAGAGGGATGAGGTCCTGAAAGCAGAATATATAGTGAGCTAAGAAATAAATTAAAAAGCAGGACCTCAAAAGGTATTAATGTCAGGATTACTCCCTGTGCCACATGCTAGCAAGATCAGGAATAGGAGAATAGACCAGATGAATGCATGGCTGCAGAGATGGTGTAAGGAGGGAGGGAGGGATTTGGATTCCAGGGACCAATTCTGGGGAAGATGGGACCTGTACAAACTGGATGGGTTGTACCCTAGCAGGACTGGGACCAAGATCCTTGCAGGGTATTCGCTAGTACTGTGGGGGAGGGGTTAAACTAGATTGGCAGGGGGGAAATACAAGAGAGGGAAACAAAGATAGGAATGAAAGACAGAAAAATAGAAAGCAAAAGTGGAAGGCAGAGGAAACAAGGGCTAGCAGCAAATAGGGGGGGGGCCATAGTACAAGAAAAGATGTGTAAAAATGTTAAAGAAACATCTAAGGGCACCATATCTGAATGCACGGAACATTTGTAATAAGGTAGGCAAATTAACAGTGCAAATACATGTAAATGGATATGATATGATTGTGATTACAGACATGGCTGCAGGGTGACCAAGGGTGGGAAATGAATATCCAAGGGTGCTCGATATTTAGGACAGGAAGGCAAAAAGGAGGTGGTGATGTGGCGTTGTTAGTTTAGGATGAAATCAGTGCAATAGCGAAAGACCATATTGTCTTGGACAATCTAGGTCCATCAGTCTGGGTGGAGCCAAGGAGCAACAAGGGGCAGCAAACATTAGTCCGAGTTGTCTATAGGCCTCCAAACAGTAGTGATAAGTTGGGGGATGGCATTAAACAGGAAATTAGATGCAGGTAACAAGGGTGCTACAGTAACCATTGGTGACTTTAATCTACATACAGAATGGACAAACCAAATTAGCAATAATACTGTGGTGGATATATTCCTGGAATGTACACAAGATGTTTTTTAGACCAGTATGTCGAGGAACCGACTAGGGAACAGGTTATCCTAGATTTGGTACTGTGCAATGAGAAGGGATAATTAATAATCTTGTGTGGGGTCCTTTAGGGAAGTAACCATAACAATGCCTCTGGAATTGGTGGTTCAGTGGTAGAATTCTCACCTGCCATGCGGGAGGCCTGGGTTCGATGCAAGGCAACTCCTTTGTGGAAAACCAGTGGCAGAATCGGACAGAGTCAGCATGGATTTATGAAAGGGAAATCATGCTTGACAAATCTACTGGAAATTTTTGAGGACATAACTCGTAGAATTGATGAGGGGGAGCCAGTGGATGTAGCTTATTTGGACTTTCAGAAGGTTTTCGACAAAGTCCCACATAAGAGATTGGTGTGTAAAATTAAAGCGCATGGGATTGGGGGTAGTGTATTGAGATGGATAGAAAACTGGTTGGCAGACAGGAAACAGAGTAGGAATAAACAGGTCTTTTTCCAAATGGCAGGCAATGACTAGTGGGGTACTGCAGGGATCGGTGCTGGGACCCCAGTTATTCACAATATATATTAATGATTTAGACGAGGGAACTAAATGTAATATCTCCAAATTTGCAGATGACACAAAGCTGGGTGGGAGGGTGAGCTGTGAGGAGGATGCAGAGATGCTTCAGTGTGATTTGGAGTTCAGGAGAATGATGGGGGATCTCATAGAAACCTATAAAATTCTAACAGGATTAAACCGGGTAGGTGCAGGAAGGATGTTCCTGATGGTTGGGGAGTCCAGAACCGGGGTCACAGTCTGAGGATATGGGGTAGACCATTTAGGACTGAGATGAGGAGAAATTTCTTCACCCGGAGAGCGGAATTTGTTACTACAAAGTTGAGGCCAAAATATTGTATGTTTTTAAGAAGGGGTTAGATGTAGCTCTTGGAGCAAAAGGGATCAAAGGGTATGGGGAGAAAGCTGGAGCAGACTATTGAGTTGGATGATCAGCCATGATCATAATGAATGGCGGAGCAGGCTCGAATAGCCTACTCCTGCTCCTAGTTTCTATGTTTCTAAGTTTCTATGTAACATGATAGAAGGATGGGGAGCAGTCCGACCTGAAACTTGGGTCCTAAATCTTAAAGGCAACTATGAAGGTATGAGGCATGAATTGGCTAAATAGATTGGGGAACTTCATTAAAAGGCAATAGACAATGGCTAATATTTAAGGAAGGAATGTATGCATTGCAATAGTTAATATTCCTTTCTGGCTCAAAAACACAACAGGAAAAGTGGCCCAACCATGGCTAACAAAAGGAATTAAGGATAGTATTAGATCCAAAGTCATATAAAGTTGCTAGACCATGTAGCAAGCCTGAGGATTGGGAGCAGTTTAGAATTCAGCAAAGGAGGGCTTCATAGGATTGATTCAGAGAGAAAAAATAGAGTTTGAGAGTAAACTTGCAAGGAACATAAAAGTGGACTGTAAAAGCTTCTTTTAGTATGTAAAAAGATTAGTGAAGACAAATGTGAGTCCCTTGCAGTCCAAAACAGGAGAATTTATAATAGAGAACAAGGAAATGGCAAAGCAATTAAACAACTACTTTAGTTCTGTCTTCACAGAGGAAGACACAAATAACTCACCAGAAATACTAGGGAACCAATGGGTTAAGTGAGAAGGAGGAATTGAAGGAAATTAGTATTACTAAAACAATAATGAAGAAATTAATTGGGCTGAAAGCCGATAAATCCCCAAGGCACTAAAGGAAGGCACCCTGGAAATAGCAGGTGCATTGGTTGTCATCTTCCAAAATTCTATAGATTCTGGAAGAAGTCCTGCCAGATTGGATGATAGCAAATATAATCCCACTATTTAAAGGGAGGGAGAGAGAAAACAGTGAATTACAGACCAGTTCGCCTGACAACAGTAGTAAGGAAAATGCTAGTCTATTATAAAGGATGTGAAAACAGGACACTTAGAAAATATCAACAGGATTAGACAAAGTCAACATGGATTTATGAAAGGGAAATCATGTTTGATAAACCTACTGGAGTTTTGAGGATGTAACTAGCAGAATAGATAAGGGAGAACCAGTGGATGTGGTGTATTTGGATTTTCAGAAAGCTTTTGATAAAATCCCAAGAGGTTTTTGTGTAAAATTACAGCGCATGGGATTGGGGATAATATATTGGCATGGATTGAGAATTGGTTAGCAGAGAGGAAACAGTAGGAATAAATGGGTCTTTTTCGGAGTGACAGGCAGTGACTTGTGGGCTACCATAAGGGTCAGTGCATATCAATGCTTTGGTCGAGGGAATCAAATGTAACATTTGCAAGTTGGCTGACGACACAAAACTTGGTGGGAATGTGAGCGATGAGAAGGGTGTTAAGAGGCTTCAAGGTGATCAGGCAGGTTCAGTGACTGACAAATACATGGCAGTATAATGTGGTAATTGTGAAAGTATCCACTTTGGTTGAAAAAACAGAATGGCAGAGTATTATTTAAGTGGTGACAGATTGGGAAATGTTGATGCACAAAGGGACTTGGGTGTCCTTGTCCACCAATCACTGAAAGCAAGCATGCAGTTAAGAAGGCAAATGGTGTGTTGGCCTTCATTGAGAGAGGACTTGAGTAAGGGAGCAAGGATGTCTTATTGCAGCTGTACAGGGCCTTGGTGAGACCACACCTGGAGTAGTGTGCTCAGTTTTGGTCACCTTAGCTAAGAAAAGATATACTTACCATAGAGGGAGTGCAGCCAATGTTCACCAGACTGATTCATGGGATGGCAGGGTTGTTGAATGAGGAGAGATTGGGCTGACTAGGCCTGTATTCACTAGCGTTTAGAAGAATGAGAGGAGATCTCATTGAAACATATAAAATTCTGACAGGGATGAACAGACTGGATGCAGGGATGGTATTTCCTCTGGCTGGGGGGATCTAGAACAAGGGGTCATAGTCTCAGGATATTGGGTAGACCATTTAGGACTGAGATGAGGAGAAACTTCTTCACTCAAGTGATGAACCTATGGAATTCTCTAAACAGAAGCTGTGGAGGCCAAGTCATTGACTATACTTAAGGAGGAAATAGATTTCTGGACTCAAAGGGTATGGGAGAGTGTGGGAGATAGAGGATCAGCCATGATTAAAATGAATGGTGGAGCAGGCTCGAAGGGATGAATGACCTACTCCTGCTCCTATTTTCTATGTTTCTGCATTTCTATATTAGCCTTTGCAATTCATGCACCAGGACACCCAGATCCCTCTGTGTCTCAGAGTTCTGCCGTCTCTCACCATTTATATAATATGCTTTATTTTTCCTGCCTTCCAAAATAGACAATTTTACATTTTCCCACATTATACTCCCTTTGCCAACTCACTTAACCTATCTATATCCCTTTGTAGCCTCCTTGTGTCCCCCTCACACCTTATTATCCTGCTTATCTTTGTGTCCTCAGCATACTTAGCAACCATACCTTCGGCCCCTTCAACCAACTCATTGACATAAATTGGAAAAAGTTGACACCCCAGCACTAATCCTTGTGGCACACTACTTGTTACATCTTGCTAACCAGAAAATGACCCATTTATCTGTTTCCTGTTAGCTAACCAATCTTCTATCCAGCACAATATGCTACCCACTGCACTATGAGCTTTTATTTTTCACAACAACCTTTAATATGGCACCTTACCAAATGCCTTGTATGTCTCTCACTGCCTGTTGACAATAATGGTCTTTTCTGGAAATAATCTAAACATCTCTAACCAGCTCCCACTGAGTATGGATCTGTTGCATAGGAGTGCCTACAATTTAACACTGAACCAGTACTTAAGCTCAAATAGCTGGTGTCAGAAATTTGGAGGTCCTGGTGGGTGGGTGGGAAGGCTGCTGGTCAGTGGGGGTGGAAAATCTCTCAATTAAAGGTTCCCTCAGAATCTGACAAATGTTGACCATTGCAGGAGCAAAACGAGCAGCTGAACAGATGTGAATTACCAGCGAGCCCACAAAAGTTACAATGAGGTGTGTAATAGGTGCATACTAATACCACCATCCTAACTATATTTTTAGACACAAAATGTTCTCCAAATCCACGATCATAACATTGCATAGAAGATGAAAAAATACACCAAGTACGAGTAGGACATCTCTCTCCCTGATGAGAACAAAAATTCACCAAAAATTAAAACCCTCGTTAAGAGTAGGATTTCAGTGATCTGTAACATCGAGATTCTTTTCTCAACACTTCCAAATCAAACATTTCTGATTAAACATAAGGAAAAAGAGTGTTACAAAATAGTGAAATCTTTGGCTCTGCTATACAAGTTTAAAAACAACATCAAGCACTTTTAAAACATTCATGCTAGGCTTTGTAGCTACTGAAGTAACATTCCTCTAGAATGAAGGCAGACCCAAAGAGAGCCATCCGAAAGCACACATGTTCTGCAGAAACCAACTGGGACTATTTTACAAAGAACAGTTTGACAAGCTATTATGTGGAATTCGAGTGTGGGGCACATGCTGCTGACACACAATAAGCCAGAGAGATTCACTGCCAACATGGTGCACATTATCTTAACATCTTGCTGGCAATTTTCCTCTTTTTGAACACAAAAGGTTTTGAGCTATTTCTGGCAAACCTTGAAACACATCTATATAAAAAAGGATTTACCAACAGAATTTGGCCCACAATGGTTGAACTAAATGCCACATCACACAATGAAATAAATAATTAAACAGTTCATATTTTTAAACAGCAACAGACAAAATCAAGTTTCTCTAAACCAATTTTTCAGCAGGCCAAACCATTCTGCTTAAAATCATAGCTAAGGCTGCATTACCACAACAACTGCAGCATCAGTGCCGTGTGGCTTTGCTTCGCACCGATGCTGCAGTTATAGTTAAATGAAGCCAGTGTCTGTCATGACACCAAAAGACAATATTACAGATGCTGTAAATGAAACAAATGCAGGTAGCAGCTGCAGAGAGAACACAAATTGACCTTTTGAAGTGCTGAACCCAGTTCTGAGCAGAGGTACAATGCCTGAAACATTGACAGGTGTTGCCAGACCTGCTGAGTGCTTCCAGCACTTTTTGTTTTTTGTTCCTACCTTGCCAATAGAGTGAAGTAGTGCAAAACTCCTGAGGAGATTGTTGGACTCCACTTTGTTAATAAGCCAGTTTAGGCTTCAACATCCAAATTGTGCTATAGGGTCAGTGCACAGTGAATGGAATATTAGAACAAATGCCTGTCTCCTTTCACAACTTCCTCCTGGGTAAAAATTTCTACTACAGAAGTTTGTGGATATCAGTCAGAGGTTAGTGGAAAGGATTATGAGAAAAAGAAACAAGATTGTTTATGGATTGTTTTTTACTCCCAAGATAACAATTAGTTATAGGATGGTACTCAGAGAAGACTAGAAATAAAAGAACATAAGCTCTTTGTTCCTTTTCACAATAAGAACACCGGGTTTAAAAAAAACCTCCATCAAATTTGGTAAAAATGGATTTAAAAGGCTACTTTGAGGTGACAAGTTGGTGTTTAATGACAAAATGGTTTCAGATAAATGGTTCAAAATGTTCATGGTCATAATTAGAACTTGCATTTATGTCCTGGCATCTGGATGTCTGCATTTTAATTTTCAGAAGCCCAGTGAACTACTAAATTACTTTTCAAAATTATTGCAAAATCCTGAAATACACTAAAAGAGAAGTTGCTGCTGCTTTGAAAAAAGCAGAGCATGTAAACATGCTTAAATTTTGGACCCAGGGTAACTCGTAACAATCTGGCTGTCTTTATTCCTCTCCCCTCATCTCAATGCGCTAATTTGTGCTTTTTTTAAAAAAAAGTCCAGCTCAATCAATCTTTGCCATTTATAATTCTCCCAGTGGGAGAGCTTATAGGATTACAGTTCATAGCATTCTTTAACCGGTCACCAGGAAATGTACAAGTATGCACTCGTTATCCTTCACCATTCTCCTGCAGAAATAACACCAACCCTTCAACTTGTTACATTTTACCATTCATGGTGGGAAGAAGTGTAGGCATAAATCATTCTTGGATGCAGCACATCAACCTACCTGCACCATTAAATACTGCCATTTTATTTTGGTCAGTTTTGCAATTTAAGGGGAGGAATATCAATGCTCGGAAACAGGACACATTTCCACTTTGGACACCTCGTTCAACATAGAAAACCAGTCAGGTTGAGATACAGAGTAAAGCTCCCTCTAAGTTGCCCCAAACTCAGAACCATCCCCACAACATGAGTTTTCTCAGTTTCTACTGACACCAGTGTGTTGAATTTAACATGGGGCAGGAAATGCAGCTGGCACGACTTGCAGTGAAAAAAACCAGCAAAACAAATAATCTTTCCTCAGCAAACAGCAAAGCATTTTCTTAATGATCATACTAGTCATTCTGTGGCACATCTGAACTGTCACCTTCCAATTATTGCCAAGTCAAGGATAGTTCTACACTAATGCCATGAGGAACAGGACTTAGACTCTCTGCTGGCAATTTCTAAGTTATTATAGTGAGGGCCATGAAACCACAGAAAAGTTATGGTGCAGAAAGAGACCATTCAGCTCATTATGTCTGTGCCAGTCAAAAAGAAAAAACTAGCCGCTCATTTTAATCCCACTTTACAGCACCTGGTCCGTAGCCTTGTAGGTTACAGCACTTCAGATGCAGATCCAGGTACCTTTTAAATGAGTTGAGCGTTTCAGCCTCAACCACCAACTTGGGCAGTGAATTCCAGATGCCCACCACCCACTGGGTGAAAAAGTTTTTCCTCATGTCCTCTCTAACCCTTCTACCAATCACGTTAAATCTATGCCCCCTTGTAATTGACCCCTCAGCTAGGGAAACAAGTCTTTCCTTTCTACCCTGTCTAGGCCCTCATAGGATCACTGGTTACAAAATTACATTCTCAAGGACGAGTAGGGATAGGCAACAAATGCTGACCTTGCCATCCATTAAAGAATCAGGAAAGGTAACTTGGCCTATAGAGTCCAAGCTGCATCTCTGCAGGAACAATTTAGCTAGTCCAATTCTCTAGGCCTTTTCCCACACCTTTGCATTTTTTTCCCTTCAAAAGGGAATTGGAAAAGCATGATTGAATCTGCCACCATCATCCTCTCAGGTACTACATTCCAGACCCTAATCACTCGTTGAATAAAAAAGGGTTTTCTCATGCCACCTTTGGTTCATTTGCCAATCACTTTAAACCTGTATCCTCTGGTTCTCAACCTTTCTGCCAGTGGGAAGCGTCTCTCAATCTACACTGTCTCGACCCCTCACGATTTTTAATAACTCAGTTAAATCCCCTCTCTTCTTACATGCTCTGAGAACAGCAGCTCCAGCTTGACATTTGATCCACGTGACCCACTTCCACCCACACCCCCCCCCCCAACCCCCCCACCCCCCCCAACCCCCCCCACCCCAAAAAAAAACCAGATCCAGCAATGCCTCCTTACTCGTTGGGCCTGAAATGTATTCAGGAGAATTCTCTTGATTAGTGCAATTCAGAATTCTTCCCTGTCTCTGCCCTTCACATTATTACTATCCCAGTCTATATTAAGATAAATTTTAAATTCCCCATTATCACTACTCACAGCTCTTGCACACTAATTTCAATTTGCTCCCACTAGTTGGTGGCCTATAGAATACATCCAGTAGTGCAATGGCACCTCTGTTATTTCTTAACTCTAACCAAATTGATTCTGTCCTTGCACAAAGAGTGTCATGAAATTAATTTAAGGCACAGCCAAACTCTAACCAAGTTACTAAATGTCTAAGGAGATAAAAATCAGAGTCAAAATTACATCAAGCTGTAACTAGTCTTGGTTTTACACCATCACCTGCCCTTCCAGCAAAAGTGAATGAAAATGCATAATTTTGGTCTGAGGAAGAGGTAAGAGAAGCATAGTAAAAGTTTGTGTGTTATAACACTAACAGACAAACTGACTTTTCTGTTTTCCATTTTTAAAACCGAACTTTTAAACCAGCAGCACTAGTCAAACACAAGATTGCTGAGTTGGCTGGAAGAGAGAAATAAAATTGTTAAAGTAATGGGTTAGATTCTGCAGTCAATGGTGAGGCAATGATGTTTGCCCACTGATCTCTAAGAAAGCAGCCCACAAGGATCTAGCAATCTCCATGGGATGGATTTCCCTCTCTCAAAGTCAGTTTGAATGAGGCATCACGTCAAAGGGATCTCCAGACATCCAGCAGTCAAAGACCTTGAAGTATTCTCACAGAATGCAAATTAGTTTAACAAAAAGAGTCCCTTCAACTTTTAATGTTTAAATTTTTAGAGAGACTGAAATAATGGGCTAACGTGCCTCTGCCAGGCATATTTTCCTGCTCAGCCCCTAATACAACCACTCTCCATAGTTACAAAAATAATCAGGGGTCAAATGAGCATGTTAACAAGCCAGCTGACCCTGATAATAAGCTGCCCATGCCATAATATGAGGGCAGTCGGGTGGGAGTGGGCAGGCTGCTTTAAGAAACTTTTTCAAAGGACGGGAAATAAGGAGGGGTACTATCTTTGGTGGGTGCCCTTTGCATTTGGGGGGCAGCCCCCTAAGCTAGTGATCCCCCTTTCTTCCTACCTGCCTGCTCCATAAAACACACCAACCCCACACACCCTCCCTAAACTACCCAAACACTCCCCACCCATGGCCAGGGACTTACTGCCTCCAGGATCTGTGGGCCTTCTTGCAGTCCCAGGAGTGCCCATTAATTCGCTCTCAGCACTGCAGGGACTGATGTAGCTGCTGGCAAATCCAATTGGCCAACAGCTCCCGAGGGGGGACTTCCTCCCCGTTGAGGGGTGGAAGATGCACATTGTCCCAATTCAACCTGCCCACAGTATGTTATGATTGTAGGGTGGGCTGGGGTGGAGCAGGTGGACTGATGTGGAGTGGATTGGTCCCACACCAATTTTGTTTCCGGAGAGGGGGCAAGCCATCCAACTCCACCCCTGGCACCCCATAACATGCTGCCCAATGATTGGGGCATACAAGTGGGATTAAAGCAGAAGCTAAAACATCAAGCTTTAAATAACTGCATCAGATCCCCTGGAGAAGGGTTGATTCACTGATGGCAAATTCTGGATTTTCATGTTTAATTGCGTACATGCAGACTCCAGAAGGTGCTGTAAGTTTAACATAAGTAATGCGGGTGAATGCTGACAGTTTTACAGTTATTATATTGCAGAATTTGGGCCAATATTGCTGCCGAGGCAAAGTCACAATGCAATATCTGATTATACTAACATAGCCAAAATTAAATGAGAAAAACTTTGGCAAGCAATGTTCTTACATAATAGGGCTTTAAGCTAATTTGAGGAAGGAGAGTAGGTACCAGTAACTCTATAAATCTAAAGATAAGTCAAGGCTGCAGAGTACAACTTTGTGTAAAATCAAGCAGAATGTGTCAGAAAGGGACGGAGGGTTTAACAAAAGTAATGGGGCATTAACCACTGAGACCACATGAAGAAAAGCAGTAAGATAAAAGCAAAATACTGATGCTGGAAATCTGAAACAAAAACAAAAAATGCTGGAAAAACTCAGCAGGTCTGGCAGCATCTGTGGAGAGAAAGGTAGAGTTAACGTTTCAGAGCTGAAAGGAAGTAGAAATGTGGTGGAATATATACTATTTAAGGGGGGGTGGAATAGGTGAAGCTGGATAGGTGGCCAGCAATAGGAGAGATTGCGAAAGATGTCACAAACAAAAGGTCAAAGGGTTGTTAATAGTGGTGGTTCTGGTTAAAGGAGATGCTAATGGTGACATTAAGAGTGGAAAGCAGAATGTGATAATGGCCGGACCAGGGTAAGCACTCTGGAAAGTGACAGATGACTCTAGTGGGGGCGGGGTGGGGGGAGGGGACAATGCTGAGGAAAGATCATAGAAAATGCTAAAAGCTGGGGATAAAACAATGAATAAAATGGAAATACATTTTAAAAATAATAATGAAAATAAGTGAGGGGGGGAAATAAATAAATATTATTTTCCATCTTTTCTTCTTCACCAAAATCAGTATAGAGTTAAAATTAAAGGTGCCATATCTGAATGCGTGAAGCATTTTTAACAAGATAGATGAATTAATGGCATAAGAGTTTGACCTGGTAATCATTACTGAGGTTGCACAGCAACCAAGCTAGGCAACTAAATATTTCAGGATACTTGACATTTAGAAAAGACAAGCAAAACGAAAAAGGAGGGGGGAGCCATGTAAACAAAGGATGAAAAAGACAGTATGAGGAAAAAGTCTTAGCCCAGAAAAATCAGCACTTAGAATCAGTTCCATGTTCGACATTCTGTAAGCCTGAGGTCATCAAAAACTGCTGCTCTTGTCCCTAACTTGCACCAAGTCCTTTTAACTCGCCACCCATGTGCTCACTGACCTGCATTGGCTCCTGGTTAAGGAGTAACTCAACTTTAAAAATTTTCATTTTTGTTTTCAAATTCCACCACGGCCTCACCCATCCCCACATCTGTAATCACCCTACCTCCAAATTCTCCTCCAGTCACACAACTCTCCAAGGTGTCTGTACTCCTCTAATTCTGGCCTCTTGAGCTTTCCCAATCTTAATTGTTCCACTATTGGTGGCAGCGGCTTCGGTTGCTAAGGTCTCCACCTCTGTCTGGAATTCCCTCAAATCTTTTCAGCTCTTAACA
This sequence comes from Carcharodon carcharias, assembly GCF_017639515.1. Lineage (NCBI taxonomy): Eukaryota > Metazoa > Chordata > Chondrichthyes > Lamniformes > Lamnidae > Carcharodon > Carcharodon carcharias. Next base: position 47,907,859 of record NC_054487.1, on the reverse strand, counting down.
CTCCTTTAAACCTCATTGCCCAAGCTTTTGGTCATCTTCCTTATGTAGCTCAGTGCCCAATTTTACTTTTTAGTGCTCCTGTGATGTTCATTGGGACAGATGTTAAAGATGCTATTTAAATATCGGGTGCATTTGTATCAAATCATTAATGAAAAGGGTAAGCAGCAATGGCCCTAACATGGACGGCTGAGGGACTCTATTTCTACTATTAACAATGATACTCCACCTGTGAAGATACATGCCCAGCATAAAAAAATCAGACCACCAATTACAAATGGCAATCTTCTTAAACTGTCACCAGTATGGCACCTAATTGAATGCACTTCTGGAAATCAAGGTAAACAATACTGTTGGATACTCATCATTCACTTCCTCAAAGGAAAGTAGGATCCCGTTCTCTAAAGCCATGCTAGGATTTTCTAATAACACCAAAATCTTCAGGTGATCCTTAATTACATACATCCAGCAAAGGAAAATCCTTCCAGAAAATTGCCTTCCAGCAATTTTCATACAACCAACACCAAACTGACAGGCCTATAATTCATAGGGCCGGATTCCTTGCCATTCTTAAATATTGGAGCCATGTGAGCCTGCCTCTGGTCTTAATCTCAAAGTACTATCAAATATACAAAGCAATAACTTGAATACATTCCCATCTCCTTCAGCTGCCTGAGGTAAATGCTATTGACTTAAGGTGCTTCATTGAACTGCCAGCAGTCCAATCAGCTTTGATGCCTTAGTTTTAGCCAAGGTAATTTTGTAATTTACTTCTACAGAATATATTTTAAACAACACTTCAATTTGGCATCACAGACATCTGCGATAGTGAAAACATATGCAAAGTATTCAATTAGCCATTTCCTCATTCACTGCTTGAATGTTATTTCAGATCTCCAGCAATTGCACTCCTCTATTTAAAAAAAAGACTTGAATTTTTTTTTACAAGTTCATGGGATGTGGGCATCTCTGGCTTGGCCAGCATTTATTGCCCATCCCTAATTGCCCTTGAGTAGTTGGTGGTGAGCTGCCTCCTTGAAGCGCTGCAGTCCATGTGTTGTAGGAACACCCACAGTGCTGTTAGGAAGGGAGTTCCAGGATTTTGACAGTGATATAGTTCCAAGTCAGGATAGTATGTGACTTGGAGGCGAACTTGCAGGTGGTGGTGGTGTTCCCATGAATCTGCTACCCTTGTCGTAGGTGGTAGAGGCCATGGGTTTGGAATGTGCAGTCTGTTGCTGTGGTGCGTTTTACCTTTTAGAATACCAGTGACTGTACCAAGAGACCTGCCAGCAAAGCAACCTGCTACTTAGCACTTGAACAGACATTGAGGTAGCACTACTGTCAGTACTAGGAAAACAATTCACAATATTTTATTTTATTGCATTTTCTAGGTCATTAACTAGAAACAAAGAAAGACTTGCACTCAAAGCTTTTCATAACCACCAGACGTTTTTTTCCTTCTCCGCTGATGCTGCCAGACCTGCTGAGTTTTTCCAGGTAATTCTGTTTTTGTCTCAAAGCACTTTATGGTTAAGTATGGTCTGCTGTAGTGTGGGAAACATGGCAGCCAACATGCAGGCAGCCAACTCCACAAACACCAATGTGATAAATGACAGATAACTTGTTTCCAGGGATAAATAATGGGCAGGACACCAGGGATAACTCATCTGCTCTTTTTCAAAATAGTGCCTTGAGATCTTTCACAACACCCAAGCAGGCAGATGGGGCCGAAGTTTAACATCTCGTCCAAAAGAATTGCACCTGTGGCAATGCAGCACTCCCTCAGTACTGGAGTGTCAGGTTTGATTTTTGTACTCAAGCCCTCAAGTGGGCTTGAACTCAGAACTTGTGACTCAGAGCTACCAATACCAGCTGAGCTACAGCTGACACTAAGTTCAGCATTGGGCTTCTCCAATGAGAAGAACTTTTTAAAATGTCACTGTCTTCAATCTTTGCTACAAACTTTACTCCCTAGCTACTTACTTCATCCCTCTCCATGGCAATTGCCTGAGGCTGAACCAGATTATGCCTAACCTTGGTGTTGTATTTGACCCAGAGATGAGCTTCTGACTACAATCCATGCCATCACTGCCTTTTTTCCACCTCCGTACAATTGCCCAAATCCACCCCTACCTCTCTTAATTTGCTGCTGAAACTCTCACTGTGCCTTTGTTACCTCTAGACTTGACTATTCCAACATGCTCCCTGGCCAGCCTCCCAACTTCCATTTTTTATAAACTTAAGCTCATCCAAAACTCCCCTGCCCATAACCTAACTCACAGCATGTCTGGTTCATCCATCCCAGTGCTCACTGATCTAAGCAGGCTCCTGCTTAAGCAGCACCTCGATTATAAAATTCTCACCCTTGTTTTTTTGAATCCCTCAATGGCTTTTTCGCTCCGTATCTCTGTAATCTCTTCCAGCCCCACAACACTTCAAGATGCTGCTCCAATTCTGGCCTTGTGTGTTCCCTGATTTTAATCACTCCACCATCGACCATCCCTTTAGCTGCCAGGACCTATACTCTGGGTCAAAAACCTGGACTTCCCTCCCTAACAGTACTCTGGCTGTAGCTACACCATATGGACTGTAATGGTTCAAGGCAGCTGCTAACGGTCTTATCAAAGGGAATTAGGGATGAGCAATAAATTCTGGCCATACCAGTGATGCTCACATTTCCCCTCCCTAACCCCATCCGTCTCTCTTTCCCTGCTTTAAGGCACTCCTTAAAACCAAAGTCTTTGACTAAACTTTTGATCATGTGCCCGACAAGCACCTTATGTGGTTTGTTAACAAATTTTGAATCATAGTGCTCCTGTGAAGCATCTTGGTATGTTTTACTATGTTAAAGCTACTATATAAATACATGTTGTTGTGCAGACTATTTCAAATGAGAATTCTAAAATACTCCCTACCAAGGTAAGATATAATCAACAACTTAATTTTTCTTCATGACATTTTAAAGATTTTGCTTACTTTGTGAGGTGCCTGCTGCATCATGACTCCAGCATGGGATTTTATCACTAGAATTAGAGCCATAAACCAGAAAAGATAGGGCTGTTATAATTCAATTCATAATGCATGTAGGAATATACACACCGCTTCTACAACAGCTCTCTACAAAACCCTAAAGGGAACAGTTGACAGTTTTATTTTTCTTATTGTTTCACCAACTAAATCTACAATCAGCCTGCAGCCTCTTTGGTTCAATTAGTCTCAGCTTTCCAACGAGTTCCATCCACCAGAGAATGCCCCTAAAGTATCAGTTGACCCAATTTCTCTCTCTACATCTCTCTTCATTAGTAACAGCAACCGAAGCTTTGAAGAAACTACATCAATACTCATTAATGGATCTATAATATTGCCCATTGTGCTTTAAACTTTCAATACACAGTAGAAAGCAAATATTAAAATCTACCAAAACATAATCAATTAATTCTATGCCTTGCATTAAAATTCCTTAAACAGTACTTTCTACTTTGTTGTACCCAAACTAAACATGCATAATTCCATTGAATGCTAAAACTTCTGCAATTAATGATTCAGCACAGAAATTCTGAATCCCATGTACGTTTGCACATCTACATTGGTTGTTCATATGACAAGCAATGAAGCATTTTGCCTATGACAATAGTGAGGAGGCACAAGTGGTATTATTTTTGCAAGGAATGCTGAACAGCAAACTGCAGTCTCAACAAATTGAAGGAACAGAGTTTTCGACAAAGGAATAGAGAGAGAAAGGGAGAGAGAAGTTAAGAAACTAAGCAGAAAAATCTCCAGTGCTAATCCAAATTCTGTTTCTGTTCATGCAGCAAAGTTAACATCAAACCAATTTTTTTTTATAAGCCATATCCAGGTAGAGGCAGGCAGTAGAGCTGTTAACAATTCCCTTACATGCAGAAGCCCCATGTCTGATCCCTGGGCTGTGCAAAGTTAACTGATCTTAGAAAGGATGCCACAATTCACAACAGTACCCATGGAACTACACTTCAGCGATGAATCAGTAACTGGAGGAGAGGAGAGCAAAACACGCAAAGAATTGTAGCCAAGGGTGACACTGCAGTGACAGTGGAAGAAATTAAAATAACTTGCATTTATATAGTTGCTTTCACATCCTCGGGGCATCTCAAAGCGCTTTATAGTCAATGAATCACTTAAGTTCTGTAACAGTTGCTTTGTAGCAAAAATTGCAATGTGCTCACAGCAAGATGCTGTAAAAGGCAGTGAATTGACAACCAGTTAATCTGTTTTTCGTGGTGTTGGTTCAGTGATAATTGTTGTACAAGACGAGGAAAATAAAATTAATTGCCTGGATTTTGCAGTCAGCATTGAAGCAATGGCATTCGATGCTGGCCTCAAAGAAAGCTGACCATAAAGATCTAGTGATTTCTGTGGCAAGGATTTCACAATTTCTGGAAGCTTGAATCTGGTGCCAGAGCATCTTCAGCCATCCAAAAAAAGTGATGCTATTAAGCAGGTTAAACAACTAATTACATTGAAGAATTCTCAGAGAAACCAGTAAGTAAAATGCACCAATTATCCTCCTTTTTTTAATACATTTTTCAGAGCGAAATAAATGAGACATAGAAATTGAAATGTCAAACTTTTTCTCCAAAAATTGGGATTTTGATTAGAAAAAAAAAATTGACATTACACAAATATAAAATTAGTCCTGCAGGTTTGGAGAGGTTTTTCAGCATTAGTTCTCACTTAGTATGACATTAAAAATATAATTACACCTCATTAACAAGAGGTAACATTTTTAGGGAGTTTTAATAATGATATTACCTTGTAAAAAGGGGAGCTCTTGTCAGTTCACAGATTTCAAATTGATTTCAGTCTGCAGGTACTTCAACTTCAAAAATAAGGTCTCCCATTTAAGACAGAGGTGTGGAGAACTTTTTTTCTGAGGGTTGAAAGTCTTTGGAACTTGCTTCCCCAGAGAAGGGTCATTGAATATTTTTAAGGCAGAGGTAGATAGATCCTTGGCTAACAAGGGAGTCAAAGGTTATTGGCTAGGTGGGAATCTGGAGTGGAGACAACAATCAGATCAGCCATGTTCTTATTGAATGGCAGAGCAGGCTCAAGGGGTCAAATGGCCTAATCCTGTTCCTAATTCCTATGTTCATAACAGCACACCCTATTTAGAAGTGTAGAAAATCACTGACAGCAACTTCTGGATATCTGTGTTTAACTACATGCGCAACTCCAAGAGTTGCTTTCGGCTTTACAGGAGTAATGGTGACATACACAACATCTTGCTGTCATTACTACTGCAAAATCCAAATCAATGAATCAACACCTGCTCAGAACCCTATAAAACTGGAAGTAGCTCAAACCAAATCAAGTACCTGGATAGACAGATTTTACGATGAAGCACAACATATAAACATTTGTTTTAAACATCCCTTAATGGCTCAAAGTTTAGCTAGTGAGTAGCTGAAGTATATACATTACATCGTTCCCAAATTTGATTTCTGGTCTTTGCTGAATTACCTGACCTTGTGCATTACAGAGATTTGTGGGTAGAGTGGTGCAGACAGGAATAGAAAGAATAAAAATGGCTAGGACTTCCAGCAGGAGTTACTGCATAATTGTCATCAATGGAAGTCCAGGTACCAGTTTAAACATGGTTGAACACAAACATCCCTTCTTCTAATCTCACCTCTTGCCATATATTCATGATAGCCTCTGACCTTACCCTCTCCCTGACTCTGAACTATCTTTGCTCAGCAAAGGACTCGGCTTTATGCCCTTATGCCCCCACCCTCAATGGATTTTGGACTCAGCATGACATTGAACTCTACTGTCGCTTTTACATCCAAACTCACTTCTTTGGACAGGCATCCTCCCCCTGCTCAACTGACCCTTTCACCCTTCCCCCAATACTCTCCCTCTGCCTGGACCCATTCCTCTGGCCACTTACCCTCTTTATCTTTTCATTGAGAACTACTGGCATGACATTGGCCATCTTAATTTCTCTGCTAGCCTCACCCACTCTAATCTGTCCCTCTCCGAACTTGCTGCACTCCTTTCTCAGATCAAATCCTGGCTTCTTTCGTCAAATTTGCTGACAAAAGGTGGTGCTGTTGTTGTCTGGCATATCGAACTCTACTTTGCTAAGCACCAACTCTCAAACACTTCTTCCTACCTCCCTCTAAACCATGATGCCAGCACTGAAGACCAAGATATTGTTTTCAGGACCATCACTGACCTCATCTCCTTTGGAGATCTTCCCTCCAGAGTTTCACACCTCAAGTCCCTCAACCCCTTAGTCTGCTTCTACCTCCTTCCCAAAATCCACAAACAGGGCAGTCATGTTTGATCCATCGTTTCAGTCTGTTCCTGCCCCACTGAACTTATTTCTTCCTATCCTGACTCTATTCTTTCCCCCCTTGTCCAGTGTCTTCCCACCTATATTCATGATTCTTCTGATGGCCTACATCATATCAATAATTTGCGTTTTCCTGGCCCGAACCACCACCTCTTCACTATCAATGTCCAATCCCTCTACCTCCATCCCCACCAGGATGGTCTGAGGACTGTCTGCTTCTTTGATCAGAGGCCCAAACAGTCCACCTCCACCTGACAACCTTAAACCTGTCTCAATTCCCCCAAATAAAAGATGGGCTATAGGTACCTGCATGGGCCCTAATTACCCTTGTCTTTTTGTGGAGTATGTGGAACATTCCTTTTTTCCAGTCCAACTCAGGCCCACTCCCACAATTCGCTTTCCAGTACATCGATGCCGCTTCCTGCCCTCATCCGGAACTGGAAGAACTAAAGTTTGCTTCTAATTTCCACCCTTCTCTCTCCTTCATGTGGTCCATCTCTGACACTTCTCTTCCCGGACTTCTGTCTCCATTTCTGGGGATAGATTGTCCTACTGACTCCCACAGCTATCTCAGCAATACCCTGCTTCCTGTAAGGAGTCCATTCCATTCTCCCAGTTTCTCCATTGCATCTGTTTTGATGATGCTACCTTCCACAATGGCACCTCTAACATGTCTTCCTTTTCCCTCAACTGAGGACAACTACCACCCCGCCCCATCCTTCTGCTGTCCATTTAGAATTTTCTCCCCACTCTTCACCCCACCACCCCCCACCCAAGTAGTGCCAGTCAATATTTTGCTTTCAGACTGAGCTGACTTTTATTCTGCTGCTAATAGCTACTCTTGACATATGCTGTGTTTCTTTACTACAACCATTAGCACTCCCTTTGCCTTTTGTTCCATGACATCTTTGGTATTTAATCTCCCCAGTCTCCTAACTATCCCTGTCCTTCCCTTTTGTTCTACATGACCCTCCCCATACCTTTTCCAACAGCATAAAACCCACATTCCTACTTCTCTTAGTTCAGAAGAGTTATATTGGACTCAATGTTAACACTTTCCCTCTCCACAGGTGCTACCAGACCTGAGTTTTTCCAGCACTTTGTTTTTATTTCACATTTGCAGTATTTTGCCTTTGTAAACATGGTTGAGATTGGCTGCAACCTCGAGAACGCTCAGCAGAATTCAATATCCAAAGATCACAAAAAAAAGTGGGCAAGGTGATGTACTGGAAGGATTGGGAGCCACATTGCTCATAGAACCAAACCGTGAGTTAGGTCTTCGAGAGGAAGGACAGGACGGAGAGGTAGACAAGAACCAAACATGCTGCTTCCAGTTAGTCACGAAGCAACACTCCGGAAACAAGAAAGAGGCTACCACAGATACAATAACTGAGAGAAGCTTTGTAGGACAACAGAACAAACTTCCCACAGAGTTAAATGTCATAACAAAATTCGAACAAGGAAGGAGAAGAAAGAAACATGCATCATCCTTTCCTTACAAAACGGAGAAATAATTTAGTACAGAAGTTGCTATGTGTCAAAAATACTTAATTTGCTGGGATTATGAAAGGCATAAATGCAAGTTCTTTTGCATTCCAACCCCTTCAAACATAAAAAAATGAGAAGTATAAAATGGGCCTTAACAAAGCCACAAATAATTCAATATAATATAAAATACTTCAAAATTCTCATTCTAATTCTGTCTACTTGTTCTTCCACAATCCTAAACCTTATCCACATCCCAGGTGATCAGGAACAGCTTGTGTAGCACAACAATGAGAACAAACAATGGAAATACGAATGCACAACCTTAAACCAAAATATTTTCATTTGCTTGATTATGCACATCATACTTAATTGTTTCCATACTATCCTGATGTGCTTGTACTTGTGCATACAGAGGAGATGCAGTCATTAAGTATGGGGAATTAAAAGGCACATGATCTTGATATGGGCTCTACAGTTCTAGACTCAATGTATCTAATTTATGTACCCGATGTGGGAAATCTGGCAAGGAAAAGAGGCAATGCCTTCTACCTTCATTCTCGTGACTTGTCCTCAGACTCCACATGCAACTTCTTTCAAGGCAGCCAGCACCAATAAAGTTTGTTAATCAATGCAGCCAAATGACAATTATAGGAGGACATTAATAAACTTGCAGAATTGACAAATTGACAAATTAGGTTCAATACATTTTGGTAGGAAAGTACAGAGGTTACTTATTACTTGGAAGGTGCAACACTAGATAAGGTAAAGGAATAAAGGGATCTCAGATTGCAAATACATCAATCACTAAAATACTTGTGCATATGGTTAGCAGGCCATAAAAAAGAAAACCAACCTCTACTGCTAGAGGGATAAAATTGAAAAGTTGGAAAGTTATGCTAAACCTGTATTGAACCTTGGTTAAGAGCACTGTGTGCAGTTCTGGTCACCATTGGATACAGAGGTACTGGCGAAGGTGCAGGGATATATCAGGAAAGAATGGAATAGGCTAGGTCTCTTCTCTTGAAAAAAGGCTGAGGGTGGCCAAATAGAGGTCATTAAAATTATGAAAAGTTTTTACAGAGTCAATACCATGGGAATGTTTCCCCTTGTGGGGAAGGAACAAAACGAGAGACTACCAATACAAGATAGTCACCAAAATATTTAATAGGGGATTGAGAAGAAACCTCTTTACCCAAAAAGGTCATGAGAATGTGGGAATAGATGCATTTAAGGGGAAGCTAGACAAGCAACGAGGGAGAACAAATAGAGGATTACACTAATAGGTTTAGAAGATGGGAGGCAGCTCAGGTAGAACATAAACACCGTCATCGGCTAGTTGGGCCGAATGGTCTGTTTCTGTGCATATATTCTACGCAAAAGCTGAAGCTATAAAATCTGATTCGATTATACCCCTTGATAATTATTTGTAAAAATTGCTTAAAACTTTGCAAATTCAGCATGAATTTTGTCAGAATAAACAAAAGGGCAATAGTGGCTCTGTTCCTCTTTCTGCTGCCAGAACTGCTGAGCATCGAGCATTTTATTATTTCAGACTTCCAGCATTTGCAGTATTTTGTTTTCAAATATTACACAGATGAGTTAAATTCCTAAATTTTTTGCATGACATACTTGCAGTTACCATGACAATATCGGCAAATCTACTAGTGCATTATATTTAGCATTTGCGGATTTTAGGCTGCCCCTTTCATGATAGTTTCAATGGAATCTTTGTATATTTAATTTTTCTAATAGAGTTCAAAACAAACAAGCATAATAAAACCAAGTCAAAAGAAGGAAATACAGCATATGGATTCACACAAACATTGGCAAGTATGCAGTTTTTGAGAGTTGTTTTAAAATTTTGGTAGTACAATCTTCCTACAAAAACACCACAGTTTCAACAACAGGAGGAAGAAATTTTGTCATCTCAAAGCCACATTCATTTGGGGCTTTGCGACAAAAGGAAGGTATAAGATGACACTGCACGCTGACAGTTTCACTTGTTCCAGGCTTCAGGGGGCCTGTTTATTAGGCAGAGACTGTTTCTCCTGCACATGCCAGAAATGCCCCACCGCACGGACCAATATTTCAATTTGCTATTTCGACCTTTGAAGATCCCTTCCCTCAAATTGTTCATAATTTTTGCATCTTTAAATCTATAATGACAACAGAAATTTTACATTTAACATAAAATTTCATTTTAAACAGATAAAAATTGCAGCTAAACTTGATCTCTCACCCGGTGCTTGAGTCAAGGACATCTTCCCACAGCTGGAGCGGAACTTGAATGGAGGGAAGGCTCCTGTAATTGTGGTCTATGTAAGAATCAATAACATGAGTAGAACTAAGAATGGGGATCTTTGAGGGAGTTTGAGGAGTTGGATACAATTTAAAAAGCAAACCCTCAAACCCTCCAATCTCTGGACTGTAAAGTGCATGACAGAGTGGTGTGGGAGACCAAAGGTTCAATTCATGGCGCACAGATACCAGTACTGGGGAAAAAAGAGGGATCAGTTTCTGTAGGGCAGACTCATTAAACAGGCGGGGACCATGGTCTTACCACACTGACTCCCTCCACCACTGATGCACAGTGGCAGCAGTCTGTACCATCTACAAAATGCGCTACAGCAACTCACCGAGGCTCCTTCAACAACACCACCAAAACCCACTATCTCCATCACCTAGAAGGACAAGGGCAGCAGATGCATGGGAACACCATCATCTTGGAGGAACCTCTCCAAGTCACACACCACCCTAACTTGGAACTATCTCACTGGGTCAAAATCTTGAAACTCACTTCTTAATAGCAATGTGGCAGTTCCTACATCACATGGACTGCAGCAGTTCAAGAAGCTAGCTCACCATCACCTTCTCAAGGGATGGGCAATAAATGCTGGTGTAGCCAGCAATGCCAACATTCCACGAACGAATAAAAATAAAAATCACATAGCCAGGGCAGTAGGCAGGACTTCAAACTAATAAAAGGGTGAGTTCAGGTAAGAGTACATTCATAAGTCTGAACAGACAATTGAAAGTTTTAGAACACCGCCTCAATTTGGGGAAAAAAGATCAAGCAGGGTGAGCCAGGAAGAGACAGAGTTTAATAACAGTAATAGGGCATATGTGTGTGATGTCACATCAAGAAAAAGTAATAAAAGTTACAAGCACTATATCTGAACGCACAAAGCATTTGTAACAAAATAGATGAAAGCATAAGTAGCTTTGATCCAATGAATATTACTGGGACATGGTAGCGGGGTGACCAGGCCTGGGAGTTAAGTATTCTTGGAAGCATAATTTTTAGAAAAGATGGGCAAAATGGAAAAAATTGTGAGGTACCCTTGATAATAACAGAGGAAATAAAGGCAGTAGAGGGAAAGGGTCTTAGCCCAGAAAATCAGGATATAGAGAAAACCCTGTGGTGGGAGTTGCTTTTAGGCTCCCTAACAGTAATCATTGTGTTGGACAGAGCATCAATCAGGAAACTAGAGGCACACGTAACAAGATAGTGCAATAATCTTTGGGAACTTAAATTTTCATATTGACTGGGCAAATCAAATTGACAGAAGGAAGGAGGAGATGGTGGCGTAGTGGTAATGTCAATGGACCAGTAGTCTATAGCCCCAGGCTAATGTTCTGGGGACAGCTGGTAGAATTTGAATTTCTGGAATATAAAACTAGTCTCAGTAATGGTGGCTATGAAACTATTGATTATTGTAAAAACACATATGGTTGACTAATGCCCTTTCGGGAAGGAAATCTGCTGTCCTCCCCTGGTCTGGCCTACATGTGACTCCAGATCCACAGCAATGTGGTTGACTCTTAACTGCCCTTCTGAAATGGCTCCATGCAACCCACTCAATTCAAGGGCAAGTAGGGATGGGCAACAAATGTTGGCGTTGCCAGTGACACCCACATCCCATGAAAGAATAAAAAAGTAGCTTGGAGGACAAGTTTAAGGAATGCATGAGAGACAGTTTTCTACCATATGTCAAGAAACCAACTAGAGAACACTTTTTTTTAAAGCTAGTATTGTGTAATGAGTCATGGTTAATTACTAATCTCATAGTAAAGGATCCTCTGAGAGACTGATCATGATACAACAGGATAGGATTTTAAGTTCCCATTTAATGTTGTTTCACTTTAATGGTCATTTAATGGGCCCTGTAATCTCATTTAGCATTGCGAGATTCATTTTAACGCTGCTTCCCACCAGTCTGGCGTAGGGTCACGTGGCCTGATCAGCGCCATTTTGGAGTGGTCTGTCCATCTTCTTGACTAAACGCTCTCATGGCCAACCCTCTGGGCTCGCGGCCTCACCCGTTCCATGACCCACCCTCTTACCGATCCTTGCACTTACAGATTCCCCCCCAACAGATTCCCCCCCACCCCCTCCCACTCACTACTTCCCTCTCCTGAATCCTCACTGTGAGCGTGGGCTCTGGAGATGAGCAATGAGAAGCAGGAGCAGCAGCTTCAACTTGCAGGAGGCAAGTTCTCTTCAAGTGGATTTGTGATCAGCTTCACTTTTTTAAAAATCAGAAATCAGATCCCTGATCCCACCGACAATGAGACAATTTACTCACCAATGGATTGAACATGTTCAAGATATGACTCCTTTCTGCCACGTTAAAACCAGTGGGGCAGCAGCCTTCCTTGGCTTTAAACCCAGGTGGAGAAGAAAGTGAGATTTTGAATCAAAAAGGGGTGAAGCTGATCACAAACACCTTACCTTCTGGAAGTCGAAGGTGCTCCTCCTGCGTCTTGCAGCTTATCATCAGAAGCCTCACTCACAAGGGTTCAGGAGAGGGAAGAATCAAACAGGAATCAGAGAGCAGAGGTTCAGCAAGAGGAAGGATCAGCAAGAGGGAGAGTTAGGGAGTGGGAGAAGCTACAAGCCAAAAGGTCTGCAGCGAGAGGGTGAGCTAGGGAGTGACAAAACTGCAGTCGATGGGAATCGGGGTAAAACTCTCCACTGGTTGCAGTCATACCTAGCACAAAGGAAGGTGGTTGTGGTTGTTGCAGGTCAGTCACCTCAACTCCAGGACATCACTGTAGGAGTTCCTCAGGGTAATGTCCTAGGCCCAACAATCTTCAGCTGCTTCATCAAGGGCATTCCTTCCATCACAAGGTCAGAAGTGGGGATGTTCACTGATGGTTGAACAACATTCAGCACCATTCACGACTCCTCAGATACTGAAGCAGCCCATGTCCAAAAGCAGCAAGACGTGGACAATATCCAGGCTTTGGCTGACAAGTGGCAAGTAACATTCACGCCACACAAGTGCCGGGCAATCTCCATCTCCAACAAGTGAGAATCTAACCATTTCCCCTTGACATTCAATGGCATTATCATCACTGAATCCCCCATATCAACATCCTGTGGGTTACCATTGACCAGAAACAAAATTGGATTAGCCATATGAATACTGTGACTGCAAGAGCAGGTCAGAAGCTTGGAATCCTCTGGCAAGTAACTCACGTCTGCCTCCTCAAAGCCTGTTCACAATTTAAAAGGCACAAGTCAGGAGTGTGTTGGAATACTCTCCACTTGCCTGGATTAGTGCAGTTCCAACAACACAAGAAGCTTGATACCATCCAGGACAAAGGAAGATGGGGTGCCAGCCCACTTGGCTGGCACCCCATCCGCAAGCATGCACTCCCTACACAACTGATGTACAGTAGCAGCAGTGTGTGCCATCTACAAGATGCAATGCAAATACTCATCAAGGCCCCTTAGGCAGCAGCTCCCAACCCCATGACCATTACCATCTAGAGGACAAAGACAGCAGATACATGGGAACACCACCACTTGGAAGTTCCCTTCCAAGCCACTCATGTTCCTGACTTGGAAATATGTTGTCGTTCCTTCACTATTGCTGGGTCAAAATCCTGGAGCTCCCTCCCTAAATAGCACTGTGGGTATACGTACACCACAGGGACAGCAGCTGTTCAAGAAGGCAGCTCATCACCACCTTCTCAAGGGCAATAAATGATGGCCTAGCCAGCGATGCCCACATCCCTTGAATGAATAAAAAATAAACTTGGATTTGTGCAGATACGATATGTGGAGATTCAAATCTCATGGTAACTCTCCGTTTACACTCAAGGTGCATGCATGGTTTAGGAGGATCGTGTGCCTCAACACCAATCAACAACTTCCAGTTCCCAGTAGAAAATGGGCATTTGGATAAACTTCGAATCCGTTAAAACTAAATGGGATATATTAAAACAAAGAGCACCAAATTAAAATTTATTTGTAAATAATCAATATATTGTAGCTCTACCCTTCCACTGTTACCTTTCATTCTTCAACAGCACAAGATGATAAAATTATATTTGTGCATCTTTCCACATCTGACCATAGATATATACTGACTTCATCCTGTCAATTTGTTTGCCTTGCATTTTATCCCTCATTAAATCAAATTCCAGTAGCGATGACACTTTGTGGTATAACTGCATTACAATAACATTTTCTACATCTCTGGATACTTGGGTATGTCAGCTGATGCCTTTTAAAGGACGCTTTTCCCAGTGTTAGTTAGCTGACAGGCTTAAGCTCTAATCAAAGAATGTTGAGATCCCAACTACTGTTACGGTATCCAGTTCAGCCAGAATCAAACCTGGGATCCTCATCGGCTGGGTATGACTGCAGATCAGGCTATGCAATACAAATACAAATATCTATCTGCTGAAAAGCAAACCTATTTAGTTCTAAATCTGCCTTTTAAAGAGTAATGTATTGGTGAAAGGAAGGAAAAGAAAGCCTACATTTCTGTCCCTGACTGACATTCAGTGACCTCTGCTAAAAAGTGCACAAACCTGAATTTTGAAGGGTGGAATGCAGCTCGGCTGTGACAAGAAACACAGTCAAATAGTTTGCCAACAATTACTGTCCAGGCTGACACTTTAAGAATACCTAATGGTGAGGGCACAAACTGCCTGAAGAGCAATACCTCAAACAACATTCAATGTCTACAGAAAAGGGTGACTGAGGGACAAGGGGAGGGGAAAAGGAGAAAATCAGCAATCTGCAGTTCTCCACAGGTCACAATCCTGGGTAACGCAGCAAATAGGCAACACAATCGTAACACTGCCCAAGTAACTTCTTCCTACCCACGGTGGAACTTTGTTCCTTATACAGAATTGCTCCCCACAGCACAGCTAAAAACAAAGTCATTTTGTGCAGAACCATATCTGCAAATTTCAACCTGCTACTTTGTAGCACAATGCAATGTAGCATACCATATTACTATAGGCTGTTCGTTGCTACTTTAAATTGACACTCCCAAAAGAAATTTAAAAAACGACTGGTCAAAAATACCATGTGGCACACATGATTAGGTAGCAAACATTTGGGAAATCATTAAAAATTGTAAATATAAGAACATAAATCGGAGCAGGAGTAGGCCAATCAGCCCCTCAAGCCTGCCCCCCACCCCATTCAATATGATCATGGCTGATCTGCCCCAGGCCTCAACTCCTCTTTCGTGCCAGCTCCTCATAGCCCTCAACTCCCCGATATTTCAAAAATCTATCTAGCTCCTCTTTAAATACTTTGTGATCTAACCTCCACGATTCTCCGAATAGAGAATTCCAGGCATTCACTACCCTCAGAGAAGAAATTCCTTCACATCTCAGTTTTAAATGAGTGTCCCCTTATCCTGTAACTATGTCCCCTAGTTCGAGATTCCTCCACTAGTGGAAACTTCTACCCTGTCAAGCCCCCTCAGAATTTTGTACGTTTCAATAAGATCACCCTTCATTCTTCTAAACGCTAATGAATAAAGACCTAACCTGTTTAGCTGCTCTTGATAAGTCAACCCCTTCATCCCAGTTCTACAATAATACCCAGTTTGCAGACCTCATTACATTTTACTGAAAGGTGGAATTTAGCAACACAAACATAGGAACAGAATAGGCCATCTTAATCAGTATTTTCCACCATTCAATAGGTCACAAATAAGCTGTGATCTCAACTCCTTATACATGCTTTGGCTCATATTTCTTAATACTGCTGGTTAAAAGAAATCTATCACCCTCAGATATAAACTTAATAGATCCAGCATTAACTCCCGGTCGTAAAAGAGAATCCCAAACTTCTACCACCCTGTGTGTATAAGTGTTTCCTAACTTCACTCCTCAAAAGTTTGGTTCTAATTTTAACACAACATCCCCTAGATCTAGATTCCCCAATCAACGGAAATAGTTTCTCTATCTACCATATCAGTTCCCCTTAATATCTTGAAAACTGTGATCAAATCACCCCTTAATTTCCTAATTTCCAGTTTGTGTAATTTTGCCTTGTAATTTAATCCTTGGGGTCCAAGTATAAATTCTGGTAAATCTATGCTACGTTCCCTCCAAGGCCAATATATCCTTCATAAGGTGTAGTGTCCAGAACTTTCACAGTATTCTAACCAGTACTTTGTATAGTTGTTCATGTTACATACAGCACTGCCTCCATAGAGAGCTCTTGGCAGAGAGTCCATAAGCACATTGTGAAAAATATTGTTGCCATAATGGTGGCAAGGGAATGCAATCCTTACAGTCTGAAAAATTCCTTTCCTAGCTACAATGCTGCTGTTCTTTCAAAGGGTGTATATGTATTTTTTTGGGGTGGGGGAGGCAGAAAAGTTTAGGGTGGTGGAAGGCAGTTGGAGATGCTGCTGAGTCAAACTCTCATTTTCCACCAGCCAGCCAAGAAGAGTATCGGCAGTGGTGTGGAACATGGATGTGCAACAGACCATCGAAAGAATGTGCTAGGAGTATTGATAAGAGGGATACGTTTATGTTTGGCAAGTTGGGGTGAAGTTGGGAAGAAGAAAAACTAAAGAGGAGCTCAAATCATTCCTAACTTCTCACACCACATATAAAATGCTAGTCTTCAGCCAATTCAATTCACTCCACATGACATCAAGAAATGGCTGAAGATATTGGATGCTGCAGAGGCCATGGGCCCTGACAATATTCCAGCAACAGTCCTAAAGACATACTCCAGAATTTGCCACACCCCAAGCCAAGCTGTTCCAGTACAGCTACACAGGCATCTACCCGGCTATGTGGAAAATTGCCCAGGTATGTCCTATACACAAAAAGCAGGACAAATCCAACCCGCCCCATGAGTTTACTTTTATCAAGTGGCAAGTAACATTCGTGTCACACAAGTGCCATGGAATGACCATCTCCAACAAGAGAAAATCTAATCACTGCCCCTTGACATTCAATGGTATTACCATCGCTGAATCCCCCACTTTCAACATCCTGTGAGTTACCATTGACCAGAAACAAAACTGTACTAGCCATATAAAATAGTGTGGCTATGAAAGCAGTGACTAACTCACCTCCTGACTCTCCAAAGCCTGTCCACCATCTACAAGGCACAGATGAGGATTGTGATGGAATACTCTCTGCTTGTCTGAATGAGTGCAGCTCCAACAACACTCAAGAAGCTTGACACCATCCAGGACAAAGCAGTCAGCTTGATTGGCACCCCACCTGCAAACATTCATTTCCTCCACCACCGACACAGTGGCAAGGTGTGCATCATCTACAAGATGCACTGCAAGAACTCACCAAAGCTCCTTAGGCAGCACCTTCCAAACCCACAACCACTACCATCTAGAAGGTCAAGGGCAGCAGATAGGTGGGAACACCACCACCTGGATGTTCCCCTCCAAGCCACTCACTATTCTGTCGCTTCACTATTACTGGGTCAAAATCCTGGAACTCCCTCTTTAACAGCACTGTGGGTGTACCTGCACCACATGGACTGCAGCAGTTCAAGGAGGCAGCTCACCACCACCTTCTCAAGGGCAACTAGGGACAATAAATGCTATACTAGCCAGCAATGCCCGCATCCCACAAACAAACAACAAAAATGAAGTACAATGCTGCACTTTAAGAAAACAATTAGTTGTGTATGTGCTGCTCCCAATGATGTTGATCAAAACTTTATGCCTAACATCCAAATTTTGTCAGCGCGCGTGAAAGTTTAGATCAGGCAATTCAAACTTGAATGTTTTTTTCAAAGATTTTCACCGAATACCAACGGACAGATGGATTGCTGGGAACCATGTATGTCCCATCCACGGTTCTCTCTTTTTTTTAATCACATGCTGCTGCTATACGACATCACTCATCACCCTTCCACCCAATACCTCCATATAGTCAGACTGCCTGCTCAACAAAGTCCTGGGTAAGACACAACTTCCTTCTTGCCAAAACCTCAGGAAGAACAGCCTTTAGCTCCTGCTCAGCTTCCTCAGCACTAACTCCACCTCCCTCCCTGGCCACACCTTCAGGCTGAAACGGACAATTCATAATCTTGCCATCCTGTTCAACCCTTAGCTGAGTTTTAAGCAAAACATCCTGTCCGTCGTTCAGTGTACCCCAACCACGGCCCATCTGCTGCTGAACCCCACGGAAATCCCTTTGTCACCTACAAACTTTAGTGCTCTCCTTGCTGGTCGTTGTGCTCGAATCTCCATAAAGTCCAACTTGTTTAAAACAATATCCTATCCTGCACCAAGACTCACTCATTTCTGTTCCCTAATGCATTAAATTTGAAATCTTTGTCATCTATAAATTCTTCCACAACTTTATCTGACTGTACTTCTGTAGTCCAGATATCATTTGCTGAGTGTTCAGTTTCTCCCATCTCCCTTCACCCACTATTAATGACAGAATGTCATTTTCTTGGCCCTTCTCTCAAACTCAATCCTTAAATTTCTATATCTCTCCCTTTGAGCAAAACCCATAAACTCATCTTATCAACTGAGTAGCTAACCATCCTAACACGTTCCTTGTAACCCAGAGGATAGGGGTCAGTTTGTTCAGTCGGCTGGATGATTAGTGTGTGCGGTTCAGAATAATGGCAAAGGCACAGGTTCAATTCCCGTCCCGGTTGAGGTAGACCTAGAACCTGCTTCCTTGCCTGCTCCACACTTGATGCAGAGTGACATCCCTCCAGCTATATAACCAATTGTCCCCCTCTGATAGAGATGCCTAAGGTCCTTCATGGACTATGGCTAGTAACCTACCTAACCAAGAGGCTAAGATAAAGCAGGATGTTGGAGAAAGTTTGTGTGGAACATAAACACCTGTAGATTCATTTGGGCCAAGTAGCCCATTTCTGTGCTGCAAATTCTGATAATTCATGGATCTGCACCAGTCTCCAATATACTTGTGAAAGACCTTAAGATTTATCTTTTGTGTTAAGGTACAATGCAAGTGCAAACTGCAGCTGATGATTGCACCGCTGCCAGTGGGAATGGAAACAAAACAATGATTTATATTTATACAATAACTTTAATGCAATGAAATGTTTCAAGGTGCTTCACAAGAGCATTATAAACAAAGTATGACACCGAACCATGCAAGGAGATTTTTTAGGCCAAAAGATTGAAAGGTAGGTTTTACAGAAAGTCTTAAAGGAGGAGAGTGGAGTGGAGAGGCAAAGAGGTTGTCAGGAAGGAATTTCAGAGATTGAAGCCTTGGCAACTAAAGGCATGGCCACCAATGCTGGCGCAATTATAATTGGGAACACACAAGAGGCCACAATTCCAGGAGTGCAGATACCACAAAGGTTTGTGGGGTTGGAGGGGATTACAAAGATAGGAAAGGTCAAAGCCACTGAGGGATTTTAAAAAAACGAGGAGGAGAATTCTAAAATCAAAGCAAAACATGGCCAAGGTAGCCACTATTATTTGGCTGCTGGAAAGCTGCCCAGCTGAAGCACTTGTACTCAGCCCATATAGAGGTTTGAGATATATTCTTCATTTACTTATTCCAGTCTTCCCTGGTTGCTGGAGCATCAACTACTGCCGCCTAAGCTGTTACAACAAGTGGCTTTAAAACAAACGCACACCTAGAAGCTAAGTCTTGCACATCTGCTTAAAAATGTACCTTGTGTTGTAGGAAACTATTCTACAATGTAAGTAAGGAACCAAGAACCTGAAGTCATTCTTGACATAAATGTATTAGTCATTAGTTTTTCAATCCTACTTTTTCACTGTGATTTTCGATCTTGAAGTTCAACTGTACAAATCTTTATAACAATTTGCAGATGAATGAAGCACAAAATCAGTTGAAAAGTACATCAGAATAAAAAACACAGACAGAGGTGAGACAATGCAAACCTCAATACAACTTATGCATGTGTCTGTCTAATTATACCTGGGACTAAGAGTTTTTGACACACAACGATACATACCCTCATCCCACAGGCACTCTGTATTGTACCATTCCATTGAGCGTCTCTTAGCATGTCCTTTCATGCTGCCGCCTCACATAGGTTTTATAAGCTGATGAAATTGTTCACCTGCTCCCGCAGGAAGCACTAACAATGACCCCCATCCCAGTCAGCATACAAATCCAGCCAGGCATGCAGAGTGAATGAATAAGGCTGCATGCAGTTTCCCTTATCCTAGGCCTCTTGCGGCCTGGACAGCAGCAGTGAACAAAGGAATAAAAAAAAACTACAAACCTTTCCAAATCTAGCACTTTGCCAATTTTATAAAGAGAAAGCCAATGTCTTTCCACAATAGGCTAGAGGTAACCTTTATCACTCAGACATTTAAGTATTTAAACAAAAAAATCCTCTCCTTTCCATTTTACCATCTAAGTTTGCCAAGTTCTGGCAGCCACTGAAGATAACTTCCCAGCTGTTAATCAATGCATGCACCATTCATTCTTTTTGTATTAGAGTCTTTTGAACAACTTCAAAAACATTCCAAGCCTGAACTTTTGTCTCAAAATGAAAATTTAGTTGCAATTCTAGTAGAAAAAAAAGGAAAGTAAAAACACTTACAACCAAAATGATTTAGAATTCACCGCTCTGCGCATTACATCTTCTGTTGAGCTGATGAGAAACACTTTAACAGCTTAGCTCAAAAGTGCCCCAATATAAAACAACTTCCTGTCCATAAATCCTTCTGTAAAATATACAACTATAAAATATTTGAGAGCCCAGGGTCATTAATACAACAAATCTCCACCACTACAACTGAAAGGGCTAAATATAGAATAATGGTTATCAGACTACTAGCAAAAGAAGGTTGTGAAACTTTATTGTAAATCCATTTTGTCTAGATTTAAATCTCAATGGATCAATCCCATTTACAGACATGCTTATGGCTTGATTATCCTGCAGGGTTAAATGCAGATACCAAATATACTCAATGCATTTCATTTTGACTTCAGTGGGTTCTTAATTTCATAACTGATCCAAACAATCCTTACCTACATTACCATTTTGTACCATTTGAAGGCTGGAATAAAAAATATACTTAAAAATAAGATTCTAATCAAGTCAGCTCTAAAGGAGTGAAAGGAAATCACACGCACACCAAAATCTCAAATTGTACCCTGCACACTACAGGTCAAAATAAGCTGGATATCCTGCTAACCATTTCCCCCCAAAATAAAGCAATGTGTTTAAGCTCTTCCTTCAACATCCTAAATTGATCTTCCTAAAACTATATATCTGGGTGTTGGTGTTCAGCAATGTGGAGTCCCAGATCAGAGATGCAGCAGTTTCCATCTCCTCAAATGTTAGAATCATTTGTCACTACTGCCAACACAGCCTGAAATCAGGAATTGTGATGTGAATGTTTCTAACAATTTTGTATTAAATATCAATTTGATACCATTTTCTTTTCCTTTTAGAGTCCCCTGTTCTTTAAACCTAACTACCACATCATCATGGTTGTACTCATCTATTGGATGTCTTGACTGGGGTTCCAGACTCCTTTCTGCCATCCGCCTCCACATTCTTAAACAAGTTTATATGTTTTTCGATAGCAGCCTCTCGGTTCTTCACTGGTCTTGTAGTACCTGCTTGTTAGGTGCATCCAGTCTTTCCTCCATTAAAGCATTTTAGTTATTTACAACAATGGGATAAACATTCTTGCACTATTTTCATTAACTATCTCAAATTTCCCTTCAACCTGGTTGAATTGATCCTTCTTGATTTCCAATAACTTGACCTCCAAACCCTGCAACTTCAGTGTGCTGTGAAGTCTTATTTGTCAAGCAAGGGAGATGATGCCATAGTGGTAATGTCACTGGCCCAACAGTCCAGAGGCCAAGGCTTAAACACTGGGTTCAAATCCCACCACAGGGCAGCTGGTGGAACTTGAATTCAAATAATAAATCTTTAATATAAAGCTAGATATTAGTAACAGTGATCATGACAACGATCAACAATTGTCATAAAATAACATCTGGTTCACTAATGCCCTTTTAGGGTCGGAAATCCGCTATCCTTACCAGGCTGGCCTACATGACTTCAGACTTTCAATAATGTAGTTGACTCTTAACTGCCCTCTGAAATGGCTGACAAGGGCAACTAGGGATAGGGAATAAATGCTGGCCTTGCCAGTAATGCTCACATCCCATGAAAGAATAAAGTATACTATCAAGTCTAGTATCATCCACTCTATCTCTGACTCATTCAGTGATCCTAAAATTAGCCACAAAACCTTCATATTCATCAATACTTGCTAGGCTTGAAACATCCTTACCAAAGTTATGATGTAAGCCTACATTTTCAGACTACATCTTCAGTTGTTGCCCATCTGATTATACATACCTGATTCTCCCACAATAAAAACAATTCTCTGCCTGTCTGAAAATCTTTTTAAATTTGCAGTACTAATCTGACATGCAAGGCCATTTTTCAGTACAGCATTTCTCACAATCAGGTTCTTCAAATGCCTCTCCATCATCATCCAGCTGGGTGGGACCTAGTTCCATTCTTATCCATCTAATCATAGCCAAGAGTGCCACTGCAAAGACTACTCTTTCCATTCTTACGCCATTACCTCTAGTGTCTCCCAAGGAATTATCCTTAGCCCCCTCCTATTTCTTATCTACACCCTTGGTAACATTATCCTAAAACACAGCATTAGTTTTTGCATATATGCTGACGGCACCCCACAATACCTCAATACCACCGTTCTCGACTCCTTTGCTGTTGCTAAATTATCAGATTGCTTGCCTGTCATCCAATACTGGGTTAGTAGAAATACCCTCACAGTAAACATTGGGATGAGTACAGCCACTGTCCTTGGTTCTCGCTACAAACTGCACTCCATATTCACCAATTCTATCTCCATCCCTGGCAACTCTGAGGCTGAATCAGACTATTCACAATCTTGGCGTCACATCTGACTGAGAGGAGCTTCCAACCATCTATCCGCACCATCACCAAGATCTGCGATTTTCATCTCTGCAACATCACCCAACTCCACGCCTGCCTCAGTTCATCAGTTGCAGAAACTCACACCCATGCCTTTGCTGCCTCTAGGCTTGACTATTCCAGTGCATACCTGACCAGCTTCCCATATTTTATCCTCCATATTCTTGAGGTCATGAAAAATTCTGTTGCCCACAACTTTATTCAAGTTAAGTCCGGTTCAACCAACACCCATGTGCTTGGCCTACAGTGGCTCCCGGTCAAGCAATGCCTCAATTTTAAAATTCTCATCATTTTTTTCAAGTTCCTCCTTGGCCTCACCCCTCTCTTTTTCTGTAATCTCATTTAACTCCACAACTCTGAGGTATCTGCATTCAGCTAAATCTGATCTCCTTGACATCTCCTATTTTAAATGCTCCATCATCAGTGGCTATGCTTTCAGATGCCTAGGTCCTAGGCTCTAGAATTCTTCTCTCTTCCCTTCTGGAAGGTTCTCCTTAAAAACTACCTCTTTGGCCAAGCTTTTGTTCACCCTCCCCAATATCGATGTCAGTGGTTCAATGTCAAATTTTGTTTTTTAATACTCCTGCGAAGTGCCTTGGGATGTTTTATTACAATAAAGGCACTATATAGATACAAGTTGTTGTTCTGTGATGCACCCTAAATCTCCAATTTGGTGGTAAAGTACATTTACACAATTGAAGAAGGAACCTGCCCCTCTGTAGAGACAGTAAGAAAATTACAATTATGGCTGTTTCAATATGGTGAGGGTGCTTGACATGCCAACTTGGGGTTGGGTGAGCACCTCAAACGTCTGATATTTTGTCCTGCCATCTGATTTTCAAAAGCTTTTGAAGGCAGCTCAAGCGGTTGAGCTTCCTGGCACTGGTACACAGTCCAAGTCTCATATGTGTAGAGGAGAGTGGGCAGGATTATTGCTTTGCAGACTTTCAGTCTGGTAGGCATACTTACTCCTCTTTGTTCCCAGACTGAAGTTCAAAGCCTGCCAAAGGCTGTACTTGCTTTGGTAATTCTTGCATGTGTCTTGTCAATATAGACAGCACAAGAGAGAGAGTGTGTTGTCAGAATGCCTGACACTTTCCTACCAAAGTTCAATGGAGAGCTTGAATATAGGGTGCATGCTCATGGTGACCAAAGGAAGCACTACAATGACATTCTGAGGGCTTCACTTAGGAGTTTTGATATCGGCTTCAAGTCCTAAGAGAAGCTCGCGCAGGATCGCTGCACCTGGTGCAACCAAATAAAAACAGTGCAGCCTTCTTCAAAAGCAAGCGCATATCAGAGACAGAGCGAAAACCCAAGCAGAGGGAATCCTGACCTAGAAACTCGTCCAAAACGAGGTAACCTGCCCTATTTGTAATAGGACTTTTCTGGCACAGATGAGCAATCTCAGTCACCTACGTACCCACCGGAGCCCCACCAAACATCCCAGACGATGAACATAGTCTTCTTTGCCTCAAAGGGCAATCAAGAGTGAGAACGAAATTGCAGGTGGCGTTTCCATTCATCTTCATATGAAGAAGAGAAGCATAAGTGCACAAACAAGGCTAAAGCCTAGGAATAAATTACTGACCAGCCCTTCAGCTGGCTGTGGAGCATGGTGCAGGCAGGCTAAGGAGATAGGGTGGGTGAGGGGTTGGGTAAGCAGAGCAGAATTTCCCTAAAGCTCAGTAAAACAGATATAGGTTAGTCACAGATAAATCCAACAGGGAATTCAGGATACACTTTTTTTTATTCAGGGTTGTTAGAATCTCAGCTAATAGCATTGATGCACTGAAGGAGAAGCTGGGAAGTACATGAGAGAGCAAGGATTAGAAAGTTATGCTGATGGGGTTAAATGAAGTAGGGTGGGAGAAGATGCTTGTGGAGCGGGGAGTGGGAAACGGGAAGATATGAAATTAACACCAACACACACTCTCACCTGGTGGACACATTAGGAGCATTCTGTAACAGCTGACGCGAAGGGCCTGAACAAAGGGAAGGATGGTGATTGAGCATTTTTATAAGTGTACAGCTCAAAATAAGTTGCCAAACACTAACATCTCTAAGTCAGAGCCATGGAACATTAGATACGTTCTAAAACTAGTTTTCGACCAAAGATCATTTAAAGATTTGTCAGGCTATCAAACATAAGGTACACATGTTGCACTCATATTAAATATCCTAAAGCTGATGTTTCAAAATGGCTTATTTCAGACCTCAAATTCAAACAGAAGTCCATCAGCAAAAAAAAAATGCACTAAGCAATTGGAAGCTTTGAATTTGTTCATAGGTAAGGATGCAGGAATACTTATTGACTGCTACAGGCAAAGTAATCAGCCCTAACTGATCACAGCAGGAGGGTTTCAGAAGGCTTGGGTAATTAATAGAATACTTACTTAGCTATTTGTACAATGGAGTAATTATAGTACAACTGCCAAAAGAATGCCTTCCTACTCAGCTCATCTCGTTAAGCCTCCTGTGGGAGCAAAGCCTGCTTGTGCACAGACCTATAATAATTGAACAGCCATGGAGAACCAGAGTTTATCACAGGTTTAAGCTTTAAATCACATGATTTTGAGTGTCCTTTAAAATCTTTAGTTATGGATATACAATTCCCTGCGTTGGGTTGGAAATTTTAAGCGTATATCAAAAACAATATAATCTTACACTAATCAACAACAGTAAAAAGGCCAGCATGCCATCCATCAAAATGAAGGATTTTAAATAAAGCTCACACCTCCTGCATTTACAGGATGACCATGACACATTTTTAATGCCTGGATGTTGGAAATTTTAAATAACAGCAAATGCCAGAAATATTCAACAGGACTGGCATTATCTATGGAGCGAGAAACAGAGGCCCAACTGTTCCAGTCTTCGAATCAGAGACCAGACGTAGGGCTGAATTGTGCATTGGGACCCTCTGGAAGCCCTGATGCACAGACTTACATGGGAATTGCCCAGGAAGTTTCAACATCCGACTGGTAATTTCCACTGCTCAGGACCCTCCATGAATGAGTTAGAGTCAGAGACTTCGGACAGTTCTGATGTACTTGAATAGTTACCAAGGAAATGTTAGGCCAATTAAAACCTAGTCTAACTCCTGGGTAACTAGACAACTGATCACCCCCCGCCCCCAACGCAACCCAATTATCCCCCTGACCCAACCCAACTACCCTTCCACGACCAGACGATCCGCTGCTCCCCAACCTGACCCATCTGTCACCCCACCCACCTGCTACCTCCTATAGCTTGCTGGAGAAATAGGGCTGAATTTTGTTGTCAGCGGGGCCTGCTTTCCGACGTGCAAAATGACGCAGGATGATGTCGGGGGGAACCCCCAACGTCATCCCACCCCATTTAAATTTTCAGGAAGGCAGGGGCACAGCAAAATCAGCTGTCCGCCTGCTGACCTATCAATGGCCAACTGAAGCCATTGACAGGATAATTAAAACAATTAAAGGACCTGCCCGTCCAATTTTAAGGTCGGCGGGCAGGCCAGGAGTCCTGGTGGGCTTCTGAAAAAACATGAAACCTCATCCACCAGCAGGATGAAGTTTCATGTAGGGTTTTAAAAACTTTATTAAAGTTTGAATGAAATTTATGAACATATCCCATCTCGTGTGACATTGTCACATGAGGGCGACACGTTAAAGATTTTTTTATTTTTCTATTTTTAATGTTTGTACAAGTGTAAGCGATCTCCCTGAGGCAGCACTTAACCTCAGGGAGATGTGCGCTTTTTCATGCACATGCGTGAAAGAGGGCACTCTTGCATTTGCGGAATTCCACCCCCCCCCCCCCACCCCACCCGCACAGGAAGCGCATAGCACTTCCCGCCAGGCGTCATGCTGGGCGGGCCTTAATTGGCCTGCCCACTTAAAATGGCAACAAGGCCTGCTTCTGTGGCGGGGATCGGCTCCCAGCCCGCCGGAGATTGGGTCGGGCCTTCCCGCCCGGCTGGCAGAAAATTCTGCCCATAGAGTGCAGAATCAGTTCAGTGTATGTAAATTGAGTCAAGATGGGATTCAATTTGGCTGCTCAGCTCCCAACTGAACAGCTTGCCAAGTCACCATCTTAAACTCACAATGAAAAATTGGCATCAGAGATACTGCATGACTGCCTATACCTGTGGAACACATCCCAGGGTAAATCAGCACCTTCAGCAGAGGAGGGGACTGATAAATATTTTGTATTTATACTACACTTCTGGTAAAAATATCCACATTGCGGTGTAAATACAACACCATGTCACAGAGGGAGTTATGGACATTAGAATCTTTCAAGTTGGATGCACTTGGACAGAACAAATACCTTATTCTTTCATTGAATTGTAAATCTTTGGAATTCTCTACCCCTAGGGTTGTGGATGCTCCACCTGTGAATACATTCAAGGCTGGGATAGGCAGGTTTTTGGCCTCTCAGGGATATGGGGAGTGGACGGGAAAATGGCATTGAAGCCCAAGATCAGCCATGATCGTATCAAATGGCGGAGCAGGCTCGATGGGCTGAATGGCCTACTGCTGCTCATATTTCTTATGTTTGTGTGTTCATAAGAGATTGGGCAACAAATGCTGGCCTTGCCAGCAATGGCATCCCTAATAGCCCTTGAGAAGGCAATGGTGAACCACCTTTTTGAACCGCCGCAGCCCATCTGGAGTTCCAGGATTTTGACCCAGCAACAGTGAAGAAAAAGTGATATAGTTCCCAGTCAAGATGGTGTTTGGCAGGAGGGGAGCTTGCAGGTGGTGGTGTCATGGATCTCCTGCACTTGTCCTTCTAGGTGATAGAGGTCGTGGATTTGGAAGATGCTGCTGAAGGAGACTTTTTTTTGCTGCTGTGCGTCTTGTAGATGGTACACACTGCTGCCACTGTGCATTGGTAGTGGAGGGAGTGAATCTTTAAGGTAGTGGATGGGGTGCCAATCAAGTGGGCTGCTTTGTCCTGGATGGTATTGAGCTCCTTGAGTGTTGTTGGAGCTGCACTCATCCAGGCAAGTGTAGAGTATTCCATCAGAGTATTGGTGGTGGTTGGGGGGGTCAGGGGGTGAGTTATTCACTGCAGAATTCTTAGCTCTTGTAGCCACAATATTTATATTGCTGGTCCTGTTCTGTTTCTGGTCAAAAGTAACCTCCCCGGATGTTAACAGTGGGGGACTTAGTGATGGTGATGCCACTGAATGTCAAGGGGAGATGGTCAGGTTTCCTCTTGTTGGAGATGGTCATTGCCTGGCACGAATGTTACTTGCCACTTGTCAGCCCAAGCCTAAATGTTGTCTTGTTGCATTTGGACACAAATTGCTTCAACGCCTGAGTTGTCGGGAATGGTACTGAACACTGTGCAATCATCAGCACATATCCCCACTTCTGATCTTATGATGGAGGAGTCTTTGATGAAGCAGCTGATGATGACTGGGCCTAGACACTATCTATTTTATCTTCATGATATTCACAAGTCAACTTGCGGCAAAGTTTCATCCCAAACTTTACTGCAATAAAGTAAAAGTGAGTGTATCATCCCCACCCTAAAGTGCAGAAATCTGATCCGTTCACAATACCCAATACAGATTCCCCCCAAACAAGTCTTGGCCAAAGCATCTGCCAGATCGTGTGTTAGAACAGAACAGAACAATTTACAACAATTAACTGAAGCTTGTTAATGTGTTTGATTAAAAAATAGCCACAAACACAAGCAATATAAGAAGTTCTGAAACACTACTTTTCCATGAAATTTATATCTCAGTTTGCATTCTGAACAGCTTTAAGTTTGGCTCCTCAATCTGATACTTCCATTTTTTTGTAACCATCTGATCAAAGGTCAGCAAAATTTGTGCATCACCATTAAGAAAAATTGCACAATAGATGAGGAAATAGCTATTACACGGCTCCCTAGACAAACTGAACTTCATACTGTTAAACAAGGCAAACAAATTTTAGTTTGAATAGTCGAAAAAATTTCAGTTACCCACATGGAAATTTTTAATTTTACTATATCTGTTTTTTATTTTTCCTTTGGTCAAACTTATATGATCGGAGGTCAAAGTTAAAGCCATAGAGCCACTGGACAACAGAGTTGGGATAGAAACTAATCCACTGACCCACAGTAATACCATGTACTAGTCCCCAAACACATGAGAAACTGGAAATATTTTGTGGTGCTATGGTCAGCACACTATCCTTTTTCATCTGGAGCATGGGCTGAATCTGCCTTTCACCATTGTGATGAAATTCTCTCTCTTCTGGCTGTAAGGATCCTTTTAAAATTAAACTTTCCTTCAGTCTTAATAAAAATTTTAGAAAGGTCCAGGTCACAGTATTGAATTGTCCATAATTTTAACACACAGTCATTTAAGGCTCATGTAAGTCAAAGTGGAAGTGGGAAATGGAAAAATTCACACCGCTGCATTTCAGCGTGTTTCAATGTGAAATAAATCAAGGGCCATTGTTAGGATAGAGTATACAGAGGTGGACTTTGGGGAGAAGTCTAACCAGAGTGCAATAACATAGTATATTTCAACTTCCCAAAGGAAGTAACTTTTCACTGGAATGTACAGCCACATTATCCTCCCAGCTTGCAGAAATATTAAAACCTGTGAGCATGAGAACATATTAACAGGTATATTTCATATTGGATGGACAGAGACTTAAGGCTGACTGCAAAATAATCTATATTTTTCACTCAATGTCACAGAGGAAGCATGGCTTTGATTGAACTCTGCAGTTACAACACTGGCCACAAACAACTTTACTTCATTATAATTCTTCACTTTTTTAAAATCCATAGAAAATTCACAAGTGAAATAGATTAGAAAATTAAGAAAACATGTTCATGGTATTTTTAAACAAAAATACGGCCCATCTTTTACATGAAGCATTCCCACAATGCTTATTCTCCCACTGCAGTGCAATAAACTGATCAAAAGGAGTCAATGATAATAATTCATTACCTCAAATGTTTACCCATTATGGAGTTGGAAAGGAAAGAGCAGAGCCAGGTAACTAATACACACACACACACACACAGTTGATGCTGAAATGTGCACAAAGGCAAATTTATATTTCTTCTTTAATAGCATCCCATATCTCAGAGGAAACCATAACACCATAAACCATAACACTTACCCACAGTGAATGAGGTGGCATTGAATGCCTCAATCAAGTTTATCATGAGCACATTGATCCTTGGGTCCAGTAATTCTGAAGCCTTAATTTTTAGCACTTCAGAAGAGGGTTTTACTGAAGGATACATAACAACCTAGCTATTCCTACCTATAAGCTTGCAGAATTCTATTTTCTTTGAAAATATCATGCTTCACTTCAAGCTCCTAAAAGTAGTTTCTTCCCATTTTTAAATTGGACTGGAGGGTACCAACTCCATTAACTAGTGGACTGCAGAGTCCCAATGGAATATGTCCTTAGGACTGGCAGAGAGCAACAGATATACCAATTATTGTATTGCACTTTGCCTGCCAAATGCAGTCAGCCTGCGGAAAGTCATAAATATGCAATTCTAATGTCATCTTTCGCAGGAGTGGTATTAGACATAATAAACGGTTTATGGTCAAATCTAAATAGCGGCAAATTCTACAAACACTGCCAAATTAAAGCATATGCCTCCTTAAAGCAGCTGCTGCAATTATATTTTAACTAAAAGCAAACAGCAGGTATTCCAGTTGTTTTCGATGTTACATGAAACTTATCAAAAGGCAGCATCAAAACAAAATGTAAATGCATCAATTTGAATTAAATCCATTCCAGACAGGAATGAGGCAGCACCACAAAAATGGATAGCTGTTTTCTGTCTCAGTGTAACTGCAGCAAGAGAGGTGAGGTGGAAGGTTAGACAGAGCAGATTATCATAAAATACAAAAATACTTAAGGTCCCAAACATATAGAATACAAAATGAATTGTTTATTTTCAATACTGAATTAATACTTGGGATTAACACAGTTGCAGGTTGCAAATGCATTACTTAAAATATTTAAAAACATAAGCTGTGAATTTATAGATTTAAGAGATTTAATTATTTAGAATTTGCATGTACATCATCCCAACAGCACAAACAGCTCAAACTTTAAGAAACCACTTGCAAATGGATTTCTACACCTCATGAATCAGAAGAGTCAAATTGGATGAGGAAATGGTTATTCACAGATTGAAGACCACCTATATTTTGGTATTATGCGACTGACATGGATGCATGGTGTTTTTCATTAAAAACTTGTGTACCTGTAGGTGATGCTATGATGGGCATTTTCAATGTGAACGGCATTGTATTATGAGGCACAATATTTTATAATTACAGCAAATTATTCAGACATCGCACAATCAACTGTGTATAAAATTATTCAATATGCTTGTGAAATTTTTTAGCTGCAATTTTTCCTTCAGTAACCAAAATTCCCTTTGTGAAAATAAGGGTTTAAACAAAATAGGAAATTGTAAAATGACATGTTCCACAATAACATGATTAAATAGATCACTGAATTACCTGTGTCTCTTTTAATACCTTTATTCCAGCTTTTACTTGAAGACCTCAGCCTCTCAAAAACCCTGGCTTGGATTTTTCTTTTAACTAAGACTAGAGCCAGAGTTGAATTTAGTTTGTGCAGTTCAAGCCTTTACAAGGCACCCAAGTTCAACTAGCTATATTGATGCAATACTTTTCTTCAGTCTTAGCACTTTTTGAACAGAAGTGTTTCTTCAAATCATTATTTTTGTGGGGTGGGAGCAGAGCATTTTTATTTAAACAAAGCAGGCTGCAAGACTGAGGAAAATTATCTTTTTTTTTAAGAAGCATGTTTGTCAATGTAAAAAGGATGTGAAAGTAAAAGGATATTTCCAATGACAGGATAACAAAACAAAAAGATTTTCATTTGGAAACACATCAAAAAACAAGATAAGAAAGCATTGCTTCCAGCAGAAAATTACATTAGGTAGTCACTCTTATTCTTGTGGCTTGTATGCAGTAAGCTGTGGCTTTGAATTAGCCAATCAGCTTCACTTGTGGGAAATATTGATTATACTTTATCAATGGCTAGGACTTAGATAACATAAAATATGATGTTTTAAGTTACAGCTTCATGTAAGTTTTATCACCTCATGGACACAGCTTACACGCCAGCATTAATTATTTTTTGGCCTAAGATTAGCTGATGTAGAATTCCTAGTTGCAGCATATTGGATTTCATGGCATTTTTATGATTCCAGAATACGTGTTAATATTTATACCACCATAGTTTCAAGTCAAACGAAAATGAATTTCCAAGAATGACCTTCCATTCTTTCGATATTTCCAAGACAACTGTTATACTATGGATCACTTAGATGTCCAATCTAAACTACGTTAAAAGCACAGCAAGTTATAACACGGAAACAGATCATTTGACTGCTCAAGCTGGCATTGCTATTTTTCTATGAGTCACAGAGTGCAATATTCCTTTCTTGCTCACTTCCCATAACTTTTTGTATTCATTTTTTAAACATACTTCTAATTCCTGTTTACAAGAACTGAAGAACTCTGTTTCAACCGCCATTTCAAATTTCAAATTTGTACATCTACGTCACTTACGGATATACATTTTGCCACCTTAGACTGCATTATACTCTGCAAGGTAACGCATTGGATGAAACATCTTGCAATGTAGATATTATTGTTCTGATAGAATGGGAATTCTTCAGAGAATGACTCACCTCCTGACTCCCCAAAGCCTGCCCACAATCTACAAGGCATCAGTCAGAAGTGTGATGGAATACTCTCCACTTGCCTGGAGTGCAGCTCCAACAACACTCAAGAAGCTTAACACCATCCAGGACAAAGCAGCTTGCTTGACTGACACCCATCCACCACCTTAAACACTGACTCCCTTCACCACAGATGCACAGTGGCAGCAGTGTGTACCATCTGCATGATTCACTACAGCAACTCACCAAGGCTCTTTCAACAGCACCTTCCAAAACACAGCCTCTACAACCTGGAAGGACAAGGGCAGGAGGCGCATGGGAAAACCACCACCTGCAAGTTCACCTCCAAACCACTCACCATCCTGACTTGGAATTATATCACAGTTTCCTTCACTGTCGCTGAGTCAAAATCCTGGAACTCCCTACCTAACAGCACTCCGGGTGTATCTACAACACATGGACTGCAACGATTCAAGGCAGCAGCTCACCAGAACCTTCTCAAGAGTAATTAGGGATGGGCAACACCCACATTCCATGAAAGAATTAAAAAAAAACCTGCATCATTGGGATGATGGTAAGAATACAGCAGGACAGCAATGGTTAGTGGGAGATACTGCATCAATGCTTCAGGAGTCTGACTTCAGCAAAACCTTCTGTATAAATTGTCTTAAATTACACTGAGTGCTCAATGAACAAAGTGCGTCGCAAACAAAGTGCAAAGTTTGGACATTTGGCGCAAGTATAAATCAGGCACGGAGTGGGATAGAGGTGCTGCTTTTTGCCTCAAAGCTTGTATTCCTTTAAGTCAACTTTCAGGCAGTAATTATTACAGTTTTTGCCCAGTGTTTTAGTGTTTAATGCAAGTTAGTGTGCAGAAGAAAAAAATTACAACAAACTAAAAAGTAGATGTAAACAATACAGCCTAATTTATGGTGGGTTGTATGTCTGGATTGAAATAATAGTACGTTTCTGGATTGCAAGTCTGTCCAAAATAAACCTATCTGCAGTAGATGTCGTCTTCTCAAATCTCTACAGTTCAGACATTGAGTTAGAGAAATTCTGAAACACAAGGGAGGGGAACAGAAACTGGACAGTTTGCTCCAGACTCCGACCACATCCTGTAGAAAGTTATGGGTTCAGAAAGGGATTGGTGTGACTGATAGTGTGCAGAGTAAGGGAACCCCAAATAACCAGAATCTGCAGACATTTTACCATGACCTTGAATCTTTGCTGTCCTAAATCATGAAGGGTTTTGATAGAGTAAATAAGGAGCTGTTCATAGTGGCAAAGGGTCAGTAAGCAGATGATGCAGATTTAAGGTGACTGCAAAAGAATCAAAGGCAGCACGAGGAAAATGACTTTACATAGTGAATTGATATGATCTCAAACGCACTGCCTGAAAGGCCATTGGAAGCAGATTCAGTAACTATTTTCAAAAAGGAATTGGTTAAATACTTGGTAGGGAAAACATTTGCAGGTGTATAAGGAAAGGGTAGGGAATGAGCAGGCAAGTGGAACTAATTGGATTGCACTCTTAAAGAGCCTGCACAGACAAGATGGGCCAGAAGGCTTGCCTCCTGTGTTGCATCATTATTTACTTCTATGAAACTGATCCTATTCAACAGCAATGTACTTGATAAAAGTGAGGGTAAGGATACAGACTGGCAGAAGGACAACCAGAATGTGGACTACAGCACAATTAGAG
The DNA here is from genome assembly GCF_017639515.1 of Carcharodon carcharias. Taxonomy (NCBI): domain Eukaryota; kingdom Metazoa; phylum Chordata; class Chondrichthyes; order Lamniformes; family Lamnidae; genus Carcharodon; species Carcharodon carcharias. The sequence goes on along the minus strand of NC_054487.1, from coordinate 47,873,443 downwards.
CAGAAGGCTGTCTGAAGGAGGAGGAGGAGCACAATGTGTTAACTCTAAGTGCTTCAACAATTAGGAGACGGGCAGTGTCCTTTGTAAGCAGGGTTGCATGGGAACATAAAATAGGAACAGAAGCAGACCACACAGCCCCTCAACAAAAACAGAATTACCTGGAAAAACTCAGCAGGTCTGGCAGCATCGGCGGAGAAGAAAAGAGTTGACGTTTCGAGTCCTCATGACCCTTCGACAGAACTTGCGTTCGAGTCCAAGAAAGAGTTGAAATATAAGCTGGTTTAAGGTGTGTGTGTGGGGGGCGGAGAGATAGAGAGACAAAGAGGTGGAGGGGGGGGGGGTGTGGTTGTAGGGACAAACAAGCAGTGATAGAAGCAGATCATCAAAAGATGTCAACGACAATAGTACAATAGAACACATAGGTGTTAAAATTAAAGTTGGTGATATTATCTAAACGAATGTGCTAATTAAGAATGGATGGTAGGGCACTCAAGGTATAGCTCTAGTGGGGTTTTTTTTTATATAATGGAAATAGGTGGGAAAAGGAAAATCTTTATAATTTATTGGAAAAAAAAAGGGAAGGGGGAAACAGAAAGGGGGTGGGGATGGGGGAGGGAGCTTACGACCTAAAGTTGTTGAATTCAATATTCAGTCCGGAAGGCTGTAAAGTCCCTAGTCGGAAGATGAGGTGTTGTTCCTCCAGTTTGCGTTGGGCTTCACTGGAACAATGCAGCAAGCCAAGGACAGACATGTGGGCAAGAGAGCAGGGTGGAGTGTTGAAATGGCAAGTGACAGGGAGGTTTGGGTCATTCTTGCGGACAGCCTACTTTGCCATTTAAACCATCATGACTGATTTTCTGCCTCAACTCCACATTCCTGCTTGCTCCAACAATGCTTGATACCCTGAGACACCAAAAGTTTGTTTTTCTCATTCTTAAACATAGTCAGCGATGAAGCATCCACAACCCTCTGGGGTAAAAAAAACTCCATAGATCCACAACCCTTTCAGCTAAAGAAATTTCTCCGCATCTCCGTACTAAATGATTGACCCCTATCCTGAGATTGCCCCCATATTCCAGATTCCCCAGCCAGGGTAAACTACCTGTGTGTGCGCCCTGTCAAGCCCCTTCAGAATCTTGTATGTTTCAATGAGATAAGCTCTCACTCTTCTAAATATGGAGTATAGGCCCAAGTTACTCAGCCTCTCATCTGAGGCCAACCCTCTCATCCCCGGAACCAATCTAGTGGTCGTTGTTCTTCCATGTTGTTCTTTCACAGAGTGCTTACCCTTCTTCTGCTATTGTCACATTCTGCTTTCTTACCTTTATGCCACTATCAGGACCTTTTTTAGCCCTTACCGCTACCATTAACACTCCTTTTGTTCATGACATTTTTGTCAATCTCTCCTTTGCCGCCACCTTTCACTGGCCTTCTATCCAGCTTCACCTGCTCTGCCTCCCTTAAACAGTATAAATTGTGTCACATTTCGCCTTCTCTTTAGCTCTGAAGTAGGGTCATACGGACACAAAACGTTAACTTTATTTCTCTCTCCACAGATGCTGCTAGACCTGCTGATTTTTCCAGCATTTTCCGTTTTTCTATCAATCTAGTGAACCTTCACTGTACTGCCTCCATTGCAGGTATATCCTTTCTTAAATAATGGAGACCAAAACTGCTCACAGTACTCCAGGTGTGGTCTCACCAAAGCACTATACACTTGCAGCAAGACTTCCTTATTCTTTCACTCTGATCCCCTTGCAATAAAGGCCAGCATGCCATTTGCCTTCTCAATAGCTTACTGCACCTTCACGCTAAGTTTGAGTTCCTTGTACAAGTATACTCAGGTAAATGTTCATGGTCAGAGAGACAAGTTTTACGCTTTTTAAAAAATATTCTGCTTTTCCATTCTTACAACCAAAATGAATAACCTCTCACTTTCACCACATTATTCACATCTGCCATCTTGTTGCCCACTCACTTAACCTGTCTATATCTTTTTGCTGCCTGTGTCCTCCTCACAGCTTACATATTCACCTAGCTTTATATCATCAGCAAATTTAGATACATCTTCATCTAAGTCAATGATATAGATTGTAAATAGCTGAGGTCCAAGCACTGATCCTTGCAGCAATAGTTACAGCATGCCAACTTAAAAGCCATTTATGTACCTTTTGCTTCCCATTTACAAACCAATCCTCCATCAATGCTAAAATATTACCCACAACTCCAAGAGCCCTTATCATGCGTATTAACCTTTTTTTGTGACACTTTATTAAATGCCTTTTAGAAACTGAAGTATGCTACATCTAATAGCTACCCTCATCTACCCTGAACATTACATCTTCAAGCTCAGATTTTTCAAACATGTTTTCCCTTTTAGAAAACCATGTTGATTTTGTCTGATCATACTATGATTTTCTAACTACATTGTTAAAACTTCCTTAATAATAGATTCCAGCATTTTCCTGATAACAGCAGTCAGGGTAACTGGCTTGTAGTTCTCCATTTTCTCTTTCCCTCTATTCTTGATTAGCAGCGTTATATTTGTTGACTTCCAATACATTGGGGCCATTCTAGAATCCAAGGAATTTTGGGAAATTACAACTAACGCATCCACTACCTCTGCAGCTCTCTCTTGTAAGCCCTAGGATGTAGGCAATTGAGTCCTGGGGAAGCCAGCTTTAGGCCCCTCAAGTTTTTCCAATACTTTTTATCTGTTTATATTAATTACTTTAAGCTCCCCACTCCTATTTTTGGCTACCCTCTATTTTTAGTTGTAATTTGTATCTTGGGAGTCACACATGGTGACAGGCTGAGGGACATCTCAGATTGTTCTGAGAGGATACTGGGGAGGGATGGGGAGGACCCAGTTACTGTGGTCCATGTTGGAACCAACAGAGGGAAGAGTAGCCAAGAGGTGCTGTTTGGAGAATATCAGGGACTAGGAGCTAAATTAAAGAACTTCTTAGGCAGTTCATCGGGGTTGAGGATGACTTTCTTCTATTCTGGTTCGATGGGTCCTGAGATTGCAGATGAGTCAAATGCGCAATCTGTAGACTCTGCCACATGCCAGGCAATTGGCGCTTGAAGCACAGGGTAGGCAGAGAGTTTGGAGGTTTGTGCACTGCCTCCAATATCTCAACTTCACCTCTGTATACACCCAACGAAGTGTCTCGGTGTGTTTGGTGCCTTCCCGAATGAACATTCTTCATTTTGGTCAGTCACAAGCCAGGGACTCCACTGAGTCAGGGGGGATGTTTGACCTCTTCAGAAATACTGAGAGGACATCCCTGAAGTGTTTCCACTGCCCTCCTGAGAGTTTCCTGACTTCATCGAGTTCTGATGTTAGGCATACAAATGACGACATGCCCCGGCCAGCAGAGCTGGCTTTGAGTCATTAACAACTTGATGCTGGGCATGTTGGCTTGGGAAAAGACTGCTGTTGGACCACCTTTCTTGTCACTGGACTTGGAAGATCTTTCAAAGGCATCGCAGATGGTGCTTCTCCAGTGCTTTGAGGTGCTTGCTGAAGGTTGTCATAGCCTCCAAAGCATAATGGGGCACAGGAATCACTGCTGCCTGGTATAAACCATGACCATAACCTCAGGTTTGAGATCCCGGACCTCAAGTACACTTTTCCTCCATCACCAAAGCCTTTGAACTATGTCAGCCACAAAGGCTTATAGAGTATCCGCCTCAAATCTGACTGCCCTCAAGTCATTTGTCACCATTCTCTGCCTACTCCCTGATGACATACAAGTCATGATCCTCACCAATGGAACCACCACAGACCCTATCTCAGTGAAAACTGGGTCAAACCACGCCAGGTCATCGCACCACCCTTCTCCTCCATCCTCCTTGCCGCAATGCTGCATCTCACCTCCAGCAAATTACCCACAAACGTCGAGATAATCTATAGAACAGAGAGGAAACTGTTCAACCTACACCACCTTCAATCCAAAACCAAAAGCTTTTCAATCTCAGCAATGGAGCTTCAACATGCAGATGATACTTGTGTGCGCGCCTACTCAGAGCTCCAGGTCATTACTGACTCCTTCTCCAAAGCACATGAGAAAATGTGTGTTTCACTAAGCACATGGAAAACTAAGGCCCTCTTCCAATCCTTTCCCACAACACAATACATCCCACCCCCCGCCCCCCCAACCAAGACCAATAGAGACTCTGGAAAATGTGGACCATTTTCGGTATCTTGGAAGCCTCCTCTCGATGAAGGCAGACATAGACAACGGAATTCATCATGGCCTCCAATGTGCCAGCTCAGCTTCTGGCAGACCGAGAAAAAGAGTAAAGAACAGGACCTCAAGAGTTACAATCTCTGGATTATTACATAAACCATGTGCAAGTTGGCATGGGGATAAACAGATTAGGGGGGTGATCATGTGGTTGAGGGAGTGGTGTGGGAATGAGGGATTCCATTTAATGAGACCGTGGCACCAGAATTGGGACAGGAAGGAACAGTACTGTTGGGATGGGCTCCACCTGAACTGGGCTGGACCAGGGTCTGAGTGAAAAACAAATAGGTCAGTCAAAAAAAATTAAACTAGTAAAATGGGGGAGGGCTCAGATGGAAAAGGTGCAGAGAATAGCTTGAAAACAAAAGGGGATAATAGAGTAACAGCCAGAAATCGTACTTTAGGCACAAGTAAAGGGAAAACTAAAAGATATAAAGTGCTTAAATCAGGAGAGAAATAACAAACATGCGAGTAAAACATTAGAGCTGAAAGGAATGTTAGGGCATGTGGTCCAAGTAAGCATAAGAATATAACTGCAAGTGAGTGAATTGCAGGCACAAACTCAACGTGAACAGTATGACATAGTAGTCCTTACCAAGGCATGGCTGCAAAATAGTCTGGACTGGGAACTAAATTTACAAGGTTATACGGTCTAAGAAAAGATAAGAAAAAAAATGGCATAGGAAGAGGCAAATCATCCCCTCGTGTCCCTGCCCGATGCAAAAGAGCTATCCAGTCTGATCCCACCTTCCGGTCTTGGTTCGTAGCCCTGCAGGTTACCACCTCATGCGTATCCAAGTTTTTTTTAAAAAAGTGATTATGGATGAAATTACTTCAATGATAACGTACGTAGGCAGTGGAGGTTTTATAAGATTAATTAAGAAATAGAAAATGATTGAAGGCTACAGTGAGTTGTGAATGGAGCTCTGGTTGCAGCCATGAAGTGGAGGATTGTATACATGCAGAGATTAGACAAACATGGCACAGAGGCAGAGTGACTTTAACGGGAGATCTTAACTCTCATATAAATTGGGATAAGCAAACTGGCACTTTTTTTTATTCATTCATGGGATGTGGGTGGCGCTGGCTAGGCCAGCATTTATTGCCCATTCCCAATTGCCCTTGAGAAGGTGGTGGTGAGCTGCCTTCTTGAACCGCTGCAGTCTCTGTGGTGCAGGTACATCCAGTGCTGTTAGGGAAGGAGTTCCAGGATTTTGACCAGGAAGAGTGAAAGAACAGCGACATATTTCCAAGTCAGGATAGTGAGTGGCTTGAAGGGGGACTTCCAGGTGGCGGTTTCCCATGTCAGAAGGGTAGGGAATTTCATGAGTGCTGCTGGGATAGTTGCTGCAGCAATATGTCCCAGAGCCAACAAGAGGCCATGCAATATTAGGTTTAGTAGTGAGCAATGAGCTCATGAGTTAACAGCCTAACTTGTTCACAAATTGTGCACAAACATTTCTCTGGTTGCAATCATATGATTGTGTTCAAAGTAGTGTTTGAAAGGGAGAATGTGAAACAGCTACCAAGCTTCTAGATTTAGGCAAAGCTGACTTGAATGCAATGACGTGGTGGGGGCTATTCAAAAACAACTAGAGCCCGTTTATACCCCAAAAGGTGTAAGAGCTCTACTTGCCAAAAGCAAAAAAAGTCATGGACAACTAAAAGGAGACAACATAAATCTAAAAGAAAAAGCATACCAAAATGCTAAAAATAGTACTGATTCAGGCAAATGGGAAAGATACAAAGAACAGCAAAAGGGCAATAAAACAAGTATTAATAGCAACCAAAAAGGGAGTAAAAGAAACTGGCAGGGGCTATCAAAATCAATGCAAAAATATTTACAACTATATTAGGAAAAAGGTGGTGGTGAGGAGCAATGCAGACCATTTGAAAATTGAATGATCTTAATAATTAAAATATGGAAACTGCAGACAAGTTGAATAATTATTGTGTCAGAATTTATAAAAGAGGAAATCCCAAGGAAACCAGCACTGAATCAGAATCAGGGATGGGGTGTCACTACTGTTATTTTTCCTTATGTTAATTTTAATGAAGAGAATAATGGCACTGAAGATTGACAAACCCAAGGACCAGATGTATTTTATAAGAAATAGGTGAGAACATTGCAGATGCCCAAATTATAACCTACCAAGTTTTTACAATGCAGGAACCATTCCCTTAGATTGACAAGCACAATTTTCCACTCTGCTATTTAACAAAAGCAAGGTGATAAAACCAGGGAATTATAGACCAGTTAGCCTCACATTTATTAGGAAATTACTAGAGCCTAAAATTAAGGTAGAGTGACTGAAAACTAAAATTGTCATTTGATCAAAGAGAACCAGCATGAATTTATAAAGCGCATGCCTTGGCTAACAGACCTAGCTGAAATCTTTGAAGAGGTGTCTAAAGTAGTGGACAGGGAAGTGTCTGTGGATGTTATTTATATGGACTTCCAGAAGACACTTGATTAAGTCCCTAAAAGGCTATTAGCTGAAATTGAAGCTGAAAACAAAGTAGTAACCAGGTTAGGAAATTGGCTGAGTGGCAGGAGACTGACAATAAGAATAATGGACAGTTACTCCAATTAACCAGTTGTGACTAGTCATGTCTGACACACGTATGTGTTGGGGCTGCAACTATTCAATATATTTATTAATGGCTTAAACAATGGGATAGAATGCAAAATTCCAAATTTGTCAATGACACAAAGGTAGGTGGAATTATAAGCTGTGTAGATGGGAGCAAATTACAAAGAGATGTTGATAGATTAAGTGAATGAGCAAAACTGTAGCAAACCAATTTCATTGTAGGTAAATGTAGGTCATTCACTTTGGACATTAAAAAAAAGGATAGAAGAGAGTACTTTCTAAATAATGAAAAGCAAGAAACACTGGGGGTCCAGGTACAATCATTAAATTGCAGAACAATGCAGAAAATAATCAAAAATTCTAATGGTATGCTGGGCTTAGTCTCTAGAGGACTACAAATAGGGAAGTAGAAGACATGCTATGGTTACAAAGCCCTGACTAAACCATAATCGCAGCACTGTAAGCAGTTCTATGTGCCGCATCTCAAAGAATATACTGGCCTTGGAGGGAGAATGACATCTGGACTCCAAGGGTTAAATGAAGAAGAGAGTTTGTTCAATCTAAGTTTGTAGTCCCTGCAATTTGGTTAAGTGGTGATTTGATCGAAGATTTCAAGATATTAGGGGAACAGACAGGTTAGATAGAGAGAACTATTTCCGCTAGTTGCAGAGTCTAGGACTTGCAAGAGGAGATGGTGGCATAGTGGTATTGTTAATGGGCTAGTATTCCAGAGACCCAGGGTAATGCTCTGGGGACCCAGGTTCAAATTGTCATGATGATGACCATGAAACCACTGCAGATTGTTGTAAAAACCCAGCTGGTTCTCTAATGTTCTTTGAGGAAGGAAATCTGCCATCCTTACCTTGTCTGGCTTGTGTGTGACTCCACAGACCCACAGCAATGTGGTTGACTCTTAAAAGCCCTCTGAACAAGGGCAATTAGGGATGGGCAATAAATGCTGGCCCAGCCAGTGACACCCACATCCCGTGAACAAATAAAACAAAAGGCTGAAAATTAGGGCCTGACCTTTCAGGAGCAAGATTAGGAAAAGACTTCTACACATAAAAGGTGCTAGAAGTTTAGAATTCACTTACGCACAGAGCAACTTGTGCTAAATTAATTGTTAACTTTGAAGTGGAAACTGATAGAATTCTGTTATCCAAAGGCACCAAGGGATATGGAGTTAGGTTGCAGGCAGCCATCATCTCAATGTGGAACTGCCTTGAGAAGTTATCAACCAACCAATCAATACATTCTTATTGTCCTAAAAGGAAAATCGTTGCAGGTACAATTGCTTATGCATAACTGAAATAAAAACAAAATTACATCAGCAATGCCACAACCCACGTTGGTACAGTGCAGGGCCAAACATTGAAGCCGAAAAATCGAATAGAGAGAGGGGAAAATAGAGAAAGTCTTGGGTCTTCATGCTCCCTCCCAGCACAGATATAACCAATGGATATAAACATGCCCATGCCGTCCAAAATGTCCCGTTATCAGGCAATGGTGAAGTATTGGGAACAGAGGTGAGGCAAAATGTGGAATTTTGGGGAGTTCTCCAATCCCAGGTAGAAACACTCCATTGGCAGACATTCGGCCAACACTGAAATCTTGTTATTCCTCTGCTGTGGGAAGCTCCCGGCCAAGGAGACCATCCACTTTTACTGGCCCTTATACAGAACTATTTCAGCCCAAATCCCACTTCTCCTGCGAAGCAGCGCTCATCTCCCAGGTAGTGGCCGCAGATCCGGTGCCAACCAAAGAGTTATCTGTATGAGTGGGCGGTTGGGGGTGATGTGACACCCCGTGTTACAGCTGATATAGCTGCACTAAACCAGGCTGTTGCCTTACAATCATCTCCCTGCCTGAACAGAGCCCTCTCTCAAACTGCTGCCATCTTAAAAATTTTGCCAAAATAAGGTCTAGAACTGTTCTGATGCAATTATAAGCCCAGTTATGCTAACATTTTAAATAGTAAACTAATTTTAAGCTTTTTCCCCACAGTGCCTAAGGCTCCTTAGACAGCAACTTGTAAGCCCAAACAGCTACCATCTAGAAGGACAAGGGCAGCAGATGCATGGGAACACCACCACTTGGAAGTTCCTCTCGAAGCCACTCACCATCCTGACTTGGAAATATAATCGCCGTTCCTTCACTGTCACTAGGTTGAAATCCTGGAAGTCCCTCCCTAACAGCACTGTGGGTGTACCTACACCACAGGGGCTGCAGCGGTTCAAGGAAGGCAACTCACCATCCCCTTCTCAAGGGCAATGAGGGATGAGCAACAAATGCTGGCCTAGCCAGTGACGCCCACATCCCATAAATGAATTTTTAAGAAGTTGAATGAGACTGGCAGCATTGGATTGGACACTGTAGGAGGGGAATATACAACTGCAGAGATTTTAAAATAAAAGGGTTAATGGGGAAGAGATGCTTTTTTGTCTGGCGGGCAAATCTGAAACAAGGAGACAGGATTGAAATCAGGAAGCACCTCTTCCACATAAAGGGTAGTGGAAATCTGGTACTCACTCCCCCAAAAGTCTGGGGATGCTGGGGGACAATTGTGGCCTTCAAGAAGACCAAGCTTCCCATGGTTTTTATTAATGAAGGGCATCATGGGATAAGATTTAAAGACAGATAAAGGAAGTTGTGGTACAGATCAGCTGAGATCTAAAGAATGATAGAAAGGCTTGAGGGGTTGAATAACTAACTGGTGATCCTATTCCTAAATTTCTAATACCTTAGCTCTCTGAAATTTGCTTACCAGTCCCATGTGTGGGAAAAAAAATTGAAACATGGCCCCTCATGTGAAAAGGTTGGACACTCCTGCCCTACAACCTTAGATTCTTGGTTGACAAAAGAGTCAATCTAACTCTGCCTTAAAAATATTCAATGACCCTGCCTCCACTGCTCTCTGGGGAAGAGAATCCCACAGACTAATGACTATGAGACAAAATTTCTCATCTCCATCTTAAATGGGAGACCTCTTATTTTAAAATTGTGCACCTTAGTTCTAGTCTCTCCCACAAGGGGAAACATCCTCTCAGCATCTCATATTTCAATAAGATCACCTCTCAATCTTTTAAACGGCAATAGATAACGGCCCACTTGTCCAACCCTTTCTCATGAGATAACCCCTTCATCCAGGAATCAGTCTAGTGAACCCTCTCTGAACTGCTTCTAATACAATTATATCCTTTCTTAAATAAGGAGGCCAAAACTTTACACAGTGCTCCAGATGAAGCCTTGTACAACTGTAACAAAAGTTCCTTACTTTTATATTCCTTTCCTCTTACAATAAATTACTAATTTTTTGTGATTCATGTACAGGACACCCAGGTCCCTCTATACCAGAGTTCTGCAATCTCTCTCTCCATTTAAATGATATATTGCTTTTCTATTCTTCCTACCAAAGTGCACAAGTTCACATTTTCCCAAATGATATTCCGTCTGCTAATTTTTTGCCCACTCACTTAACCTTTTGCAGATTCCATAGGTCCTCCTCACAACTGAATCTCCTATATTTTTGACGTCAACCATACATTCAGTCACTTCATCCAAGTCACCGATATAAATTGTAAATAGCTGAAGCCGCAACACTGATCCCTTTGGCATTCTACCGGTTACAGCTTGAACAGAAAATTAACCATTTATCCCTACACTCTGCTTCCTCTTAGCTAACCAATCCTCTATGATAATGTGTTACCCCCCACTACACCACGAGCCCTTATTTTGTGCAACATCCTTTGATGAGGCACATTATCAAACTCCTTTTGGAATTCACATTTACAGGCTCACTTTTATCCATGTTGCTTGTTACTTCCTCAAAGAACTCTAACAAATTAGTCAAACATGATTCCCTCTCACAAAACCATGCTGACTCTGAAATAAAAACAGAAAATGTTGGAAATACTCAGTAGGTCTGGCAGCATCTGTAGAGAGAGAAACGGAGTTAATTCATCTTCAGAGCATACTGACTCTGCCTGATTGCATTAAGATTTTCCAAGTGCCCTGCTTTAACCTCCTTAATTGATTCTAGAACTTTCCTTATGTCATCGATGTTAGGCTAACTGGCCTATACTTTCCTGCTTTATGTGCCCCTCCTTTTTTGAATAGAGGAGTTACATTTGCTATTTTCCAACCTGATGGAACCTTTCTAGAAGCTAGAGAATTTTGGAAAATTAAAACTAATGCACCTACTATCTCCGCAACCACTTACTTTAAGACACTAGCACAAGGTCCATCAGGTCCTGGGGACTTGTTAACCTTTAGTTCTAATAGATTTCTCAGTACCGTTTCCCTGGTGATTATAATTGTGTTAAGTTCCTTCTTCCATTTCACTTTTTGATTTACAAGTATTTTGGGGATGTTAATTGTACCTTCTAGAGTGAAGAGACACAAAATATCTGTTCAACACCTCTGTCATTTCCTTATTTCACATTATTAATTACCCACACTCACTCTCCAGAGGACCCACATTCACTTTAGCTACTCTTTTTCATTTTAAATACTTGTTGAAACACTATGTATTTTAAAGATTTCTAGCTAGCTTTCTCTCATACTCTAATTTCTCCTTAATTTTTCTAGTCATTCTTTGCTTTTTTTAAAAATAAATATTCCTTGCATCTTTCTTCTTTAACACAACCAGAATCAAGACCTTCCAACAATCACTAAAGTCTATGTTCACCACACCTACTCACACCATTACTTGACTGTCATATATTAACATTCCAGGTTGATTAGGAATATGTTAGTCACTGTTGAAATGTAGAGAAACACAGCAGCCAGTCCTCACACAGAAAAGGATCCACAGCAGCAACTGAAATAAATGACCAGGTAATCTATTTTTAAGCGCTGTTGGATGTGGGATAACGTTGGTCAGGACACAAGAACTTTGAGAACACCATCACTGAGGCAGAGCTGATGGCTTTGCTAATAGTACTCTTTGAACATTTGTTGGGCGTGGCTCATTTTCTGGTACCTCATGCAAGTGATCACTCTACATGTGAAGCTAGGCAGGGTGGGCAGGGGAGAAATCACTTCTAAGCCTGATCCCATTCTTATCTGAAGAAGAAATATTTGCACTTCTAGACATTACTGGATAGTGATAAGGAGAGGGATTTTATTATCCTTCATCAAAAGGCTCCTTTCCACTTGAAGAAGTTAAAGCCCTGATTGGTTTACACGTTTTAGCTCATCATCAGTTTCATCAGCAAATCATTTGGAATTGCTGACATCAAGCCTTGTATAATTAACATGCTGACTTGCATGGTTTCAGCTTTTATTTATTTTTAAATTTGGTACAGAAAATACAAGATCCTGTCAGAACCTACATTTCCTAGCAAAAACAAACAGTGAGTGTGTCATAATTAGCCCACAATCCAATTTGCTGAAGAATCAGTGAACTTGGTGTACCTTCATTAAATAGTTTACTCTTACTTCGATAAAAGTACTTTTATACAACAGAAAAATAGCAAAAATCCTACTCTGTGTATCTGTCTATGTCAAAATACAGAGTTGAACAATTTCAGCAGTTTGGAATGAAATCGCATTCAAAATTTTATCCAGCCCTCTTGTTCAACTGCAGTGTGATTAGGAATGAAACTGATTAACCAGTTAGCTACAAAAGGGGAAATACACGAGGGGAAATAGGCTCCCACATCTCTACAAACCACGCAGATGTTGGACTCTTTCTCCCAGATGATCACAAGAACACCAGCTCAAACTGCTTTGGTGCAGCTCCAATAGTTGTTTGCACATGGTGTAGTTTCAAAAGAAATAGTTTAAACAGAACCAGACCACAAGTCAACTTTAACTTAATTCCTCAAATAGTTGATTTCGGGGGTGAACATGACTGCTGCCTATGGCAAATAGAATATCACAGGACACTTTCTTTCCTCCTTTAAATTTGCCCATAAACTTTTAATCCAGTCATTTAATTTTATAAACAATCAGTTTTTGATGCATTGCTCATACAGGCATCCAGGATTATTTTTTGAATGGGGTATTGGGGAATGTGATACTGAAAGCCATTTCAGTAATCCCTTTCCACTCAGAATTTGCGTGGTCTGTCATGCTTTTTCCAGTAACAGAAGCAGGGAGTGAACGACAGTGCAGAGACTTTTCAATGCTGTCCCCAGCAACTTGGAGCCACACAATGTGAACTAATTATAGAATTATATGGGATGGATTTACATCATACCATGTTAAAGCCAACTTTTTGAAATACAGAAGATTTGAATTCTAAGTTTTGCTGAAGAGTGAAGTCACCTCTGCAGAATCTTCTGCTGCAATTTCCTAGTCTCACCAACTTGATAATACACAGGGTTTAGTTGATAGTGTGTAGTAGGCAGAAAACCATGACAGGCTCCATAGAATGCTCACCACTAGCTATGCAGCAAGATCAAGAGGACTAGCCACGGAGTGGACTATATGATAACAGAAGACATGGAGACTAACCAGATGCAGAGATGCATGCAAAAAAGAAAGCATGACACCTAACACTTCATACAAAAGGACATTTCTGATATTTAATCACCAGTGCTATTTCATTCCCACAGGTTTCAAAGTAGATGCTTTCTATTTACAGAGAGCAGGCACCAACTGCGATGGAGAGATTTTTTATTTTTAATTTTTATTTTAGTCATTCGCAGGATCTGGGCTTTGCTGGCTGGGCCAACATTTATTGCCCACTGCTAGCTGCCCTTAAGGTGGTAGTGAGCTGCCTTCTTGAACTGCTGCAATCCATGTGGTGTAGGTACGCCCACAGTGCTGTTAGGATGGGAGATCCAGGATTTTGACCCAGCGACAGTGGAAGAACAGCGATATATTACCAAGTCAGGATGGTGCGTGACTTGGAGGAGAACTTCCAGGTGGTGGTATTCCCATTGTGTCTGCTGCCCTTGTCCTTCTAGATGGTAGTGGTCGTGGGTTTGTAAGGTGCTGTCTAAGGAGCCTTGGTGAATTCCTTTTGTATCTTTTATCATCACAACGTCAGGCTTACTGTTCTATATGAAAGCTGAATCATGTCCAGCTTCTTTCCACACCAAGAATACTTCCCTCATTAGTGACCAAATATAAGAACACACTTTTTTTTTAAATTAGGAGACTTCATTAGCAAGTGTGTTTCCCAGTATTGAACAAAGTACCAAGCATGGGAAATTGGCTATGATTTCCAGACCCTGCTGAATTGGCTGCGACAGAAGCGAAGGTGGTACAATTAACATCAAAAGAATAAATTTTTTTTAGAAAAGGTAATAGAAGGCCCCAAGTGTTACTACTAAGGAAAGTAGAGATCGAATTGAAGGTGACCTGAGAAAAGAAAGTCGAGTTTAAAATCATGAAGTAAACCAATCTATAGTTATGCAAATTTCTAAAATTTACTTTATCAATAGCAGGAATTGAATGCACAGAACTAAGTACAGAGATCCTCTCTGGTCTTTCAGAAATCGCTTGACACGTATACTGTTCCTGTTGGAAATCAGTTATCATCTTCCTGGTTGCTAAAACATTGCGGCCTTTTGAGCTGAATTATTACCAACCAATTGCTCTTACACTTATAGTCATGAAGCGTTTTGAGCACATTGTGTCAAAGTGTCTTTTAGATTCTCATGTTCCACATAATGATCATTTATAGTTTGTCCATCAATTTCAAAAGTCAGTGTATGACGCTGTTCTAACCTTGGTCCATCTGATCCTTCAGCACATGGATAGATTAGACAACTATGCTCACGCTACCTTTGTTGATTTCTCTTCAGTGTTTAATACCATGCAACCATTCAAGCTTATTGAAAAACTTGATGTCAATCTTACCCTCCTACTTTGGATTGAGATTTCCTTCACAACAGGACCCAATGGGTTTCTGAGATTTACTCAGAACCCATGTTAATGAATACTGGACCTCCTCAGAGTTCTGTACTGTTACCTTTGTTTTTCATCCTCTATACGAATAATTATCAGGGTACAATGACACAACGATCCTGAAGTATGCTAATGATACAGCAGAACAAGTTACAGATTTTAGGAAAAAGCCAGTTAATTATATTGTTCTCATGAAGATTAATTTTGTGGACACCGAAATGGTTGCTAACTACAAGTAACTCGGTGTCAAAGTGGATGATAAGGGAATTGAAGGGAACAGCGTACATTTGTCTTGGCCAATATGCGATTATACTACCTCGGAAAATTTAAATCCTTTTGAGTTGGTTCCACAATCATGAAACTCTTCTATACGGCTGTAGTTGAGAGTGCTATCCTTTTTGGATGTCTTACCTGGCACTACTTTCATAGGAAAGCAAATTCTTTAAGGACACAGATTATTGAACCAAACAGGAAGGGTATTTGATGAGCAGATCTACTCTCCAGAAACTTTAACAAGTGCAGAGTGTCATGAACAATGAGAATCACTCATTGTCTCAGTGTTACTGTTGGGTGCATTCAAAAAAAAAATCCCTCAGAAGAAAGGCAAAAGCGGTCCCATAACTTGTTTGTGCCCTTCTCTATAAGAACTTTTAACAGGAGTTTGATGAATGGATAAGTCCCACTTAGGGTGGGACTCACAGACTGATTATTTTAATATAAAGTTGGATCCCTGTGATAAAGTTTAATTATGAATTAAGAAAAATGAATTAACACATAATAAAAATGACAGGGCAGGTGATGTGTTGCAACTGCAGAATGTGGAAGCTCCTGGATGCCAGTGTGATCCAGGGCAAACATGTCTGTCGTAAGAGTGTGAGGCTTAAGGAGCTTCAGCTCAGAGTCATTGAGCTACAGGATGAGTTGCAGACACTGCGATGCATCAGAGAAGGGAAAAGTTACCTCAACATTTTGTACCAGGAGGCAGTCACGCCATTTACAATAGGGTCTTCTGATTTGATCAGTGGTCAGGAACAGGAGGGTGTGACTGCGAGCGAGGCAGGTACGGGGACCCAGAAATGGAGGAGCCTCAGCCTTTGCAATTATTCAACAGGTTTATGGTTCTTGCAGTTTGTATGGATGAAAGCAGTGCTGCAGAGTGGATGAGCAATTTGCCCATGGCACCATGGTACAGGAAGCCATTCAAGTGGGGGAAATGTAGCGGTACTTGGGGATAGTATAGTCAGAGGGACAAGACAGTTCTCTGCAGCCGAAAGTGGGAGTCCAAACGGCTGTGTTGTCAGGCTGGTGCCAGGGATCAGGAAATCAGCTTAGGGTTGTAGTGGGAGGGGGGAAGGTCCAGTGGTCTTGGTCCATGTAGGAACAAACAACATAGATAGAACTAGGAATGAGGTTCTGCTGAGGGAGTATAAGCAGCTAAGGGCTAAATTGAAAAGAAGAACCTCAAAAGTAATAATCTCTGGATTACTGCCTGAGCTACGAGCAAATTAGCATAAAGCAAATCAGATTAGAGTATTAAATGCATGGTTCAAAAATTGGCGTAAGAGAATAGGGTTTTGATTTAGGGGGCACTGGAACCAGTACCAAGGAAAGTGGGAGCTGTACCATTGGGACAGTCTTCATCTGAACCATGCTGGAACGAGTGCTCTGTGAATCGCAGGGAGGGCTTTAAACTAAACATCAGGAGCAAGGGATCAAGTTTGGGAAGATGTGATAAATCAAATAGAGAAAAGAAGGCAAGAGAGCAAGATAGGAATAAACAGAAATGATGATCAGAGCATAGCAGGGAGACAGACTGTACGATACTAGGAGTGCACCAGCAGATAAGACTAGAGGTTAAAAAATAGTAAAAAGGCAGAATTAAAGACTCGGCATCTGAATGCATGTAGCATTCATAACAAAACAGGCTATTCATTTCTATTTGTGCTCTCAATATGTCTGATTTGATAGCCAATACAGAGACATGGCCCAAGATGACAGGTTGGGACCTGAACATTCAAGGATACACAACACTTAGGAGGGACAGGAAGTTAGGAAAAAGTGGAGGAGTAGCTCTGTTAATTAGGGATGGCATTGGTACAATAGAGAGAGCTAACTTTAGTCCTGGTGATCAAGATGCAGAGTCGGTTTGGGTAGAGATGAGAAATAGTAAAGGTAAGAAGTCACTTGCGGGTGTGATTTATAGGCTCCCTAACAGTAACCACATGGTAGGACAGGGTATACAGGAAAAGATAATGGGGGGCTTGTGAAAAAGGTACGGTAATAATCTCGAGTGATTTTAACCTACAGAGATTGGATTAATCAGATTGACAAAGATAGCCTGGATGAGGAGTTCATCGAGTGTTTTTGGGATAGTGTCTTAGAGCATCATATTCCAGCACCAAACAGAGAGCAGGCTATATTAGATCTGGTAATGTACAATGAAACAAGATTAATTAACGACCCATAGTGAAGGCACTCCTAGGCATTAGTCCTCATAATATGAATGAATTTCACACTCAGATTGAGGGAGAGTGTAATGGATCTAATGTTTTAAACTTAAATAAATAAGAGCAATTATGAGGGCATGAAGACAGAACTGGTTAAAGTGAACTGGGAAATTAGGTTAAAGGATAGGTCAATAAAGATGCAGTGGCAGACATTTAAAGGAGATATTTCAGAATACTCAGAAAAGATGCATTCCAGCAAGAAAGAAAGACTCCTAAGGGAAGGATGCACCATACCTAGCTAACTAAGGAAGTTAAAGATAGTACCAAATTAAAATTTAAAAAGCGTATAATTCCACAAAGATAAGTGACAGGTCAGAAGATTGCGCAGAATATAAAGAACAGCCAAGAGTGACTAATAGATGAATAAGAAGTAAGAAATTAGATTGCGAGAGTAGTTGGAAATATAAAAAAGATAGTCAGAGTTTCTACAAGCATTTATAAAGGAAAGAATTAAAGCAAGCAATGGTCCTCCAGAGTGAGGATGGGGAATTAATAATGGAAAATAAGGAAATGGCTGATGAATTGAACAGATATTTTGCGTCCATCTTCACTGTAGAGGATACAAATAACATTCCAAAATAATTGTGAATCAGGTGGTGAAAGGGAGGGAAGAACTTAAACCAATTACAATCACTAGGGAAAGGGTATTAAGAAAATTATTAGAACTGAAAGCTGACAAATACCCTGGTTCTAATGGACTTCATCCTAGAGTCTTAAAAGAAGTGGCTGCTAAGATAATAGATGGATTAATTTTAATTTTCAAAATTTCCTTAGTTTCTGGAAAGTTCCTATCAGATTGAGAAAAAAAGTGAACGTGACTCCCCTATTCAAGCAAGGAGGGAGACAGAAAAAGCAGGAAACTACTGGCCAGTTAGCTTAACATCTATCATAGGGAAATTGCTGGAATCCATTATTGAGGACATTATAGTGGGACACTTAGAAAATCTCAATGCAATTAAGCAGAGTCAACATGGTTTTGTGAAAGAGAAATAACTTTTAACTAATCTATTGGAGTTCTTTGAGGAAGTAACAAGCAATGTGGATAAAGGGTAACCTGGCTGTACTTAGATTTCCAGAAGGTGCCACATCAAAGGTTACTACCCAAATTAAGAGCTCACAGTGTAGGGGGTAACATATGAGCATGGATAGAGGATTGAGACACATCTAGAGAACTGTGTACAGTTTTGGTATCCTTATTTAAGAAAGGATATACATGTGTTAGAAGCAGTTCAAAGAAGGTTTACTCGACTGATACCTGGGGATGGGGTTATCTTACAAGGAAAGGTTGGACAGGTTGGGCCTATATTCATTGGAGCTTAGAAGATTGAGAGGTGATCTTACTAAAACATAAGATCCTGAGGGGACTTGACAGGGTGGATGCTGAAAGGATGTTTCCCCTTGTGGCAGAGACTAGAGCTAGGGAACACAGTTTAAAAATAAGGTGTCTCCCATTTAAGACAGAGGTGAGAAGAAACTCTTTCTCAAAGGGTTATGAATCTTTGGAACTCTCCTCCCCAGAGAGCGGTGGAAGGCAGGGTCGTTGAATATTTTTAATGCCGTCGACCATCTCCCTTGTTAGCCAAGAATCTAAGGTTATCAGGGATAGGTGGAATGTGCACTTGAGGCCACAATCAGATCATCCATGATGTCCTTGAATGGCGGAGCAGCCTCGAGGCGTTAAATGACCAACATGTGCTCCGAATTTGTATGCTTGTTTGTATGCAGTTTTCTTTTACTGTATTGTTATTATTCATTTATATGTAGCTTTTCTTAAACAAACGAGCTATGTACACAAAATAAATTTCCATATGAATTTCGTATGGATAATAAAGTGAAATTTTAAAAAAAACATTTTGTTCTTAGGTTCGCGATGTCAAGAAAATAAACATACGTTATGTAAGTGATATCACAAAACTCTGGACCTAAACAAATTGTGTGTTAAAAAGGGGGAAACTAAAAATCACAGCTAAAGTGAAAACAGACTGGACATTTTTGATAATTCAGTCAATACTTTGCACTAAACTTTTTTTGAATTATCTATTAATTCAAATTGAGCACTCTAAATAACAAAGGAAAGTGGAAATCTAATGCTTCAAAATGGAAATTAGGTCAGATAATTGGAATTATGCAATTTTAAATTTGGAAGAGTAGACCATATTCAATATCATGGAATAAGTTCACACTTTGGAAAATTCATATTTGCTTGTATCAGAAATTAAATTCATCCTTGCATAGAATATGGATCCCCAATAATGATTGATTATATTTCAATGTTTGTTTGCATAGACAATTCCAACATATTTTCACTTAACTCAAGCACATTACCTGTACATTTGTATCTTGGTTATACCAAGACCATCAATGACCATAGCTCCTGCTCAGCAGGATTGGGAACTCCACAATGTGGACTAAAAAAGCCACCCAGTTTAAATGCTGCACATTTATTTCTATTTTAGCTTGGAATAGTGTGCATATCAGATGTTGCATTAAGACACAGCTGGCTCCCTCCTCCTCACCTAACGAACACAGTTTGCATCACAACAGTGCCTAGTGAGTGGAGGTCTACAGCATTAAAAATTGCGCATGCATCAGCAATCATATGCAAATAGTTCATAAGGGTGGCTGCTGAGGGAAGTAAAAATATTCACACTGATGGAATTAGACTGTCTTCTTAGGTTGGGGTGAAGGTAAAATGTGCATCATTATAGCACGTGCTTTACTCTGTACCACACCAGAATTAAAAGTCTTTTCCCAGTGGGAGCACTGGGAAAAGTAATATCCCAGTGCCACTTTTATTACTGGCATTCTGCACTTTTGATTTTTCCACACTGTAACAAAAAACAATTTGCCATGCAGCACCTTTCAAAAAGTATCAGTAAAATCCTCATCCTCAATATCTTGACAACCAGTCTTGTTAGTCCACTATAAGTTTAGCCAATTACATTGCCAAGGGCAAACATTCCAAGATGGACCTGGTTATGTATGCTAAGTATTTCAATTTTTAAAATATTTGTTCATGAGATGTGCGCGCTGCTGGCTAGGCCAGCATTTATTGCCCAGCCCTAACTGCCCTTGTTCAGAGGCCTTTTTTTTATATAAAAGAGTCAACCACGTTGCTGTGCGTCTGGAGTCACACATAGACCAGACCAGGTGAGGACAGCAGATTTCCTTCCTAAAGGACATTTATCCTTTAGGAAGCACAGATTATGAGGCATGTGAATTCAGTAGTAGTTGAGATAAACTTAGGAATTTTAACCATAAACTATCTGACAAATTGGGAAGAAATCTTTACTGATAGATAAATAGCAAAAACAAGAAGAAATGTTACATGTTATCAGTTTATCTTATTCTACAGCAGAAAGCAAACATTTTTTGGCACACACAGACACACGCTGCTTCAAATACTGTTTCCAGTTTGCCAAACATTTCGATGGGTTCCATATTTTTCTAAGTTTAAAAGCAAAAGATTGACAAAATAGAAACATTCACCTCTTTAGTGTACAACAAGCCAGTCTGTAAATGATCAACAGTCACACTCATTAATCATATTTTAAATGGTTACAACTGTTCATTAAAACAAGAAAATAAAAGCTTCAGCCAGTGAGACAGTTGGTGGAAACAAACCAAACTAATGCTTAAAAGGTCTGTCAAGGTTTATTGTTTTCCCCTCCAAAGACAACTGGCAGATCAGAAGACCCAGGAGAGAATGGATCTCTGCTAGGCTCTACAGCGCAGAAAGGCAGGTTTAATTTTATAGCCTCTTCATCTGCATTAATGGTGAAGCCATTTGTAGGTATCCAATTCTCGATAACACTGTCATAATAGATAACAGGCTTTATGACTCATTTAAGTTGGAAGAATCACAAACCAAGATGAAGTTAAAGATGGTTAACATTTTCCTGGGATTCAGGTTTAGTTAACCTGGTTTAAGATAGATTCCTCCCACTAGATCATTTCCTCCTAATATGCCTTTGATTGGTACATATATTTTTAAAACCTAGCATATTAAATTTATCAATACTACAGCGTTACTATTGTCTATCTAGTTTAATGTGTATAGATCTCATTTGAACAAATTCACACATCAGCCTGATTGAACTATAAAACAATTGCAGAACTTTATCATGAGGAAACCGGGGACAATAATCTTAACAGAGCAACACTTTTGAACAATGTTAGAAAGAAAGTATTTTTTCATATTAATTCTGCTCCCACAACCATGGAAGCAGAGAGGGCTAGTAAGCAATATACTACTCAAATCTCTGTGGATGACACTCTCACCAGCTTGGGTGAATCATCATTTTTCTCCTTGACCTCACTCCCTCCCTGAATGGAGAAGACTACCCTCCTTCCAGAAACAAAAACTGTGTCTGATTTTCCCCTGCCAAGTCCAATATCACATTACCAATTTTAAGAAAATGGAACATTTTGAAACAATAGCCTGTATTTCAGAAAGAAGTGACATAAGGCAATTATTTTCTTTGCACTTAACTGTTTAGCCCTATAAAGCAATGCAGTCATTTCAAACAAGCAAATTTAAACCAGATCTGATGTTATAGCACTCCAAATAGGAAATTCCCTCTAATGTTAGTCATATCTTGATCCATGGGATAAGCCAAACAGATTTCACAGGTCTGAATTTTGCCCTTGGCAAATGCGCACAATTGATGGGCCCGGGATCGGCCAGGAACCGCCAACTGCGATCAACCCCCGACCACAATTTCACGTGCACTGAAAAGCTCAGCACTGCCGGGATGGGGGCGGGAAGAGGACAGGCGATGACGTCACCGCAGGCACGGTTAAGTGCTGCAATAGAGCCCCCTTGAGGGCAGGTAGCCGCCTCAGGGAGCTGCTGACCTTCAAATGATTAGATAAAGTTTTAAAAAGCTGCAAAAATAATGTCATGAATCACAATCAAGCCCCTGAAAATATACCTCAAAAATGGTGTCCACAGTTTTATTTTATTTCATAACGGAGATTTCATCCCACCCTTGGATGAGGTTTGATGATGCCGATTTGCCCGCCTGCCAACCACAAGAGCCATGAAAAATTGGAGACAATTGTGCTGTAAATGGGCTTAATTGCCCTCTTAATTGCCAGTGGGCGCACTTCCGACTTTTGTATGCGCCTGCCGAGCGAAACATCATACAAGTGCAGGATGACATCAGGACGCTCGCCCAACATCATCTCATGCAATTTTACACCTGAATCGAGTCGGGCACATGCCCGCCCGCAAGGCATAAAATTCTGCCTGTAGAATTATTACTTTTTTTTTTAAATAAATACCAAAATTGCTCAATTTTTTTGTGCAGAAGAAGAAAACTACTGGAAAATACATCAAGTTCCTTCAAACCAATCAAGAATCATCACTGATATAAAAGCAAAAAAATGCGGATGCTGGAAATCCAAAACAAAAATAAAAATACCTGGAAAAACTCAGCAGGTCTGGCAGCATCTGCAGAGAGGAACACAGTTAACGTTTCGAGTCCGTATGACTCTTCAATAGAACTAAGGAAAAATAGAAAAGAGGTGAAATATAAGCTGGTTTAAGGGGGCGGGGAGTGGTGGGACAACTAGAGCCGGATAGGAGGGCCAGCGATAGGTGGAGATAGCCAAAAGATGTCATAGACAAAAGGACAATGAGGTGTTGAAGGTGGTGATATCATCTAAGGAATGTGCTAATAGGTGACATTAAGGGTAGAAAGCAGAATGAGCAAGATACAGATAGCCCTAGTGGGGGTGGGGCGGGGTGGGGTGAAAGGATCGAAATAGGCTAAAAGGTAGAGATAAAACAATGGATGGAAATACATTTAAAAATAATGGAAATAGGTGGGAAAAGAAAAATCTATATAAATTATTGGAAAAAAGGGGAATCGGAAAGGGGGTGGGGATGGAGGAGAGAGTTCACGATCTCAAATTGTTGAACTCAATATTCAGTCTGGAAGGCTGTAAAGTGCCTAGTCGGAAAATGAGGTGCTGTTCCTCCAGTTTGCATTGAGCTTCACTGGAACAATGCAGCAGGCCAAGGACGGACATGTGGGCATGAGAGCAGGGTGGAGTGTTGAAATGGCAAGCGACAGGGAGGTCTGGGTCATGCTTGCGCACAGACCGAAGGTGTTCTGCAAAGCGGTCACCCAGTCTGCATTTGGTCTCTCCAATGTAGAGGAAACCGCATTGGGAGCAGCAAATGCAGTAGACTAAATTGAGGGAAGTGCAAGTGAAATGCTGCTTCACTTGAAAGGAATGTGTGGGCCCTTGGTTGGTGAAGAGAGTGCAAATAAAGGGGCAGGTGTTGCACCTTCTGCGGTTGCATGGGAAGGTGCCGTGGGAGGGGACTGAGGTTTAGGGGGTGATGGAGGAGTGGACCGGGGTGTCCCGGAGGGAACAATCCCTGCGGAATGCCACCGGGGGAGTGAAGGGAAGATGTGTTTGGTGGTGGCATCATGCTGGAGTTGGCGGAAATGGCGGAAGATGATCCTTTGAATGCGGAGGCTGGTGGGGTGATAACTGAGGACAAGGGGAACCCTGTCACGGTTCTGCAAGGGAGAGGAAGGTGTGAGGGCGGATGCGCGGAAGATGGGCCGGACACGGTTGAGGACCCTGTCAACCACCGTGGGTGGAAAACCTCAGTTAAGGAAGAAGGAAGACATGTCAGAGGAACTGGTTTTGAAAGTGGCACCATCAGGATAGATGCGACGGAGGCGAAGGAACTGAGAGAATGGGATGGAGTCCTTACAGGAAGCAGGGTGTGAGGAGCTGAAGTCAAGGTAGCTGTGGGAGTCAGTAGGCTTGTAATGAATATTGGTGGACAGTCTATCACCAGAAATTGAGACAGAGAGATCAAGGAAGGGAAGGGAAGTGTCATTGATTTGTATAACTGCATCTGACACCATAGAGATTGGGTCATTGACTCCCAATTAGAAAATTGAACATTTCAGATTTCAGAACTATCTCTGACCCATTTGCCTCAGATGTGAGGCTTTCAGCTCATAAATCAAACTGCACAATGAAGTGTCCCTACTGTGCAATATTCCATCTTGCAGAAATTGAAATCCAGCATTCTGGGGAGTGAGCAAACGGTGGAAAAGTAATTAGAGTTCAAAAATAATTATTCCACTTCGAAATCTCAGTGAGAGGAAATGAACCTTAAAGTGAATTATTTTCACAATTCTAGACATTTAGCTAAAAAACCTCAAACAATTATAGCTAAAACAACTGGTAGTTGACAAACATCACTGCCCAAGATTCTGCCCCTCCAGGCCTCAGAGCAGTAACTCATGTTAAAGGTATACAGTACTTCAAAAAAGTTTTGGTTGCCCTCCAGGACTGAACCCAAATAATCATTGTTCAAGTGCAAGCCCAGAGAATGTCAGCAGGTAATAGAATGGATGAAAATGTGTCCACTGTAATTCAGATATTATTTCTTCTCCATGATTAAACTGTTTAGTATGCAAACCACTGAAATACAGCATCATTGAGGCTTGCTCAGAGAAATATTTTTAAGTACCTTCCCCACACTCTCAGTACTTGCAGCAAAGCATTTAAGCAATATTTATGGAATATCTGACAAACAGCAAATACCTCCCTGAAACAATGGTAAGATGGTGACCTAATGTATTGTGTGTCATGCCTACTACATTTTCCATCTGTTGAGTTGGGAATACACACTCAAAGTGCTGGTGAACAGCATCATAGGTAGCCAACTTCATGAAAAACTGACATGACTAGACACATTGGTATAGTTATGAGGAAGGTTAATGATATGTCCCGTACTCTAAAATTAACCTCTCTCGTTGCTCTACATTGTAACTAAACAAATTCTGCTTAAGATCATAAAAGAATTGTATGAGCTCCTTGACAGCTCAGTGGGGTAAAGGGGCACCCAACACAGAATTAAGATGTACAGAAGGACCCATGTTGATTTCTCAGTCTCCGCCGAAATATCTGATCACGGTTGTGGCACCGGTTGCAACATTAGCTTAAAATTCTTGATCAAGGCAAGAATGGGAGTGAAAGGGGAAGAATCAGCCGTGGTTCCTGCACCTGATAGCTATAGATTCATTGGCTCCATCAAAAAGTGCATGCATGTGGACATTGGGAGAGAATCAAATTCTGATATGGTTCCCAATAACATATTTATATAGCGCCTTTAAACATCCCAAAGCACTTCATAAGAACATTAGAAAACAAAATGTGACAGAGCCACATAAGGAGAAATTAGGTCTGAAGACCAAACACTTGGTCAATGAGGTAGGTTTAACGAGTGTCTTAAAGGGGGAAAGAGTGAGGAAGAGAGGTAGAAGGGTGTTGAGAGGGAATACTAGAGCTTAGGGAAAAGGTAATTGGAATATGGTCATCAACTGTGGAACAATTAAAATAGGGTCAAGAGCCAGAATTAGATGAGCATAGATATCTTGACAGGTTGTAGGGCTGGAGCAGATTAGAGATAGGGATGGGGGGAACCAGGGAAGAGAATTTTTAAACCAAGACATTGCTTGACCAGGAGCCAATATATGATAGTAAGCACAGGATGCGTGGACTGGACTGCTGCAAGTTAGGACACAGGTACAGAGTTTTGGATGATCTCAAGTTTATGGTGGGTAGAACATGGGAGACCAACAAAGAGCGTGTTAGAATAGTCAAGTCTAGATGTTAACAAAAGCAGAAAAGAGGGTTTCAACAGCTGATGCGGGGCGAAGTCGGGTGATGCTACAGAGTTGGAAAATGGCAGCCTTAGTGATGACACGAATGTGGTTAGATACTCATTCTGAGGTCAAATAAGACAGAAACATTACAGTCTAACTTAGTTTCAGACAGTTGGCAGGTTGAAGGATGGAGTCAGTAGATAGGGAGTTTGGAGTTCAAAGCATTGGCAACTAAGATCTTGACACACTGTTTAGACTTACACAGGAAGCATGGCCAATTGAGCCACATTTCAGAGGGCTAGCATGCATATTGTTAAGCATGTCTTCAAGATTATCCATCTGCTGTTTTGGGACTGCCCTCCCATGCACTGGTGAACAGGTAGATGGCCCTGTGAAGAATCTCTATGATTAGGCACACTGGTCCTTCAAGGAGAAAAAGGTTGACGTGCCCACTGCACCAACTTGAACTATCTTGTTGCATTGCAGTGTATCTAGACAAACTAGTGCCAGTCAAGAGGCAAAAACAAAAAATGCTGGAAAAATTCAGCAAGTCTGACAGCATCTGTGGCGAGAAAGACAGAATTAATGTTTCGAGTCCATATGACTTCTTCAGAGCGTCAGTCAAGGTTCAGTACACACACTAATCTGAGTCACAAGGTTGTAGGTTAAGTCTCATTTCAGGAACTTGGGCACAAATTCTAGGCTAACATGCCAGTGTAGTACCAAAGGAACACTGCACTGTCAGGTGCCATCATTCAGGTGAGACATTAAACCAAGGCAATGTTTGCCCTTCAGGTAGGTCTGAAAGATGCCATGGCACTATACTGAAGAGGAACAGAGGAGTTCTCATCAGTGTCCTGATCAATCCTTCAACCAATACCTTAAAATAAAATATCTGATCATTATTACATTGTTGCTTCTGGGATCTTGCTGTGCAGAAACTGGCTGCCACATTTCCTGTGTTACAATAGTAATTACACTTATGTGATTGGCTGCCAAGTACTTTAGAGTGTCTTGATATTGGGAAAGGTACTACAGAAATGCACGTCTTCCTTTCTTTACCAACACTGGTAGAATTGTAGTCCAGTAAGAGTTACTGCCTTTGGAAAGGGGAAGAGAAGAAATTTACTAAATATTAGGGTGCATGGGTGACAATTGCATCAATGCTACTGGGACTTTGTTTCATTTTTGTGCCAACAAGCAAGATGAATTTGAACTTGTGGACTTGTCTACCTTTGCTTTATAAAATTATATCACCGGATGAATCAAATAACAATTATTCCAAAAAAAATTTGAAACTCCACAAACGAGTGGCTATCAGAGTTTGTTGCCAAACTCTGAGGAAGAGCAAACAACTCTGGAGAATGCA
Source organism: Carcharodon carcharias (assembly GCF_017639515.1). Taxonomy (NCBI): domain Eukaryota; kingdom Metazoa; phylum Chordata; class Chondrichthyes; order Lamniformes; family Lamnidae; genus Carcharodon; species Carcharodon carcharias. The sequence continues at coordinate 47,846,215 of NC_054487.1, read as the reverse complement.
GGAGACCAGAGAAGGACATAAGCAGGCAAGGAGAATGGGCAGATGCAGGATAATAGCCAAATGTGCATTATACAAGCAAGAATAAAGAATGAAAATTTATTCAAAATGGTACATTTCTCTATTAAGCAGGCAAGCAAAGGTATGAAGTTACACAAATCCTTAGCCAGCAGACAAATATAAACCACCATTTAGAAGACAAATGAGAATTTTAGGGTTTATACAGGCAGATGACATACTAAAATAGATGGCATATTAAATTAGAGATTCTGTGCGGCAATGAAACATAAGGCTCACCAAAGCTAATTTGAACAGTGGACTGACCAGGGGTTGAGGATTCATTTGCAGGAAAAGAGATGGTAGCCTAGTGGTTTTGGTACTGCAGTAGCAAGTGGCAAGAGAAAATTGGGTTTTAAAAAATTGGGTAATTTGTGGGTTAACATAAGAAAAAAACCCATAAATTCAACAGGTTCATTAATGTCCATCAGGCAAGAAATCTGCTACCACTACATGATCTGGCCTGCATTTGTCCCTAACTCTACACAGATATCTCGGGCACCTATGGTTAAGCAATGACTGCAATCTTGCCATGGAGCCCACATCCTAAGGATAGGAAAAAATGCAGCCAAATGCAAATGTGTGATTCTTCTTCGATCAGCGATTGTAGGCAGAAGAAAGCTGATGGTACTTTATAGCACAAAAATATGGGTATATAATAGTAGTCCTGGATTAAGGATTTGAATGCAATAGAACAAACCACAAGCTATTTATTATGTGCACTGGACACTGAAGTGTTCTATATCAAGCCTATCCAACACAGGCCAACACCTGGCATTAAAAACAACAAAGGGAAAGCATTGCACAGAAATAACTCTCCTAAAACAGGAGGTGGGCAAGGGCAAGAGGGGTAAAAAAGGACAATATAAAACTGTATCTTTCACCTTTAAAAAAAATCCTTGAAGGTAGAACAAAGAGGAGAGAAACTGAACAAAGCTTAAAATTAACATTGGCGGAATGGGAAGCCAATGCCTCTTGGATCTACAATAATGGGAGTGTACCTGATTCCAGTGATCAGTGAACACATTCAAATGTCGTGCATGCTTACCTCATATGTGCGCGCGCATACGCTTATAAGCGTGTTGTTTCAACAGCTGTGTAAATAAAATGCTTTTCCATTTATTTCTTTAGTTATGTTGGGGTGTGCATGTATGTTTGTCTTAACAGTTCAGAAGCTCAATGTATCCATGCTGAACCAAACAGATCCTGATCAGGAACAACTTGCACTTATACAGGCAGGTACAGCAAGATAGATAAGAGAAATAGCGATCATGCAGGAGGTCAGAGAGAAGTGCCCAAAAACTTGGTTGAAATAAAATGGTTTTGAGAAAGCTTTTAAAATAGAAACAGAAGTGGAGAGGTTCAGTGAGGAATTTATGAGCAACTGTTGGTTCTATGACCAATGATAGGGTGAGTGAAAAGCCTGAAAGGAAGGAGGGGGGGTGGATTAGCCTGTGGAGAGATTTGAAGACAAGGGTGAGGATTTTAAATGTATTGCTTTGAAGACAAGCAGTCAGAGTAGGCCAGAGGGTTGCAAATGGGTCTTCGTGTGTCTGAGGTTGAGTTTGAGTTACCCAGCTCAATTTTTTTTGTGCTAAATTAGCTGATCTCAAGCTGACAAAGTGGAACATTACAATCATAAAAGGACACTAAAGCCAAATGTACTAATTAGAGAGAAAAAAAATTAAAAACATTAACAAAGTTCTGTGGTTAATCAGATTTGTGGTGGTTGAATCACAGCATCAGTGGTTTCACCACCAATCGAATTAAGGCACACTACTTCCTTTAAGGAAGCAATATTCCTTTAGTTGTTACATATATATATATATATATAGGCCAAACAACAAATGGCAGCATCTGACTTATGCAGTTAAGCTGTTAGAATGGATCCACCAATGGAGCAATTCACTAGAATTTCAGTCAAATGTAATAGGTAATAAATAAAGTTTTTAATATCATGTTCATTTGCATTCCAAAATGACATTCAGCAGTATAATTGAAGATTCTGTCTTTCCTAACTCAAATTATGCCTCAGGAGAGCATTTTGGGTTATATAACAGGGTGAAATGTAAGTGGTTACAGGTAGTGGATAAATTTGAGTGTTGCACAGATATTATATTAGCACATTAAAGTGTTTTGACTTAAATATAATTTTGCCAAAGCAAATCTAAGGAGCATTTTGGATCATGCATTATCACATAAAAGTGTGATTTTATAACAGTGAAGAAAAAATTTATACACTTGTGATATCTATGCATTATTTAAAATGTTAAATCGTGGTTAGTTTTTATTTGGATTATTTGCATTTTTTGAATCTCCATTTTGTTAAAGTGTCAATAAAACTTCACTATTTGGAGCTTCCAGCCAAGAAATTACGAAAACACTCTTCTTACATGGCGCACTAATGAGGCTGAAATGATGATTTGATCAACATAAGTCATATATCCACAACAGAGCTGCCAAGCGAAATAGCCTGGTCAGTGCTATTGCTTCTATTTCAGATCCAAGAACTACTTTCTATTAGCATATGCAGCAAGCAATGCGAGTCAGTGTTTACAGAAATATCAAATTCTCACTACGAAAGTTGAGATCAGAAGCTGCCAGCAACACAAATCTAGATGCTTCAGATTGCTGGAAGGTGCTTACTTCATATTTCAGAACAAGGAGGATCCATCCCCTAAAATGGATCTAGCAACTTAAAATGAGAAAAGATAGGTCATGAAAATGTAAAATGGGATCTTAAAAAATGTCTTATTTATATGCACTCACATATTATACTATATACTTCCTCTAGATTTGGACAGCAGGATGTTTAGAAGTAGGTGAGCAAAGAGTCGCAGCATAGTCACATACTTCCCATGTATTCCTTAAAATAGGATGGAAATTAATTAAGTGAATTGTAAAGCAGTGATTGATATTTATCTTATGGCCAACATTTTTTTAAATATCCAGAATAAATATAAATTCAGGATAAATTCACCAAGTAATAATGTTCCCTCTTTTTTTCCATCCAAGTATGAAATGATTTTTGTTATGTGCACCAAAATCAAGGTAATGCTCAGATGTGCGGCACCAGTGGAAAACAAAAAAGAGTACAAATAAATATTTTTGAAAAGATACCATAGGCGTGGAAGGAAGAAAGAACACCACTCCTAGCCATTGAGATGGTAACATGCTAGTACACAAATTATGAGAATTACTGAATTCAATTTGAATTTTTTTGGGAAATAATGGCATTTATTCCACCTACAGTTTGTTTAGATTAAAAACCCAATGAATCGTGAAGTTATAAATCAGGTCATTATTGTTAAAATAAACTCTCACACAATGTATAAATTGGTGATTGGTAATATTTGAAAGAATGCACCATGTATCATGCCCCATGAGATCTGCATTATTTATTAGAGATCTAGATTAGGAATCTAAAACTTTTCACAAACTGCCTAGAAATGCCATGTTTTAAATGTGTTGAATGTCTTTAGGATCAATCTAACAAATAATTCTACAAAACCAGCTGCAGCAGAATGATTAGATCAGTGGTATTAAGTGTCCCAAAAATCCTCTTAACAAGTCTTAGTAACTTACCAACTCTTTCAACTTAACCCCTGCTCACCATTTCCCACCTTTAGCTCGCCACTTCTCCCCCACAGCACCTCCAGCTCTTGGTCCTTCATTCCTTCCCTGACTCTCCGCCTCCCCACCTCCCTTCCACATCCCCGCTCCGACACCAACTCCACCACCCCGTCTTCTCTCCCCTGCCATCCCGTCTCCTCTCCCCCGCCATCATCTCCCCTCCTGCTCACCGCCTCTCCCCCGAGCCCCCACTCAGAGGCAAGGGGCAGCAAGAGGCAGGAAGCAGGTGAGGGGGTGAGAGAAGCTAAGAGTGGGAAGGTCAGGGAGGTAGGCGACAAGCAGTGAGCAGGTCGCAGGAAAGACAAGTGCTGACACAGCTTTGGCTCCCGGAAACAACACGAGTTAATTTTGGCCCTTAATTCCACCTGATTAATCATGTCAGGCCTGACTCTCCTCCAATAATTTCCTGTCATGGGGAGTCTACCAGTTCTTTCCCCATGGACTAGAGTGGCAAGTAAACTTCATTTAACCATCAGGATGTGCGTGGCTGCAATAATTAAGTGCGCAGCTCTTGAAGGATTGTTGCGTGGCCGCAGAGCTTAGGGGGAACACTGCCAAGTAACTGTTCTAATTATTTCAACCAACTGCAACAAAAAGAAATGCTGTGAACAGGAGCAACTCACCGATTTTTGAAATTAATGATATAAGTGCCAGAACATTTTGAACTGGTTTCTTTGACCCAGGCTGAAAGAACACCTAACCATCGTGGACAAAAATCATCCAATTCTTATGTAGTTTAAATGACCATGTATTTCATTTGCCTCCTTTAAACCACATAAAATTGTTCCGCAAAACCATTTCCAAAAGTGCTAAGAGCTCATTCTGATCAGTCAGGAGTTAAAAATGTACAGTCCCACCTCCAAAGTAGATTTCAGTTGAGCTACAAAATGTAATAGGAGACTCATACTGGGACTTAATAATGCTACATTGTTCTCTCCATTTATTTGGCATTAGTAAACACTCAGCATTGGCGTCTGGCTTGTAACTTTATACAATCTCGATACAAAATGTCTCAAGACCCTTCTACTTATACACACACTCTTCACATGGCACAGTGCTACAACATATTTGTTATAGATATACATTTGGTATACACATAGATTGGACAAACCAAACTAGCAATAACACTGTGGAGGAGGATTTCCTGGAGTGTGTACATGATGGTTTTTTGGACCAATATGTTGAGGAACCAAATAGAGAGCAGGCTCTCCTAGACTGGGTATTGTGCAATGAGAAAGGATTAACTAACAACCTTGTTGTGCAAGATCCCTTCCTTCCTTAGAAAAGAGCAACCTAAAATGATAGAATTGTTCATTAGGATGGAAGAGAGAAGAAGTTGAATACGAAACTAGGGCCCTGAGTCTAAATAAAGGGAATTACAAGGGTATGGGACGCGAGTTGACAATGATGGATTGGGGAACCTTACTGAAAGGGTTGGCGGTGGATAGGCAATGGCTAATATTTAAGGAACATATGCATGAATATTCCTGCATAGCACAAAGCCAGAACAGGAAAGGTGGTTCAACCATGGATTACAAAAGAAATTAGGGATAGTATTAGATCTAAAGAGGAGACATATAAAATTGCCAGAAAAAGCAGCAAGCCTGAGGATTGGGAGCAATTCAGAATTCAACAAAAGTGGACAAAAAGATTGATCAAGAAGGGGAAAATGGAATATGAGTGTAAACTTGCAGGGAATATAAAAACTGACTGTAAAAGCTTCTATAAATATGTGAAGAGAAAAATATTATTAAAGACAAATGTAGGTCCCTTACAGTCAGAAACTGGAGAAATTATAATGAGGAACAAAGAAATGACAGAAGAATTGAACACATATTTTGGTTCTGTCTTCACAAAAGAGGACACAAATAATTTCCCAGAAAAGTTAGGGAACCAAGGGTCTAGTGAGAGGGAGGAATTGAAGAAAATCAGTATTAGTAAAATAAATGGTGCTAGAGAAGTTAATGGGGTTAAAGGCTGAAAAATCCCCAGGGCCTGATAACCTACATCCCAGGCTACTAAATGAAGTTGCCTTAGAAATATTGGATGCATTGGTGATCATCTTCCAAAATTCCACAGGCTCTGGAGCAGTTCCTACAGATTGGAAGGTGGCAAATGCAACCCCACTATTTAAAAAAAGGAGAGAAAAAAGAGAATTACAGACCACTTAGCCTAACATCAGTAATGGGGAAAATGCTAGAGTCCATTTTAAAAGACATGGTAACAGAATACTTGGAAAGCATTAACAGGATTACACAAAGTCAGCATGGGTTTATGAAAGGGAAATCATGCTTAACTTATCTATTGGAGTTTTTTTGAGGATGTAACTAGTAGAATAGATAAGGGAGAGCCAGTGGATGTGTATTTGGATTTCAAGAAAGCTTTTGATAAGGTCACACATAAGAGGCTAGTGGGCAAAAATTAAAGCACATGGGATCGGGAGTAACATAATGGCATGGATTGAGGATTGGTTGAGGATTGGATGGCAGGCTGTGACTAATGGTGTGCTGCATGGGCCCCAGCTAGTCACGATATATACAAACGACTTGGATGAGGAAGCCAAACACAATATTTCTAAACTTGCTGACGACACAAAACTGGGCAACGTTGTGAGTTGTGAGGAGGATGCAAGGAGGCTTCAGGGTGATTTAGACAAGTTGTGTGCATGGGCAAACACATGGAAGATGCAGTATAACATGGATAAATATGAAGTTATACACTTTGGTGTGAAAAACAGAAAGACAGTATTATTTGAATGATGATATATTGGGAAATGTGGATGTACAAAGGGGTCTGGGTGTCCTTGTACACCACTGAATGAAAGTAAACAGGCAAGTGCAGCTAGTAATTAGGAAGGCAAATGGTATGTTGTCCTTCATTGCAAGATGATTTGAGTTCAGAAGTAGGGATGCCTTACTGCAGTTAGACAGGGCCTTGGTGAGACCACACCTGGAGTATTGCTTGCAGTTTTGGTCTCCCTATGTAAGAAAGGATATACTTGCCAGACAGGGAGTGCAGCGAAGGTTCACTGGGGATGTCAGGGCTGTCATATGAGGAGAGATTGCTTCGACTGGGCCTGTATCCACTAGAGTTTAGGAGAATGAGAGGGGATCTGATTGAAACATGTAAACTTCTAACAGGGCTAGACAGACTAGAAGCAGGGAGGATGTTTTCCCTGGCTGGGAGGTCCAGAACCAGGGGCCACAGTCTCAGTATACAGGGCAGGCCATTTAGGACTGAGATTAGGAAAAATTTCTTCACTCAGAGGGTAGTCAACCTGTGGAATTCTCTACCACAGAAGGCTGTGGAGGCTGGGTCACTGAATATATTCCAGAAAGAAATTGATAATTTTTTGGATATTAGGGGCATCAAGGGGTATGGAGAGAAAGTGGGAATATGGCACTGAGATAGGAGATCAGCCATGACTATACTGAATGACGGAGCAGGCTCAAAAGGCTGAATGGCCTACTCCTGCTCCTAGTTTTATGCTTCTATGTATACAACAAGTTGCATTTCTCTGCACACGAAATACCTGATTCCTGCCTGCACGTTTGGGGCGGCGGCAGGTGAGAAGCCAAATCGTCCTGCATTACTCCAGCAAATCTCTTAATAACCAGTTGAATTATCTCAAAATTGAGCAGTCCTGACACCCAATTTATAAATACAGTTTTATTACTGCCTTGTCAAAAATCGAAGTTCAGTTTCCTACTGCTGCAACTGTACAAGACCAGTGCTTCCAAAAGTTGCTCCAAATAAATTGAACAATAGAGTTTATATTAGACAGAATCCAAGAAATGTTATATGTGGACCCATGATATTTTTTTCAAGATATGATCCAACTTCTTTCTAAAGTGCATTTCTTTTGCCATCTACATTAATGAAGAGTTAAAAAGATTGCAATATGAATTTTATTTTTGAACCACAAATTTTCCAGAAAATAAAAATACTCAAAGTTCCTACAACAATCTAATGAAACTACCACCTTACTGCTAAATTTGAGTATAAGCCAATCTTGTATATATTTTAAGAAAAGAGTAAGACTCACTTATTTAAAACAAAAAAGTAGAAATCCAGAAACAGCAACACAGGCTGGCTGTCTCTTTCCATAAACTGCTTCAAGAAAATCTCAATTCAAATCATTACTCTGCAGGCAGGATGTTAATTAAAGTACATTGCACTCACCCCCTTGCTGGGTCCAACGCGATTGCCCTGGGCTGATCCAGGTCTTGCCAAAATAATACTTTCCGCAATGATCCATCTAAATTAGCAACTTCAATCCGATTAGTTTCCGAGTCTGCCCAATACAACTTTTTCCCCAGCCAATCACAAGCCAGTCCATCAGGTGATACAAGGCCTGATATCACGATGTTCTGAGTGTTCCCTGTCTGATTTAGAAAAATCAGTTTGATCGCTTCTTCACTCACGTCAGTCCAGTATACAAGATCCTCTGAGAATATAAAATCCACCGCAGCTGCATCTTCTAAACCAGCAACAACAACGGTGGCATTAGTCTTGCCACCAGCAGCATCCACCAACCTCAAGTCTCGTCGATTTGCGAATAACAACAGTGGTGAACCTATATTCATAAAAAAAAAGTTATTGACAACTATCAGTAAAGCATTAGTCACTCACACAAAAGAGAGCATATTACTTGCACAATAACTATGAAACAAAAACTTACTTCAACAATTAATCCATTTTATAATCTCACACACATTTTGTAGTAAATATAAAGTTAACATACACATTGTTTGTGTATGACCTGGGAAAAAAGACATTGCTATGCTTTTTGCATAGTAAATTATGTCTTACAAAACTCACAAATGGAGACTAGTGATTGGTGTCAGCACTCATCTACTTCTGCACAAGTCATCATATACAGTATGTCAAGTGAAAACCTGAATTTTTTGGCCAAAATAAAGAGTGCTTATAGATTTCCAAATTCTCTCAAAATGTTTGTTCAGGCAGCAGTCTGATCTGTTTACCTTTGTGGTTCTAAACATAATATTCCAAATAATATAAAATATCATGAAGCCTTGGCTTTTGTTCAGAAGCATGCAGGAATGAAAAACAACAATCAGGCTATGCCTCTACTTCGGCGATTTTTTGGAGTCTTTAGCCATTTTAACATGACAAGTCATTGCTCTTGGACAACTGATTGTAACAGCTTGCAACAAAACAAAAACCCAAATGCAAACCTCAGTTATGTCCCTTTCATCATTGTTGGATCAGATGCATGCAACAGTGTACAAGTTCCTGACATTGCAGTTAATGAAGATCTTTCTCCTATTTCTGCACATAAAGGCCATATTTGATTAATACAACATAATGAGATACAAATTATCCCTGTTAAATCATAATTATTAATCTAAACTGTACTTCATATTCCTATTTTTCCCCCAATTGACTACAGTTGAATTGAAATAGTCTTCTTACTTTCAATGGTTCAGTGCTGTAAACAACATCTAACAAGATTAGACATTGCTTCTTTTCAATTACACTGTAAACAATGAGAAGCAATATGTAAAATTCAATTTTAACACAAAGCTGAAATGTGATGTAACTATGATGATTTATGCATTATTAAAAATGGCTAAAATACATTTCTTGAAAATTTTTATAAATATACAATTTCTAACCTAATGTGCATATAAAAGTATAATTTCTAACCTAATGTTACCAAACTAACACATTTGAAGACTATATAGCTGTCAGGTAGCAACCAACAATGTGAAATGCAGTAACTGGCATAAATTTCTTAATTTATTCATTACTAAAAAAACAAATTTCAGCCTTCACTGATTTCAAGAAGGCAAGTACTGCACTGTTAGTGCAACAGTAGAGAATAGATTATGGCTACAATAAGCAACAATACAATTCCACAGTAAGTGACTTAGGCTACAGTTTTACACTATATAAACAGAACACAACCAACAGAGGTTTGCACTGGATAACTTCAACTAAAAAAGTCATAAAATATTGCTGCAGTGTAACCACCAGCACAGACTGCCATGTATCTTTACTACAAGCTGCCAATCAAAAATTAAGTTACGTCAACAGTTTGTGACTTTCCATGAATAGCTTCCATGATTGTAAACATCAACAGCATCCCCCGCCCCCCCCCCCCCCCACCCCCCCGATCAATGCTGTATCATTAATTTAAGTAATAATATGCAAGCTGTATCTGTGAAATGTCAAACATATTGTACATTTTAAATCTTCATCCTAGAATGCTTGGAATCCAAAATAAAAGGCAATAAAACTAGGTCCTTCCACTAGGCTCTCCATTCAATTTAAATAAAAGAACTGCATAATATTTTTTTTTAAATCACATTTTAATTTTTACACAAACATTTTCCCCAAAACACTTATTTATACAGTCAATTTTGAGACCATCAGTGACATAATGCATTAACAATTTAAATCAAATTCACATAACTTATAAGTGTAAACAAAACAATATATTTGGGGCCTAAACAGAATATGTCTGCAACCAAAACTAGTTACAAACTTGTACAGGTATTTCAAATTCAAAACTTAGGATTTTCCCCTAAGGTACTGCATTTAACATGTTTCTGAATTTGACAAAGTTTATATATATTTTAAACCTCATCAACCTTTCATCTTTCCATAAGACCATAAGACATAGGAACAGAAATTAGGCTATTTGGCTCATCGAGTCTGCTCCGCCATTCAATCATAGCTGATAAGTTTCTCAATCCCATTCTCCCACCTTCTCCCCATAACCTTTGATCCCCTTACCAATCAAGAACCTACCTATCTCAGTTTTAAATACACTCAATGACCTGGCCTCCAAAGCCTTCTGTGGCAATGAATTCCATAGATTCACCACTCTGGCTAAAGAAGTTTCTCCTCATCTCTGTTCTAAAAGATCTTCCCTTTACTCTGAGGCTGTGCCCTGGGGTCCTAGTCTCTCCTACTAATGTAAACATCTTCCCCTTGTCCAATCTATCCAGGCCTTTCAGTATTCCGTAAGTTTCAATCAGATCCCCCCTCATCCTTCTAAACTCCATCAAGTATAGACCCAGAGTCCTCAAACATTCCTCATATGTTAAGCCTTTCATTCCTGGGATCATTCTCGTGAACCTCCTCTGGACCCTCTCCGGGGCCAGCACATCCTTCCTGAGATACGGGGCCCAAAATTACTCTCAATATTCTAAATGTGGTCTGACCAGAGCCAAATTCTTTCAATAATGTAGGAAACATTTTAGCTCAAAAATACCTATTTCCTTTTTAGTAAACTAAAGTTAATGCAAGTTATTTCATTTTTTAGCCAGATCAATCTGTCAATTCAACTGCAAATTTACCAGCACCCACCTGTCAGGAATCCTCAGAGCTGAAATGTGGAATGCGGGCATATGAAATTTGGAGTTGTACTATTAATAAAGTAATTTGTCTGTGGTATATGAAGTAACCAGATACAAGGCTCCACTCAAATTACCCAGTAAACTATTTGTCATCTTCTGAAAGAAGCCGTTTCTTACTTTTGTCCATAGTCGCTTAAAACCTGCGCCCTACAGTACTACCTGTTGCATTTGCATTCGATTAGAATGAATATACACGTTACTTTAACGAACATAGGTGAGCAAACACGTTATTGTTTATTAAAAGAACTGTCTTAAATTTGATTCTGTAGCTCCAGGAGAGTGGATGAAAATTTGATTTGAAAAAAAAACTCCACGTTCTTCACATTTCTCTGACCACAGACTACTTTGAATTGCAAATAAAATCTAATGCGTTAAAGAAACATTTATTAAGAAAAGTTTTGAAACTAATCAGATATTTCAAACGATTTTTGTGCCCTGGGGTTACTTTTTTATTTGTCCTTACAAAATGCCTGTTACAAAACAAATCAAAGTAAACCGCTCTTATTAATCAATTGGTATTTCGAGCAGAAAGATCGGAGCACTTCGATCGGTCGTGTTTCTTTATTGCTTCGTAAATAATCACAATATGGCAAGCAGATGCTTAAACCACTGCTCTCGATGCAAAAAAGTTCCAGTAGATCCATTCCACCCTTTTGAGCACCCCGCGTTGCTCTGCCAAGCAGTTCCCCCCACACAAACTGGCAGCACTCCTCAGCCAGAGAGAATGCTTTCATTCCATCTCACCGCCGACTCTCTCTCTCTCTCACTCTCACACACACACACACACACGAGACTTTAACAACAGAAAGCGCTGAACGACATTTTATTTGAGTTTGTAACTGAACCATTTGACTTCCAACATAAATGATAATGTATGCAAACCCGGGGCAAGGAAAGAGACATTAACCAGCAACATCACCCGCACCACCGCCCCCCCCCCCCCCTCTCCTCTCGCGGGCCCCTCACAGCAACATGCAAGGCCACTCTCACCCTCTTTGCCGAAAGAGGGCCAGCCAATCCTTTCAACTTTTACTCACCCCTTATCAAAGAGCAAACGCTGCACAACAGCAAATTCCTCAGCGCGGTACCCATTTTCCCCTTCTCGTCCTTCAAAGTAGTCGAAGAAAGCTCAGCGTGGCGACACATTGAAACGCATAGTTACAATGTTACCCTGGGCAGCGCTACAAAGTATCTGTCGCCAACCATGGTTCCGCCACCCCGCGCGCGCTCCCTCCCTCACTCTCTCTCTCTCTCTCTATCCCCGCTCACCGTCGGCGCAAGCACACGCCTCCTCTCCCTCCGCCACCAGCACCCTCCTTTTTTGCCCTTTCCTCTTTCCCTCCCTGCGTACTATTTTCTTTATGGCAAGCTCGCTATAATACAGAGGCTTTTAGTTCCAGTGTTTTTCCCTCTCCCGGCTATGTAATATGATCCATGTGTCTTTTCTTTCCCATTCAGCTTCTAATACATCTCCTTAACCGGGGGTTTGGAGCTCGCCTTCCTGGGATTTCTTTTGCAGCAAAAAGCGGTGCTCTGCCTTAGAACAACATAACCATTTGACCTGGGCTGCGGCGCTACTTTTTTTAATACCAGAGCATCAAGTATCCTTTGTGCATGGCTGCGGCTTCAGGTAGTGTGCGCAGAACATGTGGGAACCAGGGGACGATGTGGATCGTGTCTTTTCCCATGTTATTGAAAGAGGCATTATTGCAATTAAATCAATGGGGAGGGGGCAGCAGAAACCACATATTTGTAGGGAAATATCGCAGTCAAAAATACGAGGTAAAATGTTTCTGATGAGAAACTGCAGCAAAAAATGTGCATTTAAAGAGTTCCTGATTTTTCATGCTCAAAATAAATAGATCTATGTAAAATTAAGTTCTGACAAAATACTTGTGGTTAGTTTTTTTGCATTCTTTTATTTCCTTAAAGGATTTTAGTGCGATAAGAATTTCAAAAACCTCATTCCACGAATTATGAATTTGGATGTATTTGTTTAATAAAAACGGGAACTCGCCTTCAGTGGTCCTTTAAAAACCGAACAATTCACAGCACCACACACCTTTTACCTCAGGAATTAAACATGATTGACGTGATTGGTTAAAGGTATTATTGCGATAAAAGTATTATTAGGGGAGCTGAATTATCACCATTAATAGAGATGGTCATAAACTATATGGTTCTGTATCCGTGCTGTATGTTAATTCAGCAGTCCTGGAAAACCAACGTCTTTCGTGCTCAGTTTAAACAAAAATATTTAGAGAAGCAACCAAAAAAAATAAGGATTATATTTTTGTAAAAGAAACTCAAAATCTAAAAGGAATTTCTGAAATAAATAGCAAATCTTCGATGGTGTTCCTCAAGGTGAACTGGAAGAAATACTGCTTTATATAATTCACAATATATTATAACGTCACTGATTAGTTGTAACCAAGTTATTTACCAGAAACAATAAGAGAGGTTTATTCAGCCTTGGAGCAAGCAAGGGAGCATTTTAAAGTCTGCACAACTGGGAGTGGTAGGTTAGGGTCGAGGAGGTGGACGGTGATGTTTTGGACCCCTAGATAGGATACTGGACTCTGGGAGCATTAGAAAGGATACGGAAGGCTAGGCAGAAAATACATACCACGCGTCCCCCACCCCCAAACCCCAAACCCAGCAAGGTGAGAACCTGGCAGTTCCAACTCTATCTGTATACCACCAGTTGGGAGCAGAGTATCAGATGGTGGGAACATATTGCAGAAGGAGATTTTTAATTAAAGAAAAATAACCTACTTAACCTCCTCTCTCTTTTAGCCCACCCCAACCCCCATGTTTACCATCACCCAGCCCTCTAGTTTATCCTCCCCCTCCCCACTAGGAGTAGAAGTAGGCCACTCGGTCCCTCAAGCCTGCTTTGCCGTTCAGTAAGATCATGGCTAATCTAATCATAACTACACATTCCCACCTAGCCCAAATAACCTTTCATCCCCTTGCTTATCAAAAATCTATCTACCTCTGCCTTAACCATATTCAGACTCTGCTTCCACTGACTTTTGAGGAAGACAGTTCCAAAGACTCATGATCCTAGGAGAGAAAAAATTCTCCTAATTTCTGCCTTAAATGGATGACCCTTCATTTTTAAACAGTGATATTTGCCTTCCCTGTTCCCATTCATTTTCCCTGTTTGCCCTCCTGTTTCCCCAATTCATCCTTCCCATGCCCTCACCCATTCACCTTCCCCAGTCCCCCTGTTTGACATCCATGTGATCCCTGTTCACCAGCCACATCCCCCATTTGCTCTCCAGTTCCCCTCCATTTGCCCTCCCCTAACCTCTTTGTCTCGCTCTCTCCCCATCCACCTTGCCTCTTTGCCCCTCCTTTTCTTTGCCTAACTCCTCTTTTCTTCCCCTCTCTTCTCTGCTCTCTCTAACCTGTACCCTGTTGTTTCCTAAGTCTAAAACATTATTGTTAGACTTTAGAAATTTCAATTACTACAGAAAATATTGTACTAAAATCAAAGTATTTTTAACAAGCAGCAGGGTTCCATTTGCTAGCCGCAACTTTGTGTCACGTTAAAAATAATTATAAGGGTAATATATGCTTGAAATTTGATTTCAGTTAAACATCAGAATTATCATTTTAATCTTCATTAAGTACGTAAGTTGTAAGGCAATAAATTGAAACAATCCCAAAAATGCTCTGTTGCAATGAGTAAAGCAAAATTGATATTAAAAATAGAAAAGGCTGGAAATACTCAGCAGTTCTGGCAGCATCTGTCTGGAGAGGAATAGAGTAAATGGGCTGCATTTCTTGACCCCACTGGAGGCAGGAATGGAGGTGGATGGGCAAGGAATTCTGCACTGCTGGTCGACATGCTGGTTGCCCAATTCTATCCCACCCCCAGGCCATTTTCCAGGAGGGCTACCCACCTGCAAATAGCAGGTAACCTGTTAAGCTAATTAAAGACCTTTTGAGGCCAACTAGGATTTTCCAGTTGGCATGCAGGTCCATGGAGACAGCCGGAGACAGTTTAACTGCCTGGAGGTGGCTGCCAAGCAGCAGACCTGGGGGCCAGCTGTCCATACAGGCCTAGAGGCCCACCCTGCCTCCCTGGGTTCAGTGGTTGCCAAGCTGCAATTTATATTTGAAAATGTTGGAGAGATGACAACTCCATTTTGGGATGCCCTTTCCCTCACTTAGCTGACAAAGCATCCTGCTGCTGCTCTCAAGCTGGAGAACCTGCTATTGGCCCTCCAGCTTTGAAAGCCCGTAAGGATGGCAAGTCTGCCCGTTGGCCATTCATTGGACAATTTGGGGAAAATCACAGGTGAGTGACTGTTTCCCACACAGCGGCAGGCTTCTGACCCACATTTGAACCTGATGGTGGGGTGCAGAAGCCAGTAGGAAAACCCTGCCAAAAAGTCAGGTTGATGACCTTTCATCTGCAAATTTGATGTTGGGACATAAATAAAAGTTAATATTGAACCAAAATTGTGAGTAATTCTAACACAAAAACAGAAAATGCTGGAAAAGCTCAACAGGTCTAACAGCATCTGTGGAGAGAAAGACAGAGTTAATGTTTCGAGTCCTCACGAGGACTCAAAACATTAACTCTTTTTTCTCTCCACGGATGCTGTTAGACTTGTTGAGTTTTTCCAGCATTTTCTGTTTTTGTTTCAGATTTCCAGCATCCACAGTATTTTGCTTTTATATTGTGAGTAATCCTGCTGCTTTATAAATCATTGGTGCGACTGTGTCCAGTTCTGGTTGCCACAGCAGAAAAAGATATTGCAGCAATTGAAAGGATACATAAACAAGCAGCCAAAAAGATGAACGGATGGAGACAATGGGTTGCAGGGATTGATTTTGCAAAGTGGTTACATGTTCTCAATGGATAAAAGAAGGTTGAGAGGGTTGAAACAAACTAGATACTGTGGACCATGAGAAACTGTTTAACTTTGTTGTTAACGGTTGAATCAGAGGACACAATTCTAGGAGAGGCCATGGCATAGTGGTTTTTGTCATTGGACTAGTAATCCAGAGACTCAGGGTAATGCTCTGGGGAGCCGGGTTTGAACCCCACCACGGCAGATGATGGAACTTCAATTCAAATAAAAATCTGGAATTAAAAGTCTAAAAATTCAATTGTCGCAAAAGTCCATCTGGTTCATTAATGTCCTTTAGGGAAGGAAATTTTCCATCCTGGTCTGGCCCACATGTGACTCCAGACCCACAGCAATATGACTCTCAACTGCCCTGTGAAATAGCAAGCCATTGTATCAAACCGCTACACAGTCCATAAGGAATGAAACTGGACAGGCCACCCAGCATCAAACAAGGCACCTGTAACAATAATGGCAAACTCAGCCCTTGTGCCAAAGGCAGGAGCAACAGCTTGACATAGTCATCCTCACGGGATCATACATTACAAATAATGTCCCAGGCAACACCATCATCATCCGTGGGTATGTCCTGTTCCACCGGCAGGACAGACCCAACAGAGGTGGTGGCACAGCGGTATATAGTCAGGAGAGACTTGACCTGGGAGTCCTCAACATTGACTTCGTATCCCATGAAGTCTTACGGCATCAGGTCAAACATGGGCAAGGAAACCTCTTGATGATTACCATGCGCCGCCTTCCCCTCAGATAATGAATCAGTGCACCTCCATGTTAAACAACATTTGGAGGAAGCGCTGAGGGTGGAAAGGGCGCAGAATATACTCTGAGTGGGGGACTTCAATGTCCATCACCATGAGTGACTCATTGGCACCACTACTGAGCTGGCCAAGTCCTAAAGGACATAACTTCTAGACTGGGTCTGCAGCAGGTCGTGAGGGAACCAACAAGAGAGAAAAACATATTTGATCTTATCCTCACCAACCTGCCTGCTGCAGATGCATCTGTCCATTACAATATTGGTAGCCCTTGTGCAGATGAAGTCCCATCTTCACATTGAGGATACCCTCCAACATATTGTGTGGCATCTGTGCTAAGTGGGATAGATTTCAAACAGATCTGGCAACTCAAAAATGAGCATCCATGAGGGCAATGTGGTTGACTCGCAACTGCCATCTTGGGCCATCAGCAGCAGCAGGATTGTACTCAATCACAATCTGTAGCCTCAATGCCCGCAATATCCCCCAGCCTATCATCACAACCGAGCCAGGCGATCAACTCTAGTCCAAAGAGTGCAGGAGGGAATGCCAGGAGGGAATGCCAGGAGCAGCACCAGGCATACTTAAAAATGAGATGTCAGTCTGGTGAAGATGCAACTCAAGAATACTTGCATGTCAAACAGCGTAAGCAGCATGCAATAGACAGGGCTAAGCGATTTCATAACAAATGGATCAGATCTAAGCTCTGCAGCCCTGTCACATCCAGTTGTGAATGGTGCTGGACAATTAAACAACTCACTGCAGGAGGAGGCTCCACAACTATGCCCACCCTCAATGTTGGGGGAGCCCAGCACATTAGTGGAAAAGACAGGGCTGAAGCATTTGCAACAACCTTCAGCCCAAAGTGCTGAGTGGATGATCCATCTCGGCCTCCTCCAGAGTTCCCTAGCATCACAGATGCCAGTCTTCAGTCAATTCAATTCACTCCCCACGAAATCAAGAAATAGCTGAAGGCACTGGATACTGCAAAGGCTATGATCCCTGACAATATTCCAGCAATAGTATTGAAGACTTGTGCTCCAGAACCTGCTGCACCTGTGGCCAAGCTGTTCCAATACAGCTACAACACCGCCATCTACCCGGCAATCTGGAAAATTGTCCAGGTATGTCCTGTACACCAAAAGCAGGACAACTCCAACCTGGCCAATTACCACCCCATCAGTCTACTCCCGATCATCAGTAAAGTGATGGAAGGGTTTATCAACAGCACTATAAAACTGAACTTACTTAGAAATAACCTGCTTCATGATGCCTAGTTTGGGTTCTGCCAGGGTCACTCAGCTCCTGATCTCATTATAGCCTTGGTTCAAACATGGACAAAAGAGCTGGAGGTGAGATGAGAATGACTGCCCTTGACATCAAGGCAGCATTTGACTGAATGTGGCATCAAGGAGCCCTGGTAAAACTGGAGTCAATGGGGGAAAACTCTCTGCTGGTTGGAATCATACCTAGCGCAAAGAAAGATGGTTGTGGTTGTTGAAGGACAGTCATCTCAGTCCCAGGGCATTGCTGCAAGAGTTCATCAGGGTAGTGTCCTCGGCCCAACCATCTTCAGCTGCTTCAACTATGACCTTCCTTCCTTCATAAGGTTTGAAGTGGGGATGTTTGCTGATGATTGCACAATGCTCAGCACCATTTGCGATGACTCAGATACTGAAGCAGCCCATGTCTAAATGCAGCAATATGACTGACAAATGCCATGTAACATTCATGCCACACAAGTGCCAGGCAATGACCATCTCCAGCAAGAGAGATTCGAACCATTGCCCCTTGACATTCAATGGCATTACTATCATTGAATTCCCCAGTATCAACATCCTGGCGGTTATCATTGACCAGAAACTGAACTTGACTAGCCATATAAAACTGGCTACATGAGCAAGTCAGAGACTAGGAATCCTGCGGCAAGTAACTCATTTCCTGACTCCTTAAAGCCTGTCTGCCATCTACAAGGCACAAGTCAGGAGTGTGATGGAATAGTCTCCACTTGCCTGGATGCGTGCAGCTCCAACAACATCAAGAAGCTTGACACCATCAAGGGCAAAGCAGCCCACTTTATTGGCACCCCATCCACAAATATTCACTCCCTCCACCATCGGCATACAGTGGTAGCAGTGTGTACTATCTACAAGATACACTGCAGGAGCTCACCAAGCCCCCTTAGACAGCACTTTCCAAACCCTTAACCAATACCATCCAGAAAGACAAGGGCAGCAGAAACATGGGAACACCATCACCTGGAAGTTCCCCTCCAAGCCACTTACCATCCTGACTTGGAAATATATTGCTGTTCCTTCACTGTCACTGGGTCAAAATTGTGGAACTCCCTTCCTAACAGCACTGTGGGTGTACCTAAACCACATGGACTGAAGCAGTTCAAGAAGGCAGCTCACCCCTATCTTCTTAAGGGCAATTAGGGATGGGCAATAAATGCTGGCATAACCAGTGATGCCCACATCCCGTGAATGAACTTTAAAAAATGATCTGTGCTTGAATTGGGTAAATTAAAAACAAATCCGTGGAAAGATTATTTTTACATGCTGGCTGTCAACCTGTAGAACAGGCTATCTAGGGAGATGGTGGAAGCAAATAGCATTGATTAATTCAAATGTAAGTTATATAAATTTGTTTCAGAAAATATTTTGGGTTACCATATATAAGCAATTTGAGATATGACATATGGCATGCTTGGGAGGATCAAATGACTTGGACCTATGGTTTTCAAAGCTTCCCACCACTGAAGTTTTCCTCACCTCATGTCTGGGTCTGTTGTGGACCAATTGATGGAAACTGTACGATTGGTCAACAACTCCATTATTATTGTAATATTTGACTACCAAAATGCTAGATGGTGAGCTAGACAGACCTTGATCATTTGTTGTCTAACAATTGCTATGTTGTTATATGTCAGTCTGTTTGTTCATAATTGTATTGATTGAACTGTGCACATTATTGATTAAATGTAATGGTTCTCAAATTAATATATACAATATTTTGGATAGTATTTTCACTAGTCAAATTTGTTTCCTAATTCAGCCATTCCCACTTCCCTCAGGTCAACTAGTATGACAAATGCAACAATGAGTCAATCCCGTTTGTCATTCTGCCATATGCTGCCTGGAAAGCAGCAATCAGCTGTGGTCTGTTGCGTCCATCCACAGAATGGCAGCCTGAGAAGATGGTACTAGAGGCTCTGAATTAATTTCTTTCTTAATTTCAAATTTACATTTGGCAGATTGTTGGTTGCAGAAACATAGCAAATCAAAATTCTAGCTCAAAAGTGTTACTTCCATTAGATAATATATTTTGAGATCACCAGAACAATTTTGAAGAACAGTAAGTTACCTTTTCTTGCTATTTTTAATTGATCATTTAAATTGTTCTGTCAGAGATTTTGCTTACCTTTATCTCAATTATAAAATCTGAATCCAAATATCCTTAATTCTTACAAATGCGTGATTCAGTGATTCAGTCAGAAGATATTAGGACTAATGACCAAAAGGTTTGGTAAAGGAGGTAGGTTTTGAGGAGGGTCTTTAAAAGAGGAGAAAAAAGAAAGACTTTCATTTTATATTGCACTTTTCACAACCACCGGAGTTCTCAAAGTGCCTTACAACTAATGAAATAATTACAAAGTGTAGTCACTGTTGTAATGTAGGGAACATGGCACCAATCTGTGCAAATCAAACCCCCACAAATAGCAATGTAATAATGACCAGATAATCAGCTTTGATTATGTTGACTGAGGGATAAACATTGGCCAGGACACTGGGGATAACTCCCCTGTTGTTCTTCGAAACAGTGCCATGGGATCATTTACACCAACCCAAGCAGGCAGTTGGGGCCTCACATCTCATCCAAAAGATGACACCTCTGACAGTGCAGCACTCCCTCAATACTGCACAGGAGTATCAGCCTTGAGGTTTGTGCTTAAAAATACAAGTGTTACATGGTTTAGAATTACAAGAATTATGCATAAAATATTGTAGACTGCTGGGTGTTTTGCTTTTATTTATTAATTTGTTCGCCGATTTCAAAATCCCACTGTACTTTACGTGATTTTTATGACACTGATATTTTTGTAGTTATGCATGTTGCATTTTCTTAAACATTAAACTGAGCTGTGAAAATATCTAGACCAAAGTACATCTGCTGTACTGAGGTGCTTGCAAAATTCCTCTGCTATACATTATCTACTCACCAATTGTTATCTCTATCCTCCTCTTTGTATAGTTGCTCCCATGCAATTGCATGAATCTTAGAGATGTATTATTTGCATAAGTCATGAGGCATGATTTTGTTTTAAAAATAAATTTAAAATTTATAAAATTTTAATAAAATTAAAATTAAAATAAAATAAAATTTTAAAATAAATTCTTACGTAAAGGTGATAAATTTAATTGATTGTACTTGGTTATATGAACCACTTCCCTTTTGACTTTCAGGTTGATTTCTTTCAATTTATTTGCATGTTTTACCACAATTTGACCTCCTGACCTAACTAGTGAAGATCAGGTTCGCTGAAGGCATCATCTTGTGTGTGGAAGGGGATTCTTATCAAAATATAAAAGTAATTGTGCTTCATTACGTTGATGTTTTGTACTCTTTCTGACATTCCTTGGCATGAGAAGCACAATTCCAGATAAATATTTTTTTTCTTATCTAACAATACTATGGAGTGAAAGGACAGTATATAAAACTACACCATCTACTGGATGATGAAAGGGTCCTAAAGGAGGAGAAAAGAAGACTTGCATTTATATAGCGCTTTTCACGATCATTGGAGGTCTCAATGTTCTTTACAGTCAATTAAATACTTTTGACGTGTAGTCGCTATTGTAATGTAGGAAACATGGCAGCCAATTTGTGCAAAGGAAACTTCAACAAACAGCAATGTGATAATGATGATGATTATGATAATGATAATAACTAGATAATTTGCTTTGGTGATCGAGTGGACTTGATGCTTGTGGTCTTTTGTAACTCTTTTTGTATGTATGAATATTTGTACTCATGCTTATTGTGTGAGATTGATTGCCATTAGGTTTCTGATTTTATGACCCTTTTAATTACATACTGTATGTTGTCAGTCTCAATATTATGCAATTGAAGAATTGCTAATACTGTTCAATTTTTTCATCAATAATGTTATACTATGTTCCTCATTCTTGAGTAATCTGTTACTCAATTACTAACAGCCTTGAAGGCTTAAGGGGGATTTTTGTATTGGGAAATATAGATTAGTATTTTTGAACAGTTTTTCTCACTGTTTGGAATGTTAGCCCTATTTTTACTATTTCTCATGTAGTGGACCTCAAATATCTGAGCAGCCTTTGTGCTTTTGAACCATCTTCTGTGTAGAGAGGAAGAAGCACAGCTTTAGTCAATTATAGTACACAGCCAGTTGCTGATGCCAGTCTCCTTCCTTCTGCTTCTAGTACAACACTCCAGGGTTGGCCTTGACATCTGACAGTTGCTTTTCTAATCACAAAGAATCTGTCTAGGGAATGGGTACACTTGTGGCTATGTCCTTTTCATGCTGTAGGGTCACAAAGTCTTTGTGGGCTCATCAATCAGAGTCCTCATTTCGTCACTGTAAACTTAACGACAAGTGTACAGTAATGAAGCTGGGTAAAATCAATCTTTTGGCAATACCTTCAGTAGAAAGATTGTGTGTTAACATCCAGCTGATTATTCCCTATGTACAAATTAACCGTAAGACATATAAGAAAGACCCAGAGGTTAAGTACCACTGGAAAATTTAGAATATTGTAGTGATTTCCATTCATTTCTTGTAGAATAATTGCTGGACATATATCGATAGCTTCAGTTGTTAAATTTTAATTTTCCGGTGATCCTGGCTATGGCCGAGTATTCATATGTGAGCATGGTTCTCATGTTTTCTCTATTTGTAAATAACTTACCCCCCTCACCCCAATTGAAGATCTTTATACAGTTGTTGTTACTTCTCCTCTTTAGACAGGCACATTCTCTCCTCCCTCCTGAAGACCTCTTCCATAACTTGTTAGAATAGTTTCATGTTTCATACAAATGAAACAATTACAGTTCACTACCCTACACTCTTGCCCTCTAGAACTCTATTATATGCCATTGCATGTGAATGGGTCAAAAAGCTAGCCAATATATTATGGTCTCAATAAAATAAACATACAAACATACAAATTAAGAGGAGTAGGCCACCCGGCCCCTCAAGCCTGCTCTGCCATTCAACAAGGTTATGGCTGATCTGATTGTAACCTCAACCCCACATTCCTGCATACTGCTGATAACCTTTCAATAATCAATAATCTATCTAGCTCTGCCTTAAAAATATTCAAAGACTCTGCTTCTACTGCCTTTTGAGGAAAAGAGTTACAAAGACTCACAAGCTTCTTGAGAGAAAAAAATTCTCCTCATCTCTGTCTTAAATGACAACCCCTTATTTTTAAGCAGTGACCCCTAGTTTCCTCTGGTGGGAGGATCTTTCTCCCAGCAGAGGGAAGATCCTCTCCACATCCACCCTGTCAAGAACCCTCAGGACCTTAAAGGTTTCAATCAAGTCATCTCTTACTCTTCTAAACTTCAGTGGATACAGGCCTAGCCTGTCCAACCTTTCCTTATAAGACAACCCACCCATTCCTGTTATTAGTCTAGTAAACCTTCTCTGAACTGCTTCTAAAGCATTTACATCTTTTCTTAAATAAGGAGACCAGTACTGTACATAATGCTCCAGGTGTGGTCTCACCAGTACCCTGTACAATTGAAGCATAACCTCCCTACTTTTGTAATCAATTCCTCTCACAATAAATGATAACATTCTATTAACTTTCCTAATTACTTGCTGTACGTACATAATAGCCTCTTGTGGTTCATGCACAGATCCCTCTAAATCTCAGAGCTCTGCAATCTCTCACCTTTAGATAATAAACTTCTTTTTTATTCATCCTGCCAAAATGGACTATTTCACATTTGCACACATTATAATCCATTTGCCAGATCTTTGTCCACTCACTTAACCTATCTAAGTCCCTTTTGTAGCCTCCTTATGTCCTCTTCACAGTTTATTTTCCTACCTATCTTTGTGTCATTAGCAAGTTTAGCAACTAGTCTTTTGGTTCCTTCATTCAAGTCATTTATATAAATTGTAAAGGCAAATCTATCATAATTAACAGTAGAGCGCATTACTAAAATTATCCCTTATTGGGATTATCAACTTAATCCTGATAAAATATTAGTTTTAGCCAAACTTTCTTATCCACCCAGATGGTTTTTATACGATCTGTTGTTTTGCTCCAGTGGCATGTGGACAAATGCAAATGGGCCAAAAATAAGCATTTTAGATGAGGGGATCCTAGGTTTAATTCCTGGTCTGTGTTGCATTAGCTGATTTTAGACAAAGTAGCAATTGAGTTTAATAATTGCTCTTCATTCCTTCAGGCAAAAAAACAGAATTGAGTTCGACTTTTGTGCCATCCGTGTTGGAATAATCCACCAACATTCCCTGTGTAAGCTTACAGATGAGGAATGATCACTTGGACAAGGTGCAGGAGGGCTGCTGGTTGTTTTGGAATTGTACTTAAGAATTGGTGCCTTCTGTAGCAAAAGGGAGAAAAAATGAAAATAGAAGTCTGAAATATTGTTACTTTTGCTACATTACATCTTAAATTGGCACTGACTCCAAAGAGTAATAATACTGCAAGTTATTTAATTTAAAATCTTCAAATACAGAACTTGTATAGATTATAACTAATGATAGTTGATTTGCATTATTCAAGCTAACACACAATGCCAAGAGTTGAGATGATTAACTCTTATCATTTATTGAATTATTTTAACAACTTGATTGTTTTAGAGCCTTGAACCACGTACCCAGCGTACGGGATCTTTAGTTTCATAGCAGGGGCATAAAATATCAAAGTAAGAGGATAAGAAGTTACACTAAATCTTTATAAATTACTGGTTTATAAACCTCAGTTCCTTCAAAACTGCTGCTCTTTCTTGAAGTGCACTATGTTTCATTCACCCATCACCCCTATGCTCTGATATCTTTGATAAGGTACTGCACAGTAAACTCATGACTAAGGTCAGAGCATATGGACTCAGGCAGAATGGGTAGCAAACTGGCTACAAAGCAGAAAACAGGAGGGGTTAAGGGCAGCTATTCAGACTGGCAAAAAGTGGGAATTCATGTTCCACAGGGATTGATGCTGGGACTACTGTTGTTCACTATTTATATTAATGATTTGAACTTGGGAATCAAGTACAATTTCTAAATTTATGAACAACCCCAAATCAGGGTGTAGCTAATACAAAGATGATTGTGACAAAATACACACAGCACTTTCCAACCACAAACTCTACCACCTCGAATGTCAAGGGCAGCAGATGCATGGGAGCAACACCATCGGCAAGTTCCCCTCCAAGCCGCACACCATCCTGACTTGGAACTATATCACCATTCCTTCACTGTCACTAGGTCAAAATTCTGGAACTCCCTTTCTAACAGCACTGTGGGTGTACTAATACCACATGGACTGCAGGTTCGAGAAGGCAGTTCACCACCATTTTCTCAAGGACAATGAAGGATGATCAATAAATGCTGGCCTAGCCAATTACCTCCACATCCTGTGAAAGAATAAAAAAAACAAGACCAACTGACAAAATCAGTACTTAAGTGGCAAATAAATTTCAATGTAAGTAAGTCTGATTTGGTGCATTTTAGTGAGAAGAATAAAGATGCCATATATTTTTTAAAAAATTCATTCGTGAGATATGGACATCGCTGGCAAGGCCAGCATTTATTGCCCATCCTTAATTGTCCTTGAGAATGGGGTGGTGAAATGCCTTCTTGAACCGCTGCAGCCCATGCAATGTAGGTACACCCACAGTGCTGTTAGGGAGGGAGTTCCAGTGACAGTGAAGGAATGGCGATATATTTCTGAGTCTGGATGTTGAGTGACTTGGAGGGGAACTTCCAGGCAGTGGTTTTCCCATGTGTCTGCTGCCCTTGTCTTTATAGATGGTAGTGGTCATGGGTGTGGAAGGCGCTGTCTAAGGAAGCTTGGTGAGTTTCTGCAGTGCATCTTGTAGATGATACACACTGCTGCCACTGTGCCTCGGTGGTGGAGGGAGTGAATTTTTGTGGATGGGGTGCCAATCAAGCAGGCTTCTTGAGAGTTGTTAGAGCTGCACTCATCCAGGAAAGTAAAGAGTATTCCATCACGCTCCTGACTTGTGCCTTGTAGATGTGGACAAGCTTTGGGGAGGCAGGAGATGAGTTACCTGCCCAAAATTCCTAGCCTCTGACCTGCTCTTGTAGCCACAGTATTTATGTGGCTAGCCAAGTTCAGTTTCTGTTCATGTTGATAGTGGGGGCTTCAACGATGGTAACGCCATTGAATGTCAAGGGGTGGTGATTAGATTCTCTCTTGTTGGAGATGGCCATTGCCTGACACTTGTGTGGTATGAATGTTACTTGCCATTTGTCAGCCCAAGCCTGGATATTGTCTGGGTCTGGCTACAATTGGACATGGACTGCTTCAGTATCTGAGGAGTCGCGAATGGTGCTGAACGTTGTTCAGTCATTAGCGAATATCTCCACTTCTGACCTTATGATGGAAGGAAGATCATTGTTGAAGTAGCTGAAGATGGTTGGGCCTAGGACACTACCCTGAGGGCCTCCTGCAGTGATGTCCTGGAACTGAGATGATTGAACACCAACAACCATAGCCATCTTCCTTTATGCTAAGTATGACTTTAACCAGTGGATAGTTTCCCTCCTCCCCCTGATTCCCATTGACTCCAATTTTGCCAGGACTCCTTGATGCCACATTCACTCAGATTCTGCCATGATGTCAAGGGTAGTAAGGCTGACCTCACCTCCAGCTCTTTTAACCATGTTTGAACCAAGGCTGTGATGAGGTCAGGAGCTGAGTGGCCCTGGTGGAACCCAAACTGAGTGTCAGTGAGCAGTTTATTGCTAAGCAAGTGTCACTTGGTAGCACTGTTGATGATCCTTCCATCACTTTACTGATGATCAAAAGTAGACTGATGGTGCAGTAATTGGCCAGGTTGGACTTGTCCTGCTTTTTGTGTACAGGACATACCTGGACAATTTTTCCAGATTGTTGGGTAGATGGCAGTGTTGTAGCTGTACCGGAACAGCTTGGCTATGGGTGCAGCAAGTTCTGGAACACAAGTCTTCATTACTATTGCCGGAATATTGTCAGGGCCTTTGCAGCATCCAGTGCCTTCAGCCATTTCTTGATATCGCGTGGAGTGAATTGAATTGACTGAAGACTGGTGATTGACCTTCAGTTGCTGGAGACTCCAGGCCAATCCTGGAGGGTTGGCAACCCTGTGAGTTACATCCATTCCACAGCACAGAAACAGGCCATTTGTCCCAACAGGTCTATGGTGACATTTATACCCCATTTGATCCTAATTAAACACTTCTTCATGTAGCCCCCGTACTTTATTCCCTGACTAGAGGAAATATTTCTCTGTCCCTACTTCATTGAATCCTTTTAACGTTCTAAATATCACAATCAGATTGACCCTTAAACTTCTATACTCAAGGGAATGCAACCAGTTCTTATCATTTAACCCGCTAACTCTGAATTTGCAACCTAGATTAATGTTCAAGGTCAATATCTTTCTTGAAGTGTGGTGCCAAAAACTGAGGACAATATTCCAATTGGGATCTGACAAAGGCTGTATAGACAACTGTAGCATAATTTCCTCCTCTTTGTATTCCAGCCCCTTTGAGATAAAGGTTAATATTACATTAATCTTTTTGATTGCTTTACCTGTCTTCTAGCTTTAATTTATTTATATATTTGGAATCCCAAACCGCTTTGCTCCTTATTTTCCACCATTTAGAAAATACTTTAATTTATCTTTCTTCGGTGCAAAGTGGATAACCGCATACATGTAAATATTCTAAGGCTAGAATCTTCCGTTCGACGTGTGGGGCTGGCCCCGCACACCGACGCATAAAATGACGCGCAGCGACATCGGGCATGCATCCCGATGTCATTGCACGTCTTTCTGATCTTCTGTTCAGTGGGTGTGCACTGGAGTCGGCTGCACACCCGCCAAACTGTCAAAGGCCTGTTAAGGCCATTAATTACCTAATTGAAGTGATTGCCAGGACTGCCTGTCCAATCTTAAGGTTGGCGGGCATGCAAAGAGCCCAGACGGGCGGGATGAGGTTTCACGAAGGGTTTATAAATTAAATGAATTTTTTAATTAATATTCATAAACATGTCCCAGCTCATGTGACACTGTCACATGAGGGGAAATGTCCGAACAATTTTATATTTTTATTTTTAAAATTTTTTGAACTGAACTCAATCTCCCTGAGGCCCACACTGGGTGGACCTTAATTGGCCTGCCCATGTAAAATGGTGGCGCGCAGCCAATCATGGGTGGGGATCGGCTCCGCATCCGCCCACGCCCGCTCCTGACCAGCCCGCTCGACATGGAGAAAATTCTCCTCAAAGTATCCAAAGACCACTATCACTTATAGCTTTTTGATAGGACACTGACTTGCCTTTGGATACTAAATTTTCATTCACTTCAGGTGGGAGCACTAGCCAGTTAATACAGGGTCTACAGTAAAAACGCATCAGGCAGGCCTTAGGCATACAATTAGCACCAGCTTTTCTATAAAATGATGTCCCACTATGCTCTATTCACCGAAGAAGCAGCAAGATGAAAATTGACCCCATTAACTGTTCATTTATCTCTTCTGATTGGGATCCTGCTGTGCGCTAATTGGCTACTTTGTGTATCTACGTTGTCACAAGTGTGAGGTTTTATAAAATGGTTATGTTTTAAACTGTCTCTTTTAACTCAAGGTAAAATGGGATGGCTGTGACTTCCTACTAGTTCTGTCTGGTGATAAGCCAATGTGACCTGGTTGGGGACGCAGATCAAGTGCAAGTTTTAAAACCTGAACACAAAGACAGAAGCAGCTGGCCTTGCTTTGTGCAGACTTACAGACTTTCTGCCAGTCAGACTCAGAGACCCTGAAGACAGAGTGGGAGATGCTGCTGGGTAAAGATGTAGGGACGCTGTTACTGTGAGAGCAGAATGCTGGTGAGAACAGATTCTCCGTGTGAAGAGGTGGACCTTGTAGACATTTAAAGACGGAGAAGTCACCAGATGCTGCCTTGCTGCTGAAAGTCCATTCACATATGCTCAGGAGGATTGAATGTAGGGTCTTTTAAAAGGACTCTGGAAAACTTTCCCTGGTGTAACAAGGAGAAGAGAGCCTTTTGAAATGCCAGGAACGATTTGGAAATTGAAGACAAGATTAAAGCTCTGCTGAGAGTGCAACATAATGTATAAAGATGGCATGGAATTATTGGTTAAAAAACTAATAAGGAATGCCTGTTCTGTACTTTAGTGTATTCATTGCTTACTAAGTAATGTTTAGTTGATGTTGATTTTATTTTGTCTGTTACAGTGAAAGTTTTCAAATTTGACATCTTGTTTGTGTGAATGCTTTAAGTCCATCACTGGGAATTGAAACGCCTCTTAAAGTTATTGGTCCCTAGGGGGATCGTAACAACATTCTAACAGTGACTACACTTCAAAAGTACTTCATTGGCTTTGTAGCATTTTGAGAATGTTCTTTCTTTCTTTTAAAGAAAAGTCCCATAATTCTTCACATAAAGAAAATGGATGCTGATCAAGGATGAAAGAAAGCTAGGTTGAAGAGTTGGCATTTCAATATATTTTTAAAATTGGAGAGGGAAAAGAACACGGCCAAAATATTTGAGGGTTTACTACTATTAAAGTGAGAACTGGCACCAGATGAACAGAGTACTTAGGACTGTGTACAGGGGTATAGGAGGTTGCAGGGAATGAGGGGAAAGACCATGGAGCAAGTTATATATGAGGAAAATATTTTGAGCTGAATTTTCCAGGGATGGATTGTTAACGTATCTCAGTGAGGATGGGGAACGATGGACAAGTGGGTCTTAATGCAGGGCAGGATTCTTGCAGCAGAGATTTGGAGAAGTGGAGAATAGGAAGCCAAAGATGAGAGCATGGAATCTAAAGTTAACAAGGTTTAAGGATTTCAGCAGCAGAAGAGCTGAAGTGGAGTGGAGGCAGGGCCTGGGAGAGAAATCATGGGCCCTGGTGCTTCTCCAGTTTCTGGGCTCTTAATTCCCCCCACACCGCCACTGCCCGACCACCACCCCAGCGTACCCCACACCTTTAATCCTCCTCCTCACATCCTATGGGTGCCTGGAATTTGGAACCATAGTCACAATGGGGTCAAATTGTTTCATATAGGTTTAGCAAAACTTCTTGGCTTTTATGCTCTAATCCTCCATTTATAAAGCCCATCAGAAGCTTAGGTTTCAATATGATACACTTTACAACCACGACTTTGTCAGACAATTACACACAACTTAGTCATTCATATTATGCAACCAGCTCTGCTTTGTTGAACCTGGCCCTATGCAATATCCAGACAGCATCAACCAAAAGACTTGAACCTCACAAGCACCGTAAACAAGAATCCTATGTAAAAATTAGAATATCTTGAACTATAGCAATGACATATTCTATTGGTGCATAACTCCTGGTTCCACTTCCAAGTTTAAAAATGGCAAAACCTTCAGGTAAATTAGCACCAACCAATGTTAACAGAAAAATTACATTTTGCATTGAGTGGTAAATATTTTCTCATTTTAAATTGAAACTAAATACACTTCGCTCAGCATGCAGCATATAATAGGAGACCAAAGCACTGGTGGAAATTTGAAACATAAATAGAAAATGCTGCAAATAGTCAGCAGGTCAGGAAGCATCTGTGGAGAGATCTGCGCTAGTTCTGATAAAGAGTGAATGACTTACGTTTCTCTCTGCACTGATGCTGCAAGATGTGCTGAGCATTTCCAACACTTCCCCTTCCTAATGGAGCAAAAAGAACTCCTTTTGGCAGCCCTCCAAAAAGCAATCAAACTTCTTGTGAACCTCTCATTCCTGTTCAGCAAGAAAACCAGCAGCATCTGCCTGAGACCTGGGTCTGAATTTCACGCTTGGCATGTGCGCCAAGTCGGTGGGCCTAGAATTGGACGTCTGATCCATTCCCAGGCGAGATTGTGTTTCCAACACAATTTCATACTGGGTGGCCAATTAATGGCTGAGTACAGAGTTGGCATGGATCTGTGTGGAGAGGTGTTAATGGGTGGCCGTCCCCCCGTGGTGCTCAGAGGTGTAAGAGTCTGAGTGCCAACTGTCAATGACATCGGCGCCAACCAAGGTGGTGAGCTCTGGCTGCTTGGCCTGATTGGTTTGCGGGTTGACGGCCATGACTCCGATGTGCCCTGCAAAGTGTTCTTCATGTGGGGTTGGCCAGGCTGCAAAGCTGCTGCAGGTAGAGAGTGGACTAATCAATGCTCCTCTGTCCTTTCAGGAGAAGAGAAGCCATAACAACATTGAGAGGTCAAGGACAGGCAGAGGCCCCCCCAAACCTACTCATATTGACGAGGAAGGAGATGGATGCTTTAGAGATGGAATGCCCATGCCCAGCTCATTCCAGCAATCGTGGAGAGGTAGAAGTCTCTGATGAAGGTAAGGTTGCAGAGCTAAGATGTGAGAGTGTCAGAATGTGTAAACATTGTCTCATCTGTCATGGAAAACTCAAACTTGGAGTCCCCATTGTTCATTGAAAGGCGATGGCTCCATGATGCAGATTTCACCAACCTGCCTAGCATGCACAGTGACAGTGTGATGACTAATATGAATGACATGTTGCTTTTCCCCCCAGAATCGCCATCAAATGATTGCAGGACCCCAATGAGCCACCCTTGATGCTAGAGGACCAATGCCCATCAGGTACACCTGTGTCACACCCCCTTTCTGCACCAGGCACCTCAGTGGACATTACATCATTGGCTACAATGTCAGTGCACAGTGGTGAGGGCATGGCCCACTCACTTGAGGAGCATGCAGAGGCAGAAAGTGTCCAGGGTGCCAGAAGTCGGAGGACTGCTGGAGACGAGGGCCATGCTGAATCTGAGACAGATTATGAGCCTCTGGAGTCGTCCATTAGGTAGCAAATGCTGGATGTCCAGCGAGATGCTCTGGAGGATCTGACAGAGATTCCTGAGGGTTTGCATGCTATGGTCTCTGTCATGGAGGAGAGCATGCAGAGCATGGGTACTGTGTTGACCTTCAGCATTGAGTGCACAGCCTCCTCCATTTAGAGAGTGGCAAATCCAGGGACAGAATCAGTTCTTCCTGGGGTGGTGCTCGGACCTGCAAGCCCTTGCAAAGGTAATGACCTCAGGAGGTCACTGCCAGTGTGAGAGATGGATGAGGCACCTAGTATCTCTGCTGGTTGTCCGTCCATCAATGGCGAGCATGGAGGTCCAGACCAACCTCACATTGGCGCACAATCTTCTTGTGGTCTCTGCAGGCTCCTCTCAGGGCACTCTGGATGACGGCAGCAGCTCCTCCACTCCTCTGTCAGTGACTGTGGCACCTGATGAGGTCGCGATGACTGAGGAGTGCTCAGTTGTGGCACTGGACGTTCCCTCCCAGGCAGGGCCAGCACAGGCTCCACTGGCCAGAGGACAACTGCCAAGGCCATCAAAGCCAACGGAACAGCAGAGCCAGCAGGCTGTCTTCAATGCCACTGCCAGCAAGGAGGGATGGGTGGTCATCAAGACACAGCACTGGCAAACGTGGGTTTAGGGCACCTTGAGCATGAGGGACTTTTCACAGGTGATCTTCTGTTCTGCCATGTTTAGTTAATTTGTTTACTGGTGTGACCATTGACACCATATCTTATGGTCTTTTGATGTGAGTGCCAACATTATGTAAATTTTGTTTTTGTGTTAATGGCCTGAGTGTGCTTCACTTATTTTGTTGGTGCAGGGCATGCCAGTATCTCATGCTGGATGTGAGTGGCTCTAAACTTTATTGCACAGGCACTGAATGGACTTTGGAATGGGTCATTTCAAATATTTGGTAAGGAGGTGGCACCCCTGGCATGAGGTGGAAGCAATGCCTTGGAAAACGAGCTGAAGGAGCTTTGGATCAAAGCCTCCCTGGTGTCCTTGCCTCCCTGGAGGTTCAGAGATCTGCCTCCATGTCTTCATTGTGTTCTTCCCCGGGCTCCGCTGGAATCATCATCTGTGGCCTGTGGAGCTGCCTCAAGATCCTCTTCCTCCACTGGGTCCCCCGTTGCCGGATCCAAATTGTGGAGAGCGCCTCATGCAATGACTATTGGAGACACACACTCTGGAGGGTATTGAAGTGACCCTCCGAACGGTCCAGACATCTGAATCTCATCTTCAGCAGATTTATGGTCCTCTCTATCACTGCCCTTGTGGAGGCTTGACTCCTATTATACCTCTGCTCTGCTTCTGTTCTTGGGTGGCAGAGAAGTGACATAAGCCACCTTTCCAATAGATAGCCCTTGTCACGCAACAGCCATCAATCCAGTTGAGCTGGAGCCATGAGCAGCCTTGGCACCTGTGAGTGTTGGAGGATGTATGTGTCATGGGAGCTGCCAGGGTACCTTGCACAGACTTGCAGAATCTGTGTGTTGTGGTCACAAACTATCTGCACGTTCATGGAGTGGAATCCCCTCCTGTTGACAAAGGCACCCGACTGACCCGCTGGCACCTTGATGGCCACATGTGTGCAGTGGATGGCACCCTGGACATGGGGGAACCCAGCAATACCAGCGAAGCCTTTGGCTTGCTCAGCCTGACTGACCTTGTCCATCCAGAAATGAATAAATGTCATGACCCGCTTGAGCAGGGTGTCAGTCACCAGCTTCATGCAACTGTGGACAGCTGATTGGGACACTCCACAAAGATCCCCCACTGATCCCTGGAAAGAGCTGGAGGCATAAAGTTGAGGGCCGTTGTGACCTTCAGGGCTACTGGCATGGGGTGGCCAGTCATACAGTTGGAGGTGATCTCTGGCCCAATTATCTGACATATGGAGGTCACAGTTTCCCTGGAGAGGTGCAGACTCCTTTGGCACATGTTGAGGTAGCTGCATCACTGCCTATACACTTGGCAGCAGGATAGTGGCATCTTCCATGGCCCCTTCCGCGTTGGACTCCCTGGTGGCCCTGCACCCTCTGCCTGCGCCTCTCCTCCCACAGGTTGCTCCCTTGGACATTGCCTACGGACACCTGGCCTCCTCTCCCTTCTGCCCCTGTCCTCCTCAGAGATGGAGGTTCCACCAGTGGAGTAGACAATCCCCATTACCAGAGAAACAGAAGGCTGACTGATGACTTAAAGGTCCACATGGTATAAATCCTCCAGGGAACTTGGATACACCAATGAGTCCTGAAATGAAGGCTAGCAATGCAAAGACTGAAGCTTAAAATAGAGATAAAGCTGTCAAGTTTCATTAAGCAACCAACAGAAAACTAGCTCTTAAACTCCTCACTACTCACAATGGTAATGCTCCAGACCCTTTTTATCCCGCCCTGCCCTTGGATGAGGCTTCTTTATAAACGGGCTGCCTGCCTGCCCGTGCAACAAGCACAAAATCGCATGAGCAAGGTAAAATCATTGACAATAGGGGTTTTAATGGCCTTAATTGGCTGTTTAATTGTTGGCAGGCGCACCCCTCCAACTCACGTGTGTGGCCCACTGACCTCAATATTGCTCACGTGTGCAATGACATTGGGACACACGCCTGATGTCATTTTGTGTAATTTCATGCACCCGCCCGATCAATGTAAAATTCTGGTCCTGGTTTGGCACAAAATTAAACCATGACTTTCAAAAAAACAAAGGTCTGAAGAAAAAATGCAAATCTTGCTGACCCCCCAAAAAAATGTCAAGGCAATAAATTGATAAGTTTAAAAATGGGTGATTAATAAAGATGATCAGTAAAAAGTGCCAAGCAGCAGAGCCAACTAATAAACCCCTTTTTGCCTTTTCACTTAAAAAGCAGAGCCAGGGAGAAAGACAAACTATGCCCCAAGACTTGGTCATCAGGGAAGAGGGAGGGAATTTGGGCCGAGCTAAGGATTTGAGTTTGACTAACATCAACCTTGTGTTCACCTCTGATGGTGCAGACTCCAAGCTAGCCTCAGAGTAATTCATATGAAAGCGGGGATCGGAAGCAGGTTGGCTTTCAGCCTCAGTTTTCTTTTTTCCCCCCTCCTGGTGTAGATAGGTTTTTGGGGATGGAGGAGGAGGAATACTCTGAGCAGCCTTTTTGTGGTGTTTGTGTGTGTGTCTGATTCACCCCCAGTCTCAGCGTCTCACTCTCTCATTCCCTCACTCACTTTTGAAGGAGGACTGAGGTCGGTAGGGAACATAGAACCCTTAGAAGAACACATTTAGAACCAGAGCCACCTGAGGAGGATGTAAAGCCCAAGCCTGTATTGGAAATTAAAATTGCTGAGGACTCTATGGTAAAATGTCCATCCCCTCCAACTGCTGATCCAGCACCTGTTGTGGTTGAGGATTCCAGAATGTTCTCCTGGGCTTCAGTAACAAGTAAGAATCTACTCGCTAGTAGCATTGTCTCCACCACTGGAATTCCACCTCATGTTGTCAAAGCCCCAACACCACAGCCCCAATTGGAAACAAAACCAGAAATACAGATTCCATCCCCAAGGCCTCGTGATCAGCGAATTAGGGAATGGCAGGGTGTGCCACCACAGGGCCCCAGGCAAGGTCACAGTGGAAATAAACCGGGAGATACAGAACATGGCACACAATCCAATACTGAAAACCTGCCTCATGATATTGGTGACATTGCGTAGAAAGAATTTTTTACAGAATACTGCAATGTGGTGGAACTCCGTACTTACACCAACAGTAGTGGCTGGGAAAGGCCTGGCCCAGGGACCAGGGTCCACACATCATCAAAGGAGGAGGGTTGGGAAGAGCCAGAGAGGAGACACTAGGCACTTCACCTCTTACAGAATCACAGGCCTTACTCTGTTCCTTGACATGTTCTTTCCCATTCCTATTCAAAAGAACAACCATCCAAGTAATTCCAAGAGCTTTCACAGCTTTTTGGAACTTTGATGGCAATCCTGTGTTAACAGTTAATAGCTTTCAATAATTGCTCTTGTGCCCAAGTCTGCAAATTTGCAATGTAATCTTTTATCCAAATTCCTGCTGGACTGTCCTTTATTGAAATTCTACTCAGCTTCTCAGTAGTTATGTCGACAGCCTTGGGCTTCCAGGCCTTTCTCTTGCATGCAAAATTCCTGCAGTAGATTCTGTGCCAAATTAAATTGTCATTAGACACTTGGTAGAAGTACTTGCTGACACAGCCTGAACATAGCAAGGATAATACATCCAAGTAGGAAAGCTCTCAATGGTGATCAGACTTCCAGATCTCAATTTACCACCTTTTACTCTACCTAACTGGAAGGACCTTGAAGGCAAACTTGAATTCCATTTAAGGCCAAACTGGGCAGCCTTGAGCTGCCCCGGCTGGCCGCTTTACGTCGCCACCACTCTCTTTCTGGGTGCTGCCCAACCTGCCATCTGTTGCCATTGAAACCAGCCAGGCACACGGAGCCAGGAGGAGAGGCAGAGGGAGCCAGGTTTAAATCTCAAAATGGCCCAGGAGTTGGTTCCAGTGAATTGAGGGTTTGAAATAGAGAAGTTGAACTCAAGGAGGAACCTACTTGCCCGCACTTTACAGGGGAAATAGGTGGGTGTTGGAGGGTGTGTGGAGGTGGGGGAATCTGCTTAGGAACAACTCTCCCCAACCTGCTTGTGCTCCAGTCAGGTCTGAAGATTTAGCAAACAGCATTTCACGACGATCAGGCCCAAACACAGGTCCATGAAGTAAGTAGAGAATCTGGTGCATCCTAGCACTCGGCCAACGATTGTTGCTGTTCAGAACAACATCAGTCATTGCCGAATTAGCCTGTCAATTGGGATGATCTACGCACCAGATTGACTGCTTTGGACACTGACCACCCAGATTGTTTCCCAGGTGCTGAGTGGAGGCAGGCAACTTTGTGGAAGTAGAGGCAAGTCTTGATAATGGATAGGGAGGGAGGTTTGTAATTTTACTGGAAGTTGAATAGGAAACAATGGGTGAAATTTAATGCCCCTCCATCAGGGAGTTTGGAGGTATGGGCATTTAGTCAGTCAAGAAGGTGGGGACTCCACCTTTCTGCCTCATTAAATCCAAGGCTTATGAATGGCCTTCCCACCCAGATGCTAATTGAAGCCCTTAAGTGGGCAATTAATGCTCACCTGAGGGCCTCAAACTGCCGCTATTGAATTTAATGAGCATTGGGCAGGGGAGTCACACCCAGGAAGCCCGGATCTCTTGTTCAAAGGCACATGGTGCCTGATCAAGGGACATGGCATCAGGTTGAGGGGAGGCCACTGAAAGCCACCCTCCTGCCCTTACCTTCGATCCCCTCTTCCCTCCCTCGCCTGCAACCCCTACCAAATGATTCCCACCCTGCCTTCACTCACCTTTGGCCTTGGGTCCCTCGTTGATCCTGGGCATCTGGCAGGTGCATTGTCAGCAGCTGTTGTCACCCTGGTGGCGCTGCCCGCAATGGAGAGCTGTCAGTCTCCTATTGGCCGACAGCTTTCAATGGGGGTGAAATTTTCACTCCCCAGGATCCTTAATACTAGGGAAGGTCTGAGGTGGTCACCTGATAGACACTTCATACAGCATACCTTCCCCAACAGCGGCAACTTGGGGCTCTCGTCAGCTCTCCAGCTGGCAGACAGGAACCCCATCACCTAGATTGAATTCCACCCCATGTTTGTGAAAATGATCTGATTCAACCTAAGGAGGGACTAGGCAAAGATAATGAGTTTAGTCTTATGATATTAGTTTCTTTAAAATCTAATTAGTTCCCACAAAGCTTTTCATACAGGAGGATAGAGACCAAATGATAGAGGAGTTTTTGCTGAAAAAAGAGACATATCTAAGTTTTTTGTCTTGCATTCATCAAACCACTTCACAACAATACCAATATCAAAACAACAACTTACTCTGTATGTGAAGAGAGTGCTAACTGGTTGGCAAGCAGTGTTACTATGGAGAATGCACCAGTGATGGTGACTGATGGTTAACTGCCAATCATCGTTTGAAATTTAAACCAGGCAGCTTGACCTTGATTGGTCAAGGTATTGCCCTGAGGAATAAGTCAGCGAATGGCTGTCACTTATTTTGTTTAGCTGAAAAAGGTGCAACGTGTGTACACATTCTTTCTGTCTGCAAATAACAGGGTCCTGTGTATTAATATATGTAACTTCCAGTACGTGCAAATGCACCACATTGCGAACTCAAATGACAATCTTAAATTGGTTGTCAGCGTAATTCTTAGCACATTGAGGGCTATTTAGCAAATGTCCAATTGCGGAATCACATTTAATGTTGGACACTGTGTTTTGAGTTTGCAAGGATGGGTTGGTTGGATACAGCCTGTATCCTGCCCATTGTGAACAGCGGCTGGGACATGCTGTTTGATTCAATCTGCCAGTCCTTGGGACGTATGGTCTACATACTTAGCATCACACTGGCACTGAAATTCATATATCACATTGCTCATTTGTATGATAAGCAGAATGTCTTTTTGGCTCTACGACATACACCACTCATGTTGCTACTGCAGAGTGAAACAGCTAGCTTCACCTGTTGCTAAATTTTTGAGATACCTTAGCCTTCTAGTATAAGCTGAGGTAGACTGGCATTTTTCAGGGCTGAAAGTGATGGCCTAAGGCCATTCATGAGTCTGCGTGATATATAATACAAAATGATCTGATCAGGGTAGCCATTATCTTGCAGGATGCCTTTGATGCGCCCTATTTCAGCATCAAGCTTTCATGGTGAGCAAATGGTTCAGGCCCTATTTACAAGGTTGCCAATAAGACCAATCTTATAGCATGTGGAACTGTAAGAATTCCAACATGTATATTGACCAGTAAGGTAGGCTTGCAGTAGACCGTGGTAGAGAACCACTGGCAGATTTCTCAACTAGTACGTCAAGGAAGGGGATTCATTTGGCTGCTCCAGTTCATAGGTGAATGAGTGCAGGATGGAGCCCATTAAGACCTGTAAGGAAATTGTTACATGCAGCTGCGGATTTAAATATCGCAAACGTATCATCCACATATTGGAAATATGTGAGGTGTAGGAGGTTGGGTGCTATTCCATTGCAGACATGTTTCTCATGGAACCCAACAAACATGTTTACAAGAGTTGGGCAAAGAGGAAGTCCCATGGATCCCAAGGAGTTAGAAGAGGTGACAAAATGCTTGTTTGAAAAGGGGGAGAAAGATAGCAAAACAAAGGGATTTGGAGAGGCAGATGGAAATCTGCAGCCAATGGAGGAGCAGTGGGAGGATGGACAGGAGGGACATGAGTTGTTAAATGGGGATGGTTGAAGTTTTAGAGGTTGCCCACATGGGAATTTATGAACAAGGCCAAAGATTTTAAATTCAGTATACATATATCCAGCAGATATGTGGTTAAATTTTCTACTACAGTATCTCCATTCATTCAAAGAACCACACCAAATTACAGAAACCCGGAAAAGCAGAACACAAAATTAAGTACAGACGACATCTGAAGATTTAAAAATAAAACAGTTAATGCGACAATGTGAATATTAGAATCAGATGTGAAAATCAGTAAAATTCTCTGTGATATCTGAGTGGTGCTGTTTATGCAGTATAATGGAGCCTGTTAAATACAGCTGTGTTGGAGCATACTTTGGTGCTTTAACCTGGAAAATATTTTCTGTTTTGGAATTCTATTATATAAGTAATTACAGGGAAAAAACATAATTCAGTGAACCAGACGGTACTAACTTCTGTCTCATTATATAGTACCTTAAATTTAGCCATTCAGGCCTCTCTTTATAATATTTCTGCCTATACCAAGCATTGGAAGTGGATAAGGATATGAAGTAAGATTATATATAGTAAGTGGATTTCATTGTATTAAATAACCAAGTTTTATTCCACGGAGAAATATATTTCCTAATTCCCAAGATTTTCTCCATCCCCAAAGAGGATGTTGCCAGCATGCAGCCAGGAGGATGGGTCATTCCATAGGCGACTCACAGACGTTCAGTTCTACTTTATGATTGCTGGTTGTAAGTGCGCTCACAGCAAAATTAGCAATGTCAGTTCCTCCCAGCCCTCAAATTGCACAGTTTTCCCTTTTAGTAGCCCAGCTTTTAAAAAACAAGTAGGAGGATGAAACAATAGTCAGTTTGGAACTCACCCTCATGTTCCTGGTTTGTAGGGAGGTTTTTGCTCAGCACCGCTGTGAATTTAACTTTAGTTCAAGTCATCTATAAAAGGGAACCAGAAGCCCTGCAACCTCCTGCCTTCTGTGAAAATAGATAATGCACCATCATGATGATGTTTTGTTTGTTTTGAAAATTACATTTCCTATGTCTTTATCTTTGTGTTTTTCCATATCACCTCATTCTCCAGCTGTGAAATTGGACCAGGGAATTGGTACCAGGTCACCACCAGCGCCGCTCTATATCTGTTTGGCAGAATTGTGTGCAATTCCTTCATTTTGCTCTCTACAGAGGAATGACTGATCTGTGTTTGGCTTCTTTACATGACAATATTTTTGTGGTGAGAAACTTAGTGTTTTTGGGATTGTATTAAGGTGTTTTCAACTGTTCTGTAACAAAATACATACAAAAATTAATTATGCTACATTATAGTATTACCCTACTATCATAATTACCACAGCTAAATACACATTACACAATGTACCTGGCTTAATTCTGAAGTTTTTGCTAGAAATTATCTTGAGTTTCAAAATACATCTAAATAATCATGGAAAAACTCAACAGGTCTGACAGCATCTGCGGAGAGGAACACAGTTAACGTTTCGAGTCTGTATGACTCTTCAACAGAACTAAGGAAAAATAGAAAAGAGGTGAAATATAAGCTCATTTAAGGGGGGGGGGGGGTGGGATAGGTAGAGCTGGAGGTGTTTTGTCTATGACATCTTTTGGCCATCTCCACCTATCACTGGCCCTCTATCCAGCTCTACCTGTCCCACTACCACCACCCACCACACCCCCGCACCACCCCCCCCCACCCCACCCCACACCCCAACGTTAAACCAGCTTATATTTCACCTCTTTTCTATTTTTCCTTCATTCTGCTAAAGAGTCATACGGACTCGAAATGTTAATTGTTTCCTCTCCACAGATGCTGTCAAACCTGTTGAGTTCTTCCAGATATTTTTGTTTTTGTTTTGGATTTCCAGCATCCGCATTTTTTTGCTTTTATCTAAATAATCATGCTTGTATTGGGTCTGCATGCCACCTTGTGGTGGGAAGTAATGCTTCAACATTTAGTCATTTGCTAGTACACAACTTCAGTATTGCTGAAAAAAGTGGCATGTCAAAGCTTTTAACCTTGCACTCATCAGGACACTTCACAAGAATACCAATATAAGGAGAAAACAACAATTTATACTATATGAGGAGAGTGTTTATTGGTTGGCAAGTGAACTCTGATTGCTAGGGATGTTGCCATGGAAAATGCACCAATTGATGGTGACTGACAGTTAAGTTCCAGGCATTGATTGAAATATAAACCAGGCAGCTTGCCTTCATTAGTCAAGGTATTGCCCTGAGGAATGAGTCAGTAAATGGTTGTCATATATTTTGTTTAGCTGAAACAGGCGCAATGTGTGTACATGTTCTTTCTGTCCACTTAAGGAAGCCATAGATATTTGCACTGCAGCACTATATCATGGCGTTCTAGACCTGCCAACATTGTGGGAATCAGTATTCATTGCACTTATGAACTTGTGTAGTTGAGTTCAATTTTAGTGACACCATGTATGCCTAAATGATGTTGTCATGAGATCCCCTCTCGCAAACACCTTTGTTGGGTTCCATGGGAAACATGACCTCGATGGAATGACACCTAACCTCCTACCCCACACATATTTTAGATATGTGGATGATATATTCACTATATTTAAATCCACAGCTGCATGTAATAATTTCCTTCCATATCTTAATGGTCTCCATCCTGCGCTCAAATCCACCTTTGAAATGGAGCAGTCAAATGAACTCCCCTTTCTTGACATACTAGTTGAGAAATCTGCCAGGGGATTCTCTACCACGGTCTATCGCAAGCCTACCTTCACTGG
This sequence comes from Carcharodon carcharias, assembly GCF_017639515.1. Lineage (NCBI taxonomy): Eukaryota > Metazoa > Chordata > Chondrichthyes > Lamniformes > Lamnidae > Carcharodon > Carcharodon carcharias. The sequence continues at coordinate 47,804,347 of NC_054487.1, read as the reverse complement.
TCAATATACGCGTTGGGATTCTTACAGTTCCACACGTTATAAGATTGTTCTTATCGACAACCTTGTAAATAGGGCCTGAGCCATTTGCTCACCATGGAAGCTTGATCCTAAAATAGGTTGCATCAAAGGCATCCTGCAGGATAATAGCTGCCCTGGTCAGATCATTTTGCACTGTATATCATGCAAATTCATGAACAGGCCTAAAGCCGTCACTTTCGGCCCTGAAGAATGCCCAGTCTACCTCAGATTACTCTGGAAGGATAAGGTATCTCAAAAATTTGAGCTACAAGTGAAGCTAGCTGTTTCACGCTGCTCCTATGCAGCAGCAACACAAGTCACTAACAGCGTGCTGCCGTCAAGTCAAGAAGATATTCTGCTTATCACACAAATGTGTATTGTGGTACATGAATTTCAGTGCCAGTGTGATGCTAGGTATGTAGGCTGTATATCCCAAAGGTAAGCGGATCGTATCAAACAGCATGACCCAGCTGCTGTTCGCAATGGGCAGGGTACAGACTGTACCCAACCAGCATGTGCTTGCAAAATTCAAAACACAGTGTCCAACATTAGATGTGATTCCATGATTGGAAAACATTTGTGAAATAATCCTCATTGTACTAAAAATTACACTGAAAACTGATTTAAGATTGTCAGTCGGGCTCGCAATGTGTGTACTGGAAGCTACATATATTAATGCACAGGGTCAGGTTATTTGCAGAAAGAAAGAACATGTACACACATTGCACCTGTTTCAACGAAACAAAATAAGCAACAGCCATTCGCTGACTCATTCCTCAGGGCAATGCCTTGACCAATCAGGGTTAAGCTGCCTGGTTTAAATTTCAAGTGATTGGCAGTTAATTGTCAGTCACTATCAATTGGTGCTTATCCCAAGGCAAGGCCTCCACCAATCTGAGTACACTTGCCAACCAATCAGCACTCTCTTCACATACAGTATAAATTGTTGTTTTCCCCTTACATTGGTATTCTTGTGAAGTGTCTCTGCATGCAAGATGAAAAACTTTGACGTCTCTTTTTTCAGCAATGCTTCGACATTTGTGACCTGGCTTCCTATAATGTTCTTTCTCAAACCTCCATAATTGAAGAGACAACAACATTGCATTTTTTCCAAATATTTTTGTTTTTTTAATAAAATGTAGCATTAGATTAAAACAAACCCATTTTCAATAAAACTTTTATGCTTGGTGAATTCTAAAAGACCTTTTGCTTTCATTGAGGGAAGAATATCTAAAATGTTTTGTTCTCTACTAAATGATGTGCTGTTAATATTATCCAGTAATAGAGTTGTCAACCCTCCAGGATTGCCCTGGAGTCTCCAGGAATTGAAGATTACTCTGCACGACACTGCAGCAGGGAATCTGGGAGAAGATGATTCCGACATTAGTCAATATTTTTTTCATTTTCTTTGAACATTTTGTTTACTAGTTGTAAAAATATCAGAGATGAGAGAAATGGATATTTGACTGACTGTAAAGAATCATCTAATTGGGCACCAGAGAGTCTATTCACTTTCCAAGTGGGTGGGTAGGCAGTGTACTGTGAGCATGGATGTTTGGTGACCAATGATAGGAGTATGGTTGTGGACCAGTTTGTGGTAGGAGGTCATGTGATGAAACATCTGGAATATATCCAAGCAGAGTTGGCGATCCTAATCCAGTGCTAAAGTCTAGCTGAAGTAGGTCTGCTCCACCCACAGCTTTAGTTTTTGAAGTTGAACCAGCTTTAAGAAATGAAAATCCTCTGGTCAACGGAGAGATTTGATACTTGTGTTCAAAGGGTCAGGCATCTTTACCTTGAAGAGAACTACATGGAAAAGAGTGAAAAGTACCTGATGGTATATTGTCATCATTATTGCAGAAGCAGCAATTGGAGCGGATATTTGGGAAGATGTCTTACAATAACTTTATTTTATTGAGAAACTAAGATGCAGGATCAAGGCTGACAACTCAGGATGTCACTAAGGGTTAAAAGTGTGAAAGAAGGCAAGGTAAATCAGAAAATAATGGGATAGTAAGACCATTTTGAACTTTAAAGCTTAAATGCGAAGGGAGCTGACAATTCAGATGCCTTTAATCCTGATGTGAATCTCAAAATCTTACAACACAGAAGGAAACCATTCGGTCCATTGTGCTTGTGTCAACTGTTTGGAAGAGTTATCTAATTAGACCCAATCTCCTGCTCTTTGACCACAGCCATTCAAATTTTTCCCTTTCAGAAATTGTTATGACCAGGTGAGGAGGAATGAACTGGCTCCCTTCTATTCGACCTCCTCGGTTGGTCACAACAAAGGTTTAAATTCCTTTTTCTTGAGGATGTACCTTTTCCAAATCAGAATGTATTTAACTATTTAAGCTCTGGGCAATAAGGAGCTAATCAAACAAGCTTTGCTTGAGTTAAAGCGCAAATTTCTTAACCATTAAACCTGAGAGAAAAAAAATAAAAATGTGACATCACACACATACACAGGTATCAGAAATAAGGGGAGTCCTATTAAAAAAAGGTAAAAGACTATACTGTTAAATGTCCTTTGAGTTTCCATGAGGTGTAGATTTTCAATGTTGCAGCCGATTTGGATTAGGTGGTTTTGTGGATGACATCAGATGTCGAAGATGTAATTATTATGAGATCTCGGTTTGCTGGTAGGCTTCTGATAGTTGACTTCTCAAACCGAGTGACACACACTTGTTCCAAGAGAGGGGGAAAAGAATGCAGCTTTCAGAGTGTTTCCTCTGCTGAATGCTTTCTTGACACTACCTGTGTCACCTGGAATCTCTCCACAGTGACTGCAACCTGGCCTGTTACACTTCACCCATTATCTGTTTCCAAGGGGTTTTGGGTGGGTCTGTGTGATGAGTTTCAATGGATCTTTGAATTGTAGGAAATGCCTCCAACTTCACACTCCCAAGTGAAAATGGAATTCATGTTGCAAGCAGCAGAAATCCCTTGGTTGGTAGAAACTACACTCAAAAACCTCTTCTCTCTGAAACTCTCTCATGTTCAAAGACTTGCTCCCCACTGCCCCATACATAATATTAGCCACCAAAAAAATCCTCATCTTTCTGGTTATCATTGCTCTTCACTTATAGTAATGTTTTTTGATGAGAAAAGGGACAGTACAATAATGGATTTAGGAGCTTTTAGGGAAAAAATGTGATTCCCGGTAGGGTCAAGTTTGCAGTTCTTTGATTTACAGTAGGGAACAACTCAAGTGTTTGTCTCCCCAAAGTGGCTGGGCATTGGGGGCACTTTGGGGTAGGCAGTAGTGTGTGCCTGTTATTCATTCCTTCCACGGAAAGATTACAGAAATGTATCCATCTCTATAAAGGGACATAAATTACATTTTAAAATCTTTGATGGCTTAGCCCATCCCCAAGCCTGCACCTCCAAGTAGGCCTACATTTCTTGTTCAGTGGAGCTGTACATCTAGTCCTATTTTGTGCATTAATTTGCCAATGCTTTGCCCAGATGGGGATGAGGAGACTCTTGGTCTGGGTCACCTCATCCCATGATCTTCTGTAGGGCCAGTAGAAACATCGCCCTAAGGTCCTGTAGAAAATATCAGAGAAGGATAGGATCCAGCCTAACTTGCAGCTTGACCAAGTAATTTTAAAGGAAACTGACTGGAGGATGGTTATTTGTTAAGAAATATACATTGTACCAGACTTTTCTTTCGAGATATCCAAGGCAATGACAGATGATTCTCGAAAGTGCTCAAGTGTGTTGTTTCAGATCAAGTAGCATGGACACCACCACCATTAGCATGAAATAGTAAAGCAAATTGCATTCTGGTGACCACAGATTAGACCAGAACTTGCAAGGTAATGGATAATGTAAGAGTTAACAGCAACATCTAAAACTTTAGAAAAGCAAGGGCAACAGGAAGATAGTTTGGAGGATAAAAGGGATTACCTCACAAAAGTGTTTGTGATCCTCCTGGCACCACAGAAATGTCATTTGTGAAATGTTATTAGAAACATAGAAAATAGGAGGAGTAGGCCATTCAGCCCTTCGAGCCTGCTCCACTATTCATTATGATCATGGCTGATCATCCAACTCAATAGCCTGCTCCCACTTTCTCCCCATCTCCTTTGATCCCTTTTGCCCCAAGAGCTCCTTCCTGAAAACATACAGTGTTTGGTCTCAACTACTTTCTGTGGTAGTGAATTCCACAGGCTCAGCACTCCCTGGGTGAAGAAATTTCTCCTCATCTTAGTCCTAAATGGTCTACCCCATATCCTCAGACTGTGACCCCTGGTTCATAGCCAATTGCATAGTAAGTACATACCCCAAGATTTTCTCTTTTTTGGTGATATGGACATTGCTATCAGAAGAGAAATAAGCTAGGGCAAGTTCAACAGACACAGATGCACATGGCCTGTTGGAATGATAGGCTGATGGACCAAATGGCCAATTGTCATTCCATAATGCTGTACTTTAGGCCTTAACAATAATTACAACTTCTAAGTTACCTTATCTATGATTTTTATTTTAATATTTCCATCTTTGCTTCAGTAATAAAACTTTTGAATTATGACAGCATTAATGTTAAGATTAAAGCATAAGGACACAAACACTCTTAAACTTTAAGAACCTGTACAACATTTTTCCTGTGATCAGTTTATACATTCACTCGCATTTCTACATTTCATTCATTCACGTGTGCTCCATCCAGAGTAGGTACTTGGCTCATTGTTTGCCGATGCTTCATCCTGAACTGTTTTCTTCAGTGTGATTTGCTATTGCCTTCCACTATCAGAGGCAGGGCGCGGAGGCAAGTTCCAAATGTGCCTCAGCTAGAGCAGGAATCAAACCCATGCTGTTAGCATTATTCTGAATCAGAAGCTAGTCATCCAGCCAATTGAGCTAGCTGGTCCTCTATTTCTACAGTAAGTACTGAATATTTAGTTTGATCATTGATTACAGGCAGCAGCAAAATATTCTCAAAAAGGTGTAATATACCATGCCATTAATTTTCCCGTGTGCATTAACTAAGCTCTTAATATTTGAAACAAAAAATACTCTCTCTTAGTAAAGTAGCTGAGGCAGAAATCTCCTTTATACCATTACAGTGGGGAGATGTCCAGTGAACACTCAGTGCCTCCCCACCCACAATTAAATAACTTAGATTATCTCAAATGCAGTGGTAGGAAATAGAACATACGTTCCACTGTTCCATGGCACACTTATAATGAATTAAGAATTTAAAGAATAGGATCTGAAATATTTTTCACATTTACAAATCTTTATTTTATGCTGCAGAATACCAAGAGAGTGAATTTAAATGGATGGAAACAGATCAGGCACCTGTTACATACCTCGCCTGATTCAACTGTAATACATCTTTAATGTGTTGGAGTCAAAACTAATCTTCCTTCCTTTGACTCATTCCCTTCTACAGTCTCATGCCATGGAACTTCCCCTGCACTATAGTCTTTCCTTCCTCTTGCACTTTAAAATATTAAAACTCAAGCTTGGCATCTGTCACTAGTTCATATTCAATTCTTTCCTGTTACTCCACAACCTTGGCGGTGTCCAAGAACTATTGTTTTTACAGTAAAATAGTAATTGAATTGCAGTGTGAATGTTAGTAGGTTAATATAGTTAGCCTCAATGCCCTTGTGTTCCTGAAGAAAAATATGCTATGTTTCTCACTCCTGATCACTATCCATTGACCCTTTCCCTCTCCCCCCGCTTCTACTGCAATAAAATGAATGTAAATATGAGGTAGGGTGATTGAGAGGTGAAAGAAGGATGTGAGATGGGTTATAACCTAATTTCCCCCTTGACTAATTAATATTAGTATTGAGCATCATGAATCTTTCAGTAAAATGCATGGGTATTCACTCCTTTCAAGTTCATGCTCCGTACTCTGGGACAGAAGCAAATACCACATGACTTGTCAATGAAAAGACTGGTGCTATACCTACTTGCTCAGTATCAATTTTTTTAATTAAAAGTTTTTGGATTTTTCAATAAATGATCCATCAATATTTTATAATTTATGGGATTTTAAATTTATCCAGACTTCACCAAATTCCTAATAAAGATCATTGTTTTACATCACAGACACAAGTCAACAAAAATAGTTGAACTTCTGGTTGGAAGCAACAAAACAAAAATATGGGGCCAGAGTTCACCCCCACCAATCCACCCCCCCACCCCCCCCACCCCTTCCCCCAACACCAGTTTAAAAGTCATTGAGGGGGAAGAATGGCGAAACCGCAGCCATTTGACCTTTAATAGAGTGCAGGCAGGATGTCCTGCCTAGAGTGCTGCTGGCCAACCAGAGGCTGTCATCTCTCCAGGACCGATGAACCAGAGGCTGGCAACTGTACAGTACAGGCAGCAGCACGGAGAGTGGTGGCCACTGCCAATATTACGCTGGGGCCTTCACCGGGGACCATTGCTGGATCCCTGGAGAGAAGCAAGTGTGATGGGGTAGCAGGGAGGGTGTGCCAGAAGCAGGTCAACTGGGGGGCAAGGAGCTGAAAGATTGGTGGAGAGGATTTAAACATTGGAGGGGGCCTCCAATGTTCACAAGGGGCTCATTGAGGAGGAGACCCCTTGCCTGCCACCAGTCTACACAGAGAAAACTGCCAGGCTGGCCATTTAGTGCAGGCCGCTCCTGCATCGGTTAAAGCAAGTGGTAATTAATACCACTTAAGGGCCTCAACTGGCCCATTGGTGGACAGGCTGCCCAACACCTGTCTCCGCCACTGATATAACTGCACTGGGGGTCAGGGAGGGTGTGCAGAATGTGAGCTGGCTGCCTGCTGGGTTTAACTTGCCCCCCCGACCCCGCTGGCTGTGGAGCATTAAATCCAGTTCATGAACTATTTAAGTCTTAAATGACTTGTATATGTAGCTTCTGCTTTATTCCATTCCCTACATCCAATGAGCAGAGCTAGAAGAGAAAATAAGCCATATGTACACATCACTTCTAAAAAAAAATGTAATAAATGCTTTTGTTATACTAGGCTTTTCCTTTAAGTCCAAGTTTGTTCAAAACGGAACAAAATTGATTCTTCTGGAAAACTTTACTTCATGCATCTATATACATTCCATTTATTAGGTAATCAATTCTGGTATAGTGCCTTCTATTATATGACTCTGATATTCGTTTACTTATCACAATCATAACTATTATTAGAAATAATAACCCAAATAATAAAGCAGCAATTAGTCCACTCTGAACTGCCACTTCTGACTCTTCCCTTTTCTCTGCAGATTTTACCTGACCTCCCAAATTTTGTTTTTGGTCCAGTGCTTTGTTTCTTCCATTACTTGATACTACAGTTATAATCCCAATGAATGGTGTTTTAGAAACTGGAATCCTTGATACAGTGGATTGTTGAATCATCTTTGGTATCAACTTTGTTGATGAGACATTAGTAGTAGTCGGGAGGGTGGTTGTCGTTGTCTGAATGTTTTTGACTGGGAGAGTGGTGGTCACAGGGAGACCGGTGGTTGTTGTCTGAGTGGTGGTCACTGGGAGAGTGGCAGCTGCTCTCTGAGTGGTGGTCACTGGGAGAGCGGTGGTTGTTGTTGACGAGGTGGTCACTGGGAGAGTGGTGGTTGTTGTTGAAGTGGTGGTCACTGGGAGAGCGGTGGTTGTTGTTGAAATGGTGGTCACTGGGAGAGCGGTGGTTGTTGTCGGAGTGGTGGTCACTGGGAGAGCGGTGGTTGTTGTCGGAGTGGTGGTCACTGGGAGAGCGGTGGTTGTTGTCGGAGTGGTGGTCATTGGGAGAGCGGTGGTTGTTGTCGGAGTGGTGGTCACTGGGAGAGCGGTGGTTGTTGTCGGAGTGGTGGTCACTGGGAGAGCGGTGGTTGTTGTCAGAGTGGTGGTCACTGGGAGAGTGGTGGTTGTTGTCGAAGTGGTGGTCACTGGGAGAGCGGTGGTTGTTATCGAAGTGGTGGTCACTGGGAGAGCGGTGGTTGTTGTCGAAGTGGTGGTCACTGGGAGAGCGGTGGTTGTTGTTGAAGTGGTGGTCACTGAGAAAGCAGTGGTTGTTGTTGAAGTGGTGGTCACTGGGAGAGCGGTGGTTGTAGTCATCTGAGTGGTGGTCAATGGGAGAGCAGTGGTTGTTGTTGGAGTGGTGGTCACTGGGAGAGTGGTGGTTGTAGTCATCCGAGTGGTGGTCAATGGGAGAGTGGTGGTTGTAATCATCTGAGTGGTGGTGATTGGGAGAGCGGTGGTTGTTGTCGGAGTGGTGGTCACTGGGAGAGTGGTGGCTGTTGTCGGAGAGATGGTGACTGGAAGAGTAGTTGGGAAGTTGGTGTTTGTCGTTGGCTGCATAGTGATCATTGAAAGAGTAGTCTGGCGATTGGTTCTTGTTAGCTGGGTAGCAGTCAATGGCAGATTGGTTAGGAAGCCAGAAGTTGTTGTTGACTGGGTAGTTGGGAGAATGGTAGTTGTCTTTGACTTGTCAGTAGCCAATGAGAGAGTGGTTAGCAGTGGAGTGGCTGTCATTGACATTGGGAGTGTCCCAGTCATCATTAACTGTTTGGTGATCACTGGGAAAGTGGAAAATTTTGTATGGGTGAAAGAAGTTGTTGGCTGAACTGTGGTTGTTTGAAGAGCGATGACTGCTGTTGACTGACGGGTGGTTATTTGGGTAGGAACAAGATTAGATGTAAGATTTTTGAGCAGTTCTGGAGAAATTCCATTATCTGATGATTCTTTCCCTCTGTGAGAATGTGTTTCTTTCATGGACTCATCCAACTCCTTCATACTTGTTAGATCTGTGTGAAAAAAGAATAAAACGTCTGTGTGTTTCTGAAATACAAGATAGTGAAATATGGTAACTCTGCGAATTGGAGATTTTCAGATAGAATTACCCCCACATTGCATTTTGCTGAAACAAAAACAGAATTACCTGGAAAAACTCAGCAGGTCTGGCAGCATCGGCAGAGAAGAAAAGAGTTGACGTTTCGAGTCCTCATGACCCTTCGACAGAACTTGAGTTTGAGTCCAAGAAAGAGTTGAAATATAAGCTGGTTTAAGTTGTGTGTGGGGGGGGGGGGGGGCGCGGAGGGAGAGAGAGAGAGAGAGAGAGAAGTGGGGGGGGGGGGGTGGTTTTAGGGACAAACAAGCAGTGATAGAAGCAGATCATCAAAAGATGTCAACAACAATAGAACAAAAGAACACATAGGTGTTAAAGTTGGTGATATTATCTAAACGAATGTGCTAATTAAGAATGGATGGTAGGGCACTCAAGGTATAGCTCTAGTGGGGGTGGGGAGAGCATAAAAGATTTTAAGATATTTAAAAATAATGGAAATAGGTGGGAAAAGAAAAATCTATATAATTTATTGGAAAAAAAAGGAAGGGCGAAACAGAAAGGGGGTGGGGATGGGGGAGGGAGCTCACGACCTAAAGTTGTTGAATTCAATATTCAGTCCGGAAGGCTGTAAAGTGCCTAGTCGGAAGATGAGATGTTGTTCCTCCAGTTTGCGTTGGGCTTCACTGAACAATGCAGCAAGCCAAGGACAGACATGTGGGCAAGAGAGCAGGGTGGAGTGTTAAAATGGCAAGCGACAGGGAGGTTAGGGTCACTCTTGCGGACAGACCGCAGGTGTTCTGCAAAGCGGTCGCCCAGTTTACGTTTGGTCTCTCCAATGTAGAGGAGACCACATTGGGAGCAACGAATGCAGTAGACTAAGTTGGGGGAAATGCAAGTGAAATGCCGCTTTACTTGAAAGGAGTGTTTGGGCCCTTGGACGGTGAGGAGAGAGGAAGTGAAGGGGCAGGTGTTGCATCTTTTGCGTGGGCATGGGGTGATGCCATAGGAAGGGGTTGAGGAGTAGGGGGTGATGGAGGAGTGGACCAGGGTGTCCCGGAGGGAGCGATCCCTACGGAATGCCGATGGGGGGGGTGAAGGGAAGATGTGTTTGGTGGTGGCATCATGCTGGAGTTGGTGGAAATGGCGGAGGATGATCCTTTGAATGCGGAGGCTGGTGGGGTGATAAGTGAGGACAAGGGGGACCCTATCATGTTTCTGGGAGGGAGGAGAAGGCGTGAGGGCGGATGCGCGGGAAATGGGCCGGACACGGTTGAGAGCCCTGTCAACGACCGTGGGTGGAAAACCTCGGTTAAGGAAGAAGGGGGACGTGTCAGAGGAACTGTTTTTGAAGGTGGCATCATTGGAACAGATGCGACGGAGGCAAAGGAAATGAGAGAATGGGATGGAGTCCTTACAGGAAGCGGGGTGTGAGGAGCTGTAGTCGAGGTAGCTGTGGGAGTCGGTGGGTTTGTAATGGATATTGGTGGACAGTCTATCACCAGAGATTGAGACAGAGAGGTCAAGGAAGGGAAGGGAAGTGTCAGAGATAGACCACGTGAAAATGATGGAGGGGTGGAGATTGGAAGCAAAATAATAAATTTTTCCAAGTCCCGACGAGAGCATGAAGCGGCACCAAAGTAATCATCGATGTGCCGGAGAAAGAGTTGTGGAAGGGGGCCGGAGTAGGACTGCAACAAGGAATGTTCCACATACCCCATAAAGAGACAGGCATAGCTGGGGCCCATGCGGGTACCCATAGCCACACCTTTTGTTTGGAGGAAGTGAGAGGAGTTGAAGGAGAAATTGTTCAGCATGAGAACAAGTTCAGCCAGATGGAGGAGAGTAGTGGTGGATGGGGATTGTTCGGGCCTCTGTTTGAGGAAGAAGCTAAGGGCCTTCAGACCATCCTGGTGGGGGACGGAGGTGTAAAGGGATTGGACGTCCATGGTGAAGAGGAAGCGGTTGGGGCCAGGGAACTGGAAATTGTTGATGTGACGTAAGGTGTCAGAGGAATCACGGATGTAGGTGGGAAGGGACTGGACAAGGGGAGAGAGAAGGGAGTCAAGATAACGAGAAATGAGTTCTGTGGGGCAGGAGCAAGCTGAGACGATCGGTCTACCGGGGAGTTCTGTTTGTGGATTTTGGGTAGGAGATAGAAGCGGGCCGTCCGAGGTTGGGCGACTATCAGGTTGGAAGCTGTGGGAGGAGGATCCCCAGAGGAGATGAGGTCAGTGACAGTTCGGGAAACAATGGCTTGATGTTCAGTGGTGGGGTCATGGTCCAGGGAGAGGTAGGAGGAAGTGTCTGCGAGTTGATGCTCAGCCTCCGCGAGGTAGAGGTCAGTGCGCCAGACAACAACCCTTGTCAGCGGGTTTGATGACAATGTCAGGGTTGGACCTGAGAGAATGGAGTGCAGTAAGTTCAGAGAGAGACAGGTTAGAATGGGTGAGAGGAGCAGAGAAATTGAGACGACTAATGTCGCGCCGACAGTTCTCAATGAAAAGATCAAGAGAAGGTAAGAATCCAGAGGGAGGGGTCCAGGTGGAGGGAGAATATTGGAGATGGGTAAAAGGATCCGTTGAACTGGGAGAGGACTCCTGCCCAAAGAAGTGAGCCCGGAGACGAAGACGGCGGAAGAAGAGTTCAGCATCATGCCGAGCCCGAAATTCATTGAGGTGAGGGCGTAAGAGTATGAAACTAAGTCCTTTGCTGAGCACTGAACGTTCAGCATCAGAGAGGGGAAGGTCAGGGGGTAAAGTGAATACACGGCTGGGGTTGGGATTGGAAGATGGGGTGGGGACGGAGGGACGGGCAGGGGTGGAGGGTCCTAGATGGGTGTTGGTGTCGATGAGTTGTTGGAGCTTGCGTTCCTTAGCACTTGAGAGAAAGAGAAAAAAAGTTTCTTGTTGAGTCGTCGGATGAGCCGAAGAATAAAATGAAACTGGGGGCACGTGCAGCTTTGAAAAAGGGTACGGCAGTGCTGCTGGAGGGAGAGGTCGAGTGTGTTCATATGGCGGCGCATGGCACTGAGTGTGGATTTCAGAATGTGACGGGAACAGCAGTCCGAGAAACGTTTTATGTCCCGGAGATACCTGTAATCCTGGGTGGGTTCGAAACATGAGGGGTGGAATTTCAGTTGAAATCCACGTGGGGTAAGTCGGAGACGGAGACAGTCACTGAGAAAGGAGATATGGCTGTGAAAGCGGGTTTTAGTAAACACCTTGTCAAACACCAGGAGGGAAATGGAAAGCAATGAAGGTGAGCAAGGCAAAAGAGAGGAACGGAAGTCTTGTCGCAAAAAAGAACAGAACTTTTTCAAGGAGGTAGGCATTTCTTGAAGAGCAGTGGCAGTCAATTAAACACAGAGATAAAAACAAAAAAACTGCGGATGCTGGAAATCCAAAACAAAAACAGAATTACCTGGAAAAACTCAGCAGGTCTGGCAGCATCGGCAGAGATGCATTTTGCTGAGACACGTTTGAGGGTCTGATGCAATAGGTTCACGTGTTGCTCTGGGGTCTGGGTTCAAATCCATGCAAGACTGAGGGGATATAATGTATTTTTTCTGACGTGCTTAAGAGTGCCACGTGCAATAAAGCTTCAAGGCTTCTCTGTAATCATTAAGACTGACTGACACAATATTTTTCCCCATTGTTTAGCCACTCAACTGCTGAATTGTGCAATTTCCAATCCCCCATCTTTGGTGAGCACCATGTGGGAAGCCTGATATTGGCTGAGAAGGCCTAGTTATTTAGTCTCAGAAATACCTGAGAAATTGGTTACAGATTTGGTAAGGAGGTGTGGTGTAGATCTAAGACCTGATTACTTCTCCCTCAGGAATAGAAGCTCCCATTCTGTGCCCAGCTTTCTACACCACACATTGCAAGGGCTCAGACAATGTGCCTAATCCAAGAACGATATCTGATCCAAAGTCAGAAGGACACTGCCCAATACAGTATTGATTTATGCTATCAAAAGGCGCTGAGTTTAATTCATAGTCGAGGACTTTGGGCAGCAATGCAGTCAACTAAGGCTCCTGCTCTTGAACACGATGTAGATTTGGTTTGTATAACCTAACAACACTCATAGATTAGACTTATCTGAATTGGAGGCTGGGCAGTGCACACAGCACTGCCTCGGCCAGAGTCAGCGTCAGCAGGAGAGGAGGGGAGCCTGAGACAGTGGCTATGGAGAGGGTGTGCAATCAGTGATAATGGCATGGAGTTTGTAGTGGGGACTGAAGACAATAGCTCCCTGAAGATTACTGGGAGGAAATTGCAGCTTAAACAGGTTGAAAACATTGAGGAAATGCAGGGTCCAAGAGATGAGGTAGAGCTGGGTAGGTGCCATCAGTTTACCTATGGAATCTGACATCATGGCCTTGGATGATTTTGCAAAGCCAAGTATGTAGATGAGAAACAGGAAAGAGAAAAGAACAGATGCACAAGGACCAGGAAAGCAAAGAAGGCATTACAGGAGATTCTCTGACTATGATTGGATAGGTAAAAGTAGAACAAAGTGAGGGCAGTTGAATTATTTGTACAGAGGACGAGAGAAGGATTGCAAAGTCAACAATTTCAAAGGATACAAACAGGTCCAGAATCAGAAAATGGTTGCAGCATTAAAAAGGGTGCCACTCAGCCCGTCAAGTCCATACATGTTCTCTACAAGTGCAACTCAGTTAGTCTCACTTCCCTGCCCATTTCCCTGCAGCCCAGCAAACATTTTTTTTTCCTTCAGATAATTATTCAATTCTCTTTAGAAAGCTTTAATTGAATCTGCCTCCACCACACTCTCAGGCAGCGCATTCCAGACTCTAACCACATGCTGCATAAAAAAGTTTTTAATCATGCCACCTTTGGCTTTTTTTGCCAATCACCTTAAATCTGTGTCCTCTGGTTCTTGCCCCTTCTACCAAGGGGAACAATTTATCCTGATCCACACAATCCAGAACCCTCATAATATTGAACACCTCTATCAAATCTCCTCTCAACTTGCTCCAAGGAGAACAGCCCCAGTTCCTCATCCCTGGAACCCTTGAATCTTTCCTGCATCCTTTTAATGCCTTCACATTCTTCCTGAAGTGCGGTGCTTAGAATTGGACACAAAACTCCGGTTTAGGCTGAACCAGTGTTTTATAAAAGTTCACCATAACTTCCTTGCTTTTGCACTCAATGCTACTGTTTATGAAACCCAGGATCCCATATGCTTTCTTAATCACTTTTTCAACCTGCCCTGTCACCTTCAACAATTTGCACACATATACTCCCAAGTCCCTGTGCTCCTCCACCCACTTTAGAATTGTATCCTTTATTTTATATTGTCTCTCCTTGTTCTTCCTACCAAAAATGAATCACTTTACACTTCTCTGTATTAAATTCCATTTGCCTCCTGTCCTCCCATTCCACCAAGCTGTCCAAATCCTCTAAAAGACCATCACTGTCATCTGCAAATTTTGAAATTGTACCTTGAACATCCAAGTCTAGGTCATTAATATGGATCAAGAAAAGCAATGGTCTGAAATCAAATGCCTTTTGGAAATCCACGACACCATATGAACCCGTATTAATGCCATTAGCACATTCTGTTACCGTATCAAAAAACTCAATCAAATTAGTTAGACATGATTTCCGCTTAACAAACCCATGCTGGATTTCCACACTAGTCCAAAAAATTGTTAATTTTGCCTCAGATTATCATTTATGAAAGCTTTCCCACCATTAAGGTTAAATGGATTGGCCTGTAATTGCTGGGTTTATTTAGTCCTCTGGCGCCACCCATGTATCTAAGGAAGATTATTGACAGTACCTCTGCAATAAAAATTTCATAAATACTGAAAAAAGTACTAAAAGGGTATTGTAAACATTGAAACAGCCAAAACTCTTCTCATTTTAAGGACTTCATTGCCCTTATATTATCTTTTACAGCCATTCAAAATGGGTTTTGAAGGCCAAGGAACACAAGCCTGGCACAAATCCTAAGAAATTGTGTTCAGATTTTAGTTTAAATACCGGATCTTAATGAGGCCATAGCACAAAATGTTTGCAAGCACTGTAGTACATGAAATGTAGCCAGCCAGAAAACTTTGGGCAGAAGAAACTTGATCCAAAACATGCGCAGGGCCTGCTCACTCAATCTTCGGATTCCCTGCACATACACTACATCTGCAGAGCCAAGCACAAAATTTATTCTCAGGAGTATATGGTGGGCATCAATGTTGTTCATGGAAATCCCAGTGATAAAAGACCATAAGACATAGGAGCAGAAATTAGGCCATTCAGCCCATCGAGTCTGCTCCGCAATTCAATCATGGCTGATAAGTTTCTCAACCCCATTCTCCCGCCTTCTCCCCATAACCTTTGATCCCCTTACCAATTAAGAACCTACCTATCTCAGTTTTAAATACACTCAATGTCCTGGCCTCCACAGCCTTCTGTGGCAATGAATTCCATAGATTCACCACCCTCTGGCTAAAGAAGTTTCTTCTCATCTCTGTTTTAAAAGGTCTTTCCTTTACTCTGAAGCTGTGCCCTCGAGTCCTAGTCTCTCCTACTAATGGAAACATCTTCCCCACGTCCACTCTATACAGGCCTTTCAGTATTCTGTAAGTTTCAATCAGATCCCCCCTCATCCTTCTAAACTCCATCGAGTATAGACCCAGAGTCCTCAAACGTTCCTCATATGTTAAGCCTTTCATTCCTGGGATCATTCTCGTGAACCTCCTCTGGACCCTCTCCAGGGCCAGCACATCCTTCCTGAGATACGGGGCCCAAAATTGCTCACAATATTCTAAATGTGGTCTGAACAGAGCCTTATAAAGCCTCAGCTGCACATCCCTGCTTTTATATTCTAGGCCTCTCGAGATAAATGCCAACATTGCACTTGCCTTCCTAACTATCGACTCAACCTGCAAGTTAACCTTAAGAGAATCCTGGACTAGGACTCCCAAGTCCCTTTGCAATCCAGATTTCTGAATTCTCTCCCCATTTATAAAATGGTCTATGCCTCTATTCTTCCTACCAAAGTGCATGACCTCACACTTCCCCACGTTGTATTCCATCTGCCACTTCTTTGCCCAAAAAGGGTAATTCAATAGTCCTTTTTTTAAAAATTAATAACACTCTTGGTAAGTGCCTTGGGACATTTTGCTATGTTAAAGGTTTTATATAAATAGAAGTCATTGTTGTTGCAGTTGAAACACACATCCCATTCACTACCTATAAAAAGGTTACATTTCAATTCATAATGGTAATGAACCTACAGATGGAAGCTGTCTATTGCAGGAGCAAAGATTACTGGGAGAAAGAACAACCTTATTATTTTGCTAGATGTAAGCAAAAGATGCACAAATAACTTTACAATGTTGCTAACCAGAAAACCAAAGACATTCCTTATTATTTGAAAAATCTAATTGAAGTCATGAGTGCGAGAACTAATTAAAAGATATGAGGGAACACGCATAATAAACTTTCATGTTCATCGTAATGACATTTGAGTTCCTGTAAATTAGTATCAAATTTAGTATTACAGGGGAAAGCCTATTTGCACCACTTAATATTTTATGCTGCAGATATCATAGAACCATCATGTCTGTGCTGGTTCTCAGCAAGAGCAACTCACCTAGTCCCATTCCCACTCCTTTTCCCTATCCCTCTGCACGCTTATCTAATTCTCTTTTGAAGGCCTCAATTGAATCTGCCTTCACCACGCTCTCAAGCGGTGCTTTCCAGATCCTAACCACTAGGCGTCTAAAAAGTCTTTTCTCATATCGCTATTGCTTCATTTGCCAATCACCTTAAATTTGTGTCCTTTACTTCAGCCAACAAGAACATTTTCTCCCTATTTACTCTGTCCAGACCCCTCATAATTTTGAGCATCTCTATCAAATCTCCTTTTAATCTTCTCTTCTCCAAGGACAACAGCCCCAACTTCTCCAATCTATCCACATAACAGAAGTTCCTCATCCCTGAAACCATTCTCGTGAATCTGGACCCCCTCTAATGCCTTGACATCCTTCCTAAAGTGTGGTGCCTAGAAGTGGACATAATACTCCAGTTGAGGTCAAACCAGTGTTTTGCACAGGTTTATCATAACTTCCTTGTTTTTGTACTTTATGTCCCAATTTATAAAACCCAGGTTCCCGTATGCTTTATTAACTGCTTTCTCAACCTGTCTTACCAACTCCAATCAATGATTTGGTCCCTCAGCTCTTGCACACCCCTTTAGAATTGTACTCTTTTTATATTGCCTCTCCTTGTTTTTCAAAATGGATCACATCACACTTCTCTGCAATAAATTCTGCCACTTGTCCGCCTATTCCATCAGCTTTCTATGTCCTTTTGAAGTTCAACATTATCCGTCTCAGTTCAAAATACTTCCAGGTTGTATGTCATCTGCAAATTTTGAAATTGTGCCTGGCACACCCAAGTCTAGGTCATTAATTCATATCAAGAAACACAGTGGCCCTAACACCAACCCCTGGGGAACTTTAATATATGGCTTTCACCAGTCTGAAAAACAACTGTTCACCGCTACTCTGTGTCCTATCACTCAGCCAACTTCATGTCCATGCTGCCACTGTTCCTTTTATCCATGAGCTCTAAATGTGTTGGCAAGCATGCTATGTAGCACTTTATCAAATGTCCTTTGGTAGTCCATACACATCACAACATCCACATTAACACTCTGCTCCTTCAACAAAAAACTCAAGCAAGTTTGTTAAACACAATTTGCTCTGTAAAAAAAAAGTGCTGGCTCTCCTTAATTAATCCACATTTGCCCAAGTGAGTGTTAATTTTTTCCAGAGTTATCATTTAAAGCTTCCCTACCACTGAAGTTAAACCGACAGGCTTGTTGTTGCTAGGCTTTTTAGACTCTTTTTTGAACAACAGTGTAACATTTGGAATTCTCCAGTCCTCTGGCACCACCCCTGTATCTAAAGAGGATTGAAAAATTATGGCCAGTGTCCGCACCCTTACTTCCCTCTGTAATCTTGGATGCATCTCATCCGGTCCTGGTGACTTATCAACTTTTAAGTACAACCAGGCTATCCAAATAACTCCACTTTATCAACTTTTAGCCCGTCCAGTTTCTCAACTATCACCTTTTTCACAATAACTTGGACAGCTTCCTCTTCTTAGGTAAAGACAGATGCGAAGTACACATTTGGAACCTCAGCCATGCCACCTGCTTCCATGTGTAAATCAACTTTTAGGTCCCTAATCAGCCTGACTCTTTCTTTTATTACCTTTTTACTATAGGTATTACCAAAGAAGAATTTTGGATGCCCTTTTATGTTAGCTGCCAGTGTCTTCTCATACTCCTTTTTTTAAAACTTCCCTTCTGAACCTTTCATATTAACCCTAGTTCATATGCACCTTTCTTCTACTTTATTGTACTATCACTTTCTTTATTCAGGGAGGTCTGGATTTGTTGCCTCATCTGAACAAGATCTGCTCTCACTCCATTGTAGTTGGCCCTTCCCCAATTAATTATTTTTATTCTGGCTTGCATTCAGACATATAACATTCAGATCCAATAAACAAATTTATCTTCAAATTTAGATAAAAACTTAAAATCAAATCGTAGCCTATAAAAATGTCAACATTACCTCTTTGTATAAAGTGGCTTATATAATCTTTTGAAGGCATAAATGGACAAGCATCTTTGTTTGGACAGTAGAAAAGGTAGCAATTCAGAAATGAAGACTTCTTTCTAGGATTAAATGTCATAAAGTTGCACAGGTTTTCTCCTTCCAAACAAAAACAGAAAGAGCAATATTTAGTTCACCAGACATCCACATAATAAAACAGATTACTGTAGATCTGCTTGATAAAGGCAAGTGGAACAAATAAGACCTGTGGTAGAATATCAAACCAACTGAGGTTGTGAAGAACTTATATTTTCTGAGGTTAACTTTTCTAACAGAGATTATATCAAAGCATTATCTGTCATTCTAAGCAGCAGATATGAAAATTAGGCAGGAGGCATTGGAATTATAAGGACAGATTTTGACTGTTCGGCAAGCAACCAGCAGAGGGCATCAGCAAAGAGTCTGGGTAGCTTTTGAATCCTAGGTATCATTTGAATCAGATCAACGAGCTAGGTGAATCCCAGTGTAGTTTGACACTGTTGGGCATAATGTGGTGACCAGCTGGAACACCGGCATTAGCTTCAGGTAGGTCCTATGGTGGGATGGGGGATGGCATGTCTGAGCTGGCAGCAACCCATCATTTATGGGATCATTTGTGGGAGCACTCCTGCCACTCTCAGTCCTCCAAAAAGAAACATTGATTTATTTGTGGGATCTTCTTTGGTTGGATGCCAGCTGATCCTGAGCAGAGCAGGCAGGACACACATTCCAGCCAGTACTCTTCCAAGATCTCAGTTGTTCAATGAGCGCATCCTTTGCTCCATTCTGTGGTGCTTCTCCTCCTCCATTAGAATGGCACACAAGGTTATGCCTAGGGTGCATGTTAATTGGAAATTATTGCTGCATTTGCTGTTTAACTCACTGCATAAAGTAACTCCACTAACAGATCGGTTTGGATGTAATTAGTGAAAATCTTTCCTTCTTGTTTACATATTTTCATGAATTTAGCGATAGAAATTTATTTTATATATGAATTTAAGAAACTTAAAAGCAACTTACTGTATCAATGAGTTACGCCAGACAGTGGTTTATTTGGAGGTATATTTAGAGAACATGTACAGTGGGGTGGAGTCTCCACTTTGTGTGCAAACTGTGTCTGCTTTGAAAAGTCTTTTCCCTGATGTTTTTGAGGAACTCATTTGCATATCACCATGAACCAGCTTGATCAGGCAGCATTTTAAAACTTTTATTTTAAAAAAAATACTTTGAGAATATTCCTTGATATATTTAAGGGTGGTAACCAGCTGAAAATGGGTTTAATCATAAAAAAAAGCATTTTTAATCAATGTCATTCCACCATCTGCGTAATCTGATTTTAAATGACTGAAAATCACTTTTAAAAAAAATATACAGAATCATTGGAGTACAGTAGTCAGTTTCTTAGCACATTAATTTAATTTTTAGGGCCTTCTCAAAGGCCCACAAATCAGCACAATTAGCAGAAACTCCCAATGGTGATTAATTTATTCTGGTGCTGTAACCTGCCTTCTAACACAATGTTTTTTTAAAAAATAAAGCAAAAAAATTATGCAGACTCTAGTTGCACTGAATGTAATTTGTGCTTAAAATTCCACAAGCCTTTGCAGCAATTACACCAATTTCGACCAAATTACACCAAAAAAGTGCAACCAAGCAAAAATTCCAGGACAGTATATTTACATTTTTAGAACTGCACTACTTTTCACAGGACAGACGGATAAATGTGTCAGCTTACAAAAAAGGATAATTCTGAGTAACTTGGTGGCACCCACACCCATGAATCTGGTTGTCCTGCCTTCCATGTCCCTCAGGAATGTTTGAATGAGTGAAGTTGTGTGTTCTTCTCCTCTGGCCTGGTGCCACGTGCTGCTGCCCTCTGGATCCAGATGGTGTTTGAGTGTTTTTGATTTTTGTACTGGTATAATAGAAATATTGTTTAGCTATGCAGCTACTTGAGAGTGAAGTGAAAGAGCGAAACACTGTTCTTTTTCATCCTGCTTGTCCTCCAGCCTGATTTATCTTTTTAAGAGCTATCCATAGAATCATTACGGCATATAAGGAGGCCATTTGACCCATCAAGTCCATGCTGGCTCTCTACAGAGCAATTCTGTCAGTTCCATTCTCTTGCTCTATCTTTGTAGTCTGTATGAAAACTACTTGGTAGTTTGGTGTTTTATATCAGTGCCTCTGTCAATTGATGTGCAAATGATCAGTCAGGAAACTCTTATGCATCTCCCTCTAAAGGCCAACAGTGGATAAAACATTCATTTTAAAAGGTGAAACAACACTGTCACCATCAAGGAAATTCAAGGCCAATCCAGAACATTTTCACTGGCCACAATGCTAGGTACAGGGAGTAGGTGATTATTCATAGTCCACAAAGGGATGCAATCGATGATGTGGTCCTCAAGCACATTGTCACATGTTTTTATCTTTTGACTCGTTGGCTGAGTTGTCCAACTCACTGGCCTTTTGTTCCTGAAACCTTGATTACGATAATGATGCAGCCAAAGATTAATAATTCAAGTATCAAATCCCTTCAAACTCAAAAAGTAAATATGTAGGAAATAAACTTGCCTTGTCACACTTCCAGGACATTCCAAAGTCCTTCAAAAGCTAAACAATACACGTCAAAGGTAATTAATAAGTAGGCAAATTTGCAGCCAGCAAGGTTATGCAAATAGTAAATTATAACACTCAATTTATTCTTTGTGGTTTTTGGTCAGGGAGTAATGTTGTCCAAGAAACTGTATTTCACAGGAGGCTGCCTCTGATTAATGTCTCATCAAATGATGCAGTACTCCTTCAGTACTGCTAAATGGCAGATACATTGAAACTGAACCAAATAGGTGGAGGTCATAACCCAGTTTTGATCCCTGGTCTGTGCTAAGTTAACGTATATCTGACCTTTTTGGAATTTCTCATCACATCAGCACAATTGAACATTAAATATCTGAGCTGGATATAATTCAAAATGTATCATTTTTGAGTTTTTATTAAATAACCTGTATATCTACAATTAATAAAGATTCAGCGAGTTATTCTGATTAAAGCCATAGTGGGAAGGTAGAATCCAAGGACAAAAGAAAAAGCAGAATTATTAAGAGGTTATTTCCATGTCTGTATTTACGAAGGAAACCTTCAAAGTCAAATATCAAAGTAGCAAACTAGGAAATATGTATTAAATGGAAGAGCGGTATAGTGTATTGCTCAGGAAAAAGATCTGGAGATTATATAGTGAATAAATCTGTGAATCTATCAGCATAGTTTTGTCTTCCAGTGATTCATGAAGTGCAATCTGCAAAGCTACTGAAATTTCAACCATGGTTCCTGCCACCAACAGCTCTTGTCAATACGGTGCCTTTAACTTAGAAAAGGTGACTATATGATTGTAAAAAGAGCATCAATGCCAAACTAACCAGATACAATGCTCTAAAGCAGGGGTTCTCAATGAGGGTCCATAAGCAGCTTTTCAAGGTACCCACCAAAAATTAAACAAAATGTGATAGCAGGCCAATCAGAATCGGAATTGGAACATGCAGTAGTCAAGATGTCTTGTCAGGGTTGGAGTCTTTCTGTGTTTGCACAACTTTAGGTTGAAGTGTACAGAGACAGAGAGACTAAAAGCAAGGTCCATGTGCATAGCAGAAGTAGCAACAGGTTTATGGATGCAGTGCAGAAAGGAAGGTCCCACAATGGAGGGGAGTAGGGCATTCAACAAATCTTATCCTTGATTATAAAATGTTTTTTAAATTGTTGTTGGTAAAGCAGAAGCTGGCAAGGGCTAGGCCTGTAGTGGATGGTTACAGCCATTACACAAAAGTCCAAACTTTGGAAAAGTATTTATATGCCTTTTGGAGTCAGTGCATATGCAATTTGAACAGAAAAATACATCAAGACAAGGTTTGTTACAATTGCTGTGCCACTGAATATTAAATTAAATCATTAATGCAGATATTAACAAGGTAATTCCATGAGTTAACTTACAAAAGTGGGAAAGCTGCATTTGAGTTACTGCCTAGTGTACCATTGGGATTTAAAAGTGCCCCATAACAGATTTATACAATATATGCTTTTTTTCCCAATACAATGCTTGCTTAAAGTACAAATAACATGCACATTGGAAGGGTAATTTCCTGAGATGTGTCTGGTCAGTGGGAGTATGGAAAAAGGAGAGAAACTGAGCCCAGGAAGAGAAAGACTGGAGGAAACCAGTCAAATTGTAAGTAAAATTAAAGAAAAATGTATTTTTAATTGTGTAACTAATTTTTTTACAGAAAAAAATACTTGTATTGTGTTATAGATGGTCTGTGGAAGTTTTGTAACATGAGACGGGCAGTAGCAGAAAAGATTGAGAAACCCCACTCTAGAAAACACACACAAAAAGCAGATGTTGCTGCCTACAGAAGGGAGACTGTGACCCAGAAGGCGATATTCACCTCCCCCAAATCAGCTCTACAACTCAGGATGGAAACTGAAGCCTGGACAAAAATTCACTGCTCCTGCGTATGCTCCAAATCTCCCAGCAGAAAATATTTACAATCCAAGAGAAGTTAGATAGCAGGATCAGTGACCAGAACCTCAGCTGATATTTCAGTAAAACAACTCAAAAGCATAATAAAGCACAATCCCATGTGTCACACTATAGCAAAAATCACTTACAAACATAGCTACCTTCAGTGGCACTTGGTGCCTATTGCTAAATAAATACATTTCCACCTTCTCCACTTAACCTTTGAAAGAAA
Source organism: Carcharodon carcharias (assembly GCF_017639515.1). Classification (NCBI taxonomy): domain Eukaryota; kingdom Metazoa; phylum Chordata; class Chondrichthyes; order Lamniformes; family Lamnidae; genus Carcharodon; species Carcharodon carcharias. The sequence goes on along the minus strand of NC_054487.1, from coordinate 47,781,167 downwards.
TATAACTGGACTTTCTCTCTTTTATCCCATCCTGGCCAAGCCTTTCTGTCCACTGAAGCAGCTCCATGTTGTTCTTCTTTTCTGCTAGCAATTCCAAATTAAAAACATAGCAACCACAAGAAACCAGAAAAGACTGCCAACAGGTTGGGCAAATTTTCAGCAGCTGGTTAATGAATCTCAATCACCTGAAATGACTCATTCTAGGTCTCCAATGTGCTCTGTAAACATCAGTGCAAATTGAATCACGGGAACAGGAGGAGGCCTTCAGCCCAACGAGCCTGCTCTGCCATTCAATACGATCACGGCTGATTGAACACTTCAATTCCTTTTGCCCACACTATCCCCATAACCCTTTATGTTATTATTAATCAGAAATTGATCAACCTCTACCTTAAACATACTCAATGACTGAGCTTCCATGGCCCTCTGTAGTAGAGAATTCCAAAGATTCACAACCCTCTGAGTAAAGACATTTCTCCTCATCTCGGTCCTAAGTGCCTTCCCTCTTATTTTGAAATTGTGTCCCCTGGTTCTAGACTCCCCAACCAGGGGAAACATTTTACCTGCATCTATCCTGTCTATTCCTTTAAGTATTTTGTATGTTTTAATGAGATCACCTCTTATTCTTTGAAACTTTAGAGAATATAGGCCCAGTTTGTCCAACCTCTCTTCATAAGACAGTCCTGCCATCCCTGGAACAAGTCTGGTGAGCCTACACTGCACTCCCTCTATGGTAATAATATTCTTTCTGAGGTAACGGGACCAAAACTGCACACAGTACTCCAGGTCCGGTTTAACCAAGCTTCTATACAATTGAAGCAAGACTTCACTATCCTGTACTCAAATTCTCTTGCAATAAAGGCTAACATTCCATTAGCCTACCTAACAGCTTGCTGCATCTGCATTTTAGCCTTCAGTGACTTATGGACAAGGACATCCCGGTCCCTTTGTACATCTACACTTCGTAATCTCTTAATGTTTAGGAAATAATCTGCACATCTATTCTGTCTACCAAGTGGATAACTTCACATTTTTCCACATTATATTCCATCTGCCATGTTCTTGCCCACTCACTAAATCTGTCCAAATCCTGTGTTAGCTTAAATTTGTCTTTGTAAATTAGAGCATCCTACAGGAACACCTGAGGCTTCTATGGAATACTGTCTGGCTTTGATATTTCTGGAGAGGAGGGAGGGTGTGGACAAGTGCTGTTACATTGAAACATATGACCTAGGCACAGGAGTAGGACATTTGGCCCTTCAAGCCTGCTCCACCATATGATAAGATCATGTCTGACCTGGCTATGGTCTGAACTCTACTTTCCTGACTGTTCCCCATAACCCTTGACTCCTTTGTCTATCAAAAATCTAACTGCCTTGAATAAATTTAACTATCTAGCTTCCACAGCTTTCTGGGGAAGAGAATTCCACAGACTAGTGACCCTCAGGAGAAAAAGTTCCTCATCTCCATCTTAAAAGGGAGACCTCTTATTCTGAAACTGTCCCCCCTAGTTCTAGCCTCTCCCATATGAGGAAACATCCTCTCAGCATCCACCCTACCAAGTGACCTTGGGATCTTATATATTTCAATAAGATCACCGTTCATTCTTAACTCCATTGGGTTATGGGCCCAACCTGTTTAACTTTTCTTCATAAAATAAGCCCTTCATCCCAGGAATGAGCCAAGTGAACCTTCTCTGAACTGCTTCTAACACAATTAAATCCATTTTCAAATAAGGAAACCAAAACTGTACACAGTATTTGAGATGTGATCTCTCCAAGGCCCTGTCATAAAACTTCCCTACTTTTATATTCCATTGCCCTTGCAATAAAGACCAACATTCCATTTGTCTTCTTAATCACTTGCGTACTAACTTTTTGTAATTCATATAACAGGACACACAGTTCCCTCTGTACCAGAGTTCTACAATCTCTCTACATTTAAATAACATATTGGTTTTCTATTCTTCCTGCCAAAGTGAAAAAGTTCACAATTTTTGACATTATACTCCATCTGCCAAATTTTTGCCCACTCACTTAATCTGTCTATATCCTTTCCAGGCTCTCTACCTCCTCTTGAAAACTTTCTTTCCTACCTATCTTGGCATCATCAATGAGTTTAGCTACCATATATTCACTCCCTACATCCAAGTCATTGATATAGATTGGAAATAGTTAAGGCCCTGGCACTGATTCCTCTGGCACTCCACCAGTCACAGCTTGCCAATCCCTATGTCCTGTTAGCAAACCAATTCTTTATTCATGCTAATATGTTACCCCCTATACCATGTGCCTGAACCGCAGCTCAGGAAATGGTTGATACTAACTGTTGAGTACTTAGACAATAATTTCAGGTTCTGCCTGAAAAGCCAAGTGTTCCAACAGGAATAACCTGTAGACACTGCAAAGACTCTCCAGAGCTATGCAGCAAATAGCAAGGATGGTAGCAGAGTCCAATGCTAACTTTTGCAGCACTATCAGAGAAGGTTTCTCTACAATTCTGAACATCCTGCGATAAGTGGAAGCTCCTGGGCATTCTGTAGATGTCCTATAAAACAAAATTCCCCCAGGACAATGCTGACACTCCTGTGCAGTACTGGGGAGGCGCTGCACTGCTGGATGTGCCTTTGGAAGAGACTACCTTCTCAGGTGGGTGTAAAAGCTTTTATGTCGCTATTTCAAAGAAGAGCAAGTGCGTTAACCCTGATGTTCTGGCCAACATGTATCCCTCAATTAACGCAGCAAAAACAGATTATTCAGCCATTATCATTTCTATGTGAGGGAGCTTGTTGTGCACAAATTGGCTACTGCACTTCCTACATTACAACAATGATTACACTTCAAAAATACTCCATTGACAATAAAATGCTTTGGGATGTCTGGTGGTTGTGAAAGGCACTATATAAACTCAACTAATTTGAGAAATGATCTGCTGAGGCTATTCAGACAGAAGGGTCTTGACAAGGTGGAAGCGAAGAGGATATTTCCTCTTGCAGGAGAATCTAGAACTAGGGGTCACCCATTTAAGACAGAAATGAGGAGAATTTTTTTCTCTCAGAGGGTAGTGAGTCTTTGGAGCTCTCTTCCTCAAAAGTCAGTGGAAGCAGAGGCCAGGATTTTCCCCTTGGCGATTTGGGGGCGGGGCCCGGTCACCGAGGGGAAACTGACGCGGGAGGATCCCCTGACATCATCCTGGTCCATTTAAATTTTTAGGAAGGCGGGTAGACAGTGAAATCAGCTGTCCACCCGCCGACCTGTCAATGGCCAATTGAGACCATTGACAGGCTATTTAAAGTAATTAAAGACCTGCCCGTCCAACCTTAAGGCTGGCGGGCAGGCCAGGAGCCCCAGCTCACATGAGGGGGTCATGTTAATAATTTTTTAATGTTTCTATTTTTAATGTTTTTGACACTATCAGTATTCTCCCTGAGACCGGACTTTGCCTCAGAGAGAAGTGCGCTCTTTTGCGCGCATGCGCGATAGTGCGCACTTTGACAGCTGGGGATTCCCTCTCCCCCCTTGTACAGGAAGCGCATAGCGTTTTCCGTAGGGGATGCCTCTAGGCAGGCCTTAATTGGCCCACCCACTCAAAATGGTGGCGAGCCCTGTTTCAGTGGCAGGGGTCGGCTGCCCACCTGCTGCCAAGCCGGTGGGGCCTGTCCGCCATCCAAGGGCAAGATTCTGCCCAGAGTCTTTGAATATTTTTAAGGTAGAGGTCGATAGATTTTTGATAAACAAGGGAGTGAAAGGTTATCGGGGGTAGGCAAAAGACTACAATCAGATCAGCCATGACCTTATTGAATGGCGGAGCAAACTTGAGGGGCCGAATGGCCTACTCCTGCTCCTAATTCATATGTTTGTATGACACATAACAAGATTGATCAAGATCTCCTACAGTGAAGGAGAAAAACGTGTAGCCTTTACTTCATTTTAAAGGAACATGCAAACGTGAAATTGTCTCTAGAGAGATTTCCAAATGAAACTAGAAACTCAAAAATAACGAGGAAAAACAAACTGTCAAATGACCAACTTAAAGTTATGAACTTCCGTCTAACAGTACAATGAAACTCACCTCCTGTCCATCTCCAATTTCCTTTGCTACACCACTGGTGGTCATAGCCTTCAGCTATCCAGGTCTTAAGCTCTGGAATTCCTTCCATAAACCTCTCCATCCCTCTCTTTCCTCTGTAAAGCCTATCACTCTGACCAAACCTGAATAGATGTCATTCTTGAATCGAAGTACAGCTGCCGCCAATGATAGTTTTCAACTTTTTTTTAGCAATACTTTTATCCAATCCAGAAGTTGTTTGGGTCAATGAACTATTTGTCACCTTACTACTCTTCAAACACAAAATGTTTGTAAATTTTTAAAGTTTGCTTCACATGTAGAAATTGATATATTACACAATGATGGTAATTACTTTTTCAAATGATTGCTTACCTGTTAAAGGTGGATCAGTACAGCACTTATTCTGGCACTCCTCCACACTGTCTGTGTGGAAAGGAGCCAAACTCGTCAGCCCTCTTGCTAGGGCAACTTTTATGTCAATTATGGTATCCATGGTATTTGAGAAAGTGCACTTGGACTCTTGCAATAGACTCTTGTGGTTTGTAAGTATTGTCAAGAACAGCAACAGAAATGATTCACTGTGATGCCAAACCATCTTGACTTACAAATTCTTACGCACTTAATTGACAATGACTATGCACACATTAGAAGCAGAGTAACACAAAAGTCTTAAGTTAGTTCTGAGAATGTGGTGTCTTCAATATACAAGCAGTGGGAACCAGGTCCTGTCAAAGTGCAAATAAAAGAGATTTAAAAGTGCTATCAATTAATCCACGTTCAATTATACATATTTCAAATAACCTAAAAGCTGCAGTATAATCTAGATCATCTAGAAAAGTTTATTTCAAACTCTTCAATACACTTTAATGACTGAAATACTGAAACATTTGTAAACAAAAGATAAACAGCTGACACCTAAAAAAAAAGTGACCCACTTCATTGGGCCACCCCCTGCAGAGCCCAAAATAATGATTAAATCTTATTCTTGACTGATATTTGCATTGAGGGATGCCCCTCACCAAGTGGGAACTGGGTAACCTTCCCTTGGTAATGCCTTGTGGTGCATTGACCAAGTAGCAGCAAGGAGAAAAGTGGGATGGTTAAATACACATTAATATATATATATAAATATATATTGCTGCCAGACCTGCTGAGTTTTTCCAGGTAATTCTGTTTTTGTTTTGAAATATAAGCTGGTTTAAGGTGTGTGGGGGGGGGAGAGAGAGAGAGAGAGAGAGAGAGAGAGAGACAAGTGGAGGGGGTTGCTGTGGTTGTAGGGACAAACAAGCAGTGAAAGAAGCAGATCATCAAAAGATGTCACAAACAACAGAACAAAAGAACACATAGGTGTTAAAGTTGGTGATATTATCTAAACGAATGTGCTAATTAAGAATGGATGGTAGGGCACTCAAGGTATAGCTCTAGTGGGGGTGGGGAGAGCATAAAAGATTTAAAAATATTTAAAAATAATGGAAATAGGTGGGAAAAGAAAAATCTATATAATTTATTGGAAAAAAACAAAAGGAAGGGGGGAAACAGAAAGGGGGTGGGGATGGAGGAGGGAGCTCAAGACCTAAAGTTGCTGAATTCAATATTCAGTCCGGAAGGCTGTAAAGTGCCTAGTCGGAAGATGAGATGTTGTTCCTCCAGTTTGCGTTGGGCTTCACTGGAACAATGCAGCAAGCCAAAGACAGACATGTGGGCAAGAGAGCAGGGTGGAGTGTTAAAATGGCATATACACAACTGAGCAGCACTTGAAATGAAGGCTGCAAAATGACCACACACAAATGCATCTTAATCAGACTTCTGCAGTTCATAACATTTCTTCCTGCCCCAGCATTTTTTATCCATCACATGTTTCTTGCAGACATAACAATGATAAAACAGCAAGACACAAAAAATAACAGAATTAAGAGAACTGCTTCAGCACATGCATTTTTTGAAAGAATCTAATGGTCCTTAATGTTAGTAAATCATTTGGTAGGTGGCATTGCCAGAACTGATGTGATGGAGATGGAAAATCTGGAAGAAGTGGAGTGGAAGGAAGTTTAGTCAAGGTAGTTGTGGGAGTCAGTGAGCATTTAATGAATATTGGTTGATAGGCTATACCCATCCATCTACAGCCACTTTATCAATGACGTTCCCTTCAACAGAAGGTCAAAAGTGGGGATGTTCACCGATGTGTGCACAGCGTTCGATATAATTCACAATTTCTCAGGTACTGAAGCTGTCAGTGCCCGCATGCAGCTAAACTTGAACAACATTCAGGTTTGGGCTGATAAGTAGCAAGATACATTGATTCTACACCAGTGCCAGGCAGTGACCATTCCAACAAGAGAAAACCCAACCACTCCCTTTGACCTTCAAAGACATTACTATTACTGAATATCCATTATTAACGTCACAAGGGTGACCACTGACCAGAAACTGAACTGGACCAGCCATATAAATACTGGGGCTACAAGAGCAGATCAGAGACTGTGAATTCTGTGCTAAGTAACTCACCTCTTGACTCCCCAAAGCCTGTCCACCATCTACAAGGCACCTGACTCCCCAAGCCTGCCACCATCTACAAGGCACCAGTCAGGAGTGTGATGCAATACTCTGCACTTGCCCGGATAGGTGCAGCTCCAACAACACTCAAGAAGCTTGATACCATTCAAAACAAAGCCATCCAAGGCCATTCGATCAATACCCCATCCACCACCTTAAATATTCACTCCCCCTACAAGCACCACACAACGGCAGCAGTGTGTAACATCTTCATGATGCACTGTAGCAACTCATCAAAGCTCCTTGGAAGCACCTTCCAAAACCACAACCTTGCCAGCTATATGAACAAGGCAAGCAGATACATGGGAACACCACCACCTGCAATTTCTCCTCCACATCCATATTTTTCTGACTTATAACTATAACGCCATTCCTTCACTGTCACTGGGTCCTGGGACTCCCTCCCTAATAAACGCTGACTTTGCCAGCAACACTCAAATCCCAGAACAAATTTTTAAAAAGCAAAATTTGCAGTATTTTTGCTTTTGTGTTCCAGTAGGCTAATGGAATGTTGCCATTTTTCATAGACAGCTATCATAAAAGTTGGGGGGGGGGTGGAGAAAACAGGTTATACTGCTATTTAAAGCTTCGGTTAGACCCCATTCCATTCATTATAAGAGCAAATATACATACTCCATTCAGTAGTGGGCAGCACATGGGATGGCGGGACTTTCTTGTGGAGAGAGATTGGGGAAAGTGGGCCTGTATTCTTAAGAGTTTTGAAGAATCAGAGGTGATCTCATTGAAACCTACAAAATACTTAAAGGAATAGACAGGGTAGATGCAGGTAAGATGTTTCCCCTGGCTGGGGAGTCTAGAACCCGGGGACACAATTTCTAATTATGGGGGAAGCCACTTAGGATCAAGATGAACAGAATTATTTTTTTGCTCAGAAGGTTGTGATTCTTTGGAATTCTCTACCCCAGAGGGCTGTGCGAGCTCAGTCACTGAGTATGTTTAAAGCAGAGAGTGACAGATTTCAAAATGCCAATTATATAAAAGGATATGGGAATAATGTGAGAAAAAGACAGTGAAGTGGATGATTAGCCATGGTCATATTGAATGGCAGAGCAGGCTTGATGGGCTGAATGGCCTACTCCTGCTCCTATGTTCCTACATCTTTGAATGATACAGTTGCCTGGAGGCAATGCAGCAGGATGATAATGAAGTGGGGTGGCATAAAGGGTTTAATTATGAGGTCAAATTGCAAAGAAGTGGCTTCTATCTCATTGAGTATAAAAGATTGAAGGGTGTGTAAAAAGATGAAAGGATTTGATAGGGTAGAAAAACTATTTTCTCCAATGAGGAATTCAGAATAGGGGTAAACTGGAGCCAAGCATTAGAGTGAAATCAAGAATCACTTCCTCATGGTTGCTAGAAATATGGAACCATCTCCCCAAAACGTCATGGACACTGGGATAATTCCAAGAGTAATAGGTATTTGTTAAGCAAAGAAATCAATGGATATGAAGTAGAGCGGACAAATGGGGCTGAGATACTGATCAGCCATGACCTAATAGGATAGTACAACAGGCTGGAAGGGCTGAATGGCCTACTCCTGTTCCTATTAGATGATGGTAGCCTGGTGATAATGTCATTGGACTAGTAATCCGGAACAAAAATAAAAATAGCTGGAAAAACTCAGCAGGTCTGACAGCGTCTACAGAAAGGAATATAGTTAATGTTTCGAGTCCATATGACTCATCAGAACTGAAAAAAATTAGAAGTGTGTTGAAATATAAACTGGTTGAGGGGTTGGGACAGGTAGAGCTGGATAGAGGGCCAGTGATAGGTGGAGACAAAGAAGAAAGGACAAAGGACGGTGGTGATATTAGCTAAGAAATGTGCTAATGGTGACATTAAGGGTAGAAGGCAGGTCGAGCAACTGACAGATAGCCCTAGCGGGGGTGGGGATCGAAATAAGCTAAAAGGTGGAGATGAAAATAATGGAAATAGGTGGGAGAAGAAAAATATATTTTAAAAATATAAATAATTAGAAGAAAGGGGGTGGGGATGGAGGAGGGAGTTCATGATCTGAAGTTGTTGAACTCAATGTTAAGTCCGGCAGGCTGTAAAGTGCCTAGTCGGAAGATGAGGTGCTGTTCCTCCAGTTTGCGATGAGCTTCACTGGAATACTGTAACAGACCAAGGGCGGACATGTGGGCATGAGAGCAGGGTGGAGTGTTGAAATGGCAAGCGACACAGAGTTCTGGGTCACGTTGGCAGACAGACCGAAGGTGTTCCACAAAGCGGTCACCCAGTCTGCGTTTGGTCTCTCCAATGTAGAGGAAACCACATTGGGAGCGGCGAATGCAGTAGACTCAACTGAGGGAAGTGCAAGTGAAATGCTGCTTCACTTGAAAGGAGTGTTTGGGTCCTTGGACGGTGAGGAGAGGGGAAGTAAAGGGGCAGGTGTTGCACCTTCTGTGGTTGCATGGGAAGGTGCCATGGGAGGGGGTTGAGGTGTAGGGGGTGATGGAGGAGTGGACCAGGGGTGTCCCGGAGGGAATGATCGCTGCGGAATGCCACCGGGGGGGGGCGAAGGGAAGATGTGTTTGGTGGTGGCATCATGCTGGAGTTGGCAGAAAAGGCAGAGGATGATCCTTTGAATGTGGAGGCTGGTAGGATGATAAGTGAGGACAAGGGGTACCCTACCATGGTTCTGGGAGGGAGGGGAAGGTGTGGGGACAGATGCGCGGGAGATGGGCTGGACATGGTTGAAGGCCCTGTCAACGACCGTGGGTAGAAAACCTCGGTTAAGGAAGAAGGAAGACACGTCAGAGGAACTGTTTTGGAAAGTGGCATCGTCAGAATAGATGTGACGGAGGCGAAGGAACTGAGAGAGTACGGATGGAGTCCTTACAGGAAGCGGAGTGAGGAGCTGTACTCGAGGTAGCTGTGGGAGTCGGTAGGCTTGTAATGAAAAACAAAAACAGAAATACATGGAAAAACTCAGCAGGTCTGGCAGCTTTGGCAGAGAAGAACAAAGCTTATATTAAACCCCTTAAACCAGCTTATATTTCACCCCTCTCCTATTTTTACTTAGTTATGTTGAAGGGTCATGAGGACTCGAAACGTCAACTTTGTTCTTCTCCACCAATGCTGCCAGACATGCTGAGTTTTTCCAGGTATTTCTGTTTTTGTTTTGGATTTCCAGCATCTGCAGTTTTTTGTTTTTATAGGCTTGTAATGAATATTGGTGGACAGTCTATCACCAGAAATTGAGACAGGGAGGTCAGGGAAGGGAAGTGATAGACCATGTGAAAATGATGGAGGGGTGGAAATTGGAAGCAAAATTAAAAACTTTTTCCAGATCCAGACGAGAGCATGAAGCGGCACCGAAGCAGTCATTGATGTACCGGAGCAAGAGTTGTGGAAGGGGGCCTGAGTTGGACTGGAACAAGGAATGTTCCACATACCCCATAAAGAGAGAGGCATAACCCGGGCCCATGTGGGTACCCATAGCCACACCTTTTACTTGGAGGAAGAGAGACGAGTTTAAGGAGAAATTGTTCAGTGAGAGAACAAGTTCAGCCAGACGGAGGAGAGTAATGGTGGATGGGGATTGTTTGGGCCTCTGTTCAAGAAAGAAGTGGAGAGCCCTCAGACCATCCCAGTGGGGGATGGAGGTGTAGAGGGATTGGACGTTCATGGTGAAGAGGAGGCAGTTGGGGCCAGGGAACTGGGAATTGCTGATATGTGGGGCGTGAGAGGAACCACGGATGTAGGTGGGAAGAGACTGGACAAGGGGAGAGAGAATGGCATCAAGATAGCAAGAAATGAGTTCCGTGGGGCAGGAACAGGCTGACATGATCGGTCTGCCGGGACAGTCCTGTTTGTGGATTTTGGGGAGAAGGTAGAAACGGGCTGCCCAAGGTTGGGAGACTGAGGTTGGAAGCAAGATTCCAGAGGAGATGAGGTCAGTGACAGTCCTGGAAACAATGGCTTGATGTTCAGTGGTGGGGTCATGGTCCAGGGAGAGGTAGGAGGAAGTGTCTGCGAGTTGACGCCCAGCCTCTACGAGGTAGAGGTCAGTGCGCCAGACAACAACAGCACCACCCTTGTCAGTGGGTTTGACGACAAGGTCAGGGTTGGACCTGAGAGAACGAAGTGCAGCAAGTTCAGAGAGAGACAGGTTAGAGTAGGTGAGAGGAGCAGAGAAATTGAGATAACTGATGTCACGCAGACATCTGTAATCCGGAAGCCTGGGCTAATGGTCTGGAGATATCAATTCAGATCCCAATAATTGGGGGAATTTAAATTCAACTCATTAATAAATCTAGAATAAAAAGTTTCTTTCAGTAATGATGATCAAGAAACTACCAGATTGTCACAAGAAATCCATCCCGTCAATAAGTTGCTCCAAGATTGTATGTGACTCCAGGCCCATAGCAATGTTATTCAATGAAATAGTCGGCAAGCCCTTCAGTTGTCCCAAACTGCTACAGAAAAGTCAACTTGGCACTCTAGTAGAAAACGGGCTGAGGAACTATTTTGTAATTCCTGCACAATACAAAGAAAGTTTGGGATGAAAATTACTCTGGTCGCTTAACGTAGCCAATTCTAAAAAGGACGTGATTGTAACTTCACTCGAGAAAAATGTCAAGAAAAAACCCACATTCAGTGCTTCACTGGACATGGCATCTTTGGAATTCTTACATCTCTGTGGTTACAAAGAAACAAAACTGCGAACTGCAGAATCTGGGCCAAAGCAACATTAGATTTAAGACTGTCGGTCAATTTTGTGGTGTGAAGCTTCGCTCAAACAAGAACGTCCCCATAATCTGCTTGGCCAGCCTGAGCCGGAATCAGAAATATGGTCAGAAGATTACCACAAGAAGTTAGGAACAAAAATATAATGGCTTTTCACAAAAAAATACCATAGTGTAGTGGCAGTGCCGGACAGTGCAGTGTGGGCTGCTGAAAATAACAGAGACTGAGCACCACTCTGCATTCAATCTCTCAATCCCACCCTAGTCTCCGCCTCTGGGGGGGGGGGGGGCATCGCCTCAAAAATCTACTCAAATCCTTTCTTTTTATAAACAAAACTACTGCGTAAACTACTCATTCTACAGTAGCACGTTCTAAGGTAAAATAATTTCAAGGAACATACCTTTCAATCCAGGAGTCCCCGAGCCGATAAGCGAAAGTATCCAACTCGGAAGAAAGTTACCGAGCCGATGTCGGCGCCCTGCAAACTTACAGATTTCAGGCCATTAAAATGAAATACGAGGGTTATCAATTAACGTGTTTTGCGTTACGTTATGCCATTTTGTGAAGCAGTCCCTTTACAGAGAAAGCAAACACTAAAGCACACAAACCCAAATGAGTGCGGACAGGCACGGGCTGAGTGACTTGCCTAACAATCCTGTGTCTGCAAATATGGGTGGAACGTACTTGTTGCTGAAGGATTTGGGTGTGTCGCAGTGAATTTTATGCTTGTCATTCAGCCTGATTCTGAGCAAATTATTGTGATTTTTTTTGGATATTTCCGCAAACCCAAACTAACAGTTTAAGATCACTGCAATGAACTGAAAGCATTTGCAAACACAGTAATGATTTTTTTTTGCTTTGTGTCATGAAGCCTTGGGAGGCCACAAACGTCACTGCTCCATTTCTATGTCAAGTTGTTGTTACTAACATATCTTTACATCCTTTCCAATAATCCATGCTCACAAAAGCAGGATCGCTAGAAATTGAGACTGCATGTGCCCCATGGGCTGCACATTCAGTACCAATGGTAGAGAGAAAACAGTTCCCATTTTCGTATTGTATCTATGCTAGGATGGTGGATAATGTGGATAACGCATATAAGGCTTTCAAAACTAGAAAATATTTGGAATTAAGTTTATGCTCAGGAAATGAAATAAATGCCATATTTGCCGTTCTAAAGAGGGCAGAGGGACCTGGGGTTATATGTACACAAATCATTGAAGGTTGAGAGAGGAGTTGAAAAAAAAATTAATGATCTTGGGCTTTATAAATAGGGGAATAGAGTACAAAAGCAAGGAAGTGTGATAAACCTGTGCAAAACATGAGTTCAGCCTCAACTGGAGTACTGCATCCAATTCTGGGCACCACACTTTAGGAAGGATGTTAAGGCATTATAGAGGTTGCAGAAAAGATTCATGAGAACGGTTCTAGAGATGAGGAACTTCAGTTACATAAGTAGATTGTAGAAGCTGGGGCTGTTCTCTTTGTAAAACAGAAGGTCGAGAGGGGATGTAATAGATGTATTAAAAATCATGAAAGGCCTGGACAGATTATATAGGGAGAAACTGTTCTCATTGGTGGAAGGATCAAAAATCAGAGGATGCCAATTTAGGGTGATTGGCAAAAGAAGCAATCATGGCTTGAGGAAACGCATTTTTTTTTACACAGCGAGTGGTCAGTATCTGAAGTGCACTACCTGAGATTGTGGTGGAGGCAGATTCAAATGGATGCCTTCTAAAGGGACTTGGATCATTATCCAAAGTGGAAATATTTACTGGACTATGGGGAAAAGGTGGGTGGTGTGGCAGTAGGTGAATTGACAGAGACAGCATGAACTAGACAGGCCAAGTGGTCTCCTCCAATGCTGCAAACATTATATGATGTTATGATTCTATGTTATTTAAAATATGGAACTTTTTTTAGAATAAAATATAACAAAATGGTATGGTCAAACAAAAAAATCCTTAATCATCCAAACACTTTGTTCTCTTTGACATAATGAATCACCTACCTTTGATGAGAGCACAGAGGTGGAACTGATAAACCAAGAGTTTGGATTGTGTTGTTGAAGGTCAGGTCTTTCTCTTGAGATTGTTTCAAATGGAATTCTGAAAGTTACACCCATTAAAAACCAGATTTATTATAAGTGTGTGCTACTGATGATACACTCTTCCCCATTGATATTAAAGTTAGCCACAAGTATGCAATTCTATCATCTAAAAAGCAATGCAAATTGTGTGTTGTGGCACTATTGAAAAAAACAAAATCTCCACCAGTCCATGTTCAACAAATTTCAATTAAGCTTCCACTCTTCCCACATCACTGAGATTATGCTAGCCGAAATCAGAAATCGCTTATGATTGTAACAATCATTCACTATCCCATTCATCCTCCTAAAGCTCTCCAATGCCATCAACATGATAAAACATACTTGTCTCTTCAAATGTGCTTCTTCAACAGACTTCCACGGTGACAAGTGACATTGTTCTCTCATGGTTCCGATCCTGTAGACATTATATTGTCTTCAATTCTTCTTCTCCCTTGTCTACATGATCACCTCTTATATCTCAGAGATCAATTGTTCCCTTCCTCTTCATCATAAATGTGTTACCTTACGGCTATATCCTTTGGAAACATGATCAACTTCCAGTTGTACATTACGCTGATGACATTCAATTCTACCTCTCTCCTTCCTTAATTGACTCCAAGGCTGTTACTACTCTCTCCAACAACTTGTCAAACACTATAATCTGCATGATCTGAAACTTTACCCACAAACAACTCAGTTTATGCATAATACCAAAGCTCATGTCCTCAGCTCAATGCTGCATCCCAATTACTCCATCCTCACCCAGCTTCATTGGTTCAATGAGCCAAATTAATGGACTTTAAAGATTTTTGTTGGCACCTTCAAATCTCTTTAGGGTCTCCATTCAGTCAACCTTAAATGACTTCCTCCAGCCGTATATCTTGCATGCACACTACACACCTTCAACACCAGCTTATTCCATGTTCTCTGTTACCACTACGCCATTGTCACTAGCCACTTCTTCAGTCATTATGCCTTCACTTGCTGACACTCTCCTCAACACTGTCTTTAAAATCCTCCCTCAGACCTTTCTCTTCAACCATTCCTTCACCTCCCAACTCTTCCCCTTTTCTCTCCTCTTTTTTCCCTTTCCTCCTCTCAGATGGTATCTACTTTTAGTGCATTGTTCTGTAAACACGTTGGGACATCTTTCAATAGGTCAGGAGCACTACAGAAATGCGGGTTGTTGTTCCTGGCTGTTTTTTGTTTGTGGCAACATAAAATTCTAATTTTCTATACTGTTTACTCATGCATCAACCAAAAAAAATTGTACATGGACACCTGTTTATTTTAACATCCTTTACTTCATTTGTGAGAACTTTTTGTTTGTATGAAGAAAGCATTTAGTTCCACCCTACAGAAATATTTCTGCGTACTATTTTTGCTTAGTTCTGTACCTTCAGTTAATGCTGTTATACAAAGGTTTGTCCTGTCATTTTTGATTGTTTTGCCTTTATTTCTAGACTGATAGGGGGAAAGAAATTTAGACATATTAAAGATTTTAGTGGTCTGCAAATATAGTATAAAATGTCAGTGAAATTTGTGTTTATACTCTGGATAGAATACATATCAAACATTGTTATTAGAATCATTAAATCATAAGGTACAGGAGTCCACCCAGTCCACCTGTCCCTTGGTGCATTTCTAATAAACTTGAAACCCATTTATTGACAACAGCTTATTTGCTTCCTTCTTTAAATCCATTAAGGTTTCTTGTTTCACTACCCATGCCAGCAATCTGTACCATCTATGTGCCATACTTTTACAAACAAAATTCCTCCTGTATGTTTTATGTTCTATTGTTGTCCTTAATTTGTAATTTTGAGCCCCTTGCCTAAGTTCTGTATATGACAGAAAAACTTAAGTGGATCCAATTTTTTAACCCTTTCATAATTTGTAATATACCTAAAGTTCACTTGTATCAAATTGCCTCTCAGTCTTCACTTTTCAAAAGGTAAAGACCAGGTCCCTGTGTCACTCCTTTCTCACATCATTTCCTTATGTTCCAGGATCAGCCATGCCTCCAATAACCGAATACTCTTTTTGAAATAGCAAGATCAAAACTGTGTGCAGAATTCCACATGTGGTCTTGCCAGGGCCAAATACAGTTTCAAAACAAGAACATAGGAACATAATAAATAGAAGCAGGAGTAGGCCATTCAGACCCTCAAGCCTGCCCTCCCCCCCCCCATTCAATGAGTCCATGGCTGATCTGCCCCAGGCCTCAACTCCTCTTTCGTGCCAGCTCCTCAAAGCCCTCAACTCCCCGATATTTCAAAAATCTATCTATCTCCTCTTTAAATACTTTCAGTGATCTAGCCTCCACAACTTTCTGGGGTACAGAATTCCAGACATTCACTACCTTCTGAGAGAAGAAATTCCTTCACATCTCAGTTTTAAATGAGTGTCCCCTTATCCTGTACCTACATCTTCTCAATGTCTACCCTGTCAAGCCCCCTCAGAATCTTATACATTTCAATAAGATTGCCCCTCATTCTTCTAAACTCTAATGAATAAAGGCCTAATCTGTTTAGCCGTTATTGATAAGTCAACCTCTTCATCCCAGGAATCAGACTAGTGAATCTCTTTCGAACAGCCTCCAACGCCAGTATATCCTTTCTTAAATAGGGGGACCAAAACTGTACACCGTACTCCAGGTGTGGCCTCAACAACACACTGTACAGTTATAACAAGATTTCCCTATTTTTAAACTCCAATCCCCTAGCAATACAGGCCAAAGTTCCATTTGTCTTCTTAATTACTTGCTGCACCTGCTTGCTAGCTTTTTGTGTTTTATGCACAAGAATACCCAGATCCCTCTGTGCTGCACTTTTTTGGAGTATCTCTCCATTTATATAATAGTCTGCCTTTTGATTCTTCCTACCAAAGTGCATGACCTCACACTTTTTGACATTAAACTCCATGGGGGGAAGTATCCCCCCTCCCCCCATTGGTGGGGTTGTGCCGGGGCAGGTGCAGGCGGGTGTGAACCCGCTGCGCCTCAGGGAGATTAGTTTGAAGTTTTAACAGTTCAATATAGTGTTGAAAAAATGTTTATGTCATGTCCCCTTATGTGAAACCGTCACATGAGCTGGGACATGTGAATTAATTTCAATAAACATTTTTGAGAAAATTTAAAATCATTCATGAAACCTTATCCCGCCTGTGGATGAGGTTCCATGAAAAATGCGAAGGCCGCCTGGGCTGCTCGCCATCCTGCCAACCTTAAGGTTAGACGGGCAGCTCCGTTAATTATTTTA
This sequence comes from Carcharodon carcharias, assembly GCF_017639515.1. NCBI lineage: Eukaryota > Metazoa > Chordata > Chondrichthyes > Lamniformes > Lamnidae > Carcharodon > Carcharodon carcharias. Next base: position 47,764,484 of record NC_054487.1, on the reverse strand, counting down.
ATTGTTGGTTAAATGGCCTTAATGGGCCTTTGACAGTTTGGCGGGTGCGTAGCCGACTCGGCTATGTGCCCGCCAAACTGAGAATCTAAACGACGTGCGGTGACGTTGGGACGCATGCCCAATGTCACCCCATGTAATTTTATGCCTCAGCGAGTGGGTCCTGCCCCCACTTGCTAAGCTGAAGATTCAGCCCCATCTGCCAAGATTTTGCCTACTCACTCAACCTATTTATATCCCTTTGAAGATTCCTTATGTCCTCATCACAACATACCCTCCCACCTATTTATGTATCGTCAGCAAATTTGGATATATTACACTCTGCCCCCTCCTCCAAGTCATTAAATAGATAGTAAATAATTGAGGCCCTAGGACTGATCCTTGTGACTCCACTAGTTACGTCTATCCAACCCGAAAAAGACCCTTTAATCCTGACTCTCTGTCTTCTGTGTGTTAACTAATCCTCAATCCATGCTAGTACATTACCACCAATACCAGGAGCTTCTAACTTGTGCAATAACCTTTTATGTGGCACCTTATTGAATGCCTTCTGGAAATCCAAAAATACTATATCTACCAGTTCCCCTTTATCAACTCTGCTTGCTGTATCATTAAAGAACTCCAACAAATTTGTCAAACATGATTTCCTTTTCACAAATCCATGTTTGATTACATTAAATTGACATCACTGGATTTATATGCTATACCCCTCACTATGCATTCCAACATTCTGTTTGCTTTTTTAACAGACTGGGAACATTAGTCTGCTAGATTTAGTGACCTGTTCATTAGAATTTCAAAATTCATCTCCTGCTTCAATACTTCAAATATATTCCCCATTTAGCACATAACTAACATTAACCTTTCTACCAGATTTTATAACCTTATATTTTGCTGTATTAAATTATATCTGCCTTTTCTCCGCCCATTAATTCAGCTTGTCAAGGTCCTTTTGAATTCATCTAGGCCTGTCAATCAAATAAACAAATCATGCATGACCTCCCACTCTTAAAACCACATTGAGTAGTTTGAATTAGCTCATGCAGTATTTCTTATCTTATCCCTCAGTATTTTCAATACTTTCCTAGTAGAAATGAGTTATACACAGATATATAATTTGACGGTGCATCCCTTGTCCTTCTTTTTGAAGATGGGAGTCACATTTGCTATTTTTTGACTCTTTGGAATTGGACCTGAGCCCAGTGAATTCTGAAAAAAAAAGAGGACTTGTAATCATTTGAACCAATTCCTTCAAAACTCTGGGGTGAGATGTTCAAAACCAGGAACCTTATCAACCTTGTGCATCAACCTCCTCCATATGTGCTGCCTTATGAATTTTAAACTTTTCAGTCTACATTCACCTTTAACACTTGCTCCCAATTCTGGCATTCCTTTATCCATTTCTTAATCAATTGCTGTTGAAAGAGTTAAAGTTCTTCAACTATTTATCTTCGAGTGCTGAGAATGAGATTTTAACCCATTCAAATCCCATCCACTTCCATAGACTTAAATTTGAGTCCCAATTCTCCATTGTTATTTTTAGTGGGTCAACTCTTCTTTGTTTACTCTTGACATGATCGAAGAATGCTTCACTGTTCCAACTTATGTTTTCTGCTACACTTTCCTAATACCTACTGTCCAACTTACCGTGACCAAATCTGCTTCATTACAAAAGCTGACAGAAGGTGGGCAGACTCATCCATCACTTTAAATACAGTGGGTGGAATTTTCCCAGATTTGCACTAAGTGCAGTAGCTGGCAGGTAAAACGTTTTACCCACCAGCTGCGATGACGGGTTTTCATGCTGTATCATCCCAAACCCGCCTCATTATTTATGCATTCCCGAGAGACACACCATTTACATGGCGGGCGGGCTCTCATTCGCCCTCCCGCCATCACCCCGTCGGCGCATCACGACAGCTGCCATGTTTAAAAGCCAGCCACCAGCACACCGCTCATTGCTACCAGCTTACCAATGCTGTCCAGGAGACATAGCCAGCAAAGAAAAAAAGACCACAGCTCCCCTGTTTAATGATGGGTCCCTCGAGCGACTGCTGGATGCCAGGGAGGCCCATTGGGATGTCCTGTATCCCCGCTCTGGCCACAGGGTGGGCAGCATAGAGTCATAGTCATAGAGGTCTACAGCTCAGAAAAAGGCCCTTCGGCCCATCGAGTCTGCGCCGGTCAAACAAGTACCGAACTACTCTAATCCCAATTTCCAGCACTAGGCCCATAGCCTTGTATGCCATGGCATCGCAAGTGCACATCCAAATACTTCTTAAATGTTAAGAGGGTTTCTACCCTCTACCGCCCTTTCAGGCAGAGAGTTCCAGATTCCCACCACCCTCTGGATGAAAAAACTCTTCCTCACATCCCCTCTAAACCTCCTGCCCCTTACATTAAATCTATACCCCTTGGTTATTGATCCCTCCACCTTGGGGAAGAGTTCCTTCCTGTCTACCCCATCTATGCCCCTCATAACTTTATACACCTCAATCATGTCCCCCCTCAATCTTCTCTGCTCCAGTCTATCCAATCTCTCCTCATTACTAAAACTCTCCAGCCCAGGCAACATCCTGCTAAATCTCCTCTGCACTCTCTCTAATGCAATCACATCCTTCCTATAATGCTGATTCCAGAACTGCACGCAATACTCTAGCTGTGGCCTAACCAGCATTTTATACAGTTCCAGCATAACCTCCCTGTCTTATATTCCATGCCTCAGCTAATAAAGGCAAGTATCCCATATGCCTTCTTAACCACCTTATATACTTGTCCTGCTACCTCAAGGGACCGGTGGACATGCACACCAAGGTCCCTCTGAACCTCAGTACTTCCCAAGGTCCTCCCATTCATTGTGTATTCCTGTGCCTTGTTTGTCCTGCCCCAGTGCATCACCTCACACTTATCCGGATTAAATACCATTTGCCACTGATTAGCCCATCTGACCAGCCCATCTATATCCTCCTGTAATCCAAGGCTATCCTCCTCATTATTTACCACCCCATCAATTTTCGTGTCATCCGCGAACTTACTAATCAACCCTCTTACATTCAAATCTAAATCGTTTAGATATACCACAAACAGCAAGGGACCCAACATCGATCCCTATGGAACCCCACTGGACACAGGCATCCAGTCACAAAAACACCCCTTGACTATCACCCTCTGCTTCCTGCCACTCAGCCAATTCTAATCCAATTTGCCAAATTGCATTGGATCCCATGGGCTCTTAACTTCATTATCAGTCTCCCATGCAGGACCTTATCAAAAGCCTTGCTGAAGTCCAAGTAGACTACGTCAAATTCATTACCATCATCTAGACACCTGGTCAGCTCTTCGAAAAATTCAATCAAATTGACCTCCCCTTAACAAAACAAAACCATGCTGACATACTGACTGCAACATGACCAATCTGGCTTGGAGGTAGTGGCAGCGGTGGTCAGTGCCAATGCCCTTCAGAAGAGGACAGCCAGTCAGTGTCGCAAGAGGATGAATGATCTCTTCTGTTCCACCAGGATAAGTCACTCTTTTCGTCACTCTCAACTTACACACTCACAAACCCAGCACACATTCACAGGGTCCTCACTCACTGGCAGTTCAAGGGACATCACCATTCACACTCACACACACTTTCATTGTCCTCATCCTGTCCATGGTATCACTCATCCCCCACACAGGCCAGGCACATTTATCATCTGGCCTGGCAGGTGTCCTGCTTACACTTTCTCCATCTCTATTCATGCAGGACAAGCTGGCACCCAACAAGAGGGAGAGGTTTCAGACCAGTGGCTGAATGTCTGAAATTAAGGTCCTCATGGACTTTGAAAACAGCCAACCAGCTGGCTGGCAAGAATCTCGACCAGTCCTGTGCTGATGGTAAGGTCAGCGCTGCTGTACCAAGTGAGGGTCCAGCAGTGCAACATCCATCAAACAGCCATGCTGTGAGTGATGTGTCCTCTTTCACAGGCCACTGCCATGCACTAATTATCTCTCCTTGCTTTCTCAGGCACATCTGCCAAACAACCGACAGAGTCCACAATGCAGGGCTTCCAGTCAAGCCCTGAAGAAACCTCTGAAGGGGAATCCGAACTCACTCTCTGTCACAGCACTCACCCACATCTTCCACCAGCACAGAGGCACACATTTTGATGGGACCTAGCTTTAGAATAGACACGGGCTCACAATCTGGTGAGCTCATCGCACTGTCTGATCCACAGAAGGCAGTGGCAGAGACTTCCCAAGTTCCCGGCACTCAGAGTACTGCGGGAGGCCAGAAATTTGCTGAGTCTGACTCAGATGATGAACCTCTGGACTTGGTCATGTCTCAGTTGCTGGAGTTACTGAAGCTCAGGAACAGCAGGAAGGGATGTCTACTGCACTCCTCAGATTGCAAGACACGACGGAGGAGTCTGTCTGCCTTCAGGCTGAGGTGACAGTGCTGGCATGCCAATGGACCAAGATCAACACTGGTAGGATCGCGGCCTCCATGGAGACCTTAGTCCAGGATGTCACTCCTGTACTGCTGGGTGGGTTTAACTCCATCACTGATGCCATAGTTGGCCTACAACGGTGTGTACATTAAAGGGGTGTGGGGCAGCTTGGTCTCACCCCAGCTACCCCTACCCCTCAAGGTGGGGAGCCCACGGGAGGAGGATTAGCAGGTCTAGGCCCATCCACCCAGGTGACTCCGGGAGTCACCGGCCCAGCCAAATACCCTCTTCCTGTGACCTCAGCTGTTTCAGCTCCACAGGCCGAGGAGGTTGCCACTGCCTCATAGCGGGACCCCGAAAGCAGGCCGGGGCCCTCCAGGTCTCGGCCCCCCAGAGGACGCCTGCCAACGTCATCCCAGACAGGGCGTCACAGTCAGCAGGCTGTCTCCACCTCTGCTGTGGATGGCTGGGGAGCACCAAGACGTAGCAGCAGGGTTAGGAAAGTGCACGGGTGTTAATAACTTGTACATACTGTTCACTACTGTCAGTAAACTCTCAAGAATGTCTCCTTGCCTATGGCTCCTTTTCTGATGAGCAGTGTTCGTGTCACTCAGATGTGAAACCTTTCTGCACAAGATAAAGGGCAGGTGTCTCAGTCCAGGGCCTCTTCCCTGTGCTCTGTGCAGCCTTCAGACCAAAGTGATGGTCCAGCCTCACACCCCCTGGAAACATTTCTGATGCCTGCACCTCGGCAGTGCTGGTCATTGCTGCCAGCATGTAGTGGGCAGGTGCCACAGAGTTCCCTCATTCTCTCTCTGTGCTCTCAGCATCTTTAAGGTGGGGCTGGCCCCCATCACACCAGCATCTGCGACCAGTGATGCTGTGCACCAGCTCCTGAAGGGCTCTGGTGCTGAAGGCGGACGAAGATGCTTCTAAAATTTTTTGGCTGCCTGACCCTGATCACGGAGCATGAGTCAGCCAGACAGGAGTCAGACATTCTCAGAGGATATGTGAAGATCTATGGAGCGTCCTCATTGTACGTCGTCATCATCCTCTACAAATCTGGCAGCTATGAAGGCCTCCCGAGCATATCTGCCTCGGCTAGCCAGCGTGAGGGCCTCATTCCCATCATCGTTGCCTATGAGGACCTCCTTACCCTCATCCCCATCATATCCTCCTCATCGGAGGAGAAGTACAGGTCCTCCATCTCCTCCTCAGCCAGCTCGTCTCCCCATTGGAGCACTAGGTTGTGAAGGGCGCAACAGATGATGACGATGCTTAACTCTCTCTGTGGACTGTGTTGCAAGGTTCCACCATACTGGTCCAGGCACCGGAACCACATCTTCAGCATCCTGATGGTCTGCTCCACTAAGTTGCGAGCTGCTGTATGAGCCTCATTATAGGGTCACTCTGCTGCAGTCTGAGACCGCCCCACAGGTCCCATCAGCCACGGCCTCTGTGGGTAGCCCTTTTCCCTGAGGAACCATCCCTGCAGCTTCTGTGGACCCTGGAAGACTCCAGGGATCTGTGACCAACTGAGGATGTAGGTGTCGTGCACACTCCCTGGAAACCATGTGCACACCTGCAGGATATGTTTCTGGTGGTCACACACCTGCTGCACATTCAGTAAGTGGAATCCCTTGAGGTCGATGTAGTTGACCGTGTATTGCGACAGAGACTTGAGCGCCACATGAGTGCAGTCAGTCGCACCCTGTGCCTGTGCGAATCCCGAGATCCAGGAAAATCCAATGGCCCTTGCGTCCTGGCTGTCCCAGTCCCGGGCAAAATGCACAAAGTTGTGTGCCATGGAGAAGATGGCATCTGTGACCTCATGGATGCATTTGTGGGTGGCGGATTGTGAAATCCCACGGAGGTCATCTGTGGAGCCCTGAAAGGAGCCACTGGCAAAGAAATTGAGCGCCATGGTCACTTTCACAGTCACTGGCCGTGGAATCCCTCCATGTCCCCTTGGCGCCAAGTCCTGCAGTAAGTGGCAGATGTAAGCCATCGGGTCACTAGACATGCGCAGTCATCGGCGACACTGGTTCTCAGTCATCTGCAGGAATGGCAGGTGGCATCTATAGACCCTGGGTGTCGCTAGGTCACCAGGATCCATGCTCCTGATGTGGTCCTCCTGGGGCATGAAAGAGAGAGACATGGTTATCATGGGTGAACTCAGCACCTTTCCTGGCCCTGTTTGACCACCCCTTAATGCTTCCCAGAGAGAACTGGTCACTCCTTGGATAGCCAGAGATGAGTGCGCTGCATGGCTGTCCTGTCAGCCTATGACATGGGGGAACAGCTCCTAACCAGGATACTGAGATTGCAAGGGGCAGTGAGCATCTCCAGCAGTGACTGCTACATGGCCAGCGTTGGTGAGGAGATTGTACAACATGTGCAGTCCAACTGCTCCGCAGTCCAATAAAGTGGTCGTGCACTCTCAGTCTGTGCCGGCGGAGTGAGGGTCGGTTAGGGGGTTGGGTTGGGGGGGGTGGATAAGGTCTGGAGCGCTTGGTGGAATTTTGGTGCCTCCGTGTTGCTTGTGTGGACGGGCAGGCTAGGTGCCTGACCTCAACCGTATCAATGTGGCTGCTCCTGAGCTGTCTCAGTTGGAGAGGAATGGACAGTTTATACAGGTGTCCCTACTGTATGGCTACTTCCCTCGCCTACCCTGCCCCCACCTCGATTTCTTGTGTGTGGATCCAATGCCAGGGCAGCAGTATCCCCGGCACCCCCCCACACACCTGAACCCCTCCCCCCCCGCACATACCCGACTCTCCCTGCACATACCCGACTCTCCCCACACACACCCGACCCCCCTGCACACACCCGACCCCACCCGCGCGCCCCCCGCAAACACCTGCATGCCCCAGGCACACACTCGACCCTCCCGTACACAACCGACCCCCGCAGCACACACCCGCACACCCCACGCACACACCCAACCCCCCCGCACACACCCGACCCACCCCAGCACACACCTGCACGCCCCCCGCACACCCCCCACACATCCCCGCACACCCCCCACACACCCGACCCCCCCCCACACACCCGAGCCCCCCCCCCGCACACACCCGACGCCCCCCGTACACACCTGCATGCCCCCCGCACACACCCGCCCTCTCTCCACCCACACCCGACAACCCCCGCACACACCCGCATGCCCTCGACATCCCCGCACCTATCCGCACCCCCTGCACCCCCCCGCATGCACCCGGCCCCCCCGCACGCACACGACCCCCCCCACACGCACCCGACCCCCCCCCCCGCACGCTCCCGACCCCCCCCGCACGCACCCGACCCCCCAGCCCCCCCGCACGCACCTGATCCCCCCCACACGCACCTGACCCCACCCCGCACGCACCCGAACCCACCCCCCACACACACCCGAACCCCCCCCCCCCCACTCAACCGCGTGCACACACCCGACCCCCGCCCGCACCCCCAACAATAGCATTAGCCGCCTCTGAGGCTGGGCAGTGGTTGCCCCAGACATTCCCCCGCGCCCCAGCAACAGTCACCTCTGTGGCAGGGCGGCTCTTCACCCAGGCACTCCCCCCGCCCCCTGTGCCCCTGAAGCCTGCAAGACAACAGGCGACCCTGGTGAGCTGTGAAAAAAGATGCTGTTCCCTCACCTCAGATCCCCCAAAGTGAAGGCTGCCAAGTGCACATCGCCTGTGTGCTGTTGTGAAACACGTTGACGTGCTTTCCCGCCCACATGGACAGACGATTCAGCTGGATGGCCTTTTAATGATAGGCTGATGTATTACAATGAGCTCCCCAACGACCATTGTCAGTAAACGTGACCCACCGTGGGCTGGCTTAGTGGATGATCGCACCCTGTCTTCCCATTGTTGTGAAATCGATCGCGCCATATTGTCTGTGCACGCCACCTATCATGCCCTCTGCCAGCGGGCATTGAAAATTCTGCCCAGTATGTTTTAGTGCACCTCCATAAAATGTTAAAATACACATCATGACAGTCCATGTGGAAACATAATTCCTGTCTATGTAGATAAGCTCCATAACTACTGAAATTGTACCTATTAAGATGTGATAGTCTAGAAAAAGCTAGTGGAATGTGCCTAAAGTTCTCTTGAATTCACTCCTGGGCCAAAACAAAATTGAGCCATGATTTGTGGCGGTCAGGCATCTTTCGGTGTCTGCTGTTTGTTAGACTTGTCCTTGCATGCTTAGAGTTTTACATTTTTTGTGTAGAAAGTTGCTGAAAGTGTCAGCTGACAATATGGCAACAAGAGAAACTAAGCATCTGGAACCTGAATGAACAGGACAAACATTTCCTTAACCAATGATCAGATTGAAAAGATTGTGTAGTTAACAATGCAAGGGCTCAGAAGGAAATGTAAATTAGAGCTGGTGAATTCTTCCATCAGGTCCCACAAGGAATTCTTGGGCCACTCCAGACTAGCCACTGTCATCTTGTACCACAACCCCCACCCCCCCAACACCACCCTGTTCATTTACCTTGCCATTTCTTTAATTAATGATGGTGGTCTTTTGTCCACTCCTGTATATTGACATAGTGTCACTGATGCTGTGATTTGCTGTAACCTACATTTAAATCAAGCCTGGTAGTTAAAATGGTTTGGGCCTCATATTTGGGAGCCAGGTGAATCTGAGACTCATCCCACTAGCCTCTCACCCAGAGTTAAAATTGGGCTTTTATACTTACCTCAGTCTCTAAGTGTTTGGATGGGTTTGCACCACTCCTTCAAAAAAAGTGGACCACACTATCACCCTTGTCAGTTTGGCATCATGATCTTTACCAAGTGAAGGCTAAACACAAACCCAATGACACCTCAGCCTACCTCCCCCAGACCATCATCCCATCACTGATTGTCACACTATTGTTTCCAAGACTGTCACTGATCTCATCTCATCTGCAGATCTTCCCTCATAGTCCCTTTACTCTATACAGCTGCTTCTGCCAACTTGCTAAGATTCAAACAGGAATGTCCTGGCAGTCTAATCATTTCAACCTGTCCTTACCTCATGAACTGATTTCTCCTATCTTGATTCTATTCTATATCCCCTTGTCTTGTCACTTCCCAACTAAATAAGTGACTCTTCCAACGTTGACTGTCACTTATCACAGTTTCCAATGTCCTGACCCTAATTGTCCTGCTTGCCATCACCTTCCACCCACCACCTCCACAGACAATGGATCATCCTTCACCATTTCTGCCTCCTCCAGCATGATGCTGCCAGCAAACACATGTTCCCCTCTCTCCCTTTGCAGCTTTCTAAACAGACTGTTCCTTCCACAATACCATGGTCTACTCTTTAATCACCCCTCAGCTTCCCCTGTCACTTCCTATACAGGCACAGGAGATGCAACAGGTATCCTTTTACCCCTTACCTTTCCACCATCTAGAACCTGAAACACTCCTTCTGGGTAAAATAGTAATTTACTTGTTTCTTTTTCAATACAGTATTTGTTGCTCGTAAAATGGTCTCCCGTATGTGTGGAAGCCAAACACAGACAAGATGATCACTTTACATAACACTTCTGTCCAGACCGTAAGTATGACCGTAAGCTTCATTTTAACCTGTCATTTTAATTCTTTGCCCAATCCCCACTTGCCCATCTGCCTTCCACACTGTTCCAATTATGCTCAACATAAGCTGGAGGAACAGCACCTCATCTTTGGATTCAGAACTTTACAACTGTCTGGGTTGAACATTGAGTTTGGCAATTTCAAATCATTACTACTGCCCCCCATTTTTTTGGACAGCAACTGTTGGTGATGATTCGATTATTCCCATTTACAATTTCTCTACACTGCCTTTTGTTTCTTTACTTGTCCCATTACCACCCCCTTTTTGATGTGCTCCACCTCCCCTTGAATCATTTAATCTCTGCTGCCTTCCGCTTTATCATGGGCCTTCTGTTTTGTTTTCCCCTCTGCCTGTTTCTCTTCCCCTCTGTACTTGCTTAAAACCTATTGCATCTCTAACTTCTTTCAGTTCTGACAAAGCTCAAACTAAAATGTTGGATGGATTCTCACTGCTTTAGTCTCTGACACAGCATTGGGACCATTTTCCGATCTGGAACCTAACCTCCCAATAAGTAGACCTTGTGGTTGCTTTTTACCAGAGCAGTCCAATTGACAGCCCACCTCTGGGCTCTCTGATCAATGGGAAGGACGGGTTGATGCGTCCATTCTGTCAAAGGAAGCATTTCTAATTAAAGAAGTCACTGCATTTATCAGAGAAACTTGTCAATACTTGAGGCAGGACCTTATGGACAGATTTCCTGCCTGCCACCCAAAGAGTCAGTGAGGAATGCATCCCTGTGTTAAAGTAGGGGAGAGAACCTCCAATGAAATCTCTGACAACAAAAGACACATCTGCAAAAGAGATATAATGATGTCACAACAAAGGAAGGAACCAATTGGTTTATAGCTGGTAAGTGTTACTCTAGATAGTAGTCCAGAAAGTAAAGGGATGGTAGGGCACTCAGCCCTATGGTATGCGCATCCTGTACCATGTGGGAAATCTGAATGACCACATGTGCAGCAAGTATCACCAGCTAGGAGCTCCAGGTTTCAGAGATTGAGCTATGGCTAGAGTTATTACAGGGCATCTGCAAGGCTGAGAGCTTCAAGGATGTCCTTTTCTGGAAGTGGTCATCCCACAGCTTAAAAATGTGCAGGCATAAAGGGAATTGGTGACCATCAGAAAGACAAAGAGGACCAGGCAGGCAGGACTGAAATCCTATGAGTGCATCTCGCTCTCCAACCAGTATTTGATTCAGAATACATGTAAGAGTGATGGTTCCTCTGGGGAGTGCAGGCACAGCCAAGTCCACAGCACTATGGGTAGCTCAGCTGCATAGGGGGGTGGGGAGGCAGACGAGTGGAAGACCTACAGTACTAAGGGATTCAATAGTGAGGGAAATGGACAAGCACCTTTAATGTGAATCCAGGATGGTATGGTGCCAGGATCAGCTGAGTGGCTGAAGGATATTCTGAGGGAGAAGGGTGAAGAGTTAGAGTTCATGGTCCATATCAGTACCAAAGACAGAGGGATGAAGTCCTGAATTGAGAGTTTAGGGAGCTAAGAGAGAGGTTGAAAAGCTGGACATTAAAGGTGGTAATCTTTAGATTACTCCTGGTGCCATGTGCTAGTGAGCATAGAAATAGGAAGATAGAGATGATGAATACACGGCTAAAGAAATGGTGTTGGAGGAAGGGCTTTAGAGGCATTGGGACCGCTTCTGGGGGAGGTGAGACCTGTACAAGCTGGATGAGTTGCACCTCAAGGGCCAGGACCAATATCTTCACAGGGGGTTTTGCTATCCCCTTCCCAAACCTGTTTGAACCTTAGCTTGTTTGAACTCCACCCTAAAGGCATTCGTGATGATTGGTACAATAGAGATCCCATAGCCATAACATTTGTTTGTTTGAAATAGGAACTTCTGTATTGAAATGATGCTGAATTTAGACATATTAGTAGAAGATTGTAAATTTGATCTGTTGACTTTGGAGTTCGAAACTGACCATTGTGTCTGAGGAGTTGATTGTCTACTCAATCAGTGACAAAAAACATCTACAACAAAAACTTTGCCATATTAAGTAAACACTTCGACTCACTGGTTTCCCTTCACACAACATTAACATAAGCCCAGCTGATACTCGCTCCATAATAACTACTTCCATTAAGAGAAGAGTCAGCCTTCCATACATTGGCTTTGCCTCACACATATTGTATACATATACAATGTATACTCAAGTCAGCAGATAAAGAAGTCTGACACAAATCTTCTAAGAAGTTCCACTCCACCCCCATATTCAAAAAGACAAGAAACCATCACACAATTAATCAGGCGATTGCAGACTCGTCTACATAAGGGAAATAGGCTTTAGCATACACACTTAAATCATGGAACATCAGGTCTGCTTCAAAAACAGTGGGCTGAATAATATGCTCCATGATCAGGAGTATTTCCCACATTGTGGAGTGTATTATGGGGCAGGGTGACATTGGTGCCGTTCACGATATCACCACACCAGTTTACAAAAATCCCATACGTGGGTGGATCAAAAAGTTGGGAACCTGCCTGTATGATTTAAATGCCAATTTAAAACCTAATTGAGCCAATTAACTACCTATCTCACTGAAATAATACGGTCAGAAGGCAATAAGATGCCTTCAGGGGGAGATTTACGACAGGTGGGGAATCAGTTTTTTTAAGGGCAAGCTTATCTCAGTGGGTTTTTAAACTGCAGCTGAGAGCAGAGTTTCAACCTTGCAGTTCAAAATCAATTGACTGCAGGGACTGATCATTTCCGTGGGCAGATTGCATTTTAGATATTTTTTCATTCAAAGAACTCTCCTCTAATTCGGAGAGTCTGACGATTGTTCATTGAATATTCTCCTGTAGGTAACCCAGTGAGGAGGAGAGGAGAAGGAGGAGGAGGAGGAGGAGAAGGGAGAAAGGAATAATGGATCACAGGGAGGCTCAGGATACTGTGGGTCCTCAGGAAGGGAACAGAGCAGCGCCAGACCCCAATGGTCAGGAGGAGCCTAGAAGCCCTCAGCAGAGACGTAGATTGCCCTTATGCTGCCCCAAGACTATACAGGCAGCGATCCAGCTACCGGCAACTGAGTGAAACTCAGTGCAGAAGATGACTTAGGCTTCCAAGGGTAATAACGAGTTTAATGAAATATTTTCCCTCCATCTCCCAGTTGCAATGAGAGAGTCCTGAAGCCCTTACATCCCAACCTTCTCCAAAAATCCACATGGTTACATGATTTCTCCTGCCTTTCCTTGACCTTGATTTCGTAGCTCAACTTTCAGACACAAGTCACATGGCCGTAGCCATCAATAAGAACATGAGCATGAGGGAATGTGAGTTGTATTTATTCACAAGCCTTCAATGCATACCAACATCATTAAAGAAAAGTGTCACCCATGTGCTCCAATTCGTGACTAATAATGTGGATATTTACAAACAGGTTTACGAGTGCTCCAGTATAGTGATCCCCCTCGCTTGCGGCTGCATTAGAGAGAGGTGTTTGATCTGCCACCTCCATTGCCCTGGATGACTTCAATGAGCATCCTCTGTGAGGCTGTGGCCTTGAGCGGCCAGCCACTCCAGGAGACTCTCGCTGAGATGCATGCAAGTTCTAAGCCACAAGGGCAATGGTCGAGGCTCTTATCAATGGCCGATGAATGAAGGAGATAATGCCACCATCAGAAGTGCCTCGAGTGGAACTTCCAGATGGAGACAGCTGCTGCTCATCACCTGTCATTCAGACTGGTTGGTCCTCCCTGCCAACCGGTGAGGTTCCAGGAGTTGGGTGGGCAACCAAGCTCCCAGTTCCCCTGTCACCCTGGGTCTATGCCCCTGAGTTCAGAGCCAGGGCGATGGTGTCCAGGCTGGAGCGCATCCCAATGACTGCATCTGCAATGTGCTCAGTTTGCCCCTCCAGGACAGTCACCAGTCTGTCTGTGGGGTAGCTTGGTGCTCTGAAGAGTGGGGTGACCACAGCACTCATGGCCTGGCTGGATACCTCCACAGTCCAGGCCCAAACACACAAGCCCTCTAGTATACCTGCCAAATCTACATGGATCTTGCGCTGAACACCCAGCATCTGCTGCCTTTTGGATGCCTCCAGAGGCTCATCATCTGACTCAGAATCAGTCTCTGGATGACCTCGGACACTCCTCCAACTGCCTGAGGCCTGCTCTACCACACTCCACAGCAGCTGCACATGTGAATGTGAAGTGCTCTCACAAGTGTGTGCATGGCCCCCTGTCTGACGCACTGAACCTTGCCGAATTGCCTGTATCTGCGAAGGTGCTGGGTACAGAGAGAGGATGTAATGCTGCATCCTCCAAGGGTTCCTTCTCCTCATCAAAGGAAGGCTGCTGCAGACAGAGATCAGTAAGGGGGTAATCGGGTATCAGATTACTTCATGCATCAACCCAATCACACAACTCACATAAACCTTTTTGCAGCCTGACAGGCATGAACGAACTCTGCAGGCACTATGAAACCTTGTATGATGATGGGAAGCTTCTGATAATGAAGCTTGTTAAAGTTCCAGTGTGTGAACTCTATTCACCAAACACATTGCATATTTCCTAACTTCCTTTAAACTAGCATTAGCCATTTCCTCTTATCAACTAGTCTGATACTTTTGCCATCTCATCAGAACCAGGCCTCCCTGCAATCCCGTCACTGCCTATACTCCTGGATATGTTGGGTTCCAGCAGGGCCTGCACTTCTCCTCAAAAGGAGTCAGGACTGTGATGTTAGTTATACCCCCCACCTGTATGGGCTTGCTCTCAGGCATTGTGGGCTCGCTTCTCCTGAAAAGATTTGACACAGAGATTTCATCAACAATTTCAAACTATAACATGTCTCAATCCCATTGCCAAATCAGCATGTGCCAGACCGAAGTCTATACACTGATGTCAAAAGATGATCCTGCCAACTACCCATCGTTGAACTAGATCATTGCTTGGAATGTGCAATGGCACAGTCTAGGACAGATGTGCCCTTGTGGAAACATGCAACTTTTGATGAGCAGCTAATCTTGAATACCTACTGCATTCGCTTGTGAGACCTGTATCACGATGGACCAATATTGCTTATACTGATGCCATACTCACATCTTTGCCAACCTCATGAGGTCATTGAGCCTTTTGTGGGACTGGGACCAGATTGCTCTCATGTCAACACTGTTGACCTCGTCAGCTGCCTCCTTCCACGTAGCACGAATCTGCCCGGGCTTCCTCCTTCCTCTTCCCAGCGCTTCACATCTGCACACAGGAGGGCACCAAGGGCAGCCTCACTAGGGATAGCTTTGCCCTTTTTGGAGCGCTCCTCCCCACATGTTGCAGACATGTATGTCATTCATATGCAACTCCTCAATGGTTAAAGGTGGGAGACTTGCTAATTTATGAAAGTTTTGCCACTTATGAAGATTGAGATGATTGTCAGGCAAAAACTCAAATTAAAATAGACACCTGGATAGACAGCAAAACTAGAAATCCTCACAATACACAGTTTCGCCTCTTCAATGAGCATATGCTGGGTTGCCTGACACTGACCCTTACCCTTTAAAGAGCTGACCATGTCCTTGTTCCGGGTTATGGCCTGCAGCCTCCGAGACCGGACATCCTGCCCTCCAGCACACATTGGGCAGGATGATGGTCTGTAACCCACCCTTGGGGCTAATTAGTGGCAATTAGCATACTATCAGATGTGAGACTACGGCAGGCCCGGAAGTCGGAAGGCCGTCATTGGTGCCAGACTGTTTTATTCAGCCCAGTGAATGGAGCAAGTCAGTTATCTTCAAATATGCTCAATTTAATAACCACTGCATCCAATGGTCCAACTCTAGACTTACCTCATCCATCATGCACTGGCATACAAGACAGGTCAGGGAGGCAATGGAGATCTAACAACATCACACCATCCCCCAAGACCGTGGCTTTCTCATCAATGACACCTAGACACAAGAATCCATTCTGCACTGCTGACCAACCAGCCACAAGAATGTTAACATGTAGTGGACCTATTACAAACACAATAGACTGACCAGTCACCAGTAAGATCCCGCTCATGTTTCCCATTCTCCACTTTATAATGCCTCTTTTACCTGTTCCAGTCATTCCCTTAGAGAACGCAACGCAAAATGTTGAGGCCTACCAGTTCTTATAAGCTACTTTTTTGGCAATAACTGCTCTTTTCAGAGTAACCTTGATGTGGGTCTGGGGGAACATGAAAAATCCAGTGGGTGGTCTTCCTGCCACCTACCCGCCTGCACTCAAACTGTCCAAAATTTTACAGGAGGACTGGGGAGGATTCTGGCTTTGGGCCTACTGAGGTCTTTAAGTGGCCAGTTAATGGCCAAATAAGGGTCTCATCCTGCCCCTGCTGGAATTTTATCCTCAGTAGAGGGAGGCCCATGCCATGCAGTAAGCCTACCAGATTTAGCTGTGCGGGCTGGTGTTGGGCAAGGAGGCAATCCTTCTTTGCTGATCCCCTGAACCTATCAGTGAAGAGTGCAGGAGGACATGCTAGTAGCAGCACCAGGCATATCTAAAAATGAGGGGTTACCTTGTAAAGCTCCAACACATGACTACTTGCATGCCAAAAAGTGGAAGCTGCATGGAACAAGCAGAACTAAGCGATCCTACAATTAATGTTTCACATCTAAGCTCTGCAGTTCTGAATGATAGTGGACAAGCAAACAACTAGCTGGACAAGGAGGCTTCACAAATGTCCCCAACCTCAACGATGGGGGAGCCCAGCACATTAGTGCAAAGTCAAGGCTGAAGCATTTGCAACAATCTTCAGTCAGAAGTGTCAAGTTGATGATCCATCTCATCCTCCTCTGCAGGTCCCCAGCATCACAGATGCCGGTTTTCAGCCAATTCAATTCAATCCATATGATATCAAGAAATGGCTGAAGGCACTGGATACTGCAAAACTTGTGCTCCAAAACTAGCCATGCCCCTAGCCAAGATGTTCCAGTACAGCTTCAACACTGGCATCTACCTGGGTATGTGGAAAATTGCCCAGGTATGACCTGTACACAAAAAGCAGGACAAATGCAAGCCAGCCAATTATCACCACCCAACATCGACTCCCCCCGACAACTGCATCAATCTACTCTCGGTCATCAGAAAGTGATGGAAGGTGTTTCTGACGGTGCTATTAAGCAGCATTTGCTCATCTGCTCACAGATGCTCAGTTTGGATTCTGCCAAGGCCACTCAGCTCCTGACCTCATTACAGCCTTGGTTCAGACATGGACAAAAGAGCTGAACTCCAGAGGTGAGGTGAGAGTGACTGCCCTTGACATCAAGGCAGCATTTGACCGTGTGTGGCATTAAGGAGCTGTAGCAAAACTGGAGTCAATGGGAATCAGGGGGAAAACTCGTGACTCGCTGGAGTCATGCCAAGCACAAAGGAAGATCATTGTGGTTGTTACAAGTCAATCATTTCAGTTCAGTTCCGTTCCAGGACATCAGTGCAGGAGTTCCTTAGGGTAGTGCCAAGGCTTAACCACCTTCAGCTACTTCATCAATGACCTTTCCTTCATTCCGCCCTTCAACCCTCCTTTGACCTGTTGAACCCAGCACCCCCTGCCCCACACCACACTCCTTCACTGAGAACCCCAGGCTTACCTGGGCTCCTTGATGTTTTTTTTCTCCTTGTGCTTACTTAGTAGATAAACATCAAAGCACCAACCATCAATAAGGGATTGATTAACACAAAAATATGTAGGTTCATTTATTAAGAATTTGAGAAGTTGATAGCAGCATTACACAGTTGGAGAACTTGTACACACGTCTGATTTGGTAGCTTTCTCAGAACAAACTAAGTCTGAGTCACATGATACATTGCATCATTTCCCTCTAGTAATGTATACATAACCACACCCACTTAAAGCTGTACCACAACATCCCCCTTTTTTCAAATAACTGCCTTACAAATAACCATAACTATTTACAATACATGGAAATGCTTATTTATACATTACAGAGTTCTGAGTTAAGGAACTCAAAGACTTATAAGTCCCTGTAATGTAGTGGAGGTCTGCTTATACTCCCTAATTCAGTAACTGTTATTGTTAGCTTAAGGTTGCTGAGTTTTCTCACAGTGACCTGTGGGAATGTCTCATTTGGACATTCCTTTGGATTTTGACTTGGATCTTGTCCTGGATGTAATGGAGTTACACAGTAGATGATTTGGTGCTCCCCTGATTTGTCCTCTGTTCCACCTCACAACTGCACCATTGGTCTGCGGGAATGTCTCATTTGGACGTTCCTTTGGATTTTGACTTGGATCTTGTCCTGGATGTAATGGAGTTACACAGTAGATGATCCCTTGATTTGTCCTCTGTTCCACCTCACAAATGCACCTTTGTATGATCTCAGCTCTGGTCAGATCCTTGCCACTTCAGCTGGTTGTCACATGTCTTCCGTGGGCTGCTGAACTCAAACCTGGGTTGTCCTACCTTTAAATCTGTCAACTCTTTTTCTCCATTCCTGTCATGTGTGTCTTTCCTTCTCCCCTGTTTTTCCAAAAGTCCTTCCCTGGCTTCGGAATTGGTGAAAACTAGATTTGTTCACACAGGCTGCTAGGTCAGCTGATTTGGGGCTCTGCACACCCTGAAGGACAAAAAGATTTAATTGGAAAGGACAAGCTCTTAATAGTGCTGGTTATAGACACTACCAGAGTACATGAAGCCACGAGTAGACGGATGAAGACTCTGACTACCCAAACAGCCAGCTTTCAGTTAAGCCAAGAGAAAAGTAGCAGGGTTGATGCAGTGAAGCAGCAACAAAGGAATGCACACCAGACAGAGAGAAAGCTGTGGATGACCACATGAGATCACAGACAGGAGGAGATTCCTACATACGGATCAAACTGCAGAGCTTGTAGAAAGCCAAATCACTGGGAAAAGATGTGCAAAGCAAAGAAAAAAAATTCTGCCAGTGATGGAATGGTTGCACTTAGGGTTGTTGCTCTAAGGTGTAGCATTGTAATGTGTATACCTTCTTTGGTCTGTCTGCACTCTAAAATTAATGATTTCACTGTAAAAATCATTCTTTTGGCTAAGCTGTTAGATCTGAGGTAGTGCAGAGAAGTCACATGATCTATTCCTCACTTCTCACACATGCCCCTGAATGGTTTACCAGTAAATTGAGAACCATTATCTGAGATTATCTCCCTGGATGCCCGAAATGAACTGAAAATAGTTTTTCAGTATGTGCTACATTGTGCTTGACATATCGTGCAATTGACAGATGATAGGATACTTAGTTAAATAACCAGTGACAGCTGAGAAATCATTCCCGTGTACATGAAAGAGGTTGGAAGCAATCTTGGCCCAAGGATGAGTAGGAACTTCACCTGGTAAAGGCAGTTTCTTGTGCTGATTTGGTATATTTTCCTGATATGCCTCTTCTGATACTGATTTGTCTTCCAGTACCTAGCTGATTCCATGGATAGTTACCAATGTGACTAGACCTGCTATCCTTTGGTTTCTACTGTGTAGAATATCAGTGACACCCAAGGTGACTGGTTGTTTTTACACTCTAGCATGTTGGATCCTACACATGGTATTACTGAGCCATTACATGCTGAAAGCTTCATGGTAGTGGGTTTTACCAAGGCCTTCCACTTCAGTGGGTACATTGCTTGCAGAATTCTCAAATTCTCAATGTTGGCACAAGCCCTCATGCCATTTTTGCCAATAGTGAATGTTTACTGATTTTCTGAGGACAGATGATCTGAATCGTGGCAAATACATCTGACAGTGTGCTCTGCGACATTGGTGGTGTGGAATATGTGCTCACTGCACCTTGCAGCGTCTTGATCATCATCAGCGTTGTCCATTTAGTCCACCACTTCAAGTATGTTTTTTATATGGAATCTGGAATGGTCATTGTTATTGCTCCAAGATATTGTCTGTTTACGGTCTGCTTGAGCCTCAACATGACTTCTTGTAGCTTCTTTAGCCTTTGCTCTCTTGCATTGCTGTTGTCAGTGACCCTTTTTACTACATGCTTTGGAGAAATCATGAAATGCTGGGAATTTTTTCAGTGCATGTAGAAGCCCGCGCCTTCCAAATGTTTTTCCATGATAGGCTATTCTTGTGACTGTGTCAACGGTTGGGGTTGCACATAAGACCTATAAACTTTGTTGGCCTGTCATAACCACCTGATACTTTTGTATGTCTCTGAGTAACTCACTGCTGCTGTAGTTTTTGGGTTTGTCCAGAAAATCTTTTTGAAATACATCTATTGGAGTAAATGCAATCACTAATTTGACGATTCTCTTTGCCAGCTCTGCTTCTGATAAACCAGAGTAGGCAGGCACCCTTTTCTCTGCATCAGCTGACAAAATGATCGACAAATTCCTTAGGTTGTTGATGATAGGATATAAACTTCAGATGATGGATACAGAAATTCAATTTAACCCAAAGTCATCCAAATCTTCTTTAGATATTTTTGGTCTTCTTCTGTGAGTCTGGATATAAACCTTTATTTCTAATGGCTAAATTCATCTTTATGGCATCCTCTCTTCCCCTTTGATTCATTGAATGATTCTTCAGCAGCTAAGTAGTTATACGTTTTATATTCGTCTCTATTAGCCCTAATACTAGGTTCTAATACTGATCTCTATACTGGACTCTTACGGCAATCCTCATCCTCTGACAATTACTTTAGTCACTTCTGAGTTCCTACAACAACCCCCAACCTCGGGTAAATACCTGTCAACTAGAGTACTCCTAGCTTCCTCACCACAAATTGAACCAATCAACTTTGCAGGCTTGGTGTCCCTTCTAACTGCCAACAATAATTTGTAACTAAGCAGGAGGTCCTGGAACAGCTGGTGCTCTGACCACTTTCCTGACCATAACTTCAGTTTTTTCCTTCAAGTTACATCATAGTATTTGCCACTGAAAAAGATGCCAACTTTAAGACTTCTTAACAACATATCCCAAAATTCACCAATTATCCCAATAATACATACAATTTAAGACTTTTCATCACTAAGCTTATGTATAGTACTATTTCATAACTTAGGCCTTATTACTTACACAAATGTGCCAATGAGGTGAAATCTAACATGGCCATCCAATTGGCTGGCAACTTTCTAAGGCGGGACTTCCTACTGAGATAGAGTCAGAAGTCGTGCCTTAAAGGGTGTTTTTGAGTGGAAGTCTGTTTCTAGTAGAGTTGCTATGAGGCCCCATGCTTTTGCTGGTGTACATCAATGACTTGCACTTGAATGTAGGGGGAACGATTAAGAAGTTTGCAAATGATACTAAAATTGACTGTGTGCTTGATAATGAAGAAGAAAGCTGTAGACTGCAGGAAGATATCAATGGTCTAGTCAGGAAGGTGGAACAGTGGCAAATTGAATTCAGTTTGGCAAAGTGTGAGGTAATTCATTTGGGGAAAGCTAACAAGGCAAGGGAATACACAATAAATGGTGAATACTGAACAGTGTTAGAGGAACAGAGGGACCTTGGAGTGCATGTCTACAGATCTTTGAAGGAGTTGGACAGGTAGATAAGATGGTCAAAAAGGCACACAGGATAGTTGCCTTCATTAGCTGAAGCATTAAAAAAAGAGCTGAGAGGTTATGCTGGAACTATATAAATCACTAGTTAGGCCACAGCTGAAATACTGCATGCAATTCTAGTCAACAAATACGGGAAAGTTATGATGGCGTTCGTGACGGCACAGAGGCAACTTACAAAAATGTTGCCTGGGCAGAATTTTAGTTATTAGTAAAGATTGGATAGGTTAGGGTTGTTTTATTTGGAACAAAGGAGGCCGAGGGGAGACCTAATTGAAGTATATAAAATTTTGAGGGGGTCTAAATACAGTAGATTGAAAGGCCCTAGACCTTTAGTTGAGGGGTCCATAACCAGGGGACATAGATTTAGGCTAAGATGGAAGAGGATCAGAGGGGATTCTAGAGGATGGTGGGGATCTGGAATTCACTACCTGAAAGGAAGCTTCATAATAATATTTTTAAAGTATCTGGATATGTGCTTGAAGTGCTGTAACCTACAAGGATACTGAGTTAGAGGCCTGCAGCACAGGCACCACCCAGTTTCTACATAAAATATTGGTTGGAGTCCTATTAATGACCTGAAAATGGAAAAGAAATGATTCAGTGTTTGTGGGGAAATAGTGAGTGTGAGTTATTCACTAAGCCATGGATCAAGGTCACTTCTATTAAAGTGAGGTAACCATTAAATGTTGTGGTTCCCAGCACTGTTTCAGGCCTATTCAGGTCATAGGTCATGTTTTCCATGTGATAAGAGGCTTATTGCCTGAAACACGTGGGGAAGGATTTTCCCCATGTCTGGTGGGCCGTGCGGGAGTGGCCGCGGAGCCGATTGCCGCCCGCGATCGGGTCCGCGCCGCCATTTTATGCAGGCGGGCCAATGAAGGTCCGCCCAGTGTACTTCATGACTCCCGTGGATAGTGGGAGTGGGTGGGCGGCAGCAGGCGCACTCAGACCGCTGGGTCCAATGGCGACCTAGGAGCCTGTTTAAATAAATGCCTGGCAGCCTTTGCAAGGCTGCTCACAATGGCTGGGAGAAAAGCACATCAGAGGGCAATGTGCCTGACGCAAGTCCGGAGGATAGGCCAACGGGGCAGGCCAGGCCGGAGGACAGGCCAACGGGGTAGGCCAGGCCGAAGGGTTGGCCATCGGGGCAGGCCAGGCCAGAGGATAAGCCAACGGGGCAGGCCAGGCCGAAGGATAGGCCATCGGGGCAGGCCAGGCCGGAGAGAAGGGCAGGGGGGTAGGTCAGCGGGGCAGTGTGCCCCTCAGTTTTCTGATGAGTGCCCAGCTGCCCTCCTGGAGGAGGTGGCAGCACGACGGGAGGTCCTTCTTCCGAAGGACGGGAGGCGGAGACCTCCCCACCTGACCAAACATGCATAGGAGGAGGTTGTCGAGAGTGTGAGCTCCCATGATGTGGTGAGGCACTCGGGAAGGGTGAGTACCATATTGTCTCAAGTCAGCCAATGCAGCCGTCACCCTTTCCCCCCAACCCCCCTCCCCTGGCAAGTCTGAGCACAGAAATGGCATTGAATCCCTCACGGTATGGATCCCTCGCTGGGTGTGACAGCAGAGATTGCCCACACCCAGTTCACTCTGAGAGGATTGAGCTAGGATGTGTTCTCCATCCGCAACATGTGTGATACTGACAGCCAGAATATAGAGTGGGGGTGAAAGTCAAGGGTCTGCACCTAGGCAGAGTGGTGGAACTGTGAAGGATGTCTAAGTCAGGGTGCTAACATGCTGGGAGGGCAGCTTCCATCTGCTGGTGTTTGCTCTCCGTGTGCTTGTGCCTCCTTGCTGAGCAAAGTGACGCCTTGTGGTGCCACAGGTGAAGGAGGCAGCATCTGGGAAATTGGGGGGGGTGGGGTGGTGCTCAGCCCTGGCTTGTTTAGGTGACTGTGCGGCAGCTGCAGGATGACGAAGAACTGGAGTCCTGAAATGTCCCACTCAGGCTGGGTTGGCAGAGATGTGATGGGAATTCAGGTGCAGGCTGGACTGGTCAATGCTCCTCTCTCCTTTTCAGGAAAATACTGTGCACAATGCGTTGGAACGAATGAAGACTGGTGGAGGGCAGGCCCAGTTGGCCATCCTAACAGCTTTCAAGCAGCAGGCCATGGATCTGGAGAGTCGCCATGCCCCTAGGTCCACCAGTGGCGGTGAGGTTGGGTGCCACAGGGAGATATGTTTGGCGAGCACTCAGGTCACCATGTGTGTCCCAGTAGCCATGGCACTGCTGAATGCTCCGTGATTGAAGTTTGCAACATGGGTTGACCATTGATTATGGAAGGATGAGCGCATAATGATCCGGGGGACAGGGACTCACATTGACATTGTCTCCACTTTAATTAATCAAATATTCTTTTTCTTCCTTTCAGCATCACTGGAGCAGGGCTGGGAGGAGGAGGCAGAGGGCCCACCTCTCACCCCTGAAGCCACCGAGCAAATGCACTCTCCAGCATCACACCATCTCAGCCAGGCAGGCACCAGTGCACATGGGCGGGAATGAGATATTTGACTAGTGTCTCAGGGCACGGCAGTGAGGGCACCTCGCACTCGCTTGAGGCCTTGGCAGAGACAAAGTGCCCATGGCATCACCAGTCAAAAGACAGCTGGGGACCAGGTACATGCACGGTCGATGGCTGATGATGTGCCTCTGGAGTCGTCCCTGAGGCAGCGAACGCTGGAAGTGCAGCAGGATATGTGGGAGGATCTGGCTCTCATAGGCAACTTTCACACTGAAACATCACATTCGCGACCCCACTCACCCCTCTTATCCCGCCTGTGGATGAGGTTTATACAAATGTCTCCTACCCGCCTACCCGTTGCACCCGTGCAATGACCTGAAGATCGTACGGGCTGCGAAAAATCGAGGTCAATTGCTGCCTCAAGGGCCTTAACTGGCCCGTTAATTGATGGTGGGCGCACAGCTGAACTTATAGTGCACCTGCCTTCCCACATATCGTGATGGCGCGTGGTGACGTTGGGACCACGACGTCAACGTGCATCATTTTACGCGTCAGCTTGTGGGGCCTGCCTCTGCACACCAACGGGAAAATTCTGCCCATGATGTTTTGGACACTCTGATGATAAGCCCCTTTCAAACTGGAGTCACCACATTGCCAGTGGTTTAAAGATTCTTTCCTGGGACGTGAGTGTTAATGGCAAGGCCAGCCTTTATTGCCCATCCCTAATTGCCCTTGAAAGGGTGGTGAAGAGCCACCTTCTTGAACTGCACAGTGCTGTGAGGGAGTGTCAGGATTTTGACTTAGCGACAGTGAAGGAATGGCAATATATTTCCAAAGTCAGGGTGGTGTGTGGCCTGGAGGGGAACTTGCAGGTGGTGGTGTTCCCATGTATCTGCAGCCCTTGTCCTTTTGGGTGGTAGTGGTTGTGAGTTTGGAAAATGGTGTCTAAGGAGCCTTGGTGAGTTGCTGCAGTGCACCTTGTAGATGATACACACTGCTGCTACCGTGTAGCAATGGTGGAGGGAGTGAATGCTGAAGGTTATGGGTGGTGTGCTAATCAAGCAGGCTTCTTGAGTGTTGTTGGAGCTGTGCTCATCCAGGCAAGTGGAGAGTATTCCATCACACTCCTGACTTGTGTCTTGTTGCTGGTGAAGTCAAGAAGTGAGTTACTTTCTCAGAATCCCCTGCTCTTGTAGCCACTGTATTTATATGGCTAGTTCCTGTAAGTTTCTGGTCAATGATAACCCCAAAATGTTGTTGGTGGGGGATTCAGCAATGATAATGCCATTGAATGCAAAAGGGGGGTGGGGCAGGAGATAAATGCTTTGTTGTTGCATATGGTCATTGCCTGGCACTTCTGTGGTGCAAATATTACTTGCCACAGTACAAAACTGATGTTGTCTAGGTCTTGCTGCATATGGACACAGATTGCTTCAGTATCTGTGGAGTTGCAATAGTACTAAACACTATGCAATCATCAGCGAATATTCCATCTGACCTTATAATGGAAGGAAGGTCATTGATGAAGCAGTGAAGATGGTTGGGCCTAGGACACTACCCAGAGGAACTCCTGAGGTGATCTCCTGGGGCTGAGATGATTGACCGCCAACAGCCACAACCATCAAGGTGGTTAGGCAAATCATCCCATTTTGAGTCAGTTATTGCCTCAGATGAGAGAGTTGAAAATCAACAGCCATCTGTTGGAGAGGCCTGGAAAACAATGACCCAACATTCCAGTGGATGGTGTTTGATCCTGGGAGTGGTGGAGGGGCAGGGGGAGGTGGGTGATGTGAAGGTGTATGTAGATGTGGGAAGGTTGGGGGGTTAGGTGGGGGGCAGGAGCAAATTGTCTGCACTTCCTGGAGCATTATGAAGTTGTGCATCTCGAGCGCTGATGGTCTGTACTAGGGGAAGATAATATATTCAATCTCAGATGGTCAAGTGCCAATACAGCCAGAGCAAATCAAAATCTTGGCCCTTCTGAAGCAGAAGAATTCCCATCCATAGTGATAAAGTACATCATAATTAAATGCGTGCAGCACTAAGTCAACTTATCTCCTGCCTCACTGGCTCGTTGTAGTAGCTCCTTGCTTTACGCCAAGTCCCAATCCAGAACTTGAACACTCAACCCGAAAGGCATACTCCTACTACTAATTTGTATGCTTGCATGTGAATCCAGACTGAAACAACAGGGAGTGCTGTAATGGCATTAATGCTTTTCTTTGGCAACTCACTAAACCAAGGTTCCATTGACCTATTATGCCAGTTTGGGGAGCTTTCACAAAGAGCAGAGTGTTGCCTCTGGTAAATCAACATCATCAAAAATAAAACAGGACTTATCTTGTTGCTGCTCACTGGACAGAAAATTAATAAGGCCAGTACAAAAAAGCAAAGCTCATTTCTGGAGTGATAGAATTAAGAATGGAAGCCAAGTTAAAGATATATATATATATATGGTTCGACCACAACTGGAGGGCTGTGTTCAGTTCTGACCCTGATATTATGATAGGGCACAGAGGCACTGGAGAAGGTGCAAAACAAAAAAACCTCTTTAAAATTATGCTAGGGTTTAATAGAGTAGATACAGAAATTGTTTCCAGTTGTGGGGTGGTGGTGGGAGGAGACCCCAAAACTAGCAGCATTAAATATAAGGCATTAGTAAATCAAATTGGAAATTAAGGAGAAATTTATTTAGCCAGAGCATGGCTACAAGAAGCTGAAGAGGAACCCTGAATTAAAAGGGAAGCTAAATAAACATTTAAGAGAGAAAGGAATAGAAGGCTGTAGTGTTAGAATTAGATGAAGACAGGTGGGAGGAGTCTTGGGCAAAGCACAAATACCAACACTGATGAGTCAGGTTGAATGCCTTGTATCTGTGCCGTTAAGTCTATGTAATTCTATACAATTATAAGCTTGCTTTCTTTCCTTTAGAAAAGGCATCAATGCCATCTAGTGGGCACTGTATACAAAGCAGTTTTCAATCAACTGCTGGTGAGGTTCGAAAATTCAGCTTGATGGAACACAGATAAGGTGCTCATAGTTAAACACGTCACCAGTGGTTAGTTTTAAAAACTTTTATCCAATGTTTAAATTCATATTTATTAGATTTTAATTGCATTTATATAACCTGTCAATTTAATGTGATCATCTAAATATCCACACCTTTCAAAACTATGTGAAGGACAAAATGCTCAAGTATTTGAGTATTAGGTTATATCTTT
The DNA here is from genome assembly GCF_017639515.1 of Carcharodon carcharias. Classification (NCBI taxonomy): domain Eukaryota; kingdom Metazoa; phylum Chordata; class Chondrichthyes; order Lamniformes; family Lamnidae; genus Carcharodon; species Carcharodon carcharias. Next base: position 47,737,288 of record NC_054487.1, on the reverse strand, counting down.
GCAGGCTGCCTGCTTCCCTATATCCTATAACTGACCAGAGCTGGAAAGGGAACACAAAGGCAACACTTCATTTGACAGCACACACCTGATTATTCAGCACCTGTGTAGGGTTTTGGTGAGACTACATCTGGAATACTATGTGCACTTTTCAGTCTCCACGTTTAAGAAAGGATATACTTGCATTGGAGGCAGTTCAGCAGATTGGTCCCTGGGATGAGGGGCTGAGTAAATTGGGTCTATGTTGTCTGGAGTTTAGAAGAACGAGAGATGATCTCGCTGAAACGTACAAGATTCTGAAGGGGCTTGATAGAGTGGATGCTGAGAGATTGTTTCCGCTGGTTGGGGAATCTAAAATGAGGGAGCACAGCCCAAGGATATGGAGCTGTTTATTCAGGATGGAGAGGAGGTGAAATTACTTACTTCAAAAGGGTTATGAATCTTTGGAATTCTCCATCCTAGAGGGTTGTGGACATTCCAGCATTGAATACATTGAAGGCTGGAATAGTTAGATTTTTGTGCTCTCAGGGAACCAAGGGACACAGGGAGCGGATGGGAAAGAAGTTGAAGCCCAAGATCAGCCATGATCGTATTGAATGGCAGATCAGTTTCAATGGACCATGTGGTCTACACATGCTCCTATTTCATGAAAGGATCGAGTTCTTCCCACAGATGGTGTTGGAAGATAAAACCTGCAGGGCGGGAGAGAACTGGACTGTTGGAATTGTTAATGAACAGACATTAGCAATATTTAATATGTTATTGCCACCTAATATACTATCCAGAGATGACATTTAGGTTCCCCAGAATAACCATTAGGGTTTCTTCAGCTAAGCCAATGGATGGTTTAAACCAACAGTATTCACTACACAGGCCGTATATGGCCCCAACTAGTCCTTTCTGCAGCCCGGTCACTGCCTCTCCCTCTTGCCACCTCCCTCCTGACCCTTCCACTAAATGCCCCTTGCTCCTTTCCTCCCTCTTGCTGCCCATCTTGAGCCCTTTTTCACAGCAAGGGTCCAGGAAAGGGAAGTGGCAAGCAAGAGAGAGTGGAGAAGGAAATGACAATTGAGAGGGAGGGGGTAAGCAGGAGAGAAGCAGCCGGAAGTCAAAAGTTAAGTTACTAAACACTAACTGTATACTCAGCATACTGAGACAGATTAGCGGAGCACTTTGTCTGTCCGCAAGCATGACCCAGACCTCCTTGTCGCTTGCCATTTCAACACTCCACTCGAACATTGCAGCAGGCCAAGAACGGACATGTGGGCATGAGAGCAGTGAAGCTCAACGCAAACTGGAGGAACATCTTCCGACTAGGCACTTTACAGCCTTCTGGATTTAACTTCAGACCGTGAACTCTCTTCTCTATCTTCACTCCTTTTTAAAAAAAAAAAACTTATTTTCATTCAATTTGTTTTACCCTTATATTAATCCTTTATCATTCACCCCCCCTCCCCTACCATGATACTTCTCTAAAGAAATAAATCATAATGAATCTATAGGTATTTTTAGTAGCCTGATTCAAACTTTCCCAATTGAGACTTTTTCTAGTGAATACTACTGGTGTAAACACAATACTGCTTTATTTTACCATTACTTACTGGAAATAACCTGCATTGACAAGGGAAACCAAAGCAACAGGCCAAACGTCTCTGCTTCTGACCAGCATGGTCTCAAGAATGTATTGAAATGGCATTTCTAAATAATTTATATGCTATCATATAGAATAACAGCTTGTTTCTATAATATATATTAAGCAGCACCTTGAATGCAGTACAACTTTCCTAGGTGCTTCACAGGAGTGAAGTTTTTAAAAAAATTGACATTGATCCAAAAGGAGACATTAGTAGGTGACCAAAAGCTTAGACAATGAGGTAGATTTTAATGAGTGTCTTGGAAAAGAGAGAGATGAAGAAACAGAGGCTTAGGGAGGGAATTCCAGAGTTTAGCTTCTAGAAAGCTGAAGTCATGGTCATGGAAGTCAGAGATGCACAAGAGGCCAGAATTGGAGGAACACAGGTTCTGGGAGGATCGTAGGGCTGGAGGAGATATTATATTCACATTTTATATCAGATTAAGTTACATCTAATCCAAATGGATTTTTATTGCTTCTAGAATTATTTCCCACTTGTGCATAATTACCTCAATCCCAAGATTCATAATCTCTTGCTAGATATTTATATTTCATAAATTTATCTTTTAATTTAGCAAGAATCTATCCTGACTTACTTATTTTGTCTGCATTTACATTCCACAACCCTCCCCCCAGACAATTAAATTAGGTTAGAGAAATCTCCCATTATCTATCACAACAGAACTGACACCAGTCTGTACCCCACCCCCCCCACCCCAACACTGCACCACTGTCCCCAATCTCTCTCTGGTGGATAACAGACATTTACAAGAAACAGAGTTCCTAAATGTTGGCCTTACACATATAGTAAGACAGCTTCTGCATGGGAATGAAGACAGGTGACAAAATTATCATGGGAGCTTTATTTAACAAAACGAGAGATGAAATCCAAATATAACTACATTTTACAAGCTTTGACAAAAATTCTGGCAAATAGCATCTCTAGGCCATCTTCCAATGGATTATCCTTCATTTCTAAAGGTGCAGGGAATTTTAACTCTCAGCTGAGATTCTGGCCAGGGGAATGGTAGTGAGAGGTCCAGATGATTTTAACAGTTGGACCTCAATAACTGACTTCCAGATCAGAAAAGACTGAAGTCAGCAGAAGGAGATGGGAGAACCCCTAGTCATTTGAATCCCACAACAGGAGAGAAATAAACTTGAGACACCTTTTCTCTGATCAGTCACGCAATGTTATAATGGCTTCTTCACTCAGGCCCATGTGATTTGGGTACCCTGATGTTATAAAGTACTTTATACAAGTCCATGGGCAGAATTTATTCAATGCCACAGGTCCTGGTGGTGGTGGGGGGCATTGCCAGTTGTATGCAATTGGCCATTTAACAGGATGGGGTCACTGGGCCCAGCCAATCAAGTGCTAGGGGTAGGCAGGAAGCCACCAATTCCAGCTTCAGGTGATGTGAGGGCAGGTGGTGCTGCCACTTTTAAATGGTATCCAGACCTCAATACAGAGTGAATGAAGCTTCTGGATCACTACCTTATGGACCCTGAACAGCTTTCATAATTTTTGTTGCTGCTGCAGCATTGGTGCCTCTGCTCTGCTCCTCCTCCACTCAGGGGTCCAGGAGGACTGGGTGGATGAGTCCCATGTCTGTTTGTTCTTTTTACTGGTTACTGCCCTTGGATGAGATGTCCTTTGGTGGGTCCCTGGTCTTCCTGATCACCTGGTGCTTGCACTCAGTCTGTTTACCTCACAGAGGCAACATCTGAAGGCGGTCCTTCAACTGTGTGATTGTGATGGTCTCCTCTTCCCTTTCGGCAAAAATTTCCACTCCAATGGAAGGTAATTTCACAATGTGGTAGAATCCAGGCAAGGCCTCATGTTCCAAAGGGGAGGTCAACCAGAGGGCTGCACATTTAATTACATACAAATGAGACAAATACCTCTATCTAGCACATTTGGCTTCCTACTGCTTGCAAATGGAATCACTGCCTTCCTGTCACCAACATAATGCAGCCCAGAGTTCCTGGCATCAGGCTTCAAACTCCCCCCTACTCTAAAATATAAAATTATATTTAACACCCTTGCAGAACGTTGTCATTTGGACTTTTCTTAGAGTTATCAGTCAGTTTCCACGAGACTCTGGTTCATTTTTCAGCTGTTCCAAACTCCATAGGTGATTTGATGCATTAGGAGTCCATGATCACTCACCACCACAGTGTAAGCTAGCTCAAGAAACAAGTCTGGTAAAGTGTAAGGCATTGCCATCGTTTAGGAAAGCATTTGTATAACTTGACACCTGGGTTTCTTGCAGTCAGTCAATATATTCTTCTTTCATTAACTTTGCCTGGAAGGAGAGAAATAGAATGGTTATTTAATGACAATACACATGAACTATTAGGATCAAAGATAAAAACAGTTCTGAAATATGAGTAAATATTAGGGGAATAATAGATAAAAAGGGGGGGAAAATCCTGAGGGGTCAGTCCTGTGGTATGATGCAATCAATATAGACAATGCCAGTGCCTGGGAAAGGTAGCCATAGAGGAAAAACCCAAGCCAATGAAATTTTTCAACAAAAAAAGTAAACATGTACTTGTACATTTCGATCATTAGGAAATAGCAATCGTTTAAGTTATATTGGTATTTGTGGGTGTTAGGAATGAGTTTTAACTTTAATGTTTAAGTTTGATTTGTATGTCTGGGTCAGTGCGTTTTTTAAAATTATTCATTCATGGGATGTGGGGTGTCACTGGCTAGGCCATCACTTATTACCCTTCCCAGTTGCCCTTGAGAAAGGGGTGGTGAGCTGCCTTCTTGAACCACTGCAGTCCATGTGTTGTAGGTATATCCACAGTGCTGTTAGGGAGGGAGTTCCAGGATTTTGACCCAGCAACAGTAAAGGAACAGTGATATATTTCCAAGTCAGGATGGTGAAGTCAGGATGGTGAGTGACTTGGAGGGGAACTTCCAGGTGTTGGTGTTCCCATCTATTTGCAACTCTCGTCCTTCTAGATGGAGTGGTCGTGGGTTTGGAAGGTGCTGTCTAAGGAGTTAAGCAAGGCCAAATTGAGCTGTAGTTTCACTTTAAAAAGGTGCCTGTGCTTTTAATGAGTTACACAACTAAGTTTAGTAAAGCAAACATGTTAAAAAAAACCTGGGCTATTGCCTAGCAACAGGGATCCAGAGGGGCAGATCCCTCCCACAGACAAGAAACTAGAAACAGCAGTTTGATTTGGAAGCTGTTTGAGTTCAGTTAGTTTTGAAGACAGCTGCCAGGAGACTGGAGCAAAAAGGGGACAGCTAGCCAGTCCCAAGCTAAAGAAAAGACCCCACAATCCAGGGGAGTGGAACAGGGGAATGTCCCAAGCACACCTTCTAGTCAAAGGAAGGACAGGAACATGGAAAAGGCCCTGTTAAGTGAAGTTATGAGTGAGGGGCAGAAAGAAAAGGCTCCGAGCTTCAGAGTTAGAGACAAAAGCTGCAGAAAGCAGATTTAAAGTGTGAGCAGCTTACAAGAGGCCAGGAGGTCCAAAGAGAAAATGGAAGATCTGTAACTCTTTGTTATGGGCATGTGAAGCAGTGATACTGTTGACTGCTGAGTTGGAGAGAGAGGGTATGCATGGAAGAAAGCTTAAATGCTATGTGACCACCCAGGGGAGAGGAACATTAGGAGAGTTTGAAACCTTGGAGATGAGTCCTTGCAGAACACGTCTAAATGGAAGTGAGTGTCAGTTTGGGAGAAGATTCTAAAAGTGAGCAGAGATTGGAAACCCTCATCCAAAAGACTGGTTGGCTCATGGTGAGACAAGCATCTGGGGGGGGGGGGGGGGGGGGGGGGGAGTTGAGGAGAGATCCATAGCATTAGTTTGAGGTGGCATATGTCACCTGAAGTCACATGCAGACCAGACCAGGTAAGGACAGCAGATTTACTTCCCTAAAAAGGACAATAGTGAACCAGATGTGTTTTACAAAAATCAGCAATGGTTTTGTGGTCATTTTCAGATTTTAACACTAGATTTTCACCATTTGCCATGGTGGGATTCAAACCTAGGTCCTAAGAGGATTACCCTGGGTCTCTGGAATACCAGTCCAGTGACAATGCCACCACATTCCCCATGTTTTACTCTTTCGCTAAAAGTTCATTAGCTGATTCTGGTGACTGTTTAGTAGCCACTCTCCATGTATTTAAACAAACTAAAACTTGAATTTCACCATGCAAGCGTGAAAAGGAAGGAATTATAGAAAGAACCATTCAAAAGCCATGTCCATTAACTCTGTAGATTTATGTAGTTCCAAGCCTTTCCTCTACATCTCACCAACTGTCCTAAAGTTGAGCTACACAGAGGATTAGCAATATTCTCTACATTATTTGCCTAAGTGCTCTGACCTTCATTGATACAGAAAAACTGCTCTCCCAGAATCCCCAATTTAAGTCCGAGTACAGTTGCATGGACACCAGTCACTATCCTGTACTTCAGTCAAGTGTACAATCTATGTGTGAGCATCAATTCAATAAAGGGCAAGCCTGATATTCTCCTCTTCATCTGATGTCCACACAAGCACTTACAATCTAAGTTATCAACGTGTTACTTGTCAAACCAGCTTGTAGTAGGGCACTGTATGCTGCACTGCAAATTGACATTAGTGTGGGACTCTGCCCATGTGGTTTTATCTCCTAACCTTGATTTCTTGCATTCACTATTAACAATTGCTTTATATTAGTAACAGGAAGTGAATTCTGAGGTTATATACACATGTAGCCTTGCAAAACGCCATAGAAAATAAACTATCAGTATATATTATTTAAAATATTGCATTGTAAAGTGATAAGTGACTGTAAACAAGCTCTACAGATTCAAGGGATTGGGGAATGTAGATAACACTGGTATCTGGAAATTCCTTTAATGAAAAGAACCATCCCAAAAATAATTCATAAGAGATCTAGAATATGGTTGAAATAAAAAGTTGGGGAGGTGACTGAAGGCATAATTAAAGAGCCAGGTTTGGGTGGAAAGGCTTAAGTAGACTTGAAGAAGAGAATCCCAGAGTGCAGTTATTAATGATGGCTAATAACTTTGAAGTAGAAAGAAAGTAGGTCAAACTACTAGGAGCAGGGGAATTAGATAGAACGTTGGGTTGGATCAGACTGTAGAAATGGGGTGAAACAAGGTCATGGAAAGATTTATACAGTAGAAGAAAATAGAGGGATTTTAAAAATAATAAAAGGTGATCAAATACAAAGTGAGCTATTTAATGGTGATTCATGGACAAATGCAAGTTTATGCCAGCCAGTTAATTATACTGTAAAAATGACATGTTTATTCATCAAGCAGAAAAAAATTATATTTTGATGGATTTGCTGCATCAACTTACCCACCCTCCTTTCTGTGTGACCCAGGCAGTGTAGTTATCCTGCAAATATTTTGTTCCAAAACCCATAATTTGAGTCATTGGGTGATTACCAACAGCTGCAAATCTAGTGGTTGCATGTACGACAAAAGCAATCTTCTTCAGCTTCCTTTCTGTTTCACTCTCTACTTCAGAATTTATTTCTGCAGGCAAGGCTACTTCAAGAACAGAATCCATAACTTTTTTAAAAATGGTAAGTGATGGCTTTTCACCAAGTAGTCTGGTAAAGGTGGGGTCTTTTTTAATCTATTTCAACAGATGAAAGCAAGGAAATCATTTATGCAAGCAGGGAAAAAAATCTTGTCTCATTAGACATTCGCAACATAACAGGAATAATTTAATTGAATTACTTCTTCATCTATAGAGTCTCCTTCAGTTGTCAAGAGTGCAATAATCCAGTCTATCGTTTTCTGATCATCCCCTATAAAACAAATTAAATTATTTCTCAGGCAAAAATAACATTTTTGAAAGATCTTCATTCTTGTTAACTACTTACCAGTAGCATCAACTTCTAAACTGTAAGAACGAATCACCCCAACGGTATTCTTCTGCTGCTTCGCATTCATAATCTTCTGCAACATTTCAGCAACCTCATTAGCAGAAGGCATTGATTCTGCAATAGGAGTTACAAATTAAAGTTTAAGACCACATAGCTTCCAAATTGTTTTTAGTATTGCATCTGGGTCTTTCAGAAATGGCCCAAGCACTTCACATATAAAAATGAATTATATTAAAATGCGGTTCCTGTTATGTGGGTAAATGGCAGCCATTCTGTGCATCTAAGGAATCAGTTTGAACAACTTTTGATTCAAAAGATAGATACTAAAAGTTATCCTTCTGTAATTCACTTTCTGCTAGTCGACAAGTCAGTCTAATTTCATCCAAAAGTTTTTGCACCATGGCACAGATAAATATTTTTTGGTTGCTTGTGTTGCCGTGGCTGACTGCCATCTTTTTTTACTTTTAAAATGACCAGCAAATAACTTAACTGTGCCACCATTTTTAGAGTCACTAGAAATTGCCTATCTAGCACTTGCATTTGTCACTAAGCTGGAGTAGGTGCTCCACATTACTATAATTAACCCAAATGAGTTTTGCAGAAAAAGTGTTCAAGTGACCCTCTAGTTAGATAAGAATTAAGCACATAACAGACCACTTACATCAGTCAATTACCTGATGTGACTTTTTATTGCAAAAGGGTGACAAATCTAATTTGGACCCATTGGTCTTAAATCAATTACTAGAATAATGGAATTAATTGGCATGAACAAACTTGATAATCTGTAATGGTAATAGTGCATAATGGTTTAACAATTGCAGAAACAAGGAGCTACTTAGAACCAACTGCCTTTATTTTAGTCATTTGGTAGTAAGGAGCTGGGCTGCAAAAGATTGGCATCTAACAGTTTCCTGGTACATTCTTCATGGCAACACCTCTAGCAATCAGAGTCCATTTGCCAACCAATTAACACTCTTCTCCTGCAGTAAAAATTGTTGTTCCCTTTACTATTGGTATTCTTGCAAAATGTCCTGATAAGATGAAAAACATGTTTCTTTTTTCAGTAATGCCTTGATTTTCTTTGAGGACATCCCAAATGTTTAAAATTATATTACATTGAGATTTATTTATTTTTATTTTAAAAACAGACAGCTGATAAAAGTTCATGAGACTTGCTGCTTTCCACAAATTTCAGATAATACGGAACATCCCCAAAGGAGGAATTACTGTAGTGTATAAACTGTCTTCCCAGGCCAATAGTTTTATACCATAAAACCCAGCCCGCTATGAAGCGCACAGGCACAAGCAGTCCTATATTACACATACAAGAGGAAAGAACATTTTGAACTGTGTTGCACTTTTAAGTCCTAAAACAAATAACCTTGGCAACAGAAAGTAACATGGGAGGCTTCACCAAAGATGGTGGCAGATTGCAGTTCCCTTGTGTCCTGGCAGTTACAACACATCACTTAAATTTTCTTTCCTGTGTTTTGACAAATCCATGCCAAATTTATTTCCTCCCTTCCTCACCTCAATGCAATGGATATCGATAACCTTCAAGGATGTACCAAGTGGCAATGTTCAGTATGAGCCTTTAGGTTGGTTGTGAAAAAGCTATTTGACCAAGGGAAATATCCAGGTCCACCTTGGGTCTTTCCTCCCTGACACCACCACACAGACGTATCCAACAAGGAAAGATAGTCCTGCCCAATTTTCTCCTCAGTAACTAAGGAATGTTTAGGCAAATATACTGTTCTTACTGCTCCTGGCTGAGGTTAACTAACTCAGCATAGACAAGGTTCAGCTTTAACTCTTTTGGTGCATAGCTGATCATGCCAAGGGATCCTATATGGTAAAGGAAATATACAAAGTATATGAGTAGCTTTGAACTGATGTATAATTAAAACTAGGTGGAGACTGCCTTAATTTACGACACACAAGGTTGCTGCACTTCATCCCAATGATTAAATGATACAGGTCAAAAATGCTCAAATTTAAAAAATGTTAGTTAGAAGTGGGAAAGGTGGAATAACAATGTTCCCACTCCTATTTACCCAGCAACCCTAGATGATGCTCGGTGGGTGCTGATGTCCTACATGCTCAACTTAGGCTCAAAAAGATTATGCTTTACCTGCCTGCCTCTCTCTCCCCTCTTTTAAAAGGAAATTACTTACTTACTATCATGCGTCAGAACACTCACCATATTCTGCTTCTGGAAAAGTGATTTTGTATGAAGATTTGAACATCATCTTGCCCTCTTCATCCATTCCTTGTTGTTCTACAAAAGAAGCTTTGCATTTTTCTGATTCTCCTCGTAAACATGGAATCCTTCTCCATATAGATTTCCTTCTGCCGCTGGATTTGCGAGCACAATTTCTCTCTTTTCCACCAGATTGGATTTTGCTTGTTTGCCTTAGTTCAACTTTTGCTTGTTGGTTTGAACCAACATTGTGTGCAGCACCCACATTGCTCCCTTCAACTGAAGGCTTGTCTGGTTTCCCGTTGCTAGCTTTAGGGGCTTTATCTATAGGCAAAGTCCTTTTTGCATAGGCCATCAACATTCTGAACTCAAAGCTGTCATCATCTGTGGAGTTGGAGTCCAACATGGAATTATCCTCAACTGCATCAGATGGACCCATGTTTTACCTATAAAAGATATTCAAGATGATTAAATACATTTATTATTCACAAACCTCACGTCTTCCCTAAGAAAATTAGTGGTTAGCATGTACAGAAAGAGGGGAATAAATTTATTGGGAATAATAATTTAACCTGTCACAGCAAAACATCATCAGATAACCTCCAAAGCTTCCCCAAGTCCATAGGGCCTGAGTTTATCATAAATGCAACATCAGCTTCTATTCAATTACAAAATGTAAGTATAAATGCATTTCAGAAGGCTTCAAATTTACGTTTTAAAATAAATGGTCTTGATCACCAATACGCACATATAAAATTCTGCATATATACACACGTAGGATTTACAATTATGTACAACTGCCGCCTTCTAACAACGTCTCAAATCCCTGGCAGAGTCAGGTTTTCCTTCCAGTCCAGTTCTGGCTAGCTACTCTTCGCCTTTGTTTCACTTTCGTTTTTTTCTTACACTTCCTTGTTCCTCCATCTATTTGGGATTCCCATTTCACAAAGCTCCCAAGTTTGTGCAGTGGGCCTCAATCAGGCATTCAGCATTAAACAGCCGAGTTGCAGCTTACCCCTTCAGAATTAAAAAGCTGCAATCGACTGGCAAACACGTTGTTACATATAGAATTCACTGAACTGAGAAATAATTATTTAAGAGTTTTACAATACAACCGAAAAAGTGGTCGACTGATTATTTGACCAGACTGAACCCATCTTACGCCTTCCTTACAATAAAACATTGAAAACAATTCACATTTTTTCAAATGACCGCAAGCTTATGCTACAGCAAAAAAAAAACACACATTAGGCAGTATTCAGTGGTAATTTAGAGAAAATTACTCATTACACAACGAAACGGATTCTGGATTTGGTATCTGGATTCATTAAGCCCATTTGTGAATCACTTTGTCATTTTGTCTTATTAAATTGCCATGTACAGAATATTGATGTAAAGTAGTAACCTTGAGAAAGTATAGCTAAGCAACGATTAGATATCAGGTACCTGAAAACTTCAGAACAGCGGAGTTGCAGCTTACCCCTTCAGAAATAAAAAGTTCCAATCGACCGGTAAAAACGTTGCTACACATATAGAGTTTACTGAACTTTTAAAAAATTGTTTGAGTTTTACAATAAAACCCACTGTTAAGAAAAGCCTGGCAGAAAACACGATCACTATTATTGTAATGTGAAAGAGAAACAAACAAAAACATCACTACTAAAACTCCCGTTGCACTTACAGCGAGTGTGGTTACACCGCAACTTCAGCTTAAGGAAACAATCTTGGAATTTCTTGGTGGAAATTTATCTCGGAAACTAAATTTAACACTGAAGAGCATTTGATCTATAAGCAAAGGACCAAGTCACTGCATTTTAACAACTCGGCAATTCATTTCGTATTGAAAAAAATGGATCTTATCAGATGTGGTTTTTTTTGGCAACATTTCTCCCTTCGGGTCACCCCAAGCTCAGGCTGTTAAAATATCCGTAGAAATGTGAGGGTAAATTCAAGCAATCTCATCGGTTTAAGAAAACCGTGTGTCCAATGCGTGTCGTTGTAACTTGTTTCCGTGTACTTGAGTGGAATTTAGCTTTTCTTATTCTGCGAGAACCTATTGGCAGGACAAACGTTCTCAGATACACTCATGACTGTGTAGGCGGCCACGGCAAATCACTATATTGCTGACCAGCTCTACCGATATCACGAGTTATGAGCTTGACTAACAAGCGTGGGCAATTGGATGCAGAATTCAAACACAAGAGACAATTAGACAAGCTTGTGATTGCTAGTTAGGCCCAAGAGTTGCGTGGCGATTCCATCCTAAATAGTATCAATGATTCAGCTCTAGGCTGAGTACAGAATAAGGCTGTGACTAGCCAAGTGGTTATGGTAAAACAAAAACAGAATTACCTGGAAAAGCTCAGCAGGTCTGGCAGCATCGGCGGATATGGTACTGGGTTTGTAACCCCAAGATCAAGAGTTCAAATCTCACAATGGTAAACTATGAAACAATGTAACTTCATCTGAAATATTTAAGTGGCTTGCTAAATATCTCGGAAGACAATACTGGGATATCCTGTCCTGCTCTTCTCGACCAAAATTGTTCATTTTTTTAGGGTCATCCTGAAACACATTGATAAACTCGGCTTCTCTTCACTTTAAAAAACAACTTCTTAGATGCCTCTCCCCAGCCCTCCTCACATACAACAAGAAATTGGGGGGACTTATGGGTTTCTTTGTTACAAAGATTGAGACTATCCAATCATTTGCCTCCCTGCTCCTAGCCCACCAGGTCAAATATCTCCAAAGGTTCTTCTTTCCCCTAGCCCTGAAATTACCCCTGTTTTAGTTTTGCTCCTATCTCCTTCATGCCCTTCCTGAGCTCAGCTTGTCCGTGAGACCCAGCTCATGTTCACCCAAACCTATTCCCACTGGCTACCCAGTTTCCCTCTCTGGCTCCCATGTTAGCTGATAATGTTCACAATTCCCTCTCCCCTTCAAATCTGCCATCATCACACCCCCTCCTCAAAAAACCCAACCTTGACCCCTTTACCCTTGCAAGCCACCACCCCATGTTCAAATTTCCTTTCCTCTCTAGTGTTCCTGAATGTGTTTTGCCTTCAAAATCTCTGCCCACCTTTACTGTAACTCATATTTGAACCGCTCTGATCAGCTTTCTGCCCTATCATAACACTGAAATGGACCTTCTCAAAGTCACAAATAACACTCCATGTGACTGATGATGGTCATCTATTCCATGTCTTTCTCAACTGGTCTGTAGCCTTTGACATGTTGACCGCACCATCCTCCTCCAAGGCCTCTCCTCTCCAGCCAGGTAGAAATGCCCTTGCCTAGTTCGATTTTTATCATTTTTGTCATCGCTCAAGCAGGACCTGCAATGGCTTCTTGTCCTTCAATCACACTATTACCAATGGTGTTCCCCCAAGAATCTATCTTGACCTCCTGCTATTTTTCACCTGCATGCTTCCTCCTTGGTAACATCATCTGAAAAGAGCCAGCTGCACATTTACACTGACAACACCCAGCTCCACCTCACTGCCACCTCTTTTGATATCTTCACCGTCCTTGATTTGTCATACTGTTTGATATCCAGTCCTGGATGAGCAGAAATTTCCTCTGAATAAATACTGGGGGAAGCCTTTGGTCCCAGCCATTAACCATTTCCTAGTCACTGACTCCATTCCTCTCCCTGCTCTCTGCCTGGAACTCAACTAGACAGTTCACAGACCTATTTGACCTTGGAATGAACTTCCGTCACACATCCACTCCAAGGTCATCTGCTTCTACTTTGCTATCTCCGTCCCTGCCTCAGCTCATTTACAGCTAAAACGCTCAACTATACCTTTGTTATCTCTAGACTTGACTATGCCAATGCTTCTGACTGGCCTCCCATCTTCTACTCTTCATAATTTGAGTTCATCCAAAACTGCTCTCCATATCCTCACTCATACCAAGACCCATTCATCCATCACACATGTTTGATTTTAATCGCTCCACCATTGATGGCTGAATGGTCAGCTATGTGGGCCCTAGGCTTTGGACCCTTGGACAATGGAGAGGCCATGATTCTCTCTCTCCCTCTCTCCTTTGAAACCTGCCTCTGACCAAGTTGTCCTAATAGCTCCTTATGTGACTCAGTGTCAAATTTTGTTTGATAACACTCCTGTAAAACACCTTGGGGCGTTTTGCTACCTTCAAGGTGGTATATAAATGAAAGTTATTGTTATAGGTTAGGCTTGTTCTACTTTTTATGGGAAAAAATATCATCCACATTGTCAGGTAAAATGGCAGCATTATGGCAGCATTATGGCTGCGTTGGAACAGCTTAGATAAGGAGCTAACTTATTGTGGTGCGCAGGTGTTCAGCACTAAAGCTAAGATGTTATCAATGCTCATAGCATTTTCTGCATTTAATGTAGTCATCCATTTTATAAAGTTACATGAAGAGAACTGAACACTTGCCGCATGATGGTGGGGACTGAGTAGAATTGTTCCCTGAGCATTTTTAACTGAAAACACTTGCTACCACTTCAGCCTTGCTACTTGCTTCTCATGCTGGTCTCTGCCAGAATCAAAGATGAAAATCTTCAGTAATATTCCTCCTGATAGCTACCTGATTGCTCATCATCTTTCTTTACTGGATGTGGTAGAGTTACTGTTGTCACAACAATGGGCTACAGCCCCGAACAACTTACAGGCATGTTGAACTTTTTAAGGAAGATGTGTTTTTTTCTAAAAAGACACTGAGTAGACACTGTGTTGGCTGAGAAGGTAAAGTCACCACTTACTGGAAAATTCCCATGTGGATTAGACTTGACCAACTAATCCTGAGAGAACATTGAATACCGCACCACAAACGGTGTCAAGGCCTACTTCAGATAGAGACACTTGAAGAGATGAAATGCAAAAGGCTGAACTTTAATTTTCTGTGGCTGCGGAGACAATGGGGACTGATTGCTACATCTCAGAATGTAGATATGGTCTGAGTTGAAAGAAAACAGACACTGGGTGAAATACATGCTTGTTTTTTTTCCCTTCCAGGAATGCACAAGGAAATGAATTAAAAAGCTAGTTGCAGACCTGATCTGACTGTGCTGATGTTCTAGTGTGCTGTGAGAGTCACAGCAGAAGTAATTCAACTAGGCACCCCAACAGCTTGCAGGCAAAAATCCCCCTCTCTTTCTCTTTTTATCTCTTTTGCCCCCTCTCTTGCTCGCTCACCCCCTCGCCCGCTCGCTCGCCCCCCCTCACCCACCCGCTCACCCCCTCGCTCGCCTGCTCGCCCCCTTGCTCGCACCCTTTCCCGCTCACTCGCACCCTCGCCCGCCCGTTCGCCCCCTCATTTGCCCCCTTGCCCGTCCGCTTGCCCCCTCGCCTGCTTACTCAACCCCTCACTCGCCTCCTCGCCCACCCCCTCGCCCACCCCATCGCCCCCACACCCGCCCCCTAGCCTGCTTGCCCTCCCTCTCGCCTGCTGGCCTGCCCCCTCGCTCGCCCGCTCGCTTGCCCCCTCGCCCACCCGCTCGCCCCCTCGCCTGCCCGCTTGCCTCCTCGCTCGCCTCCTCGCCCACTTGCTCACCCCCTCGCCCGCTCACTCGCCCCCTCACTCGCTCACTCTCTCTTTCTCTCTTTCTGCTGCTGAAAGCAAGTCAGCAAAACTACAATCAAAAAAAGGAAATATGACAGCTTCTTCAGTGTCTCCAAACCAACTGCTAATCTGCCAAAGTCAGCTCTACTAGAATCACCCAATTTAATGACCACAATGTTTCGCCATCTACTCCTCATTGACGTGCCAAAGACTGAAGAAATGGATAAGGGAGCAGTGGAAAGATTAAAATTGGAACTGCGGAAATTAGAATTTCGGGAAAGAGGGAGAAGGGAAGAAGAGGAAGCTTTCCAAAGAGAACAGAAAGAGAGACAGGAAAGGGAAAGAGAGGAAGCTTTCCAAAGAAGACTGTACGAACTGGAACGAGAGCCTCCAAGGCATCCTGTTAAATAATACTCCTGAGCAGTCGGGAAAAATCACTTGATTCAAAAGAAGCTGAGAAGCCTAGAGGAAGCCAGCCGGGATCTGTAGGAATACAGGGAACCCAGAAGCAAGGGCTCCTTGCAATCAAAGAGGCAGAGAACACAGCCAAAGTCTGCAGAGAAGCAGAGAGCTAGAGAGTGATCAGGGGCCCAGCAAGGATTGAAATAGTTAATAAACAGCTTCTTGAATTTGGAAAGGCCAAGGTTATGTCTGAAAAGTTAATGATGGTCCAGAAGAGACCAGTGGAATTTAAAACAGGCAAAGAGGAAGATCTGGAAATTGAGTTAGTAGGTACATTTTTTGCAGAATTAAACAGGGACCAAGGGAGTTCCAAGACAAGTAAGGAGACATTGACAGGGGTGCCACGCCAAGCTGCAGATCTACTGGAAGTGAAAAGGGCCAAGGACATGCCTGCAGAAGTATAAAAAAAACAAGGTAGAACCTGAGCAAGTTAAAAGGATCAAATCTAGACCAGCAGTAATAAAAGAGATCCATGAGGGACCTGTAAAAGTTTTTAAAAAACAGGATAGGAATAGGCCAATGATTTGTTTGGCAAACAGTTTCATGGCAGATTTGAATGGGGACAAGGGGAGTTCCCAAACAGAAGGATAGATAGTGAGGGAGATTCTTCACCGGACTGAAGAACCACAAGGGAGTACGGCAGGAGCCAAACATCCACTTGTAGGCGGTAATTTCCAGGAGATGTGAAACAGGTTAGGGACACACAAATTCCCAAGACAATGGAGAGTGCTATTGAACCAATGTTCTGTTTGCTGGATAGCTTCATGGCAGATTTAGATGGGGAGGGGATTTCCTAAACAGAGAAACTAATAGTGAGGGAGCTGCCTCACACAGTCAAAGAACCACATAGCAGAGCAGTAAAAGCTAGCTAGCCCCATGTGAGCCAGGGTATCCCAGAGGACCTGAGTATCCCAGAGGTCAGAGAAAATGGACCGGTCCACCCCTACAGTTGAGGAAGTCATTACCCCATGATCAAATCCACACTTGCCACCACCCAAAAGGCAGAGCAAGTGTTGCAATTAACTCCCAGGCAATCAAAATGGGTGGGCCATACACTGTTGACGAGCCGGGGGAAGATAAAAGACTGGCATAGGAGTGGCAAAGGTTGGAGGAGGTGCAGCCAATGAGGGGCTAGCAAAATCCATCTCTGTGGAGATAAATAGGGGCTGAATTTTGAAATTTGAGACACTGGGAGACTGGGACCCAAAGTAGGTCTGCAATGACTGGGCTATTATACAGGACAGGAAATGAACCGGAGTGTGTTCGAGCTGAAATTGACAATGTTTCTCAGTTTCTGTAAATTGCTTGAACCTATACTTGGGTCCTTGATGAGACAAAAAGTTGGCAGAAAGTAGTTTCAGTGTAACAAATGAAGAGGATTTATTAAATAAGAAAGCAATACTTGAAAAGCAGGTGATAGTTTATGAGTCACACGGCCTTTATACCCTGGAGCAACTCCTTTAATTTGGTTTGGTCTGGCTTCTTATTTTCTTTTCTCTTCAATCTTCTTTCTTTTGTGAATCTGTACAACTGTGTACTGGATTCTTTCAGAGAGCCCTTTTTATCTCTCTCTATGTCTGACATCCAGGATTTCCCCTAATATATTTGGTAAAAGCAATCAACTCACACCGCTTGTAACAATCAATATGATCAATGCACCATTTACAGTTACATCATTATACCATCAATATACAATCAATAGCTACATCCTGAACTACAATTAATAAAATCTATGGCATGCAAACGATTTAGAGTCTAAATTGTTCTTTGGTAACACAATTACAATTTAACAATACTGCCAAAAATATGCAAACAGCCTAGTCACATTGAATCATCCTTTACCTGTCTCTTATTGTTAATCTGTACCTTCCACAGTCATTTTAAACTGTTCTAATTTCCTTTTAATCATTCTGAATTGTCCCAACTTCTTAACCTTTGAGCAGAATCGTCTCAGATTTGCACTAAATGCAGTAGTGGACAGGAAAACAGTGTTTTATCCACCAGCCGCAATGGCAGCTTTCCACATTGTATCATCCCAAACCTGCTGAATTAATGAAGCATTCCCAGGATACATGCTGCTTCCATGGTGGGTGGGCTTCGATGTGCCTGCCATCACTTCGCTGCTTCACCACGCCAGGCACCACATTTAAAGTACAGCTGCACTCAGTGCTTCCAGCCCAGGACTGCAGCTAAGAAGACTGCAGCCCTCGAGCGCCTTTTGGACACTGTGGAGGGTCACTATGATCTCCTCTACCCAAGCTCTGGTCGCAGGAGGGGCAGCTACATTACCATTCCAGCTTGGTAGATGATGGCAGTGGTGGTCAGTGCCAATGCTGCACAGGAGAGTTTGGCCACCCAATGCAGAAAGAGGATGAATGATCTCATCTGTGCAGCCAGGGTAAGGCAATTATCTCATCACTCGAAACTCTCACACTCGAGCCCATCACATTCACTGGCATCTCACTCACTGCCAGCTCAAGGGACATTACCACTCACTATCTCACACACAAACCCTCACGTGTCCATCTGGCCTCATCTCCTCTGGTGACTTCCTCCTCAGCCCTCACCATCTTGAGGCCACTTGCACAGATCAATATGTGGCCCACACACATACTCTGGGATACCCTCCTTCCCCTGTACAGCTCTCTTCCTGTAGCCTCTTCCCTTGCCTGAGGCCACTTCTCCCTCTTCACCAAGCAAGACTGAGCCCTGTAGCCATTGAAAAGCCCCCCACATATGGCTGATCTGGTAGGTAGAGACCTACCCGTGAGCCTCCCGAAAAGCGATGTGGTGCTGTCTGTGAAGCCTGGCGCTGATGACCGTGAGTACTGACGGAAGCAAGGTAGACAAACAAACCTTGAAGTCCGGAGCGAATTGCAGCTTGCCAAGTGCATGCCTTCTATATGCTGTTGTGCTGTTGGGAAACACATTGGTGTGTTTTCCTGTCGACATGGTGGATGATCCAGTGGTGGGGGGATAAGTCCGGTGGGCTGGCCTTATAATGCTATGCTGACGTATTACAATGAGGAGCAAAACAAAAACAGAATTACCTGGAAAAACTCAGCAGGTCTGGCAGCATCGGTGGAGAAGAAAAGAGTTGACGTTTCGAGTCCTCATGACCCTTCAACAGAACTTGAGTTCGAGTCCAAGAAAGAGTTGAAATATAAGCTGGTTTAAGGTGTGGGGGGGGTGGGGGGTGGGGGGGGTGGGGGGGTGGAGAGAGAGAGAGAGAGAGAGAAGTGGAGGGGGTTGGTGTGGTTGTAGGGACAAACAAGCAGTGATAGAAGCAGATCATCAAAAGATGTCACAAACAACAGGACAAAAGAACACATAGGTGTTAAAGTTGGTGATATTATCTAAACGAATGTGCTAATTAAGAATGGATGGTAGGGCACTCAAGGTATAGCTCTAGTGGGGTGGGGAGAGCATAAAAGGTTTAAAAATATTTAAAAATAATGGAAATAGGTGGGAAAAGAAAAATCTATATAATTTATTGGAAAAAAAACAAAAGGAAGGGGGAAACAGAAAGGGGGTGAGGATGGAAGAGGGAGCTCAAGACCTAAAGTTGTTGAATTCAATATTCAGTCCAGAAGCCTTCCCTTCCTTGACCTCTCTGTCTCAATCTCTGGTGATAGACTGTCCACCAATATCCATTACAAACCCACCGACTCCCACAGCTACCTCGACTACAGCTGCTCACACCCCGCTTCCTGTAAGGACTCCATCCCATTCTCTCAGTTCCTTCGCCTCCGTCGCATCTGTTCCGATGATGCTACCTTCAAATACAGTTCCTCTGACATGTCCTCCTTCTTCCTTAACCGAGGTTTTCCACCCACGGTCATTGACAGGGCCCTCAACTGTGTCCGGCCCATCTCCCGTGCATCCGCCCTCACGCCTTCTCCTCCCTCCCAGAAACATGATAGGGTCCCCCTTGTCCTCACTTATCACCCTACCAGCCTCTGCATTCAAAGGATCATCCTCTGCCATTTCCGCCAACTCCAGCATGATGCCACCACCAAACACATCTTCCCTTCACCCCCCCCCCATCGGCATTCCGTAGGGATCGCTCCCTCCGGGACACCCTGGTCCACTCCTCCATCACCCCCTACACCTCAACCCCCTCCTATGGCACCACCCCATGCCCACGCAAAAGATGCAACACCTGCCCCTTCACTTCCTCTCTCCTCACTGTCCAAGGGCCCAAACACTCCTTTCAAGTGAAGCAGCATTTCACTTGCATTTCCCCCAACTTAGTCTACTGCATTCGTTGCTCCCAATGTGGTCTCCTCTACATTGGAGAGACCAAACGTAAACTGGGCAACCGCTTTGCAGAACACCTGCGGTCTGTCTGCAAGAATGACCCAAACCTCCCTGTCGCTTGCCATTTTAACACTCCACCCTGCTGTCTTGCCCACATGTCTATCCTTGGCTTGCTGCATTGTTCCAGTGAAGCCCAACGCAAACTGGAGGAACAACACCTCATCTTCCGACTAGGCACTTTACAGCCTTCCGGACTGAATATTGAGTTCAACAACTTTAGGTCTTGAGCTCCCTCCTCCATTCCCACCCCCTTTCTGTTTCCCCCTTCCTTTTGTTTTTTTTCCAATAAATTATATAGATTTTTCTTTTCCCACCTATTTCCATTATTTTTAAATATTTTTAAATCTTTTATGCTCTCCCCACCCCCACTAGAGCTATACCTTGAGTGTCCTACCATCCATTCTTAATTAGCACATTCGTTTAGATAATATCACCAAATTTAACACCTATGTGTTCTTTTGTCCTAAACAAAAACAAAAACAGAATTACCTGGAAAAACTCAGCAGGTCTGGCAGCATCGGCGGAGAAGAAAAGAGTTGACGTTTCGAGTCCTCATGACCCTTCGACAGAACTTGAGTTCGAGTCCAAGAAAGAGTTGAAATATAAGCTGGTTTAAGGTGTGTGTGTGGGGGGCGGAGAGATAGAGAGAGAGAGAGAGGTGGAGGGGGGGTGGTGTGGTTGTAGGGACAAACAAGCAGTGATAGAAGCAGATCATCAAAAGATGTCAACAACAATAATACAAAAGAACACATAGGTGTTAAAGTTAAAGTTGGTGATATTATCTAAACGAATGTGCGCATTAAGAATGGATGGTAGGGCACTCAAGGTATAGCTCCAGTGGGGGTGGGGAGAGCATAAAAGATGTAAAAAAAAATAAATAATTTTTTTTTCTTTTTCTCTTTTTATAATGGAAATAGGTGGGAAATAGGTGTTCTTTTGTCCTGTTGTTTGTGACATCTTTTGATGATCTGCTTCTATCACTGCTTGTTTGTCCCTACAACCACACCAACCCCCTCCATTTCTCTCTCTCTTTCTTCCACCCACCGCCCCCCCCCAACTCAAGTTCTGTCGAAGTGTCATGAGGACTCGAAATGTCAACTCTTTTCTTCTCTGCTGATGCTGCCAGACCTGCTGAGTTTTTCCAGGTAATTCTGTTTTTGTTTTGGATTTCCAGCATCCCCAGTTTTTTTGTTTTTATTACAATGAGGATCCTGATTTCTGATGGCGGGGAATGTGGCCCGACATCGGCGGGAGGAGTGGATGATCGCAAACTGGCCTCACGACGTCATGAAACCAATTTTTAGCCTTCTCGCCATATTGTGCACTCACGCCACTGAACACGCCCAATACCAGCGGGCACGGAAAATCCTGGCCTTTGTCTCTATAAATGTCTAGCTTCATACGACATGCTATCCCTAATCATTGGGTGCCATCATTTATTTACACCTAATCTAAACAATGCAAACAGCTCTTCACATACCATTAATTTAATTCTTTGCTTACCAAAGGTCTACACGAATATTTATAAGGTACAGTACCTTAAATTCATTGCGCAAGGTAAAATATATGTAAGAAATATTGTTTTTAATGTAGAGCACAAGAGTCTGGCCAAGAAAATATCAAATTAAGAGGCATATTAAATTCAGTTTCATAACTTGCTTTGGTGGAATTTGAATCCTCTGGATTGCTTGCATCACAATGATTTGGGCAATTGTGTTGAATATAATGCAAAAAGTAAGATATAAACAACAAGAAAAAAATGCAATATAAAACAAATGTAATAAAATCAAACATAAAAGTAAAAAGTGATATTTACCTTGCTGTGTCTGTCTAAACTGGTAAACAAATGAGATAGTTCAAGATCCAGTGTAGGTCCAATTTTTGTGCTATAAATGGTGTTTCATTTTGAAACGCTCAGAGCCAGCAGAGAATTAAGAAGATTTGTATTCAGTGTCAGAGCTTCATTCAAACCCAAGCCTCAGATGTGAAAAGGTAATGTGCTAACTCACTGCAGCATCCAGTTACTTCAGAGAATCTTACAAATCAGACAACGGGTGTGGAATTATAAAAGTTTAAAAATAAAATAGCCTTCTTCAAAATATTCAAATGTTCCAAAGCTCTAACCACACCTTGAGCTTTCTTGTTTTCTACAAAAGCTGTAAAAATATTTGTATTTACAACTGAGGGAAGTTTCTAAGTGAGTCCAACTTGTGGGAGCATTCAAGTGCAGTGAGCTTACACTTCTCGAGAATTTGTAATGACATTTTGTGAATCATTTTGACCTCTTAGATGAGCCATAAGAACATGAAAACATAGGAAATAGGAGGAGAAATAGGCCATTTGGCCCCTCGAGACTGCTCCACATTCAATCAGATCATGGCTGATTCGATTGTGGCCTTAACTCCACTTTCCTGCTGCCGATAACCTTTGACTCCCTTGTCAATCAAAATTCTGTCTAACTCAGGTGAACCAAAAAGAAAATTCAAAGGAACATCTTAATCATAATGCCACTGAAAGTTATGACTCACTGCAGCCTGGGAACAGTTCCAAGTAACTCAGTAAAGAATGTGTGCGGAAGGATTGCACAACAGGGAGAATTGAAATGCAAAGCACAGAAAGTCCAAAGTGTAATATAACTATGACACTGAAACTGATACTGGATTCTGGACTTTGGTTCTGGGCAATGCTAGCAGTATTTTGTGTTATTGTCTGGGGCGTGAAAATGACGTTTTAAATCAAACTGCTAAATGCCCACGTTAAAATAATGATCAAAAATAATTTAAACTTAAGTATCTAGTCTAGAAGTTCTAAAAAAAACCAATAGACTGTAAAATTATTCTTGTGTGATGATACATTAGCACGTAAACACAAATTTTCTAGAGTCTAACCAGGGGTTGGCACTATTGAGAAATGCACCACTTGTTGTGATACTGAGAGTAACAGAGCAGAAGTTTACTGATTTGATCTTTAGTTCCTACTGAGTTAACTGGCCTTAGCTGGGGTGACGATAAAGAATGACACAATTGACCTCAGTGCCCTTGGGCTAGATTGTGAAACAATGGGTGGTATCTTATTGTGGTGTAGAGGATCTTGCCTACTGGTGGGAGAGCTAGCAAGAGACCCACAGTGCCTCTTTTCAGAAAAGGCCTCCAAACCATATGTCAATCAGGTAGTGGCGAGGCCAGTGGTTGGCCTTTCCCTGGAATCAAGACCCTGGGGGTGGAAGTCCTGCCTAGTGAGAACAGCCAGCCAATCAGAGGCTGGCACTCTTATGCTCAGCAGTGCCACTGAGAAGGCCATGGCTGCTGCTGGAAGGATAGGCACCAGAGACCTAGGTTTGCAGAGGACCCAGGTTACGGGTAAGTGATGTGGTGGCAGGGGATGGGGGTTGGTCAGAAGCAAGGGCAGGGTGTGGTTCTCAGTGGGCCCGCCCCTTGTTGATGTCCAGTCCCTTGATCTGGCACGCCGAAAATTGGAGCACTACCATCGCATGAATATTTTAGTTACGGCATTTCAAACTCACAGTGGTGCTCTGAATTTTGGAGAAATGGTAACATTTTGGAATTTTTTGTAAACAAATGAATATCCAAGGGCTTGGATTATGCCTATTCCAAAACCAAAACATCACACAAACATCAGATAATGTAGGTTTGGATGAAGAAGACCCTTTAGACCATTTGATTTCATCTTTTGGGAATATTAACCCACTGGAATGTGACTTTCATACAAGGAAAATAAACTGCCTCCCTCATTTCCCCCACCAAGTCACTCAGTGGGTACCTGCACTCTGTCATCTTACTTCCAGGTTTGATCCTTGACTCAAGGCATCAACAGCAACATCTGCTATTGGCAGCAGAGGCATCAGACCAAGGAGATGAAGAAGGTTCAAACTCCCTCACACACGTTGAATTGCTATGAAGTACAGTGACTGTTACTTGGTAAGAAAGCATGAATTCCCATTTATATAAAAACTTTCATGTTCTTACTTTTCAAGTGTACTCGCTGTTGTTTTGTGCCAAATTTGGTAACCAATTTGCTCATGGTAAGTTCCCACACATGGCAATGAGAAAAGTGACATTGGTGGAGGTATAAATATTGGCCAGGACATTGCTGTGCTTGCTCTTTTTTAAGTTGGGCCGTAGAATCTTTTAAGGTCATCTGGACAAGCGGATAGGACCTTGGTCCCCCTTCTCATCCATAATATGATGCTCTGACAAAGCAGCATAAATTCAGTACTGCACAGAAGCTTTACCTCGATCATCTGTTTAAGTTCTAGATGGGACTTAGACAAATCCTCTGATTTAGAGGTGAGACTGCCACCCATTCAACCAGCCTGATATAAAGTCCAGGAAAAAGTGGGGGAAGTTTACTTTGAATTCCCCCATCCATAAATTGCCCTAGGGACTCCTGGGTTTTTTTTCTTCTCAGTTTAGAACTGAGCATTGGCGAAAAATATTTTTGTCCAGTCCATTACCAGAAGTGAAAGCACAAAGAGGCTCTGTGGGCGGGAAAACACATGGTATATTCTACAAGTTGTGCCAAAAATAGAAGACAAGATTCCACACTGTCCATTTAATTCTATTCTGGAATTGTTTCCTTGGAGAAATGAAAGTTAAGGGAGACTTTAAAAAGCCATTCAAAATGATAAAGGATTTTGATGGAGTAAATAAGGAGAAGAATTTTCCACCGACAGGAGCGTCTGTCACCAGATGACACAGATTTGAGATAGTTGGCAAAAAAAGAGGTGAGGTCAGAGGACATTTATTTTTACAAGTGAAATAAAAACAAAGTTCTGGAAAAAGCCCATTGGTCTCCTTTTCCAGCTCCTTTCTGTTTTTAATTCAGATCTCCAATATCCGCAGTATTTTGCATTTATTTTCACACAGTTGAGTTGTTGTGATCTGGAATGATTTGCATTTAGACTTGGTGCAAGCAGGTTGAATAGTAACTTTTCAAAAGGAAATTGGATATACATCTGAGAAGCAAACATTTACATGGCTGTGGGGAATGAATAGGGATATAGGACTAATTGGACAACTCTTTCAAAGAGCTGACATAGGCACAATGGGCTGAATGACCTCCTTCTGTACTGCATGATTCTATAATTTTATAATCTGCTGACTACTTTTCACACACACACACACACATGGCTGCGTCTTTTAAGGGAGATAGTTACATAGCTCTGTGACATGCTTTCCCTTGAGATTGCCTCCAATTGTGTGGGTGGCCACCCTATGTCTGTGGCCTTAAAAGTGATTGTGGCATTGAGCTTCTTCACCTCTGGGACATCCCAAGCATGTGGAGACCTTAGTGGGATCATCCAGCCTGCAGCACATCACTGTGTTAAGGTCTTCATTGATGCCATGTTTAGGCATATCCATGAAAACGTCTCCTTTACATGGGTATACACCAGTCAAGTGGAAGGAGATGGAGGCTTTGCAGCCATGGCTAGATTTCCAAGGGATCAAGGGGTAATTAATTGCACATAAGTTCCATCTGGACAGGCAGGGGTATTTATAAACAGGAAGGGATATCACTCCATAACTGTCCAGAATGAGTGTGATCATTAAAAAGGCATATTGCAGGTATATGCTCGTTATTCACATAGCAGCCACAAAGCATACACCCAGACTTCCAGGTGCCAGGGATGTTCATTGGCCTGGAAGCATTGGATTTGAGTGAGAGAGGAAGAGAGTGAGTGTGTGTTAGTGTGAGATAGGTGGGGAGAGAGTGTGTTTGTGTGTGTGGGAGTGGAGGGGGCGGGGAGAGGGTGTGGGGGCGGGGAGAGGGTGCGGGGGCAGGGAGAAGGTGTGGGAGCGGGGAGAGGGTGCGGGGGTGGGGAGAGGGTGCAGGGGCGGGGAGAGGGTGCGGGGGCGGGGAGAAGGTGTGGGAGCGGGGAGTGGGTGCGGGGGCGGGGAGAGTATGAGATAGGTGGGGAGAGAGTGTGTTTGTGTGTGTGGCAGTGGAGGGGGCGGGGAGAAGGTGCGGGGGCGGGGAGAAGGTGCGGGGGTAGGGAGAGGGGGCGGGGAGAGGGTGCGGGGGCGGGGAGAGGGTGTCGGGGAGTGGAGGGGGTGTGGACAGGGTGTGGGGGCAGGGAATGGGGCAAGGGGAGGGTGTGGGGGCGTGGAGAGGGTGCGGGGGTGGGGCGGAGTCGGGAAGAGGGTGTGGGGGCAGGCAGTGCGGTGGGGAGAGGGTGTGGGAGTGGGAGAGGGAGTGCGTGTTGGTGTGGGAGTGGGGAGAGGGTGTGGTGTGAGGGTGGGGAGAGTGTGTGGGAGTGGCGTGGGGAGAGTGTGTGGGATTGGGGTGGGGAGAGGGTGTGGCTGTGGGAGTGGGGACAGGGTGTGGCTGTGGGAATGGGGAGTGTGTGTGAGTGTGGGAGTGGGGAAAGGGTGTGGTGTGAGGGTGGGGAGAGTGTGTGGGAGTGGGGTGGGGAGAGTGAGTAGGTGTGGGAGTGGGAAGACAGTGTGGGTGTGGCACTGGGGAGAGGGTGTGGCTGTGGGAGTGGGGAGTGTGTGTGGGTGTGGGAGTGGGGAGAGGGTGTGGTGTGAGGGTGGGGAGAGTGTGTGGGAGTGGGGTGCATAGAATGTGTGGGTGTGGGAGTGGGGTGGGGAGATTGTGTCGGTGTGGCTAGAGTGTGTGCGGTGGGGAGAGTGTGTGGGAGTGGGGTGGGGTGAGTGTATGGATGTGTGGGTGGGGAGAGTGTGTGGGTGTGGAAGTGGGGAGAGTGTGTGGGTGTGGAAGTGGGGAGTGTGTGTGGGTGTATAGGTGGGGGGAGTGTGTGGGAGTGGGGTGGGGAGAGTGTATGGGTGTGGAGGTGGGGAGAAGGCATGGGGGTGGGGAGAGTGTGTAGGCGTGCGGGTGGAGAGAGTGAGTGGGGATGGGGAGAGTGTGTGGGTGTGGGAGTGGGGAGAGTGTGTGGGTGTATGGGTGGGGGGAGTGTGTGGGTGTGGGAGTGAGGAGAGTGTGTGGGTGGAGGGAGTGTGTGGGAGTGGGGTGGGGGGAATGTATGGATGTGTGGGTGGAGAAAGTGTGTGGGTTTGGGGGTGGGGAGAGTGTATGGGTGTGGAGGTGAGGAGAGGGTGTGGGGGTGGGAGGAGTGTGTAAGCGTGCGGGTGGAGAGAGTGTGTGGGGGTGGGGAGAGTGTGTGGGAGAAGGGTGGGGAGAGTGTGTGGGTGTGGCTTGATTGTGTGGGGGTGGGGTGAGTGTGTGGGACTGGGATAGGGAGAGTGTGTGGGTGTTGGGAGAATGTGTGGTTGTGGGTTTGAGGAGAGTTTGTGGGTGTGGGCGTGAGGAGTGTGTATGGGTATGGGGAGAGGGTGTGGGAGTTGGGTCGGGAGAGTGTGTCAGGGATGGGTGGGGAGAGTGAGTGGGATTGGGGTGGGGAGAGTGTATGGGAGTGGGGTGGGGAAAAGTGTGTTGGTGTGGCTAGTGTGTGTGGGGTGGGGAGATTGTGTGAGTGGGAGTAGGGAGTTTTTGTGGGTGTTGGGGTAGGGAGAGTGTGTGGGTGTGGGAGTGGGGTGGGGAGAGTGTGTGGCTATGGGAGTGGGGTGGGGAGTGTGTGGGAGTGTGGGGTGGGGAGAGTGTGTGGTTGTGGGAGTAGGGTGGGGAGAGTGTGTGGGTGTGGGAGTGGGGAGAGTGTATGGCAGCAGGAGTGGGGAGAGCGGGTGGTGTAGGGGTGGGGAGAGTGTGTGGGTGTGGGGGTGGGGAGAGGGTGTGGGTGTGGGAGTGGGGTGAGGAGAGTGTGTGGGTGTGGCAGTAGGGAGAGGGTGTGGGTGTGGGAGTGGGGAGTGTGTGTGGGTGTGGTATGGGGATGGGGAGAGTGTGTGGGAATAGGCTGGGGAGAGTGTATGGATGTGTGGGTGTGGGAGAGTGAGTGGGTGGGGAGAGTGTCTAGTGTGGGTTTGGGGAGAGTGTGTGGGTGTGGGAGTGGGGAGAGTGTGTGGGTGTGGGAGTTGGGAGAGTGTGTGGGTGTGGGGGTGGGGAGAGTGTGTGGGTGTGGGGGTGGGGAGGGAGTGGGGGTGGGGGTGGAGAGAGTGTGTGGGGGTGGGGAGAGTGTGTGGGAGTGGGGTGGGC
The DNA here is from genome assembly GCF_017639515.1 of Carcharodon carcharias. Classification (NCBI taxonomy): domain Eukaryota; kingdom Metazoa; phylum Chordata; class Chondrichthyes; order Lamniformes; family Lamnidae; genus Carcharodon; species Carcharodon carcharias. The sequence goes on along the minus strand of NC_054487.1, from coordinate 47,709,179 downwards.
AGAGTGTTTGTGAGTGGGGTGGGGAGTGTGTGTGGCGTGGGGAGACTGTGTGGGTGTGGCGGTGGGGAGAGTGTGTGGGTGTGGTTGTGGGGAGAGGGTGTGGGAGTTGGGTTGGAGAGTGTGTCCGGGATGGGTGGGGAGAGGGTGTGGAAGTGGTGTGGGGAGCAGTTGTGGGCGTGGGGTGGGGAGTGTGCGTGGGATTGGGGGCGGAGTGTGTGTGGGATTGGGGTGGGGATAGTGAGATGGGGGTGGGGAGACTGTGTGGGTGCGTGAGTGGGGTGGGGAGAGTGTGTGGGTGTGGGAGAGGGGAGAAGGTGTGGGTGTGGGCGTGGGGAGAGTGAGTGGGTGTGGGGGTGGGGAGAGTGTGTGCGTGTGGGAGAGGGGAGAAGGTGTGGGTGTGGGCGTGGGGAGAGTGAGTGGGTGTGGGGGTGGGGAGAGTGAGTGGGTGTGGGGCTGGGCAGAGTGTGTGGGTGTGGGGGTGGGGAGAGTGAATGGGTGTGGGAGTGGGGAGAGGGTGTGGGTGTGGGAGTGAGGAGTGGGTGTGGGTGTGGGAGTGGGGAGAGGGTGTGGGTATGGGAGTGAGGATTGGGTGTGGGTGTGGGAGTGAGGAGTGCGTGTGGATGTGGGAGTGGGGAGAGGGTGTGGGTGTGGGGGTGGGGAGGGAGTGGGGGTGGGGGTGGAGAGAGTGTGTGGGGGTGGGGAGAGTGTGTGGGAGTGGGGTGGGCAGAGTGTTTGTGAGTGGGGTGGGGAGTGTGTGTGGCGTGGGGAGACTGTGTGGGTGTGGCGGTGGGGAGAGTGTGTGGGTGTGGGAGTGGGGAGAGGGTGTGGGTATGGGAGTGAGGATTGGGTGTGGGTGTGGGAGTGAGGAGTGCGTGTGGATGTGGGAGTGGGGAGAGGGTGTGGGTGTGGGGGTGGGGAGAGTGTGTGCGTGTGGGGGGCAGGGAGAGTGTGTGGGTGTGAGAGTGGGGTGGAGAGAGTGTTTGGGTTGAGAGTGGGGTGGGGAGAGTGTGTGGTTGTGGGGGTGGGGAGAGTGTGTGGTAGTGGGAGTGGGGAGAGGGTGTGGTAGTGGGAGTGGGGAGAAAGTGTGGGTGTGGGAGTGGGGAGATTGTGTTGGAGTGGGGTGGGGAGAGGGTGTGGGATTGGGTGGGGATAGTGAGTGAGATTGGGGTGTGGATAGTGAGTGGGATTGAGGTGGGGAGAGTGTGTGGGCGCGTGAGTGGGGTGGGGAGAGTGTGTGCGTGTTGTTGTGCGGAGAGTGTGTGGGTGTGGGAGTGGGGAGAGGGTGTGGGTGTGGGAGTGAGGAGTGGGTATGGGTGTGGGAGTGGGGAGAGGGTGTGGGTGTGGGAGTGGGGAGAGGGTGTGGGAATGAGGAGTGGGTGTGGGTGTTGGGTTGGGGAGAGGGTGTGAGAGTGAGGAGTGGGTGTGGGTGTGGGAGTGGGGAGAGGGTGTGGGTGTGGAAGTGGGGAGAGGGTGTGGGTGTGGGAGTGAGGAGTGGGTGTGGGTGTGGTGGTGGGGAGAGAGTGTGGGTGTGGGGGTGGGGAGGGTGTGTGGCTGTGGGAGTGGGGAGAGTGTGTGGGCGTGGCAGTGGGGAGAGTGTGTGGGTGTGGCAGTGGGAAGAGGGTGTGGGTGTGGGGATGGGGTGAGTGTGTTAGTGTGGGCGTGGGGAGAATGTGTGTGTGTGGGAGTGGGGAGAAGTTGTGGTAGTGGGAGTGGGGAGAGGGTGTGGGTGTGGGGGTGGGGAGAGTGTGTGCGTGTGGGAGTGGGGAGAAAGTGTGCGTGTGGGCGTGGGGAGAGTGAGTGGGTGTGGGGGTTTGGAGAGTGTGTGGGTGTGGGAGTGGGGAGAGTGTGTGGGTGTGAGAGTGGAGTAGAGAGAGTGTTTGGGTTGAGAGTGGGGTGGGGAGAGTGTGTGGTTGTGGGGGTGGGGAGAAGGTGTGGGTGTGGGAGTGGGGAGAGTGTGTTGGAGTGGGGTGGGGAGAGGGTGTGGGTGTGACGTGGGGAGAGTCTGTGGGATTGGGGTGGGGATAGTGAGTGAGATTGGGGTGGGGATAGTGAGTGGGATTGAGGTGGGGAGAGTGTGTGGGCGCACGAGTGGGGTGGGGAGAGTGTGTGCGTGTTGTTGTGCGGAGAGTGTGTGGGTGTGGTGGTGGGGAGTGTGTGTGGGTGTGGGAGTGGGGAGAGGGTGTGGGTGTGGGAGTGAGGAGTGGGTATGGGTGTGGGAGTGGGGAGAGGGTGTGGGTGTGGGAGTGGGGAGAGGGTGTGGGTGTGGGAGTGGGGAGAGGGTGTGGGTGTGGGAGTGGGGAGAGGGTGTGGGAGTAAGGAGTGGGTGTGGGTGTGAGAGTGGGGAGAGGGTGTGGGTGTGGGAGTGGGGAGAGTGTGTGGTAGTGGGAGTGGGGAGAGGGTGTGGTAGTGGGAGTGGGGAGAGTGTGTGGTAGTGGGGTGGGGAGAGGGTGTGGGTGTGGCGTGGGGAGAGTGCATGGGATTGGAGTGGGGATAGTGAGTGAGATTGGGGTGGGGACAGTGAGTGGGATTGAGCCAGGGAGAGTGTGTGGGCACGCGAGAGGGTGGGTAGAATGTGTGGGTGCACGAGTGGGGTGGAGTGAGTGTGTGGGAGTGGGAGTGGGGAGAGTGTGTGCGTGTTGTTGTGCGGAGAGTGCATGGGTGTGGCGGTGGGGATTGTGTGTGGGTGTGGGAGTGAGGAGTGGGTGTGGGTGTGGGAGTGAGGAGAGGGTGTGGGTGTGGGGGTGGGATTGGGTAGAGGGTGTGGGTGTGGGAGTGAGGAGTGGGTGTGGGTGCGGGAGTGGGGAGAAAGTGTGGGTGTGGGAGTGAGGAGTGGGTGTGGGTGTGGGGGTGGGGAGAGTGTGTGGATGTGGGGGTGGGGAGGGTGTGTGCATGTCGGAGTGGGGGAGGGTGTGGGTGTGGCAGTGGGATGATGGTGTGGATGTGGGAGTGGGGAGAGTGAGTGGGTGTGGGGGTGGGGAGAGGGCGTGGGAGTGAGGAGTGGGTGTGGGTGTGGAAGTGGGGAGAGGGTGTGGGTGTGGGAGTGAGGAGTGGGTGTGGGTGTGGGAGTGGGGAGAGGGTGTGGGTGTGGGAGTGAGGAGTGGGTGTGGGTGTGGGAGTGGGGAGAGGGTGTGGGAGTGAGGAGTGTGGGTGTGGGAGTGGGGAGAGGGTGTGGGTGTGGGAGTGGGGAGAGGGTGTGGGTGTGGGAGTGAGAAGTGGGTGTGGGTGTGAGAGTGGGGAGAGGGTGTGGGAGTGGGAGTGAGGAGTGGGTGTGGGTGTGGGAGTGGGGAGAGGGTGTGGGAGTGAGGAGTGTGGGTGTGGGAGTGGGGAGAGGGTGTGGGTGTGGGAGTGGGGAGAGGGTGTGGGTGTGGGAGTGAGGAGTGGGTGTGGGTGTGGTGGTGGGAAGAGGTGTGGGTGTGGGGATGGGGAGAAGGTGTGTGTGTGGGCGTGGGGAGAGTGAGTGGGTGTGGGGGTGGGGAGAGTGATTGGATGTGGGAGTGGGGAGAGTGAGTGGGTGTGGGGGTGGGGAGAGTTTGTAGGTGTGGGGATGGGGAGTGTGTGGGGGTGGGGGTGCGGCGAGTGTGTGGGTGTGGGAGTGGGGAGAGTGTGTGGGTGTGAGAGTGGGGCGGGGAGATTGTGTGGGTGTGGGAGTGTGGAGAATGTTTGGGTGAGGGGGTGGGGAGAGTGAGTGGGGGTGAGGAGAGGGTGTGGGTGTGGTGGTGGGGAGTGTGTGTAGAGGTGGGGAGAGGGTGTGGGTGTGGGTGTGGGGACATGGTGTTGTGTGGGTGTGGGAGTGAGGAGAGGGTGTGGGTGTGGGGGTGGGGAGAGGGTGTGTGTGTGGGTGTGGGGTGGCGAGAGGGTGTGGGTGTGGGAGTGAGGAGAGTGTGTTGGTGTGGTTGTAGGGAGAGTGTGTGAGTGTGGGTGTGGAGAGATTGTATTGGGGACGGGTGGGGAGAGGGTGTGGTAGTGGGGTGGGAGAGGGTGTGGTAGTGGGGTGGGAGAGGGTGTGGAAGTGGGGTGGGAGAAGGTGTGTGTGTGGGGTGGAGAGAGTGCGTGGGATTGGGGTGGGGATAGTGAGTAGGAATGGGGTGGGGAGAGAGTGTGGGAGTGGGAGTGGGGTGGAGAGTGTGTGGGTCTGTGAGTGGGATGGGTAGAGTGTGTGGGTGCATGAGTGGGTTGGGGAGAGTATGTGAGAGTTGGAGTGGGGTGGGGAGAGTGTGTGGGTGTGACAGTGGGTGGGGAGAGTGTGTGGGAGTGGGAGTAGGCTGGGGAGAGAGTGTGGGTTTTGGAGTGGGGATAGGGTTTGAATGTGGATGTGGTGAGAGGGTGTGGGTGTGGGAGTGGTGAGAGGGTGTGGGTGTGGGGTGACTGTCAATGTTCAAGTGGGGAGAGGCTGTGGGTGTGGGAGCAGGGAGAGTGTGTGGGTGTGGGAGTGGGGTGGGGAGAGTGGGTGGGTGCGCAAGTGGGGTGGGGAGAGTGAGTGGGTGTGGGGGTGGGGAGAGTGTTTGGTAGTGTGAGATTGGGGTGGGGAGAGTGTGTGGGTGTGAGAGTGGGGAGAGGGTGTGGGTGTGGCGGTGGGGATTTTGTGTGAGTGTGGGAGTGAGGAGTGGGTGTGGGTGTGGGAGTGAGGAGAGGGTGTGGGTGTGGGAGTGGGGAGAGGGTGTGGGTGTGGCGGTGGGGATTTTGTGTGAGTGTGGGAGTGAGGAGTGGGTGTGGGTGTGGGAGTGAGGAGAGGGTGTGGGTGTGGGAGTGGGGAGAGGGTGTGGGTGTGGCGGTGGGGATTGTGTGTGAGTGTGGGAGTCAGGAGTGGGTGTGGGAGTGGGGAGAGGGTGTGGGGGTGGGAGTGAGGAGTGGGTGTGGGTGTGGGAGTCAGGAGTGGGTGTGGGTGTGGGAGTGGGGAGAGGGTGTGGGAGTGGGAGTGGGTGTGGGTGTGGGGGTGGGGAGAGAGTGTGGTGTGGGAGTGAGGAGTGGGTGTGGGTGTGGGGGTGAGGAGAGGGTGTGGGAGTGAGGAGTGGGTGTGGGTGTGGGAGTGGGGAGAGGGTGTGGGTGTGGCGGTGGGGATTGTGTGTGAGTGTGGGAGTGAGGAGTGGGTGTGGGAGTGGGGAGTGGGGGTGGGTGTGGGAGTGGGGAGAGGGTGTGGATGCGGGAGTGAGGAGTGGGGGTGGGTGTGGGAGTGGGAGAGGGTGTGGGAGTGAGGAGTGGGGGTGGGTGTGGGAGTGGGGAGAGGGTGTGGATGTGGGAGTGAGGAGTGGGTGTGGGTGTGGGGGTGAAGAGAGGGTGTGGGGGTGGGAGTGAGGAGTGGGTGTGGGTGTGGGAGGGAGGACTGGGTGTGGGTGTGGGATTGGGGAGAGGGTGTGGGAGTGGGAGTGGGTGTGGGGGTGGGGAGAGAGTGTGGTGTGGGAGTGAGGAGTGGGTGTGGGTGTGGGGGTGAAGAGAGGGTGTGGGGGTGGGAGTGAGGAGTGGGTGTGGGTGTGGGAGGGAGGACTGGGTGTGGGTGTGGGATTGGGCAGAGGGTGTGGGTGTGGGGGTGGGGAGAGTATGTGCGTGTGGGAGTGGGGGAGGGTGTGTGTGTGGCAGTGGGATGACGGTGTGGGTGTGGGAGTGGGGAGAGTGAGTTGGTGTGGGGGTGGGGAGAGTGTGTGGTAGTGGGAATAGGGTGGGGAGAGTGTGTGGGTGTGAGAATGTGGTGGTGAGAGTGTGGGGTGGGGAGAGTGAGTGGGTGTGGGGGTGGGGAGAGTGCGTGGTAGTGGGAATAGGGTGGGGAGAGTGTGTGGGTGTGGGAGTGGGAGGGTGTGGGTGTGGGAGTGGGGAGACAGTGTGAGTGTGGGGGTGGAGAGTGCGTGTGGGTGTGGGAGAGGGGGAGGGTGTGGGTGTGGCAGTGGGATGACGGTGTGGGTGTGGGAGTGGGGAGAGTGAGTTGGTATGGGGAGAGTGAGAGGGTGTGGGTGTGGGGAGAGTGTGTGCATGTGGGAGTGGGGAGAAGGTGTGGGTGTGGAAGTGGGAGGGTGTGGGTGTGGGAGTGGGGAGACAGTGTGGGTGTGGGGGTGGAGAGTGCGTGTGGGTGTGGGAGAGGGGGAGGGTGTGGGTGTGGCAGTGGGATGACGGTGTGGGTGTGGGAGTAGGGAGAGTGAGTTGGTGTGGGGAGAGTGAGAGGGTGTGGGTGTGGGGAGAGTGTGTGCATGTGGGAGTGGGGAGAAGGTGTGGGTGTGGGCGTGGGGAGAGTGAGTGTGTGTGGGGGTGGGGAGAGTGTGTGGGTGTGGGGGTGGGGAGAGTGAGTGGGTGTGGGGAGAAGGTGAGGGTGTGGGCGTGGGGAGAGTGAGTGTGTGTGGGGGTGGGGAGAGTGTGTGGGTGTGGGGGTGGGGAGAGTGTGTGGGTGCGGGGGTGGGGAGAGTGTGTGGGTGTGAGAGTGGGGTGGGGAGAGTGTGTGGGTGTAGGGGTGGGGAGAGTGTGTGGTAATGGGAGTGGGGAGAAAGTGTGAGTGTGGGAGTGGGGAGAGTGTGTTGGAGTGGGGTGGGGAGAGGGCATGGTAGTGGAATTGGGGAGAGGGTGTGCGTGTGGCATGGTGAGAGTGCGTGGGATTGGGGTGGGGATAGTGAGTGATATTGGGGTGGGGAGAGTGAGTGGGATTGAGGTGGGAAGAGTGTGTGGGCGCGCAAGAGGGTGGGGAGAATGTGTGGGTGCGCGAGTGAGGTGGGGTGAGTGTGCGGGAGTGGGGTGGGGAGAGTGTTTGGGTGTGAGTGTGGTGGGGAGAGTGTGGGGGTGGGGAGAGTGAGTGGGTGTGGGAGTGGGGAGAGTGTGTGGTAGTGGGAATAAGGTGGGGAGAGTGTGTGGGTGTGGGAGTGGAGAGAGTGTGTGCTTGTGGGAGTGGGGGAGGGTATGGGTGTGGCAGTGGGATGACAGTGTGGGTGTGGGAGTGGGGAGAGTGAGTTGGTGTGGGGGTGGGGAGAGTGAGAGGGTGTGGGAGTGGGGAGAGTGTGTGCGTGTGGGAGTGGGGAGAAGGTGTGGGTGTGGGTGTGGGGAGAGTGAGTGGGAGTGGGGGTGGGGAGAATGTGTGGGTGTTGGGGTGGGGAGAGTGAGTGGGTGTGGGGGTGGGGAGAGTGTGTGGTAGTGGGATTGGGGAGAGTGAGTGTGTGTGGGCGTGGGGAGAGTGTGTTGGAGTGGGGTGGGGAGAGGGTGTGGGTGTGGTGTGGGGTGAGTGTGTGGGATTGGGGTGGGGAGATTGTGTGGGTGCACGAGAGGGTGGGGAGAATGTGTGGAGTGTGGGGAGTGAGGAGTGGGTGTGGGTGTGGGAGTGGGAGTGAGGAGTGGGTGTGGGTGTTGTGGTGGGAAGAAGGTGTGGGTGTGGGGATGGGGAGAAGGTGTGTGTGTGGGCGTGGGGAGAGTGAGTGGGTGTGGGGGTGGGGAGAGGGTGTGGGTGTGGAAGTGAGGAGTGGGTGTGGGTGTGGGAGTGAGGAGTGGGTGTGGGTGTGGGAGTGAGGAGTGGGTGTGGGTGTGGGAGTGGGGAGAGGGTGTGGGTGTGGGAGTGAGAAGTGGGTGTGGGTGTGGGAGTGGGGAGTGTGTGTGGGTGTGGGTGTGAGGAGTGGGTGTGGGTGTGGTGGTGGGGAGAGTGTGTGGGTGTGGGGGTGGGGAGAGTGAATGGGTGTGGGGGTGGGGAGAGTGAGTGGGTGTGGGGGTAGGGAGAGTGAGTGGGTTTTGAGGTGGGGAGAATGTGTGGGGGTGGGGGTGGGGAGAGTTTGTGGGTGTGGGGGTGGGGAGAGTGTGGGTGTGGGGGTGGGGAGAGTGTGGGTGTGGGGGTGCGGATTGTGTGTGGATGCGGGAGTGGGGAGAGTGTGTGGGTGTGAGAGTGGGGCAGGGAGATTGTGTGGGTGTGGGGGTGGGAACAGTGAGTGGGTGTGGGGGTGGCTAGAGTGTGTGGGTGCGGGAGTTGGGAGAGTGTGTGGGTGTGGGTGTGGGGAGAGTGTGTGGTAGTGGGAGTAGGGTGGGGAGAGTGTGTGGGTGTGAGAGTGGGGAGAGTGTGTGGGTGTGGGATTAGGGAGAGTGTGTGGGTGTGGGAGTGGGGAGAGGGTGTGGGTGTGGGATTGGAGAGAATGAGTGGGTGTGGGAGTGGAGAGATGGTGTGGGTGTGGCGGTGGGGATTGTGTGTGGGTGTGGGAGTGAGGAGTGGGCGTGGGTGTGGGAATGAGGAGTGGGTGTGGGAGTGGGGAGAGGATGTGGGTATGGGGATGGGAGTGGGGAGAGGGTGTGGGTGTGGGAGTGAGGAGTGGGTGTGGGTGTGGGAGTGAGGAGTGGGTGTGGGTGTGGCGGTGGGGAGTGCCTGTGTGTGTGGGAGTGAGGAGTGGGTGTGGGTGTGGGAGTGAGGAGTGGGTGTGGGTGTGGGAGTGAGGAGTAGCTGTGGGTGTGGGAGTGGGAGTGGGGAGAGGGTGTGGGTGTGTTTGTGGGAGAGAGGGAGTGTGCGTGTGTGAGAGAGGGGGGGTGTGCATGTGTGAGAGAGGGGGGGTGTGCGTGTGTGAGAAAAGGAATGTGTGTGAGAGAGAGAGGGAGTGTGTGTGTGGGAGACAGAGGAAGTGTTTGTGTGTGTGCGAGAGAGAGGGAGTGTGTATATGAGTGAGAGAGGGAGTGTGTGTGTGCAAGAGAGAGGGAGTTGGTGTTTGTGTGAGAGGGAGGGAGTGTGTGTGAGAGAGAGAGAGGGTGTGTGTGTGCTGGCGAGAGAGAGGGAATGTGTGTGTGTGTGTGAGAGAGCGGGAGAGTGTGTGTGTCTGTGAGAGAGAGTAAGTGTGTGACTGTGCACAAGAGAGGGAATGTGTGTGTGTCAGAGAGAGGGAGTGCGTGTGTGAGAGAGAGGGAGTGTGCATGTGAGTGAGAGAGGGAGTGTGTGTATGCGAGAGAGACGGAGTTTGTGTGTGTGTGAGAGAGAGGGAGTGTGTGCGTGAGAGAGAGAGGAAGTGTGTGTGCTGGCGAGAGAGAGGGAATATGTGTGTGTGTGTGAGAGCGGGAGTGTGTGTGTGTCTGTGAGAGAGGGTAAGTGTGTGATTGTGCGAGAGAGTGGGAGTGTGTGTGTGTCAGAGAGAGTGAATGTGTGTGTGAGAGAGAGGGACAGTGTGTGTGAGAGAGAGGGAGTTTGTGTGTGAGAGACAGGGAGTGTGTGTGTGTGAGAGAGAGGGAGTGTGCATGTGTGAGAGAGAGAGGGAGTGTGTCTGTCTCTGTGAGTGTGAGAGAGAGGGAGTGAGTGTGTGAGAGAGAGGGAATGTGAGTGTGAGAGAGACGGTGTGTGTGTGAGAGAGAGGGAGTGTACCTGTGTGTGTGAGAGAGAGGGTGTGTGTGTGAGTGTGAGAGAGAGGGACTGTGTGTGAGAGAGAGGGAGTGTGTGTGTGTGCGAGAGAGAGGGTGTGTGTCTGTGTGAGTGAGAGAGAGGGAGTGTGTGTGTGGGTGAGAGAGAGACAGTGTGTGTGTGTGACAGAGAGGGAGTGTGTGTGTGTGAGAGAGAGGGAGTGTGTGTGTGAGAGAGGGGCAGCATGTATGTTTGTGAAAGAGAGGCAGTGTGTGTGTGTGTGAGAGAGAGAGCGAGTGTGTGTGTGTGACAGAGAGGGAGTGTGTGTGTGTGAGAGAGGGATTGTGTGTGTGAGAGAGATGCAGCATGTATGTTTGTGTGAGAGAGAGGGAGTGTGTGTGTGAGAGAGAGGGAGTGTGTGTGTGTGAGAGAGGGAGTGTGTGTGTGAGAGAGAAAGTGAGTATGTGTGTGCGAGAGAGATGGGCTGTGTGTGCGAGAGAAAGTGAATGTGTGTGTGTGTGCATGAGAGCCGGTCTGTGTTTGTTTGTGGGAGAGAGGGAGTGTGTGTGTGTGAGAGAGAGAGGGAGTGTGCATGTGTGAGAGAGAGGGAGTGTGCATGCGTAAGAGAGAGGGAGTGTGTGTGTGAGAGAGGCAGCATGTATGTTTGTGAAAGAGAGGGAGTGTGTGTGTGTGTGAGAGAGGGAGTGTGTGTGTGTGAGAGAGAGGGAGTGTGCGTGTGTGAGAGAGAGGGAGTGTGCATGCGTGAGAGAGAGGGAGTGTGTGTGTGAGAGAGAGGCAGCATGTATGTTTGTGAAAGAGAGGGAGTGTGTGTGTATGAGACAGATGGATTGTGTGTGTGAGAGAGAGACAGCATGTATGTTTGTGAGAGAGAGAGAGTGTGTGTGTGTGAGAAAGGTAGTGTGTGTGTGAGAGAGGGGGAGAGTGTGTGTGAGAGAGATGGAGTGTGTTTGTTAAGAGAGAGAGAGCGAGTGTGTGTGAGAGAGAGAGGGAGTGTCTGTGTGTGTGAGAGAGGGAGTGTGTGTGTGTGTGAGAGAGGAAGTGTGTGTGAGAGAGAGGGAGTGTGTCTGTGAGAGACAGAGGGAGTTTTTGTGTGTGTGCGAGAGAGAGGGATGGTGTGTTTGTGTATGCGAGAGAGAGGAAGTATATGTATGTGAGAGAGAGAGGGAGAGTGAGTGTGCGAGAGAGAGTTAGTTTGTGTGTGTGTGAGAGAGAGGGAGTGTGTGTGAGAGAGAGAGGGAATGTGTGTGCTGGTGAGAGGGATTGTGTGTTTGTGCGTGTGAGAGAGAGGAAGTATATCTATGTGAGAGAGAGAGGCGTGTGTGTGTGCGAGAGAGAGGGAGTGTGTGTGTGAGTGAGAGAGGGAGTGCATGAGTGAGGGAGAGAGGGAGTGTGTGTGCTGGCGAGAGAAAGGTAATGTGTGTGTGTTTGTGAGAGAGCGGGAGTGTGTGTGTGTCTGTGTGAGAGAGTAAGTGTGTGACTGTGCGTGAGAGAGGGAGTGTGTGCGTGTCAGAGAGAGGGAGTGTGTGTGTGAGAGAGAGGGACTGTCTGTGTGTTTGAGAGAGAGGGAGTGTGCATGTGTGAGAGAGACAGAGTGTGTTCGTGAGGGAGAGGAAGTGTGTGTGAAAGAGGGAGTGTGTCTGTGTGTGTGAGAGAGAGGGAGTGTGTGTGTGTGCAAGAGAGAGGGAGTGTGTGTGTGAGAGAGAGGGAGTGTGTGTGTGTGAGAGAGGGAATGTGTGTGTGAGAGAGAAAGTGAGTATGTGTGTGTGAGAGAGATGGGCTGTGTGTGCGAGAGAAAGTGAGTGTGTGTGTGTGTGTGAGAGATCGGGTGTGTGTGTGTTTGTGGGAGAGAGGGAGTTTGTGTGTGTGTGAGAGAGAGAGGGAGTGTGCGTGTGTGAGAGAGAGGGAGTGTGCATGTGTGAGAGAGAGGGAAAATGCATGTGTGAGGTAGAGGGAGTGTGTGTGTGAGAAAGAGGGAGTGTGTGTGTGTGCGAGAGAGATGGAGTGTGTGTGAGTGAGAGAGAGGGAGTGTGTGTGTGTGACAGAGAGGGAGTGTGTGTGTGTGAGAGAGAGGGAGTGTGTGTGTGAGAGAGAGGCAGCATGTATGTTTGTGAGAGAGGGGGAGCGTGTGTGTGTGTGTGAGAGAGGGGGAGAGTGTGCGTGAGAGTGAGGGAGTGTATGTGTGAGAGAGAGGGAGTGAGTGTGTGAGAGAGGGGGAGGGTGTTTGTGAGAGAGGGAGTGTGTGCTTGTGTGTGTGAGAGAGAGGAAGTATATGTATGTGAGCGAGAAAGGGAGTGTGTGTGTGCGAGAGAGATGGGCTGTGTTTGTGAGGGAAAGTGAGTGTGTGTGTGTGTGTGAGGGAGCGGGTGTGTGTGTGTTTGTGGGAGACAGGGAGTGTGTGTGTGTGAGAGAGAGGGAGTGTGCGTGTGTGAGAGAGAGGGAGTGTGCATGTGTGAGGGAGAGGGAGTGTGTGTGTGAGATGGAGGGAGTGTGTGTGTGTGCGAGAGAGATGGACTGTGTGTGTGTGAGAGAAAGGGAGAGTGTGTGTGCGAGAGAGATGGGGTGTGTGTGTGAGAGAGAGGCAGCATGTATGTTTGTGAGAGAGAGGGAGCGTGTGTGTGTGTGTGAGAGAGGGGGAGTGTGTGTGTGTGTGAGAAAGGTAGTGTGTGTGTTAGAGAGGGGGAGAGTGTGCATGAGAGAGAGGGAGTGTGTGTGTGAGAGAGAGGGAGTGAGTGTGTGAGAGAGGGGGAGTATGTTAGTGAAGAGAGAGAAGCGAGTGTGTGTGTGAGAGAGAGGGAGTGTCTGTTTGTGTGTCCGAGAGAGAGTGAGTGTGTGTATGTGTGAGAGAGGGAATGTGTGTTTGTGTGAGAGAGGGAGTGTGTGAGAGAGAGAGAGGGAGTGTGTGTGTGTGTGACAGAGAGGGAGTATGTGTGTGTGAGAGAGAGGGAGTGTGTGTGTGAAAGAGAGGCAGCATGTATGTTTGTGAGAGAGGGGGAGCGTGTTTGTGTGTGTGAGAGAGGAGGAGAGTGTGCGTGAGAGTGAGGGAGTGTATGTGTGAGAGAGAGGGAGTGAGTGTGTGAGAGAGGGGGAGGGTGTTTGTGAAGAGAGAGAAGCGAGTGTGTGTGAGAGAGAGAGGGAGTGTCTGTTTGTGTGTCCGAGAGAGAGGGAGTGTGTGTATGTGTGAGAGAGGGAATGTGTGTGTGTGTGAGAGAGGGAGTGTGCGCTTGTGTGTGTGAGAGAGATGAAGTATATGTATGTGAGTGAGAAAGGGAGTGTGTGTGTGCGAGAGAGATGGTCTGTGTTTGCGAGGGAAAGTGAGTGTGTGTGTGTGTGTGAGAGAGAGCTGGTGTGTGTGTGTTTGTGGGAGACAGGGAGTGTGTGTGTGTGTGAGAGAGAGGGAGTGTGCGTGTGTGAGGGAGAGGGAGTGTGTGTGTGAGATGGAGTGTGTGTGTGTGTGTGTGAAAGAGATGGAGCGTGTGTGTGTGAGAGAAAGGGAGTGTGTGTGTGCGAGAGAGATGGGGTGTGTGTGTGTGTGAGAGAGGCAGCAAGTCTGTTTGTGACAGAGAGGGAGCGTGTGTGTGTGTGAGAGAGGGGGAGTGTGTGTTTGTGTGAGAAAGGTAGTGTGTGTGTTAGAGAGTGGGAGAGTGTGCGTGAGAGAGAGGCAGTGTGTGTGTGATAGAGAGGGAGTGAGTGTGTGAGAGAGGGGGAGTGTGTTAGTGAAGAGAGAGAAGCGAGTGTGTGTGAGAGAGAGAGGGAGTGTCCGTTTGAGTGTCCGAGAGAGAGGGAGTGTGTGTATGTGTGAGAGAGGGAATGTGTGTGTGTGTGACAGAGGGAGTTTGCTTGAGAGAGAGAAGGAGTGTGTGTGTGGGAGACAGAGGGAGTATTTGTGTGTGTGCGAGAGAGAGGGATTGTGTGCTTGTGTGTGTGAGAGAGAGGAAGTATATGTATGTGAGCGAGAAAGGGAGTGTGTGTGTGCGAGAGAGATGGGCTGTGTTTGCGAGGGAATGTGTGTGTGTGTGTGTGTGTGAGAGAGAGATCGGGTGTGTGTGTGTTTGTGGGAGACAGGGAGTGTGTGTGTGTAAGAAAGAGAGGGAGTGTGCGTGTGTGGGAGAGAGGGAGTGTGCATGTGTGAGAGAGAGGGAGTGTGTGTGTGCGAGTGAGAGGGAGTGGGTGTGTGTGAGAGAGGGAGTGTGTGTGTGAGAGAGAAAGTGAGTATGTGTGTGCGAGAGAGATGGGCTGTGTTTGCGAGAGAAAGTGAGTGTGTGTGTGTGACAGAGAGGGAGTGTGTGTGTCTGAGAAGGAGCAAGTGTGTGTGTGTGAGAGAGAGGCAGCATGTATGTTCGTGAGAGAGAGGGGGTATGTGTGTGTGTGAGAGAGAGTGAGTGTGTGTGTGCGCCAGAAAGGGAGTGTGTGTGTGGGAGACAGAGGCAGTGTTTGTGTGTGTGCGAGAGAGAGGGGTTGTGTGTTTCTGTGTGAGAGAGAGGAAGTATATGTATGTGGGAAAGAGTGGGAGTGTGTGTGTGGGGTGAGAGAGTGGGAGTGTGCGTGTGTGACAGAGAGGGAGTGTGTGTGTGTGAGAGAGAGGGATTGTGTTTGTGATAGAGAGGCAGCATGTATGTTTGTGACAGAGAGGAAGCGTGTGTGTTTGTGAGAGAAGGGGAGTGTTTGTCTGTGTGAGAAAGGTAGTGTGTGTGTGAGAGTGGGGGAGTGTGTGCATGAGAGAGAGGGAGTGTGTGTGTGAGAGAGAGGGAGTGTGTTTGTGAAGAGAGAGAAGTGAGTGTGTGTGAGAGAGAGGGAGTGTCTGTTTGTGTGTCTGAGAGAGAGGGAGTGTGTGTATGTGTGAGTGAGGGAGTGTGTGTGTGTGAGACAGAGGGAGTGTTTGTGTGTGCGAGAGAGAGGGATTGTGTGCTTGTGTGTTTGAGAGAGAGGAAGAATATGTATGTGAGTGAGAAAGGGAGTGTGTGTGTGCGAGAGAGAGTGAGTTTGTGTGTGTGTGAGAGAGAGGGAGTGTGTGTGTGCGAGAGAGAGGGAGTGTGTGTGTGAGAGAGAGGAAGTGTGTGTGTGCGAGATAGAGGGAGTGTGTCTGTGTATGTGAGAGGGAGTGTGTGTGTGCGAGAGAGAGGGAGTGTGTGCATGAGAGAGGGAGTGTGTGTGTGAGAGATGGAGTGTGTGTGTGAGAGAGAAAGTGAGTGTTTGTGTGCGAGAGAGATGGGCTGTGTATGTGAGAGAAAGTGAGTGTGTGTGTGTGTTTGAGAGAGCGGGTGTGTGTGTGTGTGTTTGTGGGAGACAGGGAGTGTGTGTGTGTGAGAGAGAGAGGGAGTGTGCGTGTGTGAGAGAGAGGGAGTGTGCATGTGTGAGGGAGAGGGAGTGTGTTTGCGCGAGAGTGATGGGGTTTGTGTGTGTGAGAGAGGGTGAATGTTGTGTGTGCGAGAGATTGGGAGTGTGTGTGTGTGTGTGGGTGAGAGAGAGGGGGAGTGTGTTTGTGAAGAGAGAGAAGCGAGTGTGTGTGAGAGAGAGAGGGAGTGTCTGTTTGTGTGTCTGAGAGAGAGGGAGTGTGTGCATGTGTGAGAGAGGGAGTGTGTGTGTGTGAGACAGAGGGAGAGTTTGTGTGTGTGCGAGAGAGAGGGATTGTGTGCTTGTGTGTGTGAGAGAGAGGAAGAATATGTATGTGAGCGAGAAAGGTAGTGTGCGTGTGTGAGAGAGAGTGAGTTTGTGTGTGTGTGAGAGAGAGGGAGTGTGTGACTGTGCGAGAGAGAGGGAGTGTGTGTGTGTCAGAGAGAGGGAGTTTGTCTGTGAGAGAGAGGGTCTGTGTGTGTGAGAGAGAGGGAGTGTGCGTGTGTGAGACACAGAGAGACTGGGAGTGCGTGTGTGTGATAGAGAGGGAGTGTGCGTGTGTGAGAGAGATGGAGTGAGTGTGTGTGAGCAAGAGGGAATGTTTGTGTGGAAGAGAGAGGGAGTGTGTGTGTGAGAGAGAGGAAGTGTGTGTGTGTGTGAGAGAGAGGGAGTGTGTGTGTGCGCGAGAGAGAGGGAGTGTGTGTGTGAGAGGGGGAGTGTGTGTGTGTCTGTGAGAGAGAGTGTGTGTGAGCGAGAGTGACTGTGTGTGTGTGAGAGAAAGGGAGGGTGTGTGTGAGAGAGTGGGAGGGTGTGTGTGAGAGATAGGGAGTGTGTGTGTGTGAGAGAGAGGGCGTGCGCGTGTGTGAGAGAGACGGTGTGTGTCTGTGAGAGAGAGGAAGTGTGTGTGTGCCGGATAGAGGGAGTGTGTCTGTGTGTGTGAGAGAGAGGGAGTGTGTGTGTGTGCGAGAGATAGGGAGTGTGTGTGTGAGAGAGAGACGGAGTGTGTGTGTGAGAAAGAGGAAGTGTGTGTGTGTGCGAGATAGAGGGAGTGTGTCTGTGTATGTGAGAGGGAGTGTGTGTGTGTGCAAGAGAGAGGGAGTGTGTGTGTGAGAGAGGGAGTGTGTGTGTGTGAGAGATGGAGGGTGTGTGTGACAGAGAATGTGAGTATGTGTGTGCGAGAGAGATCGGCTGTGTTTGCGTGAGAAAGTGAGTGTGTGTGTGTGTGTTTGTGGGAGAAAGGGAGTGTGTGTGTGTGAGAGAGAGAGGGGTTGTGCGTTTTTGAGAGAGAGGGAGTGTGCGTGTGTGAGAGAGAGGGAGTGTGCGTGTGTGAGGGAGAGGCAGTGTGTGTGTGCCAGAGAGAAGGGGTGTGTGTGTGCGTGAGAGAGTGAGTGTTGTGTGTGCGAGAGAGTGGGAGTGTGCGTGTGTGTGGGTGAGAGAGAGGGAGTGCGTGTGTGTGACAGAGAGGGAGTGTGTATGTGTGTGAGAGAGAGGGAGTGTGTGTGTGAGAGAGAGGCAGCATGTATGTTTGTGAGAGAGAGGGAGTGTGTGTGTGTGTGAGAGAGAGCGTGTGTGTGTGTGACAGAAAGGGAGTGTATGTGTGTGAGAGAGAGGCAGCATGATTGTATGTGAGATAGAGGGAGCGTGTGTGTGTGTGAGAGAGGGTGTGTGTGTGTGAGAAAGGTAGTGTGTGTGTGAGAGAGGGGGAGAGTGTGTGTGAGAGAGAGGGAGTGTGTGTGTGAGAGAGATGGAGTGAGTCTGTGAGAGGGTGGAGTGTGTTTGTTAAGAGAGAGAGCGAGTGTGTGTGAGAGAGAGATGGGGTGAGTGTGTGCGAGAGAGTGGGAGTGTGTGTGTGGGTGAGAGAGAGGGAGTGTGTGTGTGTGAAAGAGAGGCAGAATGTATGTTTGTGAGAGAGAGAGGGAGTGTGTGTGTGTGCGAGAGAGATGGACTGTGTGTGTGTGAGAGAGAGGCAGCATGTATGTTTGTGAGAGAGAGGGAACATGTGTGTGCGTGAGAGAGGGGGAGTGTCTGTGTGTGAGAAAGATAGTGTGTGTGTTAGAGAGGGGGAGAGTGTGCGTGAGAGAGAGGGAGTGTGTGTGTGAGATGGAGGGAGTGTGTGCGTGCGCGAGTGAGAGGGTGTGTGTGTGTGCATGAGAGATGGACTGTGTGTGTGTGAGAGAGAGGCAGCATGTATGTTTGTGAGAGAGAGGGAACATGTGTGTGTGTGAGAGAGGGGGAGTGTCTGTGTGTGAGAAAGATAGTGTGTGTGTTAGAGAGGGGGAGAGTGTGCGTGAGAGAGAGGGAGTGTGTGTGTGAGAGAGAGGGAGTGAGTGTGTGAGAGAGGAGGAGTGTGTTAGTGAAGAGAGAGAAGCGAGTGTGTGTGAGAGAGAGAGAGGGAGTGTGTGTGTGCGAGAGAGATGGCATGTGTGTGTGCGAGAGAGTGGGAGTGTGTGGGTGAGAGAGAGGGAGTGTGTGTGTGTGACAGAGAGCGAGTGTGTGTGTGTGAAAGAGAGGCAGCATGTATATTTGTGAGAGAGGGGGTGCGTGTGTGTGTATGAGAGAGGGGGAGAGTGTGCGTGAGAGAGAGGGAGTGAGTGTGTGAGAGAGGGGGAGTGTGTTTGTGAAGAGAGAGAAGCGAGTGTGTGTGTGAGAGAGAGGGAGTGTCTGTTTGTGTGTCCGAGAGAGAGGGAGTGTGTGTATGTGTGAGAGAGGGAATGTGTGTGTGTGTGAGAGAGGGAGTGTGTGCTTGTGTGTGTGAGAGAGAGGAAGTATATGTATGTGAGCGAGAAAGGGAGTGTGTGTGTGCGAGAGAGATGGTCTGTGTTTGCGAGGAAAAGTGAGTGTGTGTGTGTGTGAGAGAGCGGGTGTGTGTGTGTTTGTGGGAGACAGGGAGTGTGTGTGTGTGAGAGAGAGTGAGTGCGCGTGTGTGAGAGAGAGGGAGTGTGTATGTGTGAGAGAGAGGGAGTGTGTGTGTGAGATGGAGGGAGTGTGTGTGTGTGCGAGAGAGATGGAGTGTGTGTGTGAGAGAAAGGGAGTGTTTGTGTACGAGAGAGATGGGGTGTGTGTGTGTGAGAGAGAGGCAGCATGTATGTTTGTGAGAGAGAGGGAGCGTGTGTGTGTGTGAGAGAGGGGGAGTGTGTGTGTGTGTGAGAAAGGTAGTGTGTGTGTTAGAGAGGGGGAGAGTGTGCGTGAGAGAGAGGGAGTGTGTGTGTGAGAGAGAGGGAGTGTGTGTGTGAGAGAGTGAGAGTGTGTGTATGTGTGAGAGAGAGGGAGTGTGTTTGTGTGTGAGAGAAAGGGAGTGAGCGGTTGTGTGAGAGAGATGGAATGTGTGTGTTTGAGAGAAAGGAATTGTGTGTGTGCGAGAGAGATGGGGTGTGTGTGAGCGAGAGAGAGTGAGTGTTGTGTGTGCGAGAAAGTGGGAGTGAGTGTGTGTGGGTGAGAGAGGGGGAGTGTGTGTGTGTGACAGAGAGGGAGTGTGCGTGTGTGAGAGAGAGGGAGTGTTTGTGTGCGAGTGAGATGGGGTGTGTGTGTGTGAGAGAGAGGCAGCATGTATGTTTGTGAGAGAAAGGGAGCGTGTGTGTGTGTGAGAGAGGGGGAGTGTGTGTGTGTGTGAGAAAGGTAGTGTGTGTGTTAGAGAGGGGGAGAGTGTGCGTGAGAGAGAGGGAGTGTGTGTGTGAGAGAGAGGGAGTGTGTGTGTGAGAGAGTGAGAGTGTGTGTATGTGTGAGAGAGAGGGGGTGTGTGTGTGTGTGTGAGAGAAAGGGAGTGAGCGTGTGTGAAAGAGAGATGGAATGTATGTGTGTGAGAGAGAGGGATTGTGTGTGTGCGAGAGAGATGGGGTGTGCGTGTGCGAGAGAGATGGGGTGTGCGTGTGCAAGAGAGAGTGAGTGTTGTGTGTGCGAGAAAGTGGGAGTGTGTGTGTGTGGGTGAGAGAGAGGGATTGTGCGTGTGTGAGAGAGAGGGAATGTGCATGTGTGAGGGAGAGGCAGTGTGTGTGTGAGAGAGAGGGAGTGTGTGTGTCTGCGAGAGAGATGGAGTGTGTGTGTGTGAGAGAGAGGGATTGTGTGTGTGCGAGAGAGATGGGGTGAGTGTGTGCGAGAGAGTGGAAGTGTGTGTGTGGGTGAGAAAGAAGGAGTGTGTGTGTGTGACAGAGAGGGAGTGTGTGTGTGAGAGAGAGGGAGTGTGTGTGTGAAAGAGAGGCAGCTTGTATGTTTGTGAGAGAAAGAGGGAGTGTGTGTGTGAGAGAGAGAGACGGAGTGAGTGTGTGAGAGAGGGGGAGTGTGTTTGTTAAGAGAGAGAGTGAGTGTGTGTGAGAAAGAGAGGGAGTGTCTGTTTGTGTGTGCGAGAGAGAGGGAGTGTGTGTGTGTGAGAGAGAGGGAATGTGTGTGTGTGAGAGAAAGTGAGTATGTGTGTGCAAGAGAGATGGGCTGTGTTTGCGAGAGAAAGTGAGTGTGTGTGTGTGACAGAGAGGGAGTGTGTGTGTGTGAGAGAGAGGGAGTGTGTGTGTGAGAGAGAGGCAGCATGTATGTTTGTGAGAGAGAGGGGGTATGTGTGTGTGTGAGAGAGAGCGAGTGTGTTTGTGTGACAGAAAGGGAGTGTGTGTGTGCGAGAGAGAGGGATTGTGTGTGTGAGAGAGAGGCAGCATGAATGTATGTGAGATATAGGGAGCGTGTGTGTGTGTGAGAGAGGGGGAGAGTGTGTGTGAGAGAGATGGTGTGTGGTGTGAGAGAGACGAAGTGAGTGTGTGAGAGAGGGGGAGTGTGTTTGTTAAGAGAGAGAGAGCGAGTGTGTGTGTCAGAGAGAGGGAGTGTTTGTTTGTGCGTGCGAGAGAGAGGGGTTGTGTGTTTCTGTGTGTGAGAGAGAGGAAGTATATGTATGTGAGTGAGAGAGGGAGTGTGTGTGTGCGAGAGAGAGTGAGTGTTGTGTGTGCGAGAGAGTGGGAGTGTGTGAGTGTGTGTGAGAGAGAGGGATTGCGTGTGTGAGAGAGGGAGCATTTATGTTTTTGAGAGAGAGAGTGTGTGTGTGTGTGAGAGAGAGCGAGTGTGTGTGTGTGACAGAGAGGGAGTGTGTGTGTTTGAGAGAGAGGGATTGTGTGTGTGAGAGAGAGGCAGCATGTATGTTTGTGAGAGAGAGGGAGCGAGTGTGATTATGAGAGAGGGGGAGTGTTTGTGTGTTGAGAAACGTAGTGTGTGACTGAGAGAGAGGGAGTGTGTGCATGAGAGAGAGGGAGTCTGTGTGTGAGAGAGAGGGAGTGAGTGTGTGAGAGAGAGGAAGTTTGTGCATGAGAGAGAGGGAGTGTGTGTGTGAGAGAGAGGGAGTGTTTGTGTGTGTGCGAGAGAGAGGGATTGTTTGCTTGTGTGTGTGTGAGAGAGGAAGAATATGTATGTGAGCGAGAAAGGGACTGTGTGTGTGCGAGAGAGAATGAGTTTGTGTGTGTGTGAGACAGAGGGAGTCTGTGTGTGTGCGAGATAGAGGGTGTGTGTGTGTGTGCGAGAGAGAGGGATTGTGTGTGTGTGCGAGATAGAGGGTGTGTGTCTGTGTATGTGAGAGGGATTGTGTGTGCGCGAGTGAGTGGGAGTGCGTGTGTGAGAGAGGGAGTGTGTGTGTGTGAGAGATGGAGTGTGTGTGTGAGAGAGAAAGTGAGTATGTGTGTGCGAGAGAGATGGGCTGTGTTTGTGAGAGAAAGTGAGTGTGTGTGTGTGTGTGTGAGAGAGCGGATGTGTGTGTGTTTGTGGGAGACAGGGAGGGTGTGTGTGTGAGAGAGAGAGGGAGTGTGCATGTGTGAGGGAGAGCGAGTGTGTGTGTGCGAGAGTGATGGGGTGTGTGTGTGCGAGAGAGAGTGAGTGTTGTGCGTGCGAGAGAGTGGCAGTGTTTGTGTGTGTGTGGGTGAGAGAGGGGGGAGTGTGTTTGTGAAGAGAGAGAAGTGAGTGTGTGTGTGAGAGAGAGGGAGTGTCTCTTTGTGTGTCTGAGAGAGAGGGAGTGTGTGTGTGTGAGAAAGAGGGAGTGTTTGTGTGTGTGCGAGAGAGAGGGATTGTGTGCTTGTGTGTGTGAGAGAGAGGAAGAATATGTATGTGAGCGAGAAAGGGAGTGTGTGTGTACGAGAGAGAGTGAGTTTGTGTGTGTGTGAGAGAGAGGGTGTGTGCGTGTGAGAGAGAGAGGGAGTGTGTGTGCTGGCGAGAGAGGGGGAATGTGTGTGTGTGTGTGAGAGAGCGGGAGTGTGTGTGTCTCTCTGTGAGAGAGAGTGAGTGTGTGACTGTGCGAGAGAGAGGGAGTGTGTGTGTGAGAGAGAGGTTCTGTGTGTGTGAGAGAGAGGGAGAGTGTTTTTGAGAGACAGAGAGACAGGGAGAGTGTGTGTGTGAGAGAGAGGGAGTGTGCGTGTGTGAGAGGGATGAAGTGAGTGTGTGTGAGCAAGAGGGAATGTTTGTGTGTGAGAGAGAGGGAGTGTGTGTATGAGAGAGAGGGAGTGTGTGTGCGTGAGAGAGACGGTGTGTGTGTGTTAGAGAGAGGAAGAGTGTGTGTGTGTGCAAGATAGAGGGAGTGTGTCTGTGTATGTGAGAGGGAGTGTGTGTGTGAGAGAGGGAGTGTGTGTGTGTGAGAGATGGAGGGTGTGTGTGAGAGAGAAAGTGAGTATGTGTGTGTGAGAGATGTGCTGTGTTTGCGAGAGAAAGTGAGTGTGTGTGTGTGTGAGAGAGAATGGGTGTGCGTGTGTTTGTGGGAGAAAGGGAGTATGCGTGTGTGAGAGAGAGGTCGTGTGTGTGTGTGCGAGAGAGAGGGATTGTGTGTGTGTGCGAGATAGAGGGTGTGTGTCTGTGTATGTGAGAGGGATTGTGTGTGTGCGAGTGAGTGGGAGTGCATGTGTGAGAGAGGGAGTGTGTGTGTGTGAGAGATGGAGTGTGTGTGTGAGAGAGAAAGTGAGTATGTGTGTGCGAGAGAGATGGGCTGTGTTTGTGAGAGAAAGTGAGTGTGTGTGTGTGTGTGTGAGAGAGCGGATGTGTGTGTGTTTGTGGGAGACAGGGAGGGTGTGTGTGTGAGAGAGAGAGGGAGTGTGCATGTGTGAGGGAGAGCGAGTGTGTGTGTGCGAGAGTGATGGGGTGTGTGTGTGTGAGAGAGAGTGAGTGTTGTGCGTGCGAGAGAGTGGCAGTGTTTGTGTGTGTGTGGTTGAGAGAGAGGGGGAGTGTGTTTGTGAAGAGAGAGAAGTGAGTGTGTGTGTGAGAGAGAGGGAGTGTCTCTTTGTGTGTCTGAGAGAGAGGGAGTGTGTGTGTGTGAGAAAGAGGGAGTGTTTGTGTGTGTGCGAGAGAGAGGGATTGTGTGCTTGTGTGTGTGAGAGAGAGGAAGAATATGTATGTGAGCGAGAAAGGGAGTGTGTGTGTACGAGAGAGAGTGAGTTTGTGTGTGTGTGAGAGAGAGGGTGTGTGTGTGTGAGAGAGAGAGGGAGTGTGTGTGCTGGCGAGAGAGGGGGAATGTGTGTGTGTGTGTGAGAGAGCGGGAGTGTGTGTGTCTCTCTGTGAGAGAGAGTGAGTGTGTGACTGTGCGAGAGAGAGGGAGTGTGTGTGTGAGAGAGAGGTTCTGTGTGTGTGAGAGAGAGGGAGAGTGTTTTTGAGAGACAGAGAGACAGGGAGAGTGTGTGTGTGAGAGAGAGGGAGTGTGCGTGTGTGAGAGGGATGAAGTGAGTGTGTGTGAGCAAGAGGAAATGTTTGTGTGTGAGAGAGAGGGAGTGTGTGTATGAGAGAGAGGGAGTGTGTGTGCGTGAGAGATACGGTGTGTGTGTTAGAGAGAGGAAGTGTGTGTGTGTGTGCGAGATAGAGGGAGTGTGTCTGTGTATGTGAGAGGGAGTGTGTGTGTGAGAGAGGGAGTCTGTGTGTGTGAGAGATGGAGGGTGTGTGTGAGAGAGAAAGTGAGTATGTGTGTGTGAGAGAGATGCGCTGTGTTTGCGAGAGAAAGTGTGTGTGTGTGTGTGAGAGAGAATGGGTGTGCGTGTGTTTGTGGGAGAAAGGGAGTGTGCGTGTGTGAGAGAGAGGGAGTGTGCGTGTGTGAGGGAGAGGCAGTGTGTGTGTGCCAGAGAGATGGGGTGTGTGTGTGCGAGAGAGAGTAAGTGTTGTGTGTGGGAGAGAGTGGGAGTGTGTGTGTGTGGGTGAGAGAGAGGGAGTGCGTGTGTGTGACAGAGAGGGAGTGTGTGTGTGTGTTTGAGACAGGGATTGTGTGTGTGAGAGAGAGGCAGCATGTATGTTTGTGAGAGAGAGGGAGTGTGTGTGTAAGAGAGAGTGAGTGTGTGCATGTGTGTAACAGAAAGGGAGTGTGTCTGTGTGAGAGGGAGGGTTTGTGTGTGTGAGAGAGAGGCAGCATGAATGTATATGAGATAGAGGGAGCGTGTGTGTGTGTGAGAGAGGGTGTGTGTGTGTGTGTGTGTGTGAGAAAGGTAGTGTCTGTGTGAGAGAGGGGGAGAGTGTGTGTGAGAGAGAGGGAGTGTGTGTGTGAGAGAGATGGAGTGTCTGTGTGTGCGAGAGAGAGGGAGTGTGTGTGTGTGTTTGAGAGGGAGTGTTTGTTTGTGAGAGAAGGAGTGTGTGTGAGAGAGAGAGGGATTGTGTGTGTTTGGGTGAGAGAGAGGTAGTGTGTGTGTGACAGAGAGGGAGTTTATGTGTGAGAGAGAGGCCGCATGTATGTTTGTGAGAGAGGGAGTGTGTGTGTGTGAGAGAGAGGGAGTGTGTGTGTGCGAGATAGAGTGGGTTTGTGTGTGTGTGAGAGAGAGGGGTTGTGTGTTTCTGTGTGTGAGACAGAGGAAGTATATGTATGTGAGAGAGAGAGGAAGTGTGTGTGTGTGAGATAGAGTGAGTTTGTGTGAGTGTGAGAGAGAGAGGAAGTGTGTGTGCTGGCGAGAGAGAGGGACTGTGTGTGTGTGTGAGAGAGAAAGAGTGCGTGTGTGAGAGAGAGGCAGCATGTATGTATGTGAGAGAGAGGGGTTATGTGTGTGTGTGAGAGAGAGCAAGTGTGTGTGTGTGACAGAAAGGGAGTGTGTGTGTGAGAGAGATGGATTGTGTGTGTGAGAGAAAGGCAGCATGAATGTATGTGAGATAAAGGGAGCATGTGTGTGTGTGAGAGAGCAAGTGTGTGTGTGAGAGAGGGAGTGAGTGTGTGTGAGAGAGGGAGTGTGTGTGTGAGCGAGAAAGTGAGTATGTGTGTGTGAGAGAGATGGGCTGTGTGTGCGAGAGAAAGTGAGTGTGTGTGCGTGTGTGAGAGAGCGGGTGTGTGTGCGGTTCAGAAAGGGAGTGTGTGTGTGTGAGAGAGGGGGATTGTGTGTGTGAGAGAGAGGCAGCATGAATGTACGTGAGATATAGGGAGCGTGTGTGTGTGTGAGAGAGGGGGACGTGTGTGTGTGTGTGTGAGAAAGGTAGTGTATGTGTGAGAGAGGGGAAGAGTGTGTGTGAGAGAGATGGTGTGTGGTGTGAGAGAGACGGAGTGAGTGTGTGAGAGAGGGGGAGTGTGTTTGTTAAGAGAGATAGAGCGAGTGTCTGTGTGAGAGAGGGAGTGTCTGTTTGTGTGTGCGAGAGAGAGGGAGTGTGTGTTTGAGAGAGAGAGGGAGTGTGTGTGTGGGAGACAGAGGGAGTGTTTGTGTGCGTGCGAGAGAGAGGGGTTGTGTGTTTCTGTGTGTGAGAGAGAGGAAGTATATGTATGTTAGTGAGAGAGGGAGTGTGTGTGTGCGAGAGAGAGTGAGTGTTGTGTGTGCGAGAGAGTGGGAGTGTGTGTGGGGGTGAGAGAGAGGGAGTGTGTGTGTGTGACAGAGAGGGAGTGTGTGTGTGAGAGAGAGGGATTGCGTGTGTGAGAGAGGCAGCATTTATGTTTTTGAGAGAGTGAGTGTGTGTGTGTGAGAGAGAGCGAGTGTGTGTGTGTGACAGAGAGGGAGTCTGTGTGTTTGAGAGAGAGGGATTGTGTGTGTGAGATAGAGACAGCATGTATGTTTGTGAGAGAGAGGGAGCGTGTGTGATTGTGAGAGAGGGGGAGTGTGTGTGTGTTGAGAAACGTAGTGTGTGACTGAGAGAGAGGGAGTGTGTGCATGAGAGAGAGGGCGTCTCTGTGTGAGAGAGAGGGAGTGAGTGTGTGAGAGAGAGGAAGTTTGTGCATGAGAGAGA
This sequence comes from Carcharodon carcharias, assembly GCF_017639515.1. NCBI lineage: Eukaryota > Metazoa > Chordata > Chondrichthyes > Lamniformes > Lamnidae > Carcharodon > Carcharodon carcharias. The sequence continues at coordinate 47,684,443 of NC_054487.1, read as the reverse complement.
GGGAGTGTGTGTGTGAGAGAGAGGAAGTGAGTGTGTGAAAGAGAGGGAGTTTTTGTGTGTGTGCGAGAGAGAGGGATTGTTTGCTTGTGTGTGTGTGAGAGAGGAAGAATATGTATGTGAGCAAGATAGGGAGTGTGTGTGTGCGAGAGAGAGTGAGTTTGTGTGTGTGTGAGACAGAGGGAGAGTGTGTGTGTGAGAGAGCGGGAGTGTGTGTGTCTGTGAGAGAGAGTGAGTGTGTGACTGTGCGAGAAAGAGGGAGTGTGTGTGTGTCAGAGAGAGGGAGTGTGTGTGTGAGTGAGAGTGTCTGTGTGTGTGAGAGAGAGGAAGTGTGTGCGTGAGAGACAGAGAGACAGGTAGTGTATGTGTGTGAGAGAGAGGAAGTGTGCGTGTGTGAGAGAGACGGAGTGAGTGTGTGTGAGTGAGAGGGAGTGTTTGTGTGCAAGAGAGAGGGAGTGTGTGTGTGGGAGAGAGGGAGTGTGTGTATGTGAGAGAGACAGTGTGTGTGTGAGAGAGAGGGAGTGTGTGTGTGCGCAAGAGAGATGGAGTGTGTGTGTGAGAGAGAGGGAGTGAGTGTGTGTGAGAGGGGGAGTGTGTGTGTCTGTGAGAAAGAGGGTGAGTGAGAGAGAGTGACTGTGTGTGTGTGAGAAGAGAGGGAGGGTGTGTGTGAGAGACAGGGAGTGTGTGTGTGAGAGAGAGGGAGTGTGCGTGTGTGAGAGAGACGGTGTGTGCGTGTGAGAGAGAGGAAGTGTGTGTGTGTGCGAGAGAGAGGGAGTGTGTCTGTGTATGTGAGAGGGAGTGTGTGTGTGTGCAAGAGAGAGGGAGTGTGTGTGTAAGAGAGGGAGTGTGTGTATGTGAGAGATGGAGGGTATGTGTGAGAGAGAAAGTGAGTATGTGTGTGTGAGAGAGATGGGCTGTGTTTGTGAGAGAAAGTGTGTGTGTGTGTGTGTGTGTGTGTGTGAGAGAGAATGGGTGTGCGTGTGTTTGTGGGAGTAAGGGAGTGTGTGTGTTGGTGAGAGAGAGGGAGTGCGTGTGTGTGACAGAGAGGGAGTGTGGGTGTGTGTGAGAGACAGGGAGTGTGTGTGTGAGAGAGAGGCAGCATGTATGTTTGTGAGAGAGAGGGAGTGTGTGTGTGTAAGAGAGAGCGAGTGTGTGTATGTGTGTAACAGAAAAGGAGTGCGTGTGTGTGAGAGAGAGGGATTGTGTGTGTGAGAGAGAGGCAGCATGAATGTATGTGAGATTGAGGGAGCGTGTGTGTGTGTGAGAGAGGGTGTGTGTGTGTGTGTGAGAAAGGTAGTGTGTGTCTGAGAGAGAGGGCGAGTGTGTGTGAGAGAGAGGGAGTGTGTGTGTGAGAGAGACGGAGTGAGTGTGAGGGAGAGGGGGAGTGTGTTTGTTAAGAGAGAGAGCAAGTGTGTGTGAGAGAGAGAGGGAGTGTCTGTTTGTGTGTGCGAGAGAGAGGGAGTGTGTGTGTGTATTTGAGAGGGATTGTTTTTGTGTGAGAGAGGGAGTGTGTGTGAGAGAGAGAGGGATTGTGTGTGTGTGGGTGAGAGAGAGGGAGTGTGTGTGTGACAGAGAGGGAGTTTATGTGTGAGAGAGAGGCAGCATGTATGTTTGTGAGAGAGAGGGAGTGTGTGTGTGTGAGAGAGACAGAGTGTGTGTGTGTGAGCGAGAGGGAATGTTTGTGTGCGAGAGAGAGGGAGTGTGTGTGTGAGAGAGAGGGAGTGTGTGAGTGTGAGAGAGACGGTGTGTGTGTGAGAGTTAGGAAGTGTGTGTGTGTGCGAGAGAGAGGGTGTGTGTCTGTGTGTGTGAGAGAGAGGGATTGTGTGTGTGCGCAAGAGAGATGGAGTGCGTGTGTGAGAGAGAGGGAGTGAGTGTGTGTGAGAGGGGGAGTGTGTGTGTCTGTGAGAAAGAGTGTGTGTGAGAGAGAGGGAGTGTGTGTGTGTGAGAGACAGGGAGTGTGTGTGTGAGAGAGTGGGAGTGTGTGTGTGAGAGAGAGACGGTGTGTGTGTGAGAGAGAGGAAGTTTGTGTGTGCGCGAAAGGGAGGGAGTCTGTCTGTGTGTGTGAGAGAGAGGGAGTGTGTGTTTTTGCGAGAGAGAGGGAGTGTGTGTGTGAGAGAGAGGAAGTGTGTGTGTGTGCGAGATAGAGGGAGTGTGTCTGTGTATGTGAGAGGGAGTGTGTGTGTGTGTGCAAGAGAGAGGAAGTGTGTGTGTGAGAGAGGGAGTGTGTGTGTGTGAGAGATGGAGGGTATGTGTGAGAGAGAAAGTGAGTATGTGTGTGTGAGAGAGATGGGCTGTGTTTGCGAGAGAAAGTGAGTGTGTGTGTGTGTGTGTGAGAGAGAATGGGTGTGCGTGTGTTTGTGGGAGAAAGGGAGTGTGTGTGTGTGAGAGAGAGAGGGAGTGTGCGTTTGTAAGAGAGAGGGAGTGTGCGTGTGTGAGGGAGAGGCAGTGTGTGTGTGCCAGAGAGATGGGGTGTGTGTGTGCGAGAGAGAGTGAGTGTTGTGTGTGGGAGAGAGAGGGAGTGTGTGTGTGTGGGTGAGAGAGAGGGAGTGCGTGTGTGTGACAGAGAGGGAGTGTGTGTGTGAGAGAGAGGAAGTGTGTGTGTGTGCGAGATAGAGGGAGTGTGCCTGTCTATGTGAGAGGGAGTGTGTGTGTGTGCAAGAGAGAGGGAGTGTGTGTGTAAGAGAGGGAGTGTGTGTATGTGAGAGATGGAGGGTATGTGTGAGAGAGAAAGTGAGTATGTGTGTGTGAGAGAGATGGGCTGTGTTTGTGAGAGAAAGTGAGTGTGTGTGTGTGTGTGAGAGAGAATGGGTGTGCGTGTGTTTGTGGGTGTAAGGGAGTGTGTGTGTGGGTGAGAGAGAGGGAGTGCGTGTGTGTGAGAGAGAGGGAGTATGGGTGTGTGTGAGAGATAGGGAGTGTGTGTGTGAGAGAGAGGCAGCATGTATGTTTGTGAGAGAGAGGGAGTGTGTGTGTGTAAGAGAGAGCGAGTGTGTGAATGTGTGTAACAGAAAAGGAGTGTGTGTGTGTGAGAGAGAGGGATTGTGTGTGTGAGAGAGAGGCAGCATGAATGTATGTCAGATAGAGGGAGCGTGTGTGTGTGAGAGAGGGTGTGTGTGTGTGTGTGTGAGAAAGGTAGTGTGTGTCTGAGAGAGGGGGTGAGTGTGTGTGTGAGAGAGGGAGTGTGTGTGTGAGAGAGACGGAGTGAGTGTGAGGGAGAGGGGGAGTGTGTTTGTTAAGAGAGAGAGCGAGTGTGTGTGAGAGAGAGAGGGAGTGTCTGTTTGTGTGTGCGAGAGAGAGGGAGTGTGTGTGTGTGTTTGAGAGGGATTGTTTTTGTGTGAGAGAGGGAGTGTGTGTGAGAGAGAGAGGGATTGTGTATGCGTGGGTGAGATAGAGGGAGTGTGTGTGTGACAGAGAGGGAGTTTATGTGTGAGAGAGAGGCAGCATGTATGTTTGTGAGAGAGAGGGAGTGTGTGTGTGTGAGAGAGAGGGAGTGTGCGTGTGTGAGAGAGACAGAGTGTGTGTGTGTGAGCGAGAGGGAATGTTTGTGAGCGAGAGAGAGGGAGTGTGTGTGTGAGAGAGAGGGAGTGTGTGAGTGTGAGAGAGACGGTGTGTGTGTGAGAGTTAGGAAGTGTGTGTGTGTGCGAGAGAGAGGGTGTGTGTCTGTGTGTGTGAGAGAGAGGGATTGTGTGTGTGCGCAAGAGAGATGGAGTGCGTGTGTGAGAGAGAGGGAGTGAGTGTGTGTGAGAGGGGGAGTGTGTGTGTCTGTGAGAAAGAGTGTGTGTGAGAGAGAGTGACTGTGTGTGTGTGAGAGAGAGGGAGTGTGTGTGTGTGAGAGACAGGGAGTGTGTGTGTGAGAGAGAGGGAGTGTGTGTGTGTGAGAGAGACGGTGTGTGTGTGTGAGAGAGAGGAAGTGTGTGTGTGTGCGAAAGGGAGGGAGTCTGTCTGTGTGTGTGAGAGAGAGGGAGTGTGTGTGTGTGCGAGAGAGAGGGAGTGTGTGTGTGAGAGAGAGGAAGTGTGTGTGTGTGCGAGATAGAGGGAGTGTGTCTGTGTATGTGAGAGGGAGTGTGTGTGTGTGTGCAAGAGAGAGGAAGTGTGTGTGTGAGAGAGGGAGTGTGTGTGTGTGAGAGATGGAGGGTATGTGTGAGAGAGAAAGTGAGTATGTGTGTGTGAGAGAGATGGGCTGTGTTTGCGAGAGAAAGTGAGTGTGTGTGTGTGTGAGAGAGAATGGGTGTGCATGTGTTTGTGGGAGAAAGGGAGTGTGTGTGTGTGAGAGAGAGAGGGAGTGTGTGTTTGTAAGAGAGAGGGAGTGTGCGTGTGTGAGGGAGAGGCAGTGTGTGTGTGCCAGAGAGATGGGGTGTGTGTGTGCGAGAGAGAGTGAGTGTTGTGTGTGGGAGAGAGAGGGAGTGTGTGGGTGTGGGTGAGAGAGAGGGAGTGTGTGTGTGTGAGAGAGACAGGGAGTGTGTGTGTGAGAGAGAGGCAGAATGTATGTTTGTGAGAGAGAGGGAGCGTGTGTGTGTAAGAGAGAGTGAGTGTGTGTATGTGTGTAACAGAAAGGGAGTGTGTATGTGTGAGAGAGAGGGATTGTGTGTGTGAGAGAGAGGAAGTGTGTGTGTGTGCGAGATAGAGGGAGTGTGTGTGTGTATGTGAGAGGGAGTGTGCGTGTGTGCAAGAGAGAGGAAGTGTGTGTGAGAGAGGGAGTGTGTGTGTGTGAGAGATGGAGGGTATGTGTGAGAGAGAAAGTGAGTATGTGTGTGTGAGAGAGATGGGCTGTGTTTGCGAGAGAAAGTGAGTGTGTGTGTGTGTGTGAGAGAGAATGGGTGTGCGTGTGTTTGTGGGAGAAAGGGAGTGTGTGTGTGTGAGAGAGAGAGGGAGTGTGCGTTTGTAAGAGAGAGGGAGTGTGCGTGTGTGAGGGAGAGGCAGTGTGTGTGTGCCAGAGAGATGGGGTGTGTGTGTGCGAGAGAGAGTGAGTGTTGTGTGTGGGAGAGAGAGGGAGTGTGTGTGTGTGGGTGAGAGAGAGGGAGTGCGTGTGTGTGACAGAGAGGGAGTGTGTGTGTGTGTGAGAGACAGGGAGTGTGTGTGTGAGAGAGAGGCAGCATGTATGTTTGTGAGAGAGAGGGAGTGTGTGTGTGTAAGAGAGAGTGAGTGTGTGTATGTGTGTAACAGAAAGGGAGTGTGTGTGTGTGAGAGAGAGGGATTGTGTGTGTGAGAGAGAGGCAGCATGAATCTATGTGAGATTGAGGGAGCGTGTGTGTGTGTGAGAGAGGGATTGTGTGTGTGTGTGTGTGTTTGTGAGAAAAAGGTAGTTTGTGTGTGAGAGAGGGGGAGAGTGTGTGTGAGAGAGAGTGAGTTTGTGTGTGAGAGAGACGGAGTGAGTGTGTGAGAGAGGGGGGATGTGTTTGTTAAGAGAGAGAGCGAGTGTGTGTGAGAGAGAGAGGGAGTGTCTGTTTGTGTGTGCGAGAGAGAGGGAGTGTGTGCGTGTGTTTGAGAGGGAGTGTTTGTGTGTGAGAGAGGGAGTGTGTGTGAGAGAGAGAGGGATTGTGTGTGCGTGGGTGAGAGAGAGGGAGTGTGTGTGTGACAGAGAGGGAGTTTATGTGTGAGAGAGAGGCAGCATGTATGTTTGTGAGAGAGAGGGAGTGTGTGTATGTGTGAGAGAGAGGGAGTGTGTGTGTGCGAGATAGAGTGGGTTTGTGTGTGTGTGAGAGAGAGGGAGTGTGTGTATGCGATCTAGAGTGGGTTTGTGTGTGTGTGAGAGAGAGGGGTTGTGTGTTTCTGTGCGTGAGAGAGAGAAAGTATATGTATGTGAGAGGGAGAGGGAGTGTGTGTGTGCGAGATAGCGTGAGTTTCTGTGTGTGTGAGAGAGAGATGGAGTGTGTGTGTGAGAGATAGAGTGTGTGTGTGTGAGAGATGGAGGGTGTGTGTGAGAGAGAAAGTGAGTACGTGTGTGCGAGAGAGATGGGCTGTGTTTGCGAGAGAAAGTGTGTGTGTGTATGTGTGAGAGAGAGTGGGTGGGTGTGTGTTTGTGGGAGAAAGGGAGTGTGTGTGTGAGAGAGAGAGGGAGTGTACATTTGTGAGAGAGAGGGAGTGTGCGTGTGTGAGAGAGAGGGAGTGTGCGTGTGTGAGGGAGAGGCAGTGTGTGTGTGCCAGAGAGATGGGGTGTGTGCGAGAGAGAATGAGTGTTGTTTGTGCGAGAGTGGGAGTGTGTGTGTGTGTGGGTGAGAGAGAGGGAGTGCATGTGTGTGACAGAGGGAGTGTGTGTGTGTGTGAGAGAGAGGGAGTGTTTGTGTGAGAGAGAGGGAGTGTGCGTGTGTGAGAGAGAGGGAGTGTGCGTGTGTGAGGGAGAGGCAGTGTGTGTGTGCCAGAGAGATGGGGTGTGTGTGTGCAAGAGAGAGTGAGTGTTGTGTGTGGGAGGGAGTGGGAGTGTGTGTGTGGGTGAGAGAGAGTGAGTGCATGTGTGTGTGGCAGAGAGGGAGTGTGTGTGTGTGTGTGTGAGAGAGAGGGAGTGTGTGTGTGAGAGAGAGGAAGCATGTATGTGTGTGAGAGAGAGGGATTGTGTGTGTGAGAGAGAGGCAGCATGAATGTATGTGAGATAGAGGGAGCATGTGTGTGTGTGAGAGAGGGTGTGTGGGTGTGTGATAAAGGTAGTGTGTGTGTGAGACAGGGGCAGAGTGTGTGTGAGAGAGAGGGAGTGTGTGTGTGAGAGAGATGGAGTGAGGGTGTGACAGAGAGAGGGAGTGTGAATGTTAAGAGAGAGAGCGAGTGTGTGTGAGAGAGAGGGAGTGTCTCTTTGTGTGTGCAAGAGCGAGGGAGTGTGTGTGTGTGTGTGAGACAGGGAGTGTTTGTGTGTGAGAGATGGAGTGTGTGTGAGAGAGAGAGGGATTGTGTGTGTGTGGGTGAGAGGGAGTGTGTTTGTGTGACAGAGAGGGAGTTTATATGTGAGAGAGAGGCAGCATGTATGTTTGTGAGAGAGAGGGAGTGTGTGTGTGTGAGAGAGAGAGAGGGAGTGTGTGTGTGCGAGATAGCGTGGGTTTGTGTGTGTGTGAGAGAGGGGTTGTGTGTTTCTGTGTGTGAGACAGAGGAAGTATATGTATGTGAGAGAGAGAGGGAGTGTGTGTGTGCGAGATAGAGTGAATTTGTGTGTGTGTGAGAGATAGAGGGAATGTGTGTGCTGGCGAGAGAGAGGGACTGTGTTTGTGTGTGAGAGAGAAGGAGTGCGTGTGTGAGCGAGAGGCAGCATGTATGTATATGAGAGAGAGGGGTTATGTGTGTGTGTGAGAGAGAGCGAGTGTGTGTGTGTGACAGAAAGGGAGTGTGTGTGTGTGAGAGAGAGGGATTGTGTGTGTGAGAGAGAGGCAGCATGAATGTATGTGAGATATAGGGAGCGTGTGTGTGTGTGAGAGAGAGGGAGTGTGTGTGTGAGAGAGGGAGTGAGTGTGTGTGAGAGAGGGAGTGTGTGTGTGAGAGAGAAAGTGAGTATGTGTGTGCAAGAGAGATGGGCTGTGTGTGCGAGGGAAAGTGGGTGTGTGTGCCTGTGCTAGAGAGCGTGTGTGTGTGCATGACAGAAAGGGAGTGTGTGTGTGTGAGAGAGGGGGTTTGTGTGTGTGAGAGAGAGGCAGCAAGAATGTCTGTGAGATATAGGGAGCGTGTGTGTGTGAGAGAGAGGGGGAAGTGTGTGTGTGTTGAGAAACGTTGTGTGTGACTGAGAGATAGGAAGTGTGTGCATTGAGAGAGACGGAGTGTGTTTGTGAGAGAGAGGGAGTGAGTGTGTGAGAGAGAGGGAGTGCTTGTGTGTGTGCGAGAGAGAGGGATTGTTTGCTTGCGTGTGTGTGAGAGAGGAAGAATATGTATGTGAGCGAGAAAGGGAGTGCGTGTGTGTGAGAGAGAGTGAGTTTGTGTGTGCTGGCGAGAGAGAGGGAATGTGTGTGTGTGTGAGAGAACGGGAGTGTGTGTGTCTGTGAGAGTGAGTGAGTGTGTGACTGTGCGAGAGAGATGGAGTGTGTGTGTGTCAGAGAGAGGGAGTGTGTGTGTGAGTGAGAGGGTCTGTGTGTGTGAGAGAGAGGGAGTGTGTGTGTGTGAGAGAGACAGAGTGAGTGTGTGTGAGCGAGAGGGAATGTTTGTGTGCGAGAGAGAGGGAGTGTGTGTGTGAGAGAGAGGGAGTGTGTGAGTGTGAGAGAGACGGTGTGTGTGTGAGAGATAGGAAGTGTGTGTGTGTGCGAGAGAGAGGGTGTGTGTCTGTGTGTGTGAGAGAGAGGGAGTGTGTTTGTGCGCAAGAGAGATGGAGTGTGTGTGTGAGAGAGAGTGAGTGAGTGTGTGTGAGAGGGGGAGTGAGTGTGCCTGTGAGAAAGAGTGTGTGTGAGAGAGAGTGACTGTGTGTGTGTGTGAGAGAGAGGGAGGGTGTGTGTGAGAGACAGGGAGTGTTTGTGAGAGAGAGGGAGTGTGCGTGTGTGAGAGAGATGGTGTGTGTGTGTGAGAGAGAGGAAGTGTGTGGGTGTGAGAGAGAGAGGGAGTGTGTCTGCGTGTGTGAGAGAGAGGGAGTGTGCGTGTGTGAGAGAGTGAGGGTGTGTGTCTGTGAGAGAGAGGAAGTGCGTGTGTGCGAGATAGAGGGAGTGTGTCTGTGTATGTGAGAGGGAGTGTGTGTGTGCGAGTGAGAGGGAGTGCATGTGTGAGAGAGGGAGTGTGTGTGTGTGAGAGATGGACTGTGTGTCTGAGAGAGAAAGTGAGTATGTGTGTGCGAGAGAGATGGGCTGTGTTTGTGAGAGAAAGTGAATGTGTGTGTGCGTGAGAGAGAGCGGATGTGTGTGTGTTTGTGGGAGACAGGGAGGGTGTGTGTGTGAGAGAGAGAGGGAGTGTGCATGTGTGAGGGAGAGGGAGTGTGTGTGTGCGAGAGTGATGGGGTGTGTGTGCGCGAGAGAGAGTAAGTGTTGTGCGTGCAAGAGAGTGGGAGTGTGTGTGTGTGTGGTTGAGAGAGAGGGGGAGTGTGTTTGTGAAGAGAGAGAAGCGAGTGTGTGTGTGAGAGAGAGGGAGTGTCTCTTTGTGCGTCTGAGAGGGAGGGAGTGTGCGTATGTGTGAGAGAGGGAGTGTGTGTGTGTGAGACAGAGGGAGTGTTTGTGTGTGTGAGAGAGAGAGGGATTGTGTGCTTGTGTGTGTGAGAGAGAGGAAGAATATGTATGTGAGCAAGAAAGGGAGTGTGTGTGTGTGAGAGAGAGTGAGTTTGTGTGTGTGAGAGAGAGGGTGTGTGTGTACGAGAGAGAGAGGGAGTGTGTGTGCTGGCGAGAGAGGGGGAATGTGTGTGTGTGTGTGAGAGAGCGGGAGTGTGTGTGTCTCTCTGTGAGAGAGAGTGAGTGTGTGACTGTGCGAGAGAGAGGGAGTGTGTGTGTGAGAGAGGGTCTGTGTGTGTGAGAGAGAGGGAGAGTGTGTGTGAGTGACAGAGAGACAGGGAGTGTGTGTGTGTGAGAGAGAGGGAGTGTGCATGTGTGAGAGAGATGAAGTGAGTGTGTGTGAGCAAGAGGGAATGTTTGTGTGTGAGAGAGAGGGAGTGTGTGTGTGAGAGAGAGGGAGTGTGTGTGTGTGATAGAGACGGTGTGTGTGTGTTAGAGAGAGGAATTGTGTGTGTGTGTGCGAGATAGAGGGAGTGTGTCTGTGTATGTGAGAGGGAGTGTGTGTGTGAGAGAGGGAGTGTGTGTGTGTGAGAGATGGAGAGTATGTGTGAGAGAGAAAGTGAGTATGTGTGTGTGAGAGAGATGGGCTGTGTTTGCGAGAGAAAGTGAGTGTGTGTATGTGTGTGTGTGAGAGAGAGTTCGTGAGCGTGTGTTTGTGGGAGAAAGGGAGTGTGTGTGTGAGAGAGAGTGAGTGTTGTGTGTGTGAGAGAGAGGGAGTGTGCGTGTGTGAGGGAGAGGCAGTGTGTGTGTGCCAGAGAGATGGGGTGTGTGTGTGCGAGAGAGAGTGAGTGTTGTGTGTGGGAGAGAGTGGGAGTGTGTGTGTGTGGGTGAGAGAGAGGGAGTGCGTGTGTGTGACAGAGAGGGAGTGTGTGTGTGTGTGAGAGACAGGGAGTGTGTGTGGGAGAGAGAGTGAGATTGTGTGTGTGTGAGACAGAGGGAGTGTGTGTGTGAGAGAGCGGGAGTGTGTGTGTCTGTGAGAGAGAGTGAGTGTGTGACTGTGCGAGTGAGAGGGAGTGTATGTGTGTCAGAGAGAGGGAGTGTGTGTGTGAGTGACAGGGTCTGTGTGTGTGAGAGAGAGGGAGTGTGTGTGTGTGAGAGGGACAGAGTGAGTGTGTGTGAGTGAGAGGGAATGTTTGTGTGCGAGGGAGAGGGAGTGTGTGTGTGAGAGAGAGGGAGTGTGTGAGTGTGAGAGAGACGGTGTGTGTGTGAGAGATAGGAAGTGTGTGTGTGTGCGAGAGAGAGGGTGTGTGTCTGTGTGTGTGAGAGAGAGGGAGTGTGTTTGTGCGCAAGAGAGATGGAGTGTGCATGTGAGAGAGAGTGAGTGAGTGTGTGTGAGAGGGGGAGTGAGTGTGCCTGTGAGAGAGAGTGTGTGTGAGAGAGAGTGACTGTGTGTGTGTGTGAGAGAGAGGGAGGGTGCGTGTGAGAGACAGGGAGTGTGTGTGAGAGAGAGGGAGTGTGCGTGTGTGAGAGAGACGATGTGTGTGTGTGAGAGAGAGGAAGTGTGTGTGTGTGCGAGAGAGAGGGAGTGTGTCTGAGTATGTGAGAGAGAGGGAGTGTGTGTGTGCGAGAGAGAGGGAGTGTGTGTGTGAGAGAGAGGAAGTGTGCGTGTGCGAGATAGAGGGAGTGTGTCTGTGTAAGTGAGAGGGAGTGTGTGTGTGCGAGTGAGAGGGAGTGCATGTGTGAGAGAGGGAGTGTGTGTGTGTGAGAGATGGAGTGTGTGTGTGAGAGAGAAAGTGAGTATGTGTGTGCGAGAGAGATAGGCTGTGTTTGTGAGAGAAAGTGAATGTGTGTGTGCGTGAGAGAGAGCGGATGTGTGTGTGTTTGTGGGAGACAGGGAGGGTGTGTGTGTGAGAGAGAGAGGGAGTGTGCATGTGTGAGGGAGAGGGAGTGTGTGTGTGCGAGAGTGATGGGGTGTGTGTGTGCGAGAGATAGTAAGTGTTGTGCGTGCGAGAGAGTGGGAGTGTGTGTGTGTGTGGTTGAGAGAGAGGGGGAGTGTGTTTGTGAAGAGAGAGAAGCGAGTGTGTATGTGAGAGAGAGGGAGTGTCTCTTTGTGCGTCTGAGAGGGAGGGAGTGTGTGTATGTGTGAGACAGAGGGAGTGTTTGTGTGTGTGTGAGAGAGAGGGATTGTGTGCTTGTGTGTGTGAGAGAGAGGAAGAATATGTATGTGAACGAGAAAGGAAGTGTGTGTGTGTGAGAGAGAGTGAGTTTGTGTGTGTGTGAGAGAGAAGGTGTGTGTGTGTGAGAGAGAGGGAGTGTGTGTGCTGGCGAGAGAGGGGGAATGTGTGTGTGTGTGTGTGTGAGAGAGCGGGAGTGTGTGTGTCTCTCTGTGAGAGAGAGTGAGTGTGTGACTGTGCGAGAGAGAGGGAGTGTGTGTGTGAGAGAGAGGGTCTGTGTGTGTGAGAGAGAGGGAGTGTGTGTGTGAGAGACAGAGAGACAGGGAGTGTGTGTGTGTGTGAGAGAGAGGGAGTGTGCATGTGTGAGAGAGATGAAGTGAGTGTGTGTGAGCAAGAGGAAATGTTTGTGTGTGAGAGAGAGGGAGTGTGTGTGTGAGAGAGAGGGAGTGTGTGTGTGTGATAGAGACGGTGTGTGTGTGTTAGAGTGAGGAATTGTGTGTATGTGTGCGAGATAGAGGGAGTGTGTCTGTGTATGTGAGAGGGAGTGTATGTGTGAGAGAAGGAGTGTGTGTGTGAGAGATGGAGAGTATGTGTGAGAGAGAAAGTGAGTATGTGTGTGTGAGAGAGATGGGCTGTGTTTGGGAGAGAAAGTGAGTGTGTGTGTGTGTGAGAGAGAGAGTTGGTGTGCGTGTGTTTGTGGGAGAAAGGGAGTGTGTGTGTGCGAGAGAGAGTGAGTGTTGTGTGTGGGAGAGAGTGGGAGTGTGTGTGTGCGGGTGAGAGAGAGGGATTGTGTGTGTGTGACAGAGAGGGAGTGTGTGTGTGTGAGAGAGAGTGAGTTTGTGTTTGTGTGAGAGAGAAGGTGTGTGTGTGTGAGAGAGAGAGGGAGTGTGTGTGCTGGCGTGAGAGGGGGAATGTGTGTGTGTGTGTGTGTGAGAGAGCGGGAGTGTGTGTGTCTCTCTGTGAGAGAGAGTGAGTGTGTGACTGTGCGAGAGAGAGGGAGTGTGTGTGTGAGAGAGAGGGTCTGTGTGTGTGAGAGAGAGGGAGTGTGTGTGTGAGAGACAGAGAGACAGGGAGTGTGTGTGCGTGAGAGAGAGGGAGTGTGCATGTGTGAGAGAGATGAAGTGAGTGTGTGTGAGCAAGAGGAAATGTTTGTGTGTGAGAGAGAGGGAGTGTGTGTGTGAGAGAGAGGGAGTGTGTGTGTGTGATAGAGATGGTGTGTGTGTGTTAGAGAGAGGAATTGTGTGTATGTGTGCGAGATAGAGGGAGTGTGTCTGTGTATGTGAGAGGGAGTGTGTGTGTGAGAGATGGAGAGTATGTGTGAGAGAGAAAGTGAGTATGTGCGTGTGAGAGAGATGGGCTGTGTTTGGGAGAGAAAGTGAGTGTGTGTGTGTGTGTGAGAGAGAGAGTTGGTGTGCGTGTGTTTGTGGGAGAAAGGGAGTGTGTGTGTGCGAGACAGAGTGAGTGTTGTGTGTGGGAGAGAGTGGGAGTGTGTGTGTGCGGGTGAGAGAGAGGGAGTGAGTGTGTGTGACAGAGATGGAGTGTGTGTGTGTGTGAGAGACAGGGAGTGTGTGTGAGAGAGAGGCAGCATGTATGTTTGTGAGAGAGAGGGAGTGTGTGTGTGTAAGAGAGAGCGAGTGTGTGTATGTGTGTATGAGAAAGGTAGTGTGTGTGTGAGAGAGGGGGAGAGTATGTGTGAGAGAGAGAGGGAGTGTGCATTTGTAAGAGAGAGGGAGTGTGCGTGTGTGAGGGAGAGGCAGTGTGTGTGTGCCAGAGAGATGGGGTGTGTGTGTGCGAGAGAGAGTGAGTGTTGTGTGTGGGAGAGATTGGGAGTGTGTGTGTGCGGGTGGGAGAGAGGGAGTGCATGTGTGTGACAGAGAGGGAGTGTGTGTATGTGAGAGACAGGGAGTGTGTGTGTGAGAGAGAGAGTGAGATTGTGTATGTGTAAGACAGAGGGAGTGTGTGTGTGAGAGAGAGTGGGAGTGTGTGTGCTGGCGAGAGAGAGGGAATGTGTGTGTGTGTGAGAGAGCGGGAGTGTGTGTGTCTGTGAGAGAGAGTGAGTGTGTGACTGTGCGAGAGAGAGGGAGTGTGTGTGTGTCAGAGAGAGGGATTGTGTGTGTGAGTGAGAGGGTCTGTGTGTGTGAGAGAGAGGGAGTGTGTGTGTGTGAGGGAGACAGAGTGAGTGTGTGTGAGCAAGAGGGAATGTTTGTGTGCGAGAGAGAGGGAGTGTGTGTGTGAGAGAGAGGGAGTGTGTGAGTGTGAGAGAGACGGTGTGTGTGTGAGAGATAGGAAGTGTGTGTGTGCGAGAGAGAGGGTGTGTGTCTGTGTGTGTGAGAGAGAGGGAGTGTGTGCGCAAGAGAGATGGAGTGTGCGTATGAGAGAGAGTGAGTGAGTGTGTGTGAGAGGGGGAGTGAGTGTGCCTGTGAGAGAGAGTGTGTGTGAGAGAGAGTGACTGTGTGTGTGTGTGAGAGAGAGGGAGGGTGTGTGTGAGAGACAGGGAGTGTGTGTGAGAGAGAGGGAGTGTGCGTGTGTGAGAGAGATGGTGTGTGTGTGTGAGAGAGAGGAAGTGTGTGTGTGTGCGAGAGAGAGGGAGTGTGTCTGTGTGTGTGAGAGAGAGGGAGTGTGTGTGTGCGAGAGAGAGGGAGTGTGTGTGTGAGAGAGGAAGTGTGTGTGTGTGCGAGATAGAGGGAGTGTGTCTGTTTATGTGAGAGGGAGTGTGTGTGTGCGAGTGAGAGGGACTGCATGTGTGAGAGAGGGAGTGTGTGTGTGTGATAGAGACGGTGTGTGTGTGTTAGAGAGAGGAATTGTGTGTGTGTGCGAGATAGAGGGAGTGTGTCTGTGTATGTGAGAGGGAGTGTGTGTGTGAGAGAGGGAGTGTGTGTGTGTGAGAGATGGAGGGTATGTGTGAGAGAGAAAGTGAGTATGTGTGTGTGAGAGAGATGGGCTGTGTTTGGGAGAGAAAGTGAGTGTGTGTGTGTGTGTGTGAGAGAGAGCGGGTGTGCGTGTGTTTGTGGGAGAAAGGGAGTGTGTGTGTGTGAGAGAGAGTGAGTGTTGTGTGTGTGAGAGAGTGGGAGTGTGCGTGTGTGAGGGAGAGGCAGTGTGTGCGTGCCAGAGAGATGGGGTGTGTGTGTGCGAGAGAGAGTGAGTGTTGTGTGTGGGAGAGAGTGGGAGTGTGTGTGTGCGGGTGAGAGAGAGAGAGTGCGTGTGTGTGACAGAGAGGGAGTGTGTGTGTGTGTGAGAGACAGGGAGTGTGTGTGTGAGAGAGAGGCAGCATGTATGTTTGTGAGAGGGAGGGAGTGTGTGTGTGTAAGAGAGAGCGAGTGTGTGTATGTGTGTAACAGAAAGGGACTGTGTGTGTGAGAGAGAGGGATTGTGTGTGTGAGAGAGAGGCAGCATGAATGTATGTGAGATAGAGGGAGCGTGTGTGTGTGTGTGAGAGAGGGTGTGTGTGTGTGTGTGTGTGTGTGTGTGTGAGAAAGGTAGTGTGTGTGTGAGAGAGGGGGAGAGTATGTGTGAGAGAGAGTGAGTGTGTGTGTGAGAGAGAAGGGGTGAGTGTGTGAGAGAGGGGGAGTGTGCGTGTGTGAGGGAGAGGCAGTGTGTGTGTGCCAGAGAGATGGGGTGTGTGTGTGCGAGAGAGAGTGAGTGTTGTGTGTGGGAGAGAGTGGGAGTGTGTGTGTGCGGGTGAGAGAGAGGGAGTGCGTGTGTGTGACAGAGAGGGAGTGTGTGTGTGTGTGAGACAGGGAGTGTGTGTGTGAGAGAGAGAGTGAGATTGTGTGTGTGTGAGACAGAGGGAGTGTGTGTGTGAGAGAGAGAGGGAGTGTGTGTGCTGGTGAGAGAGAGGGAATGTGTGTGTGTGTGAGAGAACGGGAGTGTGTGTGCCTGTGAGAGAGAGTGAGTGTGTGACTGTGCGAGAGAGAGGGAGTGTATGTGTGTCAGAGAGAGGGAGTGTGTGTGTGTGAGAGAGACAGAGTGAGTGTGTGTGAGTGAGAGGGAATGTTTGTGTGCGAGAGAGAGGGAGTGTGTGTGTGAGGGAGAGGGAGTGTGTGTGTGAGTGAGAGGGTCTGTGTGTGTGAGAGAGAGGGAGTGTGTGTGTGTGAGAGAGACAGAGTGAGTGTGTGTGAGCGAGAGGGAATGTTTGTGTGCGAGGGAGAGGGAGTGTGTGTGTGAGAGAGAGGGAGTGTGTGAGTGTGAGAGAGACAGTGTGTGTGTGAGAGATAGGAAGTGTGTGTGTGTGTGAGAGAGAGGGTGTGTGTGACTGTGCGAGAGAGAGGGAGTGTATGTGTGTCAGAGAGAGGGAGTGTGTGTGTGTGAAAGAGACAGAGTGAGTGTGTGTGAGTGAGAGGGAATGTTTGTGTGCGAGAGAGAGGGAGTGTGTGTGTGAGAGAGAGGGAGTGTGTGTGTGAGTGAGAGGGTCTGTGTGTGTGAGAGAGAGGGAGTGTGTGTGTGTGAGAGAGACAGAGTGAGTGTGTGTGAGCGAGAGGGAATGTTTGTGTGCGAGGGAGAGGGAGTGTGTGTGTGAGAGAGAGGGAGTGTGTGAGTGTGAGAGAGACAGTGTGTGTGTGAGAGATAGGAAGTGTGTGTGTGTGTGTGTGAGAGAGAGGGTGTGTGTCTGTGTGTGTGAGAGAGAGGGAGTGTGTTTGTGCGCAAGAGAGATGGAGTGTGCGTGTGAGAGAGAGTGAGTTAGTGTGTGTGAGAGGGGGAGTGAGTGTGCCTGTGAGAGAGAGTGTGTGTGAGAGAGAGAGGGAGGGTGTGTGTGAGAGACAGGGAGTGTGTGTGAGAGAGAGGGAGTGTGCGTGTGTGAGAGAGACGGTGTGTGTGTGTGTGAGAGAGGAAGTGTGTGTGTGTGCAAGAGTGAGGGAGAGTGTCTGTGTGTGAGAGAGAGGGAGTGTGTGCGTGAGAGAGAGGAAGCGTGTGTGTGTGCGAGATAGAGGGAGTGTGTCTGTGTATGTGAGAGGGAGTGTGTGTGTGCGAGTGAGAGGGAGTGCATGTGTGAGAGAGGGATTGTGTGTGTGTGAGAGATGGAGTGTGTGTGTGAGAGAAAGTGAGTGTGTGTGTGTGTGTGAGAGAGAGCGGATGTGTGTGTGTTTGTGGGAGACAGGGAGGATGTGTGTGTGAGAGAGAGAGGGAGTGTGCATGTGTGAGAGAGAGGGAGTGTGTGTGTGCGAGAGTGATGGGGTGTGTGTGTGCGAGAGAGAGTAAGTGTTGTGCGTGCGAGAGAGTGGGAGTGTGTGTGTGTGGTTGAGAGAGAGGGGGAGTGTGTTTGTGGAGAGAGAGAAGCGAGTGTGTGTGTGAGAGAGAGGGAGTGTTTCTTTGTGCGTCTGAGAGGGAGAGAGTGTGTGTATGTGTGAGAGAGGGAGTGTGTGTGTGTGAGACAGAGGGAGTGTTTGTGTGTGTGCGAGAGAGAGGGATTGTGTGCTTGTATGTGTGTGAGAGAGGAAGAATATGTATGTGAGCGAGAAAGGGAGTGTGTGTGTGTGAGAGAGAGTGAGCTTGTGTGTGTGTGAGAGAGAGGGTGTGTGTGTGTGAGAGACAGAGAGACAGGGAGTGTGTGTGTGTGAGAGAGAGGGAGTGTGCGTGTGTGAGAGAGATGAAGTGAGTGTGTGTGAGCAAGAGGGAATGTTTGTGTGTGAGAGAGAGGGAGTGTGTGTGAGAGAGAGGGAGTGTGTGTGTGTGATAGAGACGGTGTGTGTTAGAGAGAGGAATTGTTTGTGTGTGCGAGATAGAGGGAGTGTGTCTGTGTATGTGAGAGGGAGTGTGTGTGTGAGAGAGGGAGTGTGTGTGTGTGAGAGATGGAGAGTATGTGTGAGAGAGAAAGTGAGTATGTGTGTGTGAGAGAGATGTGCTGTGTTTGCGAGAGAAAGTGAGTGTGTGTGTGTGTGTGTGAGAGAGAGTGGGTGTGCGTGTGTTTGTGGGAGAAAGGGAGTGTGTGTGTGTGAGAGAGAGTGAGTGTTGTGCATGTGAGAGTGTGGGAGTGTGCGTGTGTGAGGGAGAGGCGGTGTGTGTGTGCCAGAGAGATGGGGTGTGTGTGAACGAGAGAGAGTGAGTGTTGTGTGTGGGAGAGAGTGGGAGTGTGTGTGTGCGGGTGAGAGAGAGGGAGTGCGTGTGTGTGACAGAGAGGGAGTGTGTGTGTGTGTGTGAGAGACAGGGAGTGTGTGTGTGAGAGAGAGGCAGCATGTATGTTTGTGAGAGAGAGGGAGTGTGTGTGTGTAAGAGAGAGCGAGTGTGTGTATGTGTGTAACAGAAAGGGAGTGTGTGTGTGTGAGAGAGAGGGATTGTGTGTGTGAGAGAGAGGCAGCATGAATGTATGTGAGATAGAGGGAGCGTGTGTGTGTGTGAGAGAGGGTGTGTGTGTGTGTGTGTGAGAGACAGGGAGTGTGTGTGTGCGAGAGAGATGGGCTACGTTTGCGAGGGAAAGTGAGTGTGTGTGTGTGTGTGTGTGTGTGTGAGAGAGCGGGTGTGTGTGTGTTTGTGGGAGACAGGGAGTGTGTGTGTGTGAGAGAGAGGGAGTGTGCGTGTGTGAGAGAGAGGGAGTGTGCATGTGTGAGGGAGAGGGAGTGTGTGTGTGAGATGGAGGGAGTGTGTGTGTATGCGAGAGAGATGGACTGTGTGTGTGTGAGAGGAAGGGAGTGTGTGTGTGCGAGGGAGATGGGGTGTGTGTGTGTGTGAGAGAGAGTTAGCATGTATGTTTGTGAGAGAGAGGGAGCGTGTGTGTGTGTGAGAGAGAGGGAGGGTGTGTGAGAGACAGGGAGTGTGTGTGTGAGAGAGAGGGAGTGTGCGTGAGTAAGAGAGACGGTGTGTGTGTGTGAGAGAGAGGAAGTGTGTGTGTGTGAGAGTGTGTCTGTGTGTGTGAGAGAGAGGGAGTGTGTGTGTGTGCGAGATAGAGGGAGTGTGTCTGTGTATGTGAGAGGGAGTGTGTGTGTGCGAGTGATAGGATTGCGTGTGTGAGAGAGGGAGTGTGTGTGTGTGAGAGATGGAGTGTGTGTGTGAGAGAGAAAGTGAGTATGTGTGTGCGAGAGAGATGGGCTGTGTTTGTGAGAGAAAGTGAGTGTGTGTATGTGTGTGAGAGAGCGGATGTGTGTGTGTTTGTGGGAGACAGGGAGGGTGTGTGTGTGAGAGAGAGAGGGAATGTGCATGTGTGAGGGAGAGGGAGTGCGTGTGTGCGAGAGTGATGGGGTGTGTGTGTGCGAGAGAGAGTGAGTATTGTGCATGCGAGAGAGTGGGAGTGTGTGTGTGTGTGGTTGAGAGAGAGGGGGAGTGTGTTTGTGAAGAGAGAGAAGTGAGTGTGTGTGTGTGAGAGAGGGAGTGTCTCTTTGTGTGACTGAGAGAGAGGGTGTGTGTATGTGTGAGACAGAGGGAGTGTTTGTGTGTGTGCGGAAGAGAGGGATTGTGTGCTTGTGTGTGTGAGAGAGAGTAAGAATATGTATGTGAGCAAGAAAGGGAGTGTGTGTGTGCGAGAGAGAGTGAGTTTGTGTGTGTGTGAGAGAGAGGGTGTGTGTGTGTGAGAGAGAGAGGGAGTGTGTGTTCTGGCGAGAGAGGGGGAATGTGTATGTGTGTGTGAGAGAGCGGGAGTGTGTGTGTGGGGGTGAGAGAGAGGGAGTGTGTGTGTGTGACAGAGAGGGAGTGTGTGTGTGCGAGACAGAGGGAGTGTTTGTGTGTGTGCGAGAGAGAGGGATTGTGTGCTTGTGCGTGTGAGAGAGAGGAAGAATATGTATGTGAGCGAGAAAGGGAGTGTCTGTGTGTGCGAGAGGGAGTGAGTTTGTGTGTGTGTGAAAGAGAAGGTGTGTGTGAGAGAGAGAGGGAGTGTGTGTGCTGGCAAGAGAGAGGGAGTGTGTGTGTGTGAGAGAGACAGAGTGTGTGTGTCTCTGTGAGAGAGAGTGAGTGCGTGACTGTGCGAGAGAGAGGGAGTGTACGTGTGAGAGAGAGGGTCTGTGTGTGTGAGAGAGAGGGAGTGTGTGTGTGAGAGATAGAGAGACAGGGAGTGTGTGTGTGTGAGCGAGAGGGAGTGTGTCTGTGTGTGAGAGAGAGGGAGTGTGTTTGTGGGCGAGAGAGAGGGAGTGTGTCTGTGAGAGACGGAGAGTGAGTGTGGGTGAGGGGGGAGTGTGTGTGTGTCTGTGAGAGAGTGTGTGTGTGAGAGAGAGTGACTGTGTGTGTGTGTGAGAGAGAGGGAGGGTGTGCGTGAGAGCCAAGGAGTGTGTGTGTGTGAGAGAGAGGGAGTGTGCGTGTGTGAGAGCGACGGTGCGTGTCTGTGAGAGAGAGGAAGTGTGTGTGTTTGCGAGAGAGAGGGAATGTGTGTGTGAGAGAGAGGGTGTGTGTGTGTGAGAGAGAGACGGAGTGTGTGTGTGAGGGAGAGGAAGTGAGTGTGTGTGCGAGATAGAGGGAGCGTGTCTGTGTATGTGAGAGGGAGTGAATGTGTGTGCAAGAGAGAGGGAGTGTGTGTGTGAGAGAGAGGGAGTGAGTGTGTGTGAGAGGGGGAGTATGTGTGTCTGTGAGAGAGAGTGTGTGTGAGAGAGAGTGACTGTGTGTGTGAGAGAGAGGGAGGGTGTGTGAGAGACAGGGAGTGTGTGTGTATGAGTGAGAGGGATTGCGTGTGTGAGAGGGAGTGTGTGTGTGTGAGAGATGGAGTGTGTGTGTGAGAGAGAAAGTGAGTATGTATGTGCGAGAGAGATGGGCTGTGTTTGTGAGAGAAAGTGAGTGTGTGTGTGTGTGTGTGAGAGAGCGGATGTGTGTGTGTTTGTGGGAGACAGGGAGGGTGTGTGTGTGAGAGAGAGAGGGAATGTGCATATGTGAGGGAGAGCGAGTGTGTGTGTGCGAGAGTGATGGGGTGTGTGTGTGCGAGAGAGAGTGAGTATTGTGCATGCGAGAGAGTGGGAGTGTGTGTGTGTGTGTGGGTGAGAGAGAGGGGGAGTGTGTTTGTGAAGAGAGAGAAGTGAGTGTGTACGTGTGAGAGAGGGAGTGTCTCTTTGTGTGTCTGAGAGAGAGGGAGTGTGTGTGTGTGAGACAGACGGAGTGCTTGTGTGTGTGCGGGAGAGAGGGATTGTGTGCTTGTGTGTGTGTGAGAGAGGAAGAATATGTATGTGAGCTAGAAAGGGAGTGTGTGTGTGTGAGAGAGAGTGAGTTTGTGTGTGTGTGAGAGAGAGGGTGTGTGTGTGTGAGAGAGAGAGGGAGTGTGTGTTCTGGCGAGAGAGGGGGAATGTGTGTGTGTGTGTGACAGAGAGGGAGTGTGTGTGTGAGAGAGAAGGATTGCGTGTGTGAGAGAGAAGGATTGCGTGTGTGAGAGAGTCAGCGTTTATGTTTTTGAAAGAGAGAGAGTGTGTGTGTGTGTGTGTGAGAGTGAGCGAGTGTGTGTGTGTGACAGAGAGGGATTGTGTGTGTTGGAGAGAGAGGGATTGTGTGTGTGAGAGAGAGGCAGCATGTATGTTTGTGAGAGAGAGGGAGCGTGTGTGATTGTGAGAGAGGGGGAATGTGTAGTGTGTGAGAAACGTAGTGTGTGTCTGAGAGAGAGGGAGTGTGTGCATGAGAGACAGGGAGACTGTGTGTGAGAGAGAGGGAGTGAGTGTGTGTGAGCAAGAGGGAATGTTTGTGTGTGAGAGAGAAGGAGTGTGTGTGTGAGAGAGAGGGAGTGTGTGTGTGTGAGAGAGACGGTGTGTGTGTGTGCGAGAGAGAGGGATTGTGTCTGTGTGTGTGAGAGAGGGAGTGTGTGTGTGCGCGAGAGAGAGGGAGTGTGTGTGTGAGAGAGAGGGAGTGAGTGTGGGTGAGAGGAGGAGTGTGTGTCCGTCGGTGAGAGAGAGTGTTTGTGAGAGAGAGTGACTGTGTGTGTGTGTGAGAGAGAGGGAGGGTGTGTGTGAGAGACAAGGAGTGTGTGTGTGAGAGAGAGAGGGAGTGTGCGTGTGTGAGAGAGAGGGAGTGTGCGTGTGTGCGAAAGAGAGGGAGTGTGTGTGTGAGAGAGAGGAAGTGTGTGTGTTTGCGAGAGAGAGGGAATGTGTGTGTGAGAGAGAGGGTGTGTGTGTGTGAGAGAGAGACGGAGTGTGTGTGTGAGGGAGAGGAAGTGAGTGTGTGTGCGAGATAGAGGGAGCGTGTCTGTGTATGTGAGAGGGAGTGAATGTGTGTGCAAGAGAGAGGGAGTGTGTGTGTGAGAGAGAGGGAGTGAGTGTGTGTGAGAGGGGGAGTATGTGTGTCTGTGAGAGAGAGTGTGTGTGAGAGAGAGTGACTGTGTGTGTGAGAGAGAGGGAGGGTGTGTGAGAGACAGGGAGTGTGTGTGTATGAGTGAGAGGGATTGCGTGTGTGAGAGAGGGAGTGTGTGTGTGTGAGAGATGGAGTGTGTGTGTGAGAGAGAAAGTGAGTATGTATGTGCGAGAGAGATGGGCTGTGTTTGTGAGAGAAAGTGAGTGTGTGTGTGTGTGTGAGAGAGCGGATGTGTGTGTGTTTGTGGGAGACAGGGAGGGTGTGTGTGTGAGAGAGAGAGGGAATGTGCATGTGTGAGGGAGAGGGAGTGTGTGTGTGCGAGAGTGATGGGGTGTGTGTGTGCGAGAGAGAGTGAGTATTGTGCATGCGAGAGAGTGGGAGTGTGTGTGTGTGTGTGGGTGAGAGAGAGGGGGAGTGTGTTTGTGAAGAGAGAGAAGTGAGTGTGTACGTGTGAGAGAGGGAGTGTCTCTTTGTGTGTCTGAGAGAGAGGGAGTGTGTGTGTGTGAGACAGACGGAGTGCTTGTGTGTGTGCGGGAGAGAGGGATTGTGTGCTTGTGTGTGTGAGAGAGAGGAAGAATATGTATGTGAGCTAGAAAGGGAGTGTGTGTGTGTGAGAGAGAGTGAGTTTGTGTGTGTGTGAGAGAGAGGGTGTGTGTGTGTGAGAGAGAGAGGGAGTGTGTGTTCTGGCGAGAGAGGGGGAATGTGTGTGTGTGTGACAGAGAGGGAGTGTGTGTGTGAGAGAGAAGGATTGCGTGTGTGAGAGAGAAGGATTGCGTGTGTGAGAGAGTCAGCGTTTATGTTTTTGAAAGAGAGAGAGTGTGTGTGTGTGTGTGTGAGAGTGAGCGAGTGTGTGTGTGTGACAGAGAGGGATTGTGTGTGTTGGAGAGAGAGGGATTGTGTGTGTGAGAGAGAGGCAGCATGTATGTTTGTGAGAGAGAGGGAGCGTGTGTGATTGTGAGAGAGGGGGAATGTGTAGTGTGTGAGAAACGTAGTGTGTGTCTGAGAGAGAGGGAGTGTGTGCATGAGAGACAGGGAGACTGTGTGTGAGAGAGAGGGAGTGAGTGTGTGTGAGCAAGAGGGAATGTTTGTGTGTGAGAGAGAAGGAGTGTGTGTGTGAGAGAGAGGGAGTGTGTGTGTGTGAGAGAGACGGTGTGTGTGTGTGCGAGAGAGAGGGATTGTGTCTGTGTGTGTGAGAGAGGGAGTGTGTGTGTGCGCGAGAGAGAGGGAGTGTGTGTGTGAGAGAGAGGGAGTGAGTGTGGGTGAGAGGAGGAGTGTGTGTCCGTCGGTGAGAGAGAGTGTTTGTGAGAGAGAGTGACTGTGTGTGTGTGTGAGAGAGAGGGAGGGTGTGTGTGAGAGACAAGGAGTGTGTGTGTGAGAGAGAGAGGGAGTGTGCGTGTGTGAGAGAGAGAGGGAGTGTGTGTGTGTGCGAAAGAGAGGGAGTGTGTGTGTGAGAGAGAGGAAGTGTGTGTGTGCGAGAGAGAGGGAGTGTGTCTGTGTGTGTGAGAGAGAGGGAGTGTGTGTGTGTGCGAGATAGAGGGAGTGTGTGTGTGAGAGAGTGGGTGTGTGTCTGTGAGAGAGAGATGGAGTGTGTGTGTGAGAGAGAGGAAATGTGTGTGTGTGTGAGATAGAGGGAGTGTGTCTGTGTATGTGAGAGAGGGAGTGTGTGTGCGTGAGAGATGGAGGGTGTGTGTGATAGAGAAAGTGAGTACGTGTGTGCAAGAGAGATGGGCTGTGTTTGTGAGAGAAAGTGAGTGTGTGTGTGTGTGAGAGAGAGTGGGTGTGTGTGTGTTTGTGGGAGAAAGGGAGTGTGTGTTTGTGTGAGAGAGAGGGAGTCTGTGTGTGAGAGAGAGGCAGCATGTATGTGTGTGAGAGAGAGGGAGTGTGTGTTTGAGAGAGAGCGAATGTGTGTGTGTGTAACAGAAAGGGAGTGTGTGTGTGTGAGAGAGAGGGATTGTGTGTGTGAGATGAGAGGCAGCATGAATATATGTGAGATAGAGGGAGCGTGTGTGTGTGTGAGAGAGGGTGTGTGTGTGTGTGTGAGAAATGTAGTGTGTGTGTGAGAGGGGGGCAGAGTGCGTGTGTGAGAGAGGGAGTGTGTGTGTGAGAGTGATGGAGTGAGTGTGTGAGAGAGAGGGAGTGTGTTTGTTAAGAGAGAGAGCGAGTGTGTGTGAGAGAGAGAGGGAGTGTCTGTTTGTGTGTGCGAGAGAGAGGGAGTGTGTTTGTGTGTGAGAGAGGGAGTGTGTGTGAGAGAGAGAGGGATTGTATGTGTGTGGGTGAGAGAGAGTGCGTGTGTGTGACAGAGAGGGAGTTTATGTGTGAGAGAGAGGCAGCATGTATGTTTGTGAGAGAGAGGGAGTGTATGTATGTGAGAGAGAGTGAGTGTGTGTGTGCGAGATAGAGTGGGTTTGTGTGCGTGTGAGAGAGAGGGGTTGTGTGTTTCTGTGTGTGAGACAGAGGAAGTATATGTATGTGAGAGAGAGAGGGAGTGTGTGTGTGCGAGATAGAGTGAGTTTGTGTGTGTGTGAGAGAGAGAGGGAGTGTGTGTGCTGGCGAGAGAGAGGGACTGTGTGTGTGTGAGAGAGAGGGAGTGCGTGTGTGAGAGAGAGGCAGCATGTATGTATGTGAGAGAGAGGTGTCATGCGTGTGTGTGAGAGAGAGCGAGTGTGTGTGTGTGACAGAAAGGGAGTGTGTGTGTGTGAGAGAGAGGGATTGTGTGTGTGAGAGATAGAGGCAGCATGAATGTATGTGAGATATAGGGAGCGTGTGTGTGTGTGAGAGAGAGGGAGTGTGTGTATGAGAGAGGGAGTGAGTGTGTGTGAGAGAGGGAGTGAGTGTGTGAGAGAGAAAGTGAGTATGTGTGTGTGAGAGAGATGGGCTGTGTGTGCGAGAGAGAGGGTGTGTGTGTTTGAGAGAGAGAGGGAGTGTGCGTGTGGGATTTAGAGGGAGTGTTTGTGTGCGTGATAGAGAAAGTGAGTACGTGTGTGCAAGAGAGATGGGCTGTGTTTGTGAGAGAAAGTGAGTGTGAGAGAGAGGGGTTGTGTGTTTCTGTGTGTGAGAGAGAGGAAGTATATGTATGTGAGTGAGAGAGCGAGTGTGTGTGTGCGAGAGAGAGTGAGTGTTGTTTGTGAGAGAGAGTGGGAGTGTGTGTGTGGGGGTGAGAGACAGGGAGTGTGTGTGTGAGACAGAGAGGGAGTGTGTGTGTGAGAGAGAGGGATTGCGTGTGTGAGAGAGGCAGCATTTATGTTTTTGAGAGAGAGAGTGTGTGTGTGTGTGAGAGAGTGCGAGTGTGTGTGTGTGACAGAGAGGGAGTGTGTGTGTTTGAGAGAGAGGGATTGTGTGTGTGAGAGAGAGGCAGAATGTATGTTTGTGAGAGAGAGGGAGCGTGTGTGATTGTGAGAGAGGGGGAGTATGTGTGTGTGTGAAAAAACGTAGTGTGGGTGTGAGAGAGAGGGAGTGTGTGCATGAGAGAGAGGGAGTGTGTGTGTGAGAGAGAGGGGTTGTGTGTTTCTGTGTGTGAGAGAGAGGAAGTATATGTATGAGTGAGAGAGCGAGTGTGTGTGTGCGAGAGAGAGT
The DNA here is from genome assembly GCF_017639515.1 of Carcharodon carcharias. Taxonomy (NCBI): domain Eukaryota; kingdom Metazoa; phylum Chordata; class Chondrichthyes; order Lamniformes; family Lamnidae; genus Carcharodon; species Carcharodon carcharias. Next base: position 47,659,428 of record NC_054487.1, on the reverse strand, counting down.
GAGTGTTGTGTGTGCGAGAGATTGAGAGTGTGTGTGTGGGGGTGAGAGAGAGGGAGTGTGTGTGTGTGACAGAGAGGGAGTGTGTGTGTGAGAGAGAGGGATTGCGTGTGTGAGAGAGGCAGCATTTATGTTTTTGAGAGAGTGTGTGTGTGTGAGAGAGTGCGTGTGTGTGTGTGTGACAGAGAGGGAGTGTGTGTTTGAGAGAGAGGGATTGTGTGTGTGAGAGAGAGGTAGCATGTATGTTTGTGAGAGAGAGGGAGCGTGTGTGATTGTGAGAGAGGGGGAGTATGTGTGTGTGTGAGAAACGTAGTGTGTGTGTGAGAGAGAGGGAGTGTGTGCATGAGAGAGAGGGAGTGTGTGTGTGAGAGAGAGGGGGTGTGCGTGTGTGAGAGAGACGGTGTGTGTGTGTGAGAGAGAGGAAGTGTGTGTGTGAGAGAGAGAAAGTGTGTGTGTGTGCGAGATAGAGGGAGTGTGTCTGTTTATGTGAGAGGGAGTGTGTGTGTGCGAGTGAGAGGGAGTGTCTGTGTGAGAGAGGGAGTGTGTATGAGAGATGGAGTGTATGTGTGAGAGAGAAATTGAGTATGTGTGTGCGAGAGAGATGGGCTGTGTTTGTGAGAGAAAGTGAGTGTGTGTGTGTGTGTGAGAGAGAGCGGATGTGTGTGTGTTTGTGGGAGACAGGGAGGGTGTTTGTGAGAGAGAGAGGGAATGTGCGTGCGTGAGGGAGAGGGAGTGTGTGTGCGAGAGTGATGGGGTGTGTGTGTGCGAGAGAGTGTGAGTGTTGTGCATGCGAGAGAGTGGGAGTGTGTGAGTGTGTGGGTGAGAGAGAGGAAGTGTGTGTGTGTGCGAGAGAGAGGGAGTGTCTCTTTGTGTGTCTGAGAGAGAGGGATTGTGTGTATGTGTGAGAGAGGGAGTGTGTGTGTGTGAGACAGAGGGAGTGTTTGTGTGTGTGCGAGAGAGAGGGATTGTGTGCTTGTGCGTGTGAGAGAGAGGAAGAATATGTATGTGAGCAAGAAAGGGAGTGTGTGTGTGCGAGAGAGAGAGTTTCTGTGTGTGTGAGAGAGAGGGTGTGTGTGTGTGCGAGAGAGAGGGAGTGTGCGTGCTGGCGAGAGAGAGAATGTGTGTGTGTGTGTGAGCGGGAGTGTGTGTGTCTCTCTGTGAGAGAGAGTGAGTGTGTGACTGTGCGAGAGAGAGGGAGTGTGTGTGTGAGAGAGAGGTTCTGTGTGTGTAGAGAGAGGGAATGTGTGTGTGAGAGACAGAGAGACAGGGAGTGTGTGTGTGTGAGAAAGAGGGAGTGTGCGTGTGTGAGAGAGAGGAAGTGAGTGTGTGTGAGCAAGAGGGAATGTTTGTGTGTGGGAGAGAGGGAGTGTGTGTGTGAGAGAGAGGGAGTGTGTGTGTGAGAGAGACGGTGTGTGTGTGTTAGAGAGAGGAAGTGTGTGTGTGTGTGCGAGATAGAGGGAGTGTGTCTGTGTATGTGTGAGGGAGTATGTGTGTGTTCAAGAGAGAGGGAGTGTGTGTGTGAGAGAGGGAGTGCATGTGTGTGAGAGATGGAGGTTGTGTGTCTGTGTGTGTGAGAGAGAGGCAGTGTGTGTGTGCACAAGAGAGAGGGAGTGTGTGCGTGAGAGAGAGGGAGTGAGTGTGTGTGAGAGGGGGAGTGTGTGTGTCTGTGAGAGAGAGTGTGTTTGAGAGAGAGTGACTGTGTGTGTGTGAGAGAGAGGGAGGGTGTGTGTGAGAGACAGGGAGTGTGTGTGTGAGAGAGAGGGAGTGTACGTGTGTGAGAGAGATGTTGTGTGTGTGTGAGAGAGAGGGAGTGTGTTTGTGCGCGAGTGAGAGGGAGTGTGTGTGTGAGAGACAGAGAGTGAGTGTGGGTGAGAGGGGGAGTGTGTGTGTGTCTGTGAGAGAGAGTGTGTGTGTGAGAGAGTGACTGTGTGTGTGTGAGAGAGAGGGAGGGTGTGTGTGAGAGACAAGGAATGTGTGTGTGTGAGAGAGAGGGAGTGTGCGTGTGTGAGAGCGACGGTGTGTGTCTGTGAGACAGAGGAAGTGTGTGTGTGCGAGAGAGAGGGAGTGTGTCTGTGTGTGTGAGAGAGAGGGAATGTGTGTGTTTGCGAGTGAGAGGGAATGTGTGTGTGAGAGAGAGGGTGTGTGTGTGTGAGAGAGAGACGGGATGTGTGTGTGAGAGAGAGGAAGTGAGTGAGTGTGCGAGATAGAGGGAGCGTGTCTGTGTATGTGAGAGGGAGTGTGTGTGTGTACAAGAGAGAGGGAGTGTGTGTGTGAGAGAGAGGGAGTGAGTGTGTGTGAGAGATGGAGTGTGTGTGTGAGAGAGAAAGTATGTGTGTGCGAGAGAGATGGGCTGTGTTTGTGAGAGAAAGTGAGTGTGTGTGTGTGTGTGTGAGAGAGCGGATGTGTGTGTGTTTGTGGGAGACAGGGAGGGTGTGTGTGTGAGAGAGAGAGGGAATGTGCATGTATGAGGGAGAGGGAGTGTGTGTGTGCGAGAGTGATGGGCTGTGTGTGTGCGAGAGAGAGTGAGTATTGTGCATGCGAGAGAGTGGGAGTGTGTGTGTGTGTGGGTGAGAGAGAGGCGGAGTGTGTTTGTGAAGAGAGCGGAGTGAGTGTGTGTGTGTGAAAGAGGGAGTGTCTCTTTGTGTGTCTGAGAGAGAGGGAGTGTGTGTGTGTGAGACTGACGGAGTGCTTGTGTGTGTGCGGGAGAGAGGGATTGTGTGCTTGTGTGTATGAGAGGAAGAATATGTATGTGAGCAAGAAAGGGAGTTTGTGTGTGTGTAAGAGAGTGGGTGTGTGTGTGTGTGTGAGAGAGAGGGAGTGTGTGTTCTGGCGAGAGAGGGGGAATGTGTGTGTGTGTGTGAGAGAGCGGGAGTGTGTGTGTGGGGGTGAGAGAGAGGGAGTGTGTGTGTGTGACAGAGAGGGAGTGTGTGTGTGAGAGAGAAGGATTGCGTGTGTGAGAGAGTCAGCATTTATGTTTTTGAGAGAGAGAGAGTGTGTGTGTGTGTGTGTGAGAGTGAGCGAGTGTGTGTGTGTGACAGAGAGGGAGTGCGTGTGTTGGAGAGAGAGGGATTGTGTGTGTGAGAGAGAGGCAGCATGTATGTTTGTGAGAGAGAGGGAGCGTGTGTGATTGTGAGTGAGGGGGAGTGTGTAGTGTGTGAGAAACGTAGTGTGTGTGAGAGAGAGGGAGTGTGTGCATGAGAGACAGGGAGACTGTGTGTGAGAGAGAGGGAGTGAGTGTGTGTGAGCAAGAGGGAATGTTTGTGTGTGAGAGAGAAGGAGTGTGTGTGTGAGAGAGAGGGAGTGTGTGTGTGTGAGAGAGACGGTGTGTGTGTGTGCGAGAGAGAGGGATTGTGTATGTGTGTGTGAGAAAGGGAGTGTGTGTAGGCGCGAGAGAGAGGGAGTGTGTGTGTGAGAGAGAGGGAGTGAGTGTGGGTGAGAGGAGGAGTGTGTGCCCGTCGGTGAGAGAGAGTGTTTGTGAGAGAGAGTGACTGTGTGTGTGTGTGTGAGAGAGAGGGAGGGTGTGTGTGAGAGACAAGGAGTGTGTGTGTGTGAGAGAGAGGGTGTGTGCGTGTGTGAGTGCGACGGTGTGTGTGTGTGAGAGAGAGGAAGTGTGTGTGTGCGAGAGAGAGGGATTGTGTATGTGTGTGTGAGAAAGGGAGTGTGTGTAGGCGCGAGAGAGAGGGAGTGTGTGTGTGAGAGAGAGGGAGTGAGTGTGGGTGAGAGGAGGAGTGTGTGCCCGTCGGTGAGAGAGAGTGTTTGTGAGAGAGAGTGACTGTGTGTGTGTGTGTGAGAGAGAGGGAGGGTGTGTGTGAAAGACAAGGAGTGTGTGTGTGTGAGAGAGAGGGTGTGTGCGTGTGTGAGTGCGACGGTGTGTGTGTGTGAGAGAGAGGAAGTGTGTGTGTGCGAGAGAGAGGGAGTGTGTCTGTGTGTGTGAGAGAGAGGGAGTGTGTGTGTGTGCGAGAGAGAGGGAGTGTGTCTGTGTGTGTGAGAGAGAGGGAGTGTGTGTGTGTGCGAGATAGAGGGAGTGTGTGTGTGAGAGAGTGGGTGTGTGTCTGTGAGAGAGAGACGGAGTGTGTGTGTGAGAGAGAGGAAATGTGAGTGTGTGCGAGATAGAGGGAGTGTGTCTGTGTATGTGAGAGGGAGTGTGTGTGTGTGCAAGAGAGAGGGAGTGTGTATGTGAGAGAGGGAGTGTGTGTGCGTGAGAGATGGAGGGTGTGTGTGATAGAGAAAGTGAATACGTGTGTGCAAGAGAGATGGGCTGTGTTTGTGAGAGAAAGTGAGTGTGTGTGTGTGTGAGAGAGAGTGGGTGGGTGTGTGTTTGTGGGAGAAAGGGAGTGTGTGTTTATGTGAGAGAGAGGGAGTCTGTGTGTGAGAGAGAGGCAGCATGAATGTGTGTGAGAGAGAGGGAGTGTGTGTTTGAGAGAGAGCGAGTGTGTGTGTGTGTAACAGAAAGGGAGTGTGTGTGTGTGAGAGAGAGGGATTGTGTGTGTGAGATGAGATGCAGCATGAATATATGTGAGATAGAGGGAGCGTGTGTGTGTGAGAGAGAGGGTGTGTGTGTGTGTGTGAGAAATGCAGTGTGTGTATGAGAGGGGGGCAGAGTGCGTGTGAGAGAGAGGGAGTGTGTGTGTGAGAGAGATGGAGTGAGTGTGTGAGAGAGAGGGAGTGTGTTTGTTAAGAGAGAGAGCGAGTGTGTGTGAGAGAGTGAGGGAGTGTCTGTTTGTGTGTGCGAGAGAGAGGGAGTGTGTTTGTGTGTGAGAGAGGGAGTGTGTGTGAGAGAGAGAGGGATTGTGTGTGTGTGGGTGAGAGAGAGGGGTTGTGTGTTTCTGTGTGTGAGACAGAGGAAGTATATGTATGTGAGAGAGAGAGGAAGTGTGTGTGTGCGAGATAGAGTGAGTTTGTGTGTGTGTGAGAGAGAGAGAGGGAGTGTGTGTGCTGGCGAGAGAGAGGGACTGTGTGTGTGTGTGAGAGAGAGGGAGTGCGTGTGTGAGAGAGAGGCAGCATGTATGTATGTGAAAGAGAGGTGTCATGTGTGTGTGTGAGAGAGAGCGAGTGTGTGTGTGTGACAGAAAGGGAGTGTGTGTGTGTGAGAGAGAGGGATTGTGTGTGTGAGATAGAGGCAGCATGAATGTATGTGAGATATAGGGAGCGTGTGTGTGTGTGAGAGAGAGGGAGTGTGTGTGTGAGAGAGGGAGTGAGTGTGTGAGAGAGGGAGTGAGTGTGTGAGAGAGAAAGTGAGTATGTGTGCGTGAGAGAGATGGGCTGTGTGTGCGAGAGAGAGGGTGTGTGTGTTTGAGAGAGAGAGGGAGTGTGCGTGTGGGATTTAGAGGGAGTGTTTGAGTGCGTGCGAGAGAGAGGGGTTGTGTGTTTCTGTGTGTGAGAGAGAGGAAGTATATGTATGTGAGTGAGAGAGCGAGTGTGTGTGTGCAAGAGAGAGTGTGTGTTGTGTGTGCGAGAGAGTGGGAGTGTGTGTGTGGGGGTGAGAGAGAGGGCGTGTGTGTGTGTGAAAGAGAGGGAGTGTGTGTGTGAGAGAGAGGGATTGCGTGTGTGAGAGAGGCAGCATTTATGTTTTTGAGAGAGAGAGTGTGTGTGTGTGTGTGACAGAGAGGGAGTATGTGTGTTTGAGAGAGAGTGATTGTGTGTGTGAGAGAGAGGCAGCATGTATGTTTGTGAGAGAGAGGGAGCGTGTGTGATTGTGAGAGAGGGGGAGTATGTGTGTGTGTGAGAAACGTAGTGTGGGTGTGAGAGAGAGGGAGTGTGTGCATGAGAGACAGGGAGACTGTGTGTGAGAGAGAGGGAGTGATTGTGTGTGTGAGAGAGACGGTGTGTGTGTGTGCGAGAGAGAGGGATTGTGACTGTGTGTGAGAGAGAGGGAGTGATTGTGTGTGACCAGGAGGGAATGTTTGTGTGTGAGAGAGAAGGAGTGTGTGTGTGAGAGAGAGGGAGTGTGTGTGTGTGAGAGAGACGGTGTGTGTGTGTGCGAGAGAGAGGGATTGTGTCTGTGTGTGTGAGAGAGGGAGTGTGTGTATGCGCGAGAGAGAGGGAGTGTGTGTGTGAGAGAGAGGGAGTGAGTGTGGGTGAGAGGAGGAGTGTGTGTCCGTCGGTGAGAGAGAGTGTTTGTGAGAGAGAGTGACTGTGTGTGTGTGTGAGAGAGAGGGAGGGTGTGTGTGAGAGACAAGGAGTGTGTGTGTGTGAGAGAGAGGGAGTGTGCGTGTGTGAGTGCGACGGTGTGTGTGTGTGAGAGAGAGGAAGTGTGTGTGTGCGAGAGAGAGTGAGTGTGTCTGTGTGTGTGAGAGAGAGGGAGTGTGTGTGTGTGCGAAAGAGAGGGAGTGTGTGTGTGAGAGAGAGGAAGTGTGTGTGTGCGAGAGAGAGGGAGTGTGTCTGTGTGTGAGAGAGAGGGAGTGTGTGTGTGTGTGAGATAGAGGGAGTGTGTGTGTAAGAGAGTGGGTGTGTGTCTGTGAGAGAGAGACGGAGTGTGTGTGTGAGAGAGAGGAAATGTGTGTGTGTGCGAGATAGAGGGAGTGTGTCTGTGTATGTGAGAGGGAGTGTGTGTGTGTCCAAGAGAGAGGGAGTGTGTATGTGAGAGAGGGAGTGTGTGTGTGTGAGAGATGGAGGGTGTGTGTGATAGAGAAAGTGAGTACATGTGTGCAAGAGAGATGGGCTGTGTTTGTGAGACAAAGTGAGTGTGTGTGTGTGTGAGAGAGAATGGGTGGGTGAGTGTTTGTGGGAGAAAGGGAGTGTGTGTTTGTGTGAGAGAGAGGGAGTCTGTGTGTGAGAGAGAGGCAGCATGAATGTGTTTGAGAGAGAGGGAGTGTGTGTTTGAGAGAGAGCAAGTGTGTGTGTGTGTAACAGAAAGGGAGTGTGTGTGTGTGAGAGAGAGGGATTGTGTGTGTGAGAGAGAGGCAGCATGAATATATGTGAGATAGAGGGAGCGTGTGTGTGTGAGAGAAATGAAGTGTGTGTGTGAGAGGGGGGCAGAGTGCATGTGAGAGAGAGGGAGTGTGTGTGTGAGAGAGATGGAGTGAGTGTGTGAGAGAGAGGGAGTGTGTTTGTTAAGAGAGAGAGCGAGTGTTTGTGAGACAGAGAGGGAGTGTCTGTTTGTGTGTGCGAGAGAGAGGGAGTGTGTTTGTGTGTGAGAGAGGGAGTGTGTGTGTGAGAGAGAGGTATTGTGTGTGTGTGCGGGTGAGAGAGAGTGTGTGTGTGTGACAGAGAGGGAGTTTATGTGTGAGAGAGAGGCAGCATGTATGTTTGTGAGAGAGAGGGAGTGTATGTATGTGAGAGAGAGAGTGAGTGTGTGTGTGCGAGATAGAGTGGGTTTGTGTGCGTGTGGGAGAGAGGGGTTGTGTGTTTCTGTGTGTGAGACAGAGGAAGTATATGTATGTGAGAGAGAGGGAGTGTGTGTGTGCGAGATAGAGTGAGTTTGTGTGTGTGTGAGAGAGAGAGGGAGTGTGTGTGCTGGCGAGAGAGAGGGACTGTGTGTGTGTGTGAGAGAGAGGGAGTGCGTGTGTGAGAGAGAGGCAGCATGTATGTATGTGAGAGAGAGGTTTCATGTGTGTGTGTGAGAGAGAGCGAGTGTGTGTGTGTGACAGAAAGGGAGTGTGTGTGTGTGAGAGAGAGGGATTGTGTGTGTGAGAGATAGAGGCAGCATGAATGTATATGAGATATAGGGAGCATGTGTGTGTGTGAGAGAGAGGGAGTGTGTGTGTGAGAGAGGGAGTGAGTGTGTGTGAAAGAGGGAGTGAGTGTGTGAGAGAGAAAGTGAGTATGTGTGTGTGAGAGAGATGGGCTGTGTGTGCGAGAGAGAGGGTGTGTGTGTTTGAGAGAGAGAGGCAGTGTGCGTGTGGGATTTAGAGGGAGTGTTTGAGTGCGTGCGAGAGAGAGGGGTTGTGTGTTTCTGTGTGTGAGAGAGAGGAAGTATATGTATGTGAGTGAGAGAGCGAGTGTGTGTGTGCAAGAGAGAGTGTGTGTTGTGTGTGCGAGAGAGTGGGAGTGTGTGTGTGGGGGTGAGAGAGAGGGCATGTGTGTGTGTGACAGAGAGGGAGTGTGTGTTTGAGAGAGAGGGATTGCGTGTGTGAGAGAGGCAGCATTTATGTTTTTGAGAGAGAGAGAGTGTGTGTGTGTGTGTGAGAGAGTGCGAGTGTGTGTGTGTGACAGAGAGGGAGTGTGTGTGTTTGAGAGAGAGGGATTGTGTGTGTGAGAGAGAGGCAGCATGTATGTTTGTGAGAGAGAGGAAGCGTGTGTGATTGTGAGAGAGGGGGAGTATGTGTGTGTGTGAGAAACGTAGTGTGGGTGTGAGAGAGAGGGAGTGTGTGCATGAGAGAGAGGGAGTGTGTGTGTGAGAGAGAGGGAGTGTGTGTGTGTGTGAGGGAGAGAGGGTGTGTGTCTGTGTGTGTGAGAGAGAGGGAGTGTGTGTGTGCGAGAGAGAGGGAGTGTGTGTGTGAGAGAGAGAAAGTGTGTGTGTGTGCGAGAGAGAGGGAGTGTGTCTGTTTATGTGAGAGGGAGTGTGTGTGTGCGAGTGAGAGGGAGTGCCTGTGTGAGAGAGGGAGTGTGTGTGTATGAGAGATGGAGTGTGTGTGTGAGAGAGAAATTGAGTATGTGTGTGCGAGGGAGATGGGCTGTGTTTGTGAGAGAAAGTGAGTGTGTGTGTGTGTGTGAGAGAGCGGATGTGTGTGTGTTTGTGGGAGACAGGGAGGGTGTGTGTGAGAGAGAGAGGGAATGTGCGTGCGTGAGGGAGAGGGAGTGTGTGTGCAAGAGTGATGGGGTGTGTGTGTGCGAGAGAGAGTGAGTGTTGTGCGTGCGAGAGAGTGGGAGTGTGTGTGTGTGGGTGAGAGAGAGGAAGTGTGTGTGTGTGCGAGAGAGAGGGAGTGTCTCTTTGTGTGTCTGAGAGAGAGGGAGTGTGTGTATGTGTGAGAGAGGCAGTGTGTGTGTGTGAGACAGAGGGAGTGTTTGTGTGTGTGCGAGAGAGAGGGATTGTGTGCTTGTGCGTGCGAGAGAGAGGAAGAATATGTATGTGAGCGAGAAAGGGATTGTGTGTGTGCGAGAGAGAGAGTTTCTGTGTGTGTGAGAGAGAGGGTGTGTGTGTGTGCGAGAGAGAGGGAGTGTGCATGCTGGCGAGAAAGAGGGAATGTGTGTGTGTGAGCGGGAGTGTGTGTGTCTCTCTGTGAGAGAGAGTGAGTGTGTGACTGTGCGAGAGAGAGGGAGTGTGTGTGTGAGAGAGAGGTTCTGTGTGTGTGAGAGAGAGGGAATGTGTGTGTGAGAGACAGAGAGACAGGGAGTGTGTGTGTGTGAGAGAGAGGGAGTGTGCGTGTGTGAGAGAGAGGAAGTGAGTGTGTGTGAGCAAGAGGGAATGTTTGTGTGTGGGAGAGAGGGAGTGTGTGTGCGAGAGAGAGGGAGTGTGTGTGTGAGAGAGACGGTGTGTGTGTGTTAGAGAGAGGAAGTGTGTGTGTTTGTGTGCGAGATAGAGGGAGTGTGTCTGTGTATGTGAGAGGGAGTATGTGTGTGTTCAAGAGAGAGGGAGTGTGTGTGTGAGAGAGGGAGTGCATGTGTGTGAGAGATGGAGGTTGTGTGTCTGTGTGTGTGAGAGAGAGGCAGTGTGTATGTGCACAAGAGAGAGGGAGTGTGTGTGTGAGAGAGAGGGAGTGAGTGTGTGTGAGAGGGGGAGTGTGTGTGTCTGTGAGAGAGAGTGTGTTTGAGAGAGAGTGACTGTGTGTGTGTGAGAGAGAGGGAGGGTGTGTTTGAGAGACAGGGAGTGTGTATGTGAGAGAGAGGGAGTGTACGTGTGTGAGAGAGATGGTGTGTGTGTGTGAGAGAGAGGAAGTGTGTGTGTGTGCGAGAGAGAGGGAGTGTGTGTGTGTGCGAGAGTGAGGGAGTGTGTTTGTGTGTGAGAGAGGGAGTGTGTGTGAGAGAGAGAGGGATTGTGTGTGTGTGGGTGAGAGGGAGTGTGTGTGTGTGACAGAGAGGGAGTTTATGTGTGAGAGAGAGGCAGCATGCATGTTTGTGAGACAGAGGAAGTATATGTATGTGAGAGAGAGCGTGAGTGTGTGTGTGCGAAATAGAGTGAGTTTGTGTGTGTGTGAGAAAGAGGGAGTGTGTGTGCTGGCGAGGGAGAGGGACTGTGTGTGTGTGTGAGAGAGAGGGAGTGCGTGTGTGAGAGAGAGGCAGCAATGTATGTCTGTGAGAGAGAGGTGTCATGTGTGTGTGTGAGAGAGAGCGAATGTGTGTGTGTGTGACAGAAAGGGAGAGTGTGTGTGTGAGAGAGAGGGATTGTGTGTGTGAGAGATAGACGCAGCATGAATGTATGTGTGATATAGGGAGTGTGTGTGTGTGTGAGTGAGAGGGAGTGTGTGTGTGAGAGAGGGTGTGAGTGTGTGTGAGAGACGGAGTGAGTGTGTGAGAGATAAAGTGAGTATGTGTGTGCGAGAGAGATGGGCTGTGTGTGCGAGAGAGAGGGTGTGTGTGTTTGAGAGAGAGAGGGAGTGTGCGTGTGGGATTTAGAGGGAGTGTTTGAGTGCGTGCTAGAGAGAGGGGTTGTGTGTTTCTGTGTGTGAGAGAGAGGAAGTATATGTATGTGAGTGAGAGAGCGAGTGTGTGTGTGCGAGAGAGAGTGAGTGTTGTGTGTGTGAGAGAGTGGGAGTGTGTGTGTGAGAGAGAGGGATTGCATGTGTGAGAGAGGCAGCATTTATGTTTTTGAGAGAAAGAGTGTGTGTGTGCGTGTGAGAGATTGCGAGTGTGTGTGTGTGACAGAGAGGGAGTGTGTGTGTTTGAGAGAGAGGGATTGTGTGTGTGAGAGAGAGGCAGCATTTATGTTTGTGAGAGAGAGGGAGCGAGTGTGACTGTGAGAGAGGGGGAGTATGTGCGTGTGTGAGAAACGTATTGTGGGTGTGAGAGAGAGGGAGTGTGTGCATGAGAGAGAGGGAGTGTGTGTGTGAGAGAGAGGGAGTGTGCGTGTGTGAGAGAGATGGTGTGTGTGTGTGAGAGAGAGGAAGTGTGTGTGTGTGTGAGGGAGAGAGGGAGTGTGTCTGTGTGTGTGAGAGAGAGGGAGTGTGTGTGTGTGTGAGAGAGAGGGAGGGTGTGTGTGAGAGACAAGGAGTGTGTGTGTGTGAGAGAGAGGGAGTGTGCGTGTGTGAGTGCGACGGTGTGTGTCTGTGAGAGAGAGGAAGTGTGTGTGTGCGAGAGAGAGGGAGTGTGTCTGTGTGTGTGAGAGAGAGGGAGTGTGTGTGTGTGCGAAAGAGAGGGAGTGTGTGTGTGTGAGAGAGATGGAGTGTGTGTGTGTGCGAGATAGAGGGAGTGTGTGTGTGAGAGAGTGGGTGTGTGTCTGTGAGAGAGAGACGGAGTGTGTGTGTGAGAGAGAGGAAATGTGTGTGTGTGCGAGATAGAGGGAGTGTGTCTGTGTATGTGAGAGGGAGTGTGTGTGTGTGTGCAAGAGAGAGGGAGTGTGTATGTGAGAGAGGGAGTGTGTGTGCGTGAGAGATGGAGGTTGTGTGTGATAGAGAAAGTGAGTACGTGTGTGCAAGAGAGATGGGCTGTGTTTGTGAGAGAAAGTGAGTGTGTGTGTGTGTGAGAGAGAGTGGGTGGGTGTGTGTTTGTGGGAGAAAGGGAGTGTGTGTTTGTGTGAGAGAGAGGGAGTCTGTGTGTGAGAGAGAGGCAGCATGTATGTGTGTGAGAGAGAGGGAGTGTGTGTTTGAGAGAGAGCGAGTGTGTGTGTATGTAACAGAAAGGGAGTGTGTGTGTGTGAGAGAGAGGGAGTCTGTGTGTGAGAGAGAGGCAGCATGAATATATGTGAGATAGAGGGAGCGTGTGTGTGTGTGAGAGAGGGTGTGTGTGTGTGTGAGAAATGTAGTGTGTGTGTGAGAGGGGGGCAGAGTGCGTGTGAGACAGAGGGTGTGTGTGTGAGAGAGATGGAGTGAGTGTGTGAGAGAGAGGGAGTGTGTATGTTAAGAGAGAGAGCGAATGTGTGTGAGAGAGAGAGGGAGTGTCTGTTTGTGTGTGCGAGAGAGAGGGAGTGTGTTTGTGTGTGAGAGAGGAAGTGTGTGTGAGAGAGAGAGGGATTGTGTGTGTGTGTGAGAGAGAGGGAGTGCGTGTGTGAGAGAGAGGCAGCATGTATGTATGTGAGAGAAAGGTTTCATGTGTGTGTATGAGAGAGAGCGAGTGTGTGTGTGTGACAGAAAGGGAGTGTGTGTGTGTGAGAGAGAGGGATTGTGTGTGTGAGAGATAGAGGCAGCATGAATGTATGTGAGATATAGGGAGCGTGTGTGTGTGTGAGAGAGGGAGTGTGTGTGTGAGAGAGGGAGTGAGTGTGTGTGAGAGAGGGAGTGAGTGTGTGTGAGAGAGGGAGTGAGTGTGTGAGAGAGAAAGTGAGTATGTGTGTGTGAGAGAGATGGGCTGTGTGTGCGAGAGAGAGGGTGTGTGTGTTTGAGAGAGAGAGGGAGTGTGCGTGTGGGATTTAGAGGGAGTGTTTGAGTGCGTGCGAGAGAGAGGGGTTGTGTGTTTCTGTGTGTGAGAGAGAGGAAGTATATGTATGTGAGTGAGAGAGAGAGTGTGTGTGTGCGAGAGAGAGTGAGTGTTGTGTGTGCGAGAGAGTGGGAGTGTGTGTGTGAGGGTGAGAGAGAGGGCGTGTGTGTGTGTGACAGAGAGGGAGTGTGTGTGTTTGAGAGAGAGGGATTGTGTGTGTGAGAGAGAGGCAGCATGTATGTTTGTGAGAGAGAGGGAGCGTGTGTGATTGTGAGAGAGGGGGAGTATGTTTGTGTGTGAGAAACGTAGTGTGGGTGTGAGAGAGAGGGAGTGTGTGCATGAGAGAGAGGGAGTGTGTATGTGAGAGAGAGGGAGTGTGTGTGTGTGAGAGGGAGAGAGGGAGTGTGTCTGTGTGTGTGAGAGAGAGGGAGTGTGTGTGTGTGCGAGAGAGAGGGAGTGTGTGTGTGAGAGAGAGAAAGTGTGTGTGTGTGCGAGAGGGTGTGAGTGTGTGAAACAGAGGGAGTATTTGTGTGTGTGCGAGACAGAGGGATTGTTTGCCTGTGTGTGTGTGAGAGAGGAGGAATATGTATGTGAGCAAGAAAGGGAGTGTGTGTGTATGAGAGAGAGTGAGTTTGTGTGTATGTGAGACAGAAGGACTGTGTGTGTGAGAGAGAGAGGGAGTGTGTGTGCTGGCGAGAGAGAGGGAATGTGAGTGTGTGGGAGAGAGCGGGAGTGTGTGTGTCTGTGAGAGAGTGTCAGTGTGTGACTGTGCGAGAGAGAGGGAGTGTGTGTGTGTCAGAGAGAGGGAGTGTGTGTGTGAGAGAGAGGGTCTAAGTGTGTGAGAGTGAGGGAATGTGTGTGTGAGAGACAGAGAGACAGGGAGTGTATGTGTTGAGAGCGAGGGAGTGTGCGTGTGTGAGAGAGACGGAGAGAGTGTGTGTGAGCGAGAGTGAATGTTTGTGTGCGAGAGAGAGGGAGTGTGTGTGTGCGAGAGAGGGAGTGAGTGTGTGTGAGAGGGGGAGTGTGTGTGTCTGTAAGAGATACTGTGTGTGAGAGAGAGTGACTGTGTGTGTGTGTGAGAGACAGGGAGTGTGTGTGTGAGAGAGAGGCAGTGTGCGTGTGTGAGAGAGACGGTGTGTGTGTGTGAGGGAGAGGAAGTGTGTGTGTGAGAGAGAGAGGGAGTGTGTCTGTGTGTGTGAGAGAGAGGGAGTGTGTGTGTGTGCGAGAGAGAGGGAGTGTGTGTGTGAGAGAGAGAAAGTGTGTGTGTGTGCGAGATAAAGGGAGTGTGTCTGTTTATCTGAGAGGGAGTGTGTGTGTATGAGAGAGGGAGTGTATGTATGTGAGAGAGAGAGTGAGTGTGTGTGTGCGAGATAGAGTGGGTTTGTGTGCGTGTGAGAGAGAGGGGTTGTGTGTTTCTGTGTGTGAGACAGAGGAAGTATATGTATGTGAGAGAGAGAGGGAGTGTGTGTGTGCGAGATAGAGTGAGTTTGTGTGTGTGTGAGAGAGAGAGGGAGTGTGTGTGCTGGCGAGAGAGAGGGACTGTGTGTGTGTGTGAGAGAGAGGGAGTGCGTGTGTGAGAGAGAGGCAGCATGTATGTATGTGAGAGAGAGGTGTCATGTGTGTGTGTGAGAGAGAGCGAGTGTGTGTGTGTGACAGAAAGGGAGTGTGTGTGTGTGAGAGAGTGGGATTGTGTGTGTGAGAGATAGAGGCAGCATGAATGTATGTGAGATATAGGGAGCGTGTGTGTGTGTGAGAGGGAGTGTGTGTGTGAGAGAGGGAGTGAGTGTGTGAGAGAGGGAGTGAGTGTGTGAGAGAGAAAGTGAGTATGTGTGTGCGAGAGAGAGGGTGTGTGTGTTTGAGAGAGAGAGGGAGTGTGCGTGTGGGATTTAGAGGGAGTGTTTGAGTGCGTGCGAGAGAGAGGGGTTGTGTGTTTCTGTGTGTGAGAGGGAGGAAGTATATGTATGTGAGTGAGAGAGCGAGTGTGTGTGTGCAAGAGAGAGTGTGTGTTGTGTGTGCGAGAGAGTGGGAGTGTGTGTGTGGGGGTGAGAGAGAGGGCGTGTGTGTGTGTGAAAGAGAGGGAGTGTGTGTGTGAGAGAGAGGGATTGCGTGTGTGAGAGAGGCAGCATTTATGTTTTTGAGAGAGAGAGTGTGTGTGTGTGACAGAGAGGGAGTGTGTGTGTTTGAGAGAGAGTGATTGTGTGTGTGAGAGAGAGGCAGCATGTATGTTTGTGAGAGAGAGGGAGCGTGTGTGATTGTGAGAGAGGGGGAGTATGTGTGTGTGTGAGAAACGTAGTGTGGGTGTGAGAGAGAGGGAGTGTGTGCATGAGAGACAGGGAGACTGTGTGTGAGAGAGAGGGAGTGATTGTGTGTGACCAGGAGGGAATGTTTGTGTGTGAGAGAGAAGGAGTGTGTGTGTGAGAGAGAGGGAGTGTGTGTGTGTGAGAGAGACGGTGTGTGTGTGTGCGAGAGAGAGGGATTGTGTCTGTGTGTGTGAGAGAGGGAGTGTGTGTATGCGCGAGAGAGAGGGAGTGTGTGTGTGAGAGAGAGGGAGTGAGTGTGGGTGAGAGGAGGAGTGTGTGTCCGTCGGTGAGAGAGAGTGTTTGTGAGAGAGAGGGACTGTGTGTGTGTGTGAGAGAGAGGGAGGGTGTGTGTGAGAGACAAGGAGTGTGTGTTTGTGAGAGAGAGGGAGTGTGCGTGTGTGAGTGCGATGGTGTGTGTCTGTGAGAGAGAGGAAGTGTGTGTGTGCGAGAGAGAGTGAGTGTGTCTGTGTGTGTGAGAGAGAGGGAGTGTGTGTGTGCGAAAGAGAGGGAGTGTGTCTGTGTGTGAGAGAGAGGGAGTGTGTGTGTGTGCGAGATATAGGGAGTGTGTGTGTGAGAGAGTGGGTGTGTGTCTGTGAGAGAGAGACGGAGTGTGTGTGTGAGAGAGAGGAAATGTGTGTGTGTGCGAGATAGAGGGAGTGTGTCTGTGTATGTGAGAGGGAGTGTGTGTGTGTGCAAGAGAGAGGGAGTGTGTATGTGAGAGATGGAGTGTGTGTGCGTGAGAGATGGAGGGTGTGTGTGATAGAGAAAGTGAGTACGTGTGTGCAAGAGAGATGGGCTGTGTTTGTGAGAGAAAGTGAGTGTGTGTGTGAGAGAGAGTGGGTGGGTGTGTGTTTGTGGGAGAAAGGGAGTGTGTGTTTGTGTGAGAGAGAGGGAGTCTGTGTGTAAGAGAGAGGCAGCATGAATGTGTTTGAGAGAGAGGGAGTGTGTGTTTGAGAGAGAGCGAGTGTGTGTGTGTGTAACAGAAAGGGAGTGTGTGTGTGAGAGAGAGAGGGATTTTGTGTGTGAGAGAGAGGCAGCATGAATATATGTGAGATAGAGGGAGCGTGTGTGTGTGAGAGAGAGAGTGTGTGTGTCTGTGTGAGAGAGTGCGACTGTGTGTGTGTGACAGAGAGGGAGTGTGTGTGTTTGAGAGAGAGGGATTGTGTGCTTGTGCGTGTGAGAGAGAGGAAGAATATGCATGTGAGCGAGAAAGGGAGTGTGTGTGTGCGAGAGAGAGAGTTTCTGTGTGTGTGAGAGAGAGGGTGTGTGTGTGTGCGAGAGAGAGGGAGTGTGCGTGATGGAGAGAGAGAGGGAATGTGTGTGTGTGTGTGAGCGGGAGTGTGTGTGTCTCTCTGTGAGAGAGAGTGAGTGTGTGACTGTGCGAGAGAGAGGGAGTGTGTGTGTGAGAGAGAGGTTCTGTGTGTGTGAGAGAGAGGGAATGTGTGTGTGAGAGACAGAGAGACAGGGAGTGTGTGTGTGTGAGAGAGAGGGAGTGTGCGTGTGTGAGAGAGAGGAAGTGAGTGTGTGTGAGCAAGAGGGAATGTTTGTGTGTGGGAGAGAGGGAGTGTGTGTGTGAGAGAGAGGGAGTGTGAGTGTGAGAGAGACAGTGTGAGTGTGTTAGAGAGAGGAAGTGTGTGTGTGTGTGCGAGATAGAGGGAGTGTGTCTGTGTATGTGAGAGGGAGTATGTGTGTGTTCAAGGGAGAGGGAGTGTGTGTGTGAGAGAGGGAGTGCATGTGTGTGAGAGATGGAGGTTGTGTGTCTATGTGTGTGAGAGAGAGGCAGTGTGTGTGTGCACAAGAGAGATGGAGTGTGTGTGTGAGTGAGAGGGAGTGAGTGTGTGTGAGAGGGGGAGTGTGTGTGTCTGTGAGAGAGAGTGTGTGTGAGAGAGAGTGACTGTGTGTGTGTGAGAGAGAGGGAGGGTGTGTGTGAGAGACAGGGAGTGTGTTTGTGAGAGAAAGGGAGTGTACGTGTGTGAGAGAGATGGTGTGTGTGTGTAAGAGAGAGGAAGTGTGTGTGAGTGCGAGAGAGAGTGAGTGTGTGTGTGTGACAGAGAGGGAGTGTGTGTGTTTGAGATAGAGGGACTGTGTGTGTGAGAGAGAGGCATCATGTAGTTTGTGAGAGAGAGGGAGCGTGTGTGATTGTGAGAGAGGGGGAGTGTGTGTGTGTGTGAGAAACGTAGTGTGTGTGTGAGAGAGAGGGAGTGTGTGCATGAGAGAGAGGGAGTGTGTGTGTGAGAGAGAGGCTGTGAGTGTGTGAAACAGAGGGAGTATTTGTGTGTGTGCGAGACAGAGGGATTGTTTGCTTGTGTGTGTGTGAGAGAGGAGGAATATGTATGTGAGCAAGAAAGGGAGTGTGTGTGTGTGAGAGAGAGTGAGTTTGTGTGTATGTGAGACAGAAGGAGTGTGTGTGTGAGAGAGAGAGGGAGTGTGTGTGCTGGCGAGAGAGAGGGAATGTGAGTGTGTGGGAGAGAGCGGGAGTGTGTGTGTCTGTGAGAGAGTGTCAGTGTGTGACTGTGCGAGAGAGAGGGAGTGTGTGTGTGTCAGAGAGAGGGAGTGTGTGTGTGAGAGAGAGGGTCTAAGTGTGTGAGAGTGAGGGAATGTGTGTGTGAGAGACAGAGAGGCAGGGAGTGTATGTGTTGAGAGCGAGGGAGTGTGCGTGTGTGAGAGAGACGGAGAGAGTGTGTGTGAGCGAGAGTGAATGTTTGTGTGCGAGAGAGAGGGAGTGTGTGTGTGCGAGAGAGGGAGTGAGTGTGTGTGAGAGGGGGAGTGTGTGTGTCTGTAAGAGATACTGTGTGTGAGAGAGAGTGACTGTGTGTGTGTGTGAGAGAGAGGGAGGGTGTGTGTGAGAGACAGGGAGTGTGTGTGTGAGAGAGAGGGAGTGTGCGTGTGTGAGAGAGACGGTGTGTGTGTGTGAGGGAGAGGAAGTGTGTGTGTGAGAGAGAGAGGGAGTGTGTCTGTGTGTGTGAGAGAGAGGGAGTGTGTGTGTGTGCGAGAGAGAGGGAGTGTGTGTGTGAGAGAGAGAAAGTGTGTGTGTGTGCGAGATAAAGGGAGTGTGTCTGTTTATGTGGGAGGGAGTGTGTGTGTGCGAGTGAGAGGGAGTGCACGTGCGAGAGATGGAGTGTGTGTTTGTGAGAGATGGAGTGTGTGTGTGAGAGAAATTGAGTATGTGTGTGCGAGAGAGATGGGCTGTGTTTGTGAGAGAAAGTGAGTGTGTGTGTGTGTGTGAGAGAGCGGATGTGTGCGTGTGTGAGGGAGAGGGAGTGTGTGTGCGAGAGTGATGGGGTTTGTGTGTGCGAGAGAGAGTGAGTGTTGTGAATGCGAGAGAGTGGGAGTGTGTGTGTGTGTGGGTGAGAGAGAGGGGGAGTGTGTTTGTGAAGATAGAGAAGCGAGTGTCTGTGTGAGAGAGAGGGAGTGTCTCTTTGTGTGTCTGAGAGAGAGGGAGTGTGTGTATGTGTGAGAGAGGGAGTGTGTGTGTGTGAGACAGAGGGAGTGTTTGTGTGTGTCCGAGAGAGAGGGATTGTGTGCTTGTGCGTGTGAGAGAGAGGAAGAATATGTATGTGAGCGAGAAAGGGAGGGTGTGTGTGGGAGAGAGCGTTAGTTTCTGTGTGTGTGAGAGAGAGGGTGTGTGTGTGTGCGAGAGAGAGCGAGTGTGCATGCTGGTGAGAGAGAGAGAATGTGTGTGTGTGTGTGTGAGCGGAAGTGTGTGTGTCTCTCTGTGAGAGAGAGTGAGTGTGTGACTGTGCGAGAGAGAGGGAGTGTGTGTGTGAGAGAGAGGTTCTGTGTGTGTGAGAGAGAGGGAGACACGGAGTGTGTGTATGTGAGGGAGAGGGAGTGTGCGTGTGTGAGAGAGATGAAGTGAGTGTGTGTGAGCAAGAGGGAATGTTTGTGTGTGGGAGAGAGGGAGTGTGTGTGTTAGAGAGAGGAAGTGTGTGTATTTGTGTGCGAGATAGAGGGAGTGTGTCTGTGTATGTGAGAGGGAGTATGTGTGTGTTCAAAAGAGAGGGAGTGTGTGTGTGAGAGAGGGAGTGCATGTGTGTGAGAGATGGAGGTTGTGTGTCTGTGTGTGTGAGAGAGAGGCAGTGTGTGTGTGTGTGTGAGAGAGAGTGGGAGTGTGTCTGTGTGTGTGAGAGAGAGGGAGTGTGTGTGTGCGAGAGAGAGGGAGTGTGTGTGTGAGAGAGAGAAAGTGTGTGTGTGTGTGAGATAAAGGGAGTGTGTCTGTTTATGTGAAAGGGAGTGTGTGTGTGCGAGTGAGAGGGAGTGCATGTGTGAGTGAGGAAGTGTGTGTTTGTGAGAGATGGAGTGTGTGTGTGAGAGAGAAATTGAGTATGTGTGTGCGAGAGAGATGGGCTGTGTTTGTGAGAGAAAGTGAGTGTGTGTGTGTGAGAGAGCGGATGTGTGTGTGTTTGTGGGAGACAGGGAGGGTGTGTGTGTGAGAGAGAGAGGGAGTGTGCATGTGTGAGGGAGAGGGAGTGTGTGTGCGAGAGTGATGGGGTGTGTGTGTGCGAGGGAGAGTGAGTGTTGTGCGTGCGAGAGAGTGGGAGTGTTTGTGTGTGTGGGTGAGAGAGAGGGGGAGTGTGTTTGTGAAGACAGAGAAGCGCGTGTGTGTGTGAGAGAGAGGGAGTGTCTCTTTGTGTGTCTGAGAGAGAGGGAGTGTGTGTGTGTGAGACAGAGGGAGTGTTTGTGTGTGTGTGAGAGAGAGGGATTGTGTGCTTATGCATGTGAGAGAGAGGAAGAATATGTATGTGAGCGAGAAAGGGAGTGTGTGTGTGCGAGAGAGAGTTAGTTTCTGTGTGTGTGAGAGAGAGGGTGTGTGTGCTGGCGAGAGAGAGGGAATGTGTGTGTGTGTGAGCGGGAGTGTGTGTGTCTCTCTGTGAGAGAGAGTGAGTGTGTGACTGTGCGAGAGAGAGGGAGTGTGTGTGTGAGAGAGAGGTTCTGTGTGTGTGAGAGAGAGGGAATGTGTGTGTGGGAGACAGAGAGACAGGGAGTGTGTGTGTGTGAGAGAGAGGGAGTGTGCGTGTGTGAGAGAGATGAAGTGAGTGTGTGTGAGCCAGAGGGAATGTTTGTGTGTGGGAGAGAGGGAGTGTGTGTGCGAGAGAGAGGGAGTGTGTGTGTGAGAGAGATGGTGTGTGTGTGTTAGAGAGAGGAAGTGTGTGTGTGTGCGAGAGAGAGGGAGTGTGTCTGTGTATGTGAGAGGGAGTATGTGTGTGTTCAAGAGAGAGGGAGTGTGTGTGTGAGAGAGGGAGTGCATGTGTGTGAGAGATGGAGGTTGTGTGTCTGTGTGTGTGAGAGAGAGGCAGTGTGTGTGTGCACAAGAGAGAGGGAGCGTGTGCGTGAGAGAGAGGGAGTGTGTGTGTGTGAGAGGGGGTGTTTGTGTGTCTGTGAGAGAGAGTGTGTTTGAGAGAGAGTGACTGTGTGTGTGTGAGAGAGAGGGAGGGTATGTGTGAGAGACAGGGAGTGTGTGTGTGAGAGAAAGGGAGTGTACGTGTGTGAGAGAGATGGTGTGTGTGTGAGAGAGAGGAAGTGAGTGTGTGCGAGAGAGAGAGGGAGTGTGTGTGTGTGCGAGAGTGAGGGAGTGTGTTTGTGTGTGAGAGAGGGAGTGTGTGTGAGAGAGAGAGGGATTGTGTGTGTGTGGGTGAGAGGGAGTGTGTGTGTGTGACAGAGAGGGAGTTTATGTGTGAGAGAGAGGCAGCATGTATGTTTGTGAGAGAGAGGGAGTGTATGCATGTGAGAGAGAGAGTGAGTGTGTGTGTGCGAGATAGAGTGGGTTTGTGTGCATGTGAGAGAAAGTGGTTGTGTGTTTTTGTGTGTGAGACAGAGGAAGTATATGTATGTGAGAGAGAGAGGGAGTGTGTGTGTGCGAGATAGAGTGAGTTTGTTTGTGTGTGAGAGAGAGAGGGAGTGTGTGTGTGAGAGAGAAGGAGTGTGTGTGTGTGAGAGAGACGGTGTGTGTGTGTTAGAGAAAGGAAGTGTGTGTGTGTGTGCGAGATAGAGGGAGTGTGTGTGTGTGTGAGAAACGTAGTGTGTGTGTGAGAGAGAGGGAGTGTGTGCATGAGAGAGAGGGAGTGTGTGTGAGAGAGAGAGGGTGTGAGTGTGTGAAACAGAGGGAGTATTTGTGTGTGTGCGAGAGAGAGGGATTGTTTGCTTGTGTGTGTGTGAGAGAGGAGGAATATGTATGTGAGGAAGAAAGGGAGTGTGAGTGTGTGTGAGAGAGAGTGAGTTTGTGTGTATGTGAGACAGAAGGAGTGTGTGTGTGAGAGAGAGAGGGAGTGTGTGTGCTGGCGAGAGAGAGGGAATGTGAGTGTGTGGGAGAGAGCGGGAGTGTGTGTGTCTGTGAGAGAGTGTCAGTGTGTGACTGTGCGAGAGAGAGGGAGTGTGTGTGTGTCAGAGAGAGGGAGTGTGTGTGTGAGAGAGAGGGTCTATGTGTGTGAGAGCGAGGGAGTGTGCGTTGGTGAGAGAGATGGAGAGAGTGTGTATGAGCGAGAGTGAATGTTTGTGTGCGAGAGCGAGGGAGTGTGTGTGTGTGAGAGAGACGGTGTGTGTGTGAGAGAGAGGAAGTGTGTGTGTGTGCGAGAGACAGGGTGTGTGTCTGTGTTTGTGAGAGAGAGGCAGTGTGTGTGTGCGCAAGAGAGAGGGAGTGTGTGTGTGAGAGAGTGGGAGTGAGTGTGTGTGAGAGGGGGTGTGTGTGTGTGTGTGAGAGAGAGTGTGTGTGAGAGAGAGGGAGGGTGTGTGTGAGAGACAGGGAGTGTGTGTGTGAGAGAGAGGGAGTGTGCGTGTGTGAGAGAGACGGTGTGTGTGTGTGAGGGAGAGGAAGTGTGTGTGTGAGAGAGCGAGGGAGTGTGTCTGTGTGTGTGAGAGAGAGGGAGTGTGTGTGTGTGAGACAGAGGGAGTGTTTGTGTGTGTGTGAGAGAGAGGGATTGTGTGCTTGTGCATGTGAGACAGAGGAGGAATATGTATGTGAGCGAGAAAGGGAGTGTGTGTGTGCGAGAGAGAGTTAGTTTCTGTGTGTGTGAGAGAGAGGGTGTGTGTGTGCGAGAGAGAGGGAGTGTGTGTGCTGGCGAGAGAGAGGGAATGTGTGTGTGTGTGAGCGGGAGTGTGTGTGTCTCTCTGTGAGAGAGAGTGAGTGTGTGACTGTGCGAGAGAGAGGGAGTGTGTGTGTGCGAGATAGAGTGAGTTTGTTTGTGTGTGAGAGAGAGAGGGAGTGTGAGTGTGAGATAGAAGGAGTGTGTGTGTGTGAGAGAGACGGTGTGTGTGTGTTAGAGAGAGGAAGTGTGTGTGTGTGTGCGAGATAGAGGGAGTGTGTGTGTGTGTGTGAGAAACATAGTGTGTGTGTGAGAGAGAGGGAGTGTGTGCATGAGAGAGAGGGAGTGTGTGTGAGAGAGAGAGGGTGTGAGTGTGTGAAACAGAGGGAGTATTTGTGTGTGTGCGAGAGAGAGGGATTGTTTGCTTGTGTGTGTGTGAGAGAGGAGGAATATGTATGTGAGGAAGAAAGGGAGTGTGAGTGTGTGTGAGAGAGAGTGAGTTTGTGTGTATGTGAGACAGAAGGAGTGTGTGTGTGAGAGAGAGAGGGAGTGTGTGTGCTGGCGAGAGAGAGGGAATGTGAGTGTGTGGGAGAGAGCGGGAGTGTGTGTGTCTGTGAGAGAGTGTCAGTGTGTGACTGTGCGAGAGAGAGGGAGTGTGTGTGTGTCAGAGAGAGGGAGTGTGTGTGTGAGAGAGAGGGTCTATGTGTGTGAGAGCGAGGGAGTGTGCGTTGGTGAGAGAGATGGAGAGAGTGTGTATGAGCGAGAGTGAATGTTTGTGTGCAAGAGCGAGGGAGTGTGTGTGTGTGAGAGAGACGGTGTGTGTGTGAGAGAGAGGAAGTGTGTGTGTGTGCGAGAGACAGGGTGTGTGTCTGTGTTTGTGAGAGAGAGGCAGTGTGTGTGTGCGCAAGAGAGAGGGAGTGTGTGTGTGAGAGAGTGGGAGTGAGTGTGTGTGAGAGGGGGAGTGTGTGTGTGTGAGAGAGAGTGTGTGTGAGAGAGAGTGACTGTGTGTGTGTGTGAGAGAGAGGGAGGGTGTGTGTGAGAGACAGGGAGTGTGTGTGTGAGAGAGAGGGCGTGTGCGTGTGTGAGAGAGACGGTGTGTGTGTGTGAGGGAGAGGAATTGTGGGTGTGAGAGAGCGAGGGAGTGTGTCTGTGTGTGTGAGAGAGAGGGAGTGTGTGTGTGTGCGAGAGAGAGGGAGTGTGTGTGTGAGAGAGAGAAAGTGTGTGTGTGTGTGAGATAAAGGGAGTGTGTCTGTTTATGTGAAAGGGAGTGTGTGTGTGCGAGTGAGAGGGAGTGCATGTGTGAGTGAGGAAGTGTGTGTTTGTGAGAGATGGAGAGTGTGTGTGAGAGAGAAATTGAGTATGTGTGTGCGAGAGAGATGCGCTGTGTTTGTGAGAGAAAGTGAGTGTGTGTGTGTGAGAGAGCGGATATGTGAGTGTTTGTGGGAGACAGGGAGGGTGTGTGTGTGAGAGAGAGAGGGAGTGTGCATGTGTGAGGGAGAGGGAGTGTGTGTGCGAGAGTGATGGGGTGTGTGTGTGCGAGAGAGAGTGAGTGTTGTGCGTGCAAGAGAGTGGGAGTGTTTGTGTGTATTGGTGAGAGAGAGGGGGAGTGTGTTTGTGAAGACAGAGAAGAGAGTGTGTGTGTGAGAGAGAGGGAGTGTCTCTTTGTGTGTCTGAGAGAGAGGGAGTGTGTGTGTGTGAGACAGAGGGAGTGTTTGTGTGTGTGTGAGAGAGAGGGATTGTGTGCTTGTGCATGTGAGAGAGAGGAAGAATATGTATGTGAGCGAGAAAGGGAGTGTGTGTGTGCGAGAGAGAGTTAGTTTCTGTGTGTGTGACAGAGAGGGTGTGTGTGTGCGAGAGAGAGGGAGTGTGTGTGCTGGCGAGAGAGAGGGAATGTGTGTGTGTGTGTGTGAGCGGGCGTGTGTGTGTCTCTCTGTGAGAGAGAGTGAGTGTGTGACTGTGCGAGAGAGAGGGAGTGCGTGTGTGAGAGAGAGGTTCTGTGTGTGTGAGAGAGAGGGAATGTGTGTGTGAGAGACAGAGAGACAGGGAGCGTGTGTGTGTGAGAGAGAGGGAGTGTGCGTGTGTGAGAGAGATGAAGTGAGTGTGTGTGAGCCAGAGGGAATGTTTGTGTGTGGGAGAGAGGGAGTGTGTGTGCGAGAGAGAGGGAGTGTGTGTGTGAGAGAGACGGTGTGTGTGTGTTAGAGAGAGGAAGTGTGTGTGTTTGTGTGCGAGATAGAGGGAGTGTGTCTGTGTATGTGAGAGGGAGTATGTGTGTGTTCAAGAGAGAGGGAGTGTGTGTGTGAGAGAGGGAGTGCATGTGTGTGAGAGATGGAGGTTGTGTGTCTGTGTGTGTGAGAGGGAGGCAGTGTGTGTGTGCACAAGAGAGAGGGAGTATGTGTGTGAGAGAGAGGGAGTGAGTGTGTGTGAGAGGGGGAGTGTGTGTGTCTGTGAGAGAGAGTGTGTGTGAGAGAGAGTGACTGTGTGTGTGTGTGAGAGAGACGGTGTGTGTGTGTTAGAGAGAGGAAGTGTGTGTGTGTGCGAGATAGAGGGAGTGTGTCTGTGTATGTGAGAGGGCGTATGTGTGTGTGCAAGAGAGAGGGAGTGTGTGTGTGAGAGAGAGGGAGTGAGTGTGTGTGAGAGAGGGGGAGTGTGTGTGTGTGTGTGAGAGAGAGTGTGTGTGAGAGAGAGTGACTGTGTGTGTGTGAGAGAGAGGGAGGGTTTGTGTGAGAGACAGGGAGTGTGTGTGTGAGAGAGAGGGAGTGTGCGTGTGTGAGAGAGACGGTGTGTGTGTGTGAGAGAGAGGAAGTGTGTATGTGTGCGAGAGAGAGGGAGTGTGTGTGTGTGCGAGAGAGAGGGAGTGTGTTTGTGTGTGAGAGAGGGAGTGTGTGTGAGAGAGAGAGGGATTGTGTGTGTGTGGGGGAGAGGGAGTGTGTGTGTGTGACAGAGAGGGAGTTTATGAGTGAGAGAGAGGCAGCATGTATGTTTGTGAGAAAGAGGGAGTGTATGTATGTGAGTGTGAGAGTGAGTGTGTGTTTGCGAGATAGAGTGGGTTTGTGTGCGTGTGAGAGAGAGGGGTTGTGTGTTTCTGTGTGTGAGACAGAGGAAGTATATGTATGTGAAAGAGAGAAGGAGTGTGTGTGTGCGAGATAGAGTGAGTTTGTGTGTGCGTGAGAGAGAGAGGGAGTGTGTGTGCTGGCGAGAGAGAGGGACTGTGTGTGTGTGTGAGAAAGAGGGAGTGTGTGTGTGTGAGAGAGGCAGCATGAACGTATGTGAGATATAGGGAGCATGTGTGTGTGTGTGAGAGAGGGAGTGAGTGTGTGTGAGAGAGTGAGTGTGTGTTTGAGAGAGAAAGTGAATATGTGTGTGGGAGTGAGATGGGCTGTGTGTGCGAGAGTAAGTGAGTGTGGGTGCGTGTGCGAGAGAGCAGGTGTGTGTGTGTTTGTGGGAGAGAGGGAGTGTGTGCGTGAGAGAGAGGGATTGTGTGTGTGTGTGCGAGATAAAGGGAGTGTGTCTGTTTATGTGAGAGGGAGTGTGTGTGTGCGAGTGAGAGGGAGTGCATGTGTGAGAGAGGGAGTGTGTGTGTGTGAGAGATGGAGTGTGTGTGTGAGAGAGAGGGACTGTGTGTGTGAGAGAGAGAATGTGTGTGTGTGTGCGAGATAAAGGGAGTGTGTCTGTTTATGTGAGAGGGTGTGTGTGTGCGAGTGAGAGGGAGTGCATGTGTGAGAGAGGGAGTGTGTGTGTGTGAGAGATGGTGTGTGTGTGTGAGAGAGAAATTGAGTATGTGTGTGCGAGAGAGATGGGCTGTGTTTATGAGAGAAAGTGAGTGTGTGTGTGTGTGTGAGAGAGTTGATGTGTGTGTGTTTCTGGGAGACAGGGAGGGTGTGTGTGTGAGAGAGAGAGGGAGTGTGCGTGTGTGAGGGAGAGGGAGTGTGTGTGCGAGAGTGATGGGGTGTGTGTGTGCGAGAGAGAGTGAGTGTTGTGCATGCGAGAGAGTGGGAGTGTGTGTGTGTGTGTGGGTGAGAGAGAGGGGGAGTGTGTTTGTGAAGATAGAGAAGCGAGTGTGTGTGTGAGAGAGTGGGAGTGTCTCTTTGTGTGTCTGAGAGAGAGGGAGTGTGTGTATATGTGAGAGAGGGAGTGTGTGTGTGTGAGACAGAGGGAGTGTTTGTGTGTGTGCGAGAGAGAGGGATTGTGTGCTTGTGCGTGTGAGAGAGAGGAAGAATATGTATGTGAGCGAGAAAGGGAATGTGTGTGTGCGAGAGAGAGTTAGTTTCTGTGTGTGTGAGAGAGAGGGTGTGTGTGTGTGCGAGAGAGAGGGAGTGTGCGTGCTGGCGAGAGAGAGGGAATGTGTGTGTGTGTGTGTGAGTGGGAGTGTGTGTGTCTCTCTGTGAGAGAGAGTGAGTGTGTGACTGTGCGAGAGAGAGGGAGTGTGTGTGTGAGAGAGAGGTTCTGTGTGTGTGAGAGAGAGGGAATGTGTGTGTGAGAGACAGAGAGACAGGGAGTGTGTGTGTGTGAGAGAGAGGGAGTGTGCATGAGTGTGAGAGATGAAGTGAGTGTGTGTGAGCAAGAGGGAATGTTTGTGTGTGGGAGAGAGGGAGTGTGTGTGTGAGAGAGAGGGAGTGTGTGTGTGAGAGAGATGGTGTGTGTGTGTTAGAGAGAGGAAGTGTGTGTGTGTGTGTGAGATAGTGGGAGTGTGTCTGTGTATGTGAGAGGGAGTATGTGTGTGTGCAAGAGAGAGGGAGTGTGTGTGAGAGAGAGAGGGAGTGAGTGTGTGTGAGAGGGGGAGTGTGTGTGTGTGTGAGAGAGAGTGTGTGTGAGAGAGAGTGACTGTGTGTGTGTGAGAGAGAGGGAGGGTGTGTGTGAGAGACAGGGAGTGTGTGTGTGAGAGAGAGGGAGTGTGCGTGTGTGAGAGAGACGGTGTGTGTGTGTGAGAGAGAGGAAGTGTGTATGTGTGCGAGAGAGAGGGAGTGTGTGTGTGTGCGAGAGAGAGGGAGTGTGTTTGTGTGTGAGAGAGGGAGTGTGTGTGAGAGAGAGAGGGATTGTGTGTGTGTGGGGAGAGGGAGTGTGTGTGTGTGACAGAGAGGGAGTTTATGTGTGAGAGAGAGGCAGCATGTAAGTTTGTGAGAGAGAGGGAGTGTATGTATGTGAGTGTGAGAGTGAGTGTGTGTTTGCGAGATAGAGTGGGTTTGTGTGCGTGTGAGAGAGAGGGGTTGTGTGTTTCTGTGTGTGAGACAGAGGAAGTACATGTATGTGAGAGAGAGAGGGAGTGTGTGTGTGCGAGATAGAGTGAGTTTGTGTTTGCATGAGAGCGAGAGGGAGTGTGTGTGCTGGCGAGTGAGAGGGACTGTGTGTGTGTGTGAGAAAGAGGGAGTGTGTGTGTGGGAGAGAGGCAGCATGAACGTATGTGAGATATAGGGAGCGTGTGTGTGTGTGTGAGAGAGGGAGTGAGTGTGTGTGAGAGAGTGAGTGTGTGTTTGAGAGAGAAAGTGAATATGTGTGTGGGAGAGAGATGGGCTGTGTGTGCGAGAGTAAGTGAGTGTGTGCGTGTGCGAGAGAGCAGGTGTGTGTGTGTTTGTGGGAGAGAGGGAGTGTGTGTGTGTGAGAGAGGGGGAGTGTGTGTGTGTGTGACTAAAGTAGTGTATGTGTGAGAGAGGGGGAGAGTGTGTGTGAGAGAGATGGTGTGTGGTGTGAGAGAGACGGAGTGAGTGTGTGAAAGAGGGGGCGTGTGTTTGTTAAGAGAGAGAGCGAGTGTGTGTGATAGAGAGGGAGTGTCTGTTTGTGTGTGCGAGAGAGAGGGAGTGTGTGTTTGAGTGAGAGAGGGAGTGTGTGTGTGGGACACAGAGGGAGTGTTTGTGCGCGTGCTTGAGAGAGGTGTTGTGTGTTTCTGTGTGTGAGAGAGAGGAAGTATATGTATGTGAGTGAGAGAGGGAGTGTGTGTGTGCGAGAGAGAGTGAGTGTTGTGTGTGCGAGAGAGTGGGAGTGTGTGTGTGGGGGTGAGAGAGAGGGAGTGTGTGTGTGTGACAGAGAGGGAGTGTGTGTGTGAGAGAGAGGGATTGTGTGTGTGAGAGAGGCAGCATTTATGTTTTTGAGAGACAGTGTGTGTGTGTGTGTGTGAGAGAGAGCGAGTGTGTGCGTGTGACAGAGAGGGAGTGTGTGTGTTTGATTGAGAGCGATTGTGTGTGTGAGAGAGAGGCATCATGTATGTTTGTGAGAGAGAGGGAGTGTGTGTGATTGTGAGAGAGGGGGAGTGTGTGTGTGTGTGAGAAACGTAGTGTGTGTGTGAGAGAGAGGGAGTGTGTGCATGAGAGAGAGGGAGTGTGTGTGTGAGAGAGAGGGTGTGAGTGTGTGAAACAGAGGGAGTATTTGTGTGTGTGCGAGAGAGAGGGATTGTTTTCTTGTGTGTGTGTGAGAGAGGAGGAATATGTATGTGAGCAAGAAAGGGAGTGTGTGTGTGTGAGAGAGAGTGAGTTTGTGTGTATGTGAGACAGAAGGTGTGTGTGTGTGAGAGAGAGAGGGAGTGTGTGTGCTGGTGAGAGAGAGGGAATGTGAGTGTGTGGGAGAGAGCGGGAATGTGTGTGTCTGTGAGAGAGTGTCAGTGTGTGACTGTGCGAGAGAGAGGGAGTGTGTGTGTGTCAGAGAGAGGGAGTGTGTGTGAGAGAGAGGGTCTATGTGTGTGAGAGAGAGGGAATGTGTGTGTGAGAGACAGAGAGACAGGGAGTGTATGTGTGTGAGAGCGAGGGAGAGAGTGTGTGTGAGCGAAAGTAAATGTTTGTGTGCGAGAGAGAGGGAGTGTGTGTGTGCGAGAGAGGGAGTGTGTGAGTGTGAGAGAGACGGTGTGTGTGTGAGAGAGAGGAAGTGTGTGTGTGTGCAAGAGAGAGGGTGTGTGTCTGTGTGTGTGAGAGAGAGGCAGTGTGTGTGTGCGCAAGAGAGAGGGAATGTGTGTGTGAGAGAGGGAGTGAGTGTGTGTGAGAGGGGGAGTGTGTGTGTCTGTGAGAGAGAGTGTGTGTGAGAGAGAGTGACTGTGTGTGTGTGTGAGAGGGAGGGAGGATGTGTGTGAGAGACAGGGAGTGTGTGTGTGAGAGAGAGGGAGTGTGCGTGTGTGAGAGAGACGGTGTGTGTGTGTGAGAGAGAGAGGGAGTGTGTCTGTGTGTGTGAGAGAGAGGGAGTGTGTGTGTGCGCGAGAGAGAGGGAGTGTGTGTGTGAGAGAGATAGTGTGTGTGTGTGTGCGAGATAAAGGGAGTGTGTCTGTTTATGTGAGAGGGAGTGTGTGTGTGCGAGTTAGAGGGAGTGCATGTGTGAGAGAGGGAGTGTGTGTTTGTGAGAGATGGAGTGTGTGTGTGAGAGAGAAATTGAGTATGTGTGTGCGAGAGAGATGGGCTGTGTTTGTGAGAGAAAGTGAGTGTGTGTGTGTGTGTGTGAGAGAGCGGATGTGTGTGTGTTTGTGGGAGACAGGGAGGGTGTGTGTGTGAGAGAGATAGGGAGTGTGCATGTGTGAGGGAGAGGGAGTGTGTGTGCGAGAGTGATGGGATTTGTGTGTGCGAGAGAGAGTGAGTGTTGTGCATGCGAGGGAGTGGGAGTGTGTGTGTGTGGGTGAGAGCGAGGGGGAGTGTGTTTGTGAAGATAGAGAAGCGAGTGTGTGTGTGAGAGAGAGGGAGTGTCTCTTTGTGTGTCTGAGAGAGAGGGAGTGTGTGTATATGTGAGAGAGGGAGTGTGTGTGTGTGAGACAGAGGGAGTGTTTGTGTGTGTGCGAGAGAGAGGGATTGTGTGCTTGTGCGTGTGAGAGAGAGGAAGAATATGTATGTGAGCGAGAAAGGGAATGTGTGTGTGCGAGAGAGAGTTAGTTTCTGTGTGTGTGAGAGAGAGGGTGTGTGTGTGCGAGAGAGAGGGAGTGTGTGTGTGTGTGTGAGTGGGAGTGTGTGTGTCTCTGTGAGAGAGAGTGAGTGTGTGACTGTGCGAGAGAGAGGGAGTGTGTGTGTGAGAGAGAGGTTCTGTGTGTGTGAGAGAGAGGGAATGTGTGTGTGAGAGACAGAGAGACAGGGAGTGTGTGTGTGTGAGAGAGAGGGAGTGTGCGTGTGTGAGAGAGATGAAGTGAGTGTGTGTGAGCAAGAGGGAATGTTTGTGTGTGGGAGAGAGGGAGTGTGTGTGCGGGAGAGAGGGAGTGTGTGTGTGAGAGAGACGGTGTGTGTGTGTTAGAGAGAGGAAGTGTGTGTGTTTGTGTGCGAGAGAGAGGGAGTGTGTCTGTGTATGTGAGAGGAAGTATGTGTGTGTTCAAGAGAGAGGGAGTGTGTGTGTGAGAGAGGGAGTGCATGTGTGTGAGAGATGGATGTTGTGTGTCTGTGTGTGTGACAGAGAGGCAGTGTGTGTGTGAGAGAGAGGGAGTGAGTGTGTGTGAGAGGGGTAGTGTGTGTGTCTGTGAGAGAGAGTGTGTGTGAGAGAGAGTGACTGTGTGTGTGTGAGAGAGAGGGAGGGTGTGTGTGAGAGACAGGGAGTGTGTGTGTGAGAGAAAGGGAGTGTACGTGTGTGAGAGAGATGGTGTGTGTGTGAGAGAGAGGAAGTGAGTGTGTGTGAGAGAGAGAGGGAGTGTGTGTGTGTGCGAGAGTGAGGGAGTGTGTTTGTGTGTGAGAGAGGGAGTGTGTGTGTGAGAGAGAGGGATTGTGTGTGTGTGGGTGAGAGGGAGTGTGTGTGTGTGACAGATAGGGAGTTTATGTGTGAGAGAGAGGCAGCATGTATGTTTGTGAGAGAGAGGGAGTGTATGTATGTGAGAGAGAGAGTGAGTGTGTGTGTGCGAGATAGAGTGGGTTTATGTGTGTGTGAGAGAGAGGGGTTGTGTGTTTCTGTGTGTGAGACAGAGGAAGTATATGTATGTGAGAGAGAGAGGGAGTGTGTGTGTGCGAGATAGAGTGAGTTTGTGTGTGTGTGAGAGAGAGAGGGAGTGTGTGTGCTGGCGAGAGAGAGGGACTGTGTGTGTGTGTGTGAGAGAGAGGGAGCGCGTGTGTGAGAGAGAGGCAGCATGTATGTAAGTGAGAGAGAGGTGTCGTGTGTGTGTGAGAGAGAGCGAGTGTGTGTGTGTGACAGAAAGGGAGTGTGTGTGTGTGTGAGATAGGGATTGAGTGTGTAAGAGAGAGGCAGCATGAATGTATGTGAGATATAGGGAGCGTGTGTGTGTGTGTGTGAGAGAGGGAGTGTATGTGTGAGAGAGGGAGTGAGTGTGTGTGAGAGAGGGAGTGTGTGTGAGAGTGAAAGTGAGTATGTGTGTGCGAGAGAGATGGGCTGTGTGTGCGAGAGAGAGGGAGTGTGCGTTTGAGAGAGAGAGGGAGTGTGCGTGTGGGATTTAGAGGGAGTGTTTGTGTGCGTGATAGAGAGAGGGGTTGAGTGTTTCTGTGTGTGAGAGAGAGGAAGTATATGTATGTGAGTGAGAGAGGGAGCGTGTGTGTGCGAGAGAGAGTGAGTGTTGTGTGTGTGAGAGAGTGGTAGTGTGTGTGTGGGGGTGAGAGAGAGGGAGTGTATGTGTGTGACAGAGAGGGAGTGTGTGTGTGAGAGAGAGGGATTGCGTGTGTGAGAGAGGCAGCATTTATGTTTTTGAGAGAGAGTGTGTGTGTGTGTGTGAGAGAGAGCGAGTGTGTGTGTGTGACAGAGAGGGAGTGTGTGTTTTTGAGAGAGAGCGATTGTGTGTGTGTGAGAGAGAGGCATCATGTAGTTTGTGAGAGAGAGGGAGCGGGTGTGATTGTGAGAGAGGGGGAGTGTGTGTGTGTGTGAGAAACGTAGTGTGTGTGTGAGAGAGAGGGAGTGTGTGCATGAGAGAGAGGGAGTGTGTGTGTGAGAGAGAGGGTGTGAGTGTGTGAAACAGAGGGAGTATTTGTGTGTGTGCGAGAGAGAGGGATTGTTTTCTTGTGTGTGTGTGAGAGAGGAGGAATATCTATGTGAGCAAGAAAGGGAGTTTGTGTGTGTGAGAGAGAGTGAGTTTGTGTGTATGTGAGACAGAAGGAGTGTGTGTGTGAGAGAGAGAGGGAGTGTGTGTACTGGCGAGAGAGAGGGAATGTGATTGTGTGGGAGAGAGCGGGAGTGAGTGTGTCTGTGAGAGAGTGTCAGTGTGTGACTGTGCGAGAGAGAGGGAGTGTGTGTGTGTCAGTGAGAGGGAGTGTGTGTGTGAGAGAGAGGGTCTATGTGTGTGAGAGAGAGTGAATGTGTGTGTGAGAGACAGAGAGACAGGGAGTGTATGTGTGTGAGAGCGAGGGAGTGTGCTTGTGTGAGAGAGACGGAGAGAGTGTGTGTGAGCGAGAGTGAATGTTTGTGTGCGAGAGAGAGGGAGTGTGTGTGTGCGAGAGAGGGAGTGTGTGAGTGTGAGAGAGACGGTGTGTGTGTGAGAGATAGGAAGTGTGTGTGTGTGCGAGAGAGAGGGTGTGTGTCTGTGTGTGTGAGAGAGAGGCAGTGTGTGTGTGCGCAAGAGAGAGGGAATGTGTGTGTGAGAGAGAGGGAGTGAGTGTGTGTGAGAGGGGGAGTGTGTGAGTCTGTGAGAGAGAGTGTGTGTGAGAGAAAGTGACTGTGTGTGTGTGTGAGAGAGAGGGAGGGTGTGTGTGAGAGACAGGGAGTGTGTGTGTGAGAGAGAGGGAGTGTGCGTGTGTGAGAGAGACGGTGTGTGTGTGTGAGAGAGAGGAAGTGTGTGTGTGTGTGTAAGAGAGAGGGAGTGTGGCTGTGTGTGTGAGAAAGAGGGAGTGTGTGTGTGTGCGAGAGAGAGGGAGTGTGTGTGTGAGAGAGAGAAAGTGTGTGTGTGTGTGCGAGATAAAGGGAGTGTGTCTGTTTATGTGAGAGGGAGTGTGTGTGTGCGAGTGAGAGGGAGTGCATGTGTGAGAGAGCGAGTGTGTGTTTGTGAGAGATGGAGTGTGTGTGTGAGGGAGAAATTGAGTATGTGTGTGCGAGAGAGATGGGCTGTGTTTGTGAGAGAAAGTGAGTGTGTGTGTGTGAGAGAGCGGATGTGTGTGTGTTTGTGGGAGACAGGGAGGGTGTGTGAGTGAGAGAGAGAGGGAGTGTGCATGTGTGAGAGAGAGGGAGTGTCTCTTTGTGTGTCTGAGAGAGAGGGAGTGTGTGTGTGTGAGACAGAGGGAGTGTTTGTGTGTGTGCGAGAGACAGGGATTGTGTGCTTGTGCGTGTGAGAGAGAGGAATAATATGTATGTGAACGAGAAAGGGAGGGTGTGTGTGCGAGAGAGAGTTAGTTTCTGTGTGTGTGAGAGAGAGGGTGTGTGTGTGCGAGAGAGAGGGAGTGTGTGTGTGTGTGTGAGTGGGAGTGTGTGTGTCTCTGTGAGAGAGAGTGAGTGTGTGACTGTGCGAGAGAGAGGGAGTGTATGTGTGAGAGAGAGGTTCTGTGTGTGTGAGAGAGAGGGAATGTGTTTGTGAGAGACAGAGAGACAAGGAGTGTGTGTGTGTGAGAGAGAGGGAGTGTGAGTGTGTGAGAGAGATGAAGTGAGTGTGTGTGAGCAAGAGGGAATGTTTGTGTGTGGGAGAGAGGGAGTGTGTGTGCGCGAGAGAGGGAGTGTGTGTGTGAGAGAGACGGTGTGTGTGTGTTAGAGAGGAAGTGTGTGTGTTTGTGTGCGAGAGAGAGGGAGTGTGTCTGTGTATGTGAGAGGGAGTATGTGTGTGTTCAAGAGAGAGGGAGTGTGTGTCTGAGAGAGGGAGTGCATGTGTGTGAGAGATGGATGTTGTGTGTCTGTGTGTGTGAGAGAGAGGCAGTGTGTGTGTGCACAAGAGAGAGGGAGTGTGTGTGTGAGAGAGAGGGAGTGAGTGTGTGTGAGAGGGGTAGTGTGTGTGTCTGTGAGAGAGAGTGTGTGTGAGAGAGAGTGACTGTGTATGTGAGAGAGAGGGAGGGTGTGTGTGAGAGACAGGGAGTGTGTGTGTGAGAGAAAGGGAGTGTACGTGTGTGAGAGAGATGGTGTGTGTGTGAGAGAGAGGAAGTGAGTGTGTGTGAGAGAGAGAGGGAGTGTGTGTGTGTGCGAGAGTGAGGGAGTGTGTTTGTGTGTGAGAGAGGGAGTGTGTGTGTGAGAGAGAGGGATTGTGTGTGTGTGGGTGAGAGGGAGTGTGTGTGTGTGTGACAGAGAGGGAGTTTATGTGTGAGAGAGAGGCAGCATGTATGTTTGTGAGAGAGAGGGAGTGTATGTATGTGAGAGAGAGAGGGAGTGTGTGTGTGCGAGATAGAGTGGGTTTGTGTGTGTGTGAGAGAGAGGGGTTGTGTGTTTCTGTGTGTAAGACAGAGGAAGTATATGTATGTGAGAGAGAGAGGGAGTGTGTGTGTGCGAGATAGAGTGAGTTTGTGTGTGTGTGAGAGAGAGAGGGAGTGTGTGTGCTGGCGAGAGAGAGGGACTGTGTGTGTGTGTGTGAGAGAGAGGGAGCGCGTGTGTGAGAGAGAGGCAGCATGTATGTAAGTGAGAGAGAGGTGTCGTGTGTGTGTGAGAGAGAGCGAGTGTGTGTGTGTGACAGAAAGGGAGTGTGTGTGTGTGTGAGAGAGGGATTGTGTGTGTGAGAGAGAGGCAGCATGAATGTATGTGAGATATAGGGAGCGTGTGTGTGTGTGTGTGAGAGAGGGAGTGTATGTGTGAGAGAGGGAGTGAGTGTGTGTGAGAGAGGGAGTGTGTGTGTGAGAGTGAAAATGAGTATGTGTGTGCGAGAGAGATGGGCTGTGTGTGCGAGAGAGAGGGAGTGTGCGTTTGAGAGAGAGAGGGAGTGTGCGTGTGGGATTTAGAGGGAGTGTTTGTGTGCGTGCGAGAGAGATGGGTTGAGTGTTTCTGTGTGTGAGAGAGAGGAAGTATATGTATGTGAGTGAGAGAGGGAGCGTGTGTGTGCGAGAGAGAGTGAGTGTTGTGTGTGTGAGAGAGTGGTAGTGTGTGTGTGGGGGTGAGAGAGAGGGAGTGTGTGTGTGTGACAGAGAGGGAGTGTGTGTGTGAGAGAGAGGGATTGCGTGTGTGAGAGAGGCAGCATTTATGTTTTTGAGAGAAAGTGTGTGTGTGTGTGTGAGAGAGAGCGAGTGTGTGTGTGTGACAGAGAGGGAGTGTGTGTTTTTGAGAGAGAGCGATTGTGTGTGTGTGAGAGAGAGGCATCATGTATGTTTGTGAGAGAGAGGGAGCGGGTGTGATTGTGAGAGAGGGGGAGTGTGTGTGTGTGTGAGAAACGTAGTGTGTGTGTGAGAGAGAGGGAGTGTGTGCATGAGAGAGAGGGAGTGTGTGTGTGAGAGAGAGGGTGTGAGTGTGTGAAACAGAGGGAGTACTTGTGTGTGTGCGAGAGAGAGGGATTGTTTTCTTGTGTGTGTGTGAGAGAGGAGGAATATCTATGTGAGCAAGAAAGGGAGTTTGTGTGTGTGAGAGAGAGTGAGTTTGTGTGTATGTGAGACAGAAGGAGTGTGTGTGTGAGAGAGAGAGGGAGTGTGTGTGCTGGCGAGAGAGAGGGAATGTGAGTGTGTGGGAGAGAGCGGGAGTGAGTGTGTCTGTGAGAGAGAGTCAGTGTGTGACTGTGCGAGAGAGAGGGAGTGTGTGTGTGTCAGTGAGAGGGAGTGTGTGTGTGAGAGAGAGGGTCTATGTGTGTGAGAGAGAGTGAATGTGTGTGTGAGAGACAGAGAGACAGGGAGTGTATGTGTGTGAGAGCGAGGGAGTGTGCGTGTGTGAGAGAGACGGAGAGAGTGTGTGTGAGCGAGTGTGAATGTTTGTGTGCGAGAGAGAGGGAGTGTGTGTGTGCGAGAGAGGGAGTGTGTGAGTGTGAGAGAGACGGTGTGTGTGTGAGAGAGAGGAAGTGTGTGTGTGTGCGAGAGAGAGGGTGTGTGTCTGTGTGTGTGAGAGAGAGGCAGTGTGTGTGTGCGCAAGAGAGAGGGAATGTGTGTGTGAGAGAGAGGGAGTGAGTGTGTGTGAGAGGGGGAGTGTGTGAGTCTGTGAGAGAGAGTGTGTGTGAGAGAAAGTGACTGTGTGTGTGTGTGAGAGAGAGGGAGGGTGTGTGTGAGAGACAGGGAGTGTGTGTGTGAGAGAGAGGGAGTGTGCGTGTGTGAGAGAGACGGTGTGTGTGTGTGAGAGAGAGGAAGTGTGTGTGTGTGTGTAAGAGAGAGGGAGTGTGTCTGTGTGTGTGAGAAAGAGGGAGTGTGTGTGTGTGCGAGAGAGAGGGAGTGTGTGTGTGAGAGAGAGAAAGTGTGTGTGTGTGTGCGAGATAAAGGGAGTGTGTCTGTTTATGTGAGAGGGAGTGTGTGTGTGCGAGTGAGAGGGAGTGCATGTGTGAGAGAGCGAGTGTGTGTTTGTGAGAGATGGAGTGTGTGTGTGAGAGAGAAATTGAGTATGTGTGTGCGAGAGAGATGGGCTGTGTTTGTGAGAGAAAGTGAGTGTGTGTGTGTGAGAGAGCGGATGTGTGTGTGTTTGTGGGAGACAGGGAGGCTGTGTGCGTGAGAGAGAGAGGGAGTGTGCATGTGTGAGGGAGAGGGAGTGTGTGTGCGAGAGTGATGGGGTGTGTGTGTGCGAGAGAGAGTGAGTGTTGTGCATGCGAGGGAGTGGGAGTGTGTGTGTGGGTGAGAGAGAGGGGGAGTGTGTTTGTGAAGATAGAGAAGCGAGTGTGTGTGTGAGAGAGATGGTGTGTCTCTTTGTGTGTCTGAGAGAGAGGGAGTGTGTGTATGTGAGACAGAGGGAGTGTTTGTGTGTGTGCAAGAGAGAGGGATTGTGTGCTTGTGCGTGTGAGAGAGAGGAAGAATATGTATGTGAGCGAGAAAGGGAGGGTGTGTGTGCTAGAGAGAGTTAGTTTCCGTGTGTGTTAGAGAGAGGGTGTGTGTGTGTGCGAGAGAGAGGGAGTGTGCGTGCTGGCGAGAGAGAGGGAATGTGTGTGTGTGTGTGAGCGGGAGTGTGTTTGTCTCTCTGTGGGAGAGAGTGAGTGTGTGACTGTGCGAAAGAGAGGGAGTGTGTGTGTGAGAGAGAGGTTCTGTGTGTGTGAGAGAGAGGGAATGTTTGTGTGAGAAACAGAGAGACAGGGAGTATGTGTGTGTGAGAGAGAGGCAGTGTGCGTGTGTGAGAGCGATGAAGTGAGTGTGTGTGAGCCAGAGGGAATGTTTGTGTGTGGGAGAGAGGGAGTGTGTGTGCGAGAGAGGGAGTGTGTGTGTGAGAGAGACGGTGTGTGTGTGTTAGAGAGAGGAAGTGTGTGTGTTTGTGTGCGAGATAGAGGGAGTGTGTCTGTGTATGTGAGAGGGAGTATGTGTGTGTTCAAGAGAGAGGGAGTGTGTGTGTGAGAGTGGGAGTGCATTTGTGTGAGAGATGGAGGTTGTGTGTCTTTGTGTGTGAGAGGGAGGCAGTGTGTGTGTGCACAAGAGAGAGGGAGTGTGTGTGTGAGAGAGAGGGAGTGA
Source organism: Carcharodon carcharias (assembly GCF_017639515.1). Classification (NCBI taxonomy): domain Eukaryota; kingdom Metazoa; phylum Chordata; class Chondrichthyes; order Lamniformes; family Lamnidae; genus Carcharodon; species Carcharodon carcharias. The sequence goes on along the minus strand of NC_054487.1, from coordinate 47,622,318 downwards.
GTGTGTGTGAGAGGGGGAGTGTGTGTGTCTGTGAGAGAGAGTGTGTGTGAGAGAGAGTGACTGTGTGTGTGTGAGAGAGAGGGAGGGTGTGTGTGTGCGAGAGTGAGGGAGTGTGTTTGTGTGTGAGAGAGAGGGAGTGTGTGCATGAGAAAGAGGGAGTCTGTGTGTGAGTGAGAGGGAGTGAGTGTGCGAGAGAGAGGAAGTGTGTGCATGAGAGAGAGGGAGTGTGTGTGTGAGAGAGAGGGTGTGAGTGTGTGAGAGAGAGGGTGTGAGTGTGTGTGTGCGAGAGAGAGGGATTGTTCGCTTGTGTGTGTGTGAGAGAGGAAGAATATGTATGTGAGCAAGAAAGGGAGTGTGTGTGTGTGAGAGATAGTGAGTTTGTGTGTATGTGAGACAGAAGGAGTGTGTGTGTGAGAGAGAGAGGGAGTGTGTGTGCTGGCGAGAGAGAGGGAATGTGAGTGTGCGGGAGAGAGCGGGAGCGTGTGTGTCTGTGAGAGAGTGTCAGTGTGTGACTGTGCAAGAGAGAGGGTCTATGTGTATGAGAGAGAGGGAGTGTGTGTGAGAGACAGAGAGACAGGGAGTGTATGTGTGTGAGAGCGAGGCAGTGTGCGTGTGTGAGAGAGAGGGAGAGAGTGTGAGTGAGCAAGAGTGAATGTTTGTGTGCGAGAGAGGGAGTGTGTGAGTGTGAGAGAGACGGTGTGTGTGTGAGAGTGAGGAAGTGTGTGTGTGTGCGAGAGAGAGGGTGTGTGTCTGTGTGTGTGAGAGAGAGGCAGTGTGTGTGTGCGCAAGAGAGAGGGAGTGTGTGTGTGAGAGTGAGGGAGTGAGTGTGTGTGAGAGGGGGAGTGTGTGTTTCTGTGAGAGAGAGTGTGTGTGAGAGAGAGTGACTGTGTGTGTGTGAGAGAGAGGGAGGGTGTGTGTGAGAGACAGGGAGTGTGTGTGTGAGAGAGAGAGGGAGTGTGCATGTGTGAGAGAGACGGTGTGTGTGTGTGAGAGAGAGGAAGTGTGTGTGTGTGAGAGAGAGAGGGAGTGTGTCTGTGTGTGTGAGAGAGAGGGAGTGTGTGTGTGTGCGAGAGAGAGGGAGTGTGTGTGTGAGAGAGAGAAAGTGTGTGTGTGTGCGAGATAAAGGGAGTGTGTCTGTTTATGTGAGAGGGAGTGTGTGTGTGCGAGTGAGAGGGAGTGCATGTGTGAGAGAGGGAGTGTGTGTGTGTGAGAGATGGAGTATGTGTGTGAGAGAGAGGGACTGTGTGTGTGAGAGAGAGAATGTGTGTGTGTGTGCGAGATAAAGGGAGTGTGTCTGTTTATGTGAGAGGGAGTGTGTGTGCGAGTGAGAGGGAGTGCATGTGTGAGAGAGGGAGTGTGTGTGTGTGAGAGATGGTGTGTGTGTGTGAGAGAGAAATTGAGTATGTGTGTGCGAGAGAGATGGGCTGTGTTTGTGAAAGAAAGTGAGTGAGTGTGTGTGTGTGAGAGAGTTGATGTGTGTGTGTTTCTGGGAGACAGGGAGGGTGTGTGTGTGAGAGAGTGAGGGAGTGTGCGTGTGTGAGGGAGAGGGAGTGTGTGTGCGAGAGTGATGGGGTGCGTGTGTGCGAGAGAGAGTGAGTGTTGTGCATGCGAGAGAGTGGGAGTGTGTGTGTGTGTGGGTGAGAGAGAGGGGGAGTGTGTTTGTGAAGAGAGAGAAGCGAGTGTGTGTGTGAGAGAGTGGGAGTGTCTCTTTGTGTGTCTGAGAGAGAGGGAGTGTGTGTATGTGTGAGAGAGGGAGTGTGTGTGTTTGAGACAGAGGGAGTGTTTGTGTGTGTGCGAGAGAGAGGGATTGTGTGCTTGTACGTGTGAGAGAGAGGAAGAATATGTATGTGAGCGAGAAAGGGAGTGTGTGTGTGCGAGAGAGAGTTAGTTTCTGTGTGTGTGAGAGAGAGGGTGTGTGTGTGTGCGAGAGAGAGGGAGTGTGCGTGCTGGCGAGAGAGAGGGAATGTGTGTGTGTGTGTGAGTGGGAGTGTGTGTGTCTCTCTGTGAGAGAGAGTGAGTGTGTGACTTTGCGAGAGAGAGGGAGTGTGTGTGTGAGAGAGAGGTTCTGTGTGTGTGAGAGAGAGGGAATATGTGTGTGAGAGACAGAGAGACAGGGAGTGTGTGTGTGAGAGAGAGGGAGTGTGCGTGTGTGAGAGCGATGAAGTGAGTGTGTGTGAGCCAGAGGGAATGTTTGTGTGTGGGAGAGAGGGAGTGTGTGTGCGAGAGAGAGGGAGTGTGTGTGTGAGAGAGAGGGAGTCTGTGTGTGAGAGAGAGGGAGTGAGTGTGCGAGAGAGAGGAAGTGTGTGCATGAGAGAGAGGGAGTGTGTGTGTGAGAGAGAGGGTGTGAGTGTGTGAGAGAGAGGGTGTGAGTGTGTGTGTGCGAGAGAGAGGGATTGTTCGCTTGTGTGTGTGTGAGAGAGGAAGAATATGTATGTGAGCAAGAAAGGGAGTGTATGTGTGTGAGAGATAGTGAGTTTGTGTGTATGTGAGACAGAAGGAGTGTGTGTGTGAGAGAGAGAGGGAGTGTGTGTGCTGGCGAGAGAGAGGGAATGTGAGTGTGCGGGAGAGAGCGGGAGCGTGTGTGTCTGTGAGAGATTGTCAGTGTGTGACTGTGCGAGAGAGAGGGTCTATGTGTATGAGAGAGAGGGAGTGTGTGTGAGAGACAGAGAGACAGGGAGTGTATGTGTGTGAGAGCGAGGCAGTGTGCGTGTGTGCGAGAGAGGGAGTGTGTGAGTGTGAGAGAGACGGTGTGTGTGTGAGAGTGAGGAAGTGTGTGTGTGTGCGAGAGAGAGGGTGTGTGTCTGTGTGTGTGAGAGAGAGGCAGTGTGTGTGTGCGCAAGAGAGAGGGAGTGTGTGTGTGAGAGTGAGGGAGTGAGTGTGTGTGAGAGGGGGAGTGTGTGTTTCTGTGAGAGAGAGTGTGTGTGAGAGAGAGTGACTGTGTGTGTGTGAGAGAGAGGGAGGGTGTGTGTGAGAGACAGGGAGTGTGTGTGTGAGAGAGAGAGGGAGTGTGCATGTGTGAGAGAGACGGTGTGTGTGTGTGAGAGAGTGGAAGTGTGTGTGTGTGTGAGAGAGAGAGGGAGTGTGTCTGTGTGTGTGAGAGAGAGGGAGTGTGTGTGTGTGCGAGAGAGAGGGAGTGTGTGTGTGAGAGAGAGAAAGTGTGTGTGTGTGCGAGATAAAGGGAGTGTGTCTGTTTATGTGAGAGGGAGTGTGTGTGTGCGAGTGAGAGGGAGTGCATGTGTGAGAGAGGGAGTGTGTGTGTGTGAGAGATGGAGTATGTGTGTGAGAGAGAGGGACTGTGTGTGTGAGAGAGAGAATGTGTGTGTGTGTGCGAGATAAAGGGAGTGTGTCTGTTTATGTGAGAGGGAGTGTGTGTGCGAGTGAGAGGGAGTGCATGTGTGAGAGAGGGAGTGTGTGTGTGTGAGAGATGGTGTGTGTGTGAGAGAGAGAAATTGAGTATGTGTGTGCGAGAGAGATGGGCTGTGTTTGTGAAAGAAAGTGAGTGTTTGTGTGTGTGTGAGAGAGTTGATGTGTGTGTGTTTCTGGGAGACAGGGAGGGTGTGTGTGTGAGAGAGCGAGGGAGTGTGCGTGTGTGAGGGAGAGGGAGTGTGTGTGCGAGAGTGATGGGGTGTGTGTGTGCGAGAGAGAGTGAGTGTTGTGCATGCAAGAGAGTGGGAGTGTGTGTGTGTGTGTGGGTGAGAGAGAGGGGGAGTGTGTTTGTGAAGAGAGAGAAGCGAGTGTGTGTGTGAGAGAGTGGGAGTGTCTCTTTGTGTGTCTGAGAGAGAGGGAGTGTGTGTATGTGTGAGAGAGGGAGTGTGTGTGTTTGAGACAGAGGGAGTGTTTGTGTGTGTGCGAGAGAGAGGGATTGTGTGCTTGTGCATGTGAGAGAGAGGAAGAATATGTATGTGAGCGAGAAAGGGAGTGTGTGTGTGCGAGAGAGAGTTAGTTTCTGTGTGTGTGAGAGAGAGGGTGTGTGTGTGCGAGAGAGAGGGAGTGTGCGTGCTGGCGAGAGAGAGGGAATGTGTGTGTGTGTGTGAGTGGGAGTGTGTGTGTCTCTCTGTGAGAGAGAGTGAGTGTGTGACTTTGCGAGAGAGAGGGAGTGTGTGTGTGAGAGAGAGGTTCTGTGTGTGTGAGAGAGAGGGAATGTGTGTGTGAGAGACAGAGAGACAGGGAGTGTGTGTGTGTGAGAGAGAGGGAGTGTGCGTGTGTGAGAGCGATGAAGTGAGTGTGTGTGAGCCAGAGGGAATGTTTGTGTGTGGGAGAGAGGGAGTGTGTGTGCGAGAGAGAGGGAGTGTGTGTGTGAGAGAGACGGTGTGTGTGTGTTAGAGAGAGCAAGTGTGTGTGTTTGTGTGCGAGATAGAGGGAGTGTGTCTGTGTATGTGAGAGGGAGAATGTGTGTGTTCAAGAGAGAGGGAGTGTGTGTGTGAGAGTGGGAGTGCATGTGTGTGAGAGATGGAGGTTGTGTGTCTATGTGTGTGAGAGGGAGGCAGTGTGTGTGTGCACAAGAGAGAGGGAGTGTGTGTGTGAGAGAGAGGGAGTGAGTGTGTGTGAGAGGGGGAATGTGTGTGTCTGTGAGAGAGAGTGTGTGTGAGAGAGAGTGACTGTGTGTGTGTGAGAGAGAGGGAGGGTGTGTGTGTGCGAGAGTGAGGGAGTGTGTTTGTGTGTGAGAGAGAGGGAGTGTGTGCATGAGAGAGAGGGAGTGTGTGTGTGAGAGAGAGGGAGTGAGTGTGCGAGAGAGAGGAAGTGTGTGCATGAGAGAGAGGGAGTGTGTGTGTGAGAGAGAGGGTGTGAGTGTGTGAGAGAGAGGGTGTGAGTGTGTGTGTGCGAGAGAGAGGGATTGTTCGCTTGTGTGTGTGTGAGAGAGGAAGAATATGTATGTGAGCAAGAAAGGGAGTGTGTGTGTGTGAGAGATAGTGAGTTTGTGTGTATGTGAGACAGAAGGAGTGTGTGTGTGAGAGAGAGAGGGAGTGTGTGTGCTGGCGAGAGAGAGGGAATGTGAGTGTGCGGGAGAGAGCGGGAGTGTGTGTGTCTGTGAGAGAGTGTCAGTGTGTGACTGTGCGAGAGAGAGGGTCTATGTGTATGAGAGAGAGGGAGTGTGTGTGAGAGACAGAGAGACAGGGAGTGTATGTGTGTGAGAGCGAGGCAGTGTGCGTGTGTGAGAGAGAGGGAGAGAGTGTGAGTGAGCGAGAGTGAATGTTTGTGTGCGAGAGAGGGAGTGTGTGAGTGTGAGAGAGACGGTGTGTGTGTGAGAGTGAGGAAGTGTGTGTGTGTGCGAGAGAGAGGGTGTGTGTCTGTGTGTGTGAGAGAGAGGCAGTGTGTGTGTGCGCAAGAGAGAGGGAGTGTGTGTGTGAGAGTGAGGGAGTGAGTGTGTGTGAGAGGGGGAGTGTGTGTTTCTGTGAGAGAGAGTGTGTGTGAGAGAGAGTGACTGTGTGTGTGTGAGAGAGAGGGAGGGTGTGTGTGAGAGACAGGGAGTGTGTGTGTGAGAGAGAGAGGGAGTGTGCATGTGTGAGAGAGACGGTGTGTGTGTGTGAGAGAGAGGAAGTGTGTGTGTGTGTGTGAGAGAGAGAGGGAGTGTGTCTGTGTGTGTGAGAGAAAGGGAGTGTGTGTGTGTGCGAGAGAGAGGGAGTGTGTGTGTGAGAGAGAGAAAGTGTGTGTGTGTGCGAGATAAAGGGAGTGTGTCTGTTTATGTGAGGGGAGTGTGTGTGTGCGAGTGAGAGGGAGTGCATGTGTGAGAGAGGGAGTGTGTGTGTGTGAGAGATGGAGTGTGTGTGTGAGAGAGAGACCGACTGTGTGTGTGAGAGAGAGAATGTGTGTGTGTGTGCGAGATAAAGGGGGTGTGTCTGTTTATGTGAGAGGGAGTGTGTGTGCGAGTGAGAGGGAGTGCATGTGTGAGAGAGGGAGTGTGTGTGTGTGAGAGATGGTGTGTGTGTGTGAGAGAGAAATTGAGTATGTGTGTGCGAGAGAGATGGGCTGTGTTTGTGAGAGAAAGTGAGTGAGTGTGTGTGTGTGTGAGAGAGTTGATGTGTGTGTGTTTCTGGGAGACAGGGAGGGTGTGTGTGTGAGAGAGCGAGGGAGTGTGCGTGTGTGAGGGAGAGGGAGTGTGTGTGCGAGAGTGATGGGGTGTGTGTGTGCGAGAGAGAGTGAGTGTTGTGCATGCAAGAGAGTGGGAGTGTGTGTGTGTGTGTGTGGGTGAGAGAGAGGGGGAGTGTGTTTGTGAAGAGAGAGAAGCGAGTGTGTGTGTGAGAGAGTGGGAGTGTCTCTTTGTGTGTCTGAGAGAGAGGGAGTGTGTGTATGTGTGAGAGAGGGAGTGTGTGTGTTTGAGACAGAGGGAGTGTTTGTGTGTGTGCGAGAGAGAGGGATTGTGTGCTTGTGCGTGTGAGAAAGAGGAAGAATATGTATGTGAGCGAGAAAGGGAGGGTGTGTGTGCTAGAGAGAGTTAGTTTCTGTGTGTGTGAGAGAGAGGGTGTGTGTGTGTGCGAGAGAGAGGGAGTGTGCGTGCTGGCGAGAGAGAGGGAATGTGTGTGTGTGTGTGAGTGGGAGTGTGTGTGTCTCTCTGTGAGAGAGAGTGAGTGTGTGACTGTGCGAGAGAGAGTGAGTGTGTGTGTGAGAGAGAGGTTCTGTGTGTGTGAGAGAGAGGGAATGTGTGTGTGAGAGACAGAGAGACAGGGAGTGTGTGTGTGAGAGAGCGGGAGTGTGCATGAGTGTGAGAGTTGAAGTGAGTGTGTGTGAGCAAGAGGGAATGTTTGTGTGTGGGAGAGAGGGAGTGTGTGTGTGAGAGAGAGGGAGTGTGTGTGTGAGAGAGACGGTGTGTGTGTGTTAGAGAGAGGAAGTGTGTGTGTGTGTGCGAGATAGAGGGAGTGTGTCTGTGTATGTGAGAGGGAGTATGTGTGTGTGCAAGAGAGAGGGAGTGTGTGTGTGAGAGAGAGGGAGTGAGTGTGTGTGAGAGGGGGAGTGTGTGTGTGTGTGAGAGAGAGTGTGTGTGAGAGAGAGTGACTGTGTGAGTGTGAGAGAGAGGGAGGGTGTGTGTGAGAGACAGGGAGTGTGTGTGTGAGAGAGAGGGATTGTGTGTGTGTGGGGGAGAGGGAGTGTGTGTGTGTGCGAGAGAGAGGGAGTGTGTTTGTGTGTGAGAGAGGGTGTGTGTGTGAGAGAGAGAGGGATTGTGTGTGTGTGTGGGGGAGAGGGAGTGTGTGTGTGTGACAGAGAGGGAGTTTATGTGTGAGAGAGAGGCAGCATGTAAGTTTGTGAGAGAGAGGGAGTGTATGTATGTGAGTGTGAGAGTGAGTGTGTGTTTGCGAGATAGAGTGGGTTTGTGTTCGTGTGAGAGAGAGGGGTTGTGTGTTTCTGTGTGTGAGACAGAGGAAGTACATGTATGTGAGAGAGAGAGGGAGTGTGTTTGTGTGTGAGAGAGGGAGTGTGTGTGTGTGAGACAGAGTGAGTGTTTGTGTGTGTGCGAGAGAGAGGGATTGTGTGCTTGTGTGTGTGCGAGAGAGGAAGAATATATATGTGAGCGAGAAAGGGAGTGTTTGTGTGTGAGAGAGAGTGAGTTTGTGTGTGTGTGAGGGAGAGGGAGTGTGTGTGTGAGAGAGAGAGGGAGTTTGTGTGCTGGCGAGAGAGAGGGAATGTGTGCGTGTGTGTGAGAGAGAGCGGGAGTGTGTGTGTATCTCTGTGCGAGAGAGTGAGTGTGTGACTGTGCGAGAGAGAGGGAGTGTGTGTGTGAGAGAGAGGGTCTGTGTATTGTGAGAGAGAGGGAGTGTGTGTGTGCGCGAGAGAGAGGGAGTGTGTGTGTGAGAGAGAGGGAGTGAGTGTGGGTGAGAGGGGGAGTGTGTGTGTCTCTGAGAGAGAGTGTGTGTGAGAGAGAGTGACTGTGTGTGTGTGTTAGAGAGAGGGAGTGTGTGTGTGTGAGAGAGTGGGAGTGTGCGTGTATGAGAGAGACGGTTTGTGTCTGTGAGAGAGAGGAAGTGTGTGTGCGAGATAGAGGGAGTGTGTCTGTGTGTGTGAGAGAGAGGGAGTGTGTGTGTGTGCCAGAGAGAGGGTGTGTGTGTGTGAGAGAGAGACGGAATGTGTTTGTGAGAGAGAGGAAGTGGGTGTGTGTGCGAGATAGAGGGAGTGTGTCTTTGTATGTGAGAGGCAGTGTGTGTGTGTGCCAGAGAGAGGGAGTGTGTGTGTGAGAGAGGGAGTGTGTGTGTGTGAGAGATGGAGGGTGTGTGTGATAGAGAAAGTGAGTATGTGTGTGCGAGAGAGATGGACTGTGTTTGCGAGAGGAAGTGAGTGTGTGTGTGTGAGAGAGAATGGGTGGGTGTGTGTTTGTGGGAGAAATTCAGTGTGTTTGTGAGAGAGAGAGGGAGTGTATGTGTGTGAGGGAGAGGCAGTGTGTGTGTGCCAGAGAGATGGGGTGTGTGTGTGCAAGAGAGAGTGAGTGTTGTGTGTGGGAGAGAGTGGGAGTGTGTGTGTGTGGGTGAGAGAGAGGGAGTGATTGTGTGTGACAGAGAGGGAGTGTGTGTGTGCACCAGAAAGGGAGTGTGTGTGTGTGAGAGAGAGGGATTGTGTGTGTGAGAGAAAGGCAGCATGAATGTATGTGAGATATAGGGAGCATGTGTTTGTGTGAGAGAGGGGGATGTGCGTGTGTGTGTGTGTGTGTGTGAGAAATGTAGTGTATGTGAGAGAGAGGGTGAGAGTGTGCGTGAGAGAGATGGTGTGTGGTGTGAGAGAGACGGAGTGAGTGTGTGAGAGAGCGGGAGTGTACTTGTTAAGAGAGAGAGAGCGAGTGTGTGTGAGAGAGAGAGGGAGTGTCTGTTTGTTTGTGCGAGAGAGAGGGAGTGTGTGTATGAGAGAGAGAGGGAATGTGTGTGTGGGAGACAGAGGGAGTGTTTGTGTGCGAGTGAGAGAGAGGGGTTGTGTGTTTCTGTGTGTGAGAGACAGGAAGTATATGTATGTGAGTGAGAGAGGGAGTGTGTGTGTGCGAGAGAGAGTGAGTGTTGTGTGTGCGAGAGAGTGGGAGTGTGTGTGTGGGGGTGAGAGAGAGCGAGTGTGTGTGTTAGAGAGAGGGAGTGAGTGTGTGAGAAAGAAAGTGTGTGCATGAGAGAGAGGGAGTGTGTGTGTGAGAGAGAGGGAGTTAGTGTGTGAAACAGAGGGAGTGTTTGTGTGTGTGCGAGAGAGAGGGATTGTTTGCTTGTGTGTGTGAGAGAGAAGAAGAATATGTATGTGAGCGATAAAGGGAGTGTGTGTGTGCGAGAGAGAATGAGTTTGTGTGTGTGTGAGACAGAGGGAGTGTGTGTGTGAGAGAGAGAGGGAGTGTGTGTGCTGGCGAGAGAGAGGGAATGTGTGTGTACGTGTGAGAGAGCGGGAGTGTGTGTGTCTGTGAGAGAGAGTAAGTGTGTGACTGTGCGAGAGAGTGGGAGTGTGTGTGTGGGGGTGAGAGAGAGGGAGTGTGTGTGTGTGACAGAGAGGGAGTGTGTGTATGAGAGAGAGTGATTGTGTGTGTGAGAGAGAGGCAGCATGTAAGTTTTTGAGAGAGAGAGTGAGTGTGTGTGTGTGTGTGACAGAGAGCGAGTGTGTGTGTGTGACAGAGAGGGAGTGTGTGTGTTTGAGAGAGAGGGAGTGTGTGTACGTGAGAGAGACGGTGTGTGTGTGAGAGAGAGGAAGTGTGTGTGTGTGCGAGAGAGAGGGAGTGTGTGTGTGTGAGAGAGAGGGAGTGTGTGTGTGAGAGAGAGGAAGTGTGTGTGTGTGCGAGATAGAGGGTGTGTGTGTGTGAGAGAGGGAGTGTGTGTGTGTGAGAGATGGAGTGTGTGTGTGAGGGAGAATGTGAGTATGTGTGTGCGAGAGAGATGGGCTGTGTTTGTGATAGAAAGTGAGTGTGTGTGTGTGTGTGTGTGAGAGCGGGTGGGTGTGTGTTTGTCCGAGAGAGGGAGTGTGTGTGTGTGAGAGAGAGAGGGAATGTGCATTTGTGAGAGAGAGGGAGTGCGCACCTGTGAGAGAGAGGGAGTGTGCGTATGTGAGGGAGAGGGAGTGTGTACGTGCGAGAGTGATGGGGTGTGTGTGTGTGAGAGAGAGTGAGTGTTGTGTGTGCGAGAGAGTGAGAGTGTGTGTGTGTGTGGGTGAGAGAGAGGGGGAGTGTGTTTGTGAAGAGAGAGAAGCGAGTGTGTGTGAGGGAGAGAGGGAGTGTCTGTTTGTGTGTCTGAGAGAGAGGGAGTGTGTGTATGTGTGAGAGAGGGAGTGTTTGTGTGTGTGCGAGAGAGAGGGATTGTGTGCTTGTGTGTGAGAGAGAGAGGAAGAATATGTATGTGAGTGAGAAAGGGAGTGTGTGTGTGCGGGAGAGAGTGAGTTTGTGTGTGTGAGAGAGAGGGTGTGTGTGTGTGAGAGAGAGAGGGACTGTGTGTGCTGCTGAGAGAGAGGGAATGTTTGTGTGTGTGTGTGAGAGAGAGCGGGAGTGTGTGTGTCTCTCTGTGAGAGAGAGTGAGTGTGCGACTGTGCTAGAGAGTGGGAGTGTGTGTGTGAGAGAGAGGTTCTGTGTGTGTGAGAGAGAGGGAGTGTGTGTGTGAGAGACAGAGAGACAGGGAGTGTGTGTGTGTGAGAGAGAGGGAGTGTGCGTGTGTGAGAGAGATGGAGTGAGTGTGTGTGAGTGAGAGGGAATGTTTGTGTGCGAGAGAGAGGGAGTGTGTGTGTGAGAGAGAGTGAGTGTTGTATGTGCGAGAGAGTGGGAGTGTGTGTGTGTGTGGGTGAGAGTGAGTGAGTGTGTGACTGTGCGAGAGAGAGGGAGTGTGTGTGTGAGAGAGAGGTTCTGTGTGTGTGAGAGAGAGGGAGTGTGTTTGTGAGAGACAGAGAGACAGGGAGTGTGTGTGTGTGAGAGAGAGGGAGTGTGCGTGTGTGAGAGAGACGGAGTGAGTGTGTGTGAGCGAGAGGGAATGTTTGTGTGCAAGAGAGAGGGATTGTGTGTGTGAGAGAGGGAGTGTGTGTATGTGAGAGAGACGGTGTGTGTGTGAGAGAGAGGAAGTGTGTGTGTGTGCGAGAGAGAGTGTGTGTGTCTGTGTGTGTGAGAGAGAGGGAGTGTGTGTGTGCGCGAGAGAGAGGGAGTGTGTGTGTGAGAGAGAGAAAGTGAGTGTGTGTGTGTGTGAGAGCGGGTGTGTGTGTGTTTGTCTGAGACAGGGAGTGTGTGTGTGTGTGAGAGAGAGAGGGAATGTGCATTTGTGAGAGAGAGGGAGTGCGCACGTGTGAGAGATAGGGAGTGTGCGTATGTGAGGGAGAGGGAGTGTGTGTGTGCGAGAGTGATGGGGTGTGTGTGTGTGAGAGAGAGTGATTGTTGTGTGTGTGAGAGAGTGGGAGTGTGTGTGTGTGTGTGGGTGAGAGAGAGGGGAGTGTGTTTGTGAAGAGAGAGAAGCGAGTGTGTGTGAGAGAGAGAGGGAGTGTCTGTTTGTGTGTCTGAGAGAGAGGGAGTGTGTGTGTGAGAGACAGAGAGACAGGGAGTGTGTGTGTGTGAGAGAGAGGGAGTGTGTGAGTGAGAGAGACGGAGTTAGCATCTGAGAGAGAGGAAGTGTGTGTGTGCGCGAGAGAGAGGGAATGTGTCTGTGTGTGTGAGAGAGAGGGAGTGAATGTGTGTGCGAGAGAGAGGGAGTGTGTGTGTGAAAGAGAGGAAGTGTGTGTATGTGTGAGATAGAGGGTGCGTGTGTGTGAGAGGGGGAGTGTGTGTGTGAGAGAGAGGGAGTGTGTGTGTGAGGGAGAATGTGAGTATGTGTGTGCGAGAGAGATGGGCTGTGTTTGTGAGAGAAAGTGAGTGTGTGTGTGTGTGTGTGTGTGAGAGCAGGTGGGTGTGTGTTTGTCCGAGACAGGGAGTGTGTGTGTGTGAGAGAGAGAGGGAGTGTGCATTTGTGAGAGAGAGGGAGTGCGCGCGTGTGAGAGAGTGGGAGTGTGCGTATGTGAGGGAGAGGGAATGTGTGTGTGCGAGAGTGATGGGGTGTGTATGTGTGAGAGAGAGTGAGTATTGTGTGTGCGAGAGAGTGGGAGTGTGTGTGTGTGTAGGTGAGAGAGAGGGGGAGTGTGGTTGTGAAGAGAGAGAAGCGAGTGTGTGTGTGTGAGAGTGAGGGAGTGTCTGTTTGTGGTGTCTGAGAGAGAGGGAGTGTGTGTATGTGTGAGAGAGGGAGTGTGTGTGTGTGAGACAGAGGGAGTGTTTGTGTGTGTGCGAGAGAGAGGGATTGTGTACTTGCGTGTGTGAGAGAGAGGAAGAATATGTATGTGAGCGAGAAAGGGAGTGTGTGTGTGTACGAGAAAGAGTGAGTTTGTGTGTGTGTGTGAGAGAGAGGGTGTGTGTGTTTGAGAGAGAGAGGGAGTGTGTGTGCTGGTGAGAGAGAGGGAATGTGTGTGTGTGTGTGAGATAGAGCGGGATTGTATGAGTCTCTCTGTGAGAGAGAGTGAGTATGTGGCTGTGCGAGAGAGTGGGAGTGTGTGTGTGAGAAAGAGGTTCTATGTGTGTGAGACAGAGGGAGTGTGTGTGTGAGAGACAGAGAGACAGGGAGTTTGTGTGTGTGAGAGAGAGGGAGTGTGAGTGTGTGAGAGAGACGGAGTGAGTGTGTGTGAGCAAGAGGGAATGTTTGTGTGTGAGAGAGAGGGAGTGTGTGTGTGAGAGAGAGGGAGTGTGTGTGTGTGCAAGAGAGAGGTAGTGTGTGTGTGAGAGAGGGAGTGTGTGTGTGTGAGAGAAGGATGGTGTGTGTGAGAGAGAAAGTGAGTATGTGTGTGCAAGAGACATGGGCTGTGTTTGCGAGAGAAAGTGAGTGTGTGTGTGTGTGAGAGAGAGTGGGTGTGTGTGTGTTTGTGGGATAAAGGGAGTGTGTGTGAGAGAGAGGCAGCATGTATGTTTGTGAGAGAGAGGGAGTGTGTGTGTGTGAGAGGGAGTGAGTGTGCGTGTTTGTAACAGAAAGGGAGTGTGTGTATGTGAGAGAGAGGGATTGTGTGAGTCAGAGAGAGGCAGCATGAATGTCTGTGAGATAGAGGGGGTGTGTGTGTATGTGAGAGAGGGTGTGTGTGTGTGTGTTTGAGAAAGGTAGTGTGTGTGTGAGAGAGGGGGAGAGTGTGTGCGAGAGAGAGGGAGTGTGTGTGTGAGAGAGACGGAGTGAGTGTGTGAGAGAGGGGGAGTGTGTTTGTTAAGAGAGAGAGCGAGTTTGTGTGTGGGAGAGAGGGAGTGTCTGTGTGTGAGAGAGAGCAAGTGTGTGTGTGTGTGAGAGAGGGAGTGTTTGTGTTTGAGAGAAGGGTTGTGTGTGAGAGAGAGAGGGATTGTGTGTGTGTGGGTGAGAGAGAGGGAGTGTGTGTGTGTGACAGAGAGGGAGTTTATGTGTGAGAGAGAGGCAGCATGTATGTATGTGAGAGAGAGGGAGTGTGTGTGTGTGAGAGAGAAGGAGTGTGTGTGTGAGAGATTGAGTGGGTTTGTGTGTATGTGAGAGAGAGGGGTAGTGTGTTTCTGTGTGTGAGAGAGAGGAAGTATATGTATGTGAGAGAGAGAGGGAGTGTGTGTGTGCGAGATAGAGTGAATTTGTGTGTGTGTGAGAGAGAGAGGGAGTGTGTTTGCTGGCGAGAGAGAGGGACTGTGTGTGTGTGTGAGAGAGAGGGAGTGTGTGTGTGAGAGAGAGGCAGCATGTATGTTTGTGAGAGAGAGGGGGTATGTGTGTGTGAAAGAGAGAGCGAGTGTGTGTGTGTGACAGAAAGGCAGTGTGTGTGTGTGTGGGAGAGAGGGATTGTGTGTGCGACAGAGAGGGATTGTGTGTGTGAGAGAGAGGCAGCATGAATGTATATGAGATATAGGGAGCGTGTGTGTATGTGAGAGAGAGGGAGTGTGTGTGGGAGAGAGATGGGCTGTGTGTGCGAGAGAAAGTGAGTGTGTGTGCATGTGCAGGAGAGTGGGTGTGTGTGCATGACAGAAATGCAGTGTGTGTGTGTGTGAGATAGAGGTATTGTGTATGTGAGAGAGAGGCAGCATGAATGTATGTGAGATATAGGGAGCGTGTGTGTGTGTGAGACAGAGGGAGTGTGTGTGTGAGAGAGGGAGTGAGTGTGTGTGATGGAGGGAGTGTCTGTGTGAGAGAGAAAGTGAGTATGTGTGTGCGAGAGAGATGGGCTGTGTGTGCGAGAGAAAGTGAGTGTGTGTGCGTGTGCGAGAGAGCGGGTGTGTGTACGTGACAGAAAGGGTGTGTGTGTGTGTGTGAGAAAGGTAGTGCATGTGTGAGAGAGGGGGAGAGTGTGTGTGAGAGAGATGGTGTGTGGTGTGAGAGAGACGGAGTGAGTGCGTGAGAGAGGGGGAGTGTGTTTGTTAAGAGAGAGAGAGCAAGTTTGTGTGAGAGAGAGAGGGAGTGTCTGTTTGTGTGTGCGAGAGAGAGGGAGTGTGTGTGTGGGAGACTGAGGGAGTGTTTGTGTGCGTGCGAGAGAGAGGGGTTGTGTGTTTCTGTGTGTGAGAGAGGAAGTATATGTATGTGAGAGAGAGGCAGTGTGTGTGAGCGAGAGAGAGTGAGTGTTGTGTGTGTGAGAGAGTGGGAGTGTGTGTGTGGGAAAGAGAGAGAGGGAGTGTGTGTCTGTGAGAGAGAGGGGATTGTGTGTGTGAGAGAGAAGCAGCATGTATGTTTTTGAGAGAGAGAGTGAGTGTGTGTGTGTGAGAGAGAGCGCGAGTGTGTGTGTGTGACAGAGAGGGAGTGTGTGTGTTTGAGAGATAGGGATTGTGTGTGTGAGAGAGAGGCAGCATTTATGTTTGTGAGAGAGAGTGAGCGTGTGTGCTTGTGAGAGAGGGGGAGTGTGTGTGTGAGAGACAGAGAGACTGGGAGTGTATGTGTGTGAGAGAGAGGGAGTGTGTGTGTGTGAGAGAGACGGAGTGAGTGTGTGTGAGCGAGAGGGAATGTTTGTGTACGAGAGAGAGGGAATGTGTGTGTGAGAGAGAGGGAGTGTGTGTATGTGAGAGAGACGGTGTGTGAGAGAGAGAGTAAGTGTGTGTGTGTGCGAGAGAGAGTGTGTGTATCTGCGTGTGTCTGAGAGAGGGAGTGTGTGTGTGCGCGAGAGAGAGGGAGTGGGTGTGTGAGAGAGAGGGAGTGAGTGTGTGTGAGGGGGGGAGTGTGTGTGTGTCTGTGAGAGAGAGTGTGTGTGAGAGAGAGTGACTGTGTGTGTGTGAGAGAGAGGGAGGGTGTGTGTGAAAGGCAGGGAGTGTGTGTGTGTGAGAGAGAGGGAGTGTGCGTCTGTGAGAGAGACGGTGTTTGTGTGTGAAGAGAGGAATTGTGTGTGTGTGTGAGAGAGAGGGAAGGTGTCTGTGTGTGTGAGAGAGAGGGAGTGTGTGTGCGTGCGAGAGAGAGGGAGTGTGTGTGTGAGAGAGAGGAAGTGTGTGTGTGTGCGAGATAGAGGGTGTGTGTGTGTGAGGGAGGGAGTGTGTGTGTGTGAGAGTTGGAGTGTGTGTGTGAGGGAGAATGTGAGTATGTGTGTGTGAGAGAGATGGGCTGTGTTTGTGAGAGAAAGTGAATGTGTGCGTGTGTGTGTGTGAGAGCGGGTGTGTGTGTGTTTGTTCGAGACCGGGAGTGTGTGTATGTGAGAGAGAGAGGGAGTGTGCATTTGTGAGAGAGAGGGATTGTGCGCGTGTGAGAGAGAGGGAGTGTGCGTATGTGAGGGAGAGGGAGTGTGTGTGTGAGAGTGATGGGGTGTGAGTGTGTGAGAGAGATTGAGTGTTGTGTGTGCAAGAGAGTGGGAGTGTGTGTGTGTGTGGGTGAGAGAGAGGGGGAGTGTGTTTGTGAAGAGAGAGAAGCGAGTGTGTGTGTGAGAGTGAGGGAGTGTCTGTTTGTGTGTCTGAGAGAGAGGGAGTGTGTGTATGTGTGAGAGAGGGAGTGTGTGTGTGTGAGACAGAAGGAGTGTTTGTGTGTGTGCGAGAGAGGGATTGTGTACTTGTGTGTGTGAGAGAGAGGAAGAATATGTATGTGAGTGAGAAAGGGAGTGTGCGTGTGCGAGAGAGAGGGATTGTGTGCTTGTGTGTGTGAGAGAGAGGGTGTGTGTGTGTGAGAGAGAGAGGGAGTGTGTGTGCTGGTGAGAGAGAGGGAATGTGTGTGTGTGTGTGAGAGAGCACGGGAGTGTGTGTGTCTCTCTGTGAGAGAGAGTGAGTGTGTGACTGTGCGAGAGAGAGGGAGTGTGTGTGTGAGAGAGAGGTTTCTGTGTGTGAGAGAGAGGGAGTGTGTGTGTGAGAGACAGAGAGACAGGGAGTGTGTGTGTGTGAGAGAGAGGGAGTGTGCGTGTGTGAGAGGGACGGAGTGAGTGTGTGTGAGCAAGAGGGAATGTTTGTGTGTGAGAGAGAGGGAGTGCGTGTGTTAGAGAGAGGAAGTGTGTGTATGTGCAAGAGAGAGGTAGTGTGTGTGTGAGAGAAGGAGCGTGTGTGTGTGAGAGATGGATGATGTGTGTGATTGAGAAAGTGAGTATGTGTGTGCAAGAGAGATGGGCTGTGTTTGCGAGAGAAAGTGAGTGTGTGTGTGTGTGAGAGAGAGTGGGTGTGTGTGTGTTTGTGGGAGAAAGGGAGTGTGTGTGTGTGAGAGAGAGGCAGCATGTATGTTTGTGAGAGAGAGGGAGTGAGTGTGTGTGAGAGGGAGTGAGTGTGTGTGTGTGTAACAGAAAGGGAGTGTGTGTATGTGAGAGAGAGGGATTGTGTGTGTGAGAGAGAGGCAGCATGAATGTCTGTGAGATAGAGGGTGTGTGTGTGTGTGAGAGAGAGGGTGTGTGTGTGTGTGTGTGAGAAAGGTAGTGTTTGTGTGAGAGAGGGGGAGATTGTGTGTGAGAGAGAGGGAGTGTGTGTGTGAGAGAGACAGAGTGAGTGTGTGAGAGAGGGGGAGTGTGTTTGTTAAGAGAGAGAGCGAGTGTGTGTGAGAGAGAGGGAGTGTGTGTTTGTGTGTGCGAGAGAGAGGAAGTGTGTGTGTGTGTGAGAGAGGGAGTGTTTGTGTTTGAGAGAGGGGTTGTGTGTGAGAGAGAGAGGGCTTGTGTGTGTGTGGTTGAGAGAGAGGGAGTGTGTGTGTGTGACAGAGAGGAAGTTTATGAGTGAGAGAGAGGCAGCATTTATGTTTGTGAGAGAGAGGGAGTGTGTGTGTGTGTGAGAGAGAGGGAGTGTGTGTGTGAGAGATAGAGTGGGTTTGTGTGTGTGTGAGAGAGAGGGGTTGTGTGTTTCTGTTTGTGAGAGAGAGGAAGTATATGTATGTGAGAGAGAGAGGGAGTGTGTGTGCTGGCGAGAGAGAGGGACTGTGTGTGTGTGTGTGAGAGAGAGGGAGTGTGTGTGTGAGAGAGAGCGAGTGTGTGTCTGTGACAGAAAGCGAGTGTGTGTGTGTGGGAGAGAGGGATTGTGTGTGCGAGAGAGCAGGATTGTGTGTGTGAGAGAGAGGCAGCATGAATGTATGTGAGATATAGGGAGCGTGTGTGTGTGAGAGAGAGGGAGTGTGTGTGCGAGAGAGATGGGCTGTGTGTGCGAGAGAAAGTGAGTGTGTGTGCGTGTGCGGGAGAGCGGGTGTGTGTGCATGACAGAAATGCAGTGTGTTTGTGTGAGATAGAGGTATTGTGTGTGTGAGAGAGAGGCAGCATGAATGTATGTGAGATATAGGGAACGTGTGTGTGTGTGAGAGAGAGGGAGTGTGTGTGTGAGAGAGGGAGTGAGTGTGTGTGAGAGAGGGAGTGTGTGTGTGAGAGAGAAAGTGAGTATGTGTGTGCGAGAGAGATGGGCTGTGTTTGCGAGAGAAAGTGAGTGAGTGTGTGTGTGTGAGAGAGAGTGGGTGTGCGTGTGTTTGTGTGAGAAAGTGAGTGTGTGTGTGTGTGCGAGAGAGCGGGTATGTGTGCGTGACAGAAAGGGTGTGTGTGTTTGTAAGCGAGAAGGATTGTGTGTGTGAGAGAGAGGCAGCATGAATGTATGTGAGATATAAGGAGCGTGTGCGTGTGAGAGAGAGGGGGAGTGTGTGTGTGTGTGAGAAAGGTAGTGCATGTGTGAGAGAGGGGGAGAGTGTGTGTGAGAGAGATGGTGTGTGGTGTGAGAGAGACGGAGTGAGTGCGTGAGAGAAGGGGTGTGTGTTTGTTAAGAGAGAGAGAGCAAGTGTGTGTGAGAGAGAGGGAGTGTCTGTGTGTGCTAGAGAGAGGGAGTGTGTGTGTGTGGGAGACAGAGGGAGTGTTTGTGTGCGTGCGAGAGAGAGGCGTTGTGTGTTTCTGTGTGTGAGAGAAAGAAAGTATATGTATGTGAGAGAGAGAGGGAGTGTGTGTGTGCGAGAGAGAGTGAGTGTTGTGTGTGCGAGAGAGTGGGAATGTGTGTGTGGGGAAGAGAGAGAGGGAGTGTGTGTGTGTGACAGAGAGGGAGTGTGTGTGTGTGAGAGGGAATTGTCTGTGTGAGAGAGAAGCAGCATGTATGTTTTTGAGAGAGAGAGTGAGTGTGTGTGTGTGAGAGAGAGAGCAAGTGTGTGTGTGTGACAGAGAGGGAGTATGTGTGTTTGAGAGATAGGGATTGTGTGTGTGAGAGAGAGGCAGCATTTATGTTTGTGAGAGAGAGTGAGCATGTGTGCTTATGATAGAGGGGGAGTGTGTGTGTGAGAGACAGAGAGACTGGGAGCGTATGTGTGTGAGAGAGAGGGAGTGTGCGTGTGTGAGAGAGACGGAGTGAGTGTGTGTGAGCGAGAGGGAATGTTAGTGTATGAGAGAGAGGGAGTGTGTGTGTGAGAGAGAGGGAGTGTGTGTATGTGAGAGAGACGGTGTGTGTGTGAGAGAGAGGAAGTGTGTGTGTGTGCGACAGAGAGTGTGTGTGTCTGTGTGTGTGAGAGAGAGGGAGTGTGTGTTTGCGCGAGAGAGAGGGAGTGTGTGTGTGAGAGAGAGGGAGTGAGTGTGTGTGAGGGGGGAGTGTGTGTGTGTCTGTGAGAGTGACTGTGTGTGAGACAGAGTGACTGTGTGTGTGTGTGAGAGAGAGGGAGTGTGTGTGTGTGAGAGAGACGGAGTTTGTGTGTGAGAGAGAGGAATAGTGTGTGTGTGCGAGAGAGAGGGAATGTGTCTGTGTGTGTGAGAGAGACAGAGTGTGTGTGTGTGTGTGCGAGAGAGAGGGAGTGTGTGTGTGATAGAGAGGAAGTGTGCGTGAGTGCGAGATAGAGGTTGTGTGTGTGTGAGGGAGGGAGTGTGTGTGTGTGAGAGATGGAGTGTGTGTGTGAGGGAGAATGTGAGTATGTGTGTGTGAGAGAGATGGGCTGTGTTTGTGAGAGAAAGTGAGTGTGTGTGTGTGTGTGTGTGAGAGAGAGCGGGTGTGTGTGTGTTGTCCGAGACAGGGAGTGTGTGTATGTGAGAGAGAGAGGGAGTGTGCATTTGTGAGAGAGAGGGAGTGCGCGCGTGTGAGAGAGAGGGAGTGTGCGTATGTGAGGGAGAGGGAGTGTGTGTGTGCGAGAGTGATGGGGTGTGTGTGTGTGAGAGAGAGTGAGTGTTGTGTATGCGAGAGATTGGGAGTGTGCGTGTGTGTGGGTGAGAGAGAGGGGGAGTGTGGTTGTGAAGAGAGAGCAGCGAGTGTGTGTGAGAGAGTGAGGGAGTGTCTGTTTGTGTGTCTGAGAGAGAGGGAGTGCGTGTATGTGTGAGAGAGGGAGTGTGTGTGTGTGAGACAGAGGGAGTGTTTGAGTGTGTGCGAGAGAGAGGGATTGTGTGCTTGTGTGTGTGAGAGAGAGGAAGAATATGTATGTGAGCAAGAAAGGGAGTGTGTGTGTGCGAGAGAGAGTGAGTTTGTGTGTGTGTGAGAGAGAGGGTGTGAGTGTGTGAGAGAGAGAGGGAGTGTGTGTGCTGGTGAGAGAGAGGGAATGTGTGTGTGTGTGAGAGAGAGCGGGAGTGTGTGTGTCTCTCTGTGAGAGAGAGTGAGTGTGTGACTGTGCGAGAGAGAGGGAGTGTGTGTGACAGAGAGAGGTTCTGTGTGTGTGAGAGAGAGGGAGTGTGTGAGTGAGAGAGACGGATTGAGCATCTGAGAGAGAGGAAGTGTGTGTGTGCGCGAGAGAGAGGGAATGTGCCTGTGTGTGTGAGAGAGAGGGCATGAGTGTGTGTGCGAGAGAGGGGGAGTGTGTGTGTGAAAGAGAGGAAGTGTGTGTATGTGTGAGATAGTGGGTGCATGTGTGTGAGAGGGGAGTGTGTGTGTGAGAGAGAGGTAGTGTGTGTGTGAGGGAGAATGTGAGTATGTGTGTGTGAGAGAGATGGGCTGGGTTTGTGAGAGAAAGTGAGTGTGTGTGTGTGTGTGTGAGAGCGGGTGGGTGTGTGTTTGTCCGAGACAGGGTGTGTGTGTGTGTGAGAGAGAGAGGGAGTGTGCATTTGTGAGAGAGAGGGAGTGCGCGCGTGTGAGAGAGAGGGAGTGTGCGTATGTGAGGGAGAGGGAGTGTATGTGTGCGAGAGTGATGTGGTGTGTGTGTGAGAGAGAGTGAGTGTTGTGTGTGCGAGAGAGTGGGAGTGTGTGTGTGTGTGGGTGAGAGAGAGGGGGAGTGTGGTTGTGAAGAGAGAGAAGCGAGTGTGTGTGAGAGAGAGAGGGAGTGTCTGTTTGTGTGTCTGAGAGAGAAGGAGTGTGTGTATGTGTGAGAGAGGGAGTGTGTGTGTGTGAGACCGAGGGAGTGTTTGTGTGTGTGCGAGAGAGAGGGATTGTGTACTTGTGTGTGTGAGAGAGAGGAAGAATATGTATGTGAGTGAGAAAGGGAGTGTGTGGGTGAGAGAGAGTGAGTTTGTGTGTGTGTGTGAGAGAGAGGGTGTGTGTGTGTTAGAGAGAGGGGGAGTGTGTGTGCTGGTGAGAGAGAGGGAATGTGTGTGTGTGTGAGAGAGAGAGCGGGAGTGTATGAGTCTCTCTGAGAGAGAGTGAGTATGTGACTGTGCGAGAGAGTGGGAGTGTGTGTGTGAGAGAGAGGTTCTGTGTGTGTGAGAGAGAGGGAGTGTGTTTGTGAGAGACAGAGAGACAGGGAGTGTGTGTGTGTGAGAGAGAGGGAGTGTGCGTGTGTGAGAGAGACAGAGTGAGTGTGTGTGAGCAAGAGGGAATGTTTGTGT
Source organism: Carcharodon carcharias (assembly GCF_017639515.1). Classification (NCBI taxonomy): domain Eukaryota; kingdom Metazoa; phylum Chordata; class Chondrichthyes; order Lamniformes; family Lamnidae; genus Carcharodon; species Carcharodon carcharias. The sequence goes on along the minus strand of NC_054487.1, from coordinate 47,601,318 downwards.
GTGTGAGAGACGGTGTGCGTGTGTTAGAGAGAGGAAGTGTGTGTGTGTGCAAGAGAGAGGTAGTGTGTGTGTGAGAGAGGGAGTGTGTGTGTGTGAGAGAAGGATGGTGTGTGTGAGAGAGAAAGTGAGTATGTGTGTGCAAGAGAAATGGGCTGTGTTTGCGAGAGAAAGTGAGTGTGTGTGTGTGTGTGAGAGAGGGTGGGTGTGTGTGTGTTTGTGGGAGAAAGGGAGTGTGTGTAAGAGAGAGGCAGCATGTATGTTTGTGAGAGAGAGGGAGTGTGTGTGTGTGAGAGGGAGTGAGTGTGTGTGTGTGTAACAGAAAGGGAGTGTGTGTATGTGAGAGAGAGGGATTGTGTGAGTGAGACAGAGGCAGCATGAATGTCTGTGAGATAGAGGGTGTGTGTGTGTGCGAGAGAGGGTGTGTGTGTTTGAGAAAGGTAGTGTGTGTGTGAGAGAGGGGGGAAGAGTGTGTGCGAGAGAGCGGGAGTGTGTGTGTGAGAGAGACGGAGTGAGTGTGTGAGAGAGGGGGAGTGTGTTTGTTAAGAGAGAGAGCGAGTGTGTGTGTGAGAGAGAGGGAGTGTCTGTGTGTGCGAGAGAGAGGAAGTGTGTGTGAGTGTGAGAGAGGGAGTGTTTATGTGTGAGAGAGGGGTTGTGTGTGAGAGAGAGAGGGCTTGTGTGTGTGTGGGTGAGAGAGAGGGAGTGTGTGTGTGTGACACAGAGGGAGTTTATGTGTGACAGAGAGGCAGCATGTATGTTTGTGAGAGAGAGGGAGTGTGTGTGTGTGTGAGAGAGAGGGAGTGTGTGTGTGAGAGATTGAGTGGGTTTGTGTGTGTGTGAGAGAGAGTGGTAGTGTGTTTCTGTGTGTGAGAGAGAGGAAGTATATGTATGTGAGAGAGAGAGGGAGTGTGTGTGTGCGAGATAGAGTGAGTTTGTGTGTGTGTGAGAGAGAGAGTGAGTGTGTGTGCTGGCGAGAGAGAGGGACTGTGTGTGTGTGTGAGAGAGAGAGAGTGTGTGTGTGAGAGAGAGGCAGCATGTATGTTTGTGAGAGAGAGGAGGTATGTGTGTGTGTGAGAGAGAGCGAGTGTGTGTGTGTGTGACAGAAAGGGAGTGTGTGTGTGTGGGAGAGAGGGATTGTGTGTGCGAGAGAGAGGGATTGTGTGTGTGAGAGAGAGGCAGCATGAATGTATATGAGATATAGGGAGCGCGTGTGTGTGTGAGAGAGAGGGAGTGTGTGTGCGAGAGAGATGGGCTGTGTGTGTGAGAAAGTGAGTTTGTGTGCGTGTGCGGGAGAGCGGGTGTGTGTGCATGACAGAAATGCTGTGTGTGTGTGTGTGAGATAGACGTATTGTGTGTGTGAGAGAGAGGCAGCATGAATGTATGTGAGATATAGGGAGCGTGTGTGTGTGTGACAGAGAGGGAGTGTGTGTGTGAGAGAGGGAGTGAGTGTGTGAGAGAGGGATTGTGTGTGTGAGAGAGAATGTGAGTATGTGTGTGCGAGAGAGATGGGCTGTGTGTGCGAGAGAAAGTGAGTGTGTGTGCGTGTGCGAGAGAGCGGGTGTGTGTGCATGACAGAAAGGGTTTGTGTGTGTGTGTGAGAGAGAGGCAGCATGAATGTATGTGAGAAATAGGGAGCGTGTGTGTGTGAGAGAGAGGGGGAGTGTGTGTGTGAGAAAGGTAGTGCATGTGTGAGAGAGGGGGAGAGCGTGTGTGAGAGAGATGGTGTGTGGTGTGAGAGAGACGGAGTGAGTGCGTGAGAGAGGGGGAGTGTGTTTGTTAAGAGAGAGAGAGCAAGTGTGTGTGAGAGAGAGAGGGAGTGTCTGTTTGTGTGTGCGAGAGAGAGGGAGTGTGTGTGTGGGAGACTGAGGGAGTGTTTGTGTGCGTGCGAGAGAGAGGGGTTGTGTGTTTCTGTGTGTGAGAGAGGAAGTATATGTATGTGAGAGAGAGAGGGAGTGTGTGTGTGCGAGAGAGAGTGAATGTTGTGTGTGTGAGAGAGTGGGAGTGTGTGTGTGAGAGAGAGGCAGCATGAATGTATGTGAGATAGAGGGAGCGTGTGTGTGTGTGAGAGAGGGTGTGTGTGTGTGTGTGTTTTTGAGAAAGGTAGTGTGTGTGTGAGAGAGGGGGAGAGTGTGTGTGAGAGAGAGGGAGTGTGTGTGTGAGAGAGACGGAGTGAGTGTATGAGAGAGGGGTAGTGTGTTTGTTGTAGAGAGAGAGCGAGTGTGTGTGAGAGAGAGAGGGAGTGTCTGTTTGTGTGTGCGAGAGAGAGGGAGTGTGTGTGTGAGAGAGGGAGTGTTTGTGCGTGACAGAGCGAGTGTGTGTGAGAGAGAGAGGGATTGTGTGTGTGTGGGTGAGAGAGAGGGAGTGTGTGTGTGTGACAGAGAGGGAGTTTATGTGTGAGAGAGAGGCAGCACGTATGTTTGTGAGAGAGAGGGAGTTTGTGTGTGTGTGAGAGAGAGGGAGTGTGTGTGTGTGAGAGAGAGAGAGAGAGTGTGTGTGCTGGTAAGAGAGAGGGAATGTGTGTGAGTGTGAGAGAGAGCGGGAGTGTGTGTGTCTCTCTGGGAGAGAGAGTGACTGTGTGACTGTGCGAGAGAGAGGGAGTGTGTGTGTGAGAGAGAGGTTCTGTGTGTGTGAGAGAGAGGGAGTGTGTGTGTGAGAGACAGAGAGACAGGGTGTGTGCGTGTATGAGAGAGACGGAGTGAGTGTGTGTGAGCAAGAGGGAATGTTTGTGTGTGAGAGACAGGGAATGTGTGTGTGAGAGAGGGAGTGTGTGTGTGTGAGAGAGACGGTGTGCGTGTGTTAGAGAGAGGAAGTGTGTGTGTGAGCAAGAGAGAGGTAGTGTGTGTCTGAGAGAGGGAGTGTGTGTGTGTCAGAGATGGATGGTGTGTGCGAGAGAGAAAGTGAGTATGTGTGTGCAAGAGAGATGGGCTGTGTTTGCGAGAGAAAGTGAGTGTGTGTGTATGAGAGAGAGTGGGTGTGTGTGTGTTTGTGGGAGAAAGGGAGTGTGTGTGTGTGAGAGAGAGGCAGCATGTATGTTTGTGAGAGAGAGGGAGTGTGTGTGTGTGGGTGAGAGAGAGGAGGAGTGTGTTTGTGAAGAGAGAGAAGCGAGTGTGTGTGAGAGAGTGAGGGAGTGTCTGTTTGTGTGTCTGAGAGAGAGGGTGTGTGTGTATGTGTGAGAGAGGGAGTGTGTGTGTGTGAGACAGAGGGAGTGTTTGTGTGTGTGCGAGAGAGAGGGATTGTGTACTTGTGTGTGTGAGAGATAGGAAGAATATGTATCTGTGCGAGAGAGGGAGTTTGTGTGTGCGAGAGAGAGTGAGTTTGTGTGTGTGTGAGAGAGAGGGTGTGTGTGTGTGAGAGAGAGGGAGTGTGTGTGCTGGTGAGAGAGAGGGAATGTGTGTGTGTGTGTGAGAGAGAGCGGGAGTGTGTGTGTCTCTCTGTGAGAGAGAGTGAGTGTGTGACTGTGCGAGAGAGAGGGAGTGTGTGTGTGAGAGAGAGGTTCTGTGTGTGTGAGAGAGAGGGAGTGTGTGTGTGAGAGACAGAGAGACAGGGAGTGTGTGTGTGTGAGAGAGAGGGAGTGTGCGTGTGTGAGAGAGACTGAGTGAGTGTGTGTGAGAGAAACGGTGTGCGTGTGTTAGAGAGAGGAAGTGTGTGTGTGTGCAAGAGAGAGGTAGTGTGTGTGTGAGAGAAGGAGTGTGTGTGTGTGAGAGATGGATGGTGTGTGTGAGAGAGAAAGTATGTGTGTGGAAGAGAGATGGGCTGTGTTTGCGAGAGAAAGTGAGTGTGTGTGTGTGAGAGAGAGTGTGTGTGTGTGTGTTTGTGGGAGAAAGGGAGCGTGTGTGTGTGAGAGAGAGGCAGCATGTATGTTTGTGAGAGAGAGGGAGTGTGTGTGTGAGAGAGGGAGCGAGTGTGTGTGTGTGTGTGTAACAGAAAGGGAGTGTGTGTATGTGAGAGAGAGGGATTGTGTGTGTGAGAGAGAGGCAGCTTGAATGTCTGTGAGATAGAGGGTGTGTGTGTGCGAGAGAGGGTGTGTGTGTGTGTGTGTGTGTGAGAAAGGTAGTTTGTGTGTGAGAGAGGGGGAGAGTGTGTGCGAGAGAAGGGAGTGTGTGTGTGAGAGAGACGGAGTGAGTGTGTGAGAGAGGGGGAGTGTGTTTGTTAAGAGAGAGCGAGCATGTTTGAGAGAGAGAGGGAGTGTCTGTTTGTGTGTGCAAAAGTGAGGAAGTGTGTGTGTGTGAGAGAGGGAGTGTTTGTGTGTGAGAGAGGGAGTGTGTGTGAGAGAGAGAGGGCTTGTGTGTGTGTGGGTGAGAGAGAGGGAGTGTGTGTGTGTGACAGAGAGGGAGTTTATGTGTGAGAGAGAGGCAGCATGTATGTTTGTGAGAGAGAGGGAGTGTGTGTGTGTGTGAGAGAGAGGGAATGTGTCTGTGTGTGTGAGAGAGAGGGAGTGTGTGTGTGTGTGCGAGAGAGAGGGAGTGTGTGAGTGAGAGAGAGGAAGTGTGTGTGTGTGTGCGAGAGAGAGAGGGAATGTGTCTGTGTGTGTGAGAGAGAGGGAGTGTGTGTGCGAGAGAGAGGGAGTGTGTGTGTGAGAGAGAGGTAGTGTGTGCGTGTGTGAGATAGAGGGTGCATGTCTGTGAGAGAGGGAGTGTGTGTGTGAGAGAGATGGAGTTTGTGTGTGAGGGAGAATGTGAGTATGTGTGTGCGAGAGAGATGGGATGTGTTTGTGAGAGAAAGTGAGTGTGTGTATGAGTGTGTGAGAGCGGGTGGGTGTGTGTTTGCCCGAGACAGGGAATGTGTGTGTGTGTGAGAGAGAGAGGGAGTGTGCATTTGTGAGAGAGATGGAGTGCGCGCGTGTGAGAGAGAGGGAGTGGGTGTATGTGAAGGAGAGGGAGTGTGTGTGTGCGAGAGTGATGGGGTGTGTGTGTGTGAGAGAGAGTGAGTGTTGTGTGTGCGAGAGAGTGGGAGTGCAGGTGTGTGTGGGTGAGAGAGAGGGGGAGTGTGGTTGTGAAGAGAGAGAAGCGAGTGTGTGTGAGAGAGTGAGGGAGTGTCTGTGTGTCTGAGAGAGAGGGAGTGTGTGTATGTGTGAGAGAGGGAGTGTGTGTGTGTGAGACAGAGGGAGTGTTTGAGTGTGTGCGAGATAGAGGGATTGTGTGCTTGTGTGTGTGAGAGAGAGGAAGAATATGTATGTGAGCGAGAAAGGGAGTGTGTGTGTGCGAGAGAGAGTGAGTTTGTGTGTGTGTGAGAGAGAGGAAGTGTGTGTGTGTACGAGAGAGAGGGAATGTGTCTGTGTGTGTGAGAGAGAGGGGGTGTGTGTGTGTGCGAGAGAGCGGGAGTGTGTGTGTGAGAGAGAGGGTGCGTGTGTGTGAGAGAGGGAGTGTGTGTGTGTGAGAGATGGAGTTTGTGTGTGAGGGAGAATGTGAGTATGTGTGTGCGAGAGAGATGGGCTGTGTTTGTGATAGAAAGTGAGTGTGTGTGTGTGTGTGAGAGCGGGTGGGTGTGTGTTTGTCCGAGACAGGGACTGTGTGTGTGTGAGAGAGAGAGGGAGTGTGCATTTGTGAGAGAGAGGGCGTGTGTGCGTGTGAGAGAGAGGGAGTGTGCGTATGTGAGGGAGAGGGAGTGTGTGTGTGCGAGAGTGATGGGGTGTGTGTGTGTGAGAGAGAGTGAGTGTTGTGTGTGCGAGAGAGTGGGAGTGTGTGTGTGTGTGTGGGTGAGAGAGAGGGGGAGTGTGGTTGTGAAGAGAGAGAAGCAAGTGTGTGTGAGAGAGTGAGGGAGTGTCTGTTTGTGTGTCTGAGAGAGAGGGATTTTGTGTATGTGTGAAAGAGGGAGTGTGTGTGTGTGAGACAGAGGGAGAGTTTGAGTGTGTGCGAGAGAGAGGGATTGTGTGCTTGTGTGTGTGTGAGAGAGGAAGAATATGTATATGAGCGAGAAAGGGAGGGTGTGTGTGTGAGAGAGAGTGCATTTGTGTGTTTGTGAGACAGAGGGAGTGTGTGTGTGAGAGAGAGAGGGAGTGTGTGTGCTGGTGAGAGAGAGGGGATGTGTGTGTGTGTGTGAGAGAGAGCGGGAGTGTGTGTGTCTCTCTGTGAGAGAGAGTGAGTGTGTGACTGTGCGAGAGAGAGGGAGTGTGTGTGTGAGAGAGAGGTTCTGTGTGTGTGAGAGAGAGGGAGTGTGTGTGTGAGAGACAGAGAGACAGGGAGTGTGTGTGTGTGAGAGAGAGGGAGTGTGCGTGTGTGAGAGAGACTGAGTGAGTGTGTGTGAGAGAAACGGTGTGCGTGTGTTAGAGAGAGGAAGTGTGTGTGTGTGCAAGAGAGAGGTAGTGTGTGTGTGAGAGAAGGAGTGTGTGTGTGTGAGAGATGGATGGTGTGTGTGAGAGAGAAAGTATGTGTGTGGAAGAGAGATGGGCTGTGTTTGCGAGAGAAAGTGAGTGTGTGTGTGTGAGAGAGAGTGTGTGTGTGTGTGTTTGTGGGAGAAAGGGAGCGTGTGTGTGTGAGAGAGAGGCAGCATGTATGTTTGTGAGAGAGAGGGAGTGTGTGTGTGAGAGAGGGAGCGAGTGTGTGTGTGTGTGTAACAGAAAGGGAGTGTGTGTATGTGATAGAGAGGGATTGTGTGTGTGAGAGAGAGGCAGCTTGAATGTCTGTGAGATAGAGGGTGTGTGTGTGCGAGAGAGGGTGTGTGTGTGTGTGTGTGAGAAAGGTAGTTTGTGTGTGAGAGAGGGGGAGAGTGTGTGCGAGAGAAGGGAGTGTGTGTGTGAGAGAGACGGAGTGAGTGTGTGAGAGAGGGGGAGTGTGTTTGTTAAGAGAGAGCGAGCATGTTTGAGAGAGAGAGGGAGTGTCTGTTTGTGTGTGCAAAAGTGAGGAAGTGTGTGTGTGTGAGAGAGGGAGTGTTTGTGTGTGAGAGAGGGAGTGTGTGTGAGAGAGAGAGGGCTTGTGTGTGTGTGGGTGAGAGAGAGGGAGTGTGTGTGTGTGACAGAGAGGGAGTTTATGTGTGAGAGAGAGGCAGCATGTATGTTTGTGAGAGAGAGGGAGTGTGTGTGTGTGTGAGAGAGAGGGAATGTGTCTGTGTGTGTGAGAGAGAGGGAGTGTGTGTGTGTGTGCGAGAGAGAGGCAGTGTGTGAGTGAGAGAGAGGAAGTGTGTGTGTGTGCGAGAGAGAGAGGGAATGTGTCTGTGTGTGTGAGAGAGAGGGAGTGTGTGTGCGAGAGAGAGGGAGTGTGTGTGTGAGAGAGAGGTAGTGTGTGCGTGTGTGAGATAGAGGGTGCATGTCTGTGAGAGAGGGAGTGTGTGTGTGTGAGAGATGGAGTTTGTGTGTGAGGGAGAATGTGAGTATGTGTGTGCGAGAGAGATGGGATGTGTTTGTGAGAGAAAGTGAGTGTGTGTATGAGTGTGTGAGAGCGGGTGGGTGTGTGTTTGCCCGAGACAGGGAATGTGTGTGTGTGTGAGAGAGAGAGGGAGTGTGCATTTGTGAGAGAGATGGAGTGCGCGCGTGTGAGAGAGAGGGAGTGGGTGTATGTGAAGGAGAGGGAGTGTGTGTGTGCGAGAGTGATGGGGTGTGTGTGTGTGAGAGAGAGTGAGTGTTGTGTGTGCGAGAGAGTGGGAGTGCAGGTGTGTGTGGGTGAGAGAGAGGGGGAGTGTGGTTGTGAAGAGAGAGAAGCGAGTGTGTGTGAGAGAGTGAGGGAGTGTCTGTTTGTGTGTCTGAGAGAGAGGGAGTGTGTGTATGTGTGAGAGAGGGAGTGTGTGTGTGTGAGACAGAGGGAGTGTTTGAGTGTGTGCGAGATAGAGGGATTGTGTGCTTGTGTGTGTGAGAGAGAGGAAGAATATGTATGTGAGCGAGAAAGGGAGTGTGTGTGTGCGAGAGAGAGTGAGTTTGTGTGTGTGCGAGAGAGCGGGAGTGTGTGTGTGAGAGAGAGGGTGCGTGTGTGTGAGAGAGGGAGTGTGTGTGTGTGAGAGATGGAGTTTGTGTGTGAGGGAGAATGTGAGTATGTGTGTGCGAGAGAGATGGGCTGTGTTTGTGATAGAAAGTGAGTGTGTGTGTGTGTGTGAGAGCGGGTGGGTGTGTGTTTGTCCGAGACAGGGACTGTGTGTGTGTGAGAGAGAGAGGGAGTGTGCATTTCTGAGAGAGAGGGCGTGTGTGCATGTGAGAGAGAGGGAGTGTGCGTATGTGAGGGAGAGGGAGTGTGTGTGTGCGAGAGTGATGGGGTGTGTGTGTGTGAGAGAGAGTGAGTGTTGTGTGTGCGAGAGAGTGGGAGTGTGTGTGTGTGTGGGTGAGAGAGAGGGGGAGTGTGGTTGTGAAGAGAGAGAAGCAAGTGTGTGTGAGAGAGTGAGGGAGTGTCTGTTTGTGTGTCTGAGAGAGAGGGATTGTGTGTATGTGTGAAAGAGGGAGTGTGTGTGTGTGAGACAGAGGGAGAGTTTGAGTGTGTGCGAGAGAGAGGGATTGTGTGCTTGTGTGTGTGTGAGAGAGGAAGAATATGTATATGAGCGAGAAAGGGAGGGTGTGTGTGTGAGAGAGAGTGCATTTGTGTGTTTGTGAGACAGAGGGAGTGTGTGTGTGAGAGAGAGAGGGAGTGTGTGTGCTGGCGAGAGAGAGGGGATGTGTGTGTGTGTGTGAGAGAGAGCGGGAGTGTGTGTGTCTCTCTGTGAGAGAGAGTGAGTGTGTGACTGTGCGAGAGAGAGGGAGTGTGTGTGACAGAGAGAGGTTCTGTGTGTGTGAGAGAGAGGGAGTGTGTGTATGAGAGACAGAGAGACAGGGAGTGTGTGTGTGTGTGAGAGAGAGAGTGAGTGTGTGTGAGCAAGAGGGAATGTTTGTGTGTGAGAGAGACGGAGTGTGTGTGTGAGAGAGAGGGAGTGTGTGTGTGAGAGAGAGACGGTGTGTGTGTGTTAGAGAGAGGAAGTGTGTGTGTGTGCAAGAGAGAGGTAGTGTGTGTGTGAGAGAGGGAGTGTGTGTGTGTGAGAGATGGATGGTGTGTGTGAGAGAGAAAGTGAGTATGTGTGTGCAAGAAAGATGGGCTGTGTTTGCGAGACAAAGTGATTGTGTGTGTATGAGAGAGAGTGGGTGTGTGTGTGTTTGTGGGAGAAAGGGAGTGTGTGTGTGTGAGAGAGAGGCAGCATGTATGTTTGTGAGAGAGAGGGAGTGTGTGTGTGTGAGAGGGAGCGAGTGTGTGTGTGTGTAACAGAAAGGGAGTGTGTATATGTGAGAGAGAGGGATTGTGTGTGTGAGAGAGAGGCAGCATGAATGTATGTGAGATACAGGGAGCGTGTGTGTGTGTGAGAGAGGGTGTGTGTGTGTGTGAGAAAGGTAGGGTGTGTGTGAGAGAGGGGGAGAGTGTGTGTGAGAGAGAGGGAGTGTGTGTGTGAGAGAGATGGAGTGAGTGTGTGAGAGAGGGGGAGTGTGTTTGTTAAGAGAGAGAGCAAGTGTGCGTGAGAGAGAGAGGGAGTGTCTGTGTGTGCGAGAGAGAGGAAGTGTGTGTGTGTGTGAGAGAGGGAGTGTTTGTGTGTGAGAGAGGGGTTGTGTGTGAGTGAGAGAGGGCTTGTGTGTGTGTGGGTGAGAGAGAGGGAGTGTGTGTGTGTGACAGAGAGGGAGTTTATGTGTGAGAGAGAGGCAGCATGTATGTTTGTGAGAGAGAGGGAGTGTGTGTTTGTGTGAGAGAGAGGTAGTGTGTATGTGAGAGATAGAGTGGGTTTGTGTGTTTGTGAGAGAGAGGGGTTGTGTGTTTCTGTGTGTGAGAGAAAGGAAGTATATGTATCTGAGAGAGAGAGGGAGTGTGTGTGTGCGAGATAGAGTGAGTTTGTGTGTGTGTGAGAGAGAGAGAGTGTGTGTGCTGGCGAGAGAGAGGGACTGTGTGTGTGTGTGATTGAGAGGGAGTGTGTGTGTGAGAGAGAGGCAGCATGTATGTTTGTGAGAGAGAGGAGGTATGTGTGTGTGTGAGAGAGAGCGAGTGTGTGTGTGTGACAGAAAGGGAGTGTGTGTGTGTGGGAGAGAGGGATTGTGTGTGCGAGAGAGCAGGACTGTGTGTGTGAGAGAGAGGCAGCATGAATGTATGTGAGATATAGGGAGCATGTGTGTGTGTGAGAGAGGGAGTGTGTGTGTGAGAGAGCGGGTGAGTATGTGTGTGCGAGAGAGATGGGCTGTGTGTGCGAGAGAAAGTGAGTGTGTGTGCATGTGCGAGAGAGCGGGTGTGTGTGCGTGACAGAAATGCAGTGTGTGTGTGTGAGATAGAGGTATTCTGTGTGTGAGAGAGAGGCAGCATGAATGTATGTGAGATATAGGGAGCGTGTCTGTGTATGAGACAGAGGGAGTGTCTGTGTGAGAGAGGGAGTGAGTTTGTGTGAGAGAGGGAGTTTGTGTGTGAGAGAGAAAGTGAGTATATGTGTGCGAGAGAGATGGGTTGTGTGTGCGAGAGAAAGTGAGTGTGTGTGCGCGTGCGAGAAAGCGTGTGTGTGTGCGTGACAGAAAGGGTGTGTGTGTGTGAAAGAGAAGGATTGTGTGTGTGAGAGAGAGGCAGCATGAATGTATGTGAGATACAGGGAGCGTGTGTGTGTGAGAGAGAGGGGGAGTGTGTGTGTGTGTGAGAAAGGTAGTGCATGTGTGAGAGAGGGGGAGAGTGTGTGTGAGAGAGATGGTGTGTGGTGTGAGAGAGATGGAGTGAGTGCGTGAGAGAGGGGGAGTGTGTTTGTTAAGAGAGAGAGAGCGAGTGTGTGTGAGAGAGAGGGAGTGTCTGTTTGTGTGTGCGAGAGAGAGGGTGTGTGTGTGTGGGAGACAGAGGGAGTGTTTGTGTGCGTGCGAGAGAGAGGGTTTTGTGTGTTTCTGTGTGTGAGAGAGAGGAAGTATAAGTATGTGAGAGAGAGAGGGAGTGTTGTGTGTGCAAGAGAGTGTGTGTTTGGGGATGAGAGAGAGAGAGTGTGTGTGTGTGACAGAGAGGGACTGTGTGTGTGAGAGAGAGGGGATTGTGTGCGTGAGAGAGAAGCAGCATGTATGTTTTTGAGAGAGAGAGTGAGTGTGTGTGTGTGCGAGAGAGAGCGAGTGTGTGTGTGTGACAGAGAGGGAGTGTGTGTGTTTGAGAGATAGGGATTGTGTGTGTGAGAGAGAGGCAGCATTTATGTTTGTGAGAGAGAGGGAGCGTGTGTGTTTGTGAGAGAGGGGCAGTGTGTGTGTGTGTGAGAAATGTAGTGTGTGTGTGAGAGAGAGGGAGTGTGTGCATGAGAGAGAGGGAGTGTGTGTGTGAGAGAGAGGGAGTGAGTGTGTGAAAGAGGGGGAGTGTGTTTGTGAAGAGAGAGAAGCTAGTGTGAGTGAGAGAGAGAGGGAGTGTCTGTTTCAGTGACTCTGAGAGAGGGAGTGTGTGTATGTGTGAGAGAGGGAGTTTGTATGTGTGAGACAGAGGGAGTGTTTGTGTGTGTGCGAGAGAGAGGGATTATTTGCTTGTGTGTGTGAGAGAGAGGAAGAATATGTATGTGAGCGAAAAAGGGAGGGTGTGTGTGTGAGAGAGAGTGCGTTTGTGTGTTTGTGAGACAGAGGGAGTGTGTGTGTGAGAGAGAGAGGGTGTGTTTGTGCTGGCGAGAGAGATGGAATGTGTGTGTGTGTGTGTGAGCGGGAGTGTGTGTCTGTGTGAGAGAGAGTGAGTGTGTGACTGTGCGAGAGAGAGGGAGTGTGTGTGTGACAGAGAGAGGGAGTGTGTGTGTGTGAGAGAGAGGGTCTGAGTGTGTGAGATAGAGGGAGTGTGTGTGTGAGAGACAGAGAGACAGGGAGCATATGTGTGTGAGAGATAGGGAGTGTGCGTGTGTGAGAGAGACGAAGTGAGTGTGTGTGAGCGAGAGGGAATGTTTGTGTGCGAGAGAGAGGGAGTGTGTGTGTGAGAGAGAGGGAGTGTGCGTGTGTGAGAGAGACGAAGTGAGTGTGTGTGAGCGAGAGGGAATGTTTGTGTGCGAGAGAGAGGGAGTGTGTGTGTGAGAGAGAGGGAGTGTGCGTATGTGAGAGAGACAGTGGTTTTGTGAGAGAGAGGAAGTGTGTGTGTGTGCGAGAGAGAGGGGGTGTGTCTGTGTGTGTGAGAGAGAAGGAGTGCGTGTGTGCGCAAGAGAGAGGGAGTGTGTTTGTGAGAGAGATGGAGTGAGTGTGTGTGAGATGGGGAGTGTGTGTGTGCCTGTGAGAGAGAGTGTGTGTGAGAGAGAGTGAATGTGTGTGTGTGTGTGAGAGAGAGGGAGGGTGTGTGTGAGAGACAGGGAGCGTGTGTGTGTGAGAGAGAGCGAGTGTGTGTGTGTGAGAGAGGGAGTTTGCTTTTGTGAGAGCGAGGGAGTGTGCGCGTGTGAGAGAGAGGGAGTGTGCATGTGTGAGGGAGAGGGAGTGAATGTACGAGAGTAATGGGGTGTGTGTGTGTGAGAGAGAGTCAGTGTTGTGTGTGCGAGTGAGTGGGAATGTGTGTGTGTGACAGTGAGAGAGAGGGGGAGTGTGCTTGTGAAGAGAGAGAAGCAAGTGTGTGTGAGAGAGAGTGGGAGTGTCTGTTTGTGTGTCTGAGAGAGAGGAAGTGTGTGTACGTGCGAGAGATGGAGTGTGTGTGTGTGAGACAGAGGGAGTGTTTGTGTGTGTGCGAGAGAGAGGGATTGTGTGCTTGTGTGTGTGTGAGAGAGAAAGAATGTGTATGTGAGTGAGAAAGGGAGTGTGTGTGTGCGAGACAGAGTTCGTTTGTGTGTGTGTGAGTGAGAGGGTGTGTGTGTGTATCTCTGTGAGAGAGAGTGAGTGTGTGACTGTGCGAGAGAGAAGGAGTGTGTGTGTGAGAGAGAGGGTCTGTGTATGTGAGAGAGAGGGAGTGTGTGTGTGAGAGACAGAGAGACAGGGAGAGTGTGTGTGTGAGCAAGAGGGAATGTTTGTGTGTGAGAGAGAGGGAGTGTGTGTGTGTGAGAGAGATGGTGTTTGTGTTAGCAAGAGGAATTGTGTGTGTGTGCGAGATAGAGGGAGTGTGTCTGTGTATGTGAGACAGAGTGGGTGTGTGTGCAAGAGATAGGGAGTGTGTGTGTGAGAGAGGGAGTGTGTGTGTGTGAGAGATGGAGGGCGTGTGTGAGAGAGAAAATGAGTATGTGTGTGCGAGAGAGATGGGCTGTGTTTGTGAGAGAAAGTGAGTGTGTGTGTGTGTGAGAGAGAGTGGGTGTGTGTTTTTTTGTGGGAGAAAGGGAGTGTGTGTGTGTGAGAGAGAGAGGGAGTGTGCATTTGTGAGAGAGAGGGAGTGTGCGTGTGTGAGAGAGAGGGAGTGTGCGTGTGTGAGGGAGAGGCAGTGTGTGTGTGCCAGAGAGATGAGGTGTGTGTGTGCGAGAGAGAGAGTGAGTGTTGTGTGTGCGAGAGAGTGAGAGTGTGTGTGTGTGTGAGAGAGGGAGTGTGTGTGTGAGAGAGAGTGGGTGTGTGTGTGTTTGTGGGAGAAAGGGAGTGTGTGTGTGTGAGAGAGAGAGGGAGTGTGCATTTTTGAGAGAGAGGGAGTGTGCGTGTGTGAGAGACATGGAGTGTGCGTGTGTGAGGGAGAGGCAGTGTGTGTGTGCCAGAGAGATGGGGTGTGTGTGAGAGAGAGTGAGTGTTGTGTTTGCGAGAGAGTGGGAGTGTGTGTATGTGTGGGCGAGAGAGAGGGAGTGTGTGTGTGTGACAGAGAGGGAGTGTGTGTGTGAGTGAGAGAGAGGGAGTGTGTCTGTGAGAGAGAGGCAGCATGTATGTTTGTGAGAGAGAGAGTGTGTGTGTGAGAGAGAGCGAGTGTGTGTGTGTGTAACAGAAAGGGAGTGTGTGTGTGTGAGAGAGAGGGATTGCGTGTGTGAGAGAGAGGCAGCATGAATGAATGTGAGATAGAGGGAGCGGGTGTGCATGTGAGAGAGGGTGTGTGTGTGTGTGTGTGTGTGTGAGAAAGGTAGTGTGTGAATGAGACACGGGGAGAGTGTGTGTGAGAGAGAGGGAGTGTGTGTGTGAGAGAGAGGGAGTGATTGTGTGAAAGAGGGGGAGTGTGTTTGTGAAGAGAGAGAAGCGAGTGTGTGTGAGAGAGAGAGGGAGTGTCTGTTCGTGTGTCTGAGAGAGAGGGAGTGTGTGTATGTGTGAGAGAGGGAGTGTGTGTGTGTGAGACAGAGGGAGTGTTTGTGTGTGTGCGAGAGAGAGGGATTGTGTGCTTGTGTGTGTGAGAGAGAGGAAGAATATGTATGTGAGCGAGAAAGGGAGTGCGTGTGTGTGAGAGAGAGTGAGTTTGTGTGTGTGTGAGAGATAGGGTGTGTGTGTGTGAGAGAGAGAGGGAGTGTGTGTGCTGGTGAGAGAGAGGGAATGTGTGTGTGCGTGTGAGAGAGAGCGGGAGTGTGTGTGTCTCTCTGTGAGAGAGAGTGAGTGTGTGACTGTGCGAGAGAGAGGGAGTGTGTGTGTAAGAGAGAGGTTCTGTGTGTGTGAGAGAGAGGGAGTGTGTGTGTGAGAGACAGAGAGACAGGGAGTGTGTGTGTGTGAGAGAGGGAGTGTGCGTGTATGAGAAAGACGGAGTGAGTGTGTCTGAGCAAGAGGGAATGTTTGTGTGTGAGAGAGAGGGAGTGTGTGTGTGAGAGAGAGGGAGTGTGTGTGTGTGAGAGAGGCGGTGTGCGTGTGTTAGAGAGAGGAAGTGTGTGTGTGTGTGCAAGAGAGAGGTAGTGTGTGTGTGAAAGAGGGAGTGTGTGTGTGTGAGAGATGGATGGTGTGTGTGAGAGAGAAAGTGAGTATGTGTGTGCAAGAGAGATGGGCTGTGTTTGCGAGAAAAAGTGAGTGTGTGTGTGTGAGAGAGAGTGGGTGTGTGTGTGTTTGTGGGAGAAAGGGGGTGTGTGTGTGTGTGAGAGAGAGGCAGCAAGTATGTTTGTGAGAGAGAGGGAGTGTGTGTATGTGAGAGAGAGGGATTGTGTGTGTGAGAGAGAGGCAGCATGAATGTATGTGAGATAGAGGGTGTGTGTGTGTGTGTGAGAGAGGGTGTGTGTGTGTGTGAGAAAGGTAGTGTTTGTGTGAGAGAGGGGGAGAGTGTGTGTGAGAGAGAGGGATTGATTGTGTGAAAGAGGGGGAGTGTGTTTGTGAAGAGAGAGAAGCGAGTGCGTGTTAGAGAGAGAGGGAGTGTCTGTTTGAGTGTCTCTGAGAGAGGGAGTGTGTGTATGTGTGACTGAGGGAGTGTGTATGTGTGAGACAGAGGGAGTGTTTGTGTGTGTGCGAGAGAGAGGGAATGTTTGCTTGTGTGTGTGAGAGAGAGGAAGAATATGTATGTGAGCGAGAAAGGGAGGGTGTGTGTGCGAGAGAGAGTGCGTTTGTGTGTTTGTGAGACAGAGGGTGTGTGTGTGTGAGAGAGAGAGGGAGTGTGTGTGCTGGCGAGAGAGAGGGAATGTGTGTGTGTGTGTGAGTGAGCGGGAGTGTGTGTGTCTGTGTGAGAGAGAGTGAGTGTGTGTCTGTGCGAGAGAGAGGGAGTGTGTGTGTGACAGAGAGATGGAGTGTGTGTGTGAGAGAGGGTCTGTGTGTGTGAGAGAGAGGGAGTGTGTGTGTGAGAGACAGAGAGATAGGGAGTGTATGTGTGTGAGAGATAGGGAATGTGCGTGTGTGAGAGAGACGAAGTGAGTGTGTGTGAGCGAGAGGGAATGTTTGTGTGCGAGAGAGAGGGAGTGTGTGTGAGAGAGAGGGAGAGCGTATGTGAGAGAGACGGTGGTTTTGTGAGAGAGAGGACGTGTGTGTGAGTGCGAGAGAGAGGGGGTGTGTCTGTGTGTGTGAGAGAGAAGGAGTGTGTGTGTGCGTGAGAGAGAGGGAGTGTGTGTGTGAGAGAGAGGGAGTGAGTGTGTGTGAGATGGGAGGGTGTGTGTGCCTGTGAGAGGGAGTGTGTGTGAGAGAGAGTGACTGTGTGTGTGTGTGAGAGAGAGGGAAGGTGTGTGTGAGAGCCAGGGAGCGTGTGTGTGTGAGAGAGAGCGAGTGTGCGTGTGTGAGAGAGACGGTGTGTGTGTGTGAGAGAGAGGAAGTGTGTGTGTGCGTGAGAGAGAGGGAGTGTGTGTGTGAGAGAGAGTAAGTGTGTTTGTGTGCAAAATAGATGGAGTGTGTCTGTGTATGTGAGAGGGAGTGTGTTTGTGCGAAAGAGAGGGAGTGTGTGTGTGAGAGAGGGAGTGTGTGTGTGTGAGAGATGTGTATGTGTGAGGGAGAAAGTGAGTATGTGTGTGCGAGAGAGATGGGCTGTGTTTGTGAGAGAAAGTGAGTTTTTCTGTGTATGTGAGAGAGTGGGTGTGTGTGTATTTGTGGGATACAGGGAGTGTGTGTGTGAGAGAGAGAGGGAGCTGCGTTTGTGAGAGAGAGGGAGTGTGCGCGTGTGAGAGAAAAGGAGTGTGCATGTGTGAGGGAGATGGAGTGTGTGTGTGCGAGAGTGATGGGGTGTGTGTGTGTGAGAGAGAGTCAGTGTTGTGTGTGTGAGAGAGTGGGAGTGTGTGTGTGTGACGGTGAGAGAGAGGGGGAGTGTGCTTGTGAAGAGAGAGAAGCGAGTGTGTGTGAGAGAGAGTGGGAGTGTCTGTTTGTGTGTCTGAGAGAGAGGGAGTGTGTGTATGTGCGAGATAGAGTGAGTTTGTGTGTGTGTGAGAGAGAGAGGGAGTGTGTGTGCTGGCGAGAGAGATGGACTGTGCGTGTGTGTGAGAGAGAGGGCGTGTGTGTGTGAGTGAGAGGCAGCATGTATGTTTGTGAGAGAGAGGGGGTATGTGTGTGTGTGAGAGAGTGTGAGTGTGTGTGTGACAGAAAGGGAGTGTGTGTGTGTGAGAGAGAGGGATTGTGTGTGTGAGAGAGAGGCAGCATGAATGTATGTGAGAAATAGGGAGCGTGTGTGTGTGTGAGAGAGAGAGAGAGTGTGGGTGTGAGAGTGGGAGCGAGTGTGTGCGAAAGAGGGAGTGAGTGTGTGTGAGAGAGAAAGTGAGTATGTGTGTGCGAGAGAGATGGGCTGTGTGTGCGAGAGAAAGTGGGTGTGTGTGCGTGTGCGAGAGAGCGGGTGTGTGTGCGTGACAGAAAGGGAGTGTGTGTGTGTGAGAGAGAGGGATTGTGTGTGTGAGAGAGAGGCAGCATGAATTTATGTGAGATATAGGGAGCGTGTGTGTGTGCGAGTGAGAGGGAGTGTGCTTGTGAAGAGAGAGAAGCGAGTGTGTGTGAGAGAGAGTGGGAGTGTCTGTTTGTGTGTCTGAGAGAGGGGGAGTGTGTGTATGTGCGAGAGAGGGAGTGTGTGTGTGTGAGACAGAGGGGGTGTTTGTGTGTGTGCAAGAGAAAGGGATTGTGTGCTTGTGTGTGTGTGAGAGAGAAAGAATATGTATGTGAGTGAAAAAGGGAGTGTGTGTGCGTGAGAGAGAGTGAGGTTGTGTGTGTGTGAGAGAGAGGGTGTGTGTGTGTCTCACTGTAAGAGAGAGTGAGTGTGTGACTGTGCGAGAGAGAGGGAGTGTGTGTGTGAGAGAGAGGGTCTGTGTATGTGAGAGAGAAGGAGTGTGTGTGTGAGAGACAGAGATACAGGGAGAGTGTGTGTGTGAGCAAGAGGGAATGTTTGTGTGTGAGAGGGAAGGAGTGTGTGTGTGAGAGAGAGGGATTGTGTGTGTGTGAGAGAGACGGTGTGTGTGTGTTAGAGAGAGGAAGTGTGTGCGTGTGCGAGATAGAGGGAGTGTGTCTGTTTATGTGAGAGGGAGTGGTTGTGTGTGCAAGAGAGAGGGAGTGTGTGTTTGAGAGAGGGAGTGTGTGTGTGTGAGAGATGGAGGGTGTGTGTGAGAGAGAAAGTGAGTATGTGTGTGCGAGAGAGATGGGCTGTGATTGCGAGAGAAAGTGAGTGTGTGTGTGTGTGAGAGAGTGGGTGTGTGTGTTTTTGTGGGAGAAAGGGAGTGTGTGTGTGTGAGAGAGAGAGGGAGTGTGCATTTGTGAGAGAGAGGGAGTGTGCGTGTGTGAGAAAGAGGGAGTGTGCATGTGTGAGGGAGAGGCAGTGTGTGTGTGCCAGAGAGATGGGGTATATGTGTGCGAGAGAGAGTGAGTGTTGTGTGTGCGAGAGAGTGAGAGTGTGTGTGTGTGTGAGAGAGGGAGTATGTGTGTGAGAGAGAGTGGATGTGTGTGTGAGAGAGAGGAAGTGTGTGTGTGCGAGATAGATGGAGTGTGTCTGTTTATGTGAGAGGGAGTGTGTGTGTGCGAAAGAGAGGGAGTGTGTGTGTGAGAGAGGGAGTGTGTGTGTGTGAGAGATAGAGTGTGTGTGTGAGGGAGAAAGTATGTGTGTGCGAGAGAGATGGTCTGTGTTTGTGAGAGAAAGTGAGTGTGTGTGTGTGTGAGAGAGTGGGTGTATGTGTGTTTGTGGGATACAGGGAGTGTGTGTGTGAGAGAGAGAGGGAGTGTGCATGTGTGAGGGAGAAGCAGTGTGTGTGTGCCAGAGAGATGGGGTGTGCGTGTGCGAGAGAGAGTGAGAGTTGTGTGTGCAAGAGAGTGTGAGTGTGTGTGTGTGTGTGAGAGAGAGGGAGTGTGTGTGTGAGAGAGAGTGGGTGTGTGTGTGTTAGTGGGAGAAAGGGAGTGTGTGTGTTTGAGAGAGAGAGGGAGTGTGCATTTGTGAGAGAGAGGGAGTGTGCGTGTGTGAGAGAGAGGGAGTGTGCGTGTGTGAGGGAGAGGCAGTGTGTGTGTGCCAGAGAGATGGGGTGTGTGTGTGCGAGAGAGAGTGAGTGTTGTGTGTGCGAGAGAGTGGGAGTGTGTGTGTGTGTGGGTGAGAGAGAGGGAGTGCGTGTGTGTGACAGTGGGTGTGTGTGTGTGTGTGAGAGAGTGTGTGTGTGTGAGAGAGAGGCAGCATGTATGTTTGTGAGAGAGAGAGAGTGTGTGTGTGTGAGAGAGAGCGAGTGTGTCTGTGTGTGACAGAAAGGGAGTGTGTGTGTGAGAGAGAGGGATTGTGTGTGTGAGAGAGAGGCAGCATGAAAGTATGTGAGAGAGAGGGAGCGTGTGTGTGTGAGAGAGGGTGTGTGTGTGTGTGTGTGAGAATGGTAGTGTGTGTGTGAGAGAGGGGGAGAGTGTGTGTGAGAGAGGCAGCATGTATGTTTGTGAGAGAGAGGGAGTGTGTGTGTGTGTGAGAGAGAGGGAGTGTGTGTGTGTGAGATAGAGTGTTTTTGTGTGTGTGTGAGAGAGAGGGTTTGTGTGTTTCTGTGTGTGAGAGAGAGGATGTATATGTATGTGAGAGAGAGAGGGAGTGTGTGTGTGTGAGATAGAGTGAGTTTGTGTGTGTGTGAGAGAGAGAAGGAGTGTGTGTGCTGGCGAGAGAGATGGACTGTGCGTGTGTGTGAGAGAGAGGGCGTGTGTGTGTGAGTGAGAGGCAGCATGTATGTTTGTGAGAGAGAGGGGGTATGTGTGTGTGTGAGAGAGTGTGAGTGTGTGTGTGAGAGAGAGGCAGCATGAATGTATGTGAGAAATAGGGAGCGTGTGTGTGTGTGAGAGAGAGAGAGAGTGTGGGTGTGAGAGTGGGAGCGAGTGTGTGCAAAAGAGGGAGTGAGTGTGTGTGAGAGAGAAAGTGAGTATGTGTGTGCGAGAGAGATGGGCTGTGTGTGCGAGAGAAAGTGGGTGTGTGTGCGTGTGCGAGAGAGCGGGTGTGTGTGCGTGACAGAAAGGGAGTGTGTGTGTGTGAGAGAGAGGGATTGTGTGTGTGAGAGAGAGGCAGCATGAATTTATGTGAGATATAGGGAGCGTGTGTGTGTGCGAGTGAGAGGGAGAGTGTGTGTGAGAGAGGGAGTGAGTGTGTGTGAGAGAGGGAGTGTGTGTTTGAGAGAGAGGGAGTGAGTGTGTGTGAGAGGGGGAGTGTGCGTGTGTGAGAGAGACGGTGTGTGTGTGAGAGAGAGGAAGTGTGTGCGTGTGCGAGAGAGAGGTGGTGTGTCTGTGTGTGTGAGAGAGAAGGAGTGTGTGTGTGCGAGAGAGAGGGAGTGTGTGTGTGAGAGAGAGGGAGTGAGTGTTTTTGAGAGGGGGAGGGTGTGTCTGCCTGTGAGAGAGAGAGTGTGTGAGAGAGAATGACTGTGTGTGTGTGTGAGAGAGAGGGAGGGTGTGTGTGAGAGACAGGGAGCATGTGTGTGTGAGAGAGAGCGAGTGTGGGTGTGTGAGAGAGACGGTGTGTGTGTGTGAGAGAGTAGAAGTGTGTGTGTGTGTGAGAGAGAGGGAGTATGTCTGTGTATGTGAGAGGGAGTGTGTGTGTGCGAAAGAGAGGGAGTGTGTGTGTGAGAGAGGGAGTGTGTGTGTGTGAGAGATAGAGTGTGTGTGTGAGGGAGAAAGTGAGTATGTGTGTGCGAGAGAGATGGGCTGTGTTTGTGAGAGAAAGTGAGTGTGTGTGTGTGTGTGAGAGAGTGGGTGTATGTGTATTTGTGGGATACAGGGAGTGTGTGTGTGAGAGAGAGAGGTAGTGTGCGTGTGTGAGGGAGAACCAGTGTGTGTGTGCCAGAGAGATGGGGTGTGCGTGTGCGAGAGAGAGTGAGAGTTGTGTGTGCAAGAGAGTGTGAGTGTGTGTGTGTGTGAGAGAGGGAGTGTGTGTGTGAGAGAGAGTGGGTGTGTGTGTGTTAGTGGGAGAAAGGGAGTGTGTGTGTTTGAGAGAGAGAGGGAGTGTGCATTTGTGAGAGAGAGGGAGTGTGCGTGTGTGAGAGAGAGGGAGTGTGCGTGTGTGAGGGAGAGGCAGTGTGTGTGTGCCAGAGAGATGGGGTGTGTGTGTGCGAGAGAGAGTGAGTGTTGTGTGTGCGAGAGAGTGGGAGTGTGTGTGTGTGTGTGGGTGAGAGAGAGGGAGTGCGTGTGTGTGACAGTGGGTGTGTGTGTGTGTGTGAGAGAGAGTGAGTGTGTGTGTGAGAGAGGCAGCATGCATTTTTGTGAGAGAGAGAGTGTGTGTGTGTGAGAGAGAGCGAGTGTGTCTGTGTGTAACAGAAAGGGAGTGTGTGTGTGAGAGAGAGAGGGATTGTGTGTGTGAGAGAGGCAGCATGAAAGTATGTGAGAGAGAGGGAGCGTGTGTGTGTGAGAGAGGGTGTGTGTGTGTGTGTGAGAATGGTAGTGTGTGTGTGAGAGAGGGGGAGAGTGTGTGTGAGAGAGAGGCAGCATGTATGTTTGTGAGAGAGAGGGAGTGTGTGTGTGTGTGAGAGAGAGGGAGTGTGTGTGTGCTAGATAGAGTGTTTTTGTGTGTGTGTGAGAGAGAGGGGTTGTGTGTTTCTGTGTGTGAGAGAGAGGATGTATATGTATGTAAGAGAGAGAGGGAGTGTGTGTGTGCGAGATAGAGTGAGTTTGTGTGAGTTTGTGTGTGTGTGAGAGGGAGAGGGAGTGTGTGTGCTGGCGAGAGAGATGGACTGTGCGTGTGTGTGAGAGAGAGGGCGTGTGTGTGTGAGTGAGAGACAGCATGTATGTTTGTGAGAGAGAGGGGGTATGTGTGTGTGTGAGAGAGTGTGAGTGTGTGTGTGTGACAGAAAGGGAGTGTGTGTGTGTGCGAGAGAGGGATTGTGTGTGTGAGAGAGAGGCAGCATGAATGTATGTGAGAAATAGGGAGCGTGTGTGTGTGTGAGAGAGAGAGTGTGTGTGTGAGAGAGGGAGTGAGTGTGTGTGAAAGAGGGAGTGAGTGTGTGTGAGAGAGAAAGTATGTGTGTGCGAGAGAGATGGGCTGTGTGTGCGAGAGAAAGTGGGTGTGTGTGCGTGTGCGAGAGAGCGGATGTGTGTGCGTGACAGAATAGGAGTGTGTGTGTGTGAGAGAGAGGGATTGTGTGTGTGAGAGAGAGGCAGCATGAATGTATGTGAGATATAGGGAGCGTGTGTGTGTGAGAGAGAGGGCGAGTGTGTGTGTTAAGAGAGAGAGAGCGAGTGTGTGTGAGAGAGAGAGGGAATGTCTGTTTGTTTGTGCGAGAGAGAGGGAGTGTGGGTTTGAGAGAGAGAGGGAGTGTGTGTGTGGGAGACAGAGGGAGTGTTTGTGTGCGTGCGAGAGAGAGGAGTTGTGTGTTTCTGTGTGTGAGAGAGAGGAAGTATATGTATGTGAGAGAGAGGGGGAGTGTGTGCATGTGTGAGAGAGCGGGTATGTGTGCGTGACAGAAAGGGAGTGTGTGTGTGAGAAAGAGGGATTGTGTGTGAGAGAGAGAGGCAGCATGAATTTACGTGAGATATAGGGAGCGTGTGTGTGTGTGAGTGAGAGGGAGTGTGTGTGAGAGAGGGAGTGAGTGTGTGTGTGAGAGGGAGTGTGTGTGTGAGAGAGAAAGTGAGTATGTGTGTGTGAGAGAGAATGGCTGTGTGTGCGAGAGAAAGTGAGTGTGTGTGCGTGGGCTAGAGAGCGGGTGTGTGTGCGTGACAGAAATGGAGTGTGTGTGTGTGTGAGAGAGGGATTGTGTGTGTGAGAGAGAGGGAGTGTCTGTGTGTGTGAGAGAGAGGGAGTGTGTGTGTGTGAGAGAGCGGGAGTGTGTGTGTGAGAGAGATGAAGTGTTTAAGTGTGAGAGAGAGGGAGTGTGTGTGTGTGTGAGAGAGGCAGTGTGTGTGTGTTTGGGGCAGGAAGAGTGTGTGGGTGTGGGTGTGGGGTGGGGTGAGTGCGTGGGTGAGTGAGTGGGGCAGGGAGAGTTTGTGGATGTGGGAGTGGGGGTGTGAGTGTGTGGGTGTTGGAGTTCAGCAGGGAGAGTGAGTGGGAGTGGGAGTGGAGAGAGTGTGTGGGTGTGGGTGTGGGGTGGGGAGAGTTTGTGGGTGTAGGAGTGGGGGGGAGAGTGTGTGAGTTTGGGATGGGGGGTGTGAATGTGTGGGTGTGGGAGTGTAGAGAGTGTGTGGGTATGTGTGTGGGGTGAGGAGAGTGTGTGGGAGTGGGAGTGGGGCGGGGTGAGTGTGTGGGAGTGTGAGTGGGGCGGGGCGAGTGTGTGTGTGAGAGAGAGGGAGAGTGTATGTGTGTGTGAGTGAGGGAGTGGGAGTGGGAGAGGGGAGAGTGTGTCGGTGTGGAAGTGGCAGTGGGGAGAATGTGTGGGTGTGGGAGAGAGGCGGGGAGAATATGAAGGTGTGTTTTTGGGAGTGGGGTGGAGGAAGTGTGTGGGTGTGTGTGTGTTAGAGGAATTCTGTGTGTGTGAGAGAGAGTGAGTGTGTGTGTGAGAGAGAGGGAGTGTGTGTGTGCGAGAGAGAGAGGGAATGAGCGTTTGTGAGTGAGGGAGTGTGCGCGCATGAGAGAGGGGTAGTGTGTGGGTGAGAGAGAGGGAGTGTGTGTGTGTGCGAGAGAGAGGGTGTGCGTGTGTGTGAGAGAGAGAGAGGGAGTGTGTGTGTGTGAAAGAGAGGGAGTGTGCTTGTTTGAGAGAGAGAGTGTGTGTGTGTGCAAGAGAGCGGGAGTGTGTGTGTGTGTGAGAGAGAGGGACTGTGTGTGAGTGTGAGAGAGAGCGGGTGTGCGAGTGTGAGAGAAAGGGAGTGTGTGTGTGAAAGAAAGGGAGTGTGTGTTTGCAATTAGTTGGGCTGTGTTTGCAAGAGAGAGTGTGTGTGTGTGTGAGAGAGAGAGGGAGTGTGTGTGTCAGAGAGAGGGAGATTGCATGTTTGAGAGAGAGGGAGTGTGCATGTGTGAGACAGAGGGAGTGTGTGTGTGAGAGATAGAGGGATTGTGTGAGTGAGAGAGAGGGAGTTTGCATGTTTGAGAGAGAGGGAGTGTGCAAGTGTGAGAGAGAGGGAGTGTGTGTGAGAGATAGAGGGAGTGTGTGTGTGAGAGAGAGGGAGTTTGCATGTTTGAGAGAGATGGAGTGTGCGTGTGTGAGAGAGAGGGAGTGTGTGTGTGTGAGAGAGGGAATGAGTGTGTGTGTGAGTGGGAGGGAGTGTGTGGGTGTGAGAGAGAGGGAGTGTGTGTGTGTGAGAGGGAGGCAATATGTATGTGTGTGAGAGAGGGGGAGTGTGTGTTTGTGTGAGAGAGTTAGTGTGAGTGGGAGGGAGTGTGTGGGTGTGAGAGACAGGGAGAGTGTGTGTGAGAGACAGGGAGTGCGTGTGTGAGAGAGCGGGATTGTGTGTTTGTGTGTGTGAGGGAGAGAGAGAGAATGTGTGTGTGCAAGAGAGAGGGAGTGTGTGTGTGAGAGAGATGGGGAGTGTGTGTGTGCGAGAGAGGGGGTGTTTGTGTGTGTGTGAGAGAAGCAGCACGTGAGTGTGAGATATAGTGATTGTGTGTGTGTGAGAGAGAGAGGTAGTGTGTTTGCGTGAGAGAGTGGTAGTGTGTGTGTGTGAGAGAAGAGATACTGTGTGTGGTGAGAGAGAGGGAGTGTCTGTGTGTGTGAGAGAGAGGGAGTGTGTTTGTTAAGAGAGAGGGAGTGTGTGTGTGTGAGAGAGAGAAGCAGCATGTGAGTGTGAGAGAGAGTGATTGTGTGTGTGTGAGAGAGAGGTAATATGTGTGTGTGTGAGAGAGAGGTACTGAGTGTCTGTGAGAGAGAGGGAGTGTGTGTGTGTGTGAGAGAGAGGGAGTGTGTGTGTGAGAGAGATGAAGTGTTTATGTGTGAGAGAGAGGGAGTGTGTGTGTGTGTGTGTGAGAGAGGCAGTGTGTGTGTGTTTGGGGCAGGAAGAGTGTGTGGGTGTGGGTGTGGGGTGGGGTGAGTGCGTGGGTGAGTGAGTGGGGCAGGGAGAGTGTGTGGATGTGGGAGTGGGGGTGTGAGTGTGTGGGTGTTGGAGTTCAGCAGGGAGAGTGAGTGGGAGTGGGAGTGGAGAGAGTGTGTGGGTGTGGGTGTGGGGCGGGTTGAGTTTGTGGGTGTAGGAGTGGGGGGGAGAGTATGTGAGTTTGGGAGTGGGGGGTGTGAATGTGTGGGTGTGGGAGTGTAGACAGTGTGTGGTTATGGGTGTAGGGTGAGGAGAGTGTGTGGGAGTGGGAGTGGGGCGGTGAGAATGTGTAGGAGTGTGACTGGGGCTGGGAGAGTGTTTGTGTGAGAGAGAGGGGGAGTGTGTATGTGTGTGGGTGAGACAGAGGGCATGGGAGAGGGGAGAGTGTGTGGGTGTGGAAGTGGGAGTGGGGAGTATGTGTGGGTGTGGGAGAGAGGCGGCGAGAATGTGAAGTTGTGTGTGTGGGAGTGGGGTGGAGGGAGTGTGTGGGTGTGTGTGTGTGTGATAGAGCAATTGTGTGTGTGTGAGAGAGAGTGAGTGTGTGTCTGTGAGAGAGAGGGAGTGTGTGTGTGTGTGTGAGAGAGGGAGTGTGTGTGTGTTTGGGGTGGGAAGAGTGTGTGGGTGTGGGTGTGGGGTGGGGAGAGTGCGTGGGTGAGTGAGTGGGGCGGGGAGAGGGTGTGGATGTGGGAGTGGGTGTGTGAGTGTGTTGGTGTTGGAGTTCAGCAGGGAGAGTGAGTGGGAGTGGGAGTGGAGAGAGTGTGTTGGTGTGGGTATGGGGTGGGGAGAGTTTGTGGGTGTAGGAGTGGGGGGTCTAGTGTGTGAGTTTGGGATGGGGGGTGTGAATGTGTGGGTGTGGGAGTGTAGAGAGTGTGCGGGTATGGGTGTGGGGTGAGGAGAGTGTGTGGGAGTGGGAGTGGGGCGGGGTGAGTGTGTGGGAGTGTGAGTGGGGCTGGGAGAGTGTGTGTGTGAGAGAGAGGGAGAGTGTATGTGTGTGTGAGTGAGGGAGTGGGAGTGGGAGAGGGGAGAGTGTGTCGGTGTGGAAGTGGGAGTAGGGAGAGTGTGTGGGTGTGGGAGAGAGGCGGGGAGAATATGAAGGTGTGTTTGTGGGAGTGGGGTGGAGGAAGTGTGTGGGTGTGTGTGTGTGTGACAGAGGAATTTTGTGTGTGTGAGAGAGAGTGAGTGTGTGTGTGAGAGAGAGGGAGTGTGTGTGTGCGAGAGAGGGAGTGGGTGTGTGTGTGTGTGAGAGAGAAGGAGTGTGTGTGTGAGAGAGAGGGAGTGTGTGTTTGTGAGAGACGGAGTGTGTGTTTGGGTGTGTGTGTGAGGGAGAGGGAGTGTGTGTGCATGTGAGAGAGAGAGGGAATGAGCGTTTGTGAGTGAGGGAGTGTGCGCGTATGAGAGAGGGGGAGTGTGTGGGTGAGAGAGAGGGAGTGTGTGTGTGTGCGAGAGAGAGGGTGTGTGTGTGTGTGAGAGAGAGAGAGGGAGTGTGTGTGTGTGAAAGAGAGGGAGTGTGCTTGTGTGAGAGAGAGAGTGTGCGTGTGTGCAAGAGAGAGGGAGTGTGTGTGTGTGTGAGAGAGAGGGACTGTGTGTGAGTGTGAGAGAGAGCGGGTGTGCGAGTGTGAGAGAAAGGGAGTGTGTGTGTGAAAGAAAGGGAGTGTGTGTTTGCAATTAGTTGGGCTGTGTGTGCAAGAGAGAGTGTGTGTGTGTGAGAGAGAGAGAGGGAGTGTGTGTGTCAGAGAGAGGGAGATTGCATGTTTGAGAGAGAGGGAGTGTGCATGTGTGAGACAGAGGGAGTGTGTGTGTGAGAGATAGAGGGATTGTGTGTGTGAGAGAGAGGGAGTTTGCATGTTTGAGAGAGAGGGAGTGTGCGTGTGTGAGAGAGAGGGAGTGTGTGCGAGAGACATGGGCTGTGTGTCTGCGAGAGAGAGTGAGTGTGTGTGTGTGTGCGAGAGGGAAAGAGTGTGTGTGTGAGAGGGAGGGAGTTTGTGTGTGAGAGGGAGTCTGTGTGTGTGAGACAGAGAGGGAGTGTGTGTGCGAGAGAGAGTGAGTGTTGTGTGTGTGAGTGAGAGGGAGTGTGTGTGTGTGCGAGAAAGATTGAGTGTCTGTGTGTGTGAGAGAGAGGAAGTGTGTGTGTGGGAGAGAAGGAGTGTGTGTGCGCAAGAGAGTGGGGGTGTGTGCGTGTGAGATAGAGGGAGTGTGTGTGTGAGAGAGAGGGAGTGTGTGTGTGTGAGTGGGAGGGAGTGTGTGGGTGTGAGAGAGAGGGAGTGTGTGTGTGTGAGAGGGAGGCAATATGTATGTGTGTGAGAGAGGGGGAGTGTGTGTTTGTGTGAGAGAGTTAGTGTGTGTGTGAGAGACAGGGAGAGTGTGTGTGAGAGAGAGGGAGTGCGTGTGTGAGAGAGAGGGACTGAGTTTGTTGAGAGAGAGAGTGACTGTATGTGTGAGAGAGAGAGGGAGTGTCTGTTTGTGTGTGTGAGAGACAGAGGGAGTGTGTGTGTGAGAGAGAGGGAGTTTGCATGTTTGAGAGAGAGGGTGTGTGCGTGTGTGCTTGTGTTAGAGAGAGGGAGTGTGTGTGTGAGAGAGAGCGGGATTATGCGTGTGTGAGAGAGAGTAAGTGTGTGTGTGTGTGCGAGAGGGAATGAGTGTGTGTGAGAGGGAGGGATTGTGTGTGTGTGTGTGTGTGAGAAGGAGTCTGTGTGTGTGAGACAGAGAGGGAGTGTGTGTGCGAGAGAGAGTGAGTGTTGTGTGTGTGAGTGAGAGGGAGTGTGTGTGTGTGCGAGAAAGATTGAGTGTCTGTGTGTGTGAGAGAGAGGAAGTGTGTGTGTTGGCGAGAAGGAGTGAGTGTGTGCGAGAGAATGGGAGTGTGTGCTTGTGAGATAGAGGGAGTGTGTGTGTGAGAGAGAGGGAGTGTGTGTGTGTGAATGGGAGGGAGTGTGTGGGTGTGAGAGAGAGGGTGTGTGTGTGTGTGAGAGGGAGGCAATATGTATGTGTGTGAGAGACAGGGAGAGTGTGTGTGAGAGAGAGGGAGTGCGTGTGTGAGAGAGAGGGACTGAGTTTGTTAAAAGAGAGAGAGTGACTGTATGTGTGAGAGAGAGATGGAGTGTCTGTTTGTGTGTGTGAGAGAGAAGGAGTGTGTCTGTGGGAGAGAGGGAGTGTGTGTGTGTGTGTGTGTGTAAGAGAGAGGGATTGTGTGTTTGTGTGTGCAAGATAGAGGGAGTGTGTGTGCGAGACAGAGGGAGTGTGTGTGTGAGAGAGATGGGGAGTGTGTGTGTGCGAGAGATGGGGAGTTTGTGTGTGTGTGAGAGAGAAGTAGCATGTGAGTGTGAGAGATAGTGATTGTGTGTGTGTGAGAGAGAGGGAGTGTGTTTGTTAAGAGAGAGGGAGTGTGTGTGTGTGTGAGAGAGAGAGGTACTGTGTGTGTGAGAGAGAGGGAGTGTCTGTGTGTGAGAGAGAGGGAGTGTGTTTGTTAAGAGAGAGGGAGTGTGTGTGTGTGAGAGAGAGAAGCAGCATGTGAGTGTGAGAGAGAGTGATTGTGTGTGTGTGAGAGAGAGATAATATGTTTGTGTGAGAGGGAGGGATTCTGTGTGTGTGTGAGAAGGAGTCTGAGTGTTTGAGACAGAGAGGGAGTGTATGTGAGAGAGAGAGTGAGTGTTGTGTGTGCGAGTGAGAGGGAGTGTGTGTGTGTGCGAGAAAGATTGAGTGCCTGTGTGTGTGAGAGAGAGGAAGTGCGTGTGTGGGAGTGAAGGAGTGAGTGTGTGCGAGAGAGTGGGAGTGTGTGCGTGTGAGATAGAGGGAGTTTGTGTGTGAGAGAGAGGGAGTGTGTGTGTGTGAGTGGGAGGGAGTGTGTGGGTGTGAGAGAGAGGGAGTGTGTGTGTGTGAGAGGGAGGCAATATGTATGTGTGTGAGAGAGTGGGAGTGTGGGTTTGTGTGAGAGAGTTAGTGTGTGTGTGAGAGATAGGGAGTGTGTGTGTGAGATTGAGAGGGAGTGTGTGTGTGTGAGAGAGGGAGTGTATGTGTGTGAGAGAGAGGGAGTGTGGGTGTTTGTGTGAGAGAGAGTGAGTGTGTGTGTGCAAGAGAGAGGGAGTGTGTGTGTGTCAGAGAGAGCGAGTGTGAAAGTGTGTGAAAGAGAGGGAGTGTTTATATGTGTGAGATTGAGGGAATGTGTGTGTGAGAGAGAGCGAGTGTGTGGGTGAGGGAGAGGGAGTGTGTGTGTGTGTGTGAGAGAGGGATGGTGTGTGTGAGAGAGAGGGAGTGTGTGTGCATCTGAGAGCGAGAGGGAATATGCGTGTGTGACAGAGCGAGTGTGCGTGTGTGAGAGAGAGGGAGTGTGTGGGTGAGAGATAGGGAGTGTGTGTGTGTGCGAGAGAGAGGGAGTGTGTGTGTGTGTGATAGAGAGAGGGAGTGTGTGTGTGAAAGAGAGGGAGTGTGCTTGTGTGAGAGAGAGAGTGTCCATGTGTGCAAGAGAGAGGGAGTGTGTGTGTGTGAGAGAGGGAGTGGGTGTGTGTGTGTGTGAGGGAGGGGGAGTGTGTGTTTGTGCGAGAGAGAGGGAGTGTGTGTGTGTGTTAGAGAGAGAGGGAGAGTGTGTGTGTGAAAGAGAGGGAGTGTGCTTGTGTGAGCGAGAGAGTGTGCGTGTGTGCAAGAGAGAGGGAGTGTGTGTGTGTGTGAGAGAGAGGGAGTGTGTGTGCGTGTGAGAGAGAGCCAGTGTGCAAGTGTGAGAGAGAGGGAGTGTCTGTGTGTGAGAGAGAGGGAGTGTGTTTGTTAAGAGAGAGGGAGTGTGTGTGTGTGAGAGAGAGAAGCAGCATGTGAGTGTGAGAGAGAGTGATTGTGTGTGTGTGAGAGAGAGATAATATGTTTGTGTGAGAGGGAGGGATTCTGTGTGTGTGTGAGAAGGAATCTGAGTGTTTGAGACAGAGAGGGAGTGTGTGTGAGAGAGAGAGTGAGTGTTGTGTGTGCGAGTGAGAGGGAGTGTGTGTGTGTGCGAGAAAGATTGAGTGCCTGTGTGTGTGAGAGAGAGGAAGTGCATGTGTGGGAGTGAAGGAGTGAGTGTGTGCGAGAGAGTGGGAGTGTGTGCGTGTGAGATAGAGGGAGTTTGTGTGTGAGAGAGAGGGAGTGTGTGTGTGTGAGTGGGAGGGAGTGTGTGGGTGTGAGAGAGAGGGAGTGTGTGTGTGTGAGAGGGAGGCAATATGTATGTGTGTGAGAGAGTGGGAGTGTGGGTTTGTGTGAGAGAGTTAGTGTGTGTGTGAGAGATAGGGAGTGTGTGTGTGAGATTGAGAGGGAGTGTGTGTGTGTGAGAGAGGGAGTGTATGTGTGTGAGAGAGAGGGAGTGTGGGTGTTTGTGTGAGAGAGAGTGAGTGTGTGTGTGCAAGAGAGAGGGAGTGTGTGTGTGTCAGAGAGAGCGAGTGTGAAAGTGTGTGAAAGAGAGGGAGTGTTTATATGTGTGAGATTGAGGGAATGTGTGTGTGAGAGAGAGCGAGTGTGTGGGTGAGGGAGAGGGAGTGTGTGTGTGTGTGAGAGAGGGATGGTGTGTGTGAGAGAGAGGGAGTGTGTGTGCATCTGAGAGCGAGAGGGAATATGCGTGTGTGACAGAGCGAGTGTGCGTGTGTGAGAGAGAGGGAGTGTGTGGGTGAGAGATAGGGAGTGTGTGTGTGTGCGAGAGAGAGGGAGTGTGTGTGTGTGTGATAGAGAGAGGGAGTGTGTGTGTGAAAGAGAGGGAGTGTGCTTGTGTGAGAGAGAGAGTGTCCATGTGTGCAAGAGAGAGGGAGTGTGTGTGTGTGAGAGAGGGAGTGGGTGTGTGTGTGTGTGAGGGAGGGGGAGTGTGTGTTTGTGCGAGAGAGAGGGAGTGTGTGTGTGTGTTAGAGAGAGAGGGAGAGTGTGTGTGTGAAAGAGAGGGAGTGTGCTTGTGTGAGCGAGAGAGTGTGCGTGTGTGCAAGAGAGAGGGAGTGTGTGTGTGTGTGAGAGAGAGGGAGTGTGTGTGCGTGTGAGAGAGAGCCAGTGTGCAAGTGTGAGAGAAAGGGAGTGTGTGTGTGAGAGAAAGGGAGTGGGTGTTTGGAATTAGTTGGGCTGTGTGTGCAAGAGAGAGTGTGTGTGTGTGCGAGAGAGAGGGAGTGTGTGTGAGAGAGAGAGGGAGTGTGTGTGTCAGAGAGAGTGAGTTTGCATGTTTGAGAGAGAGGGAGTGTGCGTGTGTGAGAGAGAGGGAGTGTGTGTGTGAGAGAGAGAGGTATTATGCGTGTGTGAGAGAGAGGGAGTGTGCGTGTGTGAGATAGAGGGAGTGTGTGTACGAGAGACATGGGCTGTGTGTGTGCGAGAGAGAGTGAGTGTGTGTGTGTGTGCGAGAGGGAATGAGTGTGTGTGTGAGAGGGAGGGAGTGTGTGTGTATGTGAGAGGGAGTCTGTGTGTGTGAGACAGAGAGGGAGTGTGTGTGTGAGAGAGAGGGAGTGTGTGTGTGTGAGTGGGAGGGAGTGTGT
This sequence comes from Carcharodon carcharias, assembly GCF_017639515.1. NCBI lineage: Eukaryota > Metazoa > Chordata > Chondrichthyes > Lamniformes > Lamnidae > Carcharodon > Carcharodon carcharias. The sequence goes on along the minus strand of NC_054487.1, from coordinate 47,570,385 downwards.
GGGTGTGAGAGAGAGGGAGTGTGTGTGTGTGAGAGGGAGGCATATGTATGTGTGTGAGAGAGGGGGAGTGTGTGTTTGTGTGAGAGAGTTAGTGTGAGTGGGAGGGAGAGTGTGGGTGTGAGAGACAGGGAGTGTGTGTGAGAGAGAGGGAGTGCGTGTGTGAGAGAGAGGGATTGTGTGTTTGTGTGTGTGAGGGAGAGAGAGAGAATGTGTGTGTGCAAGAGAGAGGGAGTGTGTGTGCGAGACAGAGGGAGTGTGTGTGTGAGAGAGATGGGGAGTGTGTGTGTGCGAGAGAGGGGGTGTTTGTGTGTGTGTGAGAGAGAAGCAGCACGTGAGTGTGAGATATAGTGATTGTGTGTGTGTGAGAGAGAGAGGTAGTGTGTTTGCGTGAGAGAGTGGTAGTGTGTGTGTGTGAGAGAGAGATACTGTGTGTGTGAGAGAGAGGGAGTGTCTGTGTGTGTGAGAGAGAGGGAGTGTGTTTGTTAAGAGAGAGGGAGTGTGTGTGTGTGAGAGAGAGAAGCAGCATGTGAGTGTGAGAGAGAGTGATTGTGTGTGTGTGAGAGAGAGGTAATATGTGTGTGTGTGAGAGAGAGGTACTGTGTGTGTGTGAGAGAGAGGGAGTGTGTGTGTGTGAGAGAGAGGGAGTGTGTGTGTGAGAGAGATGAAGTGTTTATGTGTGAGAGAGGGAGTGTGTGTGTGTGTGTGAGAGAGAGGCAGTGTGTGTGTGTTTGGGGCAGGAAGAGTGTGTGGGTGTGGGTGTGGGGTGGGATGAGTGCTTGGATGATTGAGTGGGGCAGGGAGAGTGTGTGGACGTGGGAGTGGGGGTGTGAGTGTGTGGGTGTTGGAGTTCAGCAGGGAGAGTGAGTGGGAGTGGGAGTGGAGAGAGTGTGTGGGTGTGGGTGTGGGGCGGGTTGAGTTTGTGGGTGTAGGAGTGGGGGGGAGAGTATGTGAGTTTGGGAGTGGGGGGTGTGAATGTGTGGGTGTGGGAGTGTAGACAGTGTGTGGTTATGGGTGTGGGGTGAGGAGAGTGTGTGGGAGTGGGAGTGGGGCGGTGAGAATGTGTAGGAGTGTGACTGGGGCTGGGAGAGTGTTTGTGTGAGATAGAGGGGGAGTGTGTATGTGTGTGGGTGAGAGAGAGGGCGTGGGAGAGGGGAGAGTGTGTGGGTGTGGAAGTGGGAGTTGGGAGAATGTGTGGGTGTGGGAGAAAGGCGGCGAGAATGTGAAGTTGTGTGTGTGGGAGTGGGGTGGAGGGAGTGTGTGGGTGTGTGTGTGTGTGATAGAGGAATTGTGTGTGTGTGAGAGAGAGTGAGTGTGTGTCTGTGAGAGAGAGGGAGTGTGTGTGTGTGTGTGTGTGAGAGAGGGAGTGTGTGTGTGTTTGGGGTGGGAAGAGTGTGTGGGTGTGGGTGTGGGGTGGGGAGAGTGCGTGGGTGAGTGAGTGGGGCGGGGAGAGGGTGTGGATGTGGGATTGGGGGTGTGAGTGTGTTGGTGTTGGAGTTCAGCAGGGAGAGTGAGTGGGAGTGGGAGTGGAGAGAGTGTGTGGGTGTGGGTGTGGGGTGGGGAGAGTTTGTGGGTGTAGGAGTGGGGGGGAGAGTGTGTGAGTTTGGGATGGGGGTGTGAATGTGTGGGTGTGGGAGTGTAGAGAGTGTGCGGGTATGGGTGTGGGGTGAGGAGAGTGTGTGGGAGTGGGAGTGGGGCGGGGTGAGTGTGTGGGAGTGTGAGTGGGGCGGGGCGAGTGTGTGTGTGAGAGAGAGGGACTGTGTGTGAGTGTGAGAGAGAGCGTGTGTGTGAGTGTGAGAGAAAGGGAGTGTGTGTGTGAAAGAAAGGGAGTGTGTGTTTGCAATTAGTTGGGCTGTGTGTGCAAGAGAGAGTGTGTGTGTGAGAGAGAGAGAGGGATTGTGTGTGTCAGAGAGAGGGAGATTGCATGTTTGAGAGAGAGGGAGTGTGCATGTGTGAGACAGAGGGAGTGTGTGTGTGAGAGATAGAGGGATTGTGTGTGTGAGAGAGAGGGAGTTTGCATGTTTGAGAGAGAGGGAGTGTGCATGTGTGAGAGAGAGGGAGTGTGTGTGTGAGAGATAGAGGGAGTGTGTGTGTGAGAGAGAGGGAGTGTGTGTGCGAGAGACATGGGCTGTGTGTCTGCGAGAGAGAGTGAGTGTGTGTGTGTGTGCGAGAGGGAAAGAGTGTGTGTGTGAGAGGGAGGGAGTTTGTGTGTGAGAGGGAGTCTGTGTGTGTGAGACAGAGAGGGAGTGTGTGTGTGAGAGAGAGTGAGTGTTGTGTGTGTGAGTGAGAGGGAGTGTGTGTGTGTGCGAGAAAGATTGAGTGTCTGTGTGTGTGAGATAGAGGAAGTGTGTGTGTTGGAGAGAAGGACTGTGTGTGCGCGAGAGAGTGGGAGTGTGTGCGTGTGAGATAGAGGGAGTGTGTGTGTGAGAGAGAGGGAGTGTGTGTGTGTGAGTGGGAGGGAGTGTGTGGGTGTGAGAGAGAGGGAGTGTGTGTGCGTGAGAGGTAGGCAATATGTATGTGTGTGAGAGAGGGGGAGTGTGTGTTTGTGTGAGAGAGTTAGTGTGTGTGTGAGAGACAGGGAGAGTGTGTGTGAGAGAGAGGGAGTGCGTGTGTGAGAGAGAGAGGGAGTGTCTGTTTGTGTGTGAGAGAGAGAGAGGGAGTGTGTGTGTGAGAGAGAGGGAGTTTGCATGTTTGAGAGAGAGGGTGTGCGCGTGTGTGCTTGTGTTAGAGAGAGGGAGTGTGTGTGTGAAAGAGAGCGGGATTATGCGTGTGTGAGAGAGAGTAAGTGTGTGTGTGTGTGTGCGAGAGGGAATGAGTGTGTGTGAGAGGGAGGGATTGTGTGTGTGTGTGTGAGAAGGAGTCTGTGTGTGTGAGACAGAGAGGGAGTGTGTGTGCGAGAGAGAGTGAGTGTTGTGTGTGTGAGTGAGAGGGAGTGTGTGTGTGTGCGAGAAAGATTGAGTGTCTGTGTGTGTGAGAGAGAGGAAGTGTGTGTGTTGGAGAGAAGGACTGTGTGTGCGCGAGAGAGTGGGAGTGTGTGCGTGTGAGATAGAGGGAGTGTGCGTTTGAGAGAAAGGTAGTGTGTGTGTGTGTGCGAGAGAGAGGGAGTGTGTGTGTGTGTGTGAGAGAGGGAGAGAGTGTGTGTGCGGGAGGGAGTGAGTGTTGTGTGTGTGAGAGAGAGGAAGTGTGTGTGTGGGAGAGAGGGAGTGTGTGTGTGCGAGACAGAGGGAGTGTGTGCGTGTGAGATAGAGTGAGTGTGTGTGTGTGTGAGAGAGAGGGAGTGTGTGTGTGAAAGAGAGTGAGCGTGTGTTTGTGAGAGAGAGGCAGCATGTATGTGTGTGAGAGAGAGGGAGCATGTGTGTGTGTGAGAGAGGGCGAATGTGTGTTTGTGAGAGAGAGGTAGTGTGTGTGTGAGAGACAGGGATAGTGTCTGTGAGAGAGAGGGAGAGTGTGTGAGAGAGAGGGAGTGTGTTTGTTAAGAGAGAGAGAAGGACTGTGTGTGTGAGAGTGAGCGTGTGTGTCTGTTTGTGTGTGTGAGAGAGAGGGAGAGTGTGTGTGGGTGGGATAGGGTGTGTTTGTGTGAGATAGAGGGAATGTGTGTGTGCGAGAGAGAGGGAGTGTGTGTGTGAGAGAGAGATGGAGTGTGTGTGTGTGCGAGAGAGAGGGAGTGTGTGTGTGTGTGCGAGAGGGAGGGAGTGTGTGTGTGTGTGAGAGGGAGGGAGTGTGTGTGTGTGTGTGTGAGAGAGAGGGAGTGTGTGTGTGTGTGAAGAGAAGGAGAGAGTGTGTGTGCGAGAGGGAGTGAGTGTTGTGTGTGAGAGAGAGAGGAAGTGTGTGTGTGGGAGAGGGGGAGTGTGTGTGTGCGAGACAGAGGGAGTGTGTGCATGTGAGATAGAGTGAGTGTGTGTGTGTGCGATAGAGAGGGAGTGTGTGTGTGAAAGAGAGTGAGCGTGTGTTTGTGAGAGAGAGGCAGCATGTATGTGTGTGAGAGAGAGGGAGCATGTGTGTGTGTGAGAGAGGGCGAGTGTGTGTTTGTGAGAGAGAGGTAGTGTGTGTGTGAGAGACAGGGATAGTGTCTGTGAGAGAGAGGGAGTGTGTTTGTTAAGAGAGAGGGAGTGTGTGTGTGTGAGAGAGAGAAGCTGCATGTGAGTGTGAGAGAGTGTGATTGCGTGTGTGTGAGAGAGAGGTAATATGTGTGTGTGTGAGAGAGAGGTACTGTGTGTGTGTGAGAGAGAGGGAGTGTGTGTGTGTGAGAGAGAGGGAGTGTGTGTGTGAGAGAGATGAAGTGTTTATGTGTGAGAGAGGGAGTGTGTGTGTGTGTGTGAGAGAGAGGCAGTGTGTGTGTGTTTGGGGCAGGAAGAGTGTGTGGGTGTGGGTGTGGGGTGGGATGAGTGCGTGGGTGATTGAGTGGGGCAGGGAGAGTGTGTGGACGTGGGAGTGGGGGTGTGAGTGTGTGGGTGTTGGAGTTCAGCAGGGAGAGTGAGTGGGAGTGGGAGTGGAGAGAGTGTGTGGGTGTGGGTGTGGGGCGGGTTGAGTTTGTGGGTGTAGGAGTGGGGGGGAGAGTATGTGAGTTTGGGAGTGGGGGGTGTGAATGTGTGGGTGTGGGAGTGTAGACAGTGTGTGGTTATGGGTGTAGGGTGAGGAGAGTGTGTGGGAGTGGGAGTGGGGCGGTGAGAATGTGTAGGAGTGTGACTGGGGCTGGGAGAGTGTTTGTGTGAGAGAGAGGGGGAGTGTGTATGTGTGTGGGTGAGAGAGAGGGCGTGGGAGAGGGGAGAGTGTGTGGGTGTGGAAGTGGGAGTTGGGAGAATGTGTGGGTGTGGGAGAGAGGCGGCGAGAATGTGAAGTTGTGTGTGTGGGAGTGGGGTGGAGGGAGTGTGTGGGTGTGTGTGTGTGTGATAGAGGAATTGTGTGTGTGTGAGAGAGAGTGAGTGTGTGTCTGTGAGAGAGATGGAGTGTGTGTGTGCGTGAGAGAGGGAGTGTGTGTGTGTTTGGGGTGGGAAGAGTGTGTGGGTATGGGTGTGGGGTGCGGAGAGTGCGTGGGTGAGTGAGTGGGGCGGGGAGAGGGTGTGGATGTGGGAGTGGGGGTGTGAGTGTGTTGGTGTTGGAGTTCAGCAGGGAGAGTGAGTGGGAGTGGGAGTGGAGAGAGTGTGTGGGTGTGGGTGTGGGGTGGGGAGAGTTTGTGGGTGTAGGAGTGGGGGGGAGAGTGTGTGAGTTTGGGATGGGGGGTGTGAATGTGTGGGTGTGGGAGTGTAGAGAGTGTGTGGGTATGGGTGTGGGGTGAGGAGAGTGTGTGGGAGTGGGAGTGGGGCGGGGTGAGTGTGTGGGAGTGTGAGTGGGGCGGGGAGAGTGTGTGTGTGAGAGAGAGGGAGAGTGTATGTGTGTGTGAGTGAGGTAGTGGGAGTGGGAGAGGGGAGAGTGTGTCGGTGTGGAAGTGGCAGTGGGGCGAGTGTGTGGGTGTGGGAGAGAGGCGGGGAGAATATGAAGGTGTGTTTGTGGGAGTGGGGTGGAGGAAGTGTGTGGGTGTGTGTGTGTGTGATAGAGGAATTTTGTGTGTGTGAGAGAGAGTGAGTGTGTGTGTGAGAGAGAGGGAGTGTGTGTGTGCGAGAGAGGGAGTGGGTGTGTGTGTGTGTGAGGGAGAGGGAGTTTGTGTGTGTGAGAGAGAGAGGGAGTGTGTGTGTGTGAGAGAGAGGGAGTGTGTGTTTGTGAGAGATGGAGTGTGTGTTTGTGTGTGTGTGTGAGGGAGATGGAGTGTGTGTGCATGTGAGAGAGAGAGGGAATGAGCGTTTGTGAGTGAGGGAGTGTGCGCGCATGAGAGAGGGGGAGTGTGTGGGTGAGTGAGAGGGAGTGTGTGTGTGTGAAAGAGAGGGAGTGTGCTTGTGTGAGAGAGAGAGTGTGCGTGTGTGCAAGAGAGAGGGAGTGTGTGTGTGTGTGAGAGAGAGGGACTGTGTGTGAGTGTGAGAGAGAGCGTGTGTGTGAGTGTGAGAGAAAGGGAGTGTGTGTGTGAAAGAAAGGGAGTGTGTGTTTGCAATTAGTTGGGCTGTGTGTGCAAGAGAGAGTGTGTGTGTGAGAGAGAGAGAGGGATTGTGTGTGTCAGAGAGAGGGAGATTGCATGTTTGAGAGAGAGGGAGTGTGCATGTGTGAGACAGAGGGAGTGTGTGTGTGAGAGATAGGGGGATTGTGTGTGTGAGAGAGAGGGAGTTTGCATGTTTGAGAGAGAGGGAGTGTGCATGTGTGAGAGAGAGGGAGTGTGTGTGTGAGAGATAGAGGGAGTGTGTGTGTGAGAGAGAGGGAGTTTGCACGTTTGAGAGAGAAGGAGTGTGCATGTGTGAGAGAGAGGGAGTGTGTGTGCGAGAGACATGGGCTGTGTGTCTGCGAGAGAGAGTGAGTGTGTGTGTGTGTGCGAGAGGGAAAGAGTGTGTGTGTGAGAGGGAGGGAGTTTGTGTGTGAGAGGGAGTCTGTGTGTGTGAGACAGAGAGGGAGTGTGTGTGTGAGGGAGAGTGAGTGTTGTGTGTGTGAGTGAGAGGGAGTGTGTGTGTGTGCGAAAAAGATTGAGTGTCTGTGTGTGTGAAATAGAGGAAGTGTGTGTGTTGGAGAGAAGGACTGTGTGTGCGCGAGAGAGTGGGAGTGTGTGCGTGTGAGATAGAGGGAGTGTGTGTGTGAGAGAGAGGGAGTGTGTGTGTGTGAGTGGGAGGGAGTGTGTGGGTGTGAGAGAGAGGGAGTGTGTGTGCGTGAGAGGTAGGCAATATGTATGTGTGTGAGAGAGGGGGAGTGTGTGTTTGTGTGAGAGAGTTAGTGTGTGTGTGAGAGACAGGGAGAGTGTGTGTGAGAGAGAGGGAGTGCATGTGTGAGAGAGAGAGGGAGTGTCTGTTTGTGTGTGTGAGAGAGAGAGAGGGAGTGTGTGTGTGAGAGAGAGGGAGTTTGCATGTTTGAGAGAGAGGGTGTGCGCAAGTGTGCTTGTGTTAGAGAGAGGGAGTGTGTGTGTGAGAGAGAGCGGGATTATGCGTGTGTGAGAGAGAGTAAGTGTGTGTGTGTGTGTGCGAGAGGGAATGAGTGTGTGTGAGAGGGAGGGATTGTGTGTGTGTGTGTGAGAAGGAGTCTGTGTGTGTGAGACAGAGAGGGAGTGTGTGTGCGAGAGAGAGTGAGTGTTGTGTGTGTGAGTGAGAGGGAGTGTGTGTGTGTGCGAGAAAGATTGTGTGTCTGTGTGTGTGAGAGAGAGGAAGTGTGTGTGTTGGAGAGAAGGACTGTGTGAGCGCGAGAGAGTGGGAGTGTGTGCGTGTGAGATAGAGGCAGTGTGCGTTTGAGAGAGAGGTAGTGTGTGTGTGTGTGCGAGAGAGAGGGAGTGTGTGTGTGTGTGAGAGAGGGAGAGAGTGTGTGTGTGGGAGGGAGTGAGTGTTGTGTGTGTGAGAGAGAGGAAGTGTGTGTGTGGGAGAGAGGGAGTGTGTGTGTGCGAGACAGAGGGAGTGTGTGCGTGTGAGATAGAGTGAGTGTGTGTGTGTGTGAGAGAGAGGGAGTGTGTGTGTGAAAGAGAGTGAGCGTGTGTTTGTGAGAGAGAGGCAGCATGTATGTGTGTGAGAGAGAGGGAGCATGTGTGTGTGTGAGAGAGGGCGAGTGTGTGTTTGTGAGAGAGAGGTAGTGTGTGTGTGAGAGACAGGGATAGTGTCTGTGAGAGAGAGGGAGAGTGTGTGAGAGAGAGGGAGTGTGTTTGTTAAGAGAGAGAGAAGGACTGTGTGTGTGAGAGTGAGAGGGTGTGTCTGTTTGTGTGTGTGAGAGAGAGGGAGAGTGTGTGTGGGTGGGATAGGGTGTGTTTGTGTGAGATAGAGGGAATGTGTGTGTGCGAGAGAGAGGGAGTGTGTGTGTGAGAGAGAGATGGAGTGTGTGTGTGTGCGAGAGAGAGGGAGTGTGTGTGTGTGTGCGAGAGGGAGGGAGTGTGTGTGTGTGAGAGGGAGGGAGTGTGTGTGTGTGTGTGCGAGAGAGAGGGAGTGTGTGTGTGTGTGAGAGAAGGAGAGAGTGTGTGTGCGAGAGGGAGTGAGTGTTGTGTGTGAGAGAGAGAGGAAGTGTGTGTGTGGGAGAGGGGGAGTGTGTGTGTGCGAGACAGAGGGAGTGTGTGCATGTGAGATAGAGTGAGTGTGTGTGTGTGCGATAGAGAGGGAGTGTGTGTGTGAAAGAGAGTGAGCGTGTGTTTGTGAGAGAGAGGCAGCATGTATGTGTGTGAGAGAGAGGGAGAGTGTGTGTGGGTGGGATAGGGTGTGTTTGTGTGAGATAGAGGGAATGTGTGTGTGCGAGAGAGAGGGAGTGTGTGTGTGAGAGAGAGATGGAGTGTGTGTGTGTGCGAGAGAGAGGGAGTGTGTGTGTGTGTGCGAGAGGGAGGGAGTGTGTGTGTGTGAGAGGGAGGGAGTGTGTGTGTGTGTGTGCGAGAGAGAGGGAGTGTGTGTGTGTGTGAGAGAAGGAGAGAGTGTGTGTGCGAGAGGGAGTGAGTGTTGTGTGTGAGAGAGAGAGGAAGTGTGTGTGTGGGAGAGGGGGAGTGTGTGTGTGCGAGACAGAGGGAGTGTGTGCATGTGAGATAGAGTGAGTGTGTGTGTGTGCGATAGAGAGGGAGTGTGTGTGTGAAAGAGAGTGAGCGTGTGTTTGTGAGAGAGAGGCAGCATGTATGTGTGTGAGAGAGAGGGAGCATGTGTGTGTGTGAGAGAGGGCGAGTGTGTGTTTGTGAGAGAGAGGTAGTGTGTGTATGAGAGACAGGGATAGTGTCTGTGAGAGAGAGGGAGAGTGTGTGAGAGAGAGGGAGTGTGTTTGTTAAGAGAGAGAGAAGGACGGTGTGTGTGAGAGTGAGAGGGTGTGTCTGTTTGTGTGTGTGAGAGAGAGGAAGAGTGTGTGTGGGTGGGAGAGGGTGTGTTTGTGTGAGATAGAGGGAATGTGTGTGTGCGAGAGAGAGGGAGTGTGTGTGTGTGAGAGATGGAGTGTTGTGTGTTTGGGGCAGGGAGAGTGTGTGGATGTGGGAGTGGGGGAGTGAGTGTGTGGGTGTGGGAGTTCGGCAGGGAGAGTGTGTGGGAGTGGGAGTGGGAGTGGAGACAGTGTGTGGGTGTGGGTGTGGGGCGGGGAGAATGTGTGGGTTTGGGAGTGGGGGGTTGAGTGTGGATGTGGGAGTGGGAGTGGAGAGAGTGTGTTAGTGTGGGTGTGGGGTGGGGAGAGCGTGTGGGAGTGGAAGTGGGAGAGGGGAGTGTGTGTGGGTGTGGGAGAGGGGCGGGGAGAGTGTGAAGGTGTGTGTGTGGGAGTGGGGTGGGGCGACTGTGTGGGTGTGTGTGTGTGTGAGAGAGAGTTGTTGTGCATGTGAGAGAGAGAAGGTGTGTGCGTGTGTGAGAGAGAGGGAGTGTGTGTGTGTGAGGCCGAGAGGGAGTGTGTGTGTGTGTGAGAGAGAGTGAATTTGTGTTTGTGTGAGAGAGGGACTGTATGTGAGTGAGAGAGAGAGGAAGTGCATGTGTGTGTGAGAGAGAGAGAGTGTGTATGTGCGAGAGAGAGGGAGTGTGTGTGTGAGGGAGAGGGAGTGTGTGTGTGTGTGTTAGAGAGAGGGAGTGAGTGTGTGAGAGGGAGGGAGTATGTGTGCATGCGAGAGAGAGGGAGTGCGTGTGTGTGTGTGAGAGAGGGAGTGTGTGTGTGAGGAAGATGGAGTGTGCGTGTGTGCAAGAGAGATGGAGTGTCTGTGTGTGTGGGAGAGGGAGTGTGTATGTGTGTGAGAGAGAGGGAGTGTGTGCGTGTGTGAGAGAGAGGGGATGTGCGTGTGTGAGACAGAGGGAGTACGTGAGCAAGGGAGGGGGAGAGTGTGCGTGTGTGAGAGAGAGGGAGTGTGTGCGTGTGTGCGAGAGGGAGGGAGTGTGTGTGTGAGATGGAGGAAGTGTGTGCATGTGTGAGAGAGAGGGGGTGTGTGTGTGAGAGAGAGGAAGTGTGTGTGTGAGAGGGAGGGAGTGTGTGTGAGAGAGAGGGAATGTGTGTGTGAGAGAGAAAGCGAGCGTGTGTGTGTGTGTGAGAGAGGGCGATTGTGTGTTTGTGTGAGAGAGGTAGTATGTGTGTGAGACACAGGGAGCGTGTGTGTGAGAGAGAGGGAGCGTGTGTGTGGAAGAGGGAGTGTGTGTGTGTGTGAGAGAAAGGGAGTGTGTGCGTGTTTGAGAGAGAGGGGATGTGCGTGTGTGAGAGAGAGGGAGTGTGTGTGTATGAGGGAGGGGGAGTGTGTGTGTGTGTGAGAGAGAGGGAGTGTGTGCGTGTGTGCGAGAGGGTGGGAGTGTGTGTGTGAGATGGAGGAAGTGTGTGCGTGTGTGAGAGAGAGGGGGTGCGCATGTGAGAGAGAGAGGGTGTGTGCGTGTGAGAGAGAGGGAGTGTGCGTCTGTGAGATAGAGGGAGTGTGTGTGTGTGAGAGAGTGAGTAGGTGTGTGTGTGTGAGAGGGAGTGAGTGCTGTGTGTGTGAGAGAGAGGGAGTGTGTGTGAGTGTCTGAGAGGGAGCGAGTGTGTGTGCGAGAGAGAGTGAGCATTGTGTGTGTGAGAGAGGGAGTGTGTGTGCGAGAAAGATGGAGTGTCTGTGTGTGCGAGAGAGAGGAAGTGAGTGAATGGGAGAGAGGGAGTGTGCGTGTGAGAGAGAGAGGGAGTGTGTGTGTGTGTGTGCGAGAGGGAGGGAGTGTGTGTGTGTGAGAGGGAGGGAGTGTGTGTGTGTGTGTGCGAGAGAGAGGGAGTGTGTGTGTGTGTGAGAGAGGGAGAGAGTGTGTGTGCGAGAGGGAGTGAGTGTTGTGTGTGTGAGAGAGAGGAAGTGTGTGTGTGGGAGAGAGGGAGTGTGAGTGTGCGAGACAGAGGGAGTGTGTGCGTGTGAGATAGAGTGAGTGTGTGTGTGTGTGAGAGAGGGAGTGTGTGTGTGAAAGAGAGTGAGCGTGTGTTTGTGAGAGAGAGGTAGTGTGTGTGTGAGAGACAGAGATAGTGTCTGTGAGAGAGAGGGAGAGTGTGTGAGAGAGAGGGAGTGTGTTTGTTAAGAGAGAGAGAAGGACTGTGTGTGTGAGAGTGAGAGGGTGTGTCTGTTTGTGTGTGTGAGAGAGAGGGAGAGTGTGTGTGGGTGGGAGAGGGTGTGTTTGTGTGAGATAGAGGGAATGTGTGTGTGCGAGAGAGAGGGAGTGTGTGTGTGAGAGAGAGATGGAGTGTGTGTGTGTGCGCGAGAGAGGGAGTGTGTGTGTGTGAGAGAGGGAGTGTTGTGTGTTTGGGGCAGGGAGAGTGTGTGGGTGTGGGTGTGTGGTGGGGAGTGTGCGTGGGTGAGTGAGTGGGCCAGGGAGAGTGTGTGGTTGTGGGAGTGGGGGAGTGAGTGTGTGGGTGTGGGAGTTCAGCAGGGAGATTGTGTGGGAGTGGGAGTGGGAGTGGAGACAGTGTGTGGGTGTGGGTGTGGGGCAGGGAGAATGTGTGGGTTTGGGAGTGGGGTGTTGAGTGTGGATGTGGGCGTGGGGTGGAGAGAGTGTGTTAGTGTGGGTGTGGGGTGGGGAGAGCGTGTGGGAGTCGGAGTGGGGCGGGGAGAGTGTGTGTGTGAGAGAGAGGGGGAGTGTGTGTGTGTATGGGTGAGGGAGTGGGAGTGGGAGAGGGGAGAGTGTGTGGGTGTGGGAGAGGGGCGGGGAGAGTGTGAAGGTGTGTGTGGGAGTGGGGTGGGGCGAGTGTGTGGGTGTGTGTGTGTGTGTGAGAGAGAGGTGTTGTGCATGTGAGAGAGAGAGGGTGTGTGCGTGTGTGAGAGAGGGGGAGTGTGTGTGTGTGAGGCAGAGAGGGAGTGTGTGTGTGTGTGAGAGAGAGGGAGTGTGTGTGTGAGGGAGAGTGAGTGTGTGTGTGCGCGAGAGAGAGGGAGTGTGTGGGTGTGAGAGAGAGAGAGTGCGCGTGTGAGAGAGAGAGAGAGGGAGTGTGCATGTGAGAGAGAGGGAGTGTGCGTCTGTGAGATAGAGGGAGTGTGTGTGTGCGAGAGAGATTGAGTACGTGCGTGTGTGTGTGAGAGGGAGGGATTGTGTGTGCGAGAGAGAGTGAGTGTTGTGTGTGTGAGAGAGAGGAAGTGTGTGTGGGAGAGAGGGAGTGTGTGTGTGCGAGACAGAGGAAGTATGTGCGTGTGAGATAGAGGGAGTGTGTGTGTGTGTGTGTGAGAGAGAGGGAGTGTGTGTGTGAAAGAGAGGGAGCGTGTGTGTGTGAGAGAGAGGCAGCATGTATGCGTATGAGAGAGAAGGAGCATGTGTGTGAGAGAGATGGAGTGAGTGTGTGAGAGAGAGGGAGTGTGTTTGTTAAGAGAGAGCGAGGGACTGTGTGTGTGAGAGAGAGAGGGTGTGTCTGTTTGTATGTGTGGGAGAGAGGGAGTTTGCTTGTGGGGGGGAGAGGGAGGCTTTGTGTGGGAGAGTGATGGAGTGTGTGTGTGCGAGAGAGAGGGAGTGTGTGTGTGTGTGAGAGAGGGATTGTTGTGTGTTTGGTGTGGGGAGAGAGTGTGGGTGTGGGTGTGTGATGGGGAGAGTGCATGGGTGAGTGAGTGGGGTGGGGAGAGTGTGTGGGTGTGGGAGTGTGGGGGGGGAGAGTGTGTCAGTTTGGAAGTGGGGGGTGAGTGTGTGGGTGTGGGAGTGGTAGTGGAGAGAGTGCGTGGGTTTGGGTGTGGGGCGGGGAGAGTGTGTGGGAGTGTGAGTGGGGCGGGGAGAGTGCGTGTGTGAGAGAGAGGGGGAGTGTGTGTGTGTATGGGTGAGGAAGTGGGAGCAGAAGAGGGGAGAGTGTGTGGGTGTGGGAGAGGGGCGGTGAGAGTGTGAAGGTGTGTGTGTGGGAGTGGGGTGGGGGAGTGTGTGTGTGTGAGAGGGAGAGTGAGTGTGTGTGTGTGTGAGAGAGAGGAGGTGTTTGTTAAGAGAGGGGAATGTGTTTGTGTGAGGGAGAGAGTGAATTTGTGTTTGTGTGAGAGAGGGATTGTGTGTGTGTGAGAGAGAGGAAGTGCATGTGTGTGTGTGTGTGTGTGTGCGAGGTATAGGGAATGTTTGTGTGTGTGTGTTAGAGCAAGGGAATGTGTGTGTGTGTGTGTGATAGAGAGGGAGTATGTGTGTGTGAGAGAGGAGGAGTGTGTGTGTGTGAGGCAGAGAGGGAGTGTGTGTGTGTGTGAGAGAGTGAATTTGTGTTTGTGTGAGAGAGGGACTGTATGTGTGTGAGAGAGAGAGGAAGTGCATGTGTGTGTGAGAGAGAGAGAGTGTGTATGTGCGAGAGAGAGGGAGTGTGTGTGTGAGGGAGAGGGAGTGCGTGTGTGTGTTAGAGAGAGGGAGTGAGTGTGTGTGGTAGAGGGAGTGTGTATGTGTGTGAGAGAGAGGGAGTGTGTGCGTGTGTGCGAGAGAGGGGATGTGCGTGTGTGAGACAGAGGGAGTGTACGTGAGCAAGGGAGGGGGAGTGTGTGCGTGTGTGAGAGAGAGGGAGTGTGTGCGTGTGTGCGAGAGGGAGGGAGTGTGTGTGTGAGATGGAGGAAGTGTGTGCATGTGTGAGAGAGAGGGAGTGTGCGTGTGAGAGAGAGGAAGTGTGTGTGTGAGAGGGAGGGAGTGTGTGTGTGTGTGAGAGAGAGGGAATGTGTGTGTGAGAGAGAAAGAGAGCGTGTGTGTGTGTGAGAGAGGGCGATTGTGTGTTTGTGTGAGAGAGGTAGAATGTATGTGAGAGACAGGGAGCGTGTGTGTGAGAGAGAGGGAGCGTGTGTGTGGAAGAGGGAGTGTGTATGTGTGTGAGAGAAAGGGAGTGTGTGCGTGGTTGAGAGAGAGGGGATGTGCGTGTGTGAGAGAGAGGTAGTGTGTGTGTATGAGGGAGGAGGAGTGTGTGTGTGTGTGAGAGAGAGGGAGTTTGTGCGTGTGTGCGAGAGGGAGGGAGTGTGTGTGTGAGATGGAGGAAGTGTGTGCGTGTGTGAGAGAGAGGGGTTGCGTGTGTGAGAGGGAGAGGGTGTGTGCGTGTGAGAGAGAGGGAGTGTGTTTGTTAAGAGAGATGGAGTGTGTGTGTGTGAGAGAGAGAAGCAGCATGTGAGTGTGAGAGAGAGTGATTGTGTGTGTGTGAGAGAGAGGTAATATGTGTGTGTGTGAGAGAGAGGTACTGAGTGTGTGTGAGAGAGAGGGAGTGTGTGTGTGAGAGAGAGGGAGTGTGTGTGTGAGAGAGATGAAGTGTTTATGTGTGAGAGAGAGGGAGTGTGTGTGTGTGTGTGTGAGAGAGGCAGTGTGTGTGTGTTTGGGGCAGGAAGAGTGTGTGGGTGTGGGTGTGGGGTGGGGTGAGTGCGTGGGTGAGTGAGTGGGGCAGGGAGAGTGTGTGGATGTGGGAGTGGGGGTGTGAGTGTGTGGGTGTTGGAGTTCAGCAGGGAGAGTGAGTGGGAGTGGGAGTGGAGAGAGTGTGTGGGTGTGGGTGTGGGGCGGGTTGAGTTTGTGGGTGTAGGAGTGGGGGGGAGAGTATGTGAGTTTGGGAGTGGGGGGTGTGAATGTGTGGGTGTGGGAGTGTAGACAGTGTGTGGTTATGGGTGTAGGGTGAGGAGAGTGTGTGGGAGTGGGAGTGGGGTGGTGAGAATGTGTAGGAGTGTGACTGGGGCTGGGAGAGTGTTTGTGTGAGAGAGAGGGGGAGTGTGTATGTGTGTGGGTGAGACAGAGGGCATGGGAGAGGGGAGAGTGTGTGGGTGTGGAAGTGGGAGTGGGGAGAATGTGTGGGTGTGGGAGAGAGGCGGCGAGAATGTGAAGTTGTGTGTGTGGGAGTGGGGTGGAGGGAATGTGTGGGTGTGTGTGTGTGTGATAGAGGAATTGTGTGTGTGTGAGAGAGAGTGAGTGTGTGTCTGTGAGAGAGAGGGAGTGTGTGTGTGTGTGAGAGAGGGAGTGTGTGTGTGTTTGGGGTGGGAAGAGTGTGTGGGTGTGGGTGTGGGGTGGGGAGAGTGCGTGGGTGAGTGAGTGGGGCGGGGAGAGGGTGTGGATGTGGGAGTGGGGGTGTGAGTGTGTTGGTGTTGGAGTTCAGCAGGGAGAGTGAGTGGGAGTGGGAGTGGAGAGAGTGTGTGGGTGTGGGTATGGGGTGGGGAGAGTTTGTGGGTGTAGGAGTGGGGGGGAGAGTGTGTGAGTTTGGGATGGGGGGTGTGAATGTGTGGGTGTGGGAGTGTTGAGAGTGTGCGGGTATGGGTGTGGGATGAGGAGAGTGTGTGGGAGTGGGAGTGGGGCGGGGTGAGTGTGTGGTAGTGTGAGTGGGGCTGGGAGAGTGTGTGTGTGAGAGAGAGGGAGAGTGTATGTGTGTGTGAGTGAGGGAGTGGGAGTGGGAGAGGGGAGAGTGTGTCGGTGTGGAAGTGGGAGTAGGGAGAGTGTGTGGGTGTGGGAGAGAGGCGGGGAGAATATGAAGGTGTGTTTGTGGGAGTGGGGTGGAGGAAGTGTGTGGGTGTGTGTGTGTGTGATAGAGGAATTTTGTGTGTGTGAGAGAGAGTGAGTGTGTGTGTGAGAGAGAGGGAGTGTGTGTGTGCGAGAGAGGGAGTGGGTGTGTGTGTGTGTGAGGGAGAGGGAGTGTGTGTGTGTGTGAGAGAGAGGGAGTGTGTGTGTGAGAGAGAGGGAGTGTGTGTTTGTGAGAGACGGAGTGTGTGTTTGTGTGTGTGTGTGAGGGAGAGGGAGTGTGTGTGCATGTGAGAGAGAGAGGGAATGAGCGTTTGTGAGTGAGGGAGTGTGCGCGCATGAGAGAGGGAGAGTGTGTGGGTGAGAGAGAGGGAGTGTGTGTGTGTGCGAGAGAGAGGGTGTGTGTGTGTGAGAGAGAGAGAGAGGGAGTGTGTGTGTGTGAAAGAGAGGGAGTGTGCTTGTGTGAGAGAGAGAGTGTGCGTGTGTGCAAGAGAGAGGGAGTGTATGTGTGTGTGAGAGAGAGGGACTGTGTGTGAGTGTGAGAGAGAGCGGGTGTGCGAGTGTGAGAGAAAGGGAGTGTGTGTGTGAAAGAAAGGGAGTGTGTGTTTGCAATTAGTTGGGCTGTGTGTGCAAGAGAGAGTGTGTGTGTGAGAGAGAGACAGGGAGTGTGTGTATCAGAGAGAAGGAGATTGCATGTTTGAGAGAGAGGGAGTGTGCATCTGTGAGACAGAGGGAGTGTGTGTGTGAGAGAGAGGGATTGTGTGTGTGAGAGAGAGGGAGTTTGCATGTTTGAGAGAGAGGGAGTGTGCGTGTTTGAGAGAGAGGGAGTGTGTGTGCGAGAGACATGGGCTGTGTGTCTGCGAGAGAGAGTGAGTGTGTGTGTGTGTGCGAGAGGGAATGAGTGTGTGTGTGAGAGGGAGGGAGTTTGTGTGTGAGAGGGAG
The DNA here is from genome assembly GCF_017639515.1 of Carcharodon carcharias. Taxonomy (NCBI): domain Eukaryota; kingdom Metazoa; phylum Chordata; class Chondrichthyes; order Lamniformes; family Lamnidae; genus Carcharodon; species Carcharodon carcharias. Next base: position 47,554,117 of record NC_054487.1, on the reverse strand, counting down.
TCTGTGTGTGTGAGACAGAGAGGGAGTGTGTGTGCGAGAGAGAGTGAGTGTTGTGTGTGTGAGTGAGAGGGAGTGTGTGTGTGTGCAAGAAAGATTGAGTGTCTGTGTGTGTGAGAGAGAGGAAGTGTGTGTGTGGGAGAGAAGGACTGTGTTTGCGCAAGAGAGTGGGGGTGTGTGCGCGTGAGATAGAGGGAGTGTGTGTGTGAGAGAGAGGGAGTGTGTGTGTGTGAGTGGGAGGGAGTGTGTGGGTGTGAGAGAGAGGGAGTGTGTGTGTGTGAGAGGGAGGCAATATATATGTGTGAGAGAGAAGGGGAGTGTGTGTTTGTGTGAGAGAGTTAGTGTGTGTGTGAGAGACAGGGTGTGTGTGTGTGAGAGAGAGGGAGTGCGTGTGTGAGAGAGAGGGACTGAGTTTGTTGAGAGAGAGAGTGACTGTATGTGTGAGAGAGAGAGGGAGTGTGCGTGTTTGAGAGAGAGGGAGTGTGTGTGCGAGAGACATGGGCTGTGTGTCTGCGAGAGAGAGTGAGTGTGTGTGTGTGTGCGAGAGGGAATGAGTGTGTGTGTGAGAGGGAGGGAGTTTGTGTGTGAGAGGGAGTCTGTGTGTGTGAGACAGAGAGGGAGTGTGTGTGCGAGAGAGAGTGAGTGTTGTGTGTGTGAGTGAGAGGGAGTGTGTGTGTGTGCGAGAAAGATTGAGTGTCTGTGTGTGTGAGAGAGAGGAAGTGTGTGTGTGGGAGTGAAGGAGTGTGTGTGCGCAAGAGAGTGGGGGTGTGTGCGCGTGAGATAGAGGGAGTGTGTGTGTGAGAGAGAGGGAGTGTGTGTGTGTGAGTGGGAGGGAGTGTGTGTGTGTGAGAGAGAGGGAGTGTGTGTGTGTGAGAGGGAGGCAATATGTATGTGTGTGAGAGAGGGGGAGTGTGTGTTTGTGTGAGAGAGTTAGTGTGTGTGTGAGAGACAGGGAGAGTGTGTGTGAGAGAGAGGGAGTGCGTGTGTGAGAGAGAGGGACTGAGTTTGTTGAGAGAGAGAGTGACTGTATGTGTGAGAGAGAGAGGGAGTGTCTGTTTGTGTGTGTGAGAGACAGAGGGAGTGTGTGTGTGAGAGAGAGGGAGTTTGCATGTTTGAGAGAGAGGGTGTGTGCGTGTGTGCTTGTGTTAGAGAGAGTGAGTGTGTGTGTGAGAGAGAGCGGGATTATGCGTGTGTGAGAGAGAGTAAGTGTGTGTGTGTGTGCGAGAGGGAATGAGTGTGTGTGAGAGGGAGGGATTGTGTGTGTGTGTGTGAGAAGGAGTCTGTGTGTGTGAGACAGAGAGGGAGTGTGTGTGCGAGAGAGAGTGAGTGTTGTGTGTGTGAGTGAGAGGGAGTGTGTGTGTGTGCGAGAAAGATTGAGAGTCTGTGTGTGTGAGAGAGAGGAAGTGTGTGTGTGGGAGAGAAGGAGTGAGTGTGTGCGAGAGAGTGGGAGTGTGTGCTTGTGAGATAGAGGGAGTGTGTGTGTGAGAGAGAGGGAGTGTGTGTGTGAATGGGAGGGAGTGTGTGGGTGTGAGAGAGAGGGAGTGTGTGTGTGTGTGAGAGGGAGGCAATATGTATGTGTGTGAGAGAGGGGGAGTGTGTGTTTGTGTGAGAGAGTTAGTGTGTGTGTGAGAGACAGGGAGAGTGTGTGTGAGAGAGAGGGAGTGCGTGTGTGAGAGAGAGGGACTGAGTTTGTTAAAAGAGAGAGAGTGACTGTATGTGTGAGAGAGAGAGGGAGTGTCTGTTTGTGTGTGTGAGAGAGAATAAGTGTGTCTGTGGGACAGAGGGAGTGTGTGTGTGTGTGTGTGTAAGAGAGAGGGATTGTGTGTTTGTGTGTGCAAGATAGAGGGAGTGTGTGTGCGAGACAGAGGGAGTGTGTGTGTGAGAGAGATGGGGAGTGTGTGTGTGCCAGAGATGGGGAGTTTGTGTGTGTGTGAGAGAGAAGTAGCATGTGAGTGTGAGAGATAGTGATTGTGTGTGTGTGAGAGAGAGGGAGTGTGTTTGTTAAGAGAGAGGGAGTGTGTGTGTGTGAGAGAGAGAAGCAGCATGTGAGTGTGAGAGAGAGTGATGGTGTGTGTGTGAGAGAGAGAGATAATATGTTTGTGTGAGAGGGAGGGATTGTGTGTGTGTGTGAGAAGGAGTCTGAGTGTTTGAGACAGAGAGGGAGTGTGTGTGAGAGAGAGAGTGAGTGTTGTGTGTGCGAGTGAGAGGGAGTGTGTGTGTGTGCGAGAAAGATTGAGTGTCTGTGTGTGTGAGAGAGAGGAAGTGCGTGTGTGGGAGTGAAGGAGTGAGTGTGTGCGAGAGAGTGGGAGTGTGTGCGTGTGAGATAGAGGGAGTTTGTGTGTGAGAGAGAGGGAGTGTGTGTGTGTGAGTGGGAGGGAGTGTGTGTGTGTGAGAGGGAGGCAATATGTATGTGTGTGAGAGAGTGGGAGTGTGGGTTTGTGTGAGAGAGTTACTGTGTGTGTGAGAGACAGGGAGTGTGTGTGTGAGATTGAGAGGGAGTGTGTGTGTGTGAGAGAGGGAGTGTATGTGTGTGAGAGAGAGGGAGTGTGGGTGTTTGTGTGAGAGAGAGTGAGTGTGTGTGTGCAAGAGAGAGGGGGTGTGTGTGTGTGTCAGAGAGAGCGAGTGTGAAAGTGTGTGAAAGAGAGGGAGTGTGTATATGTGTGAGATTGAGGGAATGTGTGTGTGAGAGAGAGCGAGTGTGTGGGTGAGGGAGAGGGAGTGTGTGTGTGTGTGAGAGAGGGATTGTGTGTGTGAGAGAGAGGGAGTGTGTGTGCATCTGAGAGCGAGAGGGAATGTGCGTGTGTGACAGAGCGAGTGTGCGTGTGTGAGAGAGAGGTAGTGTGTGGGTGAGAGATAGGGAGTGTGTGTGTGTGCGAGAGAGAGGGAGTGTGTGTGTGTGAGAGAGGGAGTGGGTGTGTGTGTGTGTGAGGGAGGAGGAGTGTGTGTGTGTGAGAGAGAGGGAGTGTGTGTTTGTGCGAGAGAGAGGGAGTGTGTGTGTGTGTTAGAGAGAGAGGGAGAGTGTGTGTGTGAAAGAGAGGGAGTGTGCTTGTGTAAGCGAGAGAGTGTGCGTGTGTGCAAGAGAGAGGGAGTGTGTGTGTGTGAGAGAGAGGGAGTGTGTGTGCGTGTGAGAGAGAGCCAGTGTGCGAGTGTGAGAGAAAGGGAGTGTGTGTGTGAGAGAAAGGGAGTGTGTGTTTGGAATTAGTTGGGCTGTGTGTGCAAGAGAGAGTGTGTGTGTGTGCGAGAGAGAGGGAGTGTGTGTGAGAGAGAGAGGGAGTGTGTGTGTCAGAGAGAGGGAGTTTGCATGTTTGAGAGAGAGGGAGTGTGCGTGTGTGAGAGAGAGGGAGTGTGTGTGTGAGAGATAGAGGTATTATGCCTGTGTGAGAGAGAGGGAGTGTGCGTGTGTGAGATAGAGGGAGTGTGTGTACGAGAGACATGGGCTGTGTGTGTGCGAGAGAGAGTGAGTGTGTGTGTGTGTGCGAGAAGGAATGAGTGTGTGTGTGAGAGGGAGGGAGTGTGTGTGTATGTGAGAGGGAGTCTGTGTGTGTGAGACAGAGAGGGAGTGTGTGTGTGAGAGAGAGGGAGTGTGTGTGTGTGAGTGGGAGGGAGTGTGTGGGTGTGAGAGAGAGGGAGTGTGTGTGTGTGAGAGGGAGGCAATATGTATGTGTGTGAGAGAGGGGGAGTGTGTGTTTGTGTGAGAGAGTTAGTGTGAGTGGGAGGGAGTGTGTGGGTGTGAGAGACAGGGAGAGTGTGTGTGAGAGAGAGGGATTGTGTGTTTGTGTGTGTGAGGGAGAGAGAGAGAATGTGTGTGTGCAAGAGAGAGGGAGTGTGTGTGTGAGAGAGATGGGGAGTGTGTGTGCGAGAGAGGGGGTGTTTGTGTGTGTGTGAGAGAAGCAGCACGTGAGTGTGAGATATAGTGATTGTGTGTGTGTGAGAGAGAGAGGTAGTGTGTTTGCGTGAGAGAGTGGTAGTGTGTGTGTGTGAGAGAAGAGATACTGTGTGTGGTGAGAGAGAGGGAGTGTCTGTGTGTGTGAGAGAGAGGGAGTGTGTTTGTTAAGAGAGAGGGAGTGTGTGTGTGTGAGAGAGAGAAGCAGCATGTGAGTGTGAGAGAGAGTGATTGTGTGTGTGTGAGAGAGAGGTAATATGTGTGTGTGTGAGAGAGAGGTACTGAGTGTGTGTGAGAGAGAGGGAGTGTGTGTGTGTGAGAGATGAAGTGTTTATGTGTGAGAGAGAGGGAGTGTGTGTGTGTGTGTTTGAGAGAGGCAGTGTGTGTGTGTTTGGGGCAGGAAGAGTGTGTGGGTGTGGGTGTGGGGTGGGGTGAGTGCGTGGGTGAGTGAGTGGGGCAGGGAGAGTGTGTGGATGTGGGAGTGGGGGTGTGAGTGTGTGGGTGTTGGAGTTCAGCAGGGAGAGTGAGTGGGAGTGGGAGTGGAGAGAGTGTGTGGGTGTGGGTGTGGGGCGGGTTGAGTTTGTGGGTGTAGGAGTGGGGGGGGAGAGTATGTGAGTTTGGGAGTGGGGGGTGTGAATGTGTGGGTGTGGGAGTGTAGACAGTGTGTGGTTATGGGTGTAGGGTGAGGAGAGTGTGTGGGAGTGGGAGTGGGGCGGTGAGAATGTGTAGGAGTGTGACTGGGGCTGGGAGAGTGTTTGTGTGAGAGAGAGGGGGAGTGTGTATGTGTGTGGGTGAGACAGAGGGCATGGGAGAGGGGAGAGTGTGTGGGTGTGGAAGTGGGAGTGGGGAGAATGTGTGGGTGCGGGAGAGAGGCGGCGAGAATGTGAAGTTGTGTGTGTGGGAGTGGGGTGGAGGGAGTGTGTGGGTGTGTGTGTGTGTGATAGAGGAATTGTGTGTGTGTGAGAGAGAGTGAGTGTGTGTCTGTGAGAGAGAGGGAGTGTGTGTGTGTGTGTGAGAGAGGGAGTGTGTGTGTGTTTGGGGTGGGAAGAGTGTGTGGGTGTAGGTGTGGGGTGGGGAGAGTGTGTGGGTGAGTGAGTGGGGCGGGGAGAGGGTGTGGATGTGGGAGTGGGGGTGTGAGTGTGTTGTTGTTGGAGTTCAGCAGGGAGAGTGAGTGGGAGTGGGAGTGGAGAGAGTGTGTGGGTGTGGGTATGGGGTGGGGAGAGTTTGTGGGTGTAGGAGTGGGGGGTCTAGTGTGTGAGTTTGGGATGGGGGGTGTGAATGTGTGGGTGTGGGAGTGTAGAGAGTGTGCGGGTATGGGTGTGGGGTGAGGAGAGTGTGTGGGAGTGGGAGTGGGGCGGGGTGAGTGTGTGGGAGTGTGAGTGGGGCGGGGAGAGTGTGTGTGTGAGAGAGAGGGAGAGTGTATGTGTGTGTGAGTGAGGGAGTGGGAGTGGGAGAGGGGAGAGTGTGTCGGTGTGGAAGTGGGAGTAGGGAGAGTGTGTGGGTGTGGGAGAGAGGCGGGGAGAATATGAAGGTGTGTTTGTGGGAGTGGGGTGGAGGAAGTGTGTGGGTGTGTGTGTGTGTGATAGAGGAATTTTGTGTGTGTGTGAGAGAGAGTGAGTGTGTGTGTGAGAGAGAGGGAGTGTGTGTGTGCGAGAGAGGGAGTGGGTGTGTGTGTGTGTGAGGGAGAGGGAGTGTGTGTGTGTGTGAGAGAGAGGGAGTGTGTGTGTGAGAGAGAGGGAGTGTGTGTTTGTGAGAGACGGAGTGTGTGTTTGTGTGTGTGTGTGAGGGAGAGGGAGTGTGTGTGCATGTGAGAGAGAGAGGGAATGAGCGTTTGTGAGTGAGGGAGTGTGCGCGCATGAGAGTGGGGGAGTGTGTGGGTGAGAGAGAGGGAGTGTGTGTGTGTGCGAGAGAGAGGGTGTGTGTGTGTGAGAGAGAGAGGGAGTGTGTGTGTGTGAAAGAGAGGGAGTGTGCTTGTGTGAGAGAGAGAGTGTGCATGTGTGCAAGAGAGAGGGAGTGTGTGTGTGTGTGAGAGAGAGGGACTGCGTGTGAGTGTGAGAGAGAGCGGGTGTGCGAGTGTGAGAGAAAGGGAGTGTGTGTGTGAAAGAAAGGGAGTGTGTGTTTGCAATTAGTTGGGCTGTGTGTGCAAGAGAGAGTGTGTGTGTGTGAGAGAGAGAGAGGGAGTGTGTGTGTCAGAGAGAGGGAGATTGCATGTTTGAGAGAGAGGGAGTGTGCATGTGTGAGACAGAGGGAGTGTGTGTGTGAGAGATAGAGGGATTGTGTGTGTGAGAGAGAGGGAGTTTGCATGTTTGAGAGAGAAGGAGTGTGCATGTGTGAGAGAGAGGGAGTGTGTGTGCGAGAGACATGTTTGTGTGTCTGCGAGAGAGAGTGAGTGTGTGTGTGTGTGCGAGAGGGAATGAGTGTGTGTGTGAGAGGGAGGGAGTTTGTGTGTGAGAGGGAGTCTGTGTGTGTGAGACAGAGAGGGAGTGTGTGTGCGAGAGAGAGTGAGTGTTGTGTGTGTGAGTGAGAGGGAGTGTGTGTGTGTGCGAGAAAGATTGAGTGTCTGTGTGTGTGAGAGAGAGGAAGTGTGTGTGTGGGAGAGAAGGAGTGTGTGTGCGCAAGAGAGTGGGGGTGTGTGCGCGTGAGATAGAGGGAGTGTGTGTGTGAGAGAGAGGGAGTGTGTGTGTGTGAGTGGGAGGGAGTGTGTGGGTGTGAGAGAGAGGGAGTGTGTGTGTGTGAGAGGGAGGCAATATGTATGTGTGTGAGAGAGGGGGAGTGTGTGTTTGTATGAGAGAGTTAGTGTGTGTGTGAGAGACAGGGAGAGTGTGTGTGAGAGAGAGGGTGTGCGTGTGTGAGAGAGAGGGACTGAGTTTGTTGAGAGAGAGAGTGACTGTATGTGTGAGAGAGAGAGGGAGTGTCTGTTTGTGTGTGTGAGAGACAGAGGGAGTGTGTGTGTGAGAGAGAGGGAGTTTGCATGTTTGAGAGAGAGGGTGTGTGCGTGTGTGCTTGTGTTAGAGAGAGGGAGTGTGTGTGTTAGATGGAGGAAGTGTGTGCATGTGTGAGAGAGAGGGGGTGTGCGTGTGAGAGAGAGGAAGTGTGTGTGTGAGAGGGAGGGAGTGTGTGTGTGTCTGAGAGAGAGGGAATGTGTGTGTGAGAGAGAAAGAGAGCATGTGTGTGTGTGAGAGAGGGCGATTGTGTGTTTGTGTGAGAGAGGTAGAATGTATGTGAGAGACAGGGAGCGTGTGTGTGAGAGAGAGGGAGCGTGTGTGTGGAAGAGGGAGTGTGTATGTGTGTGAGAGAAAGGGAGTGTGTGCGTGGTTGAGAGAGAGGTGATGTGCGTGTGTGAGAGAGAGGGGGTGCGTGTGTGAGAGAGAGAGGGTGTGTGCGTGTGAGAGAGAGGGAGTGTGCGTCTGTGAGATAGAGGGAGTGTGTGTGTGTGAGAGAGTGAGTATGTGTGTGTGTGTGAGAGGGAGAGAGTGTGTGTGCGAGAGAGAGTGAGTGCTGTGTGTGTGAGAGAGAGGGAGTGTGTGTGAGTGTCTGAGAGGGAGCGAGTGTGTATGCGAGAGAGAGTGAGCATTGTGTGTGTGAGAGAGGGAGTGTGTATGCGAGAAAGATGGAGTGTGTGTGTGAGAGAGAGAGGGAGTGTGTGTGTGTGTGTGAGAGGGAGGAAGTGTGTGTGTGAGAGGGAGGGAGTGTGTGTGTGTGTATGCGAGAGAGAGGGAGTGTGTGTGTGTGTGAGAGAGGGAGAGAGTGTGTGTGCGAGAAGGAGTGAGTGTTGTGTGTGTGAGAGAGAGGAAGTGTGTGTGTGGGAGAGAGGGAGTGTGTGTGTGCGAGACAGAGGGAGTGTTTGCGTGTGAGATAGAGTGAGTGTGTGTGTGTGTGAGAGAGAGGGAGTGTGTGTGTGAAAGAGAGTGAGCGTGTGTTTGTGAGAGAGAGGCAGCATGTATGTAAGTGAGAGATAGGGAGCATGTGTGTGTGTGAGAGAGGGCGAATGTGTGTTTGTGAGAGAGAGGTAGTGTGTGTGTGAGAGACAGGGATAGTGTCTGTGAGAGAGAGGGAGAGGGTGTGAGAGAGAGGGAGTGTGTTTGTTAAGAGAGAGAGAAGGACTGTGTGTGTGAGAGTGAGAGGGTGTGTCTGTTTGTGTGTGTGAGAGAGAGGGAGAGTGTGTGTGAGTGGGAGAGGGTGTGTTTGTATGAGATAGAGGGAATGTGTGTGTGCGAGAGAGAGGGAGTGTGTGTGTGAGAGAGAGATGGAGTGTGTGTGTGTGCGAGAGAGAGGGAGTGTGTAAGTGTGCGAGAGGAAGGGAGTGTGTGTGTGTGAGAGGGAGGGAGTGTGTGTGTGTGTGCGGGAGAGAGGGAGTGTGTGTGTGTGTGAGAGAGGGAGAGAGTGTGTGTGCGAGAGGGAGTGAGTGTTGTGTGTGTGAGAGAGAGGAAGTGTGTGTGTGGGAGAGAGGGAGTGTGTGTGTGCGAGACAGAGGGAGTGTGTGCGTGTGAGATAGAGTGAGTGTGCGTGTGTGTGAGAGAGAGGGAGTGTGTGTGTGAAAGAGAGTGAGCGTGTGTTTGTGAGAGAGAGGCAGTATGTATGTGTGTGAGAGAGAGGGAGCATGTGTGTGTGTGAGAGAGGGCGAGTGTGTGTTTGTGAGAGAGAGGTAGTGTGTGTATGAGAGACAGGGATAGTGTCTGTGAGAGAGAGGGAGAGTCTGTGAGAGAGAAGGAGTGTGTTTGTAAAGAGACAGAGAAGGAGTGTGTGTGTGAGAGAGAGGGGGAGTGTGTGTGTGTGTATGGGTGAGGGAGTGGGAGTGGGAGAGGGGAGAGTGTGTGGGTGTGGGAGAGGGGCGGGGAGAGTGTGAAGGTGTGTGTGTGGGAGTGGGGTGGGGGTGTGTGGGGGTGTGTGTCTGTGTGAGAGAGAGGTGTTGTGCAGGTGAGAGAGAGAGGGTGTGTGCGTGTGTGAGAGAGGGGGAGTGTGTGTGTGTGAGGCAGAGAGGGAGTGTGTGTGTGTGAGAGAGAGAGTGAATTTGTGTTCGTGTGAGAGAGTGACTGTATGTGTGTGAGAGAGAGAGGAAGTGCATGTGTGTGTGAGAGAGAGAGTGTGTATGTGCGAGAGAGAGGGAGTGTGTGTGTGAGGGAGAGGGAGTGTGTGTGTGTGTGTTAGAGAGAGGGAGTGAGTGTGTGAGAAATAGGGAATGTGTGTGCATGCGAGAGAGAGGGAGTGCGTGTGTGTGCGTGAGAGAGGGAGTGTGTGTGTGAGGAAGATGGAGTGTGCGTGTGTGCAAGAGAGATGGAGTGTCTGTGTGTGTGGGAGAGGGAGTGTGTATGTGTGTGAGAGAGAGGGAGTGTGTGCGTGTGTGAGAGAGAGGGGATGTGCGTGTGTGAGACAGAGGGAGTACGTGAGCGAGGGAGGGGGAGAGTGTGCGTGTGTGAGAGAGAGGGAATGTGTGCATGTTTGCGAGAGGGAGGGAGTGTGTATGTGAGATGGAGGAAGTGTGTGCATGTGTGAGAGAGAGGGGGTGTGCGTTTGAGAGAGAGGAAGTGTGTGTGTGAGAGGGAGGGAGTGTGTGTGTGTGTGAGAGAGAGGGAATGTGTGTGTGAGAGAGAAAGCGAGCATGTGTGTGTGTGAGAGAGGGCGATTGTGTGTTTGTGTGAGAGAGGTAGTATGTGTGTGAGAGACAGGGAGCGTGTGTGTGAGAGAGAGGGAGCGTGTGTGTGGAAGAGGGAGTGTGTGTGTGTGTGAGAGAAAGGGAGTGTGTGCGTGTTTGAGAGAGAGGGGATGTGCGTGTGTGAGAGAGAGGGAGTGTGTGTGTATGAGGGAGGGGGAGTGTGTGTGTGTGTGAGAGAGAGGGAGTTTGTGCGTGTGTGCGAGAGGGAGGGAGTGTGTGTGTGAGATGGAGGAAGTGTGTGTGTGTGTGAGAGAGAGGGGGTGCGCATGTGAGAGAGAGAGGGTGTGTGCGTGTGAGAGAGAGGGAGTGTGCGTCTGTGAGATAGAGGGAGTGTGTGTGTGTGTGAGAGAGTGAGTATGTGTGTGTGTGTGTGTGTGAGAGGGAGAGAGTGTGTGTGCGAGAGAGAGTGAGTGCTGTGTGTGTGAGAGAGAGGGAGTGTGTGTGTGTGTCTGAGAGGGAGCGAGTGTGTGTGCGAGAGAGAGTGAGCATTGTGTGTGTGAGAGAGGGAGTGTGTGTGCGAGAAAGATGGAGTTTGTGTGTGTGTGAGAGAGAGGAAGTGAGTGAATGGGAGAGAGGGAGTGTGCATGTGAGAGAGAGAGAGGGAGTGTGCGTGTGAGAGAGAGAGGGAGTGTGTGTGTGTGCGAGAGGGAGGAAGTGTGTGTGTGAGAGGGAGGGAGTGTGTGTGTGTGTGTGTGCGAGAGAGAGGGAGTGTGTGTGTGTGTGAGAGAGGGAGAGAGTGTGTGTGCGAGAAGGAGTGAGTGTTCTGTGTGTGAGAGAGAGGAAGTGTGTGTGTGGGAGAGAGGGAGTGTGTGTGTGCGAGACAGAGGGAGTGTGTGCGTGTGAGATAGAGTGAGTGTGTGTGTGTGTGAGAGAGAGGGAGAGTGTGTGTGAAAGAGAGTGAGCGTGTTTTTGTGAGAGAGAGGCAGCATGTATGTGTGTGAGAGAGAGGGAGCATGTGTGTGTGTGAAAGAGGGCGAGTGTGTGTTTGTGAGAGAGAGGTAGTGTGTGTGTGAGAGACAGGGATAGTGTCTGTGAGAGAGAGGGAGAGTGTGTGAGAGAGAGGGAGTGTGTTTGTTAAGAGAGAGAGAAGGACTGTGTGTGTGAGAGTGAGAGGGTGTGTCTGTTTGTGTGTGTGAGAGAGAGGGAGAGTGTGTGTGGGTGGGAGAGGGTGTGTTTGTGTGAGATAGAGGGAATGTGTGTGTGCGAGAGAGAGGGAGTGTGTGTGTGAGAGAGAGATGGAGTGTGTGTGTGTGCGAGAGAGAGGGAGTGTGTGTGTGTGTGCGAGAGGGAGGGAATGTGTGTGTGTGAGAGGGAGGGAGTGTGTGTGTGTGTGTGCGAGAGAGAGGGAGTGTGTGTGTGTGTGAGAGAGGGAGAGAGTGTGTGTGCGAGAGGGAGTGAGTGTGTGAGAGGGAGGGAGTGTGTGTGCATGCGAGAGAGAGGGAGTGCGTGTGTGTGAGTGAGAGAGGGAGTGTGTGTGTGAGGAAGATGGAGTGTGCGTGTGTGCAAGAGAGATGGAGTGTCTGTGTGTGAGAGAGAGGGAGTGTGTGCGTGTGTGAGAGAGAGGGGATGTGCGTGTGTGAGACAGAGGGAGTACGTGAGCGAGGGAGGGGGAGAGTGTGCGTGTGTGAGAGAGAGGGAGTGTGTGCGTGTTTGCGAGAGGGAGGGAGTGTGTGTGTGAGATGGAGGAAGTGTGTGCATGTGTGAGAGAGAGGGGGTGTGCGTGTGAGAGAGAGGAAGTGTGTGTGTGAGAGGGAGGGAGTGTGTGTGTGTGTGAGAGAGAGGGAATGTGTGTGTGAGAGAGAAAGCGAGTGTGTGTGTGTGAGAGAGAGGGCGATTGTGTGTTTGTGTGAGAGAGGTAGTATGTGTGTGAGAGACAGGGAGCGTGTGTGTGAGAGAGAGGGAGCGTGTTTGTGGAAGAGGGAGTGTGTATGTGTGTGAGAGAAAGGGAGTGTGTGCGTGTTTGAGAGAGAGGGGATGTGCGTGTGTGAGAGAGAGGGAGTGTGTGTGTATGAGGGAGGGGGAGTGTGTGTGTGTGTGAGAGAGGGAGGGAGTGTGTGTGTGAGATGGAGGAAGTGTGTGTGTGTGTGAGGGAGAGGGGGTGCGCATGTGAGAGAGAGAGGGTGTGCGCGTGTAAGAGAGAGGGAGTGTGCGTCTGTGAGAAAGAGGGAGTGTGTGTGTGTGAGAGAGTGAGTAGGTGTGTGTGTGTGTGAGAGGGAGAGAGTGTGTGTGCGAGAGAGAGTGAGTGCTATGTGTGTGAGAGAGAGGGAGTGTGTGTGAGTGTCTGAGATGGAGCGAGTGTGTGTGCGAGAGAGAGTGAGCATTGTGTGTGTGAGAGAGGGAGTGTGTGTGCGAGAAAGATTGAGTGTCTGTGTGTGCGAGAGAGAGGAAGTGAGTGAATGGGAGAGAGGGAGTGTGCATGTGAGAGAGAGAGAGGGAGTGTGCGTGTGAGAGAGAGAGGGAGTGTGTGTGTGTGTGCGAGAGGGAGGGAGTGTGTGTGTGTGTGAGAGGGAGGGAGTGTGTTTGTGTGTGTGCGAGAGAGAGGGAGTGTGTGTGTGAGAGAGAGAGAGAGAGTGTGTGTGCGAGAGGGAGTGAGTGTTGTGTGTGTGAGAGAGAGGAAGTGTGTGTGTGGGAGAGAGGGAGTGTTTGTGTGAAAGAGAGTGAGCGTGTTTTTGTGAGAGAGAGGCAGCATGTATGTGTGTGAGAGAGAGGGAGCATGTGTGTGTGTGAGAGAGGGCGAGTGTGTGTTTGTGAGAGAGAGGTAGTGTGTGTGTGAGAGACAGGGATAGTGTCTGTGAGAGAGAGGGAGTGTGTGTGAGAGAGAGGGAGTGTGTTTGTTAAGAGAGAGAGAAGGACTGTGTGTGTGAGAGTGAGAGGGTGTGTCTGTTTGTGTGTGTGAGAGAGAGGGAGAGTGTGTGTGGATGGGAGAGTGTGTGTTTGTGTGAGATAGAGGGAATGTGTGTGTGCGAGAGAGAGGGAGTGTGAGTGTGAGAGAGAGGTGGAGTGTGTGTGTGTGCGAGAGAGAGGGAGTGTGTGTGTGTGAGAGAGGGAGTGTTGTATGTTTGGGGCAGGGAGAGTGTGTGGTTGTGGGTGTGTGGTGGGGAGTGTGCGTGGGTGAGTGAGAGGGCCAGGGAGAGTGTGTGGATGTGGGAGTGGGGGAGTGAGTGTGTGGGTGTGGGAGTTCAGCAGGGAGAGTGTGTGGGAGTGGGAGTGGGAGTGGAGACAGTTTGTGGGTGTGGGTGTGGGGTGGAGAGAATGTGTGGGTTTGGGAGTGGGGGGTTGAGTGTGGATGTGGGAGTGGGAGTGGAGAGAGTGTGTTAGTGTGGGTGTGGGGTGGGGAGAGCGTGTGGGAGTCGGAGTGGGGTGGGGAGAGTGTGTGTGTGAGAGAGAGGGGGAGTGTGTGTGTGTTTGGGTGAGGGAGTGGAAGTGGGAGAGGGGAGAGTGTGTGGGTGTGGGAGAGGGGCGGGGAGAGTGTGAAGGTGTGTGTGTGGGAGTGGGGTGGGGGGAGTATGTGGGTGTGTGTGTGTGTGATGGAGGAAGTGTGTGTATGTGAGAGGGAGATTGAGTGTGTGTGTGTGTGAGAGTGAGGGAGTGTGTTTGTTAAGAGAGAGGAGTGTGATTGTGTGAGGGAGAGAGTGGGAGTGTGTGTGTGTGCGAGGTAGAGGGAATATTTGTGTATGTGCGAGAGAGCGGGAGGATGTGTGTGTGAGAGAGAGAGTGTGTGGTGGGGTGTGTGCGTGGATTTATGTGTGAGAGAGAGGGAGTGTATCTTTGCGAGAGAGATGTTGTGTGTGTGTGTTAGAGCAAGGGAGTGTGTGTGCGTGATAGAGAGGGAGTGTGTGTGTGTGAGGCAGAGAGGGAGTCTGTGTGTGTGTGTCTGAGAGAAAGGGAGTGTGAGTGTGTGTGTGAGAGAGAGAGCGTGTATGTGTGTGTGCGAGAGAGAGGAAGTGGGGGTGTGGAGAGTGAGTGGGAGTGGGGTGGGGAGAGTGTGTGGGTGTGGGAGTGTAGAGAATGTGTGGGTGTGGGTGTGGGGGGAGGAGAGTGTGTGGGAGTGGGAGTGGGGCGGGGAGAGTGCTTGTGTGAGAGAGAGGGGGAGTGTGTGTGTGTGGGTGAGGGAGTGGGAGTGGGAGAGGGCAGAATGTGTGGGTGTGGGAGAGAGGCAGGGAGAGTGTGAAGGTGTGTGTGTGGGAGTGGGGTGGAGGGAGTATGTGGGTGAGTGTGTGTGTGATGGAGGAATTGTGTGTTTGTGAGAGAGTGTGAGTGTGTGTGTGAGAGAGAGGGAGTGTGTGTGTGTGCGAGAGAGGGAGTGTGTGTCTGTGAGAGAGAGGTAGTGTGTCTGTGTGAGAGAGGGGGAGTGTGTGTGTGTGAGAGAGGGAGTGTGTGTGTGTGTGAGGGAGAGGGAGTATGTGTGTGTGTGAGAGAGAGGGAGGGTTTATGTGTGAGAGAGAGAGAGTGTACGTAGGTGTGGGTGTGGGGCGGGGAGAGTGTGTGGGTTTGGGAGGGCTGGGGGACAGTGTGTGGGTTTGGGAGTGGGGGGTGTGAGTGTGTGGGTGTGGGAATGGGAGTGTAGAAAGTGTGTGCGTGTGGGTGTGGGGCGGGAAGAGTGTGAAGGTGTGTGTGTGGGAGTGGGGTGGGGGAAATCTGTGGGTGTGTGTGTGTGTGATAGAGGAAATGTGTGTGTGTGAGAGGGAGAGTGAGTGTGTGTGTGTGTGAGAGTGAGGGAGTGTGTTTGTTAAGAGAGAGGAGTGTGTCTGTGTGAGGGAGAGAGTGGGAGTGTGTGTGTGTGTGTGTGCGTGTGTGCGAGGTAGAGGGAATGTTTGTGTGTGTGCGAGAGAGCGGGAGAATGTGTGTGCGAGAGAGAGGGAATGTATGTGTGAGAGCAAGGGAGTGTGTCTTTGCGAGAGTGACGTTGTGTGTGTGTGTTAGAGCAAGGGAGTGTGTGTGCGTGATAGAGAGGAAGTGTGCGTGTGTGAGAGAGGGGCAGTGTGTATGTGTGAGGCAGAGAGGGAGTGTGTGTGTGTGTGTGGGAGAAAGGGAGTCTGAGTGTGCGTGTGAGAGAGAGGGTGCATGTGTGTGTGTGTGCGAGAGACAGAGGGATTGTGCCTGTGAGAGAGAGAGGGAATGTGTGTGTGTGAGAGAGAGGGAGTGTGTGTGTGCGAGAGAGAGGAAGTGGGGGCATGGAGAGTGAGTGGGAGTGGGATGGAGAGAGAGTGTGGGATTGGGGTGGGGAGAGTGTGCGGGAGTGGGAGTGGGACGGGGAGTGTGTGGGAGTGGGAGTGGGGTGGGGAGAGTGTGTGGGAGTGGGAGTGGGGCAAGGAGAGTGTATGGGTGTGGGAGTGGGGTGGGGAGAGTGTGTGGGAGTGGGCCTGGGGCAGGGAGAGTGTGTGGGAGTGGGAGAGAGAGTGTGTGTGTGTGTGTATGTGTGTGGGTGTGAAAGAGAGGGGGTGTGTGTGTTGAGAGAGAGAGAGAGGGAGTGTGTGTGTGAGAGAGAGGGAGTGTGTTTGTTAAGAGAGAGGAGTGTGTTTGTGTGAGCGAGAGAGTGGGAGTGTGTGTGTGTGTGTTTGTGTGTGAGGTAAGGGAGTGTTTGTGTGTGTGCGAGCGAGAGGGAATGTGTGTGTGCGAGAGAGAGGGCGTGGGTGTGTGTGGGAGGGAGGGAGTGTGTGTGTGAGAGAGAGGGAGTCTGTGTGTGAGGGAGAGAGGCAGTGTGTGTGTGCGGGTGGGAGTGTGTGTGTGTGAGAGCAGGGGAGTGTGTCTGTGAGCGGGCGGCAGTGTGTATGTGTGAGAGAGAGGGAGCATGTGTGTGAGTGAGAGGGAGTGTGGGTGTGTGTGACAGTGAGAGGGACTGTGTGTGTGTGAGAGAGAGGGCGTGTGTGTGGGTCTGTGTCTATGTGTGAGAGAGAGAGGGAGTGTGTGTGTGAGAGAGAGAGGGAGGGAGTGCGTGTGCGAGAGAGAGTGAGTGTTGTGTTTGTGAGAGAGAGGAAGTGTGTGTGCGGGAGAGAGGGCATGTGTGTGTGTGAGAGAGATGGGGTGTGTGTGTG
Source organism: Carcharodon carcharias (assembly GCF_017639515.1). NCBI lineage: Eukaryota > Metazoa > Chordata > Chondrichthyes > Lamniformes > Lamnidae > Carcharodon > Carcharodon carcharias. The sequence continues at coordinate 47,538,549 of NC_054487.1, read as the reverse complement.
AGAGAGAGGGAGTGAGTGTGTGAGAGAGAGGGAATGTGTTTGTTAAGAGACAGAGAGGGACTGTGTGTGTGAGAGAGAGGGTGTGTCTGTTTGTGTGTGTTTGTGGGGGGGAGAGGGAGTGTGTGTGTGAGAGAGAGATGGAGTGTGTGTGTGCGAGAGAGAGGAAGTGTGTGTGTGTGTGAGAGAGGGAGAGAGTGTGTGTGCGAGAGGGAGTGAGTGTTGTGTGTGTGAGAGAGAGGAAGTGTGTGTGTGGGAGAGAGGGAGTGTGTGTGTGCGAGACAGAGGGAGTGTGTGCGTGTGAGATAGAGTGAGTGTGTGTGTGTGTGAGAGAGAGGGAGTGTGTGTGTGAAAGAGAGTGAGCGTGTGTTTGTGAGAGAGAGGCAGCATGTATGTGTGTGAGAGAGAGGGAGCATGTGTGTGTGTGAGAGAGGGCGAGTGTGTGTTTGTGAGAGAGAGGTAGTGTGTGTATGAGAGACAGGGATAGTGTCTGTGAGAGAGAGGGAGAGTGTGTGAGAGAGAGGGAGTGTGTTTGTTAAGAGAGAGAGAAGGACTGTGTGTGTGAGAGTGAGAGGGTGTGTCTGTTTGTGTGTGTGAGAGAGAGGAAGACTGTGTGTGGGTGGGAGAGGGTGTGTTTGTGTGAGATAGAGGGAATGTGTGTGTGCAAGAGAGAGGGAGTGTGTGTGTGAGAGAGAGATGGAGTGTGTGTGTGTGCGAGAGAGAGGGAGTGTGTGGATGTGAGAGAGGGAGTGTTGTGTGTTTGGGGCAGGGAGAGTGTGTGGGTGTGGGTGTGTGGTGGGGAGTGTGCGTGGGTGAGTGAGTGGGCCAGGGAGAGTGTGTGGATGTGGGAATGGGGGAGTGAGTGTGTGGGTGTGGGAGTTCAGCAGGGAGAGTGTGTGGGAGTGGGAGTGGGAGTGGAGACAGTGTGTGGGTGTGGGTGTGGGGCGGGGAGAATGTGTGGGTTTGGGAGTGGGGGGTTGAGTGTGGATGTGGGAGTGGGAGTGGAGAGAGTGTGTTGGTGTGGGTGTGAGGTGGGGAGAGCATGTGGGAGTCGGAGTGGGGCGGGGAGAGTGTGTGTGTGAGAGAGAGGGGGAGTGTGTGTGTGTATGGGTGAGGGAGTGGGAGTTGGAGAGGGGAGAGTGTGTGGGTGTGGGACGGGGCGAGGAGAGTGTGAAGGTGTGTGTGTGGGAGTGGGGTGGGGGGAGTGTGTGGGTGTGTGTGTGTGTGAGAGAGAGGTGTTGTGCATGTGAGAGAGAGAGGAAGTGTGTGTGTGAGGGAGAGGGAGTGTGTGTGTGTGTGTTAGAGAGAGGGAGTGAGTGTGTGAGAGGGAGGGAGTGTGTGTGCATGCGAGAGAGAGGGAGTGCGTGTGTGTGTGTGTGAGAGAGGGAGTGTGTGTGTGAGGAAGATGGAGTGTGCTTGTGTGCAAGAGAGATGGAGTGTCTGTGTGTGCGGGAGAGGGAGTGTGTATGTGTGTGAGAGAGAGGGAGTGTGTGCGTGTGTGAGAGAGAGGGGATGTGCGTGTGTGAGACAGAGGGAGTACGTGAGCGAGGGAGGGGGAGTGTGTGCGTGTGTGAGAGAGAGGGAGTGTGTGCGTGTTTGCGAGAGGGAGGGAGTGTGTGTGTGAGATGGAGGAAGTGTGTGCATGTGTGAGAGAGAGGGGGTGTGCGTGTGAGAGAGAGGAAGTGTGTGTGTGAGAGGGAGGGAGTGTGTGTGTGTGTGAGAGAGAGGGAATGTGTGTGTGAGAGAGAAAGCGAGCATGTGTGTGTGTGAGAGAGGGCGATTGTGTGTTTGTGTGAGAGAGGTAGTATGTGTGTGAGACACAGGGAGCGTGTGTGTGAGAGAGAGGGAGCGTGTGTGTGGAAGAGGGAGTGTGTGTGTGTGTGAGAGAAAGGGAGTGTGTGCGTGTTTGAGAGAGAGGGGATGTGCGTGTGTGAGAGAGAGGGAGTGTGTGTGTATGAGGGAGGGGGAGTGTGTGTGTGTGTGAGAGAGGGAGGGAGTGTGTGTGTGAGATGGAGGAAGTGTGTGCGTGTGTGAGAGAGAGGGGGTGCGCATGTGAGAGAGAGAGGGTGTGTGCGTGTAAGAGAGAGGGAGTGTGCGTCTGTGAGATAGAGGGAGTGTGTGTGTGTGTGTGTGAGAGGGAGAGAGTGTGTGTGCGAGAGAGAGTGAGTGCTGTGTGTGTGAGAGAGAGGGAGTGTGTGTGAGTGTCTGAGAGGGAGCGAGTGTGTGTGCGAGAGAGAGTGAGCATTGTGTGTGTGAGAGAGGGAGTGTGTGTGCGAGAAAGATGGAGTGTGTGTGTGTGCGAGAGAGAGGAAGTGAGTGAATGGGAGGGAGGGAGTGTGCATGTGAGAGAGAGAGAGGGAGTGTGCGTGTGAGAGAGAGTGGGAGTGTGTGTGTGTGTGTGCGAGAGGGAGGGAGTGTGTGTGTGTGAGAGGGAGGGAGTGTGTGTGTGTGTGCGAGAGAGAGGGAGTGTGTGTGTGTGTGAGAGAGGGAGAGAGTGTGTGTGCGAGAGGGAGTGAGTGTTGTGTGTGTGAGAGAGAGGAAGTGTGTGTGTGGGAGAGAGGGAGTGTGTGTGTGCGAGACAGAGGGAGTGTGTGCGTGTGAGATAGAGTGAGTGTGTGTGTGTGTGAGAGAGAGGGAGTGTGTGTGTGAAAGAGAGTGAGCGTGTGTTTGTGAGAGTGAGGCAGCATGTATGTGTGTGAGAGAGAGGGAGCATGTGTGTGTGTGAGAGAGGGCGAGTGTGTGTTTGTGAGAGAGAGGTAGTGTGTGTATGAGAGACAGGGATAGTGTCTGTGAGAGAGAGGGAGAGTGTGTGAGAGAGAGGGAGTGTGTTTGTTAAGAGAGAGAGAAGGACTGTGTGTGTGAGAGTGAGAGGGTGTGTCTGTTTGTGTGTGTGAGAGAGAGGAAGACTGTGTGTGGGTGGGAGAGGGTGTGTTTGTGTGAGATAGAGGGAATGTGTGTGTGCAAGAGAGAGGGAGTGTGTGTGTGAGAGAGAGATGGAGTGTGTGTGTGTGCGAGAGAGAGGGAGTGTGTGGATGTGAGAGAGGGAGTGTTGTGTGTTTGGGGCAGGGAGAGTGTGTGGGTGTGGGTGTGTGGTGGGGAGTGTGCGTGGGTGAGTGAGTGGGCCAGGGAGAGTGTGTGGATGTGGGAATGGGGGAGTGAGTGTGTGGGTGTGGGAGTTCAGCAGGGAGAGTGTGTGGGAGTGGGAGTGGGAGTGGAGACAGTGTGTGGGTGTGGGTGTGGGGCGGGGAGAATGTGTGGGTTTGGGAGTGGGGGGTTGAGTGTGGATGTGGGAGTGGGAGTGGAGAGAGTGTGTTAGTGTGGGTGTGAGGTGGGGAGAGCGTGTGGGAGTCGGAGTGGGGCGGGGAGAGTGTGTGTGTGAGAGAGAGGGGGAGTGTGTGTGTGTATGGGTGAGGGAGTGGGAGTTGGAGAGGGGAGAGTGTGTGGGTGTGGGACGGGGCGGGGAGAGTGTGAAGGTGTGTGTGTGGGAGTGGGGTGGGGGGAGTGTGTGGGTGTGTGTGTGTGTGAGAGAGAGGTGTTGTGCATGTGAGAGAGAGAGGAAGTGTGTGTGTGAGAGTGAGGGAGTGTGTGTGTGTGTGTTAGAGAGAGGGAGTGAGTGTGTGAGAGGGAGGGAGTGTGTGTGCATGCGAGAGAGAGGGAGTGCGTGTGTGTGTGTGTGAGAGAGGGAGTGTGTGTGTGAGGAAGATGGAGTGTGCTTGTGTGCAAGAGAGATGGAGTGTCTGTGTGTGCGGGAGAGGGAGTGTGTATGTGTGTGAGAGAGAGGGAGTGTGTGCGTGTGTGAGAGAGAGGGGATGTGCGTGTGTGAGACAGAGGGAGTACGTGAGCGAGGGAGGGGGAGTGTGTGCGTGTGTGAGAGAGAGGGAGTGTGTGCGTGTTTGCGAGAGGGAGGGAGTGTGTGTGTGAGATGGAGGAAGTGTGTGCATGTGTGAGAGAGAGGGGGTGTGCGTGTGAGAGAGAGGAAGTGTGTGTGTGAGAGGGAGGGAGTGTGTGTGTGTGTGAGAGAGAGGGAATGTGTGTGTGAGAGAGAAAGCGAGCCTGTGTGTGTGTGAGAGAGGGCGATTGTGTGTTTGTGTGAGAGAGGTAGTATGTGTGTGAGACACAGGGAGCGTGTGTGTGAGAGAGAGGGAGCGTGTGTGTGGAAGAGGGAGTGTGTGTGTGTGTGAGAGAAAGGGAGTGTGTGCGTGTTTGAGAGAGAGGGGATGTGCGTGTGTGAGAGAGAGGGAGTGTGTGTGTATGAGGGAGGGGGAGTGTGTGTGTGTGTGAGAGAGAGGGAGTGTGTGCGTGTGTGCGAGAGGGAGGGAGTGTGTGTGAGATGGAGGAAGTGTGTGCGTGTGTGAGAGAGAGGGGGTGCGCATGTGAGAGAGAGAGGGTGTGTGCGTGTAAGAGAGAGGGAGTGTGCGTCTGTGAAATAGAGGGAGTGTGTGTGTGTGAGAGAGTGAGTATCTGTGTGTGTGTGAGAGGGAGAGAGTGTGTGTGCGAGAGAGAGTGAGTGCTGTGTGTGTGAGAGAGAGGGAGTGTGTGTGAGTGTCTGAGAGGGAGCGAGTGTGTGTGCGAGAGAGAGTGAGCATTGTGTGTGTGAGAGAGGGAGTGTGTGTGCGAGAAAGATGGAGTGTGTGTGTGTGCGAGAGAGAGGAAGTGAGTGAATGGGAGGGAGGGAGTGTGCATGTGAGAGAGAGAGAGGGAGTGTGCGTGTGAGAGAGAGTGGGATTGTGTGTGTGTGTGTGCGAGAGGGAGGGAGTGTGTGTGTGTGAGAGGGAGGGAGTGTGTGTGTGTGTGCGAGAGAGAGGGAGTGTGTGTGTGTGTGAGAGAGGGAGAGAGTGTGTGTGCGAGAGGGAGTGAGTGTTGTGTGTGTGAGAGAGAGGAAGTGTGTGTGTGGGAGAGAGGGAGTGTGTGTGTGCGAGACAGAGGGAGTGTGTGCGTGTGAGATAGAGTGAGTGTGTGTGTGTGTGAGAGAGAGGGAGTGTGTGTGTGAAAGAGAGTGAGCGTGTGTTTGTGAGAGTGAGGCAGCATGTATGTGTGTGAGAGAGAGGGAGCATGTGTGTGTGTGAGAGAGGGCGAGTGTGTGTTTGTGAGAGAGAGGTAGTGTGTGTGTGAGAGACAGGGATAGTGTCTGTGAGAGAGAGGGAGAGTGTGTGAGAGAGAGGGAGTGTGTTTGTTAAGAGAGAGAGAAGGACTGTGTGTGTGAGAGTGAGAGGGTGTGTCTGTTTGTGTGTGTGAGAGAGGGAGAGTGTGTGGGTGGGAGAGGGTGTTTTTGTGTGAGATAGAGGGAATGTGTGTGTGCGAGAGAGAGGGAGTGTGTGTGTGAGAGAGAGATGGAGTGTGTGTGTGTGTGAGATAGAGGGAGTGTGTGTGTGTGAGAGAGGGAGTGTTGTATGTTTGGGGCAGGGAGAGTGTGTGGTTGTGGGTGTGTGGTGGGGAGTGTGCGTGGGTGAGTGAGAGGGCCAGGGAGAGTGTGTGGATGTGGGAGTGGGGGAGTGAGTGTGTGGGTGTGGGAGTTCAGCAGGGAGAGTGTGTGGGAGTGGGAGTGGGAGTGGAGACAGTGTGTGGGTGTGGGTGTGGGGCGGGGAGAATGTGTGGGTTTGGGAGTGGGGGGTTGAGTGTGGATGTGGGAGTGGGAGTGGAGAGAGTGTGTTAGTGTGGGTGTGGGGTGGGGAGAGCGTGTGGGAGTCGGAGTGGGGTGGGGAGAGTGTGTGTGTGAGAGAGAGGGGGAGTGTGTGTGTGTATGGGTGAGGGAGTGGAAGTGGGAGAGGGGAGAGTGTGTGGGTGTGGGAGAGGGGCGGGGAGAGTGTGAAGGTGTGTGTGTGGGAGTGGGGTGGGGGGAGTATGTGGGTGTGTGTGTGTGTGATGGAGGAATTGTGTGTATGTGAGAGGGAGATTGAGTGTGTGTGTGTGTGTGAGAGTGAGGGAGTGTGTTTGTTAAGAGAGAGGAGTGTGTTTGTGTGAGGGAGAGAGTGGGAGTGTGTGTGTGTGCGAGGTAGAGGGAATATTTGTGTATGTGCGAGAGAGCGGGAGGATGTGTGTGCGAGAGAGAGAGTGTGTGGTGGGGAGTGTGCGTGGATGTATGTGTGAGATAGAGGGAGTGTATCTTTGCGAGAGAGATGTTGTGTGTGTGTGTTAGAGCAAGGGAGTGTGTGTGCGTGATAGAGAGGGAGTGTGTGTGTGTGAGGCAGAGAGGGAGTCTGTGTGTGTGTGTCTGAGAGAAAGGGAGTGTGAGTGTGTGTGTGAGAGAGAGAGCGTGTATGTGTGTGTGTGTGTGAGAGAGAGAGGGATTGTTCCTGTGAGAGAGACAGGGAATGTGTGTGTGCGAGAGAGAGGGAGTGTGCACATGCGAGAGAGAGGAAGTAGGGGTGTGGAGAGTGAGTGGGAGTGGGGTGGGGAGAGTGTGTGGGTGTGGGAGTGTAGAGAATGTGTGGGTGTGGGTGTGGGGGGAGGAGAGTGTGTGGGAGTGGGAGTGGGGCGGGGAGAGTGCTTGTGTGAGAGAGAGGGGGAGTGTGTGTGTGTGTGGGTGAGGGAGTGGGAGTGGGAGAGGGCAGAATGTGTGGGTGTGGGAGAGAGGCGGGGAGAGTGTGAAGGTGTGTGTGTGGGAGTGGGGTGGAGGGAGTATGTGGGTGAGTGTGTGTGTGATGGAGGAATTGTGTGTTTGTGAGAGAGTGTGAGTGTGTGTGTGAGAGAGAGGGAGTGTGTGTGTGTGCGAGAGAGGGAGTGTGTGTCTGTGAGAGAGAGGTAGTGTGTCTGTGTGAGAGAGGGGGAGTATGTGTGAGTGAGAGAGGGAGTGTGTGTGTGTGTGTGAGGGAGAGGGAGTATGTGTGTTTGTGAGAGAGAGGGAGTGTTTATGTGTGAGAGAGAGAGAGTGTACGTAGGTGTGGGTGTGGGGCGGGGAGAGTGTGTGGGTTTGGGAGTGCTGGGGGACGGTGTGTGGGTTTGGGAGTGGGGGGTGTGAGTGTGTGGGTGTGGGAATGGGAGTGTAGAAAGTGTGTGCGTGTGGGTGTGGGGCGGGAAGAGTGTGAAGGTGTGTGTGTGGGAGTGGGGTGGGGGGAATCTGTGGGTGTGTGTGTGTGTGATAGAGGAAATGTGTGTGTGTGAGAGGGAGAGTGAGTGTGTGTATGTGTGAGAGTGAGGGAGTGTGTTTGTTAAGAGAGAGGAGTGTGTTTGTGTGAGGGAGAGAGTGGGAGTGTGTGTGTGTGTGTGTGTGTGTGCGTGTGTGCGAGGTAGAGGGAATGTTTGTGTGTGTGCGAGAGAGCGGGAGAATGTGTGTGCGAGAGAGAGGGAATGTATGTGTGAGAGCAAGGGAGTGTGTCTTTGCGAGAGAGACTTTGTGTGTGTGTGTTAGAGCAAGGGAGTGTGTGTGCGTGATAGAGAGGAAGTGTGCGTGTGTGAGAGAGGGGCAGTGTGTATGTGTGAGGCAGAGAGGGAGTGTGTGTGTGTGTGGGAGAAAGGGAGTCTGAGTGTGCGTGTGAGAGAGAGGGTGCATGTGTGTGTGTGCGAGAGACAGAGGGATTGTGCCTGTGAGAGAGAGAGGGAATGTGTGTGTGTGAGAGAGAGGGAGTGTGTGTGTGCGAGAGAGAGGAAGTGGGGGCATGGAGAGTGAGTGGGAGTGGGATGGAGAGAGAGTGTGGGATTGGGGTGGGGAGAGTGTGCGGGAGTGGGAGTGGGACGGGGAGTGTGTGGGAGTGGGAGTGGGGTGGGGAGAGTGTGTGGGAGTGGGAGTGGGGCAGGGAGAGTGTATGGGTGTGGGAGTGGGGTGGGGAGAGTGTGTGGGAGTGGGATTGGGGCAGGGAGAGTGTGTGGGAGTGGGAGAGAGAGTGTGTGTGTGTGTGTATGTGTGTGGGTGTGAAAGAGAGGGGGTGTGTGTGTTGAGAGAGAGAGAGAGGGAGTGTGTGTGTGAGAGAGAGGGAGTGTGTTTGTTAAGAGAGAGGAGTGTGTTTGTGTGAGCGAGAGAGTGGGAGTGTGTGTGTGTGTGTTTGTGTGTGAGGTAAGGGAGTGTTTGTGTGTGTGCGAGCGAGAGGGAATGTGTGTGTGCGAGAGAGAGGGCGTGGGTGTGTGTGGGAGGGAGGGAGTGTGTGTGTGAGAGAGAGGGAGTCTGTGTGTGAGGGAGAGAGGGAGTGTGTGTGTGCGGGTGGGAGTGTGTGTGTGTGAGAGCAGGGGAGTGTGTCTGTGAGCGGGCGGCAGTGTGTATGTGTGAGAGAGAGGGAGCATGTGTGTGAGTGAGAGGGAGTGTGGGTGTGTGTGACAGTGAGAGGGACTGTGTGTGTGTGAGAGAGAGGGCGTGTGTGTGTGTCTGTGTCTATGTGTGAGAGAGAGAGGGAGTGTGTGTGTGAGAGAGAGAGGGAGGGAGTGCGTGTGCGAGAGAGAGTGAGTGTTGTGTGTGTGAGAGAGAGGAAGTGTGTGTGCGGGAGAGAGGGCATGTGTGTGTGTGTGAGAGATGGGGTGTGTGTGTGAGAGAGAGGGAGTGAGTGTGTGAGAGAGAGGGAATGTGTTTGTTAAGAGACAGAGAGGGACTGTGTGTGTGAGAGAGAGAGGGTGTGTCTGTTTGTGTGTGTTTGTGGGGGGGAGAGGGAGTGTGTGTGTGAGAGAGAGATGGAGTGTGTGTGTGCGAGAGAGAGGAAGTGTGTGTGTGTGTGAGAGAGGGAGAGAGTGTGTGTGCGAGAGGGAGTGAGTGTTGTGTGTGTGAGAGAGAGGAAGTGTGTGTGTGGGAGAGAGGGAGTGTGTGTGTGCGAGACAGAGGGAGTGTGTGCGTGTGAGATAGAGTGAGTGTGTGTGTGTGTGAGAGAGAGGGAGTGTGTGTGTGAAAGAGAGTGAGCGTGTGTTTGTGAGAGAGAGGCAGCATGTATGTGTGTGAGAGAGAGGGAGCATGTGTGTGTGTGAGAGAGGGCGAGTGTGTGTTTGTGAGAGAGAGGTAGTGTGTGTATGAGAGACAGGGATAGTGTCTGTGAGAGAGAGGGAGAGTGTGTGAGAGAGAGGGAGTGTGTTTGTTAAGAGAGAGAGAAGGACTGTGTGTGTGAGAGTGAGAGGGTGTGTCTGTTTGTGTGTGTGAGAGAGAGGGAGAGTGTGTGTGGGTGGGAGAGGGTGTGTTTGTGTGAGATAGAGGGAATGTGTGTGTGCGAGAGAGAGGGAGTGTGTGGATGTGAGAGAGGGAGTGTTGTGTGTTTGGGGCAGGGAGAGTGTGTGGGTGTGGGTGTGTGGTGGGGAGTGTGCGTGGGTGAGTGAGTGGGCCAGGGAGAGTGTGTGGATGTGGGAATGGGGGAGTGAGTGTGTGGGTGTGGGAGTTCAGCAGGGAGAGTGTGTGGGAGTGGGAGTGGGAGTGGAGACAGTGTGTGGGTGTGGGTGTGGGGCGGGGAGAATGTGTGGGTTTGGGAGTGAGGGGTTGAGTGTGGATGTGGGAGTGGGAGTGGAGAGAGTGTGTTAGTGTGGGTGTGGGGTGGGGAGAGCGTGTGGGAGTCGGAGTGGGGCGGGGAGAGTGTGTGTGTGAGAGAGAGGGGGAGTGTGTGTGTGTATGGGTGAGGGAGTGGGAGTGGGAGAGGGGAGAGTGTGTGGGTGTGGGACAGGGGCGGGGAGAGTGTGAAGGTGTGTGTGTGGGAGTGGGGTGGGGGGAGTGTGTGGGTGTGTGTGTGTGTGAGAGAGAGGTGTTGTGTATGTGAGAGAGAGAGGGTGTGTGCGTGTGTGAGAGAGGGGGAGTGTGTGTGTGTGAGGCAGAGAGGGAGTGTGTGTGTGTGTGAGAGAGAGTGAATTTGTGTTTGTGTGAGAGAGGGACTGTATGTGTGTGAGAGAGAGAGGAAGTGCATGTGTGTGTGAGAGAGAGAGTGTGTATGTGCGAGAGAGAGGAAGTGTGTGTGTGAGGGAGAGGGAGTGTGTGTGTGTGTGTTAGAGAGAGGGAGTGAGTGTGTGAGAGGGAGGGAGTGTGTGTGCATGCGAGAGAGAGGGAGTGCATGTGTGTGTGTGAGAGAGGGAGTGTGTGTGTGAGGAAGATGGAGTGTGCGTGTGTGCAAGAGAGATGGAGTGTCTGTGTGTGCGGGAGAGGGAGTGTGTATGTGTGTGAGAGAGAGGGAGTGTGTGCGTGTGTGAGAGAGAGGGGATGTGCGTGTGTGAGACAGAGGGAGTACATGAGCGAGGGAGGGGGAGTGTGTGCGTGTGTGAGAGAGAGGGAGTGTTTGCGTGTTTGCGAGAGGGAGGGAGTGTGTGCGTGAGATGGAGGAAGTGTGTGCATGTGTGAGAGAGAGGGGGTGTGCGTGTGAGAGAGAGGAAGTGTGTGTGTGAGAGGGAGGGAGTGTGTGTGTGTGTGAGAGAGAGGGAATGTGTGTGTGAGAGAGAAAGCGAGCGTGTGTGTGTGTGAGAGAGGGCGATTGTGTGTTTGTGTGAGAGAGGTAGTATGTGTGTGAGACACAGGGAGCGTGTGTGTGAGAGAGAGGGAGCGTGTGTGTGGAAGAGGGAGTGTGTGTGTGTGTGAGAGAAAGGGAGTGTGTGCGTGTTTGAGAGAGAGGGGATGTGCGTGTGTGAGAGAGAGGGAGTGTGTGTGTATGAGGGAGGGGGAGTGTGTGTGTGTGAGAGAGAGAGGGAGTGTGTGCGTGTGTGCGAGAGGGAGGGAGTGTGTGTGTGAGATGGAGGAAGTGTGTGCGTGTGTGAGAGAGAGGGGGTGCGCATGTGAGAGAGAGAGGGTGTGTGCGTGTAAGAGAGAGGGAGTGTGCGTCTGTGAGATAGAGGGAGTGTGTGTGTGTGAGAGAGTGAGTGCTGTGTGTGTGAGAGAGAGAGAGTGTGTGTGAGTGTCTGAAAGGGAGCGAGTGTGTGTGCGAGAGAGAGTGAGCATTGTGTGTGTGAGAGAGGGAGTGTGTGTGCTAGAAAGATGGAGTGTGTGTGTGTGCGAGAGAGAGGAAGTGAGTGAATGGGAGAGAGGGAGTGTGCATGTGAGAGAGAGAGAGGGAGTGCGCGTGTGAGAGAGAGTGGGAGTGTGTGTGTGTGTGTGTGCGAGAGGGAGGGAGTGTGTGTGTGTGAGAGAGAGGGAGTGTGTGTGTGTGTGAGAGAGGGAGAGAGTGTGTGTGCGAGAGGGAGTGAGTGTTGTGTGTGTGAGAGAGAGGAAGTGTGTGTGTGGGAGAGAGGGAGTGTGTGTGTGCGAGACAGAGGGAGTGCGTGCGTGTGAGATAGAGTGAGTGTGTGTGTGTGTGAGAGAGAGGGAGTGTGTGTGTGAGAGACAGTGATAGTGTCTGTGAGAGAGAGGGAGAGTGTGTGAGAGAGAGGGAGTGTGTTTGTTAAGAGAGAGAGAAGGACTGTGTGTGTGAGAGTGAGAGGGTGTGTCTGTTTGTGTGTGTGAGAGAGAGGGAGAGTGTGTGTGGGTGGGAGAGGGTGTGTTTGTGTGAGATAGAGGGAATGTGTGTGTGCGAGAGAGAGGGAGTGTGTGTGTGAGAGAGACTTGGAGTGTGTGTGTGCGAGAGAGAGGGAGTGTGTGTGTGTGTGCAAGAGGGAGTGAGTGTGTGTGTGTGTGAGAGAGGGAGAGAGTGTGTGTGCGAGAGTGAGTGAGTTTGTGTGTGTGAGAGAGAGGAAGTGTGTGTGTGGGAGAGAGGGAGTGTGTGTGTGCGAGACAGAAGGAGTGTGTGCGTGTGAGATAGAGTGAGTGTGTGTGTGTGTGAGAGAGAGGGAGTGTGTGTGTGAAAGAGAGTGAGTGTGTGTTTGTGAGAGAGAGGCAGCATGTATGTGTGTGAGAGAGAGGGAGCATGTGTGTGTGTGAGAGAGGGCGAGTGTGTGTTTGTGAGAGAGAGGTAGTGTGTGTGTGAGAGACAGGGATAGTGTCTGTGAGAGAGAGGGAGAGTGTGTGAGAGAGAGGGAGTGTGTTTGTTAAGAGAGAGAGAAGGACTGTGTGTGTGAGAGTGAGAGGGTGTGTCTGTTTGTGTGTGTGAGAGAGAGGGAGAGTGTGTGTGGGTGGGAGAGGGTGTGTTTGTGTGAGATAGAGGGAATGTGTGTGTGCAAGAGAGAGGGAGTGTGTGTGTGAGAGAGAGATGGAGTGTGTGTGTGTGCGAGAGAGAGGGAGTGTGTGTGTGAGAGAGGGAGTGTTGTGTGTTTGGGGCAGGGAGAGTGTGTGGGTGTGGGTGTGTGGTGGGGAGTATGCGTGGGTGAGTGAGTGGGCCAGGGAGAGTGTGTGGATGTGGGAGTGGGGGAGTGAGTGTGTGGGTGTGGGAGTTCAGCAGGGAGAGTGTGTGGGAGTAGGAGTGGGAGTGGAGACAGTGTGTGGGTGTGGGTGTGGGGCGGGGAGAATGTGTGGGTTTTGGAGTGGGGTGTTGAGTGTGGATGTGGGAGTGGGAGTGGAGAGAGTGTGTTAGTGTGGGTGTGGGGTGGGGAGAGCGTGTGGGAGTCGGAGTGGGGTGGGGAGAGTGTGTGTGTGAGAGAGAGGGGGAGTGTGTGTGTGTATGGGTGAGGGAGTGGAAGTGGGAGAGGGGAGAGTGTGTGGGTGTGGGAGAGGGGCGGGGAGAGTGTGAAGGTGTGTGTGTGGGAGTGGGGTGGGGGGAGTATGTGGGTGTGTGTGTGTGTGATGGAGGAAGTGTGTGTATGTGAGAGGGAGATTGAGTGTGTGTGTGTGAGAGTGAGGGAGTGTGTTTGTTAAGAGAGAGGAGTGTGTTTGTGTGAGGGAGAGAGTGGGAGTGTGTGTGTGTGCGAGGTAGAGGTAATATTTGTGTATGTGCGAGAGAGCGGGAGAATGTGTGTGCGAGAGAGAGAGTGTGTGGTGGGGAGTGTGCGTGGATGTATGTGTGAGAGAGAGGGAGTGTATCTTTGCGAGAGAGACGTTGTGTGTGTGTGTTAGAGCAAGGGAGTGTGTGTGCGTGATAGAGAGGGAGTGTGTGTGTGTGAGGCAGAGAGGGAGTCTGTGTGTGTGTGTCTGGGAGAAAGGGAGTGTGAGTGTGTGTGTGAGAGAGAGAGCGTGTATGTGTGTGTGTGAGAGAGAGAGAGGGATTGTTCCTGTGAGAGAGACAGGGAATGTGTGTGTGCGAGAGAGAGGGAGTGTGCACATGCGAGAGAGAGGAAGTGGGGGTGTGGAGAGTGAGTGGGAGTGGGGTGGGGAGAGTGTGTGTGTGTGGGAGTGTAGAGAATGTGTGGGTGTGGGTGTGGGTGTGGGTGTGGGGGGAAGAGAATATTTGGGAGTGGGAGTGGGGCGGGGAGAGTGCTTGTGTGAGAGAGAGGGGGAGTGTGTGTGTGTGTGGGTGAGGGAGTGGGAGTGGGAGAGGGCAGAATGTGTGGGTGTGGGAGAGAGGCGGGGAGAGTGTGAAGGTGTGTGTGTGGGAGTGGGGTGGAGGGAGTGTGTGGGTGAATGTGTGTGTGATGGTGGAATTGTGTGTGTGTGAGAGAGTGTGAGTGTGTGTGTGAGAGAGAGGGAGTGTTTGTGTGTGAAAGAGAGGGAATGTGTTTCTGTGAGAGAGAGGTAGTGTGTCTGTGTGAGAGAGGGGGAGTGTGTGTGTGTGAGAGAGGGAGTATGTGTGTGTGTGAGAGAGAGGGAGTGTTTATGTGTGAGAGAGACAGAGTTTACGTAGGTGTGGGTGTGGGGCGGGGAGAGTGTGTGGGTTTGGGAGTGCTGGGGGACAGTGTGTGGGTTTGGGAGTGGGGGGTGTGAGTGTGTGGGTGTGGGAATGGGAGTGTAGAAAGTGTGTGCGTGTGGGTGTGGGGCGGGAAGAGTGTGAAGGTGTGTGCGTGGGAGTGGGGTGGGGGGAATCTGTGGGTGTGTGTGTGTGTGATAGAGGAAATGTGTGTGTGTGAGAGGGAGAGTGAGTGTGTGTGTGTGTGTGAGAGAGAGGGAGTGTGTGTGTGTGCGAGAGAGGGAATGTGTGTCTGTGAGAGAGAGGTAGTGTGTCTGTGTGAGAGAGGGGGAGTGTGTGTGTGTGAGAGAGGGAGTGTGTGTGTGTGTGTGAGGGAGAGGGAGTATGTGTGTGTGTGAGAGAGAGGGAGTGTTTATGTGTGAGAGAGAGACAGTGTACGTAGGTGTGGGTGTGGGGCGGGGAGAGTGTGTGGGTTTGGGGGTGCTGGGGGACAGTGTGTGGGTTTGGGAGTGGGGGGTGTGAGTGTGTGGGTGTGGGAATGGGAGTGTAGAAAGTGTGTGCGTGTGGGTGTGGGGCGGGAAGAGTGTGAAGGTGTGTGTGTGGGAGTGGGGTGGGGGGAATCTGTGGGTGTGTGTGTGTTTGATAGAGGAAATGTGTGTGTGTGCGAGGTAGAGGGAATGTTTGTGTGTGTGCGAGAGAGCGGGAGAATGTGTGTGCGAGAGAGAGGGAATGTATGAGTGAGAGCAAGGGAGTGTGTCTTTGCGAGAGAGACGTTGTGTGTGTGTGTTAGAGCAAGGGAGTGTGTGTGCGTGATAGAGAGGAAGTGTGCGTGTGTGAGAGAGGGGCAGTGTGTATGTGTGAGGCAGAGAGGGAGTGTGTGTTTGTGTGTGGGAGAAAGGGAGTCTGAGTGTGCGTGTGAGAGAGAGGGTGCATGTGTGTGTGTGCGAGAGACAGAGGGATTGTGCCTGTGAGAGAGAGAGGGAATGTGTGTGTGTGAGAGAGAGGGAGTGTGTGTGTGCGAGAGAGAGGAAGTGGGGGCATGGAGAGTGAGTGGGAGTGGGATGGAGAGAGAGTGTGGGATTGGGGTGGGGAGAGTGTGCGGGAGTGGGAGTGGGACGGGGAGTGTGTGGGAGTGGGAGTGGGGTGGGGAGAGTGTGTGGGAGTGGGAGTGGGGCAGGGAGAGTGTATGGGTGTGGGAGTGGGGTGGGGAGAGTGTGTGGGAGTGGGATTGGGGCAGGGAGAGTGTGTGGGAGTGGGAGAGAGTGTGTGTGTGTGTGTGTATGTGTGTGGGTGTGAAAGAGAGGGGGTGTGTGTGTTGAGAGAGAGAGAGAGGGAGTGTGTGTGTGAGAGAGAGGGAGTGTGTTTGTTAAGAGAGAGGAGTGTGTTTGTGTGAGCGAGAGAGTGGGAGTGTGTGTGTGTGTGTTTGTGTGTGAGGTAAGGGAGTGTTTGTGTGTGTGCGAGCGAGAGGGAATGTGTGTGTGCGAGAGAGAGGGCGTGGGTATGTGTGGGAGGGAGGGAGTGTGTGTGTGAGAGAGAGGGAGTCTGTGTGTGAGGGAGAGAGGGAGTGTTTGTGTGTGTGCGGGTGGGAGTGTGTGTGTGTGAGAGCAGGGGAGTGTGTCTGTGAGCGGGCGGGAATGTGTATGTGTGAGAGAGAGGGAGCATGTGTGTGAGTGAGAGGGAGTGTGGGTGTGTGTGACAGTGAGAGGGCGTGTGTGTGTGTCTGTGTCTATGTGTGAGAGAGAGAGGGAGTGTGTGTGTGAGAGAGAGAGGGAGGGAGTGCGTGTGCGAGAGAGAGTGAGTGTTGTGTGTGTGAGAGAGAGGAAGTGTGTGTGCGGGAGAGAGGGCATGTGTGTGTGCGAGAGAGATGGGGAGTGTGTGTGAGAGAGAGGGAGTGAGTGTGTGAGAGAGAGGGAATGTGTTTGTTAAGAGAGAGAGAGGGACTGTGTGTGTGAGAGAGAGAGGGTGTGTCTGTTTGTGTGTGTTTGTGGGGGGGGAGAGGGAGTGTGTGTGTGAGAGAGAGATGGAGTGTGTGTGTGCGAGAGAGAGGAAGTGTGTGTGTGTGTGAGAGAGGGAGAGAGTGTGTGTGCGAGAGGGAGTGAGTGTTGTGTGTGTGAGAGAGAGGAAGTGTGTGTGTGGGAGAGAGGGAGTGTGTGTGTGCGAGACAGAGGGAGTGTGTGCGTGTGAGATAGAGTGAGTGTGTGTGTGAGTGAGAGAGAGGGAGTGTGTGTGTGAAAGAGAGTGAGCGTGTGTTTGTGAGAGAGAGGCAGCATGTATGTGTGTGAGAGAGAGGGAGCATGTGTGTGTGAGAGAGAGGGCGAGTGTGTGTTTGTGAGAGAGAGGTAGTGTGTGTATGAGAGACAGGGATAGTGTCTGTGAGAGAGAGGGAGAGTGTGTGAGAGAGAGGGAGTGTGTTTGTTAAGAGAGAGAGAAGGACTGTGTGTGTGAGAGTGAGAGGGTGTGTCTGTTTGTGTGTGTGAGAGAGAGGAAGACTGTGTGTGGGTGGGAGAGTGTGTGTTTGTGTGAGATAGAGGGAATGTGTGTGTGCGAGAGAGAGGGAGTGTGTGTGTGAGAGAGAGATGGAGTGTGTGTGTGTGCGAGAGAGAGGGAGTGTGTGTGTGCGAGAGAGAGGAAGTGGGGGCATGGAGAGTGAGTGGGAGTGGGATGGAGAGAGAGTGTGGGATTGGTGTGGGGAGAGTGTGCGGGAGTGGGAGTGGGACCGGTAGTGTGTGGGAGTGGGTTTGGGGTGGGGAGAGTGTGTGGGAGTGGGAGTGGGGCAGGGAGAGTGTATGGGTGTGGGAGTGGGGTGGGGAGAGTGTGTGGGAGTTGGATTGGGGCATGGAGAGTGTGTGGGAGTGGGAGAGAGAGTGTGTGTGTGTGTGTATGTGTGTGGGTGTGAAAGAGAGGGGGTGTGTGTGTTGAGAGAGAGAGAGGGAGTGTGTGTGTGAGAGAGAGGGAGTGTGTTTGTTAAGAGAGAGGAGTGTGTGTGTGTGCGAGAGAGAGGGAGTGTGTGTGTGCGAGAGAGAGGAAGTGGGGGCATGGAGAGTGAGTGGGAGTGGGATGGAGAGAGAGTGTGGGATTGGGGTGGGGAGAGTGTGCGGGAGTGGGAGTGGGACGGGTAGTGTGTGGGAGTGGGAGTGGGGTGGGGAGAGTGTGTGGGAGTGGGAGTGGGGCAGGGAGAGTGTATGGGTGTGGGAGTGGGGTGGGGAGAGTGTGTGGGAGTGGGATTGGGGCAGGGAGAGTGTGTGGGAGTGGGAGAGAGAGTGTGTGTGTGTGTGTGTATGTGTGTGGGTGTGAAAGAGAGGGGGTGTGTGTGTTGAGAGAGAGAGAGGGTGTGTGTGTGTGAGAGAGAGGGAGTGTGTTTGTTAAGAGAGAGGAGTGTGTTTGTGTGAGCGAGAGAGTGGGAGTGTGTGTGTGTGTTTGTGTGTGAGGTAAGGGAGTGTTTGTGTGTGCGTGAGCGAGAGGGAATGTGTGTGTGCGAGAGAGTGGGCGTGGGTGTGTGTGGGAGGGAGGGAGTGTGTGTGTGAGAGAGAGGGAGTCTGTGTGTGAGGGAGAGAGGGAGTGTGTGTGTGTGCGGGTGGGAGTGTGTGTGTGTGAGAGCAGGGGAGTGTGTCTGTGAGCGGGCGGGAGTGTTTATGTGTGAGAGAGAGGGAGCATGTGTGTGAGTGAGAGGGAGTGTGGGTGTGTGTGACAGTGAGAGGGACTGTGTGTTTGTGAGAGAGAGGGTGTGTGTGTGTGTCTGTGTCTATGTGTGAGAGAGAGAGGGAGTGTGTGTGTGAGAGAGAGAGGGAGGGAGTGCGTGTGCGAGAGAGAATGAGTGTTGTGTGTGTGAGAGAGAGGAAGTGTGTGTGCGGGAGAGAGGGCATGTGTGTGTGTGAGAGAGATGGGGTGTGTGTGTGAGAGAGAGGGAGTGAGTGTGTGAGAGAGAGGGAATGTGTTTGTTAAGAGAGAGAGAGGGACTGTGTGTGTGAGAGAGAGAGGGTGTGTCTGTTTGTGTGTGTTTGTTGGTTGGGAGAGGGAGTGTTTGTGTGAGAGAGAGATGGAGTGTGTGTGTGCGAGAGAGAGGAAGTGTGTGTGTGTGAGAGCGGGAGTGTTGTGTGTTTGGGGCGGGGAGAGTGTGTGGGTGTGGGAGTGGGTGGGTGAGTGTGTGGGTATAGGAGTTCAGCAGGGAGATTTTGTGGGAGTGGGAGTGGGAGTGGGAGTGGAGAAAGTGTGTGGGTGTGTGGGGGTGAGAGTTTGTGGGTTTGGGAGTTGGGGGGTGAGTGTGTGGGTGTGGGTGTGGGGCGGGGAGAGTATGTGGGAGTGGGAGTGTGGCGGGGAGAGTGTGTGGGAGTGTGAGTGGGGCGGGGGGAGTGCATGTGTGAGAGAGAGGGGGAGTGTGTGTGTGTGTGGGTGAGGGAGTGGGAGTGGGAGAGTGGAGAGTGTGTGGGTGTGGGAGAGGAGCGGGGAGTGTGAAGGTGTGTGTTTGGGAGTGGGGTGGGGGGAGTGTGTGGGTGTGTGTTTGTGTGATAGAGGAAGTGTGTTTGTGATAGAGGGAGAGTGACTGTGTGTGTGAAACAGAGGGAGTGTGCTTGTTAAGAGAGAGGACTGTGTTTGTTTGAGGGAGAGAGTGAGAGTGTGTGTGTTTGTGTGTGTGCGAGGTAGAGGGAATGTTTGTGTGTGTGTGTTAGAGCAAGGGAGTGTGTGTGTGTGATAGAGAGGGAGTGTGTGTGTGAGAGAGGGGGAGTGTGTGTGTGTGAGGCAGAGAGGGAGTGCGTGTGTGTGTGTGTGTGTGAGAGAAAGGGAGTGTGTGTGTGAGAGAGAGGGTGCGTGTGTGTGTGTGCGAAAGAGAGAATTTGTGTTTGTGTGAGAGAGGGACTGTGTGTGTGTGAGAGAGAGGAAGTGTGTGTGTGTGAGAGAGAGAGAGGGAGTGTGTGTGTGTGAGAGAGAGGGAGTGTGTATGTGCGAGAGAGAGGAAGTGTGTGTGTGAGGGAGAGGGAGTATGTGTGTGTGTTAGAGAGGGGGAGTGAGTGAGTGAGAGAGAGGGAGTGTGTGTGCGTGCGAGAGAGAGGGAGAGTGTGTGTATGAGAGAGGGAGTGTGTGTGTGTGAGAGAGGGAGTGTGTGTGTGAAGGAGATGGAGTGTGTATGTGTGTGAGAGAGATCGAGTGTGTGTGTGTGGGAGAGGGAGTGTGTATGTGTGTGAGAGAGAGGGAGTGTGTGCGTGTGTGAGAGAGAGGGGAAGTGCGAGTGTGAGAGAGAGGAAGTGTGCGTTTGTGAGGGAGCGGGAGTGTGTCTGTGTGAGAGAGGGAGTGTGTGTGTGAGATGGAGGAAGTGTGTGCCTGTGTGAGAGAGAGGGGGTGTGCGTGTGAGAGAGAGAGGGTGTGTGCGTGTGAGAGAGAGGAAGTGTGTGTGTGGGAGAGAGGCAGTGTGTGTATGCAAGACAGAGGCAGTGTGTGTATGTGTGAGAGAGAGGGAGTGTGTGTGTGAAAGACAGGGAGCGTGTGTGTGTGAGAAAGAGGCAGCATGTATGTGTGTGAGAGAGAGGGAGCGTGTGGGTATGTGAGAGAGGGCAAGTGTGTGTTTGTGTAAGAGAGGTAGTGTGTATGTGAGAGACAGGGAGAGTGTGTGTGAGAGGGGGAGTGTATTTGTTAAGAGAGAGAGAGGGACTGTGTGTGTGAGAGAGAGAGGGAGATTGTGTGTGGGGGGAAAGGGTGTGTTTGTGTGAGAGAGAGGGAGTGTATGTGCGAGAGAGGGAGTGTGTGTGTGAGGGAGATGGAGTGTGTGTGTGTGCGCGAGAAAGGGAGTGTGTGTGTGTGGGAGAGGGAGTATGTATGTGTGTGAGAGAGAGGCAGTGTGTGTGAGTGTGTGAGAGGGAGTGTGTGTGTGTGTGAGAGAGAGTGAGCATTGTGTGTGTGAGAGAGGGAGTGTGTGTGCTAGAAAGATGGAGTGTCTGTGCGTGCGAGAGATAGGAAGTGCGTGTATGGGAGAAAGGGAATGTGCGTGTGAGAGAGAGGGAGTGTGCATGTGAGAGAGAGAGGGAGTGTTTCTGTGTGCGAGAGGGAGGGAGTGTGTGTGTAAGAGGGAGGGAGTGTGAGTGTGTGTGAGAGAGAGGGAGTGTGTGTGTGTGTGATAGAGGGAAGGATTGTGTGTGTTATAGAGTGAGTGTTGTGTGCGTGAGAGAGAGGAAGTGTGTGTGTGGGAGAGAGGGAGTGTGTATGTGCGAGACAGAGGGAGTGTGTGTGTGTGAGAGAGGGCGATTGTGTGTTTGTGTGAGAGAGGTAGTGTGTGTGAGAGAGACAGGGAGAGTGTGTGTGAGAGAGAGGGAGTGTGTTTGTTAAGAGAGAGAGAGGGTGTGTGTATGTGAGACAGAGTGGGAGAGTGTGTGTGGGGGCAGAGGGTGTGTTTGTGTGAGATAGAGGGAGTGTGTGTGTGCGAGATAGAAGGAGTGTGTGTGTGAGAGAGAGATGGAGTGTGTGTGTGCGAGAGAGAGGGAGTGTGTGTGTGTGTGTGAGAGAGGGAGGGAGTGTTGTGTGTTTGGGGCAGGGAGAGTTTGTGGGTGTGGGCGTGTGGTGGGGAGTATGCGTGGGTGTGAAAGGGGCGGGGAGAGTGTGTGGATGTGGGAGTAGGGGGGTGAGTGTGTGGGTGTGGGATTTCAGCAGGGAGAATGTGTGGGAGTGGGAGTGGGAGTGGAGACAGTGTGTGGGTGTGGGTGTGGGGCGGGGAGAATGTGTGGGTGTGGGAGTGTGGGGGGGAGAGTGTGTGGGTTTGGGAGTGGAGGGGAGAGTGTGTGGGTGTGGGAGTGGGAGTGGAGAGAGTGTGTGGGTGTGGGTGTGGGGTGGGGAGAGTGTGTGGGAGTGGGAGGGGGGCGGGGAGAGTGCGTGTGTGAGAGAGAGGGGGAGTGTGGGTGTATATGGGTGAGGGAGTGGGAGTGGGAGAGGGGAGAGTGAGTGGGTGTGGGAGAGGGGCGGGGAGAGTGTGAAGGTGTGTGTGTGGGAGTGGGGTGGGGGTAATCTGTGGGTGTGTGTGTGTGTGATAGAGGAAATGTGTGTGTGTGAGAGGGAGAGTGAGTGTGTGTGTGTGTGTGAGAGTGAGGGAGTGTGTTTGTTAAGAGAGAGGAGTGTGTTTGTGTGAGATAGAGGGAGTGTGTGTGTGCGAGATAGAAGGAGTGTGTGTGTGAGAGAGAGATGGAGTGTGTGTGTGCGAGAGAGAGGGAGTGTGTGTGTGTGTGTGAGAGAGGGAGGGAGTGTTGTGTGTTTGGGGCAGGGAGAGTTTGTGGGTGTGGGCGTGTGGTGGGGAGTGTGCGTGGGTGTGAAAGGGGCGGGGAGAGTGTGTGGATGTGGGAGTAGGGGGGTGAGTGTGTGGGTGTGGGATTTCAGCAGGGAGAATGTGTGGGAGTGGGAGTGGAGACAGTGTGTGGGTGTGGGTGTGGGGCGGGGAGAATGTGTGGGTGTGGGAGTGTGGGGGGGAGAGTGTGTGGGTTTGGGAGTGGAGGGGAGAGTGTGTGGGTGTGTGACGGGGAGAGTGTGTGGGAGTGGGAGGGGGCGGGGAGAGTGCATGTGTGAGAGAGAGGGGGAGTGTGGGTGTATATGGGTGAGGGAGTGGGAGTGGGAGAGGGGAGAGTGAGTGGGTGTGGGAGAGGGGCGGGGAGAGTGTGAAGGTGTGTGTGTGGGAGTGGGGTGGGGGGAATCTGTGGGTGTGTGTGTGTGTGATAGAGGAAATGTGTGTGTGTGAGAGGGAGAGTGAGTGTGTGTGTGTGTGTGAGAGTGAGGGAGTGTGTTTGTTAAGAGAGAGGAGTGTGTTTGTGTGAGGGAGAGAGTGGGAGTGTGTGTGTGTGTGTGTGTGCGAGGTAGACGGAATGTTTGTGTGTGTGCGAGAGAGAGGGAATGTATGTGTGAGAGCAAGGGAGTGTGTCTTTGCGAGAGAGACGATGTGTGTGTCTGTTAGAGCAAGGGAGTATGTGTGCGTGATAGAGAGGAAGTGTGCGTGTGTGATAGGGGGCAGTGTGTATGTGTGAGGCAGAGAGGGAGTGTGTGTGTGTGTGAGAGAAAGGGAGTCTGAGTGTGCGTGTGAGAGAGAGGGTGCGTGTGTGTGTGTGTGTGAGAGACAGAGGGATTGTGCCTGTGAGAGAGAGAGGGAAAATGTGTGTGTGCGAGAGAGAGGGAGTGTGTGTGTGCGAGAGAGAGGAAGTGGGGGCATGGAGAGTGAGTGGGAGTGTGGTGGGGAGAGTGTGCGGGAGTGGGAGTGGGACGGGGAGTGTGTGGGAGTGGGAGTGGGGTGGGGAGAGTGTGTGGGAGTGGGAGTGGGGCAGGGAGAGTGTATGGGTGTGGGAGTGGGGTGGGGAGAGTGTGTGGGAGTGGGAGTGGGGCAGGGAGAGTGTATGGGTGTGGGAGTGGGGTGGGGAGAGTGTGTGGGAGTGGGATTGGGGCAGGGAGAGTGTGTGGGAGTGGGAGAGAGAGAGTGTGTGTGTGTGTGTGTGAAAGAGAGGGGGTGTGTGTGTTGTGAGAGAGAGAGGGAGTGGGTGTGTGTGTGGGTGAGGGAGAGGGAGTGGGAGAGGGGAGAGTGTGTGGGTGTGGAAGTGGGAGTGGGGAGAATGTGTGGGTGTGGGAGAGAGGCGGGGAGAGTGTGAAGGTGTGTGTGTGGGAGTGGGGTGGTGGGTGTGTGTGGGTATGTGTGTGTGTGATAGAGGAATTGTGTGTTTGCGAGAGAGCGTGATTGTGTGTGTGAGAGAGAGGGAGTGTGTGTGTGCGAGAGAGGGAGTGTGTGTGTGAGCAAGAGGGAGTGTGTGTGTGTGAGAGAGGGAGTGTGTGTGTGTGAGGGAGAGGGAGTGTGTGTGTGTGTGTGAGAGAGTGGGAGTGTGTGTGTGTGTGCGAGGTAAGGGAGTGTTTGTGTGTGTGCGAGCGAGAGGGAATGTGTGTGTGCGAGAGAGAGGGCGTGGGTGTGTGTGGGTGAGGGAGTGGGAGTGGGAGAGGGGAGAGTGTGTGGGTGTGGAAGTGGGAGTGGGGAGAATGTGTGGGTGTGGGAGAGAGGCGGGGAGAGTGTGAAGGTGTGTGTGTGGGAGTGGGATGGTGGGTGTGTGTGAGTATGTGTGTGTGTGATAGAGGAATTGTGTGTTTGCGAGAGAGCGTGAGTGTGTGTGTGAGAGAGAGGGAGTGTGTGTGTGTGCGAGAGAGGGAGTGTGTGTGTGAGCAAGAGGGAGTGTGTGTGTGTGAGAGAGGGAGTGTGTGTGTGTGAGGGAGAGTGAGTGTGTGTGTGTGTGAGAGAGAGTGGGAGTGTGTGTGTGTGTGTGTGTGCGAGGTACGGGAGTGTTTGTGTGTGTGCGAGCGAGAGGGAATGTGTGTGTGCGAGAGAGAGGGCGTGGGTGTGTGTGGGTGAGGGAGTGGGAGTGGGAGAGGGGAGAGTGTGTGGGTGTGGAAGTGGGAGTGGGGAGAATGTGTGGGTGTGGGAGAGAGGCGGGGAGAGTGTGAAGGTGTGTGTGTGGGAGTGGGGTGGTGGGTGTGTGTGGGTGTGTGTGTGTGTGATAGAGGAATTGTGTGTTTGCGAGAGAGCGTGAGTGTGTGTGTGAGAGAGAGGGAGTGTGTGTGTGTGTGCGAGAGAGGGAGTGTGTGTGTGAGCAAGAGGGAGTTTGTGTGTGTGAGAGAGGGAGTGTGTGTGTGTGTGAGGGAGAGGGAGTGTGTGTGTGTGTGAGAGAGAGTGGGAGTGTGTGTGTGTTTGTGTGTGCGAGGTAAGGGAGTGTTTGTGTGTGTGCGAGAAAGAGGGAATGTGTGTGTGCGAGAGAGAGGGCGTGGGTGTGTGTGGGAGGGAGGGAGTGTGTGTGACAGAGAGGGCATATGTGTGTGTGCGGGAGGGAGTGTGTGTGTGTGAGAGCAGGGGAGTGATTATGTGTGAGAGAGAGAGAGAGTGTGTGTGGGTGTGGGTGTGGGGCTGGGAGAGTGTGTGGGTTTGGGAGTGGTGGGGGAGAGTGTGTGGGTTTGGGAGTGGGTGGTGTGAGTGTGTGGGTGTGGGAATGGGAGTGTAGAGAGTGTGTGGGTGTGGGGCGGGGAGAGTGTGTGAGAGTGTGAGTGGGCTGGGGAGAGTGCGAGTGTGAGAGAGAGGGGGAGTGTGTGTGTGTGGGTGAGGGAGTGGGAGATGGGAGAGTGTGTGGGTGTGGAAGTGGGAGTGGGGAGAGTGTGTGGGTGTGGGAGAGGGGCGGGGAGAGTGTGAAGGTGTGTGTTTGGGAGTGGGGTGGGGGGAGTTTGTGGGTGTGTGTGTGTGTGATAGAGGAAGTGTGTGTGTGAGAGAGAGTGAGTGTGTGTGTGAGAGAGAGAGTGTGTTTGTTAAGAGAGAGGAGTGTGTTTGTGGGAGGGAGAGGGTGGGAGTGTGTGTGTGTGTGTGTGTGTGTGTGTGCGAGGTAAGGGAGTGTTTCTGTGTGTGTGTGCAAGAGGGAGTGAGTGTGTGTGAGAGCAGGGGAGTGTGTCTGTGAGTGGGCAGGAGTGTGTGTGTGAGAGAGAGGGAGCATGTGTGTGAGTGAGAGGGAGTGTGGGTGTGTGTGACAGTGAGATAGAGGGAGTGTGTGTGTGTCTGTGTGTGTGTGAGAGAGAGAGAGGGAGTGTGCATGTGAGAGAGAGAGGGAGGGAGTGTGTTTGCGAGAGAGAGTGAGTGTTGTGTGTGTGAGAGAGAGGAAGTGTGTGTGTGGGAGAGAGGGAGTGTGTGTGTGCGAGACAGAGGGAGTGTGTGCGTGTGAGATAGAGGGAGTGTGTGTGTGTGTGAGAGAGAGGGAGTGAGTGTGTGAGAGAGAGGGAATGTGTTTGTTAAGAGAGAAAGAGGGACTGTGCGTGTGAGAGAGGGAGTGTGTGTGTGAGGGAGATGGAGTGTGTGTGTGTGTGAGAGAGAGGGAGTGTGCTTGTTAAGAGAGAGGAGTGTGTTAGTGTGAAGGAGAGTGGGAGTGTGTGTGTGTGTGTGTGTGTGCGAGGTAGAGGGAATGTTTGTGTGTGTGTTAGAGCAAGGGAGTGTGTGTGTGTGAGAGAGGGGAGTGTGTGTGTGTGAGAGAGGAGGAGTGTGTGTGTGTGAGGCAGAGAGGGAGTGTGTGTGTGTGTGAGAGAGAGGGAGTGTGTGTGTGTGAGAGAGAAGGTGCGTGTGTGTGTGTGTGCGAGAGAGAGAATTTGTGTTTGTGTGAGAGAGGGACTGTGTTTGTGTGAGAGAGAGAGGAAGTGTGTGCTGTGTGAGAGAGATAGAGGGAGTGTGTGTGTGTGAGAGAGAGGGAGTGTGTATGTGCGAGAGAGAGGAAGTGTGTGTGAGGGAGAGGGAGTGTGTGTGTGTGAGGGAGGGGGATTGTGTGTGTGTGTGTGTGTGAGAGGGAGTGTGTGCGTGTGTGCTAGAGGGAGGGAGTGTGTGTGTGAGATGGAGGAAGTGTGTGCCTGTGTGAGAGAGAGGGGGTGTGCATGTGAGAGAGAGAGGGTGTGTGCGTGTGAGAGAGAGGAAGTGTGTGTGTGGGAGAGAGGCAGTGTGTGTATGCAAGACAGAGGCAGTGTGTGTGTGTGTGAGAGCGAGGGAGTGTATGAGTGAAAGACAGGGAGCGTGTGTGTGTGAGAAAGAGGCAGCATGTATGTGTGTGAGAGAGAGGGAGCGTGTGGGTGTGTGAGAGAGGGCAAGTGTGTGTTTGTGTGAGAGAGGTAGTGTGTGTATGAGAGACAGGGAGAGTGTGAGAGAGAGAGGGAGTGAGTGTGTGAGCGAGAGGAAGTGTGTTTGTTAAGTGAGAGAGAGGGACTGTGTGTCTGAGAGAAAGAGGGAGATTGTGTGTGGGGGGAGAGGGTGTGTTTGTGTGAGAGAGAGGGAGTGTATGTGCGAGAGAGATGGAGTATGTGTGTGAGAGAGAGATGGAGTGTGTGTGCGTGCTAGAGAGAGGGAGTGTGTGTGTGTGTGTGAGAGAGGGAGTGTGTGTGTGTGGGAGAGGGAGTATGTATGTGTGTGAGAGAGAGGGAGTGTGTGTGAGTGTGTGAGAGGGAGCAAGTGTGTGTGTGAGAGAGAGTGAGCGTTGTGTGTGTGAGAGAGGGAGTGTGCATGTGAGAGAGAGAGAGGAAGTGTGTGTGTGAGGGAGAGGGAGTGTGTGTGTGTGTGTGTTAGATAGGGGGTGTGAGTGTGTGTGAGAGAGAGGGAGTGTGTGTGCGTGCGAGAGAGAGGGAGTGTGTGTGTGTGAGAGAGGGAGTGTGTGTGTGTGTGAGAGAGGGAGTGTGTGTGTGAAGGAGATGGAGTGTGTATGTGTGCGAGAGAGAGGGAGTGTGTGTGTGTGTGGGAGAGGGAGTGTGTATGTGTGAGAGAGAGGGAGTGTGTGCCTGTGTGAGAGCGAGGGGATGTGCCTGTGTGAGAGAGAGCGATTGTGCGTGTGTGAGGAAGCGGGAGTGTGTGTGTGTGTGTGAGAGAGGGAGTGTGTGCGTGTGTGCGAGAGGGAGGGAGTGTGTGTGTGAGATGGAGGAAGTGTGTGCGTGTGTGAGAGAGAGGGTGTGTGCGTGTGAGAGAGAGAGGGTGTGTGCGTGTGAGAGAGAGGATGTGTGTGTGTGTGTGGGGGAGAGTGTGTGGGTTTGGGAGTGGGGGATGAGTGTGTGGGTGTGGGAGTGGGAGTGGAGAGAGTGCGTCGGTGTGGATGTGGGGCGGGGAGAGTGTGTGGGTGTGGGTGTGGGGCGGGGAGAGTGTGTGGGAGTGGGAGGGGGGCGGGGAGAGTGCGTGTGTGAGAGAGAGGGGGAGTGTGTGTGTATATGGGTGAGGGAGTGGGAGTGGGAGAGGGGAGAGTGTGTGGGTGTGGGAGAGCGGCGGGGAGAGTGTGAAGGTGTGTGTGTGGGAGTGGGGTGGGGGGAATCTGTGGGTGTGTGTGTGATAGAGGTAATGTGTGTGTGTGAGAGGGACAGTGAGTGTGTGTGTGTGTGAGAGTGAGGGAGTGTGTTTGTTAAGAGAGAGGAGTGTGTTTGTGTGAGGGAGAGAGTGGGAGTGTGTGTGTGTGTGTGTGTGAGTGCGAGGTAGAGGGAATGTTTGTGTGTGTGTTAGAGCAAGGGAGTGTGTGTGTGTGATAGAGAGGGAGTGTGTGTGTGTGTGAGAGAGGAGGAGTGTGTGTGTGTGAGGCAGAGAGGGAGTGTGTGTGTGTGTGTGAGAGAGGGAGTGTGTGTGTGTGAGAGAGAGGGTGCGTGTGTGTGTGTGCGAGAGAGAGAATTTGTGTTTGTGTGAGAGAAAGGGAGTCTGAGTGTGCGTGTGAGAGAGAGGCTGCGTGTGTGTGTGTATGTATGCGAGAGACAGAGGGATTGTGCCTGTGAGAGAGAGAGGGAATGTGTGTGTGCGAGAGAGAGGGAGTGTCTGTGTGTGTGTGAGAGTGAGGGAGTGTGTGTGTGTGAGAGAGAGGGTGCGTGTGTGTGTGTGCGAGAGAGAGAATTTGTGTTTGTGTGAGAGAGGGACTGTGTGTGTGTGAGAGAGAGAGGAAGTGTGTGTTTGTGAGAGAGATAGAGGGAGTGTGTGTGTCTGAGAGAGAGGGAGTGTGTATGTGTGTGAGAGAGGAAGTGTGTTTGTGAGGGAGAGGGAGTGTGCGTGTGTGAGGGAGGGGGAGTGTGTGTGTGTGTGAGTGAGAGTGGGAGTATGTGCGTGTGTGCGAGAGGGAGGGAGTGTGTGTGTGAGATGGAGGAAGTGTGTGCCTGTGTGAGAGAGAGGGGGTGTGCATGTGAGAGAGAGAGGGTGTGTGCGTGTGAGAGAGAGGAAGTGTGTGTGTGGGAGAGAGGCAGTGTGTGTATGCAAGACAGAGGCAGTGTGTGTGTGTGAGAGAGAGGGAGTGTGTGTGTGAAAGACAGGGAGCATGTGTGTGTGAGAAAGAGGCAGCATGTATGTGTGTGAGAGAGAGGGAGCGTGTGGGTGTGTGAGAGAGGGCAAGTGTGTGTTTGTGTGAGAGTTAGTGTGTGTATGAGAGACAGGGAGAGTGTGTGAGAGAGAGGGAGTGAGTGTGTGAGAGAGAGGGAGTGTGTTTGTTAAGGGAGAGAGAGGGACTGTGTGTGTGAGAGAGAGAGGGAGATTGTGTGTGGGGGTGAGGGTGTGTTTGTGTGAGAGAGAGGGAGTGTATGTGCGAGAGAGATGGAGTGTGTGTGTGAGAGAGATGAAGTGTGTGTTCGTGCGAGAGAGAGGGAGTGTGTGTGTGTGTGAGAGAGGGAGTGTGTGTGTGAGAGAGATGGAGTGTGTGTGCGCGAGAGAGGGAGTGTGTGTGTGTGGGAGAGGGAGTATGTATGTATGTGAGAGAGAGGGAGTGTGTGTGAGTGTGTGAGAGGGAGCAAGTGTGTGTGAGAGAGAGTGAGCATTGTGTGTGTGAGAGAGGGAGTGTGCATGTGAGAGAGAGAGAGGAAGTGTGTGTGTGAGGGAGAGGGAGTGTGTGTGTGTGTGTTAGATAGGGGGTGTGAGTGTGTGTGAGAGAGAGGGAGTGTGTGTGCGTGCGAGAGAGAGGGAGTGTGTGTGTGTGAGAGAGGGAGTGTGTGTGTGTGTGAGAGAGGGAGTGTGTGTGTGAAGGAGATGGAGTGTGTATGTGTGCGAGAGAGAGGGAGTGTGTGTGTGTGTGGGAGAGGGAGTGTGTATGTGTGTGAGAGAGAGGGAGTGTGTGCCTGTGTGAGAGCGAGGGGATGTGCCTGTGTGAGAGAGAGCGATTGTGCGTGTGTGAGGAAGCGGGAGTGTGTGTGTGTGTGTGAGAGAGGGAGTGTGTGCGTGTGTGCGAGAGGGAGGGAGTGTGTGTGTGAGATGGAGGAAGTGTGTGCGTGTGTGAGAGAGAGGGTGTGTGCATGTGAGAGAGAGAGGGTGTGTGCGTGTGAGAGAGAGGATGTGTGTGTGTGTGGGGGAGAGTGTGTGGGTTTGGGAGTGGGGGATGAGTGTGTGGGTGTGGGAGTGGGAGTGGAGAGAGTGCGTGGGTGTGGGTGTGGGGCGGGGAGAGTGTGTGGGTGTGGGTGTGGGGCGGGGAGAGTGTGTGGGAGTGGAAGGGGGCGGGGAGAGTGCGTGTGTGAGAGAGAGGGGGAGTGTGTGTGTATATGGGTGAGGGAGTGGGAGTGGGAGAGGGGAGAGTGTGTGGGTGTGGGAGAGCGGCGGGGAGAGTGTGAAGGTGTGTGTGTGGGAGTGGGGTGGGGGGAATCTGTGGGTGTGTGTGTGATAGAGGTAATGGGTGTGTGTGAGAGGGAGAGTGAGTGTGTGTGTGTGTGAGTGAGGGAGTGTGTTTGTTAAGAGAGAGGAGTGTGTTTGTGTGAGGGAGAGAGTGGGAGTGTGTGTGTGTGTGTGTGTGTGCGAGGTAGAGGGAATGTTTGTGTGTGTGTTAGAGCAAGGGAGTGTGTGTGTGTGATAGAGAGGGAGTGTGTGTGTGTGTGAGAGAGGAGGAGTGTGTGTGTGTGAGGCAGAGAGGGAGTGTGTGTGTGTGTGAGAGAGAGGGAGTGTGTGTGTGTGAGAGAGAGGGTGCGTGTGTGTGTGTGCGAGAGAGAGAATTTGTGTTTGTGTGAGAGAAAGGGAGTCTGAGTGTGCGTGTGAGAGAGAGGCTGCGTGTGTGTGTGTATGCGAGAGACAGAGGGATTGTGCCTGTGAGAGAGAGAGGGAATGTGTGTGTGCGAGAGAGAGGGAGTGTCTGTGTGTGTGAGGGAGTGAGGGAGTGTGTTTGTTAAGAGAGAGGAATGTGTTTGTGTGAGGGAGAGAGTGGGAGTGTGTGTGTGTGAAAGACAGGGAGAGTGTGTGTGTGAGAAAGAGGCAGCATGTATGTGTGAGAGAGAGGGAGCGTGTGGGTGTGTGAGAGAGGGCAATTGTGTGCTTGTGTGAGAGAGGTAGTGTGTGTATGAGAGACAGGGAGAGTGTGTGAGAGAGAGGGAGTGAGTGTGTGAGAGAGAGGGGGTGTGTTTGTTAAGAGAGAGAGAGGGACTGTGTGTGTGAGAGAGAGGGAGATTGTGTGTGGGGGGAGAGGGTGTGTTTGTGTGAGAGAGAGGGAGTGTATGTGCGAGAGAGATGGAGTGTGTGTGTGAGAGAGAGATGGAGTGTGTGTGCGTGCGAGAGAGAGGGAGTGTGTGTGTGTGTGAAAGAGGGAGTGTGTGTGTGAGGGAGATGGAGTGTGTGTGTGTGCGTGAGAGAGGGAGTGTGTGTGTGTGGGAGAGGGAGTATGTATGTGTGTGAGAGAGAGGGAGTGTGTGTGAGCATGTGAGAGGGAGCAAGTGTGTGTGTGAGAGAGAGTGAGCATTGTGTGTGTGAGAGAGGGAGTGTGTGTGCAAGAAAGATGGAGTGTCTGCGTGTGAGAGATAGGAAGTGCGTGTATGGGATAGAGGGAGTGTGCGTGTGAGAGAGAGGGAGTGTGCATGTGAGAGAGAGAGGGAGTGTTTGTGTGCGAGAAAGAGGTAGTGTGTGTGTGAGAGAGAGGGGGAGTGTGTGTGTGTGAGAGAGAGGGAGTGTGTAGGTGCGAGAGAGATGAAGTGTGTGTGTGAGGGAGAGCGAGTGTGTGTGTGTGTTAGAGAGGGGGAGTGAATGTGTGAGAGAGGGGGAGTGATTGTGTGAGAGAGAGGGACTGTGTGTGCGTGCGAAGAAGAGGGAGTGTGTGTGTGTGAGAGAGGGAGTGTGTGTGTGTGTGAGAGAGGGAGTGTGTGTGTGTGGGAGAGGGAGTGTGTATGTGTGTGAGAGAGAGGGAGTGTGTGCCTGTGTGAGAGAGAGGGGATATGCGTGTGTGAGAGAGAGCGATTGTGCGTGTGTGAGGGAGGGGGAGTGTGTGTGTGTGTGAGAGAGGGAGTGTGTGCATGTGTGCGAGAGGGAGGGAGTGTGTGTGTGAGATGGAGGAAGTGTGTGTGTGTGTGAGAGAGAGGGGATGTGCGTGTGAGAGAGAGAGGGTGTGTGCGTGTGAGAGAGAGGATCTGTGTGTGTGGGGGGGAGAGTGTGTGGGTTTGGGAGTGGGGGATGAGTGTGTGGGTGTGGGAGTGGGAGTGGAGAGAGTGCGTGGGTGTGGGTGTGGGGCGGGGAGAGTGTGTGGGTGTGGGTGTGGGGCGGGGAGAGTGTGTGGGAGTGGGAGGGGGGCGGGGAGAGTGTATGTGTGAGAGAGAGGGGGAGTGTGTGTGTATATGGGTGAGGGAGTGGGAGTGGGAGAGGCGAGAGTGTGTGGGTGTGGGAGAGGGGCGGGGAGAGTGTGAAGGTGTGTGTGTGGGAGTGGGGTGGGGGGAATCTGTGTGTGTGTGTGTGATAGAGGAAATGTGTGTGTATGAGAGAGAGAGTGAGTGTGTGTGTGTGTGTGTGTGAGTGAGGGAGAGTGTTTGTTAAGAGAGAGGAGTGTGTTTGTGTGAGGGAGAGAGTGGGAGTGTGTGTGTGTGTGTGTGTGTGCGAGGTAGAGGGAATGTTTGTGTGTGTGCGAGAGAGCGGGAGAATGTGTGTGCGAGAGAGAGGGAATGTATGTGTGAGAGCAAGGGAGTGTGTCTTTGCGAGAGAGACGATGTGTGTGTCTGTTAGAGCAAGGGAGTGTGTGTGCGTGATAGAGAGGAAGTGTGCGTGTGTGAGAGGGGGCAGTGTGTATGTGTGAGGCAGAGAGGGAGTGTGTGTGTGTGTGTGAGAGAAAGGGAGTCTGAGTGTGCGTGTGAGAGAGAGGGTGCGTGTGTGTGTGTGTGCGAGAGACAGAGGGATTGTCCCTGTGAGAGAGAGAGGGAAAATGTGTGTGTGCGAGAGAGAGGGAGTGTGTGTGTGCGAGAGTGAGGAAGTGGGGGCATGGAGAGTGAGTGGGAGTGTGGTGGGGAGAGTGAGTGGGAGAGGGATGGAGAGAGAGTGTGGGATTGGGGTGGGGAGAGTGTGCAGGAGTGGGAGTGGGATGGGGAGTGTGTGGGAGTGGGAGTGGGGTGGGGAGAGTGTGTGGGAGTGGGAGTGGGGCAGGGAGAGTGTATGGGTGTGGGAGTGGGGGGGGCAGGTAGAGTGTGTGGGAGTGGGAGAGAGAGTGTGTGTGTGTGTGAAAGAGAGGGGGTGTGTGTGTTGAGAGAGAGAGAGGGAGTGGGTGTGTGTGTGGGTGAGGGAGTGGGAGTGGGAGAGGGGAGAGTGTGTGGGTGTGGAAGTGGGAGTGGGGAGAATGTGTGGGTGTGGGAGAGAGGCGGGGAGAGTGTGAAGGTATGTGTGTGGGAGTGGGGTGGTGGGTGTGTGTGGGTGTGTGTGTGTGTGATAGAGGAATTGTGTGTTTGCGAGAGAGCGTGAGTGTGTGTGTGAGAGAGAGGGAGTGTGTGTGTGTGTGAGAGAGGGAGTGTGTGTGTGTGAGCAAGAGGGAGTTTGTGTGTGTGTGAGAGAGGGAGTGTGTGTGTGTGTGAGGGAGAGGGAGTGTGTGTGTGTGTGTGAGAGAGTGGGAGTGTGTGTGTGTGTGTGTGTGTGTGTGCGAGGTAAGGGAGTGTTTGTGTGTGTGCGAGCGAGAGGGAATGTGTGTGTGCGAGAGAGAGGGCGTGGGTGTGTGTGGGAGGGAGGGAGTGTGTGTGACAGAGAGGGCATATGTGTGTGTACGGGAGGGAGTGTGTGTGTGTGAGAGCAGGGGAGTGATTATGTGTGAGAGAGAGAGAGAGTGTGTGTGGGTGTGGGTGTGGGGCTGGGAGAGTGTGTGGGTTTGGGAGTGGTGGGGGAGAGTGTGTGGGTTTGGGAGTGGGTGGTGTGAGTGTGTGGGTGTGGGAATGGGAGTGTAGAGAGTGTGTGGGTGTGGGGCGGGGAGAGTGTGTGAGAGTGTGAGTGGGCTGGGGAGAGTGCGAGTGTGAGAGAGAGGGGGAGTGTGTGTGTGTGGGTGAGGGAGTGGGAGATGGGAGAGTGTGTGGGTGTGGAAGTGGGAGTGGGGAGAGTGTGTGGGTGTGGGAGAGGGGCGGGGAGAGTGTGAAGGTGTGTGTTTGGGAGTGGGGTGGGGGGAGTTTGTGTATGTGTGTGATAGAGGAAGTGTGTGTGTGAGAGAGAGTGAGTGTGTGTGTGAGTGAGAGGGAGTGTGGGTGTGTGTGACAGTGAGATAGAGGGAGTGTGTGTGTGTCTGTGTGTGTGTGAGAGAGAGAGAGGGAGTGTGCGTGTGAGAGAGAGAGGGAGGGAGTGTGTTTGCGAGAGAGAGTGAGTGTTGTGCGTGTGAGAGAGAGGAAGTGTGTGTGTGGGAGAGAGGGAGTGTGTGTGTGCGAGACAGAGGGAGTGTGTGCATGTGAGATAGAGGGAGTGTGTGTGTGTGTGAGAGAGAGGGAGTGAGTTTGTGAGAGAGAGGGAATGTGTTTGTTAAGAGAGAGAGAGGGACTGTGTGTGTGAGAGAGAGAGGGTGTGTCTGTTTGTGTTTGTGGGAGAGAGGGAGAGTGTTTGTGGGGGGGAGATGGAGTGTGTGTGTGTGCGAGAGATGGGGAGTGTGTGTGTGTGTGTGTGTCAGGGAGGGAGTGTTGTGTGTTTGGGGTGGGGAGAGTGTGTGGGTGTGGGTATATTGTGGGGAGAGTGCCTGGGTGAGTGAGTGGGGCGGGGAGAGTGTGTGGAAGTGGGAGTGGGGGGGTGAGTGTGTGGATGTTGGAGTTCAGCAGGGAGAGTGTGTGGGAGTGGGAGTGGGAGTGGAGACAGTGTGTGGGTGTGTGTGTTGGGGGGGGGAGAGCGTGTGGGTTTGGGAGTTGGGAGGTGAGTGTGTGGTTGTGGGAGTGGGAGTGGAGAGAGTGCGTGGGAGTGGGAGTGTGGCGGGGAGAGTGTGTGGGAGTGTGAGTGGGGCGGGGAGAGTGCGTGTGTGAGAGAGAGGGGGAGTGTGTGTGTGTGTGAGAGAGGGAGTGTGTATGTGTGAGAGAGAGGAAGTGTGTGTGTGAGAGAGAGGGAGTGTGTGTGTGTGTGAAAGAGGGAGTGTGTGTGTGAAGGAGATGGAGTGTGTATGTGTGCGAGAGAGAGGGAGTGTGTGTGTGTGGGAGAGGGAGTGTGTATGTGTGTGAGAGAGAGGGAGTGTGTGCCTGTGTGAGAGAGAGGGGATGTGCGTGTGTGAGAGAGAGCGATTGTGCGTGTGTGAGGGAGGGGGAGTGTGTGTGTGTGTGTGTGTGAGAGGGAGTGTGTGCGTGTGTGCGAGAGGGAGGGAGTGCGTGTGTGAGATGGAGGAAGTGTGTGCGTGTGTGAGAGAGAGGGGGTGTGCGTGTGGGGGTAGAGTGTGTGGGTTTGGGAGTGGGGGATGAGTGTGTGGGTGTGGGAGTGGGAGTGGAGAGAGTGCGTGGGTGTGGGTGTGGGGCGGGGAGATTATGTGGGAGTGGGAGTGTGGCGGGGAGAGTGCGTGTGTGAGAGAGAGGGGGAGTGTGTGTGTGTGTGGGTGAGGGAGTAGGAGTGGGAGAGTGGAGAGTGTGTGGGCGTGGGAGAGGAGCAGGGAGAGTGTGAAGGTGTGTGTGTGGGAGTGGGGTTGGGGGAGTGTGTGGGTGTGTGTGTGTGTGATAGAGGAAGTGAGTGTGTGAGAGGGAGAGTGAGTGTGTGTGTGTGTGAGAGAGAGGGAGTGTGCTTGTTAAGAGAGAGGAGTGTGTTAGTGTGAGGGA
Organism: Carcharodon carcharias; assembly: GCF_017639515.1. Lineage (NCBI taxonomy): Eukaryota > Metazoa > Chordata > Chondrichthyes > Lamniformes > Lamnidae > Carcharodon > Carcharodon carcharias. The sequence continues at coordinate 47,504,584 of NC_054487.1, read as the reverse complement.
GAGTGGGAATGTGTGTGTGTGTGTGTGTGTGTTTGAGAGGTAGAGGGAATGTTTGTGTGTGTGTTAGAGCAAGGGAGTGTGTCTGTGTGATAGAGAGGGAGTGTGTGTGTGTGAGAGAGGGGGAGTGTGTGTGTGAGGCAGAGAGGGAGTGTGTGTGTGTGTGAGAGAGAGGGAGTGTGTGTGTGTGAGAGAGAGGGTGCGTGTGTGTGTGTGTGCGAGAGAGAGAATTTGTGTTTGTGTGAGAGAGGGACTGTGTGTGTGTGAGAGAGAGGAAGTGTGTGTGTGTGAGAGATAGAGGGAGTGTGTGTGTCTGAGAGATGGGGAGTGTGTATGTTCGAGAGAGAGGAAGTGTGTGTGTGAGGGAGAGGGAGTGTGCGTGTGTGAGGGAGGGGCTGTGTGTGTGTGTGTTTGTGAGAGGGGGAGTGTGTGCGTGTGTGCGAGAGGGAGGGTGTGTGTGTGTGAGATGGAGGAAGTGTGTGCCTGTGTGAGAGAGAGTGGGTGTGCATGTGAGCGAGAGAGGGTGTGTGCGTGTGAGAGAGAGGAAGTGTGTGTGTGGGAGAGAGGCAGTTTGTGTATGCAAGACAGAGGCAGTGTGTGTGTGTGACAGAGAGGGAGTGTGTGTGTGAAAGACAGGGAGCGCGTGTGTGTGAGAAAGAGGCAGCATGTATGTGTGTGAGAGAGAGGGAGCGTGTGGGTGTGTGAGAGAGGGCAAGTGTGTGTTTGTGTGAGAGGTAGTGTGTGCACGAGAGACAGGGAGAGTGTGTGAGAGAGAGGGAGTGAGTGTGTGAGAGAGAGGGAGTGTGTTTGTTAAGAGAGAGAGAGAGGGACTGTGTGTGTGAGAGAGAGAGGGAGATTGTGTGTGGGGGTGAGGGTGTGTTTGTGTGAGAGAGAGGGAGTGTATGTGCGAGAGAGATGGAGTGTGTGTGTGAGAGAGAGATGGAGTGTGTGTGCGTGCGAGAGAGAGGGAGTGTGTGTGTGTGTGAGAGAGGGAGTGTGTGTGTGAGGGAGATGGAGTGTGTGTGTGTGCGCGAGAGAGGGAGTGTGTGTGTGTGGGAGAGGGAGTATGTATGTGTGTGAGAGAGAGGGAGTGTGTGAGAGGGAGCAACTTTGTGTGTGAGAGAGAGTGAGCGTTGTGTGTGTGAGAGAGGGAGTGTGTGTGCAAGAAAGATGGACTGTCTGTGTGTGTGAGAGATAGGAAGTGCGTGTATGGGATAGAGGGATTGTGCGTGTGAGAGAGAGGGCGTGTGCATGTGAGAGAGAGGGAGTGTTTGTGTGTGTGCGAGAAGGAGGTAGTGTGTGTGTGAGAGAGAGGGGGAGTGTGTGTGTGAGAGAGAGGGAGTGTGTATGTGCGAGAGAGAGGAAGTGTGTGTGTGAGGGAGAGGGAGTGTGCGTGTGTTAGAGAGGGGGAGTGAGTGTGTGAGAGAGAGGGAGTGTGTGCGCGTGCGAGAGAGAGGGAGTGTGTGTGTGTGAGAGAGGGACTGTGTGTGTGTGTGAGAGGGAGTGTGTGTGTGAAGGAGATGGAGTGTGTATGTGTGCAAGAGAGAGGGAGTGTGTGTGTGTGGGAGAGGGAGTGTGTATGTGTGTGAGAGAGAGGGAGTGTGTGCCTCTGTGAGAGAGAGGGGATGTGCGTGTGTGAGAGAGAGCGATTGTGCGTGTGTGAGGGAGGGGGAGTGTGTTGTGTGAGAAAGGGAGTGTGTGCGTGTGTGCGAGAGGGAGGGAGTGTGTGTGTGAGATGGAGGAAGTGAGTGCGTGTGTGAGAGAGAGGGGGTGTGCGTGTGAGAGAGCGAGGGTGTGTGCGTGTGAGAGAGAGGATGTGTGTGTGTGTGGGGGAGAGTGTGTGGGTTTGGGAGTGGGGGATGAGTGTGTGGGTGTGGGAGTGGGAGTGGAGAGAGTGCGTGGGTGTGGGTGTGGGGCGGGGAGAGTGTGTGGGTGTGGGTGTGGGGCGGGGAGAGTGTGTGGGAGTGGGAGGGGGGTGGGGAGAGTGCGTGTGTGAGAGAGAGGGGGAGTGTGTGTGTATATGGGTGAGGGAGTGGGAGTGGGAGAGGGGAGAGTGTGTGGGTGTGGGAGAGGGGCGGGGAGAGTGTGAAGGTGTGTGTGTGGGAGTGGGGTGGGGGGAATCTGTGGGTGTGTGTGTGATAGAGGAAATGTGTGTGTGTGTGAGAGGGAGAGTGAGTGTGTGTGTTTGTTAAGGGAGAGGAGTGTGTTTGTGTGAGGGAGAGAGTGGGAGTGTGTGTGTGTGTGTGTGTGTGTGTCTGCGAGGTAGAGGGAATGTTTGTGTGTGTGCGAGAGAGCGGGAGAATGTGTGTGCGAGAGAGAGGGAATGTATGTGTGAGAGCAAGGGAGTGTGTCTTTGCGAGAGAGACGATGTGTGTGTCTGTTAGAGCAAGGGAGTATGTGTGCGTGATAGAGAGGAAGTGTGCGTGTGTGAGAGAGGTGCAGTGTGTATGTGTGAGGCAGAGAGGGAGTGTGTGTGTTAGAGAAAGGGAGTCTGAGTGTGCGTGTGAGAGAAAGGGTGCGTGTGTGTGTGTGTGTGCGAGAGACAGAGGGATTGTGCCTGTGAGAGAGAGGGAATGTGTGTGTGCGAGAGAGAGGGAGTGTGTGTGTGTGAGAGAGAGGAAGTGGGGGCATGGAGAGTGAGTGGGAGTGTGGTGGGGAGAGTGAGTGGGAGTGGGATGGAGAGAGAGTGTGGGATTGGGGTGGGGAGAGTGTGCGGGAGTGGGAGTGGGATGGGGAGTGTGTGGGAGTGGGAGTGGGGTGGGGAGATTGTGTGGGAGTGGGAGTGGGGCAGAGAGAGTGTATGGATGTGGGAGTGGGGTGGGGAGAGTGTGTGGGAGTGGGATTGGGGCAGGGAGAGTGTGTGGGAGTGGGAGAGAGAGAGTGTGTGTGTGTGTGTGTGAAAGAGAGGGGATGTGTGTGTTGAGAGAGAGAGAGGGAGTGGGTGTGTGTGTGGGTGAGGGAGTGGGAGTGGGAGAGGGGAGAGTATGTGGGTGTGGGAGTGGGGAGAATGTGTGGGTGTGGGAGAGAGGCGGGGAGAGTGTGAAGGTGTGTGTGAGGGAGTGGGGTGGTGGGTGTGTGTGGGTGTGTAAGTGTGATAGAGGAATTGTGTGTTTGCGAGAGAGCGTGAGTGTGTGTGTGAGAGAGAGGGAGTGTGTGTGTGTGCGAGAGAGGGAGTGTATGTGTGTGAGCAAGAGGGAGTGTGTGTGTGTGAGAGAGAGTGTGTGTGTGTGTGTGAGGGAGAGGGAGTGTGTGTGTGTGTGTGAGAGAGTGGGAGTATGTGTGTGTGTGTGTGCGAGGTAAGGGAGTGTTTGTGTGTGTGCGAGCGAGAGGGAATATGTGTGTGCGAGAGAGAGGGCGTGGGTGTTTGTGGGAGGGAGGGAGTGTGTGTGACAGAGAGGGCATATGTGTGTGTGCGGGAGGGAGTGTGTGTGTGTGAGAGCAGGGGAGTGTTTATGTGTGAGAGAGAGAGAGAGTGTGTGCGGATGTGGGTGTGGGGCTGGGAGAGTGTGTGGGTTTGGGAGTGGTGGGGGAGAGTGTGTGGGTTTGGGAGTGGGTGGTGTGAGTGTGTGGGTGTGGGAATGGGAGTGTAGAGAGTGTGTGGGTGTGGGGCGGGGAGAGTGTGTGAGAGTGTGAGTGGGCTGGGGAGAGTGCGAGTGTGAGAGAGAGGGGGAGTGTGTGTGTGTGGGTGAGGGAGTGGGAGATGGGAGAGTGTGTGGGTGTGGAAGTGGGAGTGGGGAGAGTGTGTGGGTGTGGGAGAGGGGCGGGGAGAGTGTGAAGGTGTGTGTTTGGGAGTGGGGTGGGGGGAGTTTGTGGGTGTGTGTGTGTGTGTGATAGAGGAAGTGTGTGTGTGAGAGAGAGTGAGTGTGTGTGTGAGAGAGAGAGTGTGTTTGTTAAGAGAGAGGAGTTTGTTTGTGGGAGGGAGAGAGTGGGAGTGTGTGTGTGTGTGTGTGTGTGTGCGAGGTAAGGGAGTGTTTCTGTGTGTGTGTGCAAGAGGGAGTGAGTGTGTGTGAGAGCAGGGGAGTGTGTCTGTGAGCGGGCAGGAGTGTGTGTGTGAGAGAGAGGGAGCATGTGTGTGAGTGAGAGGGAGTGTGGGTGTGTGTGACAGTGAGATAGAGGGAGTGTGTGTGTGTCTGTGTGTGTGTGAGAGAGAGAGAGGGAGTGTGCATGTGAGAGAGAGAGGGAGGGAGTGTGTTTGCGAGAGAGAGTGAGTGTTGTGTGTGTGAGAGAGAGGAAGTGTGTGTGTGGGAGAGAGGGAGTGTGTGTGTGCGAGACAGAGGGAGTGTGTGCGTGTGAGATAGAGGGAGTGTGTGTGTGTGTGTAAGAGAGAGGGAGTGAGTGTGTGAGAGAGAGGGAATGTGTTTGTTAAGAGAGAGAGAGGGACTGTGTGTGTGAGAGAGAGAGGGTGTGTCTGTTTGTGTGTGTGGGAGAGAGGGAGAGTGTTTGTGGGGGGGAGATGGAGTGTGTGTGTGTGCGAGAGATGGGGAGTGTGTGTGTGTGTGTGTCAGGGAGGGAGTGTTGTGTGTTTGGGGTGGGGAGAGTGTGTGGGTGTGGGTATATGGTGGGGAGAGTGCCTGGGTGAGTGAGTGGGGCGGGGAGAGTGTGTGGAAGTGGGAGTGGGGGGGGTGAGTGTGTGGATGTTGGAGTTCATCAGGGAGATTGTGTGGGAGTGGGTGTGGGAGTGGAGACAGTGTGTGGGTGTGTGTGTTGGGGGGGGGAGAGCGTGTGGGTTTGGGAGTTGGGGGGTGAGTGTGTGGTTGTGGGAGTGGGAGTGGAGAGAGTGCGTGGGAGTGGGAGTGTGGAGGGGAGAGTGTGTGGGAGTGTGAGTGGGGCAGGGAGAGTGCGTGTGTGAGAGAGAAGGGGAGTGTGTGTGTGTGTGAGAGAGGGCGTGTGTATGTGTGAGAGAGAGGAAGTGTGTGTGTGAGGGAGAGGGAGTGTGTGCGTGTGTGAGAGAGGGAGTGTGTGTGTGAAGGAGATGGAGTGTGTATGTGTGCGAGAGAGAGGGAGTGTGTGTGTGTGGGAGAGGGAGTGTGTATGTGTGTGAGAGAGAGGGAGTGTGTGCCTGTGTGAGAGAGAGGGGATGTGCATGTGTGAGAGAGAGCGATTGTGCATGTGTGAGGGAGGGGGAGTGTGTGTGTGTGTGTGTGTGTGTGAGAGGGAGTGTGTGCGTGTGTGCGAGAGGGAGGGAGTGTGTGTGTGAGATGGAGGAAGTGTGTGCATGTGTCAGAGAGAGGGGGTGTGCGTGTGGGGGTAGAGTGTGTGGGTTTGGGAGTGGGGGATGAGTGTGTGGGTGTGGGAGTGGGAGTGGAGAGAGTGCGTGGGTGTGGGTGTGGGGCGGGGAGAGTATGTGGGAGTGGGAGTGTGGCGGGGAGAGTGTGTGGGAGTGTGAGTGGGGCGGGGAGAGTGCGTGTGTGAGAGAGAGGGGGAGTGTGTGTGTGTGTGGGTGAGGGAGTAGGAGTGGGAGAGTGGAGAGTGTGTGGGTGTGGGAGTGGGGTTGGGGGAGTGTGTGGGTGTGTGTGTGTGTGATAGAGGAAGTGTGTGTGTGTGAGAGGGAGAGTGAGTGTGAGTGTGTGTGAGAGAGAGGGAGTGTGCTTGTTAAGAGAGAGGAGTGTGTTAGTGTGAGGGAGAGTGGGAATGTGTGTGTGTGTGTGTGTGTGTGTTTGAGAGGTAGAGGGAATGTTTGTGTGTGTGTTAGAGCAAGGGAGTGTGTGTGTGTGATAGAGAGGGAGTGTGTGTGTGAGAGAGGGGGAGTGTGTGTGTGTGAGGCAGAGAGGGAGTGTGTGTGTGTGTGAGAGAGAGGGAGTGTGTGTGTGTGAGAGAGAGGGTGCGTGTGTGTGTGTGCGAGAGAGAGAATTTGTGTTTGTGTGAGAGAGGGACTGTGTGTGTGTGAGAGAGAGAGGAAGTGTGTGTGTGTGAGAGAGATAGAGGGAGTGTGTGTGTCTGAGAGAGAGGGAGTGTGTATGTGTGTGAGAGAGGAAGTGTGTTTGTGAGGGAGAGGGAGTGTGCGTGTGTGAGGGAGGGGGAGTGTGTGTGTGTGTGAGTGAGAGTGGGAGTGTGTGCGTGTGTGCAAGAGGGATGGAGTGTGTGTGTGAGATGGAGAAAGTGTGTGCCTGTGTGAGAGAGAGGGGGTGTGCATGTGAGAGAGAGAGGGTGTGTGCGTGTGAGAGAGAGGAAGTGTGTGTGGGAGAGAGGCAGTGTGTGTATGCAAGACAGAGGCAGTGTGTGTGTGTGAGAGAGAGGGAGTGTTTGTGTGAAAGACAGGGAGCGTGTGTGTGTGAGAAAGAGGCAGCATGTATGTGTGTGAGAGAGAGGGAGCGTGTGGGTGTGTGAGAGAGGGCAAGTGTGTGTTTGTGTGAGAGGTAGTGTTTGTATGAGAGACAGGGAGAGTGTGTGAGAGAGAGGGAGTGTGTTTGTTAAGAGAGAGAGAGGGACTGTGTGTGTGAGAGAGAGAGGGAGATTGTGTGTGGGGGTGAGGGTGTGTTTGTGTGAGAGAGAGGGAGTGTATGTGCGAGAGAGATGGAGTGTGTGTGTGAGAGATGAAGTGTGTGTGCGTGCGAGAGAGAGGGAGTGTGTGTGTGTGTGAGAGAGGGAGTGTGTGTGTGAGAGAGATGGAGTGTGTGTGCCCGAGAGAGGGAGTGTGTGTGTGTGGGAGAGGGAGTATGTATGTATGTGAGAGAGAGGGAGTGTGTGTGAGTGTGTGAGAGGGAGCAAGTGTGTGTGTGAGGGAGAGTGAGCGTTGTGTGTGTGAGAGAGGGAGTGTGTGTGCAAGAAAGATGGACAGTCTGTGTGTGTGAGAGATAGGAAGTGCATGTATGGGATAGAGGGATTGTGCGTGTGAGAGAGAGGGCGCGTGCATGTGAGAGAGAGCGGGAGTGTTTGTGTGTGTGCGAGATGGAAGCAGTGTGTGTGTGAGAGAGAGGGGGAGTGTGTGTGTGTGAGAGAGAGGGAGTGTGTATGTGCGAGAGAGAGGAAGTGTGTGTGTGAGGGAGAGGGAGTGTGTGTGTGTGTGTTAGAGAGGGGCAGTGAGTGTGTGAGAGAGAGGGAGTGTGTGCGCGTGTGAGAGAGAGGGAGTGTGTGTGTGTGAGAGAGGGAGTGTGTGTGTGTGTGAGAGGGAGTGTGTGTGTGAAGGAGATGGAGTGTGTATGTGTGCGAGAGAGAGGGAGTGTGTGTGTGTGGGAGAGGGAGTGTGTGCCTGTGTGAGAGAGAGGGGATGTGCGTGTGTGAGAGAGAGCGATTGTGCGTGTGTGAGGGAGGGGGAGTGTGTTGTGTGAGAAAGGGAGTGTGCGCGTGTGTGCGAGAGGGAGGGAGTGTCTGTGTGAGATGGAGGAAGTGTGTGCGTGTGTGAGAGAGAGGGGGTGTGCGTGTGAGAGAGATAGGGTGTGTGCGTGTGAGAGAGAGGATGTGTGTGTGTGGGGGGGAGATTGTGTGGGTTTGGGAGTGGGGGATGAGTGTGTGGGTGTGGGAGTGGGAGTGGAGAGAGTGCGTGGGTGTGGGTGTGGGGCGGGGAGAGTATGTGGGAGTGGGAGTGTGGCGGGGAGAGTGTGTGGGAGTGTGAGTGGGGTGGGGAGAGTGCGTGTGTGAGAGAGAGGGGGAGTGTGTGTGTGTGTGGGTGAGGGAGTAGGAGTGGGAGAGTGTGTGGGTGTGGGAGAGGAGAGGGGAGAGTGTGAATGTGTGTGTGTGGGAGTGGGGTTGGGGGAGTGTGTGGGTGTGTGTGTATGTGATAGAGGAAGTGTGTGTGTGTGAGAGGGAGAGTGAGTGTGTGTGTGTGTGAGAGAGAGGGAGTGTGCTTGTTAAGAGAGAGGAGTGTGTTAGTGTGAGGGAGAGTGGGAGTGTGTGTGTGTGTGTGTGCGAGGTAGAGGGAATGTTTGTGTGTGTGTTAGAGCAATGGAGTGTGTGTGTGATAGAGAGGGAGTGTGTGTGTGTGAGAGAGGGGGAGTGTGTATGTGTGAGGCAGAGAGGGAGTGTGTGTGTGTGTGAGAGAGAGGGAGTGTGTGTGTGTGTGTGCGAGAGAGAGAATTTGTGTTTGTGTGAGAGAGGGACTGTGTGTGTGTGAGAGAGATAGAGGGAGTGTGTGTGTGTGAGAGAGAGGGAGTGTGTATGTGCGAGAGAGAGGAAGTGTGTGTGTGAGGGAGAGGGAGTGTGCGTGTGTGAGGGAGGGGGAGTGTGTGTGTGTGTGAGAGAGAGGGAGTGTGTGCGTGTGTGCGAGAGGGAGGGAGTGTGTGTGTGAGATCGATGAAGTGTGTGCCTGTGTGAGAGAGAGGGGGTGTGCATGTGAGAGAGAGAGGGTGTGTGCGTGTGAGAGAGAGGAAGTGTGTGTGTGGGAGAGAGAAGGAGTCTGTGTGTGAGGGAGAGAGGGATTGTGTGTGTGTGAGAGCAGGGGAGTGTTTATGTGTGAGAGAGAGAGAGTGTGTGTGGGTGTGGGTGTGGGGCTGGGAGAGTGTGTGGGTTTGGGAGTGGTGGGGGAGAGTGTGTGGGTTTGGGAGTGGGGGGTGTGAGTGTGTGTGTGTGGGAATGGGAGGGTCGAGAGTGTGTGGGTTTGGGGCGGGGAGAGTGTGTGAGAGTGTAAGTGGGGTGGGGAGAGTGCGAGTGTGAGAGAGGGGGGGAGTGTGTGTGTGTGGGTGAGGGAGTGGGCGATGGGAGAGTGTGTGGGTGTGGGAGAGGGGCGGGGAGAGTGTGAAGGTGTGTGTTTGTGAGTGGGGTGGTTTAATTTTTTGGGTGTGTGTGTGTGATAGAGGAAGTGTGTGTGTGAGAGAGAGAGTGAGTGTACGTGTGGGAGAGAGAGTGTGTTTGTTAAGAGAGAGGAGTGTGTTTGTGGGAGGGAGAGAGTGGGAGTGTGTGTTTGTGTGTGTGTGTGCGAGGTAAGGGAGTGTTTCTGTGTGTGCGAGCGAGAGGGAGAGTGTGTGTGCGAGACAGAGGGAGTGTGTGTGTGTGAGATAGAGGGAGTGTGTGTGTGTGAGAGAGAGAGGGAGCGTGTGTGTGTGAGAGAGAGGCGGTTTGTGTGAGAGAGGTAGTATGTATGTGAGAGACAGGGAGCATGTGTGTGAGAGAGAGGGAGTGAGTGTGTGAGAGAGAGGGAATGTGTTTGTTAAGAGAGAGAGAGGGACTGTGTGTGTGAGAGAGAGAGGGTGTGTCTGTTTGTGTGTGTGGGAGAGAGGGGGAGTGTTTGTGGGGGGGAGAGGGAGTGTGTGTGTGAGAGAGAGATGGAGTGTGTGTGTGTGCGAGAGATGGGGAGTGTGTGTGTGTTTGTCAGAGAGGGAGTGTTGTGTGTTTGGGGCGGGTAGAGTGTGTGGGTGTGGGTATATGGTGGGGAGAGTGCCTGGGTGAGTGAGTGTGGCAGGGAGAGTGTGTGGATGTGGGAGTGGGGGGGGTTAGTGTGTGGGTGTGGGAGTTCAGCAGGGAGAGTGTGTGGGAGTGGGAGTGGGAGTGGAGACAGTGTGTGGGTGTGTGTGTGGGGGGGGAGAGTGTGTGGGTTTGGGAGTGGGGGCGTGAGTGTGTGGGTGTGGGAGTGGGAGTGGAGAGAGTGCGTGGGTGTGGGTGTGGGGCGGGGTGAGTATGTGGGAGTGGGAGTGTGGCGGGGAGAGTTTGTGGGAGTGTGAGTGGGGCGGGGAGAGTGCGTGTGTGAGAGAGAGGGGGAGTGTGTGTGTGTGTGGGTGAGGGAGTAGGAGTGGGAGAGTGGAGAGTGTGTGGGTGTGGGAGAGGAGCGGGGAGAGTGTGAAGGTGTGTGTGTGGGAGTGGGGTGGGGGGAGTGTGTGGGTGTGTGTGTGTGTGATAGAGGAAGTGTGTGTGTGTGAGAGGGAGAGTGAGTGTGTGTGTGTGTGAGAGAGAGGGAATGTGCTTGTTAAGAGAGAGGAGTGTGTTTGTTTTGAGGGAGAGTGGGAGTGTGTGTGTGTGTGTGTGTGTGAGGTAGAGGGAATGTTTGTGTGTGTGTTAGAGCAAGGGAGTGTGTGTGTGTGATAGAGAGGGAGTGTGTGTGTGTGAGAGAGGGGGAGTGTGTGTGTGTGAGGCAGAGAGGGAGTGTGTGTGTGTGTGTGAGAGAGAGGGAGTGTGTGTGAGAGAGAGAGAATTTGTGTTTGTGTGAGAGAGGGACTGTGTGTGTGTGAGAGAGAGAGGAAGTGTGTGTGTGTGAGAGAGAGAGAGGGAGTGTGTGTGTGTGACAGAGAGGGAGTGTGTATGTGCGAGAGAGAGGAAGTGTGTGTGTGAGGGAGAGGGAGTGTGTGTGTTTGTGTTAGAGAGGGGTAGTGAGTGTGTGAGAGAGAGGGACCGTGTGTGCGTGCGAGAGAGAGGGAGTGAGTGTGTGTGAAAGAGAGGGAGTGTTTGTGTGTGTGAGAGAGAGGGAGTGTGTGTGCGTGCAAGAGAGAGGGAGTGTGTGTGTGCAAGACAGAGGGAGTGTCTGTGGGTGTGAGAGAGAGGGAGTGTGTGTGTGAAAGACAGGGAGCTTTTGTGTGTGAGAAAGAGGCAGCATGTATGTGTTTGAGAGAGAGGGAGCATGTGGGTGTGTGAGAGAGGGCGAGTGTGCATTTGTGTGAGAGAGGTAGTGTGTGTGTGAGAGAGAGGGAGTGAGTTTGTGAGAGAGGGAGTGTGTGTGTGTGTGTGTTTGTGTGAGAGAGAGGGAGTGTGTGCGTGTGTGAGAGAGAGGGGATGTGCATGTGTGAGGGAAGGGGAGTGTGTGTGTGTGTGAGAGAGAGGGATTGTGCGTGTGTGAGGGAGGGGGAGTGTGTGTGTGAGAGAGAGGGAGTGTGTGCATATGTGCGAGAGGGAGGGAGCGTGTGTGTGAGATGGAGGAAGTTTGTGCGTGTGTGAGAGAGAGGGGGTGTGCGTGTGAGAGAGAGGGTGTGTGCGTGTGAGAGAGAGGAAGTGTGTGTGTGGCAGAGAGGGAGTGTGTGTGTGCAAGACAGAGGGAGTGTCTGTGGGTGTGAGAGAGAGGGAGTGTGTGTGTGAAAGACAGGGAGCTTTTGTGTGTGAGAAAGAGGCAGCATGTATGTGTTTGAGAGAGAGGGAGCATGTGGGTGTGTGAGAGGGCGAGTGTGCATTTGTGTGAGAGAGGTAGTGTGTGTGTGAGAGAGAGGGAGTGAGTTTGTGAGAGAGAGGGAGTGTGTTTGTTAAGAGAGAGAGAGGGACTGTGTGTGAGAGAGAGAGGGAGATTGGGTTTGGGGGAGATGGTGTGTTTGTGTGAGAGAGAGGGAGTGTGTGTGTGTGTGCGAAACAGAGGGAGTGTGTGTCTGCGAGGGAGAGGGAGTTTGTGTGTGTTTTTGCGAGAGGAAGTGTGCATGTGTGTGTGGGAGAGAGAGGGAGTGTGTGCATGCGAGAGAGATGGAGTGTGTGGGTGCGAGAGAGAGGGAGTGTGTGTGCGAGATAGAGTGAGTGTGTGTGCGAGAGAGAGTGTGTGTGTGTGCGAGAGAGATGGAGTGTGTTTGTGAGAGAGAGGGAGAGTGTTTGTGAGAGAGAGAGGGAGCGTGTGTGTGTGAGAGTGAGGCAGTGTATATGTGCGAGAGAGAGGAAGTGTGTGTGTGCGAGAGAGAGGGAATGTGTGTGTGAGAGAGAGGGAGTGTGTGTGCATGCAAGAGAGAGGGAGTGTGCGTGTGTGTGAGAGTGAGGGAGTGTGTGTGTGAGAGAGGGGGACTGTGTGTGTGTGCGAGAGGGAGTGTGTGTGTGTGTGAGAGAGAGGGAGTGTGTGCGTAAGAGAGAGGGAGTGTGTGTGTGAGAGAGAGGGACTGTGTGTGTGTGAGAGAGGAAGTGTGTGAGTGTGCGAGGGAGAGGAAGTGGGGTGGGTTTTGTGAGTGGGAGTGGGATGGAGAGAGAGTGTGGGAGTGGGGTGGGCAGAGTGTGCAGGTGTGGGAGTGGGGTGGGGAGATTGTGTGGGACTGGGTTGGGGAGAGTGTGTGGGTGTGGAAGTGGGGCGGGGAGAGTTTGTGCGTGTGGGAGTGGGGCGGGGAGAGTGTGTGGGAGTGGGATTGGGGTGGGGAGAGTGTGTGGGATTGGGAGAGAGGGAGTGTGTGTGTGTGTGTATGTGTGTGTGTGTATGAGAGAGGGGGTGTGTGTGTTGAGAGAGAGGGAGTGGGGGAGTGTGTGTGAGGGAGAGAGAGTGAGTGTGTGTGTATGATGTAGAGAGGGAGTGTGTGTGTGTGCAAAACAGAGGGAGTGTGTGTGTGCGAGAGAGAGGGAGTGTGTGTGTGTGAGAGAGAGGGAGTGTGTGTGTGTTTTTGTGAGAGAGAGGGAGTGTGCATTTGTGTGTGGGAGAGAGAGGGAGTGTGTGCATGCGAGACAGATGGAGTGTGTAGGTGCAAGAGAGAGGGAGTGTGTGTACGAGAGTGAGTGTGTGTGCGAGAGAGAGGGTGTGTGTGTGCGAGAGAGAGGGAGTGTGCATGCAAGAGAGGGCTGTGCGAAAGAGCAGGTGTGTGTGTGAGCGAGACAGAAGGAGTGTGTGTGCGAGAAAGAGGCAGTGTGTGTGTTCGAGAGAGATGGAGTGTGTGTGTGTGTGCGAGAGAGGGAGTGTGCAACAGTGAGAGAGAGGGAGAGTGTGTGGGTGTGGGAGAGGGGCGGGGAGAGTGTGAAGGTGTGTGTGTGGGATTGGGTGGGGGGGAGTGTGTGGGTGTGTGTGTGTGTGCGAGAGAGAGTGAGTGTGTTTGTGAGAGAGAGGGAGAGAGGGAGAGTGTTTGTGAGAGAGAGAGGGAGTGTGTGTGAAAGAGAGGGAGTGTTTGTGTGTGTGAGAGAGAGGGAGTGTGTGTGCGTGCAAGAGAGAGGGAGTGTGCGTGTGTGTGAGAGTGAGGGAGTGTGTGTGTGAGAGAGAGGGAGTGTGTGTGTGTGTGAGAGAGAGGGAGTGTGTGTGTGTGAGAGAGGGAGTGTGCGTGTGTGAGAGAGAGGGAGTGTGCATGTGTGTGAGAGTGAGGGAGTGTGTGTGTGAGAGAGAGGGAGTGTGTGTGTGTGAGAGAGAGGGAGTGTGTGTGTGTGAGAGAGGGAGTGTGTGTGTGTGCGCGAGACGGAGTGTGTGTGTGTGTGAGAGAGAGGGAGTGTGTGTGTGAGAGAGAGGGAGTGTGCGTGTATGAGAGAGAGGGAGTGTGCAAGTGTGTGTGGGAGAGAGAGTGAGTGTGTGCATGCGAGAGAGATGGAGTGTGTGGGTGCGAGAGAGAGGGAGTGTGTGTGCGGGAGAGAGGGAGTGTGTTTGTGAGAGAGAGAGGGAGTGTGTGTGTGTGAGGGAGAGGGAGTGTCTGTGTGTGTGCGATATGGAGTGTGTGTGTGTGTGTGAGAGAGAGGGAGTGTGTATGTGTGAGAGAGAGAGGGAGTGTGTGTGTGAGAGAGAGAGAGTGTGTGTGTGAGAGAGGGAGTGTGTGTGTGTGCGTGAGATGGAGTGTGTGTGTGTGTGAGAGAGAGGGAGTGTGTGTGTGAGAGAGAGGGAGTGTGCGTGTATGAGAGAGAGGGAGTGTGCATGTGTGTGTGGGAGAGAGAGTGAGTGTGTGCATGCGAGAGAGATGGAGTGTGTGGGTGCGAGAGAGAGGGAGTGTGTGTGCGAGAGAGAGTGAGTGTGTGCACGAGAGAGAGGGTGTGTTTGTGCGAGAGAGAGGGTGTGTGTGTGCGGGAGAGAGGGAGTGTGTTTGTGAGAGAGAGAGGGAGTGTGTGTGTGTGAGGGAGAGGGAGTGTCTGTGTGTGTGCGATATGGAGTGTGTGTGTGTGTGAGAGAGAGAGGGAGTGTGTATGTGTGAGAGAGAGAGGGAGTGTGTGTGTGTGAGGGAGAGGGAGTGTGTGTGTGAGAGAGAGGGAGTGTGTGTGTGTGAGAGAGGGAGTGTGTGTGAGAGAGCGAGGGAGTGTGTGTGTGAGGGAGAGGGAGTGTGTGTGTGTGTGCGAGACGGAGTGTGAGTGTGTGTGAGAGAGAGGGAGTGTGTGCGAGTGTGTGAGAGAGAGGGAGTGTGTGTGTGAGGGAGAGGGAGTGTGTGTGTGTGAAAGAGAGAGAGGGAGTGTGTGTGTGCAAGAGAGAGGAAGTGGGGGTGTGGAGAGTGAGTGGGAGTGGGGTGTGTAGAGTGAGTGGGAGTGGGATGGAGAGAGAGTGTGGGAGTGGGATGGGGAGAGTGTGCGGGTGTGGGCGGGGAGAGTGTGTCTGAGTGGGAGTGGGGTGGGGAGTGTGTGGGAGTGGGATTGGAGCGGGGAGAGTGTGTGGGTGTGAGAGTGGGGCGGGGAGAGCGTGTGGGAGTGGGATTGGGGCAGGGAGAGTGTGTGGGATTGGGAGAGAGGAAGTGTGTGTGTAAGTGTGTGTGAAAGAGAGAGGGTGTGTGTTGAGAGAGAGAGAGGGAGTGTGTGTGTGAGGGAGAGAGAGGGAGTGTGTGTGTGTGAGGGAGAGAGGGAGTGTGTGTGTGTGTATGTGTGTGTGTGTGCGAAACAGAGGGAGTGGGTGTGTGCGAGAGAGAGGGAGTGTGTGTGTGTTTTTGCAAGAGAGAGGGAGTGTGCATGTGTGTGTGGGAGAGAGAGGGAGTGTGTGCATGCGAGAGAGAGTGAGTGTGTGTGCGAGAGAGAGGGTGTGTGTGCGAGATAGAGGGAGTGTGTTTGTGAGAGAGAGGGAGAGTATTTGTGAGAGAGGGAGTGTGTGTGTGTGAGAGAGAGGGAGTGTGTATGTGCGAGAGAGAGGGGGTGTGTGTGTGAAAGAGAGGGAGTGTGTGTGTGAGAGAGAGGGAGTGTGTATGTGTGAGAGAGAGGGAGTGTGTGTGTGTGAGGAAGAGGGAGGGTCTGTGTGTGCGAGAGAGAGGGAGTCTGTGTGTGTGCGACAGAGGGAGTGTGCGACTGTGAGAGAGGAGTGTGTGTGTGTGTGCAAAACAGAGGGAGTGTGTGTGTGCGAGAGAGAGGGAGTGTGTGTGTGCGAGAGAGAGGGAGTGTGTGTGTGTTTTTGTGAGAGAGAGGGAGTGTGCATTTGTGTGTGGGAGAGAGAGGGAGTGTGTGCATGCGAGAGAGATGGAGTGTGTAGGTGCAAGAGAGAGGGGGTGTGTGTACGAGAGTGAGTGTGTGTGCGAGAGAGAGGGTGTGTGTGTGGAAGAGAGAGGGAGTGTGCGTGCGAGAGAGGGTTGTGCGAAAGAGGTGTGTGTGTGAGCGAGACAGAAGGAGTGTGTGTGCGAGAAAGAGGCAGTGTGTGTGTGCGAGAGAGATGGAGTGTGTGTGTGTGTGCGAGAGAGGGAGTGTGCGACTGTGAGAGAGAGGGAGAGTGTGTGGGTGTGGGAGAGGGGCGGGGAGAATGTGAAGGTGTGTGTGTGGGAGTGGGGTGGGGGGAGTGTGTGGGTGTGTGTGTGTGCGAGAGGGAGAGTGAGTGTGTGTGTGTGAGAGAGAGGGAGTGTGTTTGTTAAGAGAGAGGAGTGTGTTTGTGTGGGGGAGAGAGTGGGAGTGTGTGTGTGTGTGCGCACGAGGTAGAGGGAATGTTTGTGTGTGTGCGAGAGGGAATGTATGTGTGAGAGGGAGTGTGTCTTTGCGAGAGAGATGTTGTGTGTGTGAGTTAGAGCAAGGGAGTGTGTGTGTGTGATAGAGAGGAAGTGGGTGTGTGTGAGAGAGGGGGAGTGTGTGTGTGTGAGACAAAGAGGGAGTGTGTATGTGTGTGTGAGAGAGAGGGAGTGTGAGTGTGTGCGTGAGAGAGGGTGCGTGTGTCTGTGTGCGAGAGAGAGAGAATTTGTGTTTGTGTGAGAGAGGGTCTGTGTGTGTGAGAGAGAGAGAGGAAGTGTGTGTGTGTGAGAGAGAGAGGGAATGTGTGTGTGCGAGAGAGAGGAAGTGGGGTGTGGAGAGTGAGTGGGATTGGGGCGGGGAGAGTGTGTGGGAGTGGGAGTGGGGTGGGGAGAGTGTGTGGGAGTGGGAGTGGGGCGGGGAGAGTGTGTGGGAGTGGGAGTGGGGAGAGTGTGTGGGAGTGGGAGTGGGGCGGGGAGAGTGTGTGGGAGTGGGAGGGGGGCGGGGAGAGTGTGTGCGTGTGGGAGTGGGGTGGAGAGAGTGTGTGGGAGTGGGATTGGGGCAGGGAGAGTGTGTGGGAGTGGGAGAGAGGGAGTGTGTGTGTGTATGTGTGTGTGTGAAAGAGAGGGGGTGTGTGTGTTGAGAGAGAGAGAGGGAGTGTGTGTGTGAGGGAGAGAGAGGGAGTTTGTGTGTGTGAGGGAGGGAGGGAGTGTGTGTGTGTATGTGTGTGTGTGTGCGAAACAGAGGGAGTGTGTGTGTGCGAGAGAGAGGGAGTGTGTGTGTGTTTTTGCGAGAGAGAGGGAGTGTGCATGTGTGTGTGGGAGAGAGAGGGAGTGTGTGCATGCAAGAGAGAGTGAGTGTGTGTGCGAGAGAGAGGGTGTGTGTGCGAGATAGAGGGAGTGTTTATGTGCGAGAGAGAGGGAGTGTGTGTGTGAAAGAGAGGGAGTGTGTGTGTGTGAGAGAGGGAGTGTGTGTGTGCGCGAGACGGAGTGTGTGTGTGTGTGAGAGAGGGAGTGTGTGTGTGAGAGAGAGGGAGTGTGTGTGTGAGGGAGAGAGAGGGAGTGTGTGTGTGTGAGGGAGAGAGGGAGTGTGTGTGTGTGTATGTGTGTGTGTGTGCGAAACAGAGGGAGTGGGTGTGTGCGAGAGAGAGGGAGTGTGTGTGTGTTTTTGCAAGAGAGAGGGAGTGTGCATGTGTGTGTGGGAGAGAGAGGGAGTGTGTGCATGCGAGAGAGATGGAGTCTGTGGGTGCGAGAGAGAGGGAGTGTGTGTGCGAGAGAGTGAGTGTGTGCGCAAGAGAGGGTGTGTTTGTGCGAGAGACAGGGTGTGTGTGTGTGTGAGAGAGGGGGAGTGTGTGTGTGTGTGAGGCAGAGAGGGAGTGTGTATGTGTGTGTGAGAGAGAGAGAGTGTGAGTGTGTGTGTGAGAGAGAGGGTGCGTGTGTGTGTGTGCGAGAGAGAGAGAATTTGTGTTTGTGTGAGAGAGGGTCTGTGTGTGTGTGAGAGAGAGAGGTAGTGTGTGTGTGTGAGAGAGGGAGTGTGTGTGTGTGAGAGAGAGAGGGCTTGTTCCTGAGAGAGAGAGAGGGAATGTGTGTGTGTGAGAGAGAGGAAGTGGGGTGTGGAGAGTGAGTGGGATTGGGGCGGGGAGAGTGTGTGGGAGTGGGAGTGGGGTGGGGAGAGTGTGTGGGAGTGGGAGTGGGGCGGGGAGACAGTGTGGGAGTGGTAGTGGGAGGGGACGGGGAGAGTGTGTGGGTGTGGGAGTGGGGTGGAGAGAGTGTGTGGGAGTGGGATTGGGGCAGGGAGAGTGTGTGGGAGTGGGAGAGAGGAAGTGTGTGTGTGTATGTGTGTGTGTGAAAGAGAGGGGGTGTGTGTGTTGAGAGAGAGAGAGGGAGTGTGTGTGTGTGAGGGAGAGAGAGGGAGTGTGTGTGTGTGAGGGAGAGAGGGAGTGTGTGTGTGTATGTGTGTGTGTGCGAAACAGAGGGAGTGTGTGTGTGCGAGAGAGAGGGAGTGTGTGTGTGTGGGAGAGAGAGGGAGTGTGTGCATGCGAGAGAGATGGAGTGTGTAGGTGCAAGAGAGAGGGAGTGTGTGTACGAGAGTGAGTGTGTGTGCGAGAGCGAGTGAGTGTATGTGCGAGAGAGAGGGAGTGTGCGTGCGAGAGAGGGTTGTGCGAAAGATCAGGTGTGTGTGTGAGTGAGACAGAAGAAGTGTGTGTGCGAGAAAGAGGCAGTGTGTGTGTGCGAGAGAGATGGAGTGTGTGTGTGTGCGAGAGAGGGAGTGTGCGACTGTGAGAGAGAGGGAGAGTGTGTGGGTGTGGGAGAGGGGCGGGGAGAGTGTGAAGGTGTGTGTGTGGGAGTGGGGTGGGGGGAGTGTGTGGGTGTGTGTGTGTGTGAGAGGGAGAGTGAGTGTGTGTGTGTGAGAGAGAGGGAGTGTGTTTGTTAAGAGAGAGGAGTGTGTTTGTGTGGGGGAGAGAGTGGGAGTGTGTGTGTGTGTGTGCGCGCGAGGTAGAGGGAATGTATGTGTGAGAGAGAGGGAGTGTGTCTTTGCGAGAGAGGCGATGTGTGTGTGAGTTAGAGCAAGGGAGTGTGTGTGTGTGATAGAGAGGAAGTGGGTGTGTGTGAGAGAGGGGGAGTGTGTGTGTGTGAGGCAGAGAGGGAGTGTGTATGTGTGTGTGAGAGAGAGGGAGTGTGAGTGTGTGCGTGAGAGAGGGTGCGTGTGTCTGTGTGCGAGAGAGAGAGAATTTGTGTTTGTGTGAGAGAGGGTCTGTGTGTGTGAGAGAGAGAGAGGAAGTGTGTGTGTGTGAGAGAGAGAGGGAGTGTGTGTGTGAGAGAGAGAGAGGGCTTGTTCCTGAGAGAGAGAGAGGGAATGTGTGTGTGCGAGAGAGAGGAAGTGGGGTGTGGAGAGTGAGTGGGATTGGGGCGGGGAGAGTGTGTGGGAGTGGGAGTGGGGTGGGGAGAGTGTGTGGGAGTGGGAGTGGGGCGGGGAGAGTGTGTGGGAGTGGGAGTGGGGTGGGGAGAGTGTGTGGGAGTGGGAGGGGGGCGGGGAGAGTGTGTGCGTGTGGGAGTGGGGTGGAGAGAGTGTGTGGGAGTGGGATTGGGGCAGGGAGAGTGTGTGGGAGTGGGAGAGAGGGAGTGTGTGTGTGTATGTGTGTGTGTGAAAGAGAGGGGGTGTGTGTGTTGAGAGAGAGAGAGGGAGTGTGTGTGTGAGGGAGAGAGAGGGAGTTTGTATGTGTGAGGGAGGGAGGGAGTGTGTGTGTGTATGTGTGTGTGTGTGCGAAACAGAGGGAGTGTGTGTGTGCGAGAGAGAGGGAGTGTGTGTGTGTTTTTGCGAGAGAGAGGGAGTGTGCATGTGTGTGTGGGAGAGAGAGGGAGTGTGTGCATGCAAGAGAGAGTGAGTGTGTGTGCGAGAGAGAGGGTGTGTGTGCGAGATAGAGGGAGTGTGTATGTGCGAGAGAGAGGGAGTGTGTGTGTGAAAGAGAGGGAGTGTGTGTGTGTGAGAGAGGGAGTGTGTGTGTGTGCGCGAGACGGAGTGTGTGTGTGTATGTGAGAGAGAGGGAGTGTGTGTGTGAGAGAGAGGGAGTGTGCGTGTATGAGAGAGAGGGAGTGTGCGTGTGTGTGTGGGAGAGAGAGGGAGTGTGTGCATGCGAGAGAGATGGAGTGTGTGGGTGCGAGAGAGAGGGAGTGTGTGTGTGGGAGAGAGGGAGTGTGTTTGTGAGAGAGAGAGGGAGTGGGCGTGTGAAAGAGAGAGGGAGTGTGTGTGCGTGTGAGAGTGAGGGAGTGTGTGTGAGAGAGAGGGAGTGTGTGTGTGTGAGGGAGAGGGAGTGTCTGTGTGTGTGCGAGACGGAGTGTGTGTGTGTGTGTGTGAGAGAGAGGGAGTGTGTGTGTGTGAGAGAGAGAGGGAGTGTGTGTGTGTGTGAGGGAGAGAGGGAGTGTGCGTGTATGAGAGAGAGGGAGTGTGCGTGTGAGAGAGAGAGGGAGTGTGTGTGAGAGAGCGAGGGAATGTGTGTGTGAGGGAGAGAGGGAGTGTGTGTGTGAGAGAGAGAGAGAGGGAGTGTGTGTGCGAGAGAGAGGAAGTGGGGGTGTGGAGAGTGAGTGGGAGTGGGGTGTGTAGAGTGAGTGGGAGTGGGATGGGGAGAGTGTGTGGGTGTGGGGCGGGGAGAGTGTGTCTGAGTGGGAGTGGGGTGGGGAGTGTGTGGGAGTGGGAGTGGGGCGGGGAGAGTGTGTGGGAGTGGAATTGGGGCAGGGAGAGTGTGTGGGAGTGGGAGAGAGGGAGTGTGTGTGCGTGTGTGCAAAACAGAGGGAGTGTGTGTGTGCGAGAGAGAGGGAGTGTGTGTGTGTTTTTGCGAGAGAGAGGGAGTGTGCATGTGTGTGTGGGAGAGAGTGGGAGTGTGTGCATGCAAGAGAGAGTGAGTGTGTGTGCAAGAGAGAGGGCGTGTGTGCGAGATAGAGGGAGTGTGTATGTGCGAGAGAGAGGGAGTGTGTGTGTGAAAGAGAGGGAGTGTGTGTGTGTGTAAGAGAGAGGGAGTGTGTATGTGTGAGAGAGAGGGAGTGTGTGTGTGTGAGGAAGAGGGAGTGTCTGTGTGTGCGAGGGAGAGGGAGTGTGTGTGTGTGCGACAGAGGGAGTGTGCGACTGTGAGAGAGAGGGAGTGTGTGTGTGTGTGAGAGAGGAAGTGTGTGTGTGTGAGAGAGAGGGAGTCTGTGTGTGTGTGTTTGAGAGAGAGGGAGTGTGTGTGTGTGAGAGACAGAGGGTGTGTTTATGTGTGAGAGAGAGGGAGTATGTGTGTGTGTGTGAGAGAGAGGGAGTGTGTGTGTGTTTGGGCGGTGAGAGTGTGTGGGTGTGGGTGTGGGGTGGGGAGAGTGCGTGGGTGAGTGAGTGGGGCGGGAGAGGGTGTGGATGTGGGAGTGGGGGGTGAGTGTGTGTGTGTGGGAGTTCAGCAGGGAGAGTTTGTGGGAGTGGGAGTGGGAGTGCAATAGATTTTCCAAATCACTTTGACACTTGTCTGGAAGGTAACTCAGTATCATATTTAAATTTTTAAGCACTACCTCATTGTCCAGTTCAATTAAAGGAAAGTCAATTTCAGAATCCTTCATTTCTACCTCCTTTTCTCTTTCTACCGCTACTAATATCTCCATTTGGTTATCTTTCCTGCCAAAGTATTCTTTAAACATATTTACATGACACACCCTCTGGTTCTTTCTTCCATTTGGGGTATTTCACTCAGTCTCTTTTCAACTGGCAAGGCCCACTAAACCTTGCCTTGAATGGTTCGCCTGACACTGGCAACATGACTAATACCTTCTGTCCAGCAATAAAACTATGAGCTTTTGCCCTCTTATCTACACTTGTCTTCATCACTTGCTGTGATATCTTTAAAAGTTCCTTAGCTAACTCACATGCTCTGTTCAATCTTTGTCTAAATTTTGTGACATAATCCAGGAGAGTAGTTTCCGAACTTTGACCCATTAGTTTCTCCTGAATCAATTTAAGGGGTCCCCTTACTTCATGACTGTAGACTAACTGAAAAGAACTAATCCCTGTTGATTCATTCGGGGCATCCCTAATACAAATAACAAGAATAGAATCCCTCGATCCCAGTCCTATGGGTAGTCTTGACTCCATGCCCTCATCAAAGTCTTTAAGGTTTGATGCCATCTCCCTAAAGCACCTTGTAATTCAGGGTGCTAAGCTGATTACTTAAACTGCTTTATCCCCAGGCTGTTCATTACTGCCTTAAACATCTGTGACATGAAATTTGAACCCTGATCCAACAGTATTTCTTTTGCTAACCCATATCTTGTAAAGAATTTGGTCAACTCCTCTACAATCTTCTTTGGTATAATATTTCATGAAGGTATTGCTTCCGGAAATCTAGTGGACACGTCCATGATTATCAGCAAGTACTGATTTCCACTTTCGGTCTTAGGGAGGGGCCTTGCACAATCAATCAGAACCCTGGTAAAAGGTTCTGCAAATGCTGGAATCGGAATTAAATTTGCAGGTTTAATTATTGCTTGAGGTTTTCCTATCACCTAACATGTGTGACCTGTTCTACAGAATTTGACTACATCTTTATCCAGTCCAGGCCAATAGAAAGGTTTTTGTATTCTAGTTGTTGGGTCACTTTTTATTTACACAAAGAAATAATTATCGGGGTTAACTTTTCAGTTGTATATTTTTTTCTCCACTTGGGGCTTCATTTGTACTCGTTTGGCTTTGTCCTGTCTGAGACCTTTCTCCCATCAGGCTGGCAGTGAGTAGGGCAGTGGATTTTAGGCTGTGTTATTTTAAAAGCTGTCACCTGCCACTCTGAGGCATTGAGAGTCGTCAGGGGAAAAAGATGTTATACAAAACACAAAATGTGTAGAAACTGAACAGGCAATGGGCAGTGTCAACCAAATGTCAGAAGAAATTTAAACTTGCAGTGTCCGTGCCTGATTGACATGTCACGCGGCCAATAGCCTGCACGCTGTGTGTGATTGACGTTGCGCACAGAAGCTGCATTGGCCGCTGGGCTGGTTGACCAAAGCTGGCGGGGAACTGGCATGCCATGCGGCGGCCGCAGAAAGTAGTTCTGGCGATGATGTTATAGTGAAATGACTTAAGGGATGGCTGGAGGCACTGGATCGGCACTCCAGTGTGTTCTGGCAGCATTACACCACTGATCTCAACACTTGGAGGTCTCCTTTTCGTGTCTGCCCGCATGAAAACCTCCTGCCAGCACTCACAGCCTGGAAGAGGACTCACAGGGAATTATCATCAAACCATGGGGCTCTACTTGGTTTGGGTTCCTTTGCAGCTGGTAGTTCCTCACCTCCATCTGTGGAGAGACAAAGAGATTTAAAGGGCTGATTTTGAGTCTTTACCTAGACACTTGTCATTCATAAGGGGAATGGATCAGCTGTACTCAGTTCTGAAGAAGAGTCATACGGACTCGAAACATTAACCCTGTCTTTCTCTCCACAGATGCTGTCAGACCTGCTGAGTTTTTCCAGCAATTTTTGTTTTTGTCTCAGATTTCCAGCATCCACAGTATTTTGCTTTTATCTCAAATGTTCTTTCCTCCCTGGCAAGGGCCCTGAATGATTCAATACCAACACAAGAATCATCAACATTTAAAAACAAGTTCTTGCCTGCTGATGCTGCAATAGTTCAATGGATTTAACAGTGTTGAAAAAACTTCTGCCTCCAAAAGGATACTTCTGTGGCAGCTGCCAGAGTCTCGTGCCAGGGGTGCCTTTAAGTGGGTGGCCGTACCTGACTTCCAGTTCATGGTCTGTCCCCTTTCTCCTTGGACATCCTGCCTTTCCTGCCCATGTGGTTGGGCACACTGCCAACCATTTTCCTTAGCAGATGGCCAGCTTCCCACTGGACGGCTGTTAAATTGCTTCATGATGCTTTGTCTGGCGTCTTTAAAGGGAAGTGGTGGAAGTTGACTCCCGTCCACCACTGAGCACCTTAAAATTCAGCCCCTTGTGTCCTCCTCACTACTTGCTTTCCTACTTATCTTTGTAATGTCAGCAAATTTGGCTACCTTTGGCTCCTTTTTTCAAATCATTATTATAGATCGTAAATAGTTGAGGTCCCAATACTAATCATGTAGTTACAGTTTGCCAACATGAAAATGACCTATTTATCCCAATGCTCTGTTTTCTGCTGGTTAGCCAATCCTCTATCCATGTTAATATATTAGCCCCAACACCATGAGCTTTTATCTTGTGTAGTAACCTTTTTATGTGACACCTTATCATATACCTTTTGGAAAACCTACTTGGTTCCCCCGCATCCATCCTGCTTGTTATATCCTTAAAAAAACTCTAATAGATTTGGCAAACATGATTTCCCTTTCATAAAACTATGTTGACTTTCCCAGATTGTATTGTGATTTTTAAAATGTCCTGCTACTACATACTTAATAATGGATTCCAGCATTTTTCTAATGACAGATGTTAGACTAAGGTTTCCTGCTTCTGTCTCCTTCCTTTCTCAAATAGGGGTGTTCCATTTGTGGTTTTTCAATCCACTGGGAACTTTTCAGAATCTAGGGAATTTTGGAAGTTTACAACCAATGCATCCATTATCTCTGCAGCCACTTTTTTTTTAAGAGCTTATGATGCAAGTCTAGGGACTTGTCAGCGTTTAGTCCCATTGGTTTGCCAAATTTTTTTCCTCTAGTGATAATGTTTGTTTTATTTTCCTCCTTTCCTTTTGCCCCCTGATTTTCTACTATTATTGGGACATTTTTAGTGTCTTCACCCATGGAGACAGATACAAAATATTTGTTCAAAGTCCCTGTCATTTCTTCATTTCCCATTAATTCCCAGTCTCATCCTTTAAAGGACCAATATTTATTTCAGCTATTTTTTTATCTAGTTTTAGAAGCTTTTACTGTCTCTTTTCATATTTCTTGATACTATATGTACTTGTGTAAAAATCGATCTCATGTTAAAGTTTTGGCCTAAAGAAACATAATTTTCAATTACCTCATGCAAATGTCGTAATGTGATGGTGTCTTAGGCCTGAATTTTTCGCGTGTCAGGCAGGGGCGGTCACAGAGCCAACCGCCGCCTGTGATTGGCTCCGCACCTCCATTTTATGTGGGTGGGCCAACTAAGGCCCGCCCAGCATTATATGTGAGTGGTAGTGCTCTGTGCTACCTGTGCAGGCGAGGGGAGGAGGGAGAGTTGGGGCCTGCGCTCTTTTGTGCATGCACGCAAAAGAACGCTTCAATCTCCCTGAGGCAATTGAAATGTCTTTGAAAACAACAGTATGATCAATAAAAATGAAACATGCCCCCTTGTGGATGAGGTTTTCTAACCTTTTCGTCAACTGTAAGGCTGGATGGGCAGCGTAAAGGTGAACTTAATTACTTTGTTAATGGTCTTAATAGGCCTTTTAAATATCGGCGGGCATGCTGCCGACTCCGGTGTGCACCTGCTGAAGGAAACATCACAAGACAAGCACGATGATGTTGGGACACACATCCAACGTCATCACATGTCACTTTATTTGTCAGGCCCATCCCCACATGCCGACTGAAAAATCCTGGCCTTAGAATCACTTATGGCACAGACGGAGGCCATTGAGTCCATTGAGTTCATGCTGGTTTTCTGAGGGACAGTCCAGTCAGTCCTCCTTCCCCATTTGATCACCAGAGCCCTACAAGTTTATTTCCTTCAAGTTACCATCCGATTTCCTTTTGAAATCACTGATGGTTTCTACTTCCGCCACCCTTATAGGCGCAGGTTCCAGGTCATTACCCCTTGCTGCGTAAAAAAAATTCTTTCTCATGTTGTCCCTGCATATCTTGCCTGATATCTCAAATCCGTGTCCCTTAGTCCTTGTACCATCAGCTAATGGGAAGAGGTTTTCCTTGTCTACCTTATCCAAGCCTGTAAGAAACTCATTTACTCTATCAAATCTCCTCTCAATGTCTTTTACTCCAAGGAGAGCAACCCCAGCCTTTCCAACCTAACCTTGTAACTAAAACCACCCATCCCTGGAACAATTCTAGTAAATCTCCTTTGCACCTTCTCAAGGACTTTCACATCTTTCCTAAAGTGTAGTGACCAAAACCGGATGCAATATTCTAGTTGGGGTCTAACCTGAAGTCAACCCTAGTTTTTTCAGGGCTCAAACCATGCTGCAATTATTAATTACTTACTATTAATTACTACATTAATTTAGAGGCACGTGCAGAAACCTGTAGATTTTCCTCGCCAATTCTAGTGGCAATCTCACAGCCCATCGGCAAACCTAAAGTGTACCACATGATCTATCAGAATGTCTTTGAGGAAGAATAACACTCACACAGCTCAATTTGAACTGGAGATAAAAGTGGCAGTATGGGTTAACGATCATTGGGAAAATGGTCATACTATCATTTGTGTAGCCATTAGATTCTGCACCCTCAGAGAAGCAAAAACAGATGGTATTTCAGGATTCAAGGTCAGTGCTGAATGGTGCACAAGATTCCTGAAAAAGCTCAATTTAGTACTCAGTTAGAAAACAAAAATTTCACAGCATCTGTCTCCTGAAGTCAATGATAGAATCACCAAATTCCACCAACTTATCATTTGCCATCAAAAGAAGAATGTGTAGTAATTGGCCTCCATTGAAGATATGGATGAAACACTGATGACTTTCGACATGCCAGCAAACAAGACCATTACCAAGATTGGTGAAGAAAACTGTCCCTGTAAAGACGACTGACCGCAAGAAGACATGGTTCACAGCAGTTCCATCTCATTTGGTGGATATGGCACGATGGTGATATTCAAGCAAAAGCTCCATTCAAAGAGAAATTTCAGAAAGATAGAGTTGTCCATGTTCATGAGAAACATTGGATGGATGAAAGCAGTTGCAAAAAATGGATCAAAGAAGTTGGAAATTGAGACCAGGAGGACTGCAAGAAGGAAAATGTTTGCTCTCCTGGGACATGTTCAAATCCCAACTCGTCAACAATGTAGTCAATATATGAGATTGACCAACAATGTGGCAGTAATTCCGGCGGTCTCATGAGTGTTGTTCAGCCCTTGAATGTGTGTATAAATAAACCTCTCATAAACAGTATTAGAAATATATAGAACAATTGTATGTTGAAAAAACATTCACTAAGGGCAGAAATATTCACGGATCCTCACTAGCAACATTGTGATAATGGATCGTAGACACATGGAATGAACTTGATCCTGATGTTGTCAAAAAGTCATTTCTAAAATGTGGAATATCGAAGATACTCAAGGGAACTGTGGAATGATGATGCTGAAGTTACTATGAATGATGATGAAGATGAGGAAAATCCATATGATGCTGTTATCAAACCAGGTGACTGGGCTGAATTGTTTGCTGATTCAGATGGTGATCCAAGTTGTTTCAAAGAATTTCAATGTGAAGTGTTGCAGTTAATTCGTGATACATTTTGTCCAATGCCATATAAATATATGACATTTAGCATGTTATAAAATGAATAAACGTTGGATAATTAATGTTTTTGGTTTTTACTATATTCAATTGCAATGGTCTTGTTTTGCATTTACATGGGCCCAAACCAAGCTCACGTGTCAACGCCTCAAAAACTTTACCCGCGTAAAAGACAACCACATAACTTTTGGCATAAAAATTTGATCTCAAAAATTCGATCTCAAAAATTCGGCTTTTACATGAGTATATACAATAGTTTACTCTTATCAATCTTATCCCTCTTTAATTTTGTTTTGGTCATCCTTTGTTGATTTCTAAACTTGTCCCAATCTTCAGGCCTACCACTAAGCTTTGCAACATATGCTTTTTCTTTCAATTTGATACCATTCTTAATTTAGTTAGCTGTGTTGGTTCATTGAGTCTTACTCAATAAATATATTTTGTTACAAATTATGAAATATCTCTTTAGGTGCTTGCCACTGCTTAACTTTTATCTTTTAATCTATTTTCCACACTCCACTTTAGACAGCTCTGTCTCCATACCTTTATAGTTGCCTTTACTTAAATTAAGATGCTATTTTCAGACTCCAGTTTTTCACCCTCAAACTGAATACAAAATTCTAACATGTTATGAATAGTCTTCCCTAGAGGACCTATTACTATGAGATTGTTAATTAATCCTGTCTTATTAGAGATTACCAGATCTAAAACAGTATGTTCCTTGGTTGGTTCCATGAGGTATCGTAACTGTCCTGAATACACTCCATGAACCTTTGGCAGTGTTATGGAAGTAGAAATAGACAGTCTTAGTGATGGAACAGATATGTGGTTGAAAGCTAATCTTGGGATCAGATACAACACCAAGTTTGTGAACAGTCTGATTCAGCCTCAGACAATTACTAGGGAATTGAATGGAGTTGGTAGCTAGGGAACTGACTTTGCTGCAGGGACCAAAGCCATTGGTTTCAGTCTTCCCAAAATTTAAATTGGAGAAAATTTCTGCTCATCCAGACCTAAATGTCGCAAAGCAGAATGACGGTTTAAGAAAACCATGGAGGGGTTGGGAGAGATGGCAGTGAGGTAGAGCTGGATGTTGTCAGCATACATGTGAAAACTAATGCTGTGCTTTCAGATGGTATCATCGAGAGGCAGCATTTAGGTGCGACAGAGGAGGGGGCCAAGAATAGATCCCTGGAGGACACCAGAGGTATCAGTGCACGAGCAAGAAGAGAATAAGTGTCACCAACGTGTAATTGTGACATTATAGATTTTAAAAACAATTGTTTTAAGGTACATTTTTGTCTTCAAACTTCTATATTGGGTTTAAAAGCCTTTTTCAAAATGGAAGTATGGACAGACAATATTATTCAAACATGTCAGACTCATATCTCTAGCGCCGGCTATGTCATTAAAAATGCAAAGACCCCCTCCAGGGATGTCCATTGATTTCTAAAAGATGTGAAAAACCCTTTTACTTCTGAGGGAACAGGAGACAAGAAGGGACTTCAAAGAAGCACAATGAAATTAACTTTGCCTGGTGAAACAATGACTCCTTGAAAATTAAGATAGCAGCTATTTTTGTGTTTTTTTGAACTGTAGAAAGGAAGCTGTAAGAAGCCATTTTGTGAGGCAGTGTGCAAAACCCCCAGGAAGAACTCTGAGAGACAGCATCAGAGGGGTTTTCTCTCTACCAACAGTAGTCAAAGAGGAAGAATCAACTGCTGATTTGCTGTAACCGTGAGAAACAAGAAACCTTCTCTCCCTCCCAGAGACTGCTTGACCTGCTGAGTTCACCTGAAAAAGGCAAACACCGACTAGTCGACTGCAGACGCCACCACAGCTGCTAAATTGAAACAGTTTCAACCCCTTCAGTTTGGAAAGAAGGGATTCAAGCAATGGGCCTGTGGCAATGGCTGGGATTTCCATGCCCGTTGGAGTCGGGCGTGTTTGGTGGCATGAGCCGACAATATGGCGCGATCGGTTTTACAACAGTGTGAAACCAGTTCGTGATCATCCGCTCAG
The DNA here is from genome assembly GCF_017639515.1 of Carcharodon carcharias. Lineage (NCBI taxonomy): Eukaryota > Metazoa > Chordata > Chondrichthyes > Lamniformes > Lamnidae > Carcharodon > Carcharodon carcharias. The sequence goes on along the minus strand of NC_054487.1, from coordinate 47,476,249 downwards.
CCTGTTCATTGGCCGCGTTCTCTGCCATCAGACGTTGGGAACCTCATTGAAATAAATCAGCTTGTCATTATTAGGCCTGCCCGCCGGAATTGCTCCCTCTCTCCGGATCATCCGCCCACGTCGGGGGGAAAACATGCCGGTGCAGAACACGTTTTGACAAGTGTGATGTGCAAAAGTCGGGACTTACCTGCCAGGGCTTTGCTCACACTGCAGACATCCGAGGAGCAGAAGATACTGGAGCCCGACACTGACCGCACACTGGAGGAACGTCCATGACGTGCTGGGTGGATTCTCATGGACACGGCTCTGCTGCAAAGCAGTGTACAGAAGTTGGAAAGTCACTGTTGATGCTCACAATGGATGATGGTTGACGGGGTGGTGAGGAAGGGCTAGGACTGGCTGGAAGAGGAAGAGGTGTTGGGGTGAGGTTGGGGGGAAAAGGAAGGTGTTGGGGCGAAGGTTCAGAGGTGGGGGAGGCTGGGAGATGGGGAGAGAGTTGGGGGGAGGAGGGGGTAATGGGGGAGAAGACGGATACTGGGGGGTAGGTGCAAAGGAAGGAATGTGGAGAAGAGAGACGAGGGTTTCCAGAGGTGCAGAGTGGGGAGGGTGTCAGGGGGTGCGGAAGGGATGGGGGAAGGGGAAGGTGTCTGGGCGGAGGTAAGAGTCAGGAAGGGGGTAAAAGTAAGGAAGGGGGTAGGAGTAAGGCCAATGGAAGAAGTGAGGCTTGGGGAAGGAGGGACTAAGGGTGGCAGAAGCGGTAAGGGTGGAGGAAGGAGTCAGGAAGTGGGAGGGAGTGTGTGTCCGGGTGGTGGGGGGAAGGGGTTTTGGAGGGTAATGAGGTTCTGGGGGTAAGAGGTGCAGAGGGGGCGGATGTGCAGGTAAAAGTCCACAGGAAGGGTCGAATAGATCCATGTTTGTCGCCTGGGGAGTGAACTGAAGGTGGGTGTGGTATGGAGGAAAGGTGAGAATGACTGAGGGCAAGGAGGTGGTAGAGTAGGAGCTGAGGTTTCGACTGTAGCAGTAGAAGGAACAGCGAGGGTGGTTGGTGGGGACCTGGAGGCAGACACAGACCCAGGGAGTGGGAAGAAGGATGTCGGGGAGGTGAATGTGGATGGGAGGTGGGATTTTCAGGAAGGAAGGGGATGTGCATGTTAACCTGGACATCCCTGAAGGCTGGTAGGTAACAGAAGGGAGATGGAATGGAATGTGATGCTGGGGTGGTGGGGAGGTTGGTCAGCTGTGATGGGGGAAAAGAAATGGATGACTGGAGAAGGGTAAGGGACAGGGGAGTGAAAGTAAAACCAAATTAGTACCATGCTGTCAAAATCGAAAGTGAAATGAGAGTCGTGGTGGGCGAGATCAGGTGCTGCATGGGAATGTGATCAGTGGGTGGGTGGAGATGCAGGTCAGCTCAGATGGACAACTGAAAGTGAACCCCAGCAGGCACCACTGAAAATGCTCAGGACATTGGGGTGAGTGTGAAACATGAAGGATCTGCATGCGTGGGAGAGAGCTTGCAGGAGAGAGCAAAAGGCCCTGCCACAGACACATTTTTCCCTCGAGAATCACTCGTGGGCCAGCTGCTCCCTCTGAGGTGCCTGATCTTCTGGGCTGCTTATTTCCATCTCTTCATTGGGGGAGCAGTCTTCTTGGCTGCAGATGAGGACGCAGATTGAGCTAAAGGACTGGCTGGGTGAGCGTGCTGGTCGCTTGGCAGACCTCCCTGTGAACCAAAGTAGAGATAAGTAGTGCATGGCAGCAGTGTCAAAAGCAGGAGAAAGAGCACTCACAGTTGTGTTCAGGGAGGGTTGATGTGGTGCAGGATCCTCAGGTGGGTGTTCGCCATTGACCTCACTGTCACCGCAGGCACTGTCCACATCCTCACCAGTCAGCGCAATGGTACACTCCTCAAAGTGAGTGACGGGCCTAATGTGGGCCACTCCAGCCCCGGTCTGGGACCTCTCCCTGCTGCTGTGAGCCTGCATGAAAACAGATGGAGAGAGTGTGAGCAGGAACATGGCACTGCATGGAATGTTTGTGTGGTGAGCGGCGCCATGGACAGGAATGAGGATGTGGGCTTGAGAGGATATGAGCCTGATGGAGATATGAAGGTGTGTGTGAGAGTTAGTGGTGTTGTCCCTTGAGGTGTGAGATCCCTGTGGATTTGTGATGTGTTTGTAAGTGTGAGTTGAGAGTGATGAGGAGTAAGTTAATCTGGCGGAACGGATGAGACCATTCATCCTGTAGTGGCACTGGGTGGCTGTCCTCTTTCTGCTGCCACTGCCTCCCAAGCCTGGTTAGCCAGAACAGGGGTAGACGACATTGAGGCGGGCCTCCACGGCATCCAAAAGGCACTCCATTGATGCATTGTTAAACCTGGGGGCTGCAGTCTTCTTGCCTTTTGTGGACATCTTCCCTGCAGTAGGCGTGGTCTGGAAGCACTGAGAGTGTGCGTACGGCTGGACTTTAAATATGGCGTCGGGCGAGATGAAGCGTCGAGGTGATGGCAGATAGGTGAATAAGAGCCTGCCCACCATGGAAATGGTGTGTTTCCCAAGAATGCATAAATAATGCGGTGGGTTTGGGACGATACGGCGTTGAAACCCGCCATCGCAGCCCACTACCGCACTTAGTGCAAATCTGGGACGATTCCATCCAATATCTCAAAGAGATTGATTTGAAATCTCATTTGAAGTATCTTTTTATCTTTATCTGCATTTTAATCTTTGCATCTGTATTTTAGTTAACAACTTTATCACTTTTTCCTTAAGTAACTTTCAGCAGTAGTCTGTAATAAACTAACCTTTATCTTGTTTAAGACTAAAACTTGTCAGCTGGGTTATTTTGAATTGAACCACTCACCTTTATAAGGTGATACCTTTAGCTATGATTAGATAGTTAGGAATAGAACCAGGTGAGTGCAGTCCCACCCAGTTGAACTATGGTAGATAGGCGTAGAAGGAGGATTAAGTAGTCAACTGTGTCAAAGGTTGAAAATGGGTTGAGAAGGATGAGTTGGTGCTGCCGGCCTCTGATTGGCTGGCAGCTCTCAATGGGCATGATTTCCAACCCCCACCCACCGCCAACCCCCAGGTTCGGAATCCTGGGTAAGGCCTGATGCTGGCCAATTAAGTGTCTGTTGACACAGTTAGGCCTACCCCTCAGAAGTTATACGGGTTTCCCATTGGTCCTCCAACTGCTGGGCTGGATGCCCACAGAATCATAGAATAGATTACAACAAAGAAGGAGGCCATTCATCCCATAATGCTCATGCCAGCTATCTATGAGAGCAACTTAGCTTGATCCCTACCCTGTCTTTTCCTGTCACCCTCCAAATCTTTTCCCTTCAGGTGCTTATCCAATTACCTTATGAAAGCTACGATTGGATCTGCCTCCACCACACTCTCAGTCGGTACAGGCCAGATCCCAATAACTCTAGAGAAATAGCTCTGTCGGTCTTGCTCCCAGCAATCCTGGGCTCAGGAACCCACATTTGGTCCTGGCACTGGGGTCCTGAAGCCTATGGGAAAATCCTGCCACGTCAATGTACAGCATTTATCATTTTTAAAATTCACTTATGGGATGTGAACAACGCTGGCTGGGCCAGCATTTATTGCTCATCCCTACTTGCGCTTGAGAAGGGGGTGGTGAGCTGCCTTCTTGAACCGCTGCAGTCCATGTGGTGTTAGGAAGAGAGTTCCAGGATTTTGACTCAGCGACAGTGAAGGAATGATGATATATTTCCAAGTCAAGATGGTGCGCGGCTTGGAGGGGAATTTCAAGGTCATGGTATTCCCATGCATCTGCTGCCCTTGTCCTTCTAGATCAGTGGTGGGCATGTGGCCCATTGGGGTTCTGTAACCTATGGACCATGAGGCATTTTGTTGACCGTTACCCTGCGCAGGGTTGTGCTGCTATGGTTTGATCAGCATGCCCCGCAAATTCTGGATGCATAAGCGCAGTTAGCGGAAAACCGTCATGGTTACCGGCGGGAGGTGGCGCTTTTTGATTTTACTTTTGGTGGTAATTTAATTTGCCCCTCACGGATCACTTTGTGGTGAAGTGTTGTGGTAAAGAAGGAGAATCAAGTACAATCAAAAAGTACAAAGGAAGAAAAAGTAGCCAAAAGGAGGAAAATCGCTGATGAGGGCAGAATCGTAAAAGAAAGTTGGGAGTTGGATTATTTTCTTATTGAACAGAGAGAGAGGCCATTTTGCTTAATTTGCAATGAGGTGATATCAATTCCAAAAAAAAAGTTACGAGATATTATGAAACACACCATTCCTCACGTAGTAAAATTTCCGATAGGTTCTGCCTAATATACTTGACTGCTTCCAAATCTGAAGGAAGCCATGGAAACACAGAAGCAGGAACTTAGGCAAGAATTAAATGAGAGTCATGCAGTGACTTTGGCAAGCTTTCATATTGCTTGGTTACTTCCAAAAAATGGAAAGCAATTCTCAGATGACAAATTAGTGAAACAATGCATCACCGAATCCTCTGATTTTTTTTTTGCTGGATTTAAAATCCAAGAGGAATTTATCAAATGTGTTAAATGTCTGCAACTTAGCAGATGTACTATGATTCGCAGAGTGCAAAATATAGTTGCCGATCTGGCAGAGCAGCTTTTCAGAACTGTACATTCAAGGGAAGCTATCAGTATAGCGCTGGATAAATGCAAGGATATTAACGGCATTGCTCAGCTCTGCATATGGGTTCGTTGTGTTGACAGTGATCTGAAAGTGACAGAAGAATTTTTGGATCGCTTGGGAATACACAGCGTACACAGGGCTCAGTAATTTTCGAGGCATTTACTGATTTTTTTTTAAAGAGCACAAGTTATCTTTGGAAAATTTGTAACAGCTGGTTGCCCCTCCATGACAGGAACACACCGTGAATTTATACCCTTGTTGAAAACTTGTGTATCTGATATATTTGGTGTGCCTTGCACAATACACTAAGGAGTGCTCTGTGCTAAACTTGACAAGCGATTCAAATTGAAAGCTGTAATGGACAATGTGATACAGATTCTTAACTTCATACGCGCTTGCCCCCTGCCTCAACGTCAGTTTGTGGAACTTGTGGACCAAATTGAAACAGAATACGGAGACTTTACCATGCAAACTGAAATGCACTGGCTAAGCCGTAGTAAAGTACTGAGCCACTTCCTAGCACTTCTCCCAGAAATCCAGCAGTTTCTTCCTCAGAAATCTCGAATATACTGAGGTAGGAGTTGATTTTGGATGTGGCTTTTCTCACTGACATCACTGGTCACCTGAGTGTGTTGAAAGTCATTGCAGTGGAAAAATCACCTCTTGCCCACACTAGTTGCTAGTGTCAGAAAATTCATTCTGCAGTTAATGTCCACTCAATTACCTTCATATGACTACACTCACTTCCCAAATTTGAAAAAAGTGCTGGAAAAACACTCTGGCAGGCCCCTGACTGACTCAGCGGTAGGCAGGGAGCCGAATGCCACTGGAGAAACGGGCCGCACTGCCATTTTCCGCGGGCAGGCCAATTAAGGCCCGCTCTGCGGGTAAGACCATAAGACATAGGTGCAGAAATTAGGCCATTCGGCCCATTGAGTCTGCTCCACCATTCAGTCAAGGCTGATAAGTTTCTCAACCCCATTCTCCCACCTTCTCCCCATAACCTTTGATTCCCTTACCAATCAAGAACCTATCTATCTCGGTCTTAAATACACTCAATGACCTGGCCTCCACAGCTTCTGTGGCAATGAATTCCATAGATTCACCACTCTCTGACTAAAGAAGTCTCTCATCTCTGTTCTAAAAGGTCTTCTCTTTACTCTGAGGCTGTGCCCTCAGGTCCTAGTCTCCCCTACTAATGTAAACATCTTCCCCACGTTCACTCTATCCAGGCCTTTCAGTATTCTGCAAGTTTCAATCAGATCCCCCCTCATTCTTCTAAACTCCATCGAGTATAGACCCAGAGTCCTCATATGTTAAGTCTTTCATTCCTGGGATCATTCTCATGAACCTCCTCTGGACCCTCTCCGGGGCCAGCACATCCTTCCTGAGATACGGGGCCCAAGATTGCTCACAATATTCTAAATGTGGTCTGACTAGAGCCTTATAAAGCCTCAGCAGCACATCCCTGCTTTTATATTCTAGTCCTCTCGAAATAAATGCCAACATTGCATTTGCCTTCCTAACTACCAATTCAACCTGAAAGTTAACCTTAAGAGAATCCTGGACTAGTCCCTTTGCACTCCAGATTTCTGAATTCTCTCCCCATTTAGAAAATAGTCTATGCCTATATTCTTCCTACCAAAGTGCATGACCTCACACTTCCCCACATTGTATTCCATCTGCCACTTCTTTTCCCATTCTCCTAACCTGTCCAAATCCTTCTGTAGCCTCCCCGCCTCCTCAATACTACCTGTCCCTCCACCTATCTTTGTATCATCTGCAAACTTAGCCAAGATGCCCTCACTTCCTACATCTAGACCATTAATGTATAAAGTGAAAAGTTGTGGTCCCAACACTGACCCCTGTGGAACTCCACTAGTCACCGGCCGCCATCCTGAGAAGGACCCCCTTATCCCCACTCTCTGCCTCCTGCCAGACAGCCAATCTTCTATCCATGCTAGTATCTTGCCTCTAACACCATGGGCTCTTATCTTACTGAGCAGCCTCCTATGCGGCACCTTGTCAAAGGCCTTCTGGAAATCCAAGAAGATAACGTCCATTGGCTCTCCTTTGTCTAACCTACTCGTTACCTCCTCAAAGAATTCTAACAGATTTGTCAGGCATGACCTCCCCTTGATGAAACCATGCTGACTTTGCCCGATTCTACCAAGTATTCTGAAATCTCATCCTTAATAATGGACTCTAAAATCTTACCAACAACCGAGATCAGGCTAATCGGCCTGTCTAAGCAACTCCCATGGAGAATGGGAAAATAGTCATGGAGGTGGGCGGCTTCAGATCGCCAGTTCCAATGGGGAATCTGCAGTCTGTTTGAAGAGTGGCCAGGCAGCCTGCTTGAAGCAATGCACCATGGCCAATCAGGGACCAAGGGAGGGAGGTCCGAGTGGAGAGTGGCATGAGCAGGAGGAGGGGGCAGGCTGCAGGAGAGGCCAGCAGGGGGCCACTGTGCCCTTCGATTCTTTGATGCATGCCTTGCTGTCCTCCTCCAAGAGGTGGGCATCCGACAGCACCTTCTGTATCCTGAGGATGGGAGGAGGAGGGCCCCCCATGTCACCAGCCAGGCATGGGAGGAGGTGGGTGATGCTGTAAGCGCCCATGATGATGTGTGTCGCACTGGCACACAGTGCAGGAAACGATTCAATGATTTGCTGTGCTCTGGAAGGGTGAGTACCATGTCTGTCTTGGCCATTTGACCCAGAAGGCAGCTTTAGCCTTTGATCCCCTCCAGCCATGTCTTGCTGTCGTTACTGCATTGGGCATTTGACGCACGCTGGGTGTGCAAATGGGTACTGACCGTGCTTACACCAGCCTTCGTGGTTGAGGAGAAGAAGGGTTCTCCCCGCAGCATATATTGGTCTTTGTGGCATTTGAGTAGTCTGGGGGCAACCTCCAGGGGAGGCCGCATGACACATACTCAAAATTCCAACACATGTCATATTGATGGTAATGAGATGGTGCAAGGGGTGCCTCAAGGTGTTTTGAGCAAGTGCCATTTGCTGGCATCGGCACCGCACCTAGGTGTGCCTCCTTGTCATGGGCGCTAAGACCTGTGTGTTATTCAAAGTGATGGACGCTGAATGTGTCCAAGGTGGCCGTTGGGACCAGCTGTAATATCTTCTGGGGACTGATCACCAGTAGTGTGGACAGGAGCCGCTGGAGGCCTCAGATGGGCCACTGTGGTTGGGGTGTGGCGTGTGCGTGCAGAGTACATGAGCGAGCAGCCCCAATAAATCCTCTTCTCTATTTTGCACGCAAAAGCTCACCACAATGCCCGGGAGCGCCAGAGGACTGGAGGTGGGCGCGCCCTCCTGCAGCACCTCACGCCTTTTGAAGAGCAGACCATGGAGCTGGGCAGCAGTCAGGAGGCCAGGGCAGCGGGGGGTGGTGAGGCTGGGGTGCGGCGGGCAGGTATTTGAGGCCCACAGTCCCATCCACTCTGTCTGCCCACCATCCAAACCACTGATGGTTGCTGCAATCGTTAATGCTGAAACACTGCTCATTCACAGACTGAGACACTCTGACGTGTGGGTAATACAGAAGGGACCCTCGTCCCGTTGAGGAATCATGACTCCACCACCTTCCAAAGTCACCTTATCCCATTTGTGATCAATATCACCATGGCCTAACATGCCAATGGATCGCTGCTGCACACCCAAAAACTTATTCCACTTTCGGGGCTTTGGGACCTCCTGCACCCTTTCAGCCAGGGCGCCCCACATTACTTTGTCCAAAAGGTCCTCAGCACCTCAATGGCACTCAACTTAGACGAATGCCACCACTTTACTCATCCCTACACCAAGGTGAAATGTTGCCTTCTGCCCACCTGGTCTATGCCCCTCCTTATGGAATGAAGGCCAATAATGTGACCTCTCAATCTCCTGTGATCGACGGCAAATGTCGCTACTGTTTGCGATGTTTCCTCAGCCCCGCAACTATCCTGGCCAGCATGCATCCAGGTCAGGTACCTCTGCACTTTCCCCACTCCAATGGTACATAACATGCCATGTGGCATTCCTGAGGTCATCTGACCAGCCTGTCTGCATGCACGTTTAATGGTTGGGGCTCGTCTTGACACTTTTTCACCTCACCAATGTTTGTCTCCTTAGGGTCTTGAAGGGTGAGCGACTTATGAGGCTGGGGTGGGAAAGGGATGAAAGGTTGAACTGAATGTATCCTAACTGATGCACTGTCCTTGTTGTTAATTTCAGCATCACCATCAGAATGACCCGCACCTCGACCCCATGGCCTCCCCCTCCACACCTGAGGGCCAACAAGTGCAACTTGCGGCACATCATTGCAGCCAGCCAGACACCAGCACAGACACACACACCTTGGTGGAGACCTTACCATCGGCCAGTGTCCCGGGTCACAGTGGAGAGGGCACATCACGATCACTGGAGGAGATGATAGGGGCCGAGAGTGCCGATGGCTCCAGCAGGGGACGAGGCACATGCTGAGTCCGGCACTGATGATGTGCTTCTGGAATTGTCACCATTGCAGCAGCTGCAGGACAGGCGGCAGGAAGTGCTTTTGCATCTGGCAGGGTTGCATGAGGGAATGGAGGTTCAGTTGTTCTCTGTGACGGAGGAGTCCAGGCAGAAAGCACGTGAAGAATCCGCCCTCAGGGCAGAGCATCAGGATTCCTTTAATGAGAGATTGGCGACTCTCATAGAGAGGGGCTTCCACCAAATGGTTATGCTCTGACCTGCAAGCCCTCACAGTGGTTCTGGCCACGGGTGGTGTTTTCCATTGTGGGAGATGTTGTGGACACCAAACGCCAGCACTTGGTGCCCATGCATCTGCGGTGAGCAGAGAAGTAGATTTGGACCTCACGTCAGCGCAGCAGCTGCCTGTCGTCGCTGCGAGCTCCTCTCAGGGCGCTCCGCATGAGAGCAGCAGCTCCTCCGGCCCTCTGCCAGTCAACGTTGCTTCCATTGAGGCTGCGACAACTGGGGAGGTGCCAGTTCTGGAACTGGCCACTCCCTCCCAGGTGGGGCCATCACAGGCTCCACGGGCCAGAGGATGCCCGCCAAGGTCATCGATGCCAACAGGACAGCAGAGTCAGCAGGCTGGCTCACAAGTCACTCCGACCGATGGGGTGGCACCTAGACTTAGCACCCGCAAACGTAAGCATAAGGCACGTTAGGCACTCCACGGGTATGTCACTGCTGATTTTGTGTTGGACTTAGAATAGGGACCCATATTTTTGTGATCGCTAACAACTGATGTGTGTTTTTGTTTTTGATAAAATAAAGTCCACCTTTGTAACCATGGCTTTTGTTTGTGGTGCATTTTTCTTCTTCACATATTTATCATGAGTGTTTGAGTGGACATTGGTGTTTCTGTACTAAGCCCTTGTTTGCAGCTGAACAGGTGGAAGATGTGGCACCTCCGTGTGGAAGTGCCAGGCAATGCTGTTCCTGCTGATCCATGTGTGTGGAGCAAGCTGAAGGTTCTTTGGATTAAATTGTTGCGGGTGTCCCTGCCTCCTTGGTGTAGTAGCGGGTCAGCTTGCTGCCCCTCATCATTGCCCTGTGCTTCCTCATCCTCTGAGCCACTGCTGGATTCATCATGTGCAGCCTCATCCAGGGCGTCAAGGTCTTCATCGTCAACTGCATTCCCTCTTTCCAGCACAAGCTTGTGCAGGGCGCAGCATGCTACCACTATCAGAGAGACGTGATCTGGGGGGTACTGGAGTGCGCCCCCTGAGTGGTCCAGGCAATGGAAGCGTATCTTGAGAAGACCGATGGCTCTCTACACCACAGCCCTTGTGCCGTGGCTCCTATTGTAGCGCTGCTCAGCTTCTGTTCTTGGATGGCAGAGAGGCATCATGAGCAGCTTTTTGAGGGGATAGCCCTTGTCACCCAGCAGCCATCCATCCAGCCAAGCTGGAGCACTGAAGAGCCCTGGCACCTGGGCGTGTCTGAGGATGTAGGCGTCGTGGGAGCTGCCTGGGTACTTGCAGAATCTGCATCCTGTGATCACACACTATCTGCACGTTCATGGAGTGGAAGCCCTTCCTGTTGACAAAGGCACCGGGCTCACCTGCTGGCACCTTGATGGCCACATGTGTACAGTCTATAGCACACTGGATGCAGGGGAAGCCAGCAATGGCTGCAAAGCCTCTGGCTCGCTGTGCCTGACTTGCCTGGTCGCAGCAGAAGTGGATGAAGGTGGATACCTGTCTGAACAGAGCATCTGTAACCTGCTTGACACAAGTGTGGAGAGCTGACTGGGAGACAGCACAAAGATCACCCACCGAGCCCTGGAAGGAGCCAGAGGCATAGAAGTGGAGGGCAACTGTGAGCTTCCGAGCCGCTGGCATGGGGTGTCAACCCACACAGTTAGGGGAGATCTCAGGGCCAATTATCTGACAAATATAGATGACTGTCTCCCTTGAGAGACGGAGCCTCCTTCGGCACTGCACTTCAGACATATTGAGGTAGCTGCTTCGCCGCCTGTATACCCTGGCAACAGGATAGTGGTGTCTTCTGCAGCCCCTTGCATCTTGGACAACCTCTTGGCCCTGCACCCCTTGTGCCTGCGCCTGGCCTCCCAAAGGTGGATCCCCTGGAGGCTGATTGTCCACTCCTGGCCTCCTCCTTATTCTATCCCTCCCTTCCTCCTCAGAGGAGCTGCCTCCAGTGGAGAGGTCAGAACCCATACCCCCAGGCTAAATGGAGGCCTCCGGAAAGCTGCAGGCCCGAGAAAGATTACTGTCTGCAGACTGGTTTCAAAGTATACAAAAAGCTCTTGGGCATCGATGAGAACTCCTAACAACCACACAGGTATGTTTAAAACACTTTCATCAATTATAACTTCATCAGAAACATGAACAACCTCTCTGAGTCCACATATCCCGACATTGCAAAAGTTTTCTTAAATAATCTCCTACCCACCTTCCCATTGGGCCTGTGCGCCGACCCGAAGTTCACAAGGGCCCCTCAAAATCATACACAATTGGCAAGTTAAGGGGCTTAATGAGCCCTTCAATTAATAGTGGGCGAATTGATCGCACCCACCCACCGAAATATCACGATGGCACGCGCTGACCTCGGCGTGCGTCATTTTACACGCTGATGTGTGGGCTACGCCATCCACATGTCAGCCGGAAAATCCTGGCCTCTGATCAAGGAAATGAATGTGATCCATCAGTTCACATACAAGTGCTGTCTACACTGGCAGAGCGTGTTGAAAACTGTGTTTCTTCTCTGGGTGATCTGAAGCCCAACCTCTTGTTGCTCTCAAATCCATTTGAATTTGATCTGAGTAAATGTGGCATAGTGTGTCAAAGGCTTGGGTTGATAAAAGGAAGTTTGAGGAGGAATTAATTCATGTTCGTGCCCTGGATGAAGACGAAATTAACCAGCTAACAAGGAAAAGTATGCGAGAACTTTGGTCGAATATGCCCGGTCCAGTTCGCCAACATTGCACTCCAAAGCTGTTGTCAATCTTTGGATCAACATATGCATGCAAACAGGCGTTTTATACTAGGGGACACATCAAATGCAAGAATCGTAACAGACTAACTGATGGAAACCTGTGTTGAACTGCAAAGCATCTGCACATCCCTGAGTCCGAATCTAGGAAATCTGGTGGAGGGACAGATTCAGCCAGAAATCGCACTCAGTATAATGTAGGTAAGGCAAGCATAAATATTTCTTTTGTTTTTGCATTTGAAGTTGATGACAGTTCTATTCATATATGAAGGATTAAGTATTTTCTATAATTCGTTATTTGGAAATATTTGCTATGTATTAAATGTATTCAATCCTATTTATGGGGTCATGGTTAGTACACATGCCCGATTTCAATCTTGCAGCCCACTGAAGTGATGGAGGGCCACTCATTGGCCCACTCACTAGCCTAGGTTGCCCATCACTGTTTGAGATGGTAACGGCTGTGGGTTTGGAAGGTTCTATCTAAGGAGCCTAGGTGAGTTCCTGCAGTGCACCCAGATCACCATAGGTGAAAACAGGTCTAAAATTATTTTGCTGTAATCACCCAAGATTTATAAAATTTTACTGCATAAAAAAGAATGTAACTGGATAAAACTGTTTAATACAACCTGAGAAATTATTTACAACATTAAAATAAACTATTATGTTCAATGAGTCACAGAACTGATATTTGAAAATGAAGTTTCTGTTTCTTTTGTTGTTTTAGTTCCTTGTTCTATAGTACTAAGTCAGTCCTAAATTTGTCTTTAACCTTTAACCAAAGATTTTTTTATATGATTGAATTCTGACACTACATGTAAGTTTATGAATTCAAGGTGTAAACATCAATATAATGTAATTGTATTAGTATTTTTGTTGGTAAACATATGTCCCAGTGCTTGCTAACTTTTAAAAATGAGGGAAGTAGTTGTATGTTGTGTTTTTATAATATATTTCTCCATTTTCTTGGGTATTTTGCAACAAGGTGGATTAGCATACTGCTGTTTCTTCAGGACCTGGTTTAGCATTGAACCCAGATTAATGGAACAAAACTATGCACTCTCTGCTAGAATCAAAACAAAAAACAAAAAACTGCGGATGCTGGAAATACAAAACAAAAACAGAATTACCTGGAAAAACTCAGCAGGTCTGGCAGCATCGGCGGAGAAGAAAAGAGTTGACGTTTCGAGTCCTCATGACCCTTCGACAGAACCAGGCGAATCCCAGGAAGGGGTGAAATATAAGCTGGTTTAAGGTGGTGGGGGGGTGGGGGGGGGGGGTGGGGTTGGGTGGGGGGAGAGAAGTGGAGGGGGGTGGTGTGGTTGTAGGCAAAAGCAGTGATAGAAGCAGATCATCAAAAGATGTCACAGACGGCAGAACAAAAGAACACATAGGTGTCGAAGTTGGTGATATTATCTCAACGAATGTGCTAATTAAGAATGGATGGTAGGGCACTCAAGGTATAGCTCTAGTGGGGGTGGGGGGAGCATAAAAGATTTAAAAATATTTTAAAATATTGGAAATAGGTGGGAAAAAGAAAAATCTATATAATTTATTGGAAAAAAACCAAAAGGAAGGGGGAAGAAACAGAAAGGGGGTGGGGATGGAGGGGGGAGGTCAAGACCTAAAGTTGTTGAATTCAATATTCAGTCTGGAAGGCTGTAAAGTGCCTAGTCGGAAGGTGAGGTGTTGTTCATCCAGTTTGCATTGGGCTTCACTGGAACAATGCAGCAAGCCAAGGACAGACATGTGGGCAAGAGAGCAGGGTGGAGTGTTGAAATGGCAAGCGACAGGGAGGTTTGGGTCATTCTTGCGGACAGACCGCAGGTGTTCTGCAAAGCAGTCGCCCAGTTTACGTCTGGTCTCTCCAATGTAGAGGAGACCGCATTGGGAGCAACGAATGCAGTAGACTAAGTTGGGGGAAATGCAAGTGAAATGTTGCTTCACTTGAAAGGAGTGTTTGGGCCCTTGGACGGTGAGGAGAGTGGAAGTGAAGGGGCAGGTGTTACATCTTTTCGTGGGCATGGGGTGGTGCCATAGGTGGGGGTTGGGGAGTAGGGGGTGATGGAGGAGTGGACCAGGGTGTCCCGGAGGGAACAATCCCTATGGAATGCCGGCAGTGGGGGTGAAGGGAAGATGTGTTTGGTAGTGGCATCATGCTGGAGTTGGCGGAAATGGCGGAGGATGATCCTTTGAATGCGGAGGCTGGTGGGGTGATAAGTGAGGACAAGGGGGACCCTATCATGTTTCTGGGAGGGAGGAGAAGGCGTGAGGGCGTATGCGCGGGAGATGAGCCGGACACGGTTGAGGGCCCTGTCAACGACCGTGGGTGGAAAACCTCGGTTAAGGAAGAAGGAGGACATGTCAGAGGAACTGTTTTTGAAGGTAGCATCATTGGAACAGATGCGACGGAGGCGAAGGAACTGAGAGAATGGGATGGAGTCCTTACAGGAAGCGGGGTGTGAGGAGCTGTAGTCAAGGTAGCTGTGGGAGTCAGTAGGCTTGTAATGGATATTGGTGGACAGTCTATCACCAGAGATTGAGACAGCGAGGTCAAGGAAGGGAAGGGAAGTGTCAGAGATGGACCACGTGAAAATGATGGAGGGGTGGAGATTGGAAGCAAAATTAATAAACTTTTCCAAGTCCTGACGAGAGCATGAAGCAGCACCGAAGTAATCATCGATGTACCAGAGAAAGAGTTGTGGAAGGGGGCCGGAGTAGGACTACAACAAGGAATGTTCCACATACCCCATAAAGAGACAGGCATAGCTGGGGCCCATGCGGGTACCCATAGCCACACCTTTTATTTGGAGGAAGTGAGAGGAGTTGAAGGAGAAATTGTTCAGTGTGAGAACAAGTTCAGCCAGACGGAGCAGAGTAGTGGTGGATGGGGATTGTTCGGGCCTCTGTTCGAGGAAGAAGCTAAGGGCCCTCAGACCATCCTGGTGGGGGATGGAGGTGTATAGGGATTGGACGTCCATGGTGAAGAGGAAGCGGTAGGGGCCAGGGAACTGGAAATTGTTGATGTGACGTAAGGTGTCAGAGGAATCACGGATGTAGGTGGGGAGGGACTGGACAAGGGGAGAGAGAAGGGAGTCAAGATAACAAGAAATTAGTTCTGTGGGGCAGGAGCAAGCTGACACGATCGGTCTACCGGGACAGTTCTGTTTGTGGATTTTGGGTAGGAGGTAGAAGCGGGCCGTCCGAGGTTGGACGACTATCAGGTTGGAAGCTGTGGGAGGAAGATCCCCAGAGGAGATGAGGTCAGTGACAGTCCTGGAAACAATGGCTTGATGTTCAGTGGTGGGGTGGTGGTCCAGGGAGAGGTAGGAGGAAGTGTCTGTGAGTTGACGCTCAGCCTCCGCGAGGTAGAGGATTCTCTGCTAGAATCACTCTATCCAGATCTTACTGAACATAACTCCACAGCACAAACCTCCCCATTGTTCAGTACAAATGAGCACAAAACTGACAGATCACTCAGAGAGGACACAAAGCTGACTGGTTTAAGGATTAGATGTTTCACAATGCCTCGCAATCATGGCTGAGAATTCACTGTGAAGTAATGCAAGTCTGAACCAGTGGAAACTACATGTGTCACGATTGTATTGAAGCACCTCAGAGTGCAACATGAACTATGTAGATAACTTGAACACCATTGCCCTGTCTGCCTGTCTGTAATGACCATATTGAAATGTCTGTAATGTTCATTGATTGTATTGAAGCACCTCATGATCTGTAGGAAACTTGAATTTGATTGTACTTTTTATGATGGCCATTTTGAAATGTATTGTAATGTTCTTTCAGATATTTTATGAATAAAGTATATTTTTCCAAAAAAAAGTCTGAACTAGTGTCCTGGCTTTGCACTGTGCCTTTCCCCTTGATCCTTTTAAAAAAGTATCCACAATACAGGTTCTATATTGTAAAATCATTGCGGCAAACCTCCACTTCCACAGTGATTGCAGGTAATGCAGCTTGGGTGGTTACTTCCTGAAATTGAATGTGTACTGACTCATGAGTGTAAAGCTAGATTTCTGGTTGCCAGAGCACTTCAAACAATCTGAAAACAAAAAAACTACACTAGAGAAAGCTGGAAATTCTCAGCAGCTCAGGCAGCAACTGTGAGAAAGCAGAAGCCAGTCAGTTAATGTTTTCAGTCCATCTGAATGATGCTTTAATTGTTGCAGAATATTTAAGCACAGAGTGTTAATGAAAAATATTACAATCGTGAGGTTTATAAGGTTGTTATGTTTTGGGACTGTGTCTTTAATTTAAGGTAAAATGAAGGGGGTTGTGACCTCTTCTGAAGTTTGCCTGACAGGAAGCCTGGGTGGTTTGAAAGTTAGAGATTAAAGAGGGGCCAGATTATTTTACTGGGAAGAAAAATTTTAAACTTGTTTAAACTTGGAGACAATCACAGCAGCCTTTGTGTTAACAATGGACAGACTGCGAGTCTTCAAAGCTCCAGAAAAATGTTGAGAATATCAGGTTGTAAACAGTTGTGCTTTAATCTGTCCATTTACTTCCAAGATAAAAGAGAGTTGGGGTCTCAAGGATAGTGAATAGCTAATCAACATTTTTACCTGGATACAAGGCCCATGTGATTCACATTGCCGTGGAGATGGGCAGTGAGAGGAGAAGGGTCTAAGATACTCTCTCTCTGGGAGAGAGAGAGAGAGAGAGCAGCTAGAGGCAGAAAGTTTATGTGGTTCGCATCAGGAATGCAGGTGGGAGGATTGGAAAGACCAAGTTAGTGAGGAGTTAAAACGAGGCTAGAAGATTTACTGAGCTTTAGTTAGAGGGAGAAGTCTCCAGAAAAACTCACACTGTGAAGGACAATTCTGGAGTTAAAAGCTTCCAGGCTGGAAAAGAAAAAGACCAGAAGTAAACCCTTGGGATCTAATAATAATTTTGGACTGGTTCCAGGAGAATTGAATGTCTACTTAACAGATGGTGTAATGCACAATTGATAGCAGGGTTTTCTTGGTTGTGTTTAAAGTTCTGTTCTGTTTACAGTATAAGTTGCCTACAAAAATAGTGTTTAGTAATAGTGCTTTTAATCTGTTTGTTACAGTAAATGTCTTAAAATATTGAATTTGTCATGTCATCCATTAAGCTATTAACTGGAAATTCATGTTTCTTTTTAAAAGCTATCGATATCTACAAGGATTGTAACAGAAGGAAGAAATGTATCGCTGAAGATTCCACTTCTGCAAAATTATTTACAGCAGTAGAATCTTCAGTGATACATTTCTTCCTTCTGTTACAATCCTTGTAGATATCGATAACTTTTAAAAAGAAATGTGAATTTCCAGCAAAATTATTTGCAGAAAAAGTGATAATGAGATGATGAACAAAATGGAGAGCAGCAAATAATATTTGGAATTAAACAATAAGGTTAGTGTTTTTGGTGTAACCATCAATTAAGAGATTAATTTGCAAAGATAATGGAAATTCAACAAGCATGTAGAAGATCATACTGTAAGGCTAACAGTTAGGTGTAAAGAAAACAATGATGAAATCACCAAGTATAATTCTTGAAAGTTTTGAGTTATTTCCTTGTTTCACATTCCACAGGTGGGCTCTAAAAATAATATTGTTTCAACATTATTGCTGAATTTGCTTTTATACATCAATTACAGATCAATTTTGTTTCTTTGTGATTAAAATCTCACTTACAAAATGAAAATCTCCCAATAGAGAATTCTTTATTACATGTAGGGTTCCTGTTGGGGCATTCTCTTGCAGATTTTATGCTGCTTACATTATTAGTGTGAATCAAGTAGGCAGTGATTTCACAAATATCCCACTTATTATATTGGGCATGATTTGAAGTTCAGAAGAAAATCTGGGCTCCACTGCAAATGATCAAGTGATCAAATAGTGAGGTTGACTGAACTCCTGAATTGGACTGAACTGAACCTGACATTCTCAACTTTTTTTCTGGAACTTTGGAGGCTCGCAGTCTGTCCGCTGTTAACACAAAGGCGATTGTTTCCAAGTTTAACCACCTTACACCTTCTTCCCAGTAAAACAACCTGGCCGCTCTTTAATCTCTAACTTTCAAACTATCCAGGCTTCCTGTCAGGCAAACTTCAGAAGAGGTCACATGATCCTCTTCATTTTACCTTAAATTAAAGACACAGTCCCAAAACATAACAACCTTATAAACTTCACAATTGTAATATTTCTCATTATCACTCTGTGCTTAAATATTCTGTAACAATTAAAGCATCATTCAGATGGACTGAAAACATTAGCTGACTGACTTCTGCTTTCTCACAGTAGCTGCCTGAGCTGCTGAGAATTTCCAGCTTTCTCTAGCGTAGTTTTTTGTTTTCGGATTACTTGAAGTGCTCTAACACAAAATAAACAATGAAAACGTTGCAAAAAATACACAGAGTAACAACTGAACCAACATAGTGTGAACTTTCGCTCAAGCATCATTTTCATGACAATAAAGGTCTGGAGTTTCCTCCAGAAAATTGCTTGTTTTTTAAATGGTCCCAGCAGGCTAGTTGGAGGAAAATGGAAAGGGAAGGCCATCCCTGCCCTTCAAATCAAGCAGCCACCATTCCTTCCCCTTCCCCTTCCCCTTTCCCATTTGCAATCATGCCAGCCACTGGCATAGCTTGATCTGCTGCAGATAAATAACCACAAGACGCAGGCTATTTGACTCTAGTCATTTTCCCTCCTGGCTGTCACTGCATTACCCTTACTACCTACTTAAAAAGCTCTCCCCTGTCTCTTCCACCTGTATCTCATAACAATACGTGGGAGGTGGTAGCATAGTGGTATTGTCATTGGACTAGAATTCCAGAGGCCCAGGATAATGCTCTGGGGACCTGGGTTTGAATCCAACCACAGCTGGTGGTGAAATTTGAATTCAACAAAAATTTGGAATTCAAAGTCTGGTTCTCTAATACCCTTCTTTTAGGGAAGGAAATCTGTCGTCCTTAACTGGTCTAGCCTACACGTGGCTCCAGACCCACAGCGAGGTGGTTGACTCTTAACTGCCCTCTGAAATAGCCTAGCAAGCCATTCTCCATTGTATCAAACGCCAGAAAGTCTATAAAGGAATGAAACCAGGAGAACCACTTTAGGCACTGGAAATGACAATGGGAAACACAGCCCTGTTGACCCTACAAAGTCCTTCTTACTAACATCTGGGGGCTAGTGCCAAAATTGGGAGAGCCGTCTCACAGACTAGTCAAGCAACATTGTCATAGACCTGCTGGTGGGACAGACCCAGCAGAGCTAGTGGAACAGTGGTATAAAGTCAGGAGGGAGTTGCCCTGGAAATCCTCAACGTCGACTCCGGACCCCATGGAGTTTCATGGCATCAGGTCAAATATGGGCAAGGAAATCTCTGGTTGATTACCACCTACTGCACCCCTCAGCTAATGAATCAGTACTCCTCCATGTTCAACACCACTTGGAGGAAGCACAGAGGGTGGCAAGGGTGCAGAGTGTACTCTGGATGGGGGATTTCGATGTCCATAACCAAGAGTGGCTCGGTAACACCACTACTGACCAAGCTGGCCGAGTCCTAAAGGACAAAGCTGCTAGACTGGGTCTGTGGCAGGTGGTGAGGGAACCAATAAGAGGAAAAAAACATATTTGATCTCATCTTCACCAACCTGCTTGCCATAGATGCATCTGTCCATGACAGTATTGGTAGGAGTGACCACCACACACAGTCGTTGTGGGAACGAAGTCCCGCCTTCATATCGAGGCTACCCTCCATCATGTTGTGTGGCACTACCACCATGCTAAGTGGGATAGATTTTGAGCAGATCTAGCAACACAAGACTGGGCATTCATGAGATACTGTGGGCCATCAACAGCAGCAGAATTGTGTTCAATCACAATCTGTAACCTCATGGCCCAGCATATCCCCCATTCTAACATTACCACCAAGTCAGGAGATCAACCCTGGTTCAATGAAGAGTGCAAGAGAGCATGCCAGGAGCAGCACCAGGCATACCTAACAATGAGGTGTCAACCTGGTGAACCAACAACACAGGACTACTGGCATGCCAAACAGCATAAGCAGCAAGTGATAGACAGAACCAAGTGATACCACAAGCAACGTATCAGATTTAAGCTCTGCAGTCCTACCACATCCAGTCATGAATGGTGGTGGACAATTAAACAACTCACTGGAGGGGAGGCTCCACAAATATCCTCAATGATGTGGGAGCCTAGAAGATTAATACAAAAGATAAGGCTGAAGCATTCGCAACAATCTTCAGCCAGAAATGCCAAGTGGATGATCCATCTCAGCCTCCTCTGGAGGTCCCTAGCATCACAGATACCAGCCAATTTGATTCATTCCACATGATATTAAGAAGCAGCTGAGGGCTCTGAATATTGCAAAAGCTATGGGCCCTGGCAATATTCCAGCAATAGTACTGAAGACTTGTACTTGTGAACATGCCGTGTCCTTAGCTTAGCTGTTCTAGTACAGCTACAACACTGGCACCTACCCGGCAATGTGGAAAATTGCCCAGGTATGTCCTGTGCACAAAAAACAGAACAAATCCAACCCAACCAACTACTGTCCCATCAGACTACTCTTGATCATCAGTAAAGTGATGGAAGGAGTCATCAACAGTGCTATCAAGCGGCAGTTGCTTAGCAATAACCTGTTCACTGATGTCAGTTTGGTTCTGCCAGGGTCACTCAGCTCCTGACCTCATTACAGTCTTGTTTCAAACATGGACGAAAGAGCTGAACTCCACAGGTGAGGTGAAAGTGACGTCCTTGACACCAAAGCAGCATTTGACCAAGTGTGGCAACAAGGAGCCCTTGCAAAACTGGAGTTAATGGGAATCAGGGGGAAAACTCTGCGCTGGTTGGAGTCATGCCTAGCACAAACGAAGATGGTTGGCGTTGTTGGAGGTCAATCATCTCAGCTCCAGGGCATCACCGTAGGAGTTCCTCAGCGTGGTGTCCTCGACCCAACCATCTTCAGCTGCTTCATCAATGACCTTCCTTCCATCATAAGGTCAGAAGTGGGGATGTTCACTGATGATTGTGCAATGTTCAGCACCATTTGCGACTCCTCAGGTACTTGCAAGGAGCCAGTTTTTTGAAAAATTGGAGGACATTGAATTTTGGACATTCTCCCTCTTGAGTCATTTTTAAAAGTCTGCACGATTGATTTGGGGCTGTGAATGTCCTATTTTTCAAGAAACCACAGATCAACAGAGATGTCCAACAGAGACCTGGAATGGGAAGTGATACTTTGTATATCTAAGTTAAGAAGGAACTGCTGTTGCCAAGCTAAAGGTTCTTGCTGATTGGTTAAAAACATCTGACCTAAGAGAAGTATTCTTTGAACATCTTAGTCTTAAAAAAAATCTCTCAGGAGAGTGAATGTCAGTCTTTGGGTGTGTGGCGGGGCTTGGGGGTGCCTTAGAAGCAGGCTGCAAGAAAAACACTCTTACAGTTTTGCCACTAAGATTGAGACCATCAAAGTCGTAAGTGACAACCTATGCAGCGGAGGCAAAGATAAACTTTCCTCCTCATCTTCTCGATCTGTCTGCAGCATTTGACACAGTTGGTCACACCATCCGCCTCCAATGTTTCTCCACTGTCTGGATGACAGTGGGACAGAGCTGGGTGGGACTGCTTTCGCCTGGTTCCATTCTTATCTATAGAATTGTAGTCAGAGTATCACCTGCAATGGTTTCTCTTCCTGCTCCTGCACCATTACCTCTGCTGTCCCCCAAGGATCTCCCGTGCCTCCTCCTATTTCTCATGTACATGCTCTCTCTCAGTGACATTATCTGAAAACACATCGGTTTCTACATTCACGTAGGAACATAGGGGCAGGAGTTGGCCGTTCGGCATGTCTCATCTGCTCCGCCATTCAAACAGATCATGGCTGATCATCTACCTCTGCCATTTTTCCCCACTATCCCCATATCCATTGATATCATTAGTCTCCAGAAATCTATTGATTTCTGTCTTGAACATGCTCAATGAGCTTCCTCAGCCCTCTGGGGTACAGAATTCCAAAGATTCACCATCCTCTGAGTGAAGAAATTCCTCCTCATCTCAGCCCTAAATGGCCTGCCCCTTATTCTGAGACTGTGTCCCCTGGTTCCAGACTCACCAGCCAGGGGAAACATTCTATCCACAACTACACTGTCACACCCTGTAAGAATTTTGTAAGTTTCAGTTAGATCACCTCTCATTCTTCTTGAGAGAATACATGCCCAGTTTCCTCAATCTCTCCTCATAAGACAATCCCTCCATCTCAAGGATTAGTCTGGTGATCCTCTGTTGCACACCTTCTATGGCAAGTATATCCTTCCTTAGATAAGGAAACAAAAACTGTACACAGTACTCCAGGTGCAGTCTCACCAAGGCTCTGTACAATTGCAGCAAGACATCATAGAGTCATAGAGTTTTACAGCATTGAAAAAGGCCCTTTGGCCCATCGTGTCCATGCCAGTTATCAAGGCCCTATCTACTCTAATCCCATTTCCAGTACTTGGCCCATAGCCTTGAAACGCGATAGCATACAAGTGTTCATCTAAAAACTTCTTAAATGTTGTGAGGGTTCCTGCCTCTACCAGCTTTTCAGGCAGTGAGTTCCAGATACCCCCCACCATCTGGGTGAAAAAAGTTTTCCTCAAATCCCCTCTAAGCCTCTTGCTCCTTACCTTAAACCTCTGACCCCTGGTTATTGACCCCTCCACCAAGAGGAAAAGTTTCTTCCTATCTACCCTATCTATGCCCCTCAAAATTTTGTACACCTCAATCAGGTCCCCCCCTCAGCTTTCTCTGCTCTAAGGAAACCAACCCCAGACTGTCTAGTCTCTTGTTATAACTGCAATACTCCAGCCCAGGCAACATCCTGGTGAATTTCCTCTGCATCCTCTCCAGTGCAATTACATCCTTCCTATAGTGTGGCGACCAGAACTGCACACAGCACTCCAACACCATCATAATGTCCTTGCTCTTGTATTCAATGCCTCGACTAATAAAGACAACTTTCCTATATGCCTTTAATTACTCCACTATCGCCAGCTATGCCTTCAGCTGCCAAAGCCCTAAGTTGTTTCCTATTTCCTCCCTAAACCTTTCTGTCTCTTTTTCTGGTTGTCTGGGTGGATGTAAAAGATCCCAAGGTACTATTTCATAAAAGAGAAGGGAGTCATCCTTGTTTTCCTAACCATAATCTATCCCTCAATCATCATCACACAATTGGATAACCTGGCCATTATCACAATGCTGTTTGTGGGATGTTGCAAATTGGCTGCTGCATTTCCTACATTGTGACATTGGCTACACTTCAAGAAGTACTTAATTGGCTGTAAAGTGCTTTGAGGCGTCGGGTAGCTGTGAAACGCGCTGTATACAGTAATTCTTTACTTCAAATCTTAATTGTGATCCTTAAAATAGCTAGGTCAAGAGAAACAAGTGAATTATAGGTTCCCATAGGAATCAATGTATAAACTAGAATTAGTTCTTTTGGACATTTCTCGCCTGGAAAAACTCAAGTTGAAATACTGTGCAGTGTATATACAGTACTGTACATCCTAAAAGTTTTTTTAAAATGTATTCTTTCACAGGGTGTGGGCATCACTGGCTAGGCCAGTATTTATTGCCCATCCCTAATTACCCTTGAGGAGGTGGCGGTGAACCACCTTCTTGAACCGCTGCAGTCCATGCATTGTCAGCACATGCACTTTATAAAGTTAGGAAGGGAGTTCCAGGATTTTGACCCAGCGATAGAAATACACACTTCATATTTTATGTTTTACTTTAAAAACATAATGCAACAGAAGCACAATATAGTTCCATAAAAGTTTACAAATAATTTTGAAGATTTACAACAAGCAATTGTCATAAAAACCCTTGAAATCAGCCAAGGCAAAATCTTTCACACTTACCTTCTTGAGAATTACCTTTTTGTATCATAGTTAATAGAACTGCATAAGAAATACACAACTAGCGCACACTGTCTCAACCTGTGGTAGCATGAAAATTTATTTGTGCGCTTTATTCAAAGAATCAGAAAGAATCAGAAACAATCTACCCTCTGCCAATTACAGAGAAAGTTCAACAACGCACGTCTTTGAAGTCTCTTTGTATTTCCTGATACTCCCCGCCCCACACCTCTCCGCCCACCCCAACTCTGAGTTGCAGAGTTTAATGAATTGGCGGAAATCCATTGAGATGTTCATACTTAAAAACAGAAAATGCTCAGCTGGTCAGGAAACATTTCTGTCCAACTTGCAGGGTTTTTCCAGCATTTTCTGTTTCTAACTGCTAGCAACTTCAGGAGTCTGCACATGCGCTGAATAATGCAGAGATCAAGACATTGATGTCAGCGAATCTTTGCTTTTCCAAAGAATATGCTGCTGAGGTCTCTTAAGAAATAATAAGCAATAAGTGAATTGCCAGAAACTTCCACTGTTATGCCTTTAAGTTTGCTGAAAAACCCCTTGAAAAAGTTACACCTTGTTGAACGAAGTGTAAATGGATTTTTAACAGTGTACTAACTTTACAATTACTGCTAAATGACTGCACTGGCCCAGAAAAGTTAATTTTATATTTGTAGAATATCAAATTATTCCAATATGATAAAAAAAATCCACATATCCTCAGAATAATAATTTTTAAAATAACTGTATTTTAGTTTCTATCTTAATCCAATCATAATTATTTGTTTTGCTATCTGAAAATTTAAGTTAAAAGTGTGAAGCATAATTATTCTTTTCATTCCTTGGTTTTCTGTCTGTGAGAATACTGCAAAGTGATTGGTCGCTTACCCTGATTGTTGACATCACTGTTGCTGACTGTCTGGAGATCCTTTTGACTTGTCACCAGACTTAAATTGTCACAGGAAAGGGGAAATCCATGCTGCAGAGATCACTAAATCTTTTTGGGCATTGCTTCGCCACTGGCCATAAAATGTAGCCCAGTAGCTCAGCTGAGTGAAGTGAGCAATTTTACGCAGAGCCTGCTGATTGCAGAAGAATTCTAATGAACTATTAGGTGGCCTAGATTGGTCATCTGGCATGGCCGCATGGACAAAATGATCCTCCCTGGCATTCTTATCCTGGAATACAAATGGCCAGAACCCAAGAGCAGACACATGGGTAAGAATTTCCCCCCGTCAGGGGGGAAGTGCAGGAGCGGGCACGCCTCCAATCAGTGCCCCCAGTCGGGGGCGCGCCACCATTTTACATGGGTGCGCCACCATTTTACATGGGCAGGCCAATTAAGGTCCATCCAGCGTGAAGACTAATTATGCTTCACACTTTTAACTTAAATTTTCAGATAGCACAACAAATAATTATGATTGGATTAAGATAGAAACTAAAATAGTTATTTTAAAAATTATTATTCTGAGGATATGCGGTTTTTTTTATCATATTGGAATAATTTGATATTCTACAAATATAAAATTAACTTTTCTGGGCCAGTGCAGTCATTTAGCAGGCGCTATGTTCTCCCTGTGCAGGTGGGGGAGGGGGGGTTTCCCTCAGCCGAGAGTGAGCTCTTTCACATATGCGTGTGAAAGAGCGCACCCATCTCGCTGAAGCTAGGTGCTGCCTCAGGGAGATTGGCGCCAAATTTAAAAATGGTGAAGGGGCAGAAATAAAACTTCCCTGATGTGGCTCCTCATTTGACACTGTCACATGAGTTGGAACTTGTCCATTGCTTTTATTCAAACATTTATTAAATATTTTAAAACCTACATGAAATCTCATCCCGCCCATGGATGAGGTTTCCTGTTTTTCCTGAAGCCCGTCAGGGCTCCCGGCCTTCCCGCCAACCCTAAGGTTGGATGGGCAGGTCCATTAATGAGCTTAATTACTTTTTAAATGGCCTCAATAGGCTGTTGACAGGTCAGCGGGCGCACAGCTGATTCAGCTGCACCCCCCACTGACCTGAAAATTGAAGTGACGCGGGTTGACGTCGGGAGTTCCACCCAACATGATCCCGAGTCATTTTACATGTCAGTGAGCGGGCCCCGTCCCCGCTCGCCGACCTTAATATCCTGGTCATGAGTAGCTTGAGTGACATATTGCCTTGTGCACTGGATAACCAAGAATAAAAATTAAAATGAGACTTGCATTTATATAGTGCCTTTCATGACCACAGGATGTGTATTTTTTACATATATGTCCTGTTCCTGTGTACAAATAAAGTAATTTTCTTCAGTGGTAACACGTTTTTCTTTGGATAGATGCTTACTGTCTTTCAAAAATGGAGCGTGCTGCTTTGATTACAAAATATCGAAATCCATAGCTCAGTGATATTTGAGTTTAATGTGGTCCAGTTCTGCCATTTCAGTTTAATAGCATTTAAGAAAAATTTTGGAGAACATTTTTTTGTTGAAGCGTGTGGTTAGGGTCTGGAATGCATTGCTTGACAGTGTGATGGAGGCAGATTCAATTGCAGCTTTCAATAGGGAATTGGCTAAGCTAATGAAGAGAAAAAAATGATCAAGATTATAGAGAAAGGTTGGGGGAGTAAAAGGAAATGAATAGCTCTTGCAGCGAACAGGCACGGACTCCATGGCCTGAATGGCCTCCTTCTGCATTGTAACCATTCTATGATTAGCCACATCACTTAGGCTTTAAGGATAGGGGAGATGATGGCATAGTGGTATTGTTGCTGGACTATTAATCCAGAGACCCAGGGTAATGCTCTGGGGATCAGGGTTTGAATCCCACCATGGCAGTTGGTGGAATTTCAAAAGAAAAATCTGGAATTAAAAGTCTAATGATGACTATGAAACCATTGTCAATTGTTGTAAAAACCCATTTGGTTCACTAATGTCCTTTAGGGAAGGAAATCTGTCATCCTTACCTGGCCTAATGTGACTCCAGACCCACAGTAATGTGATAGACTCTTAAATGCCCTCTAGGCAAGTAGGGATGGTTAATAAATGTTGGCCTGGCCAGCGATGCCCACATCCCATGAACAAATAAAAAAAAAACGATCACTATTTTCCTCATCTGAATCAGTTCCACGATCTTCGCTTCTTCTCACTATGTATAAAGTCAGGATTAGTTTCCGGATTGAGTACTTCAGAAACTTGCTACCAGTTGAGTGGATAAAAGCAAGAGGCTTTAATCCAATGAACCTTCAGCTAGCACACCACATATGGACCTCCAGGATAGGCCTGGGCTGTATGCTCCATATTTGAGACCTAAGTGCAAAATCTATCTGGTTAGGAACATTAACTAAAGTCCTTGTTAATCAAGCTGAATGTCCCACAAAGCACTCATTACATTATTGGAAACCATCCACCTGCAGAACAAAAGAGGCAACCTCAGCCATGGTGACATGTCTGAATTTAATATTGAGACCAGAGAAACTTAATGAAGCAAAATGAAAAAGGTGTTAAAAATCACACCAACTCATAAAGACCTCATTGCGGGCCAAAACAAAAGCACCAGTGATAAACCCCATGGCGTGTCTAAGGTGCTTTATGTTTATGTTTTCGGGTGCTACGTCTTGGTGCTGCCCCCTTTCTGGGAGTGGCATCTGAGACAATCTGCTGAAGACAGCCTGAGATTCTGCTGTCCTGTTGGCCTCAATGACCTTGGTGGTTGTCCTCTGGCCCGTGGAGCCTGTGCTGGTCCCGCCTGGGAGGGTGCTGCCTGTTCCACAGCTGGCATCTCCCCAGTCGTCGCAGCCTGGCTGGATGCAACGGTCACTGGCAGAGGGGTGGAGGAGCTGCTGTCCTTTTCCGGAGTGTCCTGAGAGGAGCCTGCAGAAACGACAGGCAGCTGCTGCGCCGACGTGAGGTCGCTTCGGACCTCCCTGCTCACTGTGGATGGATGGGCACTGAGCTGGGACATTTGGTGCCCAGGCCATCTCCCACACTGGCACTGACTAGCTGAGGTCAATGCCGATGTGAGGGCTTGCTGGTCAGAGTGCATCCCCAGGAAGCCCTGATTGGTCTCCTGGAGGAGCCTCTCCACAAGAATCACCACTCTTTCCGTGGAGAATGCATGGCGCTCAGACATGAGGCTCATTGCATCAGCAATAGTCCATGTAGACCCCTCCACCATGGACACCAAGCCAAGAATAGCCTCATTTATCTCCCCCAGATGCTCCGACACACCCAGCCACATTTCCTGTGTTTGCTACGTCGCAGACAATTCCAGAGGCACATCATCAGGTACCGACTGAGCATGTGCCTGGTCCCCAGTAGTCCTCCGACTGCTTGCGCCATGAGCACTCTCTGTATCTCCTCCAGCGACTGTGAAGTGCCCTCATTGCAATGCCCCAGGACACTAGCCGATGTTCTAATTCCCACCAAGGTGCTAGTATCTGCGCTGGTACCTGCCTAGCAGAAATGGTGTGACGCTGGTGAGACTTCAGGGCCCTCAGGTGTGAGAGGGGGCCTCTGCTGCTCCTGCTCCTGGCCCTGCTCCGTTGATGCTGAAAGGAAGAACAAGGACAATGGATCAATCAATGCGGAGACAATGACAAAGTGCATCCCTGTCCCCTGGATCATTATGCGCTCATCCTTCCATAATCAATGGTCAAGACATGTTGCAAACTTCAATCACAGAACATTTAGCAGTGCCATGGCTGCTGGAAGAATAATGGTGACCTCACTGATAGGCATACATACCTGCCTGTGGCACCACAGCCTCACCAACAGTGGTGGACCTGGGCGCATGGAGCCTCTCCAAATCTAGGGTCTCCTGCTCGAAGCGGCTGAGAATCACTAACTGTGCTGGCCCGCTGCCAGTCCTCACCCGCTCGGCAGCATTATGTGCGTTCTTCTCCTGAAAAGGAGGGAAGAGCATTGATTAGTGCTACTTGTACCTGGACTCTCTTTGCGGACGGCCCACTCCAACCAGAGTGGGACATTGCAGGGCTTCAGTGCCTCCTCACGCCGCAGCTGCCGAACAGTCACACAAAGATATTAGGCCTGTCCCGCAACCCCCCCACCCCCTTGGCCACATGCTGCGTACATCACATTAGGCACCACACTGTCTAACCTTCCATAGCAAGGAGGCGCAAGCACGTGGAGCGCAGAGGACAGCAGTTTGAACGGTGCCACGTCACCTTGAAGCTCCCCTCCCAGTATGTCATCACCCTGACTTTGACATGTCCTGGAGTTCCAGCACTGCACCTGGGTGCAGCTCCTCCAGGTTGCCCTCAAACCAGTAATGTGGGTCACAGTGTACCACATGTTGTGGGAGCAGAACCCATCTCTTCACCACCCTCTCAGGGTGACCTTTGCGTGGGCAATATCTGCTGGCCCACCCAGCGAAGGACAATGCAGTCAATACACTCAGACTTTGGGCGGGCGGGGGGGAGAGCATCAGGGGGGAAAGCCGAGCTGCTAGGTTAAGTGACCAATGCCAACATCGTCCTCACCCTTCCTGAGTGTAACAAGTCGTTGAAGTGCTTGCGACACGAGACCCAGGTGCGCTGCTGGAGCTCACTATCTCCGCCATCTCCTCCCAGGCACATTTGGTCATGTGAAGGGGGGGCCTCCTCCTCCCGTCCTGGGGCACCAGGATCTCCCGCTGTGCTGCCACCTCCTTGAGGAGGGCAGCAACGCAATCATCGGAAAAACGTGGGGCGCAGTGCCCCTCCTGCCTGGCCTGCACAGCAGCAGCGCTCGGGGGAGCCCTTCCGCTGGCCATGATTCGCAGCCTTCGAAAGGCTGCAGCAGCTTTTTAAAACAGGCGGCCTGGTCACCATTGGACCTGGTGGTCATTGCAGTCCTGCTGCTGCCCACCCACTCCCATTGCCCTCGGGAACCGCGGTTCACCCTGGGTGGGCCTTAATTAGCCCACCCGCGTAAAATGGCAGCAGGGACCCGATTGTGGGCGGCGATCAGGTAGGTGCCCGCACCCACTCCCCCTCCTTCCTCACCCACCCACCCCCTCCCACCTCCTCCTTCCCACCGCCCCGCCCCCTCCCTGCCCCCCAGGCGGAAAATTCCGCCCCCCAGTCCATGTTAAAATCTCCACCCTTGCTGCCAGACCGGCTGAGCTTTTCCAGCACTTTCTTTCTATTTCAGATCCGGGAATATTTTGCTTTATTCTCACTGGATAAAAAGCTTTGGCCCGGCCCGGGGCGGGGAGTGGGGGGGGGGGGGAAACCCAATCTGCTGAGCAAGTGTTTTTCAGTCAGGGGGTATTTTGGTGGCAGGGAGGAGGAAGCGGGATAAAAGTCCTGTTCAGAGTCTCTCAGCCTGGCGCCCAGAGCGAGGCCAAACTTTATCATCGCTGCAATTTGGCGCCAATTCTCCGGGGGAGGGGGATCTCCCCCGGTAACGCGGGCTGACAGAGGCCGGATTGACCGGGGGGAGGGTGTTTTAGTCTCGGTGTGCTGTGCGGGAGTGTTTATTTTTTATATATTATACAGAAGGGAGCGGGCGGCGCAGTGAGAGCGACTTTGTCGCTGGAGCTGTGACAAGAGTGAGTAACCGGAGCTGGCCTGGCTCCTCACACCCTCCCCCCCCCCACCCCCCCTCCTCCCCCTGCTGCAAGTGTTGCCTTTGCGCATAAGTTTAAGCTGCGGAAGAAGCAGCTTTGCTAATGGTGGAAAATGTTCTCAGCTTTTTGGAAGTGACAGATCTGTTTCGACTTCCGCTCTCTGCATTTCCCTAATTTAAAAATCAAGCTGTGTGAGTTTACTCACCCCTTCTGGGTTCTGTTAACAGTTTTACTCCCCAGAAATCTTGCCTCAAGTGAGCTGGACTTGTGTCTAATTGGGTTTGTATTTAAACTGCAGGGCAGAGGGAGGGGACCTTCGGAATATGTCCTGGAACGGTAATGCCTCGTTTGACGAACAGACCCAACATATTCTGCTGAAGTTTCTTCAGGAAAAGCAAGTTGAAAACCGAGCCTACCAGCAAGAAATTCAGAAACTTGAAAATGAACTTAGAAGGGGGTCCAGATTTGATGATGATATTCAGACAGATGGACATTGCCCCTCAGGACCTCTGCGTGAAGCCTATAATTTAAATGTGGAAGAAGGTACTATATATTTTATTATAAGCCCACTCACTCCCACAGCTACCCTGATCACACTTCCTCCAACCCTGCTTCCTGTAAAGACATTATTCCATTCTCCCAGCTTGCCTAACTCTGTCACATCTGTCCTGATCATGCAACCTTCCACACTAGTGCTTTTCCAACATGTCTTCCTTATTCCTCAACTCAGGATTCACCTCCACCGTGGTTGTCAGGACCCCTCACTCTGTCCGTTTTATTTCCCGTGCTTTTGCTCTCCCACTTTGCATTCCTTCCCAGAACCATGTTAGAGTTTTCCTTGACTTCAGCTTCCACCCCACCAACCCCCACATTTAATGGATCATTTTCGGCCTCATCCAGCAAGATTCCACCATCAAGCACATCTTCCCCTCCCCTCCATTTTCAGCCCATCCCTTCCCACATAAGTACGGGAGATGCAACATCTTCCTTTTCATCTCCTCCCTTCCCCCTGTCTAGGGAACCAAACACTGCTTCCAGGTGAAACAGTGATTTACTCTTACTTTTAGTTTTGTTACTCCTCTAAGTGGGAAGGACCATATGCAGAGTGAGTAATCATGGAAGTGTTAGTTCCCATGTATAACCCTGAACTTTTGATCAGATGCCACTTTAATTCTCCATCCACTTCTACCTCA
The DNA here is from genome assembly GCF_017639515.1 of Carcharodon carcharias. Taxonomy (NCBI): domain Eukaryota; kingdom Metazoa; phylum Chordata; class Chondrichthyes; order Lamniformes; family Lamnidae; genus Carcharodon; species Carcharodon carcharias. Next base: position 47,444,495 of record NC_054487.1, on the reverse strand, counting down.
GCCTCCTAATATTATTTTAATGAAGCTAAATGAAAGCTCAAGAAAAAGCACCTCAATCTTTTGATTACCACTATCTGAACTCAACACTGCTCCAATTTTCTCAGCCAGCAGGCACTAGTAAGGATTCTGCTGTTCGATTTAAAGCTCCTGTATACCCATCTTTTGTTTCATTATTTGTTCTGTCACCACTCTTTTTTTGCTCACACCATATCCCTTTGTCACTTAATCACTCTGCCCTATCATGGACCTTTTCTTTTTGTTCTTTTCTCTCTCACCCCTTTCCCTGCCTCTGTATTTGCTTGAAACCTTTTATATTTCTAATTACTTCTAGTTCTGTCACAAGTTCATAGATCTGAAATATTAACTCTGTTCCTTTGTCCAGAGAAGTTGCCTGACCTGAGTATTTTTAGCATTTTTTGTTTTTATTTCAGATTTTCAGCATCTGCAGTATATTATTATTGGAGTATATATTTTACATTTAATTACAGAATCACAGAATTTTAGCAGCACAGAACGAGGCTATTCAGTCCATCATGTCTGTATTATATTACTATAATATCTAAAGTTACACAGACATGGATCTGTTCTAGCAGCAGAATTTTTGATCAGTGTTTTAATTAAAAGTAATTCACAATGAATGCTGCTATTTACTTTTTGCTGTGCTGTAATTTCATGGGCACTGGCTATCCTTGGCACTTCGGCCAGTGCTTCCATACATTCCCGACAACAGAAAATAAGTTTCCCATGTTCCAACAATGCTCTCAAAACATGAGTAGGTGAAGAAAATAGGAAGGGTTATTAATAATTAAGAGAGTAATAGCATCAATGGTTTTCCATCTTCATAGGCTACATTCTATACTGAAATCAATTAGGAACTAACTATGGCTGGCAAGACTGAGAATCTAGAGGTGCTACATTAAGGTCTTTCTGCATGTCTGCCCTTTTCATAACAGTGCCTTTCAGAATTAATTTTACCATCCACTCCATTCTTGGGTGTGCTTGTGCAAGGAATTTAGAAAGTTAGCATGCAAGTCTAGCATGCAATTAAAATGACATGTTGGCCTTTATTGCATTGGAGTACAATATTAAGGAAGTTTTGCTACAATTGTATAGGACTTTGGTGAGACCTGACCTGGAGTAATGGGTGTAGTTGTGACCTCCATGTTTTAGGAAGGATATACTTGCATTGTGAGCAGTACAGCAAAGATTCAGCAGATTGATTCCTGGTTTGAGACGGTTGTCCTATGATGAGAGGCCGATTAAATTGAGCATATAGTTCCTGGAGTTTAGAAGAATGAGAGGTCCTAAAGGGGCTTGACAGGGTAGGCACTGAGATTGCTTCTGCTGCCTTGGGGATCTAGAACATGGTGGCACAGTCGCATGATAGGGGGTCGATCATTTAGGAATGAGACGAGGAGAAATTTCTTCACTCAAAGGGTTGTGAATCTTGGAATTCTCTTCCCAAGAGGGCTGTGGATGCTTCACCACTGAATGCATTTAAGCCTGAAATAGACAGACTTTTGGTCCCTCAAGGTTTTTGGGGAGCAGGCAGGAAAGTGGAGTTGAAGCCCAAGATCAGCCATGGTTGTATTGAATGGCAGAGCAGGCTTGATGGGCTATATGGTCTAATTCTGCTCCTTTTTCTTGTGTTGTGTTCTTGTATTTGTCCCCACCCTCCTCATCCCTTGCAAGATTATTTTCTCTTCTCTAATGACTCATGCTGGGATACATTAACTAGCCCTGCACTACCTTTGACAATTTGGACAAATAACCACTTTTCATAGGCAGGCAGTATGTGATATGGCCTTCTCTGAGGAAGAAATATTATATAATTGATTTGTTTTAGTGGTAGTTTATCTTGTGTCAAAATGATCCCTGGAGATTTGTCGTTGTGGGTGGATTATAACTGAGCCTGCTGCTGTTCACCCAACATCCAAATATGAACACTTTACAAATGGATAATGATAACATGCAGGAAACTTGGCTTCCAGGGCTGGTGGTTTCCCTTTTATTTTAAGAAAAATTCTCTTAAAAAAACATATGAATCTCCAGGTTAGACCCTATTGAAACAATAGGAGGGAAGAAATTTATGAAGCACTGATAATCAACGTGAGGGAGCCAATGGCCACAAGGACCTAACAGCACAGGGGACATAGATTTAAGGTAAGGGGCAGGAGGTTTAGAGGGTGTGTGAGGAAGAATTTTTTCACCCAGAGGGTGGTGGGAATCTGGAACTCGCTGCCTGAAAGGGTGATAGAAGCAGAAACCCTCATAACAGTTAAGAAGTATTTGGATATGCACTTGCAATGCCATGGCATACAAGACTATGAGCCTAGTGCTGGAAAATGGGATTAAAATAGTTAAGTACTTGTTTGACCGGCGCAGATTCAATGGGCTGAAGGGCTTTTTTTCTGTGCTGTAGACCTCTATGACTTTTCATACAGTATAAATTGTTGTTTTCCCCTTATATTGGTATTCTTGTGAAGTGGCTTGTTTCAGCTATACAAAATAAGTGACAGCCATTCACAGACTCATTCTTCAGGGCAATACCTTGACTAATCAGGGTCAAGCTGCCTGGTTTAAATTTCAAACAATGCTTGGCAGTTAACTGTTAGTCACCGTGACTGGTGGATTCTCTTTGGCAATGCCACTTGCCAACCAATCAGCACTCTCTTCCCATATAGTATAAATGGTAGTTTTTTTTCCTTATATTGGTATTCTTGGAAGTGTCTTGATGAGTGCAAGACAAAAAACTTAGACATGTTTCTTTTTACAGTGATATCAGGAAGTTCTACAGCTAAAGTACTTCTGGATAAAGTTGTGGTGACAAAAACCCTGGAGTCATTTAAACAATTAGATGAAATAATGGAGGAGTACAGGGTTGTTCTGAATGGATGAATTAAGATGGATCTAATGGCTTTCTTCATCTGTAATTTTCTTGTAATCGCAAGTGTGACATTTTCTTATGTACTAATGCTGGTTTCATTGAAAATACCTGCTCTTAAAAACCTTTAAAGGTATAAATGTGACAACTAATTTGACTAAAAAAAATCATGTTAGTACAGTAGTTGAAAACAAATTACCTGTCACTTTCAGTAAATCCAGCTGATGAAGAATTGTACAGAATAATAGCTGCACATTTGGCTGAGATGGGAGATAGGCTGGATCAAAGCATTAATCGTGACTTGGTTGAAGAATTTATCCATGAAACTGAAAGGACTCAACCCCAAGAGGTAAGCTGTCATCTATTTACTAAGCTTTTAGAAGAATGTAGATTCCATCTGTATTTTTTCTGGTCACATGGAGTAAACATTGTATGTTTCAAGAACAATAGGTTAGTCATTTTTGCCTTTAGGCTTTTCTCTTCTCAGGACACTCCTGCAACTGTCAACTTACTTAACTAATCCTTCGTATCTATCTTCCATACTCTTTTTCTCAGTAAAACCATCACTGTCATTGTCCAAGTACAGCCTGAATGTCACACTCACATCTGAAGGGTGTAAACTTGAGAATTCCTAGCACATACCAGGTTTAGCCATTCACTGCCAGATTTGCCTTGACTACATCAAATGTAACCTTGCTTTGTTTTTTGTTTTGCGTAACTTCCACTAACCCAAGATCATCCTGGAGAACAAGGAAAAGTAAAAATGCTAATTTTAAATTTCACATTTTAAGACATTCAATGATTAAAACTTTTAATAGTTAATTTTTGGTTAGAGATTCATTAGTAGTAATTAACAATTAGCATATTGCTAAAAGACAGCCTAAGTTAAATTAAATATGCAGACATTAAATGACACCAAACTTCAACCAAATCCAACTTTTTATGGCAAGTTTAGTTTGTTACTACCATGCAAATACAGCAACTTCGCACTGCTCAATGCAAGATGCCATTTTTGACAAGCGGCAGAACAGTACATCTTATGGATTTTCACATTTAATTGTGCATCTTTCCTTGCCTGAAGTTGCTGTTGCATTTGCGCATTATAGTTCTCAGATTAAATCACATCATGAGACTTTCACGTGGGAGATTAGGATGGCAGTTCAGTGTGCACACGAGGAAAGACACACAGCAGGTGGTTTCACACTGAAATTCTGTTCACTCAAAACTAAACTGGTGCATCCATGCATTTAGATAGGCAGTGACTCAGAAGGGGTTTTATATAGAAGCACATATCATTTCCTTTGCAGTCATTAATTAACATTTCTACTGCCACTTACAAAGGAGTTAGAGAAAGACACAAAGTTCATGCTTTGCTGTAAACCCATTTAATAATACTATGAGTAAAGTCATCTGGCAACATCTTTACACAAAGGCAGAAATGTGACTATAATTTGTAACTTTCAACAGTAGTGGGAAATATCACTTATTTGTGTTTATGAATCTGTTTTTGCTCCTTTTCATGATGAGACATACATACTAACCCTTAAAGGACCCAAACTATTTGGGTCTTACCCTACGCACACTTTTTCATTCAAGATCTACATAGTTTTTTCTGTATTTTTAGCCTGCCAGTGCTTTCCTACTAATCTTTGTTCCTATAATCTGTTTCTTGGCTTTGCTGAAAATATACTTCAAACTGCATAGAAATTAAAATCCACATTTGGGATATTGGCAAGCACAGAATTAACAGACAATAGAGCTCTTGGGACCTTTGCATACAACAACTTCCACTTGCATCCAAAGGCATTCATCAATACTGAGGCAGGAAAGGAAAGTTTAGGAAAAGTGACTAAAAGCTAAAGAGATTTTGAAATTTTAAAGAAAATTTTAGGTATGTAAATTCGAGAGAGCAGGAACAAATCATCTGAAGACTGCTGCAAGTGTTATGGTGAACAGGGGCATGAACAAAACCCAGAGTTAGAGCAACAGAGGGTTTATGGAGGCAATAGGGAACATTGGGCTGTAAAGGGCTGTGGACATAGGACAGAGAGAGGCAAAAGCTCTGCAGCTTTATCCTGTCCCAATCACCCATCACTCCCACACCCCATGACTTAAAATGGCAACACATCTCCCAACACATCAAATTTAAAATTTGCATCCTCATTCTCATTGCATTCATGAATGAGATGAGCTTGAAGAAGGCAGCGAAGGGAATGATAGGCTGGAAACTGCAGAGGGATGAGGACACAGCAATATAGTTGGTTAGACAACTGAAGGAAAGGTGAAGGGGAGTATGCAGCAGAGAAAGCTTCACGGATGATTGCAATCTTCAGAAAACCATGGGTTCTTTGCACAGTGTCCGAGAAGATAGAGGGGACAAGAGAAAGGGCTGGTCATAGAAAAATTCTACGATACTTGCGTGATAATAACGAACTAAACTTGCCACAGAAAGTTGGAGTTGTGTAGAAGTGATGCAAGGAACCAATCTTGACTTTTGTTTTTGCAGAAAGCAAAGGAGGGAACAAAGGAATTATATCCCAGCCTCTGAAGGCTGTCATTCAATGTTTGCATATTTAATTTAACTTGGATTGGCTGTCTTTTAGCAATAAACTTATAGTTAATTACTGCCACTGAACCGAAAATTAACTTATTAAAAGTTTTAATTGTTGAATGTCTTAAAAAGGTGAAATTTAAAATTAGCATTTTTACTTTTGCTTTGTATCCCTTTTCTTACTTAATTTCTCCTTCAGCGCCTGTTTTCACATTGAATTCATCCATTCTAATTTATACTTTCCTTTCATTTCCTGTACTATTTATTTCACAATTTTCAAACTGATTAGTTAAGGTAATACCCAGTTGCTTGCCTTGTTCACTAAGGTCCCAGATGCCTGATTTGCCCTCACTACACTGTTATCAGTTCACTTTTCCAGCAACCTATGGCTCAAAATATTAGCAAGATTAAACAGCTGAGGGAAAGTCTAGCTAAAGGCAAGCATTATTAAATGCCCTCCTACTGCAAATTATGACTCATGTGATTAAAACGTAAAACAGCATTTGTAATGGAAAATAAAGCTTGTTTATGAAAAGCAAGTTTTAAACAATCAGCATTGTTAGAAAGCTACATCAAATGTTATCTTTTTGCCTTCAGAGGCTGGGATGTAATTCCTTTATTCCCTCCTTTGTTTTCTGCAAAAACAAAAATGATTGCAGAATCATAAATATGAATGTCAAATGGAAAATACAGAAGAACTGCTCATTAAACTAGCATTTTCAATTCTGAAATAGTGAGAGTAGGAAAGGAAATAACCTGAAAAAGATTAAGCTTAAATAACACTGGCGATTGAGTTTGATCCCATGTTTTGATTTATGCTTCTGACCAACCTGTATTGCTTGCAGACAGTAAATGCATCTTAATTCTGTTTCAGTAATTATGTATTTGTTTCACACAGGTTGTTGGCTTGTGTTTTTATAAATTGTACCTACACAATTATTATCTATTTACCGTGTGTAAATCTAAGTCAACAATTGTCAGCCAAAATTTGATTTATCTTTGTTCTTTTTTTAATAAACCAGGATAGAAGCTTTATTCTGTCTTCCATGATTACCCGTTTGACCAATCAAAGAATTGATGTTACTCAAGATATGCCTCAGGAGAAAGTCATCCTGCTGCTGGCACTGATGCTGTTCAAAAAAACTGTAGTAGAGAAACCTCTGTTGCTTCCACACATCTTCAGAACCACTGTACAGTATATAAGCAGAAGACTCCAACAGTACATTCAGAGTTTAGGAGGATGGGTTGGTTTCTTACTTAAATTTTTTGAGGCCTTTCAGCTACAGCATGAACTGGTATGGCATTAAAATAGATGTCACAATAGATATAAAAACAAAAAAACTGCGGATGCTGGAAATCCAAAACAAAAACAGAATTACCTGGAAAAACTCAGCAGGTCTGGCAGCATCGGCGGAGAAGAAAAGAGTTGACGTTTCGAGTCCTCATGACCCTTCGACAGAACTTGAGTTCGAGTCCAGGAAAGAGCTGAAATATAAGCTGGTTTAAGGTGTGTGTGTGGGGGGCGGAGAGATAGAGAGACAGAGAGGTGGAGGGGGTTGGTGTGGTTGTAGCGACAAACAAGCAGTGATAGATTTTCCTTTTCCCACCTATTTCCATTATATAAAAAAAAAACCCACTAGAGCTATACCTTGAGTGCCCTACCATCCATTCTTAATTAGCACATTCGTTTAGATAATATCACCAACTTTAACTTTAACACCTATGTGTTCTATTGTACTATTGTTGTTGACATCTTTTGATGATCTGCTTCTATCACTGCTTGTTTGTCGCTACAACCACACCAACCCCCTCCACCTCTCTGTCTCTCTATCTCTCCGCCCCCCACACACACACCTTAAACCAGCTTATATTTCAGCTCTTTCCTGGACTCGAACTCAAGTTCTGTCGAAGGGTCATGAGGACTCGAAACGTCAACTCTTTTCTTCTCCGCCGATGCTGCCAGACCTGCTGAGTTTTTCCAGGTAATTCTGTTTTTGTTTTGTCACAATAGATGTCAGGTTAATTTATTTGAATTTGTTCAGAAAATACTGGAAACTTTTTCAAGTTATGATGCAACATAATGCAAGAATGAAGGACCAGATGGGCCAAAAGATGGGTTACACTGGATTACCCAATTTGAAATTTGTTACCAGAGCATTTTTAGCTGGCCTGTTTGGGGTAAGAGAGAGGAATGACAAGTACAAAAGCAAAACATTGTGAATGCTGGAAATCTAAAATAAAAGGACATGTGGGAAATATTCAGCAGGTCTGGCAGTTACTGTTTTTCCATAGATCATGTTTCAAGTCGAAGACCTTTCGTCAGAACAGGGGAAAGGCTGGTGTTTCCTGCTTCTTGGATCTGCCTTATACAAAGTCAAACTAATTAAGTGGCTGGCTAGGATATCCTTCTGGTACAAATGGGATGTAGCTGGGGTAGAATCAGCTTGGAGCATAGATGAAGAAATGTAGAGACTGAGGAATGGAGTAGTTATAGCAGCTGAATCTGAATGTAGTCAAACAAAGTAGCACAATGCTGATGCTAGAGGAATTCAGAAGTTAAATTTAACCAAACCCAGTTATTGAAAAGAGAACAATTAAAAACAGAATAAACAGTTTTAGGGGATGGGCAAGTGTCCTGTTCTTGAAGGGCATGGTAAGTCTTCAGGCCAGATTTGCACTGTATTTCTCTTTCTGTTGGTACTCAGGTTCTCATGAATCTGAGTCAAATTTCTGCAGTTTCCTGTCTCCCCTCTTGCACCATTACTGCCACCTATGAGTTCCCCAATATGAATCCCCTATCTAAGGTTTTTGGAAGGAGAAGAGAATGCCATGCAAGGCAAGGTGAAGTGTTCTGTGCTCCTACAGCCAGAAGTGAATGTACATTGATTTGGTAGATAATCAGTGCACGTGTAGGCTCCTTTTCCCAGAGGGGAGGCCACGATGGTAGACCTTGGGGTGATACATGATTGCTTGACTGACAGTGCTGCTGATATGTTCCTTGGAGGTACCTCACTCAAAGTAATGCTTTAAGTGCTACTGCAGGAACGGCATGCCAGGGTCAGCAGCTTCCAGCATCACTTCATTGCCTATATCTGGCAAAATGTCAGCTCCCACATCTGCTAGCATTGTTGCAGGTACTTGGCAAGGGATGTTGGGATTATTTTCATCTGCTGCAGGGATACCAACAATTGTTATGCAGCAGAGGATTCGTACAGCCAGCAATGGTAATGGCCAAGGCCTCAGATCTGCCTGTTTTCTTCCAGGCATGCTGCAACGTTAATCCATGAGAATGGTGGTGTGGAATGGCTAACAGCTCCACTTTAGTCGTCAAGCAATGGCTGTATGCCATTTTCCTGAGGATTCATTCTTCTACATTAGGTTTACTTATTTTCTTGTTACTTAATTGGTAAAGAACTAACTTTGAGAACATCTTTCATGCCCTCTGGATGTCCCAAATCAACTTAGCTAATTAAATACTTGGCGTGTAGTCACAGCAGCCAGTTTGTTCAGAGCAAGGTCTAGGTACGGGTTTGGTTTTTTAGGTTCCTTACTTAAGGAGCAATCTAAGTGCATTGGAAGCATTTCAGCGAAGGTTCCTGGGATGAAAGAGTGTTTTATGAGAAAAGGTTGAGCAGATTGGACCTGTATTCATTGGAGTTAAGAATGAAAGGTGATCTTGAAACATGTAAGATTTTGAGGGGGCTTGATATGGTAAATGCTGAGAGGATGTTCCCTTCACGGGAGAATCTAGAATCAGGGGGGCACTGTTTAAAAATAAGGGGTCTCCTAGTTGGAACAGAAATTGAGGGAATTGTTAATCTTTAGAAATTCTTCCCCAGAAAAGTGGAGGCTGGGTCACTGAGTATTTACAAGGCTGAGTTAGACAGATTTTTGATCTACAAAGGAGTCGAGGGTTATTTTGGGGCGGGAGGGCGGGGAAATGCAGGCAGGAAAGTGAAATTAAGGGCACAATCATATCAACAATAATCTTACTGAATGTTGGAACAGGCTTGAAGGGTTGAATGGCCTGCTCCTATTTCTTATGACCATATAATCTTAAGGTTTCAAATGAGAAAAATGACTACCAACTAATGAGTTTGTTTGATTGGTTGAAGGATAAAAAAATTGGCAAGGAAACCAGAATTCCCCAACTCTTAAGAATAGTGTTTTTGCCTTTTACAGCCATCTTAAGAAAGCAGGCAGGACTTCAGTTTAATGTTTCATCTGAATGACAGCACCTCTGTAGTGCTTTACCAAGTATGAGCCTAGATTGTGCTTCTCTCATCTTTTGACTCAGGCTGACAGAGTAGCAAAGATTCATAGCTTCTTATTGTTTTGCTTTAATAATTGTCCTCATTCCTTAAGCTTCTCCAACATGCAAGTTGCCAATCTCATCACTAGGTCATCTCCTGCACCTTAAGTTACAAAGAACCAAGCAGAGCATAAAAAAATTCCTTAACTACCCTTACAAAATTTTCACCAGTTTTTAACCAGTCAAAATGAAATTCTCGCTCCAAACGGGTGTTGAGATATATATTCCTGTTTTATTCCACTCAAGCTCTTGTTTTCTATGCAGTTGCAGATACCTACTCAAATGCGTTTTACACAAAAACAGAAAATGCTGGAAAAACTCAACAGGTCTGACAGCATCTGTGGAAAGGAAAAAAAAGTTAACAGTTCTAATCCTTATGACTTCTTCAGAGTCATAAGGACTCGAAACATTAATTCTTTTTTTCCTCTCCACAGATGCTGTCAGTCCTGAGTTTTTCCAGCATTTTCTGTTTTTGTTTCAGATTTCCAGCATCCACAGTACTTTGCTTTTATCTGTGTGTTTTACACTTGACTCTCTACTATTGGAAAATGGTCAACAATTCTGTTACTGCTATGGCTGAAATGTTTATATTACAGAAAAACTTTAACAATGTGTTAAAATAAATCATTTGCAGCTGTTCATACTGTTGCAGCATTATAATTACCTTAATCTTAATCTTCATTTCTTTCTTTCACAGCAAAACATAGATTAAGACTACAAGCAAGCAAGAGATACCTTTGATTCTGCTTTACCTGGATTTGATTTTTAGTATTGTAATACTGGGTTACATTGCAAGCCATTTTAATAAAGCATTTTGATTCTTTTGCTTTACATTATGAAATGGAATTAAACTCTGAGGTAGTATCAGCAACCTAACTGAAAACTAGATGTAAAAATTAGCTACATGGACATCTACCTGGCAATGTGGAAAATTGCCCAGGTATGTCCTGTACACAAAAAGGACATCCAACCTAGCCAATTACCTCCCTGTTAGTCTACACTCGATCAGTAAAGTGATGGGAGGGGTTATCAACAGTGCTATCAAGTGACACTTACTTTGCAATAACCCGCTCGCTAATGCTCGGTTTGTGTTCCACCAGGGTCACTCTCAGCTTCTGACCATATTACAGCTTTGGTTCAAAATGGACACGAGCTAAACTGCAGAGGTGAGGTGAGAGTGACTGCCCTTGACATCAAGGCAGCATTTGACTGAGTATGGCATCAAAGAGCCCTAGCAAAACTGGAGTCAATGCGAATCAGGGGGAAAACTCCACTGGTTAGAGTCATACCTAGTACAAATGAAGATGGTTGTGGTTGTTGGAGGTCAATCATATCAGTTTCAGGACATCACTGCAGGAGTTCCTCAGAATGGTGTCCTGGGCCCAGCCACCTTCAGCTGCTTCAATGAACTTCCTTCCATCGTAAGGTCAGAAATGGAGATTTTTATTGATAATTGCAATGTTTAGTACCATTCACAATGCAAATACTGAAGTAGTCTTTGTCCATGTGCAGCAGTACCTAGATATTCAGGCTTGAGCTGATAAGCGGCAAGTAATAGTTATGCCACGTGTCAGGCAATAACGATCTCCCCTTGACATTCAATAGCATTACTATCACTGAATCCCCCCTATCAATATCCTGGGGGTTACCATTGACCAGAAACTGAACTGAACTAGCCACATGAATATAATAGCTACAAAAGCAAGTTAGAGAATGGGAATTCTTTGGTAACTCAACTGACTCCCCAGAGCCTGATTTTTCTCAAGGCTACTTGATGCCACACTCCGTGAAATGCTGCCCTGCTATCAAGAACAGTCACTCTCATCTCACCTCGCGTTCAACTCTTATCTGCTTGGACCAAGGCTGCAATGAGGTCAAGAGCTGAGTGGCTCTAGCTGAACCCGAACTGAACATCATTGAGCAGATTATTGCTAAGTGCTACTTGATGGCACTGTTGGTAAAACCTTCCATCACTTCACTGATGATAGCACATAGACTGTTGGGGGCTGTAATTGGCTAGGTTGGATTTATCCTTTTTTTGGGGACAGGCCATAATGGGACAATTTCGCACATTGTTGGGTAGATATCAGTGTTGTAGCTATACAACAACAGCTTGGCTAGTTCTGGCGCACAAATCTACTATTACTGGAACGCTGTCAGGGCCCATAGCCTTTGCAGTATCCAGTGCCTTCAGCCATTTCTTGATATTACGTGGAGTGAATTGAATTAGTTGAAGACTGGCATCTATGATGCCAGGATATCAGGTGGAGGCTGAGAGAGATCATCCAGTCTTGTCTTTTGCACTGATGTGCTGGGGCTTCCCCATCACGGAAGATGGGGATATTTGTGCCCTCCTCCTCCAAGTAATTTAATTGTCTAGTATGGTTCATGAGTGGATATGGCAGGAGTGTAGTGCTTTGATTCTGATCTGTTGGTTGAGGGCTTCAAATTGCTGCAGGTAATAGAAAACATTTTAACCTAGATAAAGCAACATAAAAATATCAAGAACAAACTGTACAATGTAGTTACTTAAAATACATTTTAATGTGTTTTATAAAGTGTCATGGGATTATTGTTTCTGATAAATTAAAGGGCTGTTCTGGGGGGCATTACTTGTACTACTGACACTAGTATATTACACTAAAATGATTTGCTAAATTAGCATGCCCCTCACTACACAAGTCTTACATTCTAGCACATTACAGAAATGAGCTACAGCCTGAGACAACTGTAACTGAGTGATGCTCGTGGTTGCTAAGAGCACAGAGGGGAAGAAAACAAATTGCACAAAAAGTCAATAGGTAAGATAGACTTTCCATTGTTTATAACAACCCTGTTGCAACCAGAAATTAATTGATATAAAGCAGGGAGGTGCAACCTACAATTAATAGAATTTTTAAAAAAAAATCAGATAGCTACATTTAGTTTATGATGCGGCATCATACAAGTTGCTGGTTTCTTTAGGGAGAATGAAAGGGAAGTTTAAACACTGCAACAGTTTTGGTTCTTTTCTGTAAAGCAGAAATAATTTTAAACCCACAAAATAGTCCATGGTTTATTGCGACTCATTTACAAAATTTGGTACAAATTGCAAAGGTGGCGCTTAGGAAATCACTTGCAGCTGTTTTTGAAATCAATTTCTTTTTATGTTGTCTCACTGGGGACTGTGCACCATCTTAACACCTCTTAGTACAATTAAGGTTACATACAGACTTCCAACTAAGTACAACCAAAATTAACTACCATGTGAAGAAACTGAACAGCATATTTATTGTCTTGGCATTGGCAGTAGTAACAATAATGAAATCAATAACTACATTAAATCTTATTTTTAACTTAATGCACAAACACATTTGATCAATGAAGTTCACTTTTTATTAGTTAATGAAAAATGTTCCATTGCTTATGAAAATAAATCAAACCAAATGCTAGTAGGGAAGAGGAAAAAGTAAAATATACAAGCAGAATTAAATCTTATATAAAAATGCTTATGGTGCAACTGAATGAAATAAAACTATAATCACAATGCTCAAGGCTAACACATTAAAATTGGAAATTAGTGTTACAGCAGTTTAAGAATCAAAATGACAAGTAATGAATTAATTCAGATTATAAAAAAAAGGTCTCTGTTAACTAAGACCTGAATACTTAGTTCCCCAGAAAGGAACTTAAAACACTTTTCTACATCAACCTTCCGTTTTCACCAAAGGGCTTCTTTCCTCTACAATGGTTTAACACTCTAGGTGTTATTTAGAAATTTATCAGCATTTTCATTCTCAAAGATTCTACTGTATATAGAAAGAACATCTGTACTCCACAATTTCCTTTACACTGTAGATTAAGTTTATTTCCTCAGTTATATTAGTACTGCCCAGCATTCATGTATGTGTTGATTTTCTAACCCTATTAACCATGGTTTTCCTCATTGATCACATGTTCTGCGATGCAATGGAATAAATAGGCTTAATTAGTCATCATAATCAATTGTAAAGACAGCCTTCCCAATTACCCTGCTCAATAAGAACTGTTCACTTATTAAAATCTTCTTCTCCAGGCTAGAGCCACCCCCACTGCTACAGCCAGCATTGCAAAAGCAGCAGCTCCACCATAAAACAAAACAGATGTGTTTGATTTTATAGGAACAATTTCTTCAGTAGGCTCTGGCTTAGCTAGTGGTGTTATTTCAACTTTTTCAACATCCTCTTCCAGTTTGGTTTTTGGGGAATCTTCCCAGACACCTTTTTTAATCTCTTCCAATTGCTTTCTTATCTCTTGCAGTGAAGTTGGTTGATATAGTTCGCTGGATTCAACAGCCTTTTCTCCTGCTGGTGTTACAGTTTTTTCCTCTATTTCAGGGGTTGTTACTGGGCTTGGTACTGATAAAGGATCGATTTTCTCCACTTCAGCAGAAGGCTGACCCTCCACTGGTGCAGTCTGTTGGGCAGCTAGAGGTACTGACTCAGTTGCTGTTGTTGAGATTGGGGTCTTTAGCTCCATTTCCTGGCTCTCAACAGCTTCAGTAATCTCTTCTTTTTCTACATGAACAATATCAGAATTGGAAGAATTGTTTTCACTTCTCTCTTCACCACCACCGTTACTGTCCAAGCTCTTCATGTCCTCTGGCTCTATAGATAATTGCTGCCAAGATTCTGTTCCAAGAGAAACTGGCAAGCCTTCAGTATGCCAGCTTTGGCTAGTAGACAGTGAAGCTGGCAAGCTAGCTGCCTGCCAGGAACTGGTGGCAGTTAGTGATTCAGGAGGACTTACTTGACCAGAGTTGTCACTAGTCAAGATGTAAATATCATTGCTATCATCTACTGTTTCTCCTCTTTCTTCCTCTTCAGAATCCAGACTGAAAACAGTCCCCTATGGGAATAACAAACATAGACTCAAATCTAGTGCATTAAACATCTTTTGTACAAATTACACACTGCTATTAAATATCAATTAGATTGGAGTTTTTCCACAATAATACAATCTTGCAGACGATAATGTACTGAGATAATGCACTGGTTTATGAAGGATACAGGTTTCTAAATGAAATTTAACACTGGTGGGTGAAAAGGAAGGAAAATTGGACAGTGCAATTTGTGAGAATCAAAGCTAACAGAAACCTGGAAGCATAAGTTGGAGAACTTGAGTATTGCTGGAAAAAAAGAGACATGTCTAAGCTTTTCTTCTTGCACCATCAGGACACTCGCAAGAATACCAATAAGGGAAAAGCAACAATTTATACTGCATAGGTTTAGAGGGGGTGTGAGGAAGAATATTTTCACCCAGAGGGTGGTGGGAATCTGGAACTCTGCCTGAAAGGGTGATAGAGGCAGAAATCATCATAACATTTGAGAAGTATTTGGATGTGCACTTGCGATGCCATGGCATACAAGACTATGGGCCTAGTGCTGGAAAATGGGATTAGAATAGGTACTTGTTTGACTGGTGCAGATTCAATGGGCCGAAGGGCCTTTTTCTGTGCTGTAGACCTCTATGACTATTTTCTATGACAATGAAGAGAGTACTGATTGGTTGGCAAGTGGTTGCTGCCATGGACAATGCACCACTGATGGTGACTGACAGTTAACTGCCAAATTGTGAAATTTAAACTAGACAGCTTAACCCTAATTGGTCTAGGAATTGCCTTGAGGAAATGAGTCAGCAAACGGCTTTCACTCATTTTGTTCAGCTGAAACAGGCGCAATGTATGCACATGTTCGTCCTGTCTGCAAAGAACAGGGCCCTGTGTATTAATATATGTAGCTTCCAGTACATGCAAATGCGCAACACTGCGAACCCAACAGACAATCTTAAATTGGTCATCAGTGTAATTCTTAGCAGTGAGGGCTATTTAGCAAATGTTGCCCAATTGCAGATCACATCCAATGGTGGACACTGTGTTTTGAGTTTTGCAAGCATGGGCCGGTTAGGTATGGTCTGTACCCTGCCTGTTGCGAAGAGTGGCTGGGACATGCTGTTTGATACAATCCACCAGTCTTTGGGACATACGGCCTACATAGCATCATTTTGGCACTGAAATTTATATCACATTACTGTTAGTGAGACAGGCAGAACACCTTTTAGCTTGACGGCAGCATCCAGTTAGGGGCGAATACCACTTGTGTTACTACTGCATAGTAGCTGCGTAAAACAGTTGGCTTCATCTGTTGCTCAAATTTTTGAGATACTTTGCCCTTCCAGGGTAATCTGAGGTAGACTGGGCACTTTTCAGGGCTGAGTGACAGCCTTAGGCCCATGAGTTTGCATGATATACAGTGCAAAATGATCTGATCAGGGTAGCCATTATCCTGCAGGATGCCTTTAATGTGCCCTATTTCAGTATCAAGCTTCCATGGTGAGCAAATGGCTCGAGCCCTATTTACAAGGTTGCCAATTAAACCAACTTTATAGTGTGTGGGTCTGTAATAATCCCAACACATATGATGACCAGTGAAGGTAGGCTTGTAGTAGAACCATGATAATCTCCTGGCAGATTTCTCAACTAGTTCGTCAAGGAAGGGAGTTAATTTGACTGCTCCATTTCCAAAGATGAATTTGAGCGCAGGATGGAGCCCATTAAGATATGTAAGGAAATTTTTACGTGTAGCAAATGTATCATCCATATATTGATAATAGGGTTACTAATTTACATCATGCCCTACACTGCATTTGATCTGAGGTGTGCAAATTTTTCATTTTTCGATTTGATCCATTTATGCCACTATATTGCTTCAAAAGATGATAGCATCATTAACGGTACCCATTTGAAATACGTCAGCACCACAAAGTCACTTCAGAAGTGGTTTGGCAGCTTAATTAATGATGACCCTAAACATGTAACAAATCTCTCTGACCGTGTATTCTCAGAAAGCGAGGAGCTTGTTCTTGCGCATGGTTTCAATTTTGGTGTGCCTCCACCCCAAATCAGACAGGAAGAGGTATTAGCGGAGTTTGAACTCTTCTACTCCCATCACAAGCCAGCGTCCACTGAAGGCGCTGAATCCTCAACTAGCTAAACTAGCACGCACATTGTGGGATTCTGAACAACCGGTCTGATTCTCACATGCAACACGAATGTTTTGCATCGTTGCGAGGCCTTAAAACCAACCCAGACATGCACATCAGTAAACCTGACAGAGACAGGAATAGGCATCCTTAACAATCGTGACTACAATCAACAAAATGCACACCATTCTTAATGACAGGTCTAAATTTGTTTGCATTGGACCTGCATGACCGGACAACCTCGCTCGAAAGTAAGCTTAAAAATTAGATTTTTCTTTTCCCACCTACTTCCAGTTTTAAAAATGTATTTCCATCCATGGTTTTATCTCTAGATTTTAGCCTTCTTTGATTCCTTCACCCCACCCCAGCCCCACTAGGGCTATCTGTACCTTGCTTGTCCTGCTTTCTACCCTTAATTAGCACATTCCTTAGATAATATCACCACCTTCTACACCTTTGTCCTTTTGTCTGTGACATCTTTTGGTTATCTCCACCTATCACTGGCCCTCTATCCAGCTCTACTTGTCCCACCCCCCCTTAAACCAGCTTATATTTCACCTCTCTCCTATTTTTACTTAGATCTGTTGAAGGGTCATTCGGACTCGAAATGTTAACTGTGCTCCTCTCCGCAGATGCTGCCAGACATGCTGAGTTTTTCCAGGTATTTTTGTTTTGGATTTCCAGCATCCGCAGTTTTTTGCTTTTAAAAAATAGCTTGCTGGACTTATGTAAGAGCAATGAGCTACCGCATGACACATATGACTGTGTTCATCCTCACTGTTTGCTACTTCCGTGTATGTATAAGCTGTCCACGACACACAATGGTGATGTCCCTCCACGACCCATCTTATCTTATCTGCACAACATGAATTGGCCAAATGGTTGGGCAAATTGTTACAACCAGTTTTGACCAAGTTTTCCACATACATGGTGAAGGATTCCTTCATATTTGCAAATGTCATACAGGACTTGCACATTGATAGCAATACTGTGTCAGTGTGTTCATTTGACATTGCTAGCCTATTCACCAATGTTCCACCTAAGAAAGCCATGGATATTTGCACTGCAGCACTTTATCATGGCAATCTAGATCCGCCACCATGGTGTGAATAAGTATTCATTGAACTTATGAACTCAGTAACTCATGCAGTGAGTTCAGTTTTAATGACACCGTATGCCCAAATAGATGGTGTTGACATGGGATCCCCTCTAGGCCCAGGTCTCACAAACATCTTTGTTGCTCTATAAGATTGGTCTTAGTGACAACCTCGTAAATAGGGCCTCAGCCATTTACTCACCATGCAAGCGTGATGCTGAAATAGGGCGCAAAGGCATCCTGCAGGACAATGGCTGCCCCTGATCAGATAATGTCATGCTGTAGATCACGCAAACTCATGAACGGGCCTGAGGCCATCACTTTTGGCCCTGAAAAGCGCCTAGTCTACCTCAGATTACCCTGGAAGGGCAAAGTATCTAAAAAATTTCAAAGCAGGTGAAGCCAGCTGTTTCATGCTTCTACTATGCAGTAGCAACACAAGTGGTATTTGCCACTAATGGGATGCTGCCGTCAAGCCAAAAAGACTGCCCATCCCAAAATGATGAATGTGGTATATGAATTTTAGTGCCAGTGTGATGTATGTAGGCCGTCCCAAAGACTGGCAGATCGTATCAAACAGCATGTCCCAGCCACTGTTCGCAATGGGCAAGGTACAGACTCAACCAGCCTGTGCTTGTAATACTCAAAACAGTGTCCAACATTAGGTATAATTCCGCGATTGAGGGTTATTTAGCAAATGTTGTCCTATGTGCTAAGAATTAAGCTGACAACCAGTTTAAGACTGTCAGTCAGGCTCACAGTGTGGCACATTTGTGTACACTGGAAGCTACATATATTAATACACAGGGCCCTGTTCTTTGCAGACAGAAAGAACATAAGACCATAAAATGTATGTACACACAGTTTGTTTAGCTGAAACAGGCACAAAGTGACAGCTATTCGCTGACTTATTCCTCAGGGTAATGCCTTAAATAATCAGGGTCAAGCTCCCGGTATAAATTTCAAACAATGCTTGGCAGTTACCTTTCAGTTACCATCAGTGGTGCATTCTCCTTGGCAATGCCACTTGCCAACCAATCTGCATCTTTAGATAGAGCATAAATTGTTGTTTTCCCCTTATATTGATATCCTTACAATGAGTCCTGATGAGTGCAAGACAAAAGGCTTAGACATCTGGAAAAACTCAGCAGGTCTGACAGCATCTGCGGAGAGGGACACAGTTGATGTTTCGAGTCTGTATGACCCTTCATCAGAACTAAGATGTATAGAAATGAGATGAAATATAAGCTGGTAGAGGGGGGACAGGTAGAGCTCGATAGGGGGCCAGCAATAGGTGGAGGTCAAGAAAAGACTGCCAAAGATGTTATAGACTAAAGGACAAAGGGGTGTTGACAGTGGTGATATTATCTAAAGGATGTGCTAATGGGGCCATTAAGGGTAGAAAGCAGGACCAGCAAGTGGCAGATGGCCCTAGTGGGGGTGGGCGGGGGGAAGGGATCGAAATGGACTAAAAAGGTGGAGATAAAACAATAGATCAAAATGAATTTAAAAATAAGAGGGAAAAGAAAAATACATTTGTAAAATTTGTTTTTACATTATTGGAAAAAGGGGGATGGGAAAGGGGGTGGAGATGGAGGAGAAAGTTCATGATCTGAAATTGTTGAACTCAATATTAAGTCCGGAAGGCTGTAAAGTGCCTAGTCGGAAGAAGAGGTGCTGTTCCTCCAGTTTGCGTTGAGCTTCACAGGAACATTGCAGCAGGCCAAGGACAAACATGTGGGCATGAGAGCAGGGTGGTGTGTTGAAATGGCTAGCGACAGGGAGGTCTGAGTCATGCTTGCGGACAGACCAAAGGTGTTCCGCAAAGCAGTCACCCAGTCTGCGTTTGGTCTCTCCAATGTAGAGGAAACTGCATTGGGAGCAGCGAATGCAGTAGACTAAAGTGAGGGAAGTGCAAGTGAAGCACTGCTTCACTTGAAAGGAGTGTTTGGGCCCTTGGACGGTGAGGAAGGAGGAAGTAAAGGGGCAGGTGTTGCACCTTCTGCGGTTGCATGGGAAGGTGCCGTGAGGGGGTTGAGGTGTAGGGAGTGATGGAGAAGTGGACCAGGGTGTCCCAGAGGGAACGATCCCTGCAGAAAGCTGCCGGGGGGGTGGGGGGGCGAAGGGAAGATGTGTTTGGTGGTGGCATCATGCTGGAGTTGGCGGAAATGGTGGATGATGATCCTTTGAACGCGGAGGCTGGTCGGGTGATAAGTGAGGACAAGGGGACACTATCATGGTTCTGGGAGGGAGAGGAAGGTGTGAGGGCAGACATGCAGGAGATGGGCCGGACACGGTTGAGGGCCCTGTCAACCACCATGGGTGGAAAACCTCGGTTAAGGAAGAAGGAAGACACGTCAGAGGAACTGTTTTGGAAAGTGGCATCATCAGAACAGATGCGACGGAGGCGAAGGAACTGAGAAAATGGGATGGAGACCTTATAGGAAGCGGGGTGTGAGTAGCTGTAGTCGAGGTAGCTGTGGGAGTCAGGTAGGCTTGTAATGAATATTGGTGGACAGTCTATCACCAGAAATTGAGACTGAGAGGTCAAGGAAGTGTCAGTGATGGACCATGTGAAAATGATGGAGGGGTGGAAATTGGAAGCAAAATTAATAATTTTTTCAGATCCAGACGAGAGCATGAAGTGGCATCAAAGTAGTCATCGATGTACCGGAGAAAGAGTTATGGGAGGGGGCCTGAGTAGGACTGGAACAAGGAATGTTCCACATACCCCATAAAGAGACAGGCAAAACTGGGGCCCATGCGGGTACCCACAGCTGCACCTTTTATTGGAGGAAGTAAGACGAGCTTAAGGAGAAATTGTTCAGTAAGAGAACAAGTTCAGCCAGACGGAGGAGAGCAGTGGTGGATGGGGATTGTTTGGGCCTTTGTTTGAGGAAGAAGTGGAGAGCCCTCAGACCATCCTGGTGGGGGATGGAGGTGTAGAGGGATTAGACGTCCATGGTAAAGAGGAGGTGGTTGGGGCCAGGGAACTGGGAATTGTTGATATGATGTAGGGTGTGAGAGGAATCACGGATATAGGTGGGAAGAGACTCGACAAGGGGAGTCAAGATAGCAAGAAATGAGTTCCGTGAGGCAGGAACAGGCTGACATGATCGGTCTGCCGGAATAATCCTGTTTGTGGATTTTGGGTAGGAGGTAGAAGCGGGCCATCCGAGGTGGGCGACTATCAGGTTGGAAGCTGTGGAGGGAAGATCTCCAGAGGAGATGAGGTCAGTGACAGTCCTGGAAACAATGGCTTGATGTTCAGTGGTGGGGTCATGGTCCAGGGGGAGGTAGGAGGAAGTGTCTGCGAGCTGACGCTCAGCCTCTGTGAGGTAGAGGTCAGTGCGCCAGACAACAACAGCACCACCCTTGTCAGCGGGTTTGATGACAATGTTGGGGTTGGACCTGAGAGAACGGAGTGCAGCAGGTTCAGAAAGAGACAGGTTAGAGTAGGTAAGAGGAGCAGAGAAATTGAGACGACTGATGTCATGCCAACAGTTCTCAATGAAAAGATCAAGAGTAGGTCAAAATCCAGAGCGTGGGTCCAGGCGGAGGGAGAATATTGGAGGCAGGTAAAAGGATCCGTTGAATGGGGAGAGGACTCCGGCCCAAAGAAGTGAGCACGGAAATGAAGGCATCAGAAGAAGAGTTCAGCATCGTGCTGAGCCCTTTTCCCTATTTTTAAATTTATTTCGATCTATTGTTTCATCTCCACCTTTTAGCCCATTTCGATCCCTTCCCCTCACCCCACCCCCACTAGGGCCATATGCCACTTGCTCGTCCTGCTTTCTACCCTTAATGTCCCATTAGCATATCCTTTAGATATCACCACCGTCAACACTCCTTTTTTGTCCTTTTGTCTATGACATCTTTGGCAATCTCTTTTTGGCCTCCACCTATCACTGGCCCCCTACTGAGCTCTACCTGTCCCAACTGCAACCCCCCCCCACCAGCTTATATTTCATCTCATTTCTATATGTCTTAGTTCTGATGAAGGGTCATATGGACTCGAAACGTCAACTGTGTCCCTCTCCGCAGTTGCTGTCGGATCTGCTGAGTTTTTCCAGGTATTTTTGTTTTTGTTCTAGATTTCCAGCATCCGCATTATTTTGCTTTAAGCTTAGACATCTTTTTTTTCAGCAATACTCAAGTTGGAGACAATAATGAAATTGGTACATTAAAATATGATCAGCACAGGTGTAGGGAGTCTTGATGAAACCTTACAGTACAATTTTATCATAAAATAGATGCATCAAATTCAAACAAAACGTCATGGAGGAAAAAATATTTTGGTACAAGCCTTATTCAGTCACAGCAGTTTTTAATTTTGCATATTCAAATCTGATTCTAAATTTGTTTTTTTCCCTGAATCTAACTCAGATTTACTTAAAAGTAGAAAGCTACGATAACTGCAGCATGAAAAGCTGGAGTCCAAATCTCCCTCTTATCAGAGAGCTCACTAAGTGATGTTCACGAAATGAAATCTCCCCGATCGAATGTACAAATGTAAGAAATAGTGTCGACTATTTAAAAAATATAGAAAAGGGCTGCAGAAACATTAATCTATACTAGCCTGATGAAAATTTACTTCACTATGTAAAACTTGCCATTTAGCGCCATCTATAGTTGTGAATTTGCTCCTGCACCATAAGTGAGTGGAAAAGGCAAACATCTACACCAGAACGGTTGGAAACAGAAGTTGCATGCTAACACTTCGCAACAATATGAATTAGTTTTATTATATCCAAGCTATGCTGCTCACCTGGTTCAATACTGCATTCCTCATCGAAAATAACACTGGAAAGAGAGAGCTCTGATTGAGAATCTCTAATTATTCAATTGTACCTCTTGATGAGCAATCATGGAGCAAATTAAATCAGAATCAATTAATTTAACACGTAATTCTTTCCATATGCCTTATTTTGGGCATCAAACAGTTACTGGAGTGTTTGCTAATTTGCCCTCCCTAATCAGGGCCAAAGACCAACTATAATAATACTGTTGCTAGCCAAATTTATTCAGCAAAGAACCAAAGGCCTTCCTTTGGACCTTGCTGATTTGTGAGGCATGGCTATTCACTGGATAAACTTACAGCTTTAAATAATACAGAATAAAATTGGTATTAAAAAAAAAGCCAAACTGACACATTAAAGTGGGATTTCAATTCAACACTTGATAAAAGTACTAAGAAACAAGTGAATTTTCAGTTTTACAATGGTTTTAAATACTTCACTTGAACTTCCTCCATTATGATAAAAAAAAGTTTGGTACAACATGCAACCCCTTGTGGATGACATTGTAACCAGCAGTTGAAGGGAAAAAATATTTTTCCAGTTTCCTCAATTAAATTTAAATTTCAATTCAGATTTAAAAACATTTAGGTCATGCATAATCACAATATATAGTAAAAACTTTTGCTCTAACAGTGTTTAGGAAACAAAGTGACAGTCAGATTCCACCAAGGCAAAAGGTCACAGAGCTGAAACTTGAACTGTTTCTTTCTCCACATATGCTGCCAAACCTGCTGAGTATTTCCAACATTTTTTGTTTTTATTTCAGATATCCAGCATCCACAGTATTTTGCTTTTGTGATGGTGATAGTCAAGTTCTTTCCCCCCCAAAATGGTTAGAAATATTCAGATTTTCTGGAGCATTGAATGCTCTGCTCCAGCGGGCAATTGAGACACAGACCGAGAAAGAGAAAACTGGATAAATATTTAAAGCAGAGGAAGGTACGGGGAAAAGAACTAGGCAGTAGGATTAGTTCTGGAAAACACTACAAAAAGCTGCAGAAAAAGATGGGTCAAATAGCCTCTTTCATGCACTAAACTCATCTGGTTCTTTCTACTAGTAAATTAAGAGACAGACTGATTTTCCTTAATTTTAAAATATTCTAAATGCAAGTGTTTTAGTTTTAGTTGGCACACAATGCTTTCCTGTTTTGTCTCATCACATGTGCCAAAATGCTCGAGTGCCTATTCAGCATAGCTATCAGGAGGACCAAGTTACTTGGAGAATAGAAGTAAAGTGGCTCTATCAATATGCAATCAAAAAAACACATGTAACATCTACAAGGATGGAAACCAGAAATGATTCTGCATGGTAATTCTAAACGACCTTATACTATAAAAAAGGAAAACCCAAGAGACAGTTTATTAATGATTAATTGCAATAAAGTCTGCATTTTAAATTAATCCAGCAATATAAATTGTGTATAAAATGAAACCTTATTGGTTTCCTGATCCCCAAGCCAAGAAAACCAGTTAAACCTCTGTGTTGTGTCCCTATAAATAGGGAGGTTAAAACAGTCACAATGATTTACAGGCATCACTATTGTGTAACCTGGAACTCTGAAATATTATAAATTACAATTTGATGTTGCAAGGACTAATTAAATCACTGAAGTTGGATAAAAGTCTGTATAATAGCGCAGCAGTGCAGAAACTTTCAACCTCAGGCAAAACACTTCCATTGTAATCTGTGACAGGACAGCTTCATGGGTGACTGAGCTGCAATTCCTATAACAAGATCATTCTTTGCATTGAATTCTTTGTATGAAATCCAGTAACATTTGGACAGTGGATAATTACAGCAAATGTACAGGCTAGACCAATATTTGAAAGTAGAAAATCCTATATTAAAACACTTCCTCAAAAGCACCTCAGATACAATAAAATTACATGGTACAATTCTAGTCAGAATAGGCTCCCCACTTCTATGTACTAAATGAATTAGCAAATTTAAAAACCTATTACTAAAAAGCATTAAGATATCTCTTACGCAACACTTCCCAAACTATTTTCCAATTTGACCCTATTTTAGCACTTAAATTAACACAAGATACAATCTCAGACGTCATTAAAAAAAACAGCAATAAAGCAGCATAGTAACCTTCAGTATATAGTTATTAAAATTCCTCATAAAGCCTGGCCCCAACCACAAACCTGGCAGCAGTGCCTCCAGTGCTGAGCTGCAGCCTGTCAAGAGCCCAAGCTCATCACCCTGCACTGCTGAAAAACCTGGGCTCCAACATCAACCACCTTAAGATCTTCAACCTGTGTTTTGCTGTCTGCTGGCAAAGGTCCATGAGCTGGGGCAGCTTAGTTGAAATAATGGACTGGTGAGTACATAAAACAGTGTTTTAACAACAGATTTTCATATTTATATAAAGTTTATGTTGATCTATAATATATGAACTTCCACACTGAGTGTTACTATGCTGCTTTATTGTTTTGTTTTCGTTGGTGCCTTTGGTGACATAATTTAAGTGTTAAAATGGGGTCATATTAGAAAATTGTTTTGGAACTTTTTTTTAAGTTCATATCCATAACCTTTGATATTCCTTTATTTTTTTAAAGCAACAGCATAGTTCCCATTGTGAGGAGGCTCCTGATTAATACTTTATCAAAGCGATCTGCACAATAAGAGTCATTTCTAATACTTCAGTCAGATATTACCTCAGTCTGTGATGAATGAGCTACTAAGTACTGGAGTACCACTCATGCGCTGAGAGGAAGAATGTTGGCTGATGGCCTCATATCTCCACAGGGCAAGTTCACAACCTTATATTAGGTGGTGGGGGAAAATGAGGTTACAGTACAAAACGTCAAACTCAACAATCAACCTTTCCCCTTAAAATATATGGTGATGCTCAGAAAGGGATGACTGGATAGAAGGCATTGCACATAGATCCTAAAAATACGGAAAGACAGTTAACCTTTTCCAGTGGAAACAATTGATGGTCAGTCTTAAGAAAGGGTTATTTACTATTTTACAAGTTACAAAGAAACAAAGTGATCAAAATACCATAAATAACCTATGTCTTTCAACATTGTCGGAAAGCTTTCTACTATTAGCAAAATTGAACAGGAAAATGACACAAGTGGCTACCAATTTAAGAAGAGGAAGAGTCAATTGGCTAGAATGACAGAATTGCTTCTTTATGGGACGAATTACTAAGTTTTTCTTTTAGTCATTTATAGGATGCGGGCGTCACTGCCTAGGCCAGCATTTATTGCCCATCCCTAACTTCCCTTGAGAAGGCAGTGGTGAGCTGCTTTCTTGAGCGGCTGCAGCCCCTCTACTGGAGTTACTATTCAACGATCTTAAAATGTTTAAATGAGAATCTTTGATCTGATCTCCAGGGTAAATCCAACCAAACTAGCCAGGCAGGAAGTCTCAAATTTATAGTCCAACATTACCTTCGATAGACACTTCAATGGAGTGTAAAAATCTGATGGACGTAAAACCAGGGTTGTACCCAATCTAGTCAGTTTCCCTGGGAAATCAAAGTTAAAATTTTCCCTCAAGTGCCCGATCAAATGGCAATCAGTTTTTAAAAAACAAATAGAATTTATGGGGTATTTGTGCAAGATTTCTTTTTATTACATTTTTTAAAAATTCTTTTCCCCCGATTGCATTGCCTGGCACTGCTCCTAGGCCACTACTAATGTCTAAGTAGGCAGCAGGCACCAGAAACTGCCAAGATGCAAATCCACCATCTGACTTTTCCCCCTT
Organism: Carcharodon carcharias; assembly: GCF_017639515.1. NCBI lineage: Eukaryota > Metazoa > Chordata > Chondrichthyes > Lamniformes > Lamnidae > Carcharodon > Carcharodon carcharias. Next base: position 47,418,130 of record NC_054487.1, on the reverse strand, counting down.
ATTTCTGGGAGATGCCACAGGCACGGAGTACCCACGAGCTCAAATGTTCAGATTCAAAAGTTAGTACGCTAGGACTGATGGCTGTGCCTATCTGCTTCATGGCATGGATATTTCATTGTTAAACTTCAGCACCAAAGCAATATCTGCCCCTATTATCTTTGAAATATTTAAAATCTTTTTTCAGGATTCCTACAGATTAAAATCCATTATTTAGAGTTAAAGGTTTGTTAAAGATGCAAAACTTATATTTTTAGATAATTGAGACCATGAAAGGGAAAGACATAAAACCATTGCCACCCACCGACCTGAAGCATCTGATCAAAACAGCAAGTTGATTGATATAATTTGGCAATCAGAAATACACTGCTAATTCAGCCAGGTGGTTGTTTCTGTACAGATCTCAATTCAAAAATAACCTTCAAATAACATATTCCTTTGGATATTGCTGCAATACCTCAATTAAATCATTAGAAATGAGTGTCATAATTACCCAAGTTTCTTTCTCTAGAATTGCAAAACAGGTTCAAAAGAAAGTTGCAAAAAAAAAAACACCTTTGAAATTCATATTTAGATCCAACTAGCTTAGGTATACCAAAAACAAAATGGGGTACATTTCCATCTTTACTGCCCGGTAGTAATCTGGAAAAGTGGATCAACTGAGCTTTATAAAAGTTGATAAATGAGCTAAACATCTGGTGTTCAAGCTATACACACTAACAAGCTCTTCACATTGAGGCAGATTACATAAATTCATGTTTAAAAGTATTAAGAGAGTCAGCTTCTCCTTACCTAGAATTTGTGGACCATGAAAAAGTGAGCAGCCAGTTGTTTTACAAACAGAGGCAAGCAACAAAATGGGTGCATATGCTAATTTCTACAACTGCCAGATAACAAGACTGGGCATTGCCAGATCTGGCAGGGATATGCCTAGAAATGGTAGTAACATAACAAACCTAATTAAATAAAAAATTCAAATGGGGACTAGGGAGTGGCTTATGATTAGGTATGCTGTTGAATATTATAGTAATTATGAAGCTGCATTTGCAGGTTAGTTTGAAATAAGTTGGGAAAAATACTGCTTGGCAAAATGTAAATTTTATACTGCATTCCTTAAGCAAACTGAAGATAAACTTGGCTCGAGGCTAACAGGGAACATTAATTATAGTATTAACAAAGTTATGTTAAGTACAACATGCAATTTATAGGCATCAGTAACACTCCTCAAGGTCACTTTACAGTAACATGCCTGAAGGTCACTTTTGTCATTAGCTAAAGGTCAAACTAGCTAACTTGTACTCTTTCAAAAAATAGACAACACACTTTGCATTTCCAACAAACAACAGGAGCACAGATAAAAAATTCTTCTAATAATATAGTACCTATAGCAACACCATAATTCTTATCTGCCAGACAACTGGCACTTGTGCTTCTCTGACCTTAAAAATTTGAAAGATGTCAGTTCCCTCAGCTTCTAGCATACAACATCCTCAAGTAACTAATTTAGGAATAAAAACAAGAATAGCTGGAAATACTCAGCAGGTCAGGCAACAAAGTTAACGTTTCAGGTTGATGACCTTTCATCAGAACATCCTGTTGCTCTGATGAAACGGTCATTGACCTGAAACATTAACTCTTTCTCTCTCCACAGATGCTGCCTGATCTGAGTATTTCCAGCATTTTTGTTTTTATTTCAGATTTCCAGCACCCACAGTATTTTGTTTTTGAACTATTTTAGGAAGAAACTAGAATATGACTCACTAAAGCAAAGTCACAGAGCCAAAATGTTAACTATTTCTCCCTTCACAGATGCTACCAGACCTGAGTATTTCTGACATTTTGCTTTATTTACTGAGAACATCAGCTGATGTTCCAAGTAACTTTCATTTTTAAACTGTAGAACTATGATTAAACTCATACCGCATAGCTAAAACATAATTACTGTTTTGAAAACAGTCCTATTTATTTTTTGTAACGTTAGCACCATAGTCTTGCATGTATGACCGTTTTATTTGTCTCAAAAAGAGGATCGCATAACATTGTATTTCATAGATCAGAAATGCCCAGGAAAAGCATTTCTTACACCGAGCTGAACAGTTTAGTAAATTTTCAGTTCAAGCAATGCAATGATAAAATTTAAATTTAAAGCAATAAACCTATTTATATTCAGGATTAGCTATCACTAATATTAATCAGACTACAAATTTAAAACACCCAAAATTTAAGATGGCTAATATATTAATTATTTTGATAATCTCTCTTCTTGAACCTTATTCCTCCAGAAACCAAGAATACAGATCTTACTCCTTGTGGCTACCACCTTCGGTAAAACAGCTTATAGAACAGCTTCTTTAACCATCGTCAGAATACATGGATGACTGCACTGTTGCACCTCTGAAAACTAAGTAAACTGTTGACATTTATACAGGTGAAAACAAGAAGGGGTTGCCAATGGGGGAGTAATTTTTCTTGTAGATAGATAGTAATTATATGCCTAGATGAGCAAATTCATCTATGATACACTGAGGGTTAAAAGAAAGGAAACATTTGTTGAGTTCACCCACAAATCTCGTTAATAAATTTCATTACAAATTCAGATCCAAGAAAATACCTTCTTGGGCTCAGTCATTTCTGTAAGCAGCCTGAGCGTCTTTATTTTACGGAAGTCAACTCACACTTTGGTAATAGCACAACCAAAGGTTATGGCTATACCACATTGAGATTGGAATCTGACATCTATGTCTTTCACTTGCGCATTTCATCAATCTCTTTGAAAGTAGATCAAGTTAACATGGTGAGCGACACAACATAAAAAACACAGCTTACCAATTTTTATAGTTTCCAAACATATAAAACAAGTTATGATCAGGTACACTTCCAATCAGTCCAATTCAATCACAGACACAGAATTTTGGACACTCCATTCTTCCCCACATTAAGTGAAGTAAGATGTCCCACTAAACAGAAAAAGTCCTGTAAGTGTTCCTGCAGTGCTGACTTTGAACTGCTCTAAAACTTTTGCAGTGATCTGTTTAAAAGTCCAACATGTTCTTGCAGCTTATTTGTTTCAAGAAAAAAACTCTCAATTTATCCTTTTCATAATGAGGGTTCCAAGCACAACAAATGCTTAAGTGTTCAATTACTTAGACAAGCTATTATTATCCCCATTGTTTAGTCATCAGGGGAAACAACTTTTGTCAGCATATTAACAGATTTTTTCCTAGATTTTGTTTTAAAACTTGTAGCAGTTTTGCTTAAAAAACAATTAAAGCTAAAATCTTATATTCAAATCCTCTGTGGAAAAATAGATCAAAAATCCTAAATATGTCAATCCTAAAAGAGCCTAAAATATTTAAGCATAGGAACACGATTAGGTCATTCAGCCCTTCATATCTGTATCACCTGCCATTCAATTAAATTACGGCTAATGTGCATCTAACTTCTTTCCAGCTGCTTTGGCTCCATATCCTTTTATACCCTTGGCAAGAAAAAAGATTATTGATCTCAGATTTAAAATGAATTGAGCTAGCATCTACTGCGTTTTGTGGGACAGAGTTCTATCACTGTGTGAATGAGTTTCCTAAACTCTCTCCTGAATGTACCAGCTCTGATTTTAAGGTTATGACCCCTTTCTCTACACTTCCTCACTAGCAGAAAAAAAGTTTTCTCGTATCTACTGCATTGATCATTTTCAGCAATCTTAAAAAGCTCAATCAAATCACCCTGTAATTTTCTATATTCCAGGGAATACAATACTAGTTTATGTAATCTCTCTTCAAAATCTAACCCTTGGAGCTCTGGTAACATTCTGGTGAATTGGCATTACACTGCACTTGCACTAAGGTACTGTAGCCAGAACTATAAAACAGTGCTCCAGATGTGGTTTTCATGGCTTTGTATAAATGTAGCAAATCTTCCTCCTTTTTATATTCCAGCACTCAAACTATTCTATGGCCAGAATCTTTGGGTTGGCGAGCGGGGCGGGGCCCGCTTGCTGGCACGTAAGATGACAGGTGATGACATCGGGCATGTGTCCCAACATCACCACGCGTCATTCAGGTCTTGATTTCGGCGGGCATGCACTGGAGTCAGTTGCGCGCCCGCCGAACTGCCAAAGGCCTATTAAGGCCATTTAAACAGCAATTAAAATAATTAACTGAGCTGCCCGTCCAACCTTAAGGGATGAGATTTCATGAAGATTTTTAAACTTTAATAAAAATTTTCAAAAAATTGACATGTCTCAGCTCATGTGACACTGAGGGGACATTTTTTTTCCTTTATTTAAATTTTTAAATATAAAATTGATCTCCCCGAGGCAGCTCTGTGCCTTGGAGATTTCTGCACTCTTTCACTTACACGTGCGAAAGAGTGCAGGCCCCGACTCAGCCTACTGCCCCCCCCGCCCGCACAGGGAGCGCTCAGCGCTTCCAGGTGCGCATCATGCTGGGCGGGCCTTAATTGGCCCACCCACATAAAATGGCAGTGATCGGCTGCACACCGCCGCCCCCCCCCCACACCGACTAGCAGAAAACTCTCTCCTATATTCTATAAAGGCTAATTTTCCATGAGCTCTTTTTTTCTGAATTTGACTACATTTTAGTGATGTGAACATCGACCCCTATAATTTTTTAGGCCTCACCCATTCCTAGATTTTCATCACACCGCTCAGATCAATCTTTTTTTGATCCAAAACAGATGTGTTCACACCTACTAGTATTCTTCCGCTACAGTTTTGCCCACTCACTTAATTCATCAATGTCTCTTTGTAACTTAATGCTCCATCTGCACTACTTACTATACTGTCGGGGAAGGAAACAGTTAAAGAAGTGCAATTGCTAATTACTAGTTAACAACCTAAGTACCCATTTGCTTGTATAAAAAATGGGATAACAGGTGAGGCAAGTTCTGTCTGTAGAGAGTTTTATGCACCGGAAATAAAACTCTATCTGAAGGAGTCTGTCTTGGTCTTGGTCTTGGTCTTTATTGCCAAACAGCTGTTGGGGCTTAACATATACCACCAATCTTTGTGTCACTGGCAAACTTGGATCTATGGCTCTCTATTTTGTTATTCAAATAATTAATATAGTACCTAACTGAGCCCCAGAATAGATCCTTGGGGAATCACTTCCTTCCATTTCGAGTACATAATCATTATCCCTACTTTTGCCTTTAATTCCATAAGTGTTAATTTTAGCTAACAGTCTCTTAAATGGAATCCTATCAAACATATCTTGGAATTGTATATAGACTACATCCATAGGCATTCCCCTGTCTACAGCTTTGGTTACTTCCTCAAAAAAATTCATTTAGGTTCATTAGACATCGCCTACCCTTTACAAATCTAGGTTGACTCTCTGATCAGCTTAAATTTCTCCAAGTGCTCAGTCACTCTATTCCTTAATTACAGATTAAAACAACTTCTTACAACAGCTGTTGGTCTATAAGTGTCTTAATTTTTCTCATTCCTTTCTATATTAATGGGTTACATTTACAATGTTCTAATCTAAAAAGGGATAATTACTACATCGAGAGCATTTTGGAAGATTACAATTAAAGCACCCACAATTTTCTCACCTACTTCCTTTAAAACACTGGAGGTGGAAGCCATCAGGTCCTTGGGATTTGTCAGTCTTCACTGTCATTTTAAACAAAAAAAATTCCTGCTTATTTTAACTTTAGTGAGTTCCAATCCTTCATTCATTATTAATTTCCTGGAATGTCAGGTTTATTATCCTCTTCCTCTACTGTGAAGATTGACAGCAATTATTCAAGTCTGCCATTTCCTTATTTTCATTGCGATATTACTGATTTATTTCTAAAAAGCCCACCCTTGATTACACTTTTTCTACTAATATAATTTTAAAAATGTGTGTTAATCTTGATATCCTTCAAGTTTCTTTCCATTGAAAAAAGGGATTCAGGTGCCACAGTAATAATATTGTTTCATTTTTTACTTGGGTGTAAAAGTCTGAATAAAAGAAAGGCTCTTCTCTCAAATTTAATTTCAAAGGCCCTATATTAAGGAGTGAGAGTTTGGGTTTTGGTGCTGAGTAAAGCCACAATTCACATTCAAGCCAATAATTTCTCTAAAGCCACAGATGTCAAGTGTGGGAGAAAGACATCAATATTAGGGGATTATCTTGCAAGATTGATATATAGTAAATTAAGTTTTGTCATATGATTACACGGTAGCTGAGCGAAAACACTTCAGCTTGTGCTGTTGGAAGAAATATTTTCCAACTTTTTGGCACCTAGATAGTCCTCAGTGGATAAGCCAAGAAACGATCAGATATTTTTTGAAGTTGAAGTTGGAATTAGTTGACAAACCTACCCATCCTCCTTGCTGGATGATATAATCAGCTTCAGTCTCCTCAATGTACTTCACTCCAAATTCCACTAGTTCCTTTAGTGGCTGCTGGCTGTGACTGGTTAGTAGCTGTTGTAACAACACTAGGGAGATCAGAACCTACAAAATAAGCAGTAAAAATACTATGGTTCAAAGCAGGGATAAACCACCAAGCACAAATTACAGATAACTTCCCACTTTCTGAGAACAAGAAAAACTGAAATATTATCCTAACATACACACGCAAAATAAATCAAGAGATATATAGACGAAGATAATCAAATACTCTATAGATGATGCTGGTTCCTGTGCATTTATATTGTGCCTTAACACACCCTCAGGACATCCCAAAGCACATTACATGTAAAATGATTACTTTTTCCAAGTGTAGTCACTGTTGTGCACGCAAACTGCACTGCTGGGACTGGGACTAATCAGGGGAGAAGTGGGGGACACATGTGGATTTCTACTTGATTAATTTTGAAAAGCAGAAGAGATTGTATGAATTTTTGCCTTTGGAGAACAAACAAAACTGATGTGGAATCAACAGTGATGTAAGCTATAATTTTAGGAACAGCAGACAATAAATGGCCGTTTCTCATTCTTTATGTTTTTCAGCTTGGAAGATTTGCCTTCAGCTTTCATAGTCAACCAATCGCTACCTCATTAAATGGAGAAACAGAAATGGGTTTTCTTTTCTTTCTCATGGATTGTTTGTGTGCTTTGGAAGACTAAAGCTCAGCTGTAATGAATCACAAGGCATTTAGGGAATGGAAAAGATCAAAGTCACACCAGATTGATTTTTTTCCCCCATACAAAATGTAATATGCAAGCCTCCAGCATTAATTTCCTGCGTCAAACTTTTAGTATGGCTTCAATTAAATTTATGCATCTAGTCCACATTATAGCATGACAAAAGAAATGAGGTTAGCTCTGACCTCCAGCTCAGTGAATCCTACAGTTGCAATGTGTATATTTATTAATAATATTTATAGTTCTGGAAGTCAAGAATTCTCATATTTTATCCATAGCCTTTTTACCCTTATAGTAATCAACTTTTTTTTTTTAAAAACTGTGTCCAAAATCCCTCATCAGTTTATAAAAGGTTTAGCTACTGCTAAAAGAGGAATGTAACTGGAAAGAGATAATTGGTTGCTTTAATTTTCAGGCCATTTTCATATTTTAATATTGTAATATTTTAGTATTCAATTTGCATTTACTAACTCATTGTTGGAAGCATTATAGTACTGTAATTTACTAAAGGAGCCACCGACATGAGAAATTCTGAATTATTGCAGACTTGACAAGCAAATTTCCAGCAACCTAGAAAAAATACAAATAGCTTATTTGTCTATTCCCATATGCACCATCTACGTATTTCTTAGTCACATGAAATACTGGGAGATGTTGACTGAAAGGACAATTTCATCCCACCCTATCACCCACTCCTAGTCTGGGTCATTAAAGTACTGCATTTGCATACAGCGGGCTGTGGAATAGCAACTCTGCTTCTCATTGTCTTGACACTAGCAATGAAATTCAGGTCCATGGTTACCTTGTCTGGAACTTTCTGAGAAACTAAGCTATTCATACCTTATTCCACCCACTGGTGTGGCTGGCAACTTGATTTGCTTGCTCTTTGTATACCTTATACTCAAGTGGCCTGCAAAATGATAAAAATTGAAGTGTAAAGCTATATCAAGCTTAATCACCATGCAAAATTGTCACATCAATTTAGTAACTCAAATAAATGCCCCATAATGGAAAAGAGAAGTGGGGAGAATAAGGTTAAACAAAAATGTTCCTCTTGCAAAGAAACAATATAAACAATAGTTATTGCTGATTCATGCCTCTCTAACAATACCTGCAAGTTAAAAACTCACCTCTTTGACCAAGCTTTGTAACCCCTCCTAACAATCGCCTTCTTTGGCAAATCATCAATTCTCGTTTGATTACAATTGTGTAGAGTCTTGGGGTGTTTTTCTACTTTAAAAGGGGTTACATAAATGCAGCAGTAAAAAAATCTAATTCATTTTATGACAGCTTGTCTTCTCACCAATTTGTCTCTTCCCCACCACCCGAGGATGTAGACTTATTTAAATTACGGATTAGTTTTACAGATGCTGGTCACTTTCTGATAACTCACTTGAGTATTATACAAACATAAAGTTCGATGGAAAAAAAAAGTGTTGACAATTTAATTGCAGAGGAAATCATTGCAGAACCCAATCTTGTCCCCACATCCAAACAGCTGTCATGGAAGAGAGATGAGGATCAGAAATATTAATATAGAACAAATAGGACAAATTAAAAGTCCCGTTGATGTCTTGGTAGAGAGTCACTAAATCAGCACGGATAGAATTGAACCCTGGGTTGTTGGTGATCTCTCTCAATTGGCTACTGCTTGGATATATTGGTTAAGACATCAAAGAAGCAAATATATACAAAAAAGGCATATTAAAAGATGAATATTATCTCAAAAATATAAAAAGGCAACAGGGAACCTTATTTACCAGAAACTGGCAAGTGGAAATGACAGGTAAATTGTTTTAACTAAAAGAGCGAAACATATTCTTCGATTTATAGTTCAGACATCAAAAAATGTTTACTAACGGCGCCATTTTAACTCATTGTACAGGGTTCAAGATGTCATGGTTACTTTATAATATAGCACATTCTAGCCAATAAATTCCTCCATTCTTTCCTGCTCAATTTTTGTCCTTCATGGTGATGCATGTTGCCACTTTAAAATCTCACTTCCTACATATATGTAGACTTGGGCTACAGTTGTACAATGATCTCCCCAAATCTAATCCAGCCCACTGCTTAACTTTTGATGCAGGACAACATCCCTCTCAAATTCTCAGATGTAAATATTGTTTTGTCAAACTAGTCAACTTATTAGAACTATGGGTAATATTAAGCTTCTGTATATCCAACCAAATTAAGTAAGCATTTAGTCTAAAATGCTTTTAAACCAGAAAAATAAGAGTCAGGTACAGGGAACAAGACGCTTTACATGCATGCATCAAAAACTGCACCGTCATAAAATGACAGCAGAAGATCAGCCATGAGTTTATTGAATGGTGCAGCAGCTTTGAAGGACCAAATGGCATGTTCTTGCTCGTTTTTCTTTTATTCTAATATGTACAAAATTTACCAGAAAATGTATTTAAATAAATGCACAAATTACTCCTTCCAACACAAATCAGAAACAGTAATGCTTTAAGTATTAGGTGGCTGAGCAATAACATACATTTATACGTGCCTTTAACATGGCAAAACTTTACAGGGTGCTTCACAGGATCATCATCAAAAAATTCAACACCGAGCTACTTAAGAAAATATTAGCACAAGTGACCAAGAGGTAGGTTTTAAGCAAAGTCAAAGGTGGAGAAAGAGAGAGAGAGGCAGAATGGTTTTGGGATGGAATTCCAGGGCTACAGGCCAAGGCAGCTGAAGTCACAGTCAGCAATGCTGCAGTGATTAATAATTGGACAGGTGTAAGAGGCTTGAGCTGCAGCAGTTCAGAGATCTTGCAGGCTTGTAGGGGTATAGAAGGTTACAGAGGCAGGAAGGAGTGAAGCATGGAGGGATTTGAAAACAGGGGTGAGAATTTTAAAATTGAGTTGTTGTGGAATCAGTAGCCAATGTAAATCAGCAAGCACAGGGGTGATAGGTGAACAATACTTGATGTGAGTTAGGATACGGGCAGAGTTTTGGGTGAAATCTAGTTTGTATAGGGAGTGGTCAAGTCTGGAGGTAACGAAGACCTGAAATTAGAGTTTCAGCAGATGAGCTGAGGCTGGAATGGGATCATGGAGGTGCCTCATGGAGATTAGTTTAAGTTTTAAACATCTAGATAAAAGAAAATAAAAAAAATTAAGATATCCCCTCATGTGACACCGTCACGAGTTGGGACATGTCAATGAATTTTTAATATTTTTTAAATTCAATTTATAAACACGTCATGAAACCTCATCCCACCTGTGGATAAGGTTCCATGAAAAATGCGAAGGCTGTGTGGGCTCTTCGCCTGCCCACCAACCTTAAGGTTGGACGGGCAGCTCAGTGTATTAGTTTAATTAGTTTTCAAACAAGCCTTAATAGGCCTTTGACAGCTCGGCGGCCACACAGCTGACTTGGCTGCGCACCTGCCGAACTGACAATCTAAATGATGTGCGGTGACATCAGGATGCACACCCAATGTCATCCCATGTCATTTTATGCCTCGGTGAGTGGCCCCGCCTGCCGAGCCAAAAATTCTGGCCCGGGACTTGATGGCCAAGGAAGGTGTGTTCATAACGTGGCCAAACAGGTTGAGTATCAACTTGTAAATCCTTCCAGAATATGGTAATGGCAGGCAACAAGAGCAGCAGAGATTCCTAGTCAGCCATGTGATGATAAGAAATTGAAGTCTCTATCATCTCTATCCATAGCTCTAGCTACAACAAATGTATGTTGCCACAGCAACTCTGACTCCTTTGGGGGAGCAGTTGGACAGCCAGTGTGGATCGGAGGAGGAGGAGGAGGAGGACAACGACGAGAGAGGGGGAGGGGGATTCCACATGGATCAGCGTTGGGACCACTGCTGTTCACATTAATGATTTGGACTTGGAATCAATTTCTAAATTTGCAGATGACACCAAATTGGGTGCAGGGGGATAACAGTCAATACTGAGGAGGATTGTAACAAATCACAGTACAAAACTTTCAGAATGGGCGAATAGTTATCAAGTGAAGTTGAACACATAAAAGAGAAGTAACACATTCTGACAGGAAGAATAGGAAATTAATCTATCAGTTGGAAGGTGCACGTCTAGTGGATTAGAGCAACCAAAGGGATTGGAGCATAGATACATCAATCACAAAGTTGCACCACAGGTTAGCAAGGCCATAAAAAAAACACACCAAGCACTAGCCTTTATTTCTAGAAGGGCATAATCAAGAAACAGAGAAGGTATGATAAACTTTGGTTAAACCAGACTAAGAGTACTGCATGCAGTTCTGGTCACCATATTATAAAAATTATATTGAGGTACTGAAGCAGGTGCAGAGATTTACAATGATAATACCAGAAATGCACGGATATACATATCTAGAAAGGGTTAACATGCTGGATCTCTTTTCTCTTGAAGAAAGGGTGAGGTTTTCATACAGAGAGAATTTTCCTCTTGTGAGGAAAAGCCTAACTAGGGGCCATCAACATAAGATGGTCACCAAGAAATCCAATAGGGAATTCAGAAGCAACTTTTTTAGTCAAAGAGTGGCAAGAATGTAGAACTCGCTACCAGAGGGAGTGGTTGAAGCAAATAGTATAGATGCATTTAAGGAGAGGCTAGACAAGCATTTGAGGGAGAAGCAACTACATGGTTACGATGATAGATTTAAAAGGAGGAGGAGGAGGCTTGAGTGGAGCATAAACATCACCATGAATTAGTTGGGTTGAATAGCCTGTTTCTGTACCATATATCCCACATTAACCTATACTGTAAGTGTACATGTGGAACCTGACATTATATAGCCATGAGGCAGCATGTAGCAGAAAAATAGGAGTTCCAAAGGACCGATCTTTGGGGACTTCAGAGAAACAGTTTGGGAGCAGGAAGGGAAACTATCGCAGGTATACTCCGGATGACACTAGTTAGCTAAGAAAAGAACCAGGCAAGGATAGTCCACCCAGCTGGATCTTTATGGAGAGGAATTGGAGGAGTGGTCAATTGTGTTTCAATGGCTGCAGGATCGACAGAGGTCACAGATTTATGGTGATTGGCAAAAGAACCAGAAGCAACATGAGGAAAAAATCTTTTGACACAACAAGTGGATAGGCTTTGGATGCATTGCCCAATAGGGTAGTGGAAACAGTTTTAATTGTAGCTTTCAAAGAGGTACTGGATAAACACTTGAGGAAGAACATGGAATATGAGGAAAGATTTGAGTGTGGGACCAACTGGATTACACTTCAAATGAACCAACATGGTTTCTCAGCTGAACAGCTTCCTTCTGTGCTGTACTATTTTAGGTTAAGGATGAGGAGTTTACCACACAGTCACACAAAATATTATGTGACCTTGATAAGGGCAGTGTCAATACTGTGGCAGGGGGCAAAAACTTGATTGGAGGGATTCAAATTTGGAATTGTGATAAAGATGGGCACAGGTTTAGGAGATGCCAACATGTTTAAGTACTTGGAGAGTAAAGGGAGGTTGGAAAATAGAAGACAACAAAAAACAGGAGCAGCAGTAGACCATATGGTCCGTTGAGCCTGTTCTCACACTTAGTATGATCATGGCTGATCTTGGGCATCAGCTCCACTCTCTCGCCAGTTTCCTATATCCCTTGATTTCCTGAGACACCAAAAATCTGTCTATTCCAGCCTTAAAATTAATCAACAGTGGAGCATTCACCACTCCCTGGGGCAGAGAATTCCAAATATTCACAACACTTCGAGTGACGTAATTTCTCCTCATCTCAGTCCTAAATGATCAGCCCCTTATCCCAAGGCTGTGCCCCAGTGTTTTAGATTCCCGAACCAGCAGAAACACACTCTCAACGTCTATCCTATCAAGCCTCTTCAGAATCTTGAATGTTTCAATGAGATCGCCTCTCAATCTTCTAAATTCCAGAAAATATAAACTCAATTTACTCAGCCAAAGATATGGGGTGACAGTTTGCAAGGACAGACAGATCAAAGGTGTTTTTTCTTTTTAAAAAGGTGGTGTCTACTGCCTTTGAACAACTTTAACAAAAACAGCTATATACTAAATTACACAGAGATAATTTCTGTTGAGCTTCTCCCACTGTACTGCCTTAACTTCAGCGAAGTGGGAAAGTCACTGAGGAAATTCATCCCTATTTCTTACCAAAATGTTACAAGCCTAAAGTGTAATGGAGAATTTGCTTCACTATCCAAATTCTCATCTTTCTAACTTGTACTTTTCCAATGTAACATAAGTTATAAACTCCAAACAGTATATAGCAAGGCAACTCCAATAGCTGCATTCATTATTTTGGCCATTTAGTTATACTGGTTGCTGCGTTAAAAATAAGGTGTTTATCAATGTTTATTCATACTGACAGCAATAAGGCCCAAGGTGTAGGTGGGTATCAAATGAAGGTTTCACATACAAACTCATGGAACGTTGCCCAGTCCTACACAGTCTTGCATCAATCAGCCGTTTGCTCAAATTGTCAGAATAATTTAAGCCTTTTTCACAATACAAATGGTTTATAAAACCAGACTAAATAAAACTAGTGCAGTATTGTGGAAATTAAGCAATTGTGTAACATCAGGCTCTAAATGCATAAGGAGAAATTAAGCAGATATCAATGCTACTGTTGTTTATGAAAGACTATTCTTAGTGAGTGCTACTTTGAAAGCTCCTTAGCTGTGTTAAATAAAGAGCAAGTTTTAACTTTTTCCAAACAATTATTAAATGTTTTTTTGTAGATTTTGAACTTGTATGATACAATAAAAATGGTTCACATATTCCTATTCTGCCCTCTCTCTCCTCCCCCTTCAAGGCTCCTTCAACTCCCAATTGCAACTAGGTTAAACTGTTAGTGCAAATCCAAGCAGTTCATGCCTTAGAAATGTGCTATATTCACAAAAGAAACCTGCTGAGGTCAGTAGATTGTTATCAAAGAAGTCAGCAAACAATTTTGAGCTTCAAGTTTGAAATATTCAGGCAATGTCCTGAAAATTATTTTGTGAACCTGCTTAATATTACATGTTCATAAACTCCTGCCAAGTTGTGGGCTAACTGCATAGGGAGTTACATGTTTGCAGGCATTACGTTAGATAGGATGAATCGAGTTGTGACAGAAGCAATTTTACTATTTCCAATCTTAGTCATGTCATTTCAGGCAAGTGGAAGTCAGTTGTTTCTCCAGGGGGAAGGAGTTCAAGGTGGTATGACCAAACTCTGGAAAGACTGCATACCCATAACGGGCAAAGAAACCAGAACCTAATGAAGTGGGTGCATAAAAAGGTAGAAGCCCAACCTACAAATCAAAATGACATAGCTTCACAGACAGTAAATTAAATTTTAGGAAGTTGCCAAAGGAGGAACAAGTCAGCACAACCAGTATCCACCTGTTTTTGTTGTTGAAGTTACAAATTGCTTACTTATCGGCCATTACAAGGAATCAAAAAAAGTGTGGTTCTGTTTGTTGTGGTGGAAGAGTTGGAAGTAGGAGAGGGTGTATCTCATATGGGATTCTAGTCTGTGCTTTCCACTTAGTCAGAATTTTAACAATGCTGGAAACAACAGGAACACATAACTCACTTGTTGAGAATATTTTGTAGTGCTGCCTGCAGTTGCACAGCAAGCTCCCGGACTACCTTTTCTCCAAGCTGGGCCAGACAATCTTCTATTGAACTTTCTGGATTTGCTGGACTAAATACTGGAGAAGTGTGACATTCAAATCCTGTACTGGCAAAGGCTAGAGGGAAAGAGGTGAGAGGAAAAAAAAGCAAAAATTTAGAACAAATGAAGTTAAACAAACAGAACTCCTGCTCTATGGAAAGGATGTTATTAATATGGGATTAAATATATTACAGTATTATGTTGCTTTTCCTACATTTGCGATAGTACTGTGCTACTTTATATACATGTTGTACTGTTAAGCTCTGCAAGTTTGATCCCAAAACTTTAAGGTCAAACAAGCAAAATGTAACAATAGACTTTTGATATTTCACAGCACAAAAATATTCATACAAATTGGTTGTGGCTTTAGGTTATATAAACTGAATTCAAAACAGAAGCATTAAAAAAGTCAAGTATTTCCCTTCCACTGATCTCATAAAACCTTTCTGCTCTGATCTGTCCAATATAAAAAGGCATATCCGTTCCGCTCATTGCTTAAAACTTTTCCAAAGACAGGATACAGTATTCACTCCACAGACTGAAGAAAGCAATTTCTTCTTTACTGAAGCAAAAGAAGAAACAATTTCAAAAAAATACAAAATGTAGAATACTTTTGATTATATTTAAAATTTGACATTAGCAAAATTCATCCAGGTTGGATTTTAAAATTTTCCAATAGTACAGCGACAATATTCCAAGTTGGAAATTGATACACCAAAATTGGTACATCAAGTGTATAGCAAAGCCCATTTAAGAGAATTTAAGGAGTTGCATTTTCTGCACAAGTAATTTTCGATAAAATGATTTTCCTACTACCAGTTCCTGACACATGGCAAAATTTTCATGCTGAGGCAGAAGCAGAACACCGGAAAGCCTATTTTCAGGGAGGTGGCTTCTAGGGTTGACGACTACATACCTGCCAGCAGCAGGAAGCCAATTAAAATACCAATTGAGGGAATTCGTCACATGCAGTCTGGATTTGAGACAGCAGCTGGAGCCTATAGATGAAATGATGGCAGTCTCTTAGCATCAGTCTGGAGGGGCCAGAGGGACATCTTGCAAAGCAGCCCAGCTTAGATTCACTAGGCTCCAAGGCTCACAGCCGTAGCTGCAGGCCATCCCACGGAGGTTCCCCATAGCTGCAATATATTTTTTTCCATATATAAATCTTGAGGGCGCCTTCATTTTAAAGTGCCATTGCGGTTCCCATCTACAGCAATAGCACCCACTTTTCCCAGTGGGGCTGCCGGCTGCTCAAAGCCTCAGATGTCCCCACTAGCCCTCCTGACTGTGGAGCCAGCTCACAGTCCTTAACTGGATAGGGGTCCTAGGCAGCCTCTTCTTAACTGGCCCCCTCCTTGAAAATCTCCTTCAGCATTCCGCCACAAGGACCTCCAAGTTCCTGATCCAGAATTCCACCAGAATCAGGAACAGGATCCAGGAACTAGAATCCAGCCCATTGCATGAAGAAAAGAATTACATTTTTGTGTTTTTTTTTTAAAGGAGTTATTTCATAGATATTAAAATGCAATTTCACAATAAAAAACATTTAAAGTCCAAATTAGATACTGAACATAAATGCTTCCTATCAGAAATTTACACTTTCGAAAGAAATAGCCTCTACCAAACAAATATGCATAATTCCAAATTTCTCACATCAGATCAGGTGTTAAATAATTCAGAAGAGTGGGAATGGCTATAGACAAAATTAGCAACTACTTTTTATGAAGCTCAAGTGTGCATGTATAAAGAGCCTTTCTTACAAACATAATCATGTATCTAGGCCAACTAATAAGCATGTTGCTAATTAAAATAAATCCTTCACTCGGGCTTCACATTATATCCATTAGAAACCACCTAGAAGTATTGTTTCCTCTATCACCTGTAGAATACAGGAGTATTGCAGGATACCCAAGTTCACAATATACACTGGCATCCTTACAATGTTAATGGATCATAAATGGCTAGCCCCATTCTTTTAACTTATTAATGAAGTTAGTTAATACGAACTGCAATAAGATACATTTCAAGTCAAATGCATCAATTATCTAATGTACTGAAGAGGTGACACTCATCAATAACAAACCAGCATATACTGCATTTAACATTTGAACCAACCTTTATTTATCTCATCGTGCAGGAGTTTCAGCTCTTCTTGTATTTCCATCTTAATTTTCTCAGCTACATTGCTCTGCAAAGGAGGCCTTCCTGTTGAATGCATCCCTATAAAAGCAGTCAGCGGCATATCACCAATTTTATGCTGTGAGGTTATGTAACAACATAAATTGAAGGACAAGAAAAGGAAAATTGGCCTATTAAAGCTCATCTCTCCACTAGCCCAGTAAATTAAACCAGCCATCCTTCAAACTTCATGAAAAAATAATGATAACGATTCCTCCAACTTTCATGTCATTGTTTCAGCATTCCACTTCAACATTTAAATTATGTTAAATCTTGTAAAAACATTCTTTTCAGTCTATCAATAGTTTCTCATTTCCAAAGCAGTGCACTTCATACTGATAGCCTATGACATGTTGTCAGAATTCATAACAAACCATGCAGTAAGTGAGTAGACAAGTTATGCATGACTACAGAAAACATATCAGAAGGCTTAATTTTTAAAAACTATTTTAATGATTCATCAAGGCAATGTAAAAGTGAGCCCAACTACTTTTACTTGTAAAAATATAAACTCAGTTAACTTTTGTTTCTAGTGCAAAAAGTACAACCTATAAAAAGTATTTGCTTCTTTAATATTCAGTCAAAGCACAAATCAAGTAAAATTTGCCAAGTATATGAGAGGATATTGCACTAAACTATTATACAGCATTGTTCTTGTAAATCAATAAGGCAACATTTCATTTTAAAATATAAATTTAATATAAAAGTCAGTCCACACAAAACTTTAAGCAATTTGTTTTATAAAATGGAACCCTCTGAAATATGTTATTGAAATTACCTTCTCCTGTTTGTTCTAGAGTCTTTTCTTGTGAAACCAGTCCCAAGTAGTTCAAGACAACATATCTGGTCTCATAATGAAAGCCTTCAGGTATGGCTGTAGCCATTTTCACGTTATTTTGATGGTTGTCAAAAGTTGCAACTGTAGTACGCCGGGACAGGAACAAGGGTGGAGATGGAGAACAAAAAAATTGTTACAACAACAGCAACCAAAAACAGACAAGCAGAACCTGCAGTCTAAAAATTGGTACGTTGGTAAGTTAAGTGCTAGCTAAACTTTACCCATATACTTCGTACGCCAACAAGTAAAATTGACATTTTAGAGAAGTGGACTCTTTGTTCCGGAATGTTTTTCTATGATGAAAAGTGTTAGAACATTCTTCGAAAGTTCTACCCCTACCCAAAAAAGCAAATGATGAAAGCATTTAACATTAAAATCCGAATTGTTATGATAACCAAAGACTTGCAAATACGCGCAAACATTTAACATAGTCCTTTAAGGCAGGCAAACCGCAGAATGGAACAAAGTCCTTTCAATGTCCTTTGTTCAACGACCCCTCCAAATGTCCATGTGCACTTCTAAAGCCTGGCATCAGTAGAAAGGAGAGGTCAGTCACCAACGACGTGATTCTTGATGTCTGTCTGCTCATGCACTATTAAGTCGACGCGATTGTGTTTTAATAACAACCACTACACCAATTATGAACTTAAGTGTCATTTATCCAATATTACCACGCAAATTTAAAAATGCGCATCACATCATAACCATTAAAATTAACGTCCAATTCCCTCGTCCATTATATTAAAATAGCTCCAAATATTCGAGAAAAATTGCAGAAATTTTGCAAATATTAGGACACCATTCAATCTCTTCATTTCATAGATGCTTTCTCCATTAATAAGCTTAAATTGAATATTTAGTTAATTCAACGGACTCTCGCCTTCTACTTCAATCTCTCTCCAACACAAGGTTTATGTTCCCTTATAGTGTGTTTTTTTTCCTAAATGTAAACCGGACAGACTTTACCGTGCTTTGGGATGAGCCACTGCAGTTGCAACTAGAGCACAAGTTCCTTATTTAGACGCGCACCATCTTTAGGGGGCAAAGAGACGACCTGACTCCTCCCCCTCCCGCAACACAAGGGGGCAAAGTGTCAAAGGGCACAGCTTCAATTTAAAATTTAAAAAGAAACGCCAGGACTCGGAAGGCTTCGCCTCCGACATATTGCTTTCTGAAGATTTTCGTTAAAAAAATAGCTGATTCTCCAAACAGAAAAGAGAAGAAAATCAGTTTTGGCGTCCGCGGGTTGGAACGATCCGAAAGCCTCGAGGTCAAGGGTTAAAGAAAAAAATATTTAAAAACATTTTTAAAGAAACTCCAACCTGAATGCTCATTTGTACAAGCAACTAAACTGTCTGTTTTGATGAGAAAAAAGGTATTCTTAAAATCTTTGCTGGTAAATTATCCGCTGGAAGTACTGAATCCCCATCATGCAGTGCGTCACGAATGTCGTCACCCGCATGTTTTTTTTAGTCTTTTTTTGAATTGGATCAGCGGTTTAACTGACAACACTGCGCCTGCGCATAACATGGCGTTTCATGGTGTTACTTTAAAACTGGGGGGGGAGGGTGGCAGTGAGCTCCTGGGCGTGACACTTTGCGTCTCCCGGCCCCGCCTCCAAACTGGATCAGGTGATCACCTATAGCCACAAGGGTTTGCTGCTGACGGTCACTGCTTGCCAGTCAGCTGAGAGTTCGCCTTTGTACCGTGTGCCGTGAGTGTCTGTTTATCCATCCGCCCAACTAGCGGTATTAACATTAGGAGTCCATTGCTCCTGGGAACTCGCAAAATACACGGGCACCTCCACTGATCTTCCCCCCTCTATATCTGCGGGGCTCTCTCTCTCTGCTCCCTCCCTCGAAGACACATTAAACCTCCGACGACAATGGCGCTGAGCGACGCTGATGTGCAGAAACAGGTAAGGAAGGGTCTTGTGGATGTGCCTGATGACAGGAGCACCGGCTGCAAGGAAAGATGAGGGATTGAGCTGCATTTCAAATTTTACCTTCTTGGCAAGATCGCACTGGGTTTGCGAAAAAAGGGTTAATGACGAGTGTCTCTTCATAAGAAAGCGCTCAATGAAAATTGAGCTGTAATCTCAAATCCTTTCCTTTTATTTTGTACCCAAAAATGATAGGTTTTCACCTGCAAGACGGTGAAGTTAACGGGAGGGGTTATAGAACGGTAACGTTTTGACATTTATGGGGTTTTGAATGATTTTAAAATTTGAATTGGCCTTTTTTTTTTGCACTGTGTTATGGAAATGGACTTCCACTTTCAGCCTGCAAAGTATTATGCAATTTCGGGAATTTTGTAAGCAGATATGTTAAACGAAAAAACTTGGTCACTGATGTGCAGCCAATACATTTTAGATCAATCGCAGATGCTATTATAACCTTGACTTGTGTCAATCTGTATGGAATAAATTTCCGATTTGAGTAAGCACTATCCAGATGTGAATTTTAAACCTATAATGGGAGGCAGGTTGGAGTGGGGATGTTAACCTGGTAACAATGGCAGGTCTCTTGTCCTAGCTGCAATATTACAACGGATGGAAATTTTAAAAATCTTACGTACTGGCACTACTATTCTTTTTTAAAAATGCATCTAAAAAGGCAGGTTAACGTTTTGTGGAGAGCCAGTAACAGTAAGTTAGGTAAAAATGTTAAACTATTCTTTGGATGCAGTTAAATTCACAGCATTTCCTATTTTTACTTCAAAACTAAATCCCGGCTCTCCTCCATAAACATAATTCAGTCATCAGCCTTCTATCTTTATCAATACAGTTTAAAAGATTTTGTCTAAAGTATATTTCACGGCCACATAGTCTCTCTCAAATTATATTAGTGCAAATAAATGGCTGATTTAAGTATGATATTGTTGAGCAAAAACCTAAATGTGTTTACATTAAACAGTTAAAAAGGTTGGTATTTTCTAATTTGAGCTAATGTTTAACCTTGCTGAATGCCATTGTTCATTTTCATTCCATTTGGTTAATTTTCAAGCTTTTACAATGGGAAAATCTAAATTATTTTGAACCAGGCATATGTTTCTATGAACATTTTTATATTTTATATATATTCACATTTTTTGAATGTAACTTGTCTTCCTTGCTCTGTTTTGACTTTAGCCAGATACTAGTTTTCAGTAAGCAGAACTGTACTTTCCTGTTGGAATCTAGTTTCAGCTAGTGAACCTGGTTGGAAGGAGTTGTGGTCTTGTCTGTTCTAGTGTGGGAGGCAAAGTTAATCGTGCTAGGCTCCTTGTGTTACATGATATTTCCAAGATGAGACTCTGTTTCCCCGAAGCGAGGATGAAAATGCATGTAAAAGGAGATTAATCTTCATATAAAATTCAGAGTTGCAATACAAAATTAGGGCTGATCTTGAGCTCTTTTGTCTTATCAGAAAAGCTTTGAGTCCATCCCACAATTTAGCAATTGAAATAGATTCAGTTGTGTCGAGTTTCACGTTTTTTTTCCAGAGGAGAGTATGCAATAAAGACATGGATAAACCATTTGCAGTTGAGACTGTAAAGTACTGTGTTGGTTGAAAATCATAGAATACAGGAGGCCATTCAGCCCATTGTCCATATACTGGCTCTTTGGTAGAGCTATCCATTATCTCCACTCTTACTTTTTTCCCCATAGCCCTGTATATATTTCCTTCCCTTCTAGTATTTGTCCGATTCTCTTTTGAATGTAAATATTAAATTTACTTCCATCATCCTTTCAGCGCATCCCAATCACAATTTGTATTTATAAACAAAAATAAAATGCCATTCACCTGTCTCTTCTGAATACTGACCCTTTTGCCACAGGAAGAGTTTCTCCTTATTAACTGTCTTGACAAGCAACACGAAACAGATGAGTTGGCTTATTTATTTATAAATGTATTCTGTCCCAAAAGCTCTGTATAATAAACAAAAACAAACAATTCTGAAATGTTTCAAATCTGTTAACAGCAATTAACTACAACTTTTCATTTAACACTTCTGTTTGGTAGTCGATATTGTACATTTGAATACGTAAATGTATGTTTTGTAATACAGTAATACAACAAAGTCTGAATACACTTCAACTAACATTATAAAGAATCCACATAACATTAGCATAGCGACAGCAGCTGTGCCGCATCAAAAGGATAATAATGGAATTATTACAGCTATTAGGAAATACGGAACAAAGGTGGGCAACTAGTGTTTAGGCAAAGATTGACCTTAATGTAATTGATGGAACATCTCTGGAATAAATATCCTGTTCCTATGTGCAGCCTAACTTTTGTCAGTTGAATCTATGTTTAGATTAATCAAATAATCACCATTTTTTTCCCTTGCTAATTTTTTTCCTATTGTCTCCATCTGTAATTTGGTTCCATGAGTGCCATTTGTCTTCCAGTACATCACCCAGTGATCATTTTTGTGTGCCTGTATGTGGGAGCTGTAATGAGAAATGTTAATAATCTATCTGGTCATGGGTGACATCACTTCCAGGTCGATCCCTTTTCTTGTCCAGTGTCGCACTGTATACATCCAGCAGGCTTAGCTTTATCTTCCCCTGTTCTGCATGGTCCAGCTTCTCAGGATAACATATTGACCCACTATGGTAGACATTATACATTACAGTGGGAAATAAGCAGTAAGAATAATGATTGTAGTGATGAGGCCTATACAATTAAATGTGGCTGTGATAGACTTTTTTGCTGATTACAGTAGTCATATGTTTAAATTTGGCATAATATGTTATGTTACTATTCCTAAGAAGCATTTTCTTAGGTGCTGTGCTGTTTAATTTGGTAGTTCGACACCTTGGCTGGTGATTAAGATGCCTTTCAACCGCATTGTACTGGCTGCTGTATGTTTGTGGGCAAACACCACTTGGAAATTTTTGACTTGCTGACTGTCAAATGCAGCTAAAATAAATGCAGTTTTTAATTCCTTTTTGTTCTATATAATCCCCAAAGAACTTGTGGCTTAATCTTGACTGAATTAGTTGATCTGAAACCAGTCATGATACAGAGGGAGTAAGATGATAGAGCTAGTTAAAGGTTCAAAGAGACCCTACTTGTTGGGGTGTGAGACCTGTGTGTAAGAAATAGCACCTGATGCTGAACCAAGGAAAACATCTAGCGTGAAAACTCATGATTAATAATATGATTGTCGAGGTGAGATCTGTGCAATTGTTTTCTTTGTTTTTTTCTATAGATCAAGCATATGATGGCCTTCATTGAGCAGGAGGCCAATGAAAAAGCGGAAGAAATAGATGCAAAGGTGAGATTTTGTTTTATTTCGTCATTCTTTTTACTTTTCTAGTTTGTGGCAATCTGAATTATTTCAATCTAATCTTTGCATACAACATCAAACTCACATTTATAATTCTGCATTATGTATAATTTAGTAAAGCATTATTGATGCAAATTAGATTTGACAAATTCCATATAGGGATTGAAGAAATTAGTTTGCTTTTAGAATTGTCACATTAAACATGTTTTTCCTCCATTTCATTTTTCTTATCTAATAATAGACTAATGTATATTTTTTATGTTATAAATGTAATTGTTAACAAAGTGCTGTAGAACAAGTTGCTAATTTTGCTGCATGTCTCTTTCCCACTTTTAAAGATGAATACACTATCAAAAAGTACTTACAATTCACTACACTTTTGTCTTTTCTGCACTCAAAATATTTTTTGGATAAAATATAAGGTATTGTTTAGAAAAAAACGTGTTAATGTGCTATTAATTCTGAGAAAAAGTAAGGTTCAAGTCAGTCACTGCCTTTACTGGTTACAGATCCTATATGACAAATTTAGTAAAGTTAATATGTTTATTTCTTAGTTAATTCCGAGCATTCTCAGAATTTATTGCAATAAATAAATGTGGCTGATACTGCCTTGCCTAAAGGCTCCTCGTTGGTTTTCAGCCGTTCCTTATTCTGTGTTCAAAGCTTGAATATTGCACTAAAGAATGAGAACTGATACCAAAAAAGCTTCATACAACAGAATTTAGAAGATTATCCAAATAGTAACTAGGGAATGTACATCCAGATTTACGCAAAATGGAAGATTGTGAAATATCAGTGTTCTGTTGCTTCTTTGTAATGCATTACTAAGTAACTGATCATTACATAACAATAAATTTCACAATGCAATAGTGTAGTGATTATGTATCTGAACTAGTAAACTAGAGGCTGGACTAATAATCCAGCAAGCATGAATTCAAATCCTCCCACAGCGGTTTGAGAAACTGTGATCCATTCATTTAAAAAAAAAAAGAAAATCACCATAATGGTTGACTCTCAATGACCCTCTGAAATGGTCCAACAAACCACTTCGGTTCAAGAAGAAGGTCCCCCATCACCATCTCAGAGTAACCTACAGAGGAACAGTAAATGCTGGCATTGCCAGTGGTGCTAACATCTGGAAAATGATGTATATAGTTTGTTAACATCATAATATATTAGCGATCTATGAAAGCAGGAAAATAAAATATTAAAATACACTTTTTAAAATGTAATGCCTGTAACATAATTTTATTGTTAGCTTGCATTGTGCCTGTTCTAAATGTGATTGGACATAAATCTGTGTTCAATACTAAAAACATCCATGTCAAAAAAGGTGGTTTGTTTCCAACGAGAAGAGCAGTATCGTATGTACCTGTGTTTAGTTTAAGGCAATTCCTAAATTGGAGAAACAAAAGTAAATAGGCTTCTGATATCTTGCCTGACTGGCTTATCTTTGAGGGTCTAGACATGAATGTTAGTACCCTGTGGGATTGTGGGGATGATCACAATCAGACCCTATGCTGTGTCTCAGATGAGCAGTTTCACAACACTACTGGAATGCACTCAGAAGATGGGAGCCTCACTTGCTTGGAATGCTTTAGAATAGCTAATCTCAGCGGAAACGGCATTGACAATTTGGCACAGATCTGTAGGCAATTTCTCTGTGGTTCTATACATCACGTGCGTTCACCAACTAAGCTGTCGAAAGTGTTGGAATGCAGCTTTAGATTTCTTCCCTTGAATTTGCTGCCAGTCTAATTTTGTCGGGTTGCTTTTCTACAGAGTAAGGTGGAAATCGTTCAAACTAGCAGATAGTTGAGTGCCATTGTCAGACCTGTGAAGAGGTCTCTGCAGTTGTTCCTAGGCCATCAGATACCAAGGAGAGCCTTACTGTATGCAGAGACTAACTATTTTAATGTACAATCTGATGTTAGAATAGTTTATGTAATGTGCACAGAGTTCACTCTGCCTGTACAAGTTTAAGTTTGTAAAGTCATAGTGTTATCTATCTATCCTACTTATTTTGTTCATTTGATACTGGAGTCATGTTAAAAATCAATGCCTTGGTTTTCAGGCAGAAGAAGAGTTTAACATTGAAAAGGGCCGTCTTGTACAGACCCAAAGATTGAAGATCATGGAGTATTATGAAAAGAAGGAAAAGCAAATTGAACAGCAGAAGAAAATGCAAGTACTATGTTTTTTTTTAAAAAAAAGTCGAAGTCAATATTTCAGTAGTTCTCAGATTGCCCTGTTGAAATATTTCTTAATTTACAATATTAAGATTTACACATTCAGATAAGAAATAGAAACTGTCATGTAATTTTATTTAGAAAACATGAAAATTAAAATAAAAGATGTAATCATTTTCATCTAATTTCTGAGGAAAATTTTGTCTACAGTACTGAATATTCTACTACATGCAATTTATTTAGATTCTGAACATGGGTGTATTGAAATCTCTCGAGGTTGAATTGACTTGCTGACTAATTTTTTTTTTGTAACCTTCTGCTTTTAGTCAAATGTCCAATTTGCTGAACCAGGCTAGGTTGAAGGTCCTCAAAGCCAGAGATGATCTGATTTCGGTGAGATTGCAAATATATTAAATGAATTAAAATACAATTTAATAGAGCCTTAAGTTCAGGAAAAGCATGTTGTTAGTATTTTTCCTGCTAGTGAAGTGTGAAGATAACGTACACCAAGCCACTGATTAGTTAGTTCATTTCAGCAATGCCCTTTTCAATTGGCTGTCAATCACATAGCATCAGTATGACTCTGTGGTTCTAATGAAGCCATGTCATTATCAACTGATGCATATTTTCACACAAGCCATGAAGAACATTATTACAATACTGTAGAACTAATGTTGGTCAACCTATTGGGAATTGAAGTTGTAGCAGTGAGCTTACTGACTTTTTCTTATCAGATATTGAGACTGATAGGTTTCTATGTTTAAAAATAACATTTGTTATGGTAACATACTATATATTGCAAGACTATTGCAAGGAGCAATGCAAGTCAAGGATATTATAGCATAATTGAATTTCTAAATATTTTTATGGAGTGGTAGTTTATAGATTCACCTGTAGTTACCTTTGTGCGATGAAATTAGTCTTGGTGTATCACTGGAAGAGTATCCTTTGCATTGAGAAGAAAGGACAATTGTATAGCTTTGTTTGTGAACTACCTGGATCCAGATTACAGACTTACAGTGGAAAATTTGTGGATGCTGGTCACCTTGCTTTCCTCAACCAGGCATGATACATACATGGGAACAAAATCAATAACAGTAATATGTCTTCCTTTTGGCATTGTTGACACCAATCCATCCAAACTGAAAAATCCCAGCTTCAGTTCTTTGTTTGTGCTGATTTGGGGCAGCAGTTTTATTGTTGCTATTGCTGTTCGGATCCTCAGACTATGCCAGTCACTAACCAGTGTTTGAATTGGGCTCCTGTTTGGGTTCACTGTGATCTCTCAAGAACTATTCTAGTGAGCAACTATTCTACAAAAAAAATCTCTGGCTCAAGTCTAAATAGTAGTCTTTTTGATAATACATTTAAATGAGGAGAAATTTCTTCAGTTGAAGGACTGTAACAATTTGGGGTTCTGTACCCAAGGGAGCTGTGGATGCTCAGTCATCGAATGGATTCAAGACTGAGATTGACAGATTTTTTAGATACTAAAAGGGATAGGGGATAGTGTTGGAAGATGAAGTTGAGGTAGACCATCAGCTATGATCTTATTGAATTGGGGAGAAGCTTGAAAGGCTGTATGGCTTGTTGTTACTCCTAAGTTTTTATGACCAAAATAATGCAGTGTTCAACAGGACAGGATTCATATCCCTTCTTTTACATTAAGAAACTTTTTTTTAAGAAAAGGAAAACTAATTAAAAATATTCTCTCCTCTCAGGTAGCTGCAGCTAATGGAAGAAAAGTTTTCGATTCTGAAGAATGGTTCATTTTCAAATTGTAACTAAGCAGTTTTCGATAAAAGTGCATATAATTTTTTTCCTTCTGAAAAAACAAAAATACAATGCCCACATCCAATATTTTATCATTTAAATAAAATCTTTTTGGGGTTGGCCATGTCCCCTAATACGTCTTTGGTCCTATGTTGTGAAATGTCATAGAGCTTTGGGGTCATTTATGGATTGTCAGCTATTGCTAGATTTCCAGGTTGACATGTGGAACCTTCTTATTGGGTGCTTTTATTTGGTTTCCAGGATCTGTTGAATGAAGCCAGACAGAGACTGGGTAGAGTGACAAAAGATCCTACGAGATATCAAACATTGCTGGATGGACTGATACTGCAGGTAAGGATGGAATAATACTATAAATGTGCTGAACTATAGTTTTTTTTATCTTCACTGCACTGCATAAGTACAATCCACTCCCATGTAGATATCATTAGTAATGATACTAGATTCCAGGTTGAAATCAGTTTTCTGGTTGCTCTTGTTAGGGGCAGGGCCTTGAGAAAGAGAGAGGGAGAGAAAGGTTCATTCTTTGCTTGGTGTGACAGATTGTAGGAGCCATGTTTTCTCAGGCTAGAGGTTATTAGAAAGATAGATTTGTACCACGTATGGTACTATGTTTTATAAATGCTGGCAAATTACCTCCAGAATAGTTGAAATATATCGCCATCCTTCACTGCCGCTGGGTCAAAATCCTGGAACCCCCTCCCTAACAGCACTGTGGGTGTACCTACATTACCTCATGGACTGCAGTGGTTCAAGAAGGCAGCACACCACCACTTTCTCAAGGGCAGCTAGGGATGGGTAATAAAGACTGGCCCAGCCAGCAAAGCTCACATCCTGTGAATTAATTTAAAAAATCTGTAAAACCTGCTGTTTACATGGTTTCTTGTAAATTATCTATTCCCTAATTTGAGAGTTAAAACTGCCTTAGATGTTTTCTAGGTTTTGTCAAATTCCTATTTTCTGTTGCACTGTAAAATGTGTGGTCCTATAAATTGATAGTAATTGTTTTTTTTTAACCTTTAGGGCTTTTATCAGCTGCTGGAACCTACAGTGATTATTCGATGCCGCAAACAAGACACTACAGTAGTTAAGGTAACATAATGAATGTTTAGTTCCAGACTAGCATTCCAA
Source organism: Carcharodon carcharias (assembly GCF_017639515.1). Taxonomy (NCBI): domain Eukaryota; kingdom Metazoa; phylum Chordata; class Chondrichthyes; order Lamniformes; family Lamnidae; genus Carcharodon; species Carcharodon carcharias. Next base: position 47,390,008 of record NC_054487.1, on the reverse strand, counting down.
AGTGACTTTATGTTCACACTTACTTCATCTGTGATTGAAATTCGAATGGCTTCTAATATCTCACCTAGAATCCTTCATGGCCTTTGTATGAAGTGGAGATGGGTGTGTCAGTGCATGTGTGCGTGCACCTGTTGGCATGTTATGAGTATAGTCTGACTAAGAAAAAGAAATGTTACCAAACTGTCCATTTTGCCTCAGTTGGCTGAAAAATGATAGTGCTGGAGAGCACAGTACATGGACCTGTCAGTCTATGAAAGTGGGGGTGGGTTAGTGTGGTACCTTAAAATGAATGTCCTGTCACAGTGGCCATATGTCCTAGTAGCCCTTTTGTGATGTTTACAGCAAGAGACATGTGTGGTGTGTTAGATCAAATTTCAAATCTTTTTCAACAGATGGAATAAAATATTATTTGAATGTGTTAGCAACACACTGTTCTATTTTTGATGTGGAGCTTTATCCCCACTAGTTTTCCTGTATACAAAAGCAAAATACTGTGGATGATGGAAATTTGAAATAAAAACAAAATGCTGGAAATATTTAGCACATCAGGCAGCTTCTGTGGAAGGAGAAGTAGAATCAATGTTTCGGGTCGAAATTACCGTTCATGATCAGTTGACCTGAATATTTCCAGCATTTTTTTTTGGTTTTATTACAAGTTTTCGCATTCCCTCTGTATTTTCCTAAAGATGATATTTCCTGTTGTAGCTCCACAGGCCTATTCCCACTACTTTCAGCTTATGTGTTTGCCTACAACTTTTAGAATGTTTGTCAACAAGATTTATCATGGCCAGGATTTTTTTTTGGTTTGCTCTCACTCCACAGCTGTAATTACTTTGCTATCTCTGGAGAGATCTAATTTCAAAATCTTCAGTGGAGATGTGCACCCCTCCTCATTTACACAGCTTAGTATACTTTTTCTGTTGAGACACTTAACTTCTGATTCACTTGGCAATGTGATGGGTGATCACTTTTTTAGGAATGTCTGGTGTCTAGCTGAGTGCTTCTCATCTGGTCTCTGAAATTCACAAGGAATTTCTAATCTGCAAATTGCTGATGTCTCGTCTTTCATTTCTACCTCTTCCTCCTCCTCTTCCTCCTCCTCCTCGTCCCTCTCCCACTTCCCAAAAACAGTTAAATTCTGGCCAGAAATTATGTTTACTTAACAATTAGACTCTGTTTGCAGGAAATTTTTAGTATATTTAGTCTCCAATGGAGCTCCTCGTGATAAATAAGGAATTGTTTTATTACCAGTGGAACATTTATAGAAGCTAAAGCATGTGTTGCTATGCTAAAATGCAGGCATGTGTACTTTTAAAGTTACAGGCCAGAACATTTGGATTTTCCTGTTGGAAGGTCAATTAAAAGCACTCAGATATTGTGTCTGGGATGTTTTCTGTCCTTGGAGAATAACTGTCTGTAATTTTATTTTTAAAGAAAAGTATGAATGCACAACATAAAATAGTGGGTCAAACAGGATAATGTTATCAATATTTATCTCTAAAGCATTAAATTATCCTCTCTGCACTTCAGGATGGCTTTTTCCAATGGTCTGGATTTTGCTGTGGTGATGTTGGTAGCTATGTAGAGTTATTACTCTACTCTACTGAAGCTGACAGCAACTTTGGGAATCTACATAATAACATAGAAATCCAGTAATTGCTATAGGTGAGCCTAAACCCCTCCAAAGGGATGTCATACAGGTTCCCACACTGTATTCCCGAGTGTAATTTGATGAAAATTCTGACGCTGTTAGTCTCTAAACACATTTAAAAATTACACATTGTTGCATGAGGTGCAACAGGGTTTTTAACAGCTAACTTCATAACTTATTCTAAACGTATTCCATGGCACTGTAAAGATGCTTTTTAATTCTGTGAAATATCAGATTTCTCTGAATAAATTCCCCATAAAACAATTTTTTTAATGCTTGGATCAAGATAGAAGCCAAAATAAGCAATCATAATCATTTATTTTACTATTTGAAATTTAAATTTAAAGTGAAGGGATTCGATAGTTTTAACTTGCTGGTTTACTGTGTTTCCTTACTTGCTGATTTCACTGGGGTTGCACGCTAAGACATCCAATTAACTTGTTGCCAGATTTTAAACTGCTGTCGGGATAAGATAAACCCACACCAAAAATTGCTAGCTATTTATGGGCTGCTTCCTTCGAGGTCAGTGGTAAGGTCCTTGCTTTTCTGCTGGTGGCAAAATCCAGGCCATTATAAATTCCAATGTTCAACATTTTGTAATGAAACAGTCTATATATACTTGTTGTGGTGTAATTGTGCCACCTTGCTGTGAAGGAGCTGTATGCAATGCTACCTCTGTCACTTTAGAACAACATTTTCTCTGAATATGAACAGTGCCACAAATCTGTGTGTATTTTCACTTCTTTGATTTCCAAACAGACCTCCATCAACAAGAATGTTCCCATTTACAAGAACAGTGTGAGTAAGGATATTGATGTTCACATTGACCAGGAAAACTTTCTACCTGAAGACATGTAAGTATCTAAGAAGCTTTTCTCTTTATTGAAGATACTTGGATTCAGTTCATTTCCATCCATTCTTGGTAGTATTTTTAGCAGAAAAATGTGTTAGCAAAAATGGGAATTAGTCAAACCTTGTTTTGATTCAATAATATCCACGCTGTAATCTAATGTACTCATGAATATTCCAAACTTTAAGTTCATATACAAACATACAAATTACAAGCAGGAGTAGGTCATTCAGCCCCTCGAGCCTGCTCTGCCACTTGATAAGATCATGGCTGATCTGATTGTGTCCTCAACTCCACTTTCTCCTATAATCTTTGACTCCCTTGTCGACCAAGAATCTGTCTAATTCAGCTTTAAAAAATATTCAATGACCCAGCCTCCAGTGCTTATGGGGGAAGAGAATTCCACAGACCAATGAGCCTCAGAAAACATTTCTCCTCATCTCCATCTTAAATGGGAGGTGCCATATTTTTCATCTGTGTCTCCTAGTTCTAGTCTCTTCCACAAGGGGAATCATCTGCTCAGTATCCACTCTGTCAAAACCCCTCAGAACCTTGTATGTTTCAATAAGGTCACCTGTCATTCTTCCAAACTCTAATGGATACAGGCCCAACTTGTCTAACCTTTCCTCATAAGATAATCTATTCATCCCAGGAATATCTCAAGTGAAAGTTTCAGCAGCTCAGTATCTCCCATTATAACTTGCTGGATTCCTAACCCTAGATTGGTAAGAAGCAAGTTGTATTCTTACTGTCAAACAGGATTTGGGCTTCCAGATGTAATGCTGCTCAGCAACAGAGTATTCCATTGCAGCATATGGAAATTCAAACTGGTCCGCCTGTTCCTACCTCTGGAGAAAGTTTGTGACCTACTGACAGCTGTGAGTGTAATCTGGATTAGAATACAGTCCTGTGCAAAATACTGACCATGCCGTTTAAAAAGAAAATAACATAAGCCTTCCTGTTAATGTATTTATTATCCTTAATTATAGACTGTGTAGTAATTTCCTGACAACAGATGTTAGGCTGACTGGTCTGTCACATGCAAATTATTCTAGGTGTACCTTCTGCTTTTGCTCATTAATTAGCTGATACAGGCTGTAGGGACTTTTGTTTTAGAAAAGTTGGTCACTAGGAAACTGATTCAAGAATGTTGTTTCTTTTCTCTTCAAACAGTGCTGGAGGTGTTGAGATGTATAATTCTACTGGAAAAATAAAGGTTTCTAATACTTTGGAGAGTAGATTGGACCTCATTGCACAGCAGGTAAGGAAATTGTTCATGAAGCTCTATGAAAATGAAGTGATTTTTAGGCTTATAATATAATGACAAACATTTACTTGAAACAAGTTGCTGATCCTGTTTGTCCTTTTTTTTGTGTAGCCTTTACAATACAGTATGTCCTTTTGAGTGCTTCTCTGGTTCAGTGTTTCTAATGTACTCAGTAATGTGTTGAGCCACACAAACTCATACTAGTACACTCCCAACTAGTTTGTTCCCAGTCAGATCTCTATTAAGTTGCAGTGAAAGCACGACAGAGCCTCAAGAGTTCCTGTCCTGGAAAGTAAAAATAACCAGAGTTCTTATTCTGATTGTTACTTTTGCTTGCTCACTCTCTTGCATTCGTGTTTGCTTCTGAAGTCCTAATGAGATATTTCTTAGCACTTGGGTTGGAACATGGCTGCCTTTCAGAGGGGGTGGGGAATGTAAACCTGCTGAATTCCAGGTTTGAGTGTGGATTGCTACTGAGCCACTTAATGTGAAGATCACATTAGAATGTGTCTGTGCTGATTGTAAAGTAGCTCATTACCACAGAAATACTAACACTAATGTTTCATCTGTCTTTCAGATGATGCCAGAAATCCGAGTGGCTTTGTTTGGCGCCAATCAAAACCGGAAGTTCTTGGACTAAATGCTGTGCTTTAGACCTACTATCCAGGCACACAGAATATAGTGAAAAGATGTAAAAGTTACAGACCTATATTTAAAGAAAAATATCCATTGTACTGCTCTTCTGTGTTGTTAAATCTAAGTGTGTTTGAAACTGCTTCATTTGGTAAGTTTCTGTACCTGTTGGCTAAGGGAAATTGCTAAAAGGCATTGGGAGATCACTGGGTTTATTGAGTAACCCCAGATTATTGGAGTCACAACATCAGTTGTATTTCTTTGTATATATTAATCTGTTCTCAAATGTGAACAAAGCTTCAGTTACATTTTGCTTTGGCATCAATCATTGCAGAAGACAGGCAATTTCCCAAAATATAGACCAGTAGTGAAATCTGTAGAAAATACGTTGCATCCAGTGTTGCTGATTTGTCAATCTTGTACTATTTAATTAACTTGAAATGGTCATTTTGTGTTTCAGGTACTGTATATGTATAAATGGTTCTGAAATAAACATCACTTGCTGGATCCTGAATCTTGCTTATTATATTTTTATTTTGATTGGGCAATCATTTCAAGATTGCAGTTTTATTATCTTCAATTATTTGAACATTTGTATTTAATGTAATGCTCCATTTATCATTTTTCATCTGACTTATGGTAATCTCAGGCCCCAAAAGAATAGCCACATGATATCAGAGATGCTTTTGAAGTTGACACTGCCATATGCTTTCTCCTTTCCCATTAGCACACTTTAAACAATACTGCTTCCCCGAATATTTCATTTGTGCTGTATTTTGCTTGAGTTTGTTAGCTGTTCCTATTTCTTTATAAAACTGCTGTTCGTTTATTTTACTGTGCTTGTTAAAAGATGGGATTGTTGGTATTTCACTGTATATGAAAAGGATTTTAGTTTTGAAATTTAACTGGCCATTTTCAACATTTGCATTTCTTCAAAGTAGGACCTAAATTGCTATGACTTGTGGGATTTTAAAGGATGGACTGAAGAAATCTTAATCCACTCTGATCAGAATGTCAGTGGATGGGAATAGTTCTGCAGTTACAAGGCTATAGTCACATGATGCAGTAGTGCAGTATAGATGACAGAGTAAACCAACAACCATTTCTGTACTGACTTCTTCAACTTTATTGCATGATAACTAGCCCTAGAGCTGGTCAATTGCTGATTAGTGAGGTGGGGATACAGTAAAGAATAAATTTGCAATTGTTTGGACTATTGTGGAAAACAGCAGGGTAATTATTTGTTGCTGAAGACGACTACTGAAAGATAACAATGATGGCAGTCAGGTCACGTCTATCTGCACAGCAGGACAGTTAAGAAATTAAGATACTACTGAATTTTTCACCTATTCAATGGGCCTAGTCAAAATAGCTTAATAATAATGATCCAAAGAAGCATCTTTTTGCATTAAGGGCAATGGAAGAATCCAAGTTCAAGTGTGAGCCCCTATCCTACAATCCAAAAACGGTGTTTGTACTTCACTAGTAATAACCCAAATTTAAACTGCAAGTCCTGTGCAAATGTTGAGTTGCAGCTTGTTTGAGTAAGCTGTGCATTGGGAATACTTGCTGAGGTTTCAAAACTCTTAACTTGTGGGATAATTAACCACAGCTCAAGTTACAAGGGTAATAAACTTTTTATTGCAAGGTTCTTCTGCTTGAAGTTTTATTTCAGGTAGCAATCCAAAGGCCATATTAAACACATCAACTTTCTATAGCTAGATCTTTACATTTCAATAGGGTTAGTAATGGCAACTTGGCACATGCTAGTACCAGAACCTGCCAGCACCTCTCTGAACAAAGTGAGGCCTTTTCGGTTTCCCATTGATATGTCACTAAATTTGTGTATTCCAATTGTTTGTATTTTTGTGTATGTTACACTAATTACATGGTCTTTGGTTAATATCAGACTATACAAGGGAAAGTTTCAATAGTCTGAATATCATTACAGATCAGGTGTATTAATGATGTGAAATAGGTAACTGTGTATTCATAATATACATCAACAATTTACTAGTGTGCGAATGCAGGATAAAACTTAGAACCAATTGAAACATGAAATAAAGTGACAGGCACTTACATTTCACTCCCTGGTACAGGGATACACAATGACTTATAAACATTTCTCATTACAATGATAGCCTACCATGTTTGTATTGGATACTTCTCAAAGCTATCCTAAACTAATACCACTGCCCTGCTCTCTCCCCATAGCCCTATATACAATTATGTTTATTATAGATTTGCTTTGTATTCAGGACCAATGTTTAAAGCCCTGTGGATTTCCTGTTTTCTCAGGACTAAAGGGGAGGCGATGGTGGTGGCATTGTCGCTGGACTAGTAACCCAGAGACCCAGGGTGATGCTCTGGGGACCTGGGTTCGAATCCCACCACAGCAGATAGTGGAATTCAATAAAAAATCTGTTTATGACCATGAAACCATTGTTGTACAAACCCATCTGGTTCACTAATTTCCACCAGGACTACACGTAACTCCAGACCCAGAAGCAAGCCACTCAGTTGTATCAAACTGCTACAAATTCACAAAAAAGGAAACCAGATGGACCACCCGGCATCGATCTAGGCACCGGAAATGACAACGGCAATGTCAACCCTGCAAAGTCCTCCCTAAGAATAAAATTGGCAGAGCTGTCTCAGAGACAGACAAGCAACAGCCTGACATAGTCATCCTCACAGAATCATATCTTACAGATAATGTCCCACCATCACTCATCATCCCTGGGTATTTCCTGTCCCCATGGGCAGGACAGATCCAACAGGACTTCAGCTCTGGGCACACAAGCGTCAGGAATGACCATCTCCAACAAGAGAGAATCTGACTATTGCCCTTGATGTTCAATGGCATTACCATCACTGAATCCCCCAGTATCAACATCCTGGGATTACCATTGACCAGAAACTGAACTGGACTGGCCATATAAATACTGTGGCTGCAAGAGCAGGTAAGGCTAGGAATCCTGTGATTAGTAACTCATCTCCCAACTCCCCAAAGCCTGTTCACCATCTACAAGCCACAAGTCAGGCGTATGATGGAATACTCCCCACTTGCTTGGATGAGTGCAGCTCCTGCAACACTTAAAAAGCTTGACACCATCAAGGACAAAGCAGCCTGCTTGATTGGCACCACATTCACTCCCTCCACCATGGTAGCAGCAGTGCATATCATCTACAATTTGCACTGCAGGAATTCACCAAGGCTCCTTTGACAGCACCTTCCAAACCTATGACCACTACCATCTAGAAGGGCAAGAGCAGCAGACAAACGGAAACACCACCACCTAGAACTTCCCCTCCAAGTCACTCATCCTTCACTGGCGCTGGGTCAAAATCCTGGAATTCCCTTCCTAACAGCACTGTGGGTGTACCTGGACTGCAGCAGTTCAAGAAGGCTGCTCAACATCACCTTCTCAAGGGCAACCAAGGATGGGCAATAAATGCTGGCCTAGCCAGCGAAGCCCACATCCTATAAAGAAGATTTTTAAAAAATCTTTCTCCCCCAAATCTGGGCTCACCTTGACAGGCTCAGCTCCTGCTACCCTAGCTACCTTTCTACTAAAATGCTGATCATCCGAAATCCATTCCTGTGCCTCGATGCTAGCTCATATTGTAAATAATTTCTTCTTGGGTAGTGCCCTTTACCTTTTGCAAAAGCACGGTCATCATCCCCCAGTTTTTTAAAAGCAGCTTCACTCCCTGTCCTTCAACTACTGTCATAATCTATATCCGTCTTTTCTGCCACTCCATATTGGAATTTCTATAATCTAATTTTCCTCTCTCCCAAGCAATGAAATGGCCTGAGTAAAAGTCACAAATTTCCTCCCCCTTGGCTGGTGCATTATCACTCCTTGTATTCCTCAACCTACTAGGGCTGAATACACCAGGCTCTTCCCAAGTCTCTTCTGTGTTACTCAACTCAGTGGAATTTCCTTTCCTTGGCTCATCGATACACCATCTTCTCCAGCTAAATATTAGGAAGTCTGAAACATTGGTATTGATCTATTTCCACCTGTAATTTCACCTGTCTCAGTCCAGCTGTAGCTGAAACTCTTCCTCACACTTCTGTTATGTCTAGACTCACCTATTCTAATGCTCTTCAGGACAACTTCTCTTCTTCCATCCTACATAAATTTAAGCATGTCCAAATCTCTGCTATTTCCTAACTTGGACCTAGTTCCGTTCAAACATCACTCCATTTTCTTTGTCCATTCATAAACTAACCTCCTTCAGCCCTACAACTCTTTGAGAACTTTGCATTCCTCCAGATATAGTCTCTTATTCACACTCCATTTCCTTCACCTCCATTGCAGTCGTCCCTTCAGCTGCTTTGCCTGTAAGCTCTGGAATTCCCTCCTTTTCACCTCATTTTACCCCCATCCCTTACTTTAAGACCTTTCTTGGAACATACATCTGTGACTAAGCTTTCGATCACATATTTTAATATCCCCTTTGGCTCGGTGTCAATTTCTGTCTGACTACACTTGTGAAGTGCTTTGGTACGTATTGCTATGTTAAAGGTGCTATATAAATGCAAGTTGTTGCTTGTATTTTGGGCTGCAGTTTATTGATACAGTTATATTGTCCTTTCTTGTAAAATAATTCCAAGTAGTGTTAGGAAATGCATTCCAATTTTGTACTTGTATCCTCTGATGGAGGTAACAATACACTGGTCAGTTATTGAATTCATACTTTAACAAATAAAACACTTGCAACTAATCTTCTTTAAATGATTTTGGTGATATTTGCATATGGTTGCAGTACCACTATACTCCAGCTAGTGGCACTACTGAATCATTAGAAATCTGCAAAAATTGATGTATGATGCAATTATTGAGATTCAAAACTAAAATTCTTTGCCATTTATTTAATGCATTCATAATTACCAATGATTTTATATATAAAAATTAGTAACATTTGGGTAGCAACATGCTAGTATTTCAAAACAGGGTTATGATAAAGTTGGGTCGTGTTGTCGTTTTGCCCCAGAGTACTTTATAAGTGAGTAAATAGTAAAGGAAAATCCTTTCTGTGGAGGGTTTAAGGCAGATAGAGGGGTAACCACTTCACTTTATTTAGGAGGTAAGCTCCAACAATGCTTATCTAAAACCTTTAACAAAAAAAAGTTAGAAGGTGCTACACTGGAGCATTATGAAGCATAATTTGACACTGAGCCACATAAGGAGATACTGGAGCAGATTACCAAAAGCTTAATCAAACAGGTAGGTTTTAAGGAGTCTCTTAGAGGATGAAAGAGAGATGGAGAGGTTTAGGGAGAGAATTCCAGAGCTTAGGGCCTTGGTAGCTGGAGACGTGGCTATCAATGGTGGATGCTCGAGTTCAGAAACAGAGGAGTACAGATATCTCAACAGGGTTGTGGGCTGGAAGGGATTAGAGAGGCATGAACCTATGGAAGGATTTGAAATCAGGAATAAGAATTTTAAAATAAAGTTGATTGCTTAACTGGTAGCCAATGTTGGTTAGGGAGCACAGGAGTGATGGATGAACAGGAGTTTGCGCGAGTAATGACATGGGCAGCAGTATTTTGAATGGCCTTAAGTGGGAAGTGGGAGGCTGGCTAGGAAAGCTTTGGAATGGTCAAGTCTAGAGGTAATAAAGACATGGATGAGGGTTTCATCAGCAGATGGAGAAGCAGCGACTGAAGCATAGCCCCTTGAAGGTGATTGATCAAGTAGGGGGCAAGCAGCAATCAAGAATCAGTGCATTAGAGAGTCCAAGCTGAGATGCATAGCTGGAGAAAGTACCCAGAAATTACCTGGGTGAGGCCCTGGAAGGACTTGAAGTTGATTCATTGGAATTTAGGTGATTAGTGAAGTGGATGAGATCTGGGATGATGATTGTGCACGATTTTGTATTGAATGGAGCGCTAAAGATTGTGAAGAGTAAAAAGCAGGGTGGTTGACAATTTTGAGAAGTCAATTTCTCAGGTCATGAAGATGCGACAGAGATTTAGTAGTAGAGGACGTGAGGCATGTGTCTGAGTGGGCAATGTTTTGAAGGTGGAAGAATGCAGTTTTGTTGGTAACAAACCATAACTCTGGGTTAAATAGAAAACAAGTTGCATACCACTGAACTCACCCCAAGTGAAGGCGCAGGGAAGTCGATACAAGTGGCACTAGAGGGCTGTAGATGCTGGGAAGAGTTAAGCAGGAAACATTGGACAGAATTTGAACTGTCAAGAGCAGGAGAGCTGAGTGCAGTCACGGGGTGAAGGAGGACATGAGCCCACCCAATCTGCATTTAATCCAGGTGGGTTTGCAGGCAAGAGGAAGAGTCCCATGGAACTGTTGGATAAGTAATTTCTACATGGAAATAAGAAATCAATTGTGAATTTAACCAGGCATACTGGATTTAACTGTAAGTGCAGTTTTCCAAGAGTTGTGTGGATCTTGCCAGGATCAACAAGGCACAGCAGGGAGCATTGATACTGACAGGCTTAAAAACCTCTGAACAACAGAACTGGATAGCTGTTGGCCTGCCTATGTGAAAGACTCACAGCACTTGTTTCAGAGAGCCAGATTTCACTGCTTCACAGGTGACTTGAGCTTTCTGGAAGCCATTGCACCTATTTTGGACTTTATTCACCTTAATTTGATCTTCTCTGCTGTCACCCTTCACTTCAGCATGAGAGCAATATATGCAGCTCTACCTTGGGCCTCTGATAAAGAACAAGAGAAGCAGCAACACCTACACCAACGGCACCAGGAACAGCACCAGCTACCTTCTCCTCAGCCACATATTCCTCCACAAGACAGGGGGGAAGGACACAAAGATCCTGCTTGAATGAAGTGTTACCCCCAGCACAGGGTCTACAGGCAGGGAATCAACTTTCTGAACATGATTGAGCACCAGTGCCTCATAAGGTTCAGGCTTTTATGGCAGGCCATTGCTGACAACCACAGCTTCTTGGAGTAAAACTGCCTTCACTGTGGATCTGGTAACCATGCATTGCCTGTGGCCATCAAGGTCACTATCACTGGATCAGAGCTCCTGTTTCTCTGCCTCTCACTGGAGTTCTGAGTTTTCTTCTACTGAAGGGGGGAAAGTAGAGCATTATGAGTTTGAGAAATAGATTGTGTGAGAAGAGAATGACAGCATTTGTGAGACATGGGTATGAGACATCAATAAGGTGAGGGTGAAAGAGATCATTGGCCATTCTGAGAGGATGCCAGGAGGCGTCTGGAGAGGGGAATGGCTGGAATGAGCTGCAAGTTTTATTCATCTGAGGAGTGTTTGGTAGGAGAAAGATGGGAAAGTCAGAGTGTGGGGAGTTGGCACCTGAATGTGTCAACAAGTTGGCACCTTTTCTGGTCCATGACATAATTGGTCCTCGTGGGACACTGTATCTAGCTTCAAAGAGCCACACTCTTGTTATTCACTTCCTCGGCCTCTTCGATGTATGTTGCTTTGTTTGAGAAGCTAGCCTTTAATCCCATCTGTGGGAAGCAGCACTTCATTTCAGTCCCTCAGATGAAATTGCAGGACCTTCAAGGAGGAGTCAGAGACCCTTCCCATAGTCTCCTTTTCATTCCTGTGGTTGCTGAAGCCTCAGGAAGCAATCTCCAGTTCAGCCATTCCGACCCTCCTGGGGCCCCTTAAACTAGAAACCCTCCCTTTGGCAGATGTGGTCATCATCATACCTGCACAGTGCTTGGTCAGGGATTAAGGATACCGGGTGGTAAAGCCGTTGCTGAATTAAAAGCCACAACAAAGCCTGCTGATTAAAAAGAGTTCCCAACCCACTGCTCCCAGCAGGTCTGTTTAGATAAAAGTCTGCCCATCTTTATCAACATTGCACTTTAGGAAAGTCCAATTCATTCAGGACTCAAGCCCTGATTTTAACTCTGGATCAGTTTTCAGCAGGTGAATCGGAGATTGTTCAAAACTCACCCATTGCAGCTAAAAACAGCTTTGGGGTATTTTAGTTCCCAAGCATCATAATCTCATAGGTTGGATTTTCCATCTGATTCAATGACTTGCTGGGAACCCATCCACTTCGAGAATTAGTCAGCCAGAGGCCTATTTAAATTGGGAAGGCATCTCATAAAAATAAGGTTCTGCAAGATTTCAATGCTGGAATAGCGGAGAAAGAAACTGAGGTGGCGTGAGTCATAAGGCCCCAGGTTCTCTTGGAGGCTCTGCTGGAAAATATGAGGGTGGTACAGGTTCTCTTCCCAGCCTGTGCTAGGGCAATTCCCCAAAAACAAGTCTAGCAGCTCCTGGAGCATCACTCCTAGGATGTGGTCCATACAAGAAATGTTTCAATAACCCCACTAGAATCATGTTCTTCAATGCTCCATATCTGCCAATAATACCTTTTCTTTCTACCCCACCAGTCTCAACCATCCCCTCTCCTTCGCCACATCTTTCCCCACCCATAAGGTCACACCACACCACTTAGTATTTTCATTAGAAAGATACATTCACCTTTTTCTCCCTTCATATCAATTATATCATTGTCCTCAACCTGTTAGCTTTTGCAGAATCATCAATTTCTATCATGGTTTTTTCCTCACTTCACACACCTTCCTATTCAACATCTTCAGACCCTGACTGCCTCTTGCTTCGTCTTGCTCTTGGACAAAATTAATGTGCCTAACATCTGCGTTGTTCTCTGTATAAGGTATTCAATAACTCTCAACCCTCTGAAGGACTAGACACTACGCATCAACAGGAAGTGATTAGCATGAGGGAGGACCATCCAACCTTGTAGTTCCATCAGAGCTGGAGAAATAAGTGTGGAAATCAGTGGCCTGGCAAAAGTTGTCAGCATAGGACATTTCAAAGCTGGAGTTCCTGTGAACAGGGTCTTCTATTACTTTGAGACCTTACAGATTGGCCAAACAGGCATAATCAGGCAGCTTGACTACATTCAAGCCTGTCATCTATCACTCTCCCTTCCTCATTGCTTCAAGTCAATCTCAACAGCTCCAGCACATCAAAAAAGACACTTCAAAGGATGAGAGGACTAGGAGTGGGCAGGCCTTCTAAAACATCATCACATAACCCACCCGTCAGGACTAGAAATACAGAGATGGTCACACTGACAGAGTGAGGACATGGTAAAACACCCAGGACTGGTGAGCAGCAACAATTACTGGTGACAGGACAGCCCAGGTGACAATTAGCTGGAGGGTGAACTCTCTCATAGCTTTATTTATCAGTACAGGGATGCACTTGTTTACCTCAGCACTTCTTCAGAGTTTAACCCTCAGGAGCCCGGGCAGCTCAAGAAGTCGGTAACGAGAAGAAAACAGCTTGCTTTCACTCTAGCAGCTACACCAGTTATTGGAAGTCCTCCATGGTTAAAAAGAGTTCACCTCCAGTTTGTGTAGCATAATTGCTTCACAGCATCAGCAGTGTGCAATCTATCTCAGAGTGTGTCAGCTCCAGGGAGCTGCAGCTGGGCCCTCACAACAGGAATCAATGTTTACAGTCTTATACTATTATGCATCCATGGTGTCTCATTAGTGTTTGGGTTTGTTCTTGTTTTTTGCAGAATATATTTCTGGTCTGTGTTGAATATTGGGTTTATATGTTTTCCATCGCTTTTCTAGATCACTGTTTACCAATATTGTCGTCTATTTTATTTTCCCACTTATCCTCACCTCCTCAAAATCAATTTTTCTCCAATCTATTACCCTGTTCCATGTCATGCCTTGTATTTCTTAAACCATACTATTTTATGGATACTATTGCCTAAATGTTCACCTACTTTTACTTCTCTTATCTGCTCTAGTTCATTTCTCATTGCGAGCCCTCCCATTTTAGGCTTTTTACATTTTAGGTTACAAAGAGCCCTGTACACATTATAGGAACTCCATTGCTTTATCCCCTATACCTACCTTTCCTGGACAAATAATTTCCTGGATAGTTGAAATTCCCCATGATTATTATTTTTTTTTAACTCAGTTCTCAAGTTTGTCTGCATATTTCTTTCTCCACCTCCCTTTCACTATTAGGTGGTCTAAGACTACCTCTATTAGTGTGATTGATCTTTTGCTTTTTTAATCTTTACCCATAAATTCTATTTCTGTTTTACTGAAGGATGCGCCACTCTTCTATTATGCTATCTCTTATCCACACAGCTAGTCTACCTCCTTTTGACCTCATTATCTTTTCTAAATATGCTATATACCTTGCAATGTTTAATTCCATACCTGGTTTTTATGTAGCCACTGTCTGAGTAATCGTTCCAATATCTGGTTCCTCACAATTTATTATTGCTTCCAGTTTCACCTGCTTTATTATGGACAGTGGACATTGCTGCACAGGCAGTTTAATTTATTTTTAATAGCCACTCCCCTCACATTTTTAAACATCTTTTTACATTCTATTTACATGGAGTTCCCATGAAAGTACTGCCCTTGTCCTTCCAGGTGGTAGAGGTTATGGGTTTGGAAGGTGCTGGCAAAGGAGGCTTAGTGAATTGCTGCAATGCTTCTCATAGATGGTATACACTGCTGCCACTGTGTGCCATTGGTAGAATGGGTGAATGTTTAAGCTGATGGGTGGGGTGCCAATTAATTGAGCTGCTTTGTCCTGGATGGTGTCATATGAACATACATACGAACATACAGATTAGGAGCAGGAGTAGACCCCCGAGACTGCTCTGCCATTCAATAAGATCATGGCTGGTCTGAATGTAACTTCAACCCCACATTCCTGCCTACCTGCAATAACCTTGTTAATCAAGAATCTATCTAGCTCTGCCTTAAAAATATTCAAAGTCTTGGCTTCCACAGCATTTGAGGAAGAGATTTCCAAAGAATCACGGAAACTCTCAACACTCGGGGGAAAAAAATACTCCTCATCTCCGTTTTAAATGAGCGACCTCTTATTTTTAAACAGTGACCCCTAGTTCTATATTCTCCCACAAAAGGAAAAAACCTCTCCACAGCCACCCTGTCAAGACCCCTCAGGACCTTAAAGGTTTCAACTTAGTCACCTCTTACTCTTCTAAATTCCAGTGGATACAAGCCTAACCTGTACAGCCTTTCCTCATAAGCCAATCTGCCCATTCCTAGTATTAGTCTAGTAAACCTTCTCTGAACTGCTTCTAATGCATTTACAGCTTTCTTTAAATAAGGAGACCAGTACTGTATACAATACTCCAGATGTGCTCTCACCAGTACCTTGTACAACTGAAGCATAACCTCCCTACTTATGTAATCAATTCTCTTCACAATAAATGATAACATTCTATTAGCTTTCCTAAATACCTGCTGTACCTGCACACTAACCTTTTGTGATTCATCCACTAGACCACCCAGATCCCTCTGCATCTTGGAGTTCTGCAATCTCTCACCATTTAGAAAATAAGCTCTTTTTTTTTTACTCTTCCTGCTAAAATGAACGATTTCACATTTGCCCACATTATTCTCCATTTGCCAGATCTTTGCGCACTTAACCTATGTCACTTTGTAGCCTCCTTACGTCCTCTTCACAATTTACTTTCCTACCTATCTTGGTACCATCAGCAAATTTAGCAACCACTTCTTTGGTCCCTTCATCCAAGTCATTTATATAAATTGTAAAAAGTTGAGGCCCCAGCACTGGTCCCTGTGGCATACCAGTCATCACATCCTGCCAACCAGAAAAAGACCCATTTATGCCAACTCTCTGCTTCCTGTTAGCAAGCCAATTTTCTATCCATACCAGGATGTTACCCTCTATATCACAAGCTTTTATTTTCTGCAATAACCTTTGATGAGGCACTTTATCAAATGCCTTCTTGAAATCTAAGTACAGTACATCCACCAGTTCCCCTTTATCCACAGCACATGTGACTCCTTAAAAGAACTCCAATAAGTTGGTTAAGCATAATTTCCCTTATACAAAACCATGTTGACTCTGCCTGGTTGCCTTGATTTTTTTTCTAAGTGCCCTGCTATAAAACCTTTAATAATAGCTTCTAACATTTTCTCTATGACAGTTGTTAGACTAACTGGTCTATAGTTTCCTGCATTCTGCCTTCCTCCCTTTTTGAATAAAAGAGTTATATTTGCTAGTTTCCAATCCAATGGAACTTTCCCTGAATCTAGGGAATTTTGGAAAATTAAAACTTATGCATCAAGTATCTCACTAGCCACTTCTTTCAAGATTTTAAGGTGAAGTCCATCCAGACCTGGGGATTTGTCAGCCTGCAGTCCCAACAATTTGCTCAATACCACTTCCCTGCTGATTATAATTTTCCCAAGTTCCTCCCTCACTTCCATTTCCTGATTTACAGCTATTTCCGGGATGTTACTTATGTCCTCTATAGTGAAGACTGAAGCAAAATACCTGTTTAATACATCTGCCATCTCCCTACTTTCCATTATCAATTCCCCAGATGCACTCTCAATAGGAGCAATGCTCACTTTGTTAATTCTTTTCTTACTTAAATATATACAGGAAGTCTTACTATCCGTCTTTATATTACTTTATATATGTTGAGAGCTTTTGAGTGTTGTTGGAGCTGCACTCATCCAGACAAGTGGAAAGTATTCCATCACACTCCACTTTTGACCTTAATGTGAACAAAGAGGTTAGACGATTGCACAGTGAGTGAGTGTTAGAAAGAAGAGGCTCTATGACACCAGTACCAGTTGACAGAATGTGTGTCACTTTAGTGCCCTGTGACTTGGGAGTGACTCATTCTCTGCTTTTGTGTGTGAGAGAATCTTACTCTGACCATGACCATATTTAAAGGGACTTACTGCTGAGCAGCTAACACACCCACTTGGTTTCACAAAACAGATTATTTTGGTCATTTATTTTAAGCCAGTTTGTGGGACCTTATGTGCAAATAAGCTATTGTTTGTCTACAGTAAATAAACTTCAGTAAGTACTTCATTGGTTGTGAAGTACTTTGGGATACCCCAAGGTTGTGAAAGGCAGAACATAAATGCAATTTCTTTATTGGAGCCCTGAATCTGTATCCTGTAGTCCTGCCATCCTCACGTATCTGAAATAATTGTTTCAACGACCACTAACTATAAATTTGGATTATATCAATTTGAATATACAGGAGTAAAAAATCCTTTCTCACCTGATGAAGAAACAAGACTAATATTGTGGGCTGGCCAAGGGAGAGGTGAAAAAACAACCAAACAGAAGAATCAGAGTTCCTTTGGCTGCTATGTTTATTCAACAAGTATATTAAATAAGTGAGTTTAGGTTGTTTTAACCTTGGATAAAAATCTTGTTGCAATAAGCTTCTTAAAAGGCTTGAGTTATTCAAAGTTTTTATGTATTCTGTTGCATTTTAACCAGCTGTGACATATAAATAATTAGCTTTTTGTTTACTATTGTTGAGGTAATAAGGCAATTATCAAGATTATGGAATGTGGGCTCATTCCACAATTTAAAAATGTTCTGATAATGCTTGAGTGTGCTGCTCCTGATGATTCTCAGCATGGGAGATGTGAAAGTTTTGTCACAGGGCCTTTATTATATTTTCTACACGTTAAAATTAATTAGAAAGGTTTAGAAAACAATTAAGGTGACAGCTGTTCCTCACCAAAGCACTACACACGCATGAGCCAGGTATTCAGCAGTGGAGTGCTTCACATAAGAACATCAGAAATAGGAGCAGAAAGAGGCCATTTAACCCTTTGAGCCTGCTCCACCAATTCAACAAGATCATGGCTGATTTTCTACCTGAACTCCACCTTCCCCCACTACCCCTATATCCCTTAATTTCCTGAGTACCCATACACCTCTGTCTTGAATATATTCAACAACTGAGCATCCACAGGTCTCTGCGATAGAATTCCAAAGATTTGCAACCCTTTGAGTGAAGAAATTTCTCACCTCAGTCCCAAATGGCCAACCTCTTATGCTGTGACTGTGACCCCTGTTCTAGATTGCCCAGTCAGGGGAAACATTTTCTCAATGCCTACGCTGTCAAGCCATTAAGAATTTTGCCTGTTTCAAGTAGATCATCTCTCATTCTTCTAAACTCCAGGGAATATAGGCCTCATCTACTCAATCTCTGCTCATAGCACCATCATCTCATTCTAGGAGCCAGTCTAGTAAAACAGCTGATATTGATGTTATCACCCAACATCTACAAATGTGCATTTACCAGCAGGCATAGTGATCAGAAGAAAGAACCTGATCGTAATCTTCTGTGTCCTACCCTAGGGACAGTGACTCTAATTGTAACACCCATACTGGCATCCTTGCTGAGTATAGTTAACTCATCGTATTTCATGGAAAAACATCAGATCCCTGAGCAGCTCAGTACTAACTCTAGCACTAAACTCAGGAACAGCTACAAAGTGGGAAATATTAATTGATACTTAGACTCAGAAAAAGTATTTAGGAATGCTGTTCCATGCAGCATTGCAGTATTCTCTATGATAGCACTGCTAATCTATGGAATGTTCTATTTTATTCACTGTACAGCACTGCTATCATATTCTCCATTGTATACATTCTACACATATTTTACATATAGTGCTTTCATTGTCTGGTTTAAAACAGCATGTGAATACACTTCGTTCCAGAATTGTAGTTAGAAAATTAAATGCCATGTCACACCACATTTTTTGGGGCAATTATCTCCCTATGCCTCCCTCATGATGGTGTTAACATTTGTTGAGGTGCAGTTCCTTAGGTGCTGTTTGAATTGTGACACCTTACCAAAGTGACCACTGGCATTGAGAGTTTATTTATTAAGTGTTGACAAGCTATTTGACTGATTGGAGCGTAGCATCTGAGCCCCATCCTGCTCCCACTTGACATCCATATATGCATACTTTCCAGCAGGAAATGCTCACTTAACCAACTGTGACACCAGGACTGCTCTTATCACAATGTCATGGAGACACTGTTACAGAGACTGCTCTGGGCAATACTTAATGTAAAACTAGCAGCATTCTCCATCTCTACGTCATCACCTCTGTTGTTACTAAACAGATGAAAAATTTGTGGTATTGAATATCTGTAAACAGAGATTGGTTTTATTTTTACGGTAATTTAAAAAACATTTCTGGCATGATATAATGTGAATATATTGCAAAAATAGAAGCTGTGATATTCCACTGAAACTATTAGCATACCAGCATTTGATGCCTTTGTATACAATTCCTTTGTCTCTATTTGAAACATTAATCGCTTTATTTTAAATGTATTGGTATTTCTGTTAAAATAACAGATGAAGGATACTGATGCTTGAGGCATTCATAAGCTAATCATCACAATGTATAATTTCAGGGTATTAAAGTCCTAATTAGCAAAATGAGAAGGCAAAAAAAAAGTTATTTTTCTCCTCATCCATCTTCTCTTTAAGCAGTAAGATATGCTGGCGAACAGCTCCGCATGCACCCGGAGCCTCCAGGACCTCACCCAAATGACCATTTTGCATATACAAACTTATACAACGAGGCTTGGAAATTGGATTGTGTCCAAATTCTTGATATGCACTTCAGATGGATGAAGCTTGGTGTCCAGAGCACTAAAGGTGTTAATTCAACCACAGGACTCAATCTGGAATAGTCCTGATGTGTAGAATAGAATAAACTGAGCCTGTGGAAGGCCCAACAACTTTAATTAAGGAGCTATTTATCCAGAAATTTAGTCAGCAAATTGCCAGTACTCGTGATGCTACATTTATGACAGTTGGTGCTCCTTTAACTAAGGTTCAAGCCATAAAGAGACACATAGTAAAAGTAGGCGTGTATTTTGGTAACTTTGAGTGAACTCTGGTTCAAGAGCAATGTGGTTCCAATAATTTGAGACTCAAATTACATCATAACTTTTGTTACTTACTTGTTCCAAACCATGGAATGGATTACAGCCAATCAATTTTCCACAAGATGCCATAAAATCCAATTTCTTTTAAAATGAAACTATATTTTTCATTATGCAACTGTAGTGGTTTCAATATTTTGGAAGTTGTGGTCCGATTACCACAGAATAATTGTACTTAGCAATTTACAGGATTATAGTTAAATTTTGATACATTGCAGCAAGAAGAACGTAACTTACATTCACAGGTTTACTGTGTTTGCTTGTGACATGCTGCTGTGTGAAAAGTAGCTGCCATCTTTGCTTATCTAACAGATATAACAGTCCAAAATGAATCCATTGTGTGAAGCATTCTGATCTGAGAAATTTCTACACAAAAATCAAGTGTTATGTGTTAACCTCTGAAAATAGAATCTGTGGTAGAAACACAAAATTTATGTCTGCAATGGATTTATTATGCCACCTCAAATCACAACAAACATTAAAAGATGCTATAACCCACAGAACAAATCAAAAACAGATGATCTATCAAGGAAAAAGTTATTTTACAAAAATGTGAATTTGTAGTGAGAATTATTGTGTGCCAGTTGAAAAAGAATAGCACTGAGCCCAGAGACAATGATTTTCCTGGACCTACCAGAGAGTTTTTTTTTAAAGTTGAAAGGAACAGATCCTACTTCTGGAAAATGGCAAAGGTAAGCATTCCAACAACTCCTTCAGTTCAGAAGTCAGGGCTATGAAACAGATCGTCTTGAGAAAGCTTTCTGGATTGGCTGATAGAAAACACCAGCAGACACCATCTGAGAAGAGATTCACTCTGCACAGAGACTGATTTTTCTTTTGAAGGAATAGCAGTCAATAATGAATTGGACTTCACAATAATGGTGGGACTCAAGATTCTCTGACATTTATTATTTTTCAGTGCCCTGTTTGATGCCACTTGTGCAAGAAAGCCAAGCTTAGAAGAAGGTGGTGATTTCTTTCCTGGTAGAATTTCAGTGCAAAACTGTTTAGTAGCAACGTAAGGAGCCACTTACCATAATTGATGAAACTCTAGGAGGTCCATTGAAAACTAAAAACAATTGCTCCTGGGGTTAAAATATGTAGAGGTTAACAAGGGTAGGGCATGAATTAAACAAACAGATAGAGCGAGTTCAGGCTTGTGGTGGAGGATTAGAAAGCAAAGTCAAATAATACCACATTGGATATAACTGGCAGCATTAATGCTCACGCTGCAGACTCAAAATGAATTATTTTTAAAACTTTCCTTAAAAGATAGCCTGGAGATGACTGAGTTATTGGATTAACTCATCGGAACCGCACTGTGACCAGTGTCCTACCAAACTGTATAACCAGGGCTGTAGAGAGAGCTTCAAACTAATAGTGGGGAAGGGGGGATTTGGAAAGTTAGCAGAAAGGACAAGTGCAGGATAGCGATATGGGTGATGAGAACCAGAGTGTGACAGGAAGGGGTAGAGCGCACCAACATAACAGCACACCAGCAAACAAGGTCAGAATAAAGGAAAATGGTAAAAAGACAGAATTAAAGGTTCTTTATCTGAACACATGCGGTATTTGTAACTAGATGGATGAATTGACAGCACAAATAGAAAAAAAGTGAGTATATGATAGGCATTTTAGAACATGGTTGCAAAATGACCATGGCTGGGAGCTGAATATTGAGAGTATTTGACATTATGGAAGGACGCGAAGAAAGGAAAGGGAGGTGGGTAGCTTTGTTAATAAAGGATATAATCAGTACAGTAGTGAGAAATTATCTTGGTTTGGAAGATCAAGACATAAAATCAGTTTGGGTGAAGATGAGAAATAGCGAAGGAAAGAAGTCACTGGTGGGAGTAGTATATAGGACCCTGACAGTAACTACACCATAGGACAGAGTATAAGTCAAATAATAATGAGGGTTTGTAAGAAAGGAACTGCAATAATCATGGGCGATTTTAATCTTCATATAGTTTTGATGAATCAAATTGGCAAAGGTACCCTGAAAGATGAGTACACAAAAGTGTATTTGTCATGGTTTCTCAGGACAATCGGTTCCGGAACCAACCAGGGAAAAGGTTATTTTAAACCTGGTAATGTGTAATGAGGCAGGGTTAATTAATGAACTTATAGTAAAGGATCCTCTTGGTAAGAGAGATCATAACATGATTGGATTTCACAGTTTGAGGATGAGAAATGGGAGTATGAAACTGGTGTCTTAAAAAATAAATGCAGTTCCAAGGGTATGAAGACAAAGTTGGCTAAAGTGAACTGGGAAAATAGATTAAAAAAGAAAGACAGTAGAAAAACAGTGGCAGATATTTAAGGAGATAATTCATTGTCTCAACAAAGGTATATTCCATTGAAAAAGAAAGGTTCCAAGAGAAAGGTGCACCATCCTTGGCTAACTATGGAAGTTAAGGAAATTGAAAGAAAAGTGTTACAATGCTGCAAAAATTCATGATAGCCCAGAGGATTGAGAAATTTTTTAGAAATTGGAGCACAAACAATCGCTTGGTAGTGCTGAGCTCGAATATTGCTGAAAAGAGACATGTTGCTGAGGCTCTGAATATTTTTAAAGCAGGGCTAGATAGATTCTTGATAAGCAAGAGGTGAAAGGTTATTGGGGGTGGGTGGAATGTGGAGTAGTGGTTACAATCAGATCAGCTAAGATTTTATTGAATGGCAGAGCAGGCTTGAGGGGCCGAGTGGCCTACTCTTGCTCCTAACTCCTACGTATGCTTTTTGCCTTGCACTCACCAGGACAAGCACAAGAGTACCAAATTTTAAACAATCACAACAATTTATATGACAGGATCCCCTCTAGGTCCAGTGCTAACATTTTTGTTGGTTTCCATGAGAAATGCATTTTTGAAGGAAAGCGCCCCAATCTCCAACCCTGTGCATATCTCTATTCCATATATATGTTTGCAAGTTTCGAATCTGCAGCCGTACGTGAGGATTTCAGTACATACCATAATGCATTCCATCTCATGCTCAAATTCACTTTTGAGATGCAGCAGTCTAAATCGCCATCTTTCCTAAACATGCTAGTTGAAAAATCCACTAATGGATTCTCCAGTACTGTCTACCACAAGCTTATCTTCACTGGTCAATATAGATATTGGGATCCAAATAGCTCTTGGCCTTACCAGCCATCTTGTAAATAGGTCCCTAACCATTTGCTCACCTTGCAAACTTAATGCAGAAATAGAGCCTATCAAAGCTACCCTCAGGACAGTGGCTAACTTGGTCAGATCACTGTTTGGTATGTATCGTTCAAACTCATAAAGGGGCCAAAGACTGCCATTTTCCAACCTGAAAAGTGCCCAATCTACCTCAAATTAGCTTGGAAAGGCAAAGTATCTCAAAAGTTTGAAAAACAGTAGAAGTTGTTTCACACTGCTATTATGCGCCATTACGTGAGTAGTAGGATGCTGCCATCAGTCCAAAAATCAACACAGCTGAGCAATGTTGTGTATGGATTTCAGTGCCAGGTGATGCCAAGTGCATAGGCCATACGTCCCAACGACTAGCTGATCGAATCAAACAGCATGTTCCTTTGGTTGTTCTTAATAGGCAGAGTACAAACTGTACTCAATCAGCCCCTGCTTGCAAAACCCTATTATCTATGATTCTGTGATTGAACAGCACTTGCTGAACAATCACAAGTGCACTAATAGCTGCACTAACAACCAACTTAGCCGAGCTCGTAACAGGACTCATTTATGCATCCTGGAGTGACATACATTCATATGCAGGGACTCATTTTCTGCAAACAAATGGAATATGTTCAAGTCTTGCACCATTTTTTGGGAGCTTGGGGAGCCTCCAGTTCCCTGTTGCTTTCTCCATGGCAATACCTCGGCCAATCAGAGTTGACTTGCCAAACAATCAGAACCCTTTTCTTCTGCAGTATAAATTGTTGTGATGGTTTGAAATTTGGCATTCTTGTGTTTGCCCTGAAGAGTGCAAGACAAAAAATTTCGACATCTCTTTGCAGCAATATTGAAGAAATTGGAGTATGCGAGAAAAATTAGCAAGAAATATAAAAACAAGTAAAAACTTCTACAAGGATAGAAAAAGGTAAATAGTAGTTAAATCGAACCTTATTGCCTTAGAGAGAGAGGCTGGGGAATTAATAATGGGAAACAAGGGAATGGCAGAGACTTTGAACAATTATTTTGTATCAGTCTTTGCAGTAGAAGATACTAGAAGCATCCCAAGATCGTACAAAATCAAGAGGTAAAATGGAGGGAGGAAATTAAAACAATCATGATCACTAGAGAAAAAGTACTAGGAAAATTAATGGGACTAAAGGCTGACAAGTCCCTTGGACCTGATAGCCTGCATCCTAGAGTCTTAAAAGAAGTAGCGGCAGAGATAGTGGGCACATTGGTTGTAAACTTCCAAAATTCTTGATTCTGGAAAGGTCTCAGTGGATTGGAAAACTGCATGTGTAACACCACTATTCAAGAAAGAAGGGAGAATTGATAGATGGAGTGCATTTGGGTTTCCAAAAGGTATTTGATAAGGTGCCACATAAAAGGTGCATACTGCACAAGCTAAGAACTCAATGTGTTAAGGGTGATATATTGGCATGGATAGAAGATTGGCTAACTAACAGGAAATAGCGAGTTGAGCTAAATGGATCATTTACAGGTTGGCAAAACATAACTGAGGGAGCGTTGCTGAGTTCTTAACTATTTACTATCTATATTCATGACTTGGACGAAGGGACCAATGCCAAATTTGCTGACAATACAAATATATGTAGAAAAGCAAGGTGTGTAGGGGATAGAGACTGCAAAGGAATATAGAAAGGTTAAATGAGTGGACAAAAAGTTGGCAGATGGAATATAATGTGAGAAAATGTGAGGTTGTCCACTTTGGCAGGAGGAATAGAAAAGCAGGTTATTATTTAAATGGAGAGAGACTGCAGAATGCTGTGGTTCAAAGGGATCTGGGTGTCTTTGTACACGTTAGCATGCAGATACAGCATGTAATTTGGAAGGCAAATGGGATGTTGGTCTTTATTGCAAGTGGAATGGAGTTTAAAAGTAAGGACGTCTTGCTACAACTGTACAGGTCATTGGTGAGATCTCACTTAGAGTACTGGTAAAAATAAAGGCTCTTCCATTTAAGTTGGAGATGAGGAGGAATTTCTTTTCTCAGGGGTCATAAGTCTTTGGAATTCTCTTCCACAGAGAGCAATGGAGACTGGGCCTTTGAACATTCAAGGCTGAGCCAGAAGTATTTTTGACTAACAGAGGGGTCAAGGGTTATGTTGGGGTTGGGGGTCTGTGGAGAGAAGGGCACGAGAAAAGTGGAGTTAAGGCCACAGCCAGATCAACCACGATATCATTGAATGGCAGAGCAGGCTCAAGGAGCCAAATGACCTGCCCCTACTCCTATTTCTTACAATCTCCACAGCTTCAATAAAATAGTAGACAGCAGTTTGATACAAGTGTATTCTGTTTTTAGAATAACATTACATTTTGTAAATTTTAAAGCTAAAATGCTCCATGTTGATTGCGATTCTGAAATCACCACTCCCTTCCTTTTCCTTCTTTTAGTGACCATACACCGCAGGCTGAAGGATGTCAGCTTTCAGTAATGCAATGTTTCACTACTTCATGTCACGATTTAGCAACTTATCAGTTGCAGTCCAGTACATTGAGCTTTAGTCAGAAATTGAAGCAGTCCATGTCCAAATGCAGCAAGACCTGGACAATATCCAGGCTTGGGCTGACAAGTGGCAAGTAACATTCATGCCACACAAGTGTCAGGCAATGACCATCTCCACCAAGAGAGAATCCAACCATCACCCCTTGACATTCAGTTGCATTACCATCCCTGAATACCCCACTATCAATATCCTGGGGGTTACCATTGACCAGAAACTGAACTGGACCAGCCATATAAACACTGTGGCTACAAGGTCAGACCAGAGGCTAGGAATCCTTTGAAGAGTAACTCACCTCCTGACACTCCACAGTCTGTCCACCATCTACAAGGCACAAGTCAGGAATGTGATGGAATGCTCCTCACTTGCCTGGATGAGTGCAGCTTCCACAACACTCAAGAACTTTGACACTGTCCAGGACAAAGAAGCCCACTTGATTGGCACCACATCCACAAACATTCATTCTCTCCACCACCAACACACAGTAGCAGCAGTGTGTACCATCAACAAGATGCACTGCAGGAATTCACCAAGGGTCCTCAGACAGCACCTTCCAAACCCACAACCACCACCATCTAGAAGGACAAGGGCAGCAGATAGATGGGAGCACCACCACCTGGAAGTTCCCCTCCAAGTCACTCACCATCCTGACTTGGAAATATATTGAACTCCCTTCACTGTCGCTGGGTCAAAATCCTGGAAACCCCCTTCCTAATAGCACTGTGGGTGCACCTACACCACATGGACTGAAGCGGTTCTCAAGGGCAACTAGGGATGGGCAATAAATGCTGGCCCAGCCAGCAAAGCCCCTATCCCATGAATTAATAAAAAAAAGCCTTCAACTTAAACTGAGGACACATCTTGCTGAACTAGTGTAACATTTGCCATTTATTCCCTCCTTTACCGGGATACAGATGTGTGCAGTTTCGTTTTAATATCTCACCCAAGTGCTCCTCTTTCACATGTGAAACTAGAAAGTAAGTTTAAGGGGTGATTCAACTGTTGTGAGAGAGAGTTTAGAGGGCGGGGGGGGGGGGTGCGGGGGTTTGCAGGGCAGAGGTAATAGGCTATCATACCCAAACCAGATGTTGTTCTCATCAAACGTCCACTCGTGCAGACTGTCCACAACAACAACTTTGGATAGGAAACAAAATGGTAGAGCTTTCCTGAAACACAATTTCCCATTCCTTCATTGGGGAAGGATCTCGCTTCAGCATTTCATCCTGCCTGGCTGAAATCAGACATTCACCATGGGGGAAAAAACACATAGAACCATGTCTTAATGTTTTGTGCAAATCTGAGTCATCACAACAAGATGTTGCACCAGACTGGTATTCGCCCAAGTTCACAGATCATTAATTATCTGCAGCATAAAATAAACCCAGTGACACAGAGCTATTGAAATAATGATTACAAAAGTGACAGTTGTTGTAAAATAGTTCAATAGGTATTAACCTTTTGCCATTTAAAAAAACTCAGCTTTTCCTTCCTTTTACATACTGTACCCCTCACACTGCACCATATGTCATTGACTGACTTACTGCCTCTGCCAATATTATTCTTTAACATGCTGTCAATTGATCTACAAACCTCGCCCTCTAATTTTCCGACTCCATGTAGCAGTGCATTTTGCCCCTGATCAGTACCTCCCTTCAACAGTACAGCTGATGAACTGGGTGTGGAGTACTATGGGCATGACTTTGTATCCTGCCACTGGATAGCAAAGCATGATCCTGTGGTGATGTTTCAGAATCAATGTCTCTAATTTTATCCATTTGGCAGTATTGTATATGTATTTACTGTCATTGTGTTTTTTCTATTAAAACATATTGCCTTTCAACATATGCATACTCATAGGCTGAAGAAAGAAATGGAAATAAGTGAAACTTGACCAACTGTAACTTAGGAATCAGCTCCCATTGTGCAGTGATTGGGGGCTCAGTTTCAGTGTACAAAGTGTGGAATTGCTGATTCATATAGAGTACAGGGATAGTGGCAGGAACTTTAAAGCGGGGATAGAGGCACCAACCTGTAGGTGGTGGGGCAACAGAGGCATCGACCTGTAAGTGGGTGGGGGAAATCGAGGCGTCAACCTCTATGTGGGGGATTAGAGGCATCAGCTTGTAAGCAGAGGTGGGGGTGTAGAGACGTCAACTTGTAAAGGGATGGGGCAGAAATACAGGCCTCAACCTGTAAAGCTGGGGGAAGAGAGGTGTCAACCTGTAAGTGGGGGTGGGGGGTGATAGAGGCACCAACCTGTAGAGGGAGATAAAGATGCCAAACTGTAGCGGGGGGGAATAAAGGCATCAACCTGTAAGGTGGGGTGGATAGAGGCGTCAACCTGGAGTGGGGGGGGGGGTGGGGGAAGAGGCATCAACATGTAGGGGAGGGAGAGAGGTGACAACCTGTAAATGAGGCAGGGGGGGTATGGAGGCATCAACCTGTAAGGGTTGGGGGGACAAGAGAGGTGTCAACCACAGGGGGGATAGAGGTATCAACTGTAATGGGGGTTTGGAGGGTTGGGGAGAGAAAGAGAGGCATCAACATGTAGGGGATGGAGAGAGGTGTAGACCTGTAAAGGGGATACAGAGCTCAATTGGAAGTGGATAATATAAGCTGATGTACATACATTTAAAAATAGCAGAATCTTCTGGCCACACCAAGGTGTTCTATATTTGTTTTATGAAATAGGGTATAACTTAAGCATTCTGTACCTCAATTTTAAGAATAACACCAGAACTGTGCTTACACTCAGAATACTGAAAGATTTACATTTTACATTCAATTGTTGATTCAGATAAAGTTTTGCTGCCCAACAACATACAGATAGATTCTACTAGACTGAGATTTTCAAACATTTATTCTAAGTATGTACAATATAGAAAATAGTAAATTCATATGGAAAATAATCTATGTCAGTCAAGCAACAATAAAAATGTTTTCTTACATAAGGGCCCTAGTAGAGAACAACTGAGGTATGTGTCACAACTGTAACCAAAGTGACTTGACATTGCATTTCATTAAAAAATTTCAACATATACAAAATATAAAGTACAAATAAATAGGTTTTATGTTTCCCAGCATCTAGTGCCTTGGAAAAGAGTAAAATACTGGCTGTAGCTAGTGCAGACTTGGTGGAAGACTGCAGGACTGACAGTCTGAGGTATGTTATTGTCTTTTATATAATTAAAAAATGGCTAAAAACAGCATGGTCTGATCAAAGATCATCAATTGTTGGAGTGTTTTAAGTGGCTGTAATGTTAGCTGCCTCTGGACAAGACAAATATCCTTTATACAATGGGAACATCAAATGCTACAGCAAAACTTTAATAAAAGGAATAAGTGGGGTTATTGCTGCATAGATTTTCCAGGATTCCTGGAAGCAATTCAAGTAGCTGCAAAGAAAGTCAGAAATCGAGAATCAGGGTCCAATGCACTTTCATTGGTCTCAATTTCTATGCCGCTCTACCAAAGGTGCTGACATTAGTGCCAGCGTGGCTCAGTGGTCGCACACTAATTTTTAAGTCAGAAGGTTGTGGGTTCAAGCCCCACTGCAGGACTTCAGCAGATAATCTAGGCTGATGCTTCAGTGCAGTATCAAGGGGGTGCTGCTCTTTTGCAGGTGCCGTCTTTTGAATGAGATGTTAAACTGAGACCCTGTCCACTTGGATTGAGTGAATGCAAATGATCCCAGTGCCCTGGGCAATATTTATCATAATCACAAAAACAGGTCATTTACCTCATTGATGTGTGGGACCTTGTTGTGTGCAAATTCACTGCATGTTTGTCTACAAAACAGCAACTACATTTTATATAAAAAAAAAGGTATTTCATTGGCTGTGAAGCACTTAAGACATCACAAGGATGTGAAAGCCATTAATTAAGTTCCATATTTGTACTAGGGTACTAATCCACAGGTGTTGGCAATTCTCTGGTAACTCAAAAATGGCAATTTTTCATTTCAGAGTGTAAACATCACAAGTCAACAAACTTTTAACTGAGAGCAGCATCATAACCTCATCCAAACCTGCTCTGAATCAGATCCACGCATATATTTGCCTTCCAACAAAGGACTGATCAATAGTGATCCGTGCTGGGAACCTTTGTTGATTTTCTCCTTTCTGGCCCAGGGAAAGCAGCCCCCTTGATCTCTGCCCCAATGCATTTTGTACAGGTGATTTGGGAGGTGGTTGGGGGGGGGGGGGGGGGGGAGAGTGAGAGAGAGAGAGAGAGAGAGAGGGAGAGAGAGGGTGGGTGGCGGGGTGGTGGTGAAGCATAGCTGACTCGTTGATGTCACACTTCAAGCTTAGGAATTCTTACAGCAAATTTTGTTTGAAAGGAGAACTTAGTTTTTTTTTTAACTGTGAACCAGGCCCCACCTTGTCAAACGAGCCGCTTTTCATGTTGCCTCAAAGGACTAAAATGCAAACACCCGCTGAGTGGTGTGGTTTAGTGGTCACCAGTTGTACTGATTAATAAGTACACAAGAGGGCAGTAGAGAGAACAGTGACAATATGCATCTCAACATGCCGAATCTTGATTTCTTTGTGATAAATTAATTAATTAATTTGCCCATGTGAGAACCAAACTTAAAATGGAAATGGCTGACGGGTGGGGGGGACCCAAAAATCAATTGACTTATTCCCGTACCCAACTGGTTTATTCAAAAAAACTTTACGCACACACCGTGATAGTGTGCTTGAGGCTGCAATACCATAGACTCGCTGATTGCATCCAACAGCAATAAAAGACCTTTAGTCTATCCTACTTTTTACCTCAGTTGATTTATACAGTACAGGAACTAATGTTTTGCTGGTGAACCTGTATCAAATATTTAAATAAAATAAAGTTTATTTTAATGTTGTCTCGGGTTTCTTACTGGGATTTAGTATTTGTGGTATAGTCACTGCAAGCAAACCTGAGACTGGCGATTAAATATTACAATTTCAGCAGCAGAGAACACATCAAATGTTACAAAAAAAGACAATATTAAACAAAGAAACGAAGAACAAACATTCTGTGAATCTGTGCATCAGTGCAGAATGATTTTCATGTCAACAATTTAGTGTAACAACTGTAACATTATAGAATAAACCGGGGGAAAAACTTACAAAATAGAAACAAAAGCTTGCAACCCTGTAACTAAACTACTGCATCACAAAAAACAGTGGCTGTATGTATTGGTAACAAGAATGGATTTCCACAGAAATCTTCCAAAATTATTCTCAGTTTGTTAAAAGGATGCTTGGGTATCTTACTGCAGTGCTACATCCATAAGATATTGCTTACTTAGTTGCTACCTGTTCATAGATACATTCAACAGACTAGAGAAAAAGGCATCATTTATTCTTGTAAACCAGTTTTAACCAAATCCCTACACAGATAGAAATGCTACAATTTAAAGTACATTTTTTACACCTGAGTTTCTCGTAATACCTATTTTTTTTAAAAAAATGAAAAATTGCATCTACCCATTGAACTAGAACACTGAAATGCTGTCACAACAATGTCCTCTTAGATCTTGGCTCCACTTGCAATCATCCATCTTGCTCATTTCTGTGGAACAGAAAAGGACATCAGTGTTCTTTCAACCAATACAAATGAAGAATAGCTAACATGTCCTTCCAAGTAGCAGTTACAGTTCAAAAATATTCCTATGACTGTAGGTGGATTAAGGCCTGTTTAGTACTTTTATATAGCAGGTAAATCATTTCAGTAACATAGCATGCTATCAGAAATAATAAATTAAATGTCAAAGTAGATAGGGGCAATAAATTTACTTGTCCTGGTCATTGTAGAGACTCACTGTAGTAATAGAGCAAATAAATAATTTAATATCTTCATTTATTTCTAATTTTAAAGTACAAGCTGCAATTTGGAGACCCATTGGCAACAACTCCTTTCCATAAAACTGGATTTTTGTGGCTTAATTTCATCCCTTCCTCAAGTCACGATCTCACCAAATCTATTATTGTTAAGACTGGGTCTTCATCGGTTTTGTGGTAAGGATGTCATTAGCGTTAATTATGCAGTACAGAATTGTTACAATAAAGTAAAAGCTGGTGCTCAAATTGATGAACAAATGATGCCATCAATAAATTAATCCAGTGTAGATACACTATTGTTAAAAAACATAGCCTGCTTCCAATAGCAGCAGAATTATTGCCAATACATTCCTTTCGGTTTGGGGGGGCGGGGGGGGGGGGGTGAAGAGAGAAAGAGAGAGAGAGAGATGGTGAGCGAAGTATGGTACATTACCTCTTTGGATATTAATTGGCTAATTATTTTTGGGCCAGCCACGTGTCTAACATGTGCTGAAACTTATCACCACACTTAAGAGCCACCAAACCAAGCTACCTGGAAATCTTTTGTTTTGTTTTCCCAGTCCTTTGAGTGGAAACAATCTGATTACAACACTGACCACACTTTACTACTGTAAAGAACTTTGGGGCAAATAAACTCTAGTTTTTCTTTCCTACTTAGCAGAATTTAAAAATAAATCTTCAATACATAACTATCTGCACTTCCAAAAGATTATTCATTGCATATAAAGTGCTGCGGGGTGCCCTGAGGATGTGGCAAGGCTCTAAGATCATAAGAAATAGGAGCAAAAGTGGGCCATTCAACCCATTGAGCATGTGCTGCCATTCAGTAAGATCATGGTTGATCTGAATGTGGCCTTAACTCCACTTTCCTTCTTGCCCCCCAAAGCCCTTAGCTTCCTTGTTGATCGAAAATCTGTCTAACTCAGCCTTGAAATTATTCAATGATGCATCCTCCATGGCTCTCTATCGAAGAGAGGTCCAAAGACTAACGACCCTCAGAGAAGAAATTCTTCCTCGTTCTCTGAACTGAATGGGAGAGCCCTTATCTTTAAACTGTGTCCCCTAGTTCCTGACAAGGGAAACATCTTCTCAGCATCCCCCTATCAAGCTCCTTCAGAATTCCAAGTTTCAATAAGATGATTGATCATGCTTCTAAACTCCAATGAGTATAGAACCAACCTGCTAAAAGTATAAAAGTGAAGATGTTTTGCTACAGTCATATAGGCATTGGTGAGACCACATCTGGAGTGCTGTGTACAGTTTTGGTCTCCTCATTTAAGAAATGATATAAATGTGTTTAGAAGCAGTTCAGACAAGCGTCATTTGGCTGATTCCTGGGTTTAAGGAGTTATCTTAGGAGAAAAGTTGACACACGAACACACGAATTAGGAACAGGAGGCCATTCATCCCCTCGAGCCGGTTCTGCCATTCAATAAGATCATGGCTCAGCATGGGAGCGGAGGGGGGCTGATCATCTTATCAGAAAAGGTTGGACAGGCTGGGCCTGTATGCACTGGAGTTTAGAAGAATGAGAGGTGACCTTATTAAACATACAAGATCCTGAGATGACTTGACAGGGCAGGTGCTGAGAGGATGTTTCTCCTTCTGGAAGAGACTAGGATAAGTGACACATAAGGGATCTCCCATTTAAGATGAAGATGAGGATAAGTTTTTACTCTGTGAGGGTCATGAGTCTTTGGAACTCTCCTCCCCAGAGAGTGGAGGCAGGAGGTAGGCAGGAATGTGGAGTTGAGGCCACAATCAGATCAGCCACGATCTTATTGAATGGCGGATCTCTCTGAAAAGCTACCAACGCAAGTATATCCTTCAAGTAAGGAGACCAGAATAGCACATAGTACTCTAGGTGCAGTCTCACTAATGCCCTGTACAGTAGTAGCAAGACTTCCCTACTTTTATACTCCATCCCCCTTGCAGTAAAGGCCAACATTCCATTTGCCTTCTGAACTATTTTCAGGACCTGCATGCTAACCTTTTGTGATTCATGTACAAGGACACCCGGATCCTCTTGAGCCACAACAGTCCACAGTCTCTCTCCATTTAGCAAATATTCTGCTTTTCTATTCTTCCTGCCAAAGTGGACAACCTCACATTTTCCCACATTATACTCCATCTGCCAAATTTTTGCCCACTCACTTAACCTATTTAAATCCATTTACAGACTATTTTTTATCTTCCTCAACTTGCTTTTCTACCTATCTCTGTATCATCATCAAATTTGGCTGTAACACAGTTGGCCCCTTCATCAAAGTTATTAATGTAAATCACAAATAGTTGAGGCGCCAGCACTGATCCCTGAGGCATTCTACTCATTATAGTTTGTCAACCTGAAAATGACCCATATATCCCTACTCTCTGTTTCCTGTTAGTTAGCTAATCCTCTATTCATGCTATTATATCACCCCCAAAAACCCAAGCTCTTTTCTTCTGCAGTAACCTTTTATGTGGAACCTTATTGAATGCCTTTTAGAAATCCAAATACATTCCACCTACTGGTTCCTCTTCATCCGCCTTGCTTGTTACATCCTCAAAGAATTCCCTTTCACAAAACCATGTTGACTCTGCCTAATTGTTATGATTTCCTAAATATCCTGCTGCTACTTCCATAATAATGGATTCCATCATTTTCCCAATGACAGATGTTAAACTAACTGGCCTATATTTTCCTGCTTTCTGTCTTCTTCAAATAGTGGTGTTACACGTGAAGTTTTCCAATCTGCTGGGACCTTTCCAGAATCTAGGGAATTATGGAAGATTACAACCAATACATTCACTATCTCTGCAGCCATTTTTTTTAAGACTCTAGGATGCAGGTCATCAGGTCCAGGGGATGTGGTAGCTTTTGGTCCCATTAGTTTTCCTAGTGCTTTTTCTCTAATATTGTGATTATTTTAATTTCCTTCCTCCCTTTTGCCTCTCAATCTTCTATGAATCTTGGGATACTTCTAAGTGCCTTCTACTCTGAAGACAGATACAAAATAATTGTTCAAAGTCTCTGCCATTTCCTTGTTTTCCATTATTAATTTTCTATTTTCACCATCTAATGAACCAACATTTGATTTAGCTCCTATTTTCCTTTTTATATAATTGTAGAAGTTTTCACTGCCTGTTTTTATATTTATTGCTAGTTTTCTCTCATACTCCAATCTCCAATTTCTTCAATATTGCTGAAAAGAGAGACATGTGGCCAAATCTTTTTGTCTTGCACTCATCAGGATAAAGGTAAGAATGCCAAATTTTAAACCACCACAGCAATTTATTTTACAGGAGAAAAGAGGGTTGATCATTTGGCATGTTGACTCTGATGGCTAATGTGTTGCCATAGAGAAAGCATGTATTTATATTTCTTACTAGTTTTATCTCATACTCCAATTTCTACTTCTATGTTATTCTTTTAGACATCCATTGCTGATTTCTAAGATTTTTCCAATCCTCTGAGCTACCACTAATCTTTGCAGTATTGTAACCCTTTTCTTTCAATTTGATACCATCCTTAACTTCCTTAGTTAGCCATGGATGGGGCATCTTTCTTGCTGAGTCCTTCTTTCTCAATGGAATATCTTTGTTGAGAGTTATGAAATATCTCCTTAAATGTCTGCCACTGCGTCACTACCATCCTACTTTTTAGCCTATTTTCCCAACCCACTTTAGCCAACACTATCTTTTTACCTTTGGAATTGCCTTTATTTAAGCTTAAGGCACTAGTTATTATACCCACATTTCTCACCTGAAGGTGAAATCCTATCATGTCACGAATGCTCCTACATTTTCTATTGAGATCATTAATTAATCCTGTCTCATTACACATTACCAAATCTAAAATAACCGATCCCTGGTTGATTCCAGAATGTATTATTCTTAGAAACCATTCAGAATACACTATATGAATTCACCCCACAAGTTACCTTTGCCGATTTGACTCGTCTAACCAATATGAAAATTAAATTCTCATACGATTATTGCAGTATCTTTCTTACAAGCCTCCATTGTTTATTGATAGATGTTCTGTCCTATAGTGTAGCCACAGTGAGGAGGCCTATAAAATACTTTTACCAGTGATTCTTCTTTTGCAATTTCTTATCTCCACCCAAACTGATTTTGATTCTATATCTTCATCTCCTGATCGAAGATCATTTCTCACTACTGTACTGATCATCCTTAATTAGCAAAGCTACCCCACCTCCTTTTCCTTTCTTCTTGTCCTTCTGTAATGTCAAATACCCTTGAATTTTCACTTTGCAACCACTTCTCTAAAATGGTTATATCATACTCATTTGTTTTTATTTATGCTATCAATTCATCCATCTTGTTATGAATGCATGCTTGCAGTCAAATAAAAAGACTTTAATTCCATCTTTTTCCCATCTTTCCCGACTCTGACCATATTTGCTGGTACACTGTTAAAGTTGCACTCTCCATCCCTTCCTGTCAAACTCTGGTTCTCATTACCTGTATTGCTACCCTGCACAATTCACTTGTCCTTTCTCATAACTTTTTGAATCCTACGCCCCCACCCCCACTATTTATTTTAAAGCTCCTTCTACAGCCCTAGTTATACAATTTTACATATTTGTCAATCTCTCCTTAGCTGTTACTTATCCCTGACCTTCTATCTTGCTCCACACTCTCTTTAACAGTATAAAATCCATCAAATTTCTACTTTTCTTTAGCTCTAAAAAAGAGTCATATGGACATGACACTAACTCTGGTTCTCTTGCCTCAGATGCTGCCAGATCTGCTGAGCTTTTCCAGCATTTTCTATTTTTATTTCAGATTCCAGCATCCGCAGTATTTTGCTTTTATATATTATACAATTTTACAATGTGCCAGGACGTTGGTCCCAGCGCAGCTCAGGTGAAGGCCTTCCAACAGTACACCTTCTTTCCCTAGAACTGGTGCCATTGTCCAATGAGTCAAAACTGATTTGTCCCACACTAATCTTTGAGCCACACATTCAACTCTCTGATCTTATTTACCCTATGCCAATTTGTTTGTTGCTTAGGTAGTAATCCAGAGGTTTTGACTTTTGTTGTTCTGCTTTTTAATTAACCCTTAGATGCTCATACTGCCTCAGCAGAACCTCTTTCTTACTCCTACTTATGTCATTGGTACCTATGTGGATCACGACAACTGGACCTTCCCCTCCCATGTCAAGATCCTCTCTAGTCCTGAGGTGATGTCCTTAACCCAGCCTTTGGGATGCATGCTGTCAGTTGCAGAGAACAGCCTGCATCCTCCTAACTATACTGTCTCCTACTACAACTGCATTCCTTTTTACGTTCCCCCCCCCCACTTGAATGGCCCCCAGAACCATGTTTGGTGGGGATCAGTTTCCTCATTCTCCCTAAAGTCCCTATTCTCATCTCACAAGCAGCAAGAATATCGTATTGTTGGGCAATTGCTAGGGCTGAGGTTCCATCATTGCTACCTTCTGGATCCCCATATCTGCCTCTCTTACAGTCCCACCCATCTGTCCTTGACCACAGACCAAATCTGAATAACTTAGCTTAAAGGGTGTGAGTGCCCCCTGGAACAAAGTCTTCAGGTAACTTTTCCCCTCCCTAATGCATTTTGGGAGGACTAACACGGCAAGGGAATACACAATGAATGATAGGACCCTAGGAAGTACAGAGGATAAGAGGGACCTTGGTGTACATGTCCATAAATACCTGAAGGCAGCAAGCACATAAGGTGGTTAAGAAGGCCATGTGGGATGCTTGCCTTTATTAGCCGAGGCATAGACTAGAAGATCAGGGAGGTTATGTTGGAGCTGCATAAAATGCTAGTTAGGCCACAGCTGGAATACTGGTGGAGTTCTGGTCGCCATACTATAGGAAGGATGTGATTGCACTGGAGAGGATGCAGAGGAGATTCACAAGGATGTTGTCTGGGCTCAAGCGTTTCAGCTATGAAGGGAGACTGGATAGGCTAGGGCTGTTTTCCTAGCAGAACAGA
This sequence comes from Carcharodon carcharias, assembly GCF_017639515.1. Classification (NCBI taxonomy): domain Eukaryota; kingdom Metazoa; phylum Chordata; class Chondrichthyes; order Lamniformes; family Lamnidae; genus Carcharodon; species Carcharodon carcharias. The sequence goes on along the minus strand of NC_054487.1, from coordinate 47,352,349 downwards.
GATGGCTGACCAAGGGGTATAGATTTAAGGTAAAGGGCAGGAGGTTTAGAGGGGATCTGAGGAAAAAAAAATTCATCCAGAGGGTGGTTGGAATCTGGAACACACTACCTGAGAGGCTGGTAGAGGCAGGAACCCTCACAATATTTAAGAAGTATTTAAATGAGCACTTGAAATGCCACAGCATAGAGGGTTACGGGCCAAGTGCTGGAAAATAGATTAGAATGGATAGGTGCTTGATAGCTGGCACAGACATGATGGGCTGAAGGGCCTGTTTTTGTGCTGTATAACTCTATGACTCTAATGCATTGCAGTGTCCAAAGTTCAGACACAGCTCATCAACTCTGGAGCTCTAAATAAATGTAAGTCTTTTTCTTCCAAATGTTTAGCAATTATTATTGGAATAGAGTTGAATAGGATCAGGATGATTTTATTCCCAAAGCAGTTTAATCATCAGAAACAATTTCTTCATTTTCACATTCAACTAACATTTAAAATCACAAACACAGGAATTAACGCAATGCCCGGAATGCCAATCACACAAGAAAACCTGAGCCCTAAAATCAAATTCCCTTCATAAAGCCTTGGTGCACATCTCTCCTCATATAAGATCCCATAAAAACCCATTCATTTGACCAAACATTTAGCCCTTCTCCTAATACTTCCTTCTTTGATGCAACATACTTCTTTGATTCTGCTTTCTGCTGTGGGATGGTTTTCTATGTCAAGACTCCATATGATTACATACTATTGAAATGTAATGAATATGGGATACAGTAAATAAAAATACCTCTGCTGCATTTCCAAACATTGTGAAAGAATTTTTACTTACCTGATCAGCAAATGAAGTAGGCATCTTCTGCTCAACTTCCTTACCCATTTCTGCTCCTGACACTGATTTCTGATATGGGTGCTCCTGCACAGGCATTCTATTAAAACCAAACAACATAGAATTCTTAATGTTTCCACACCACTTTGATAAATGAATATTTCCTGAATTCAAGGGAAGGAGACAGATGCATTCAGCAGTTGATGAGTGAACATTACTTTTTAAAAATACCAACAACTTTCTCCCAAACAGGCAATGTTAAGAGGCCATTTAAATCACAATTACAAAGGTCAGAGGGCTGCAAATTGCCTTCAGAAATCATTATGTCCACAGTAGTCATTATCAACCACGCTAACATTGTGGATACTGCACAGGGGAAGGGAGCATCTGAAGAACGACTGACAATTGGGCAAGATATCATAACTGAGAGATTCATCCTACAATTGTATTGGAAAGATTTCCCCTTGGGAAATTAGAACCAACAAATCCCAGGCCTCTTGATAGTTTCTATTCTTTTTATTCTAAAACTACTGCCTACGTATTGTTATAAATTTCTAAAATTTTGTGGATTAAAAAGTCTAGATTCTAAATACATGGTTCAGTATAACTAACTCACAAGGCACTGAAATGCAATGACAAGAGCGAACACAGGGCTCTTGCCCCAGACTGGATAATTTTGTCAACACGGCTTCCAATTTCCACCCTTCCCTCACCTTCAGATTGCCCATCACCGAATCTTCACTTTCTAGATTTATTTCCATTCGTGCCATAGGTTGTGAACCAATGGGTGAAATCGTCCGGTCCCGTTGGCAGTGGGCGTGATGGGGGGCACGAGTGGACACTATCGCGAAAAGGCCAAAAATTGGTCTTACGCCATCATGAAACCAGTTTGTGATCGTCCAGTTCACTCATCAATGGCAGGCTGTATTTCCTGCTGCCGCATGTCGGGAACCTAATTTCAATACTTTAGCATCTCATTATAAGTGCTGCTCACTGGAATCATTCCCCCTATGCTGGATCACTCGGGCACGTTGGCGTGTTTCACAACTGTACATCAGTGACATGTGCCAGGTGAGCTGCACTTCGCTCAGGACTTTGAGGTTTGTTTGTCTACCTTGCTTTGGGAAGCACTAGTGGTCATTAACACCAGGGTTTGCAGGCAGCACCACATCACTTTTAAGGGGGCTCATGGGCAGGTCTCTGCCTACCAATAAGGCAAGTGTGGTTTTTCAATGGTTGCAGGGCTAGGGCTTGCTTGGGGAAGGGGGAAGAAATGACCACAGGCAAGGGAAGAGGCTGTAGGGTGAGGACTGTCCTGAGGAAAGGGGGTATCCCAGGGTACGTGTGGGGGCACATGTTGATCTGTGCAAGTGGTCTCAAGATGGTGAGGGCTGAGGAGACAGTCTCCAGAGATGAGGCCAGATAGGGATGTGAGGGTTTGTGTGTGCGAATGGGTGGTGATGTCCCTCAAGCTGGTAGTGAGTGAGATGCCAATAAATGTGTGATGGGCTTGTGAGTGGGTGAGTTGAGATTGATTACGATAGTTGCCTCAACCTGGCATCACAAATGAGATCATTCATCCTCTTTCTGCATTGGATAGCTGACCTCTTGTGTACAGTGCTGGCACTGACATGCTTTGCCACCACCTGCCAAGCCAGATTGGCGAGACTGACGGGCCTCCTGCAGCCAGGGCAGGGGTACAGGACATTGTGGTGGACCTCCACCTCGTCTAATCCTAGGGATGTGTCACTGAATCATTGGGGGGGGGGGGCACTCTTCTTGGCTTTTGGAGCCATGTCTTCACCGGAGCAGTCCTGGGCTGCAAGCATTGAGAGCTGTGCGTGCAGCTGCAGTTTAAATATGGTCCCCGGCATGAGGAAGTGGTGTGGTGTGCATATCGGAGGCTACAGAAATGGGTAAGGAAGTTGAGCAGAAGATGCCTACTTCATTTGCTGATCAGGTGAGCAATCATTCTTTCACAATGTTTGGAAATACAGCAGAGGTATTTTTATTCACTGTATCCCATATTTATTACATTTCAATAGTTGGCAATAGTGCTTCCTGTGGCTGCATAATTAATGAGACAGGGAGGGGACGATTTGGTGCGAAAACCTGCTATTGCGGCCAGCGGGTAAAATGCCTTTTTTCATGCCCATTACTGTACTTAGTGCAAATTTGGGATAATTCTGTCCAGAGTCTACTATAAGCTCACCAAGTCCCATGGCCGTATTGCTTATATTTCTTCACACTCTATTTCCTGTGAGGACTCTATCCATTGTCCCAAGTTCTTCTCTGTAGTTAATGTTTTGACGATGCCATCTTCCATAATAGCACCTCTGGCCAACCCCTTTCTTCTCAAATAAGGATTCCCCTCCACTGTGCTTGATAGGGCTCTCAACTGTGCCCATCCCATTTCCCACATTTCTGCCCTCACTCCTTCACCTACCCCTTAAGATTAATGATAGGGTTTCCCTTGTCCTCAGCTTCCACCCCACCAGTCTCCACACTCAACAGACGATCCATCATAATTTCTGCAACCTCCAGTGTGACGCCACCAAACAGATCTTGCCCGTTGCTTTCAGCATTTTGAAAGACCGCTTCTTCTGTGACAACCTGGTCCACACTTCAATGACCCCAAATACCCCTGTTTGCACACCTTCCCATGCAAGCACAAGAAATGCAACACCTACTTTTTTACCTCCTCCCTTCCCACCATCCAGTGACCCGAATATTCTTTCCAGATGAAGCAATGATTTACTTGTACCCTTTCAATTTAGTATACTGTATTCACTGCTCACTAAGCAGTCTCCTCTACACTGGGGAGTCCAAATGCTGATTTGGTGATTGCCCTGTGGTACACCTCTCTTCGGTCTGCGAGCATGACCCTGGGTTTAAGGTCACCTGTCTTTTTTATTCTCCATCCTGCTCTCGTTCTGAGCTTCCTGTCCAGAGTCTCCCACACTGTTCTACGTAATGTAAGCTCGAGGAACAGCACCTCAACTTTCGATTAAGCATTTTACAGCCATCTGGACTGAACCAGAGTTCAACAATTTCAAGACATAACCACTGCTCCCATTTTTTGGGTCAGCAATTGATGATAATGATTGTGCTTTTGTCAATTTCAGCTTCTCTAGACCCATCTTTTATTTCTTTACTTGTCCCCTACCACCTTCTTTGCTTTACACCATCAGCCCTTTTGTCAATAAATCACATTTGCCTTTCGCCCTAACATAGACCTTTCCTTTTGTTCTTTTCTTCCTTTCGTTATACTTGTGTAAACCTGTTATATTTCTAACTTTTTCCAGTTCAGATGAAGTATTGACTCTTGTTTCCTTCACTTCCAGGATTTTCTGTTTTTATGTATTTTGCTTCCGTATCTTTTCTCACTCCAGAACAATTTCTGGAGATGTCCAACGATCTATCCTTAGAATCTCTCCTCTCTGACTCATCATCAAGTTCCCTTATGAGATTTCATCCATAGGGGCAGGGCCAATGTTCACATGTTATACCTCTCTTCCTGACCTCTCCACTACCAGACTGTTTGTTGGAGGCCAACTATCTCAGCCACAGGAGTTCCACAGATTAGTGTCCTAGGCCCAATCATCTTCAGCTGCTTCAATGACCTTCCTTCCATTATCAAGTCAGGAGAGGTGGGGATGTTTACAAGTGATTGCAGAGAGTTCAGTTTTATTTACGAACCCTCAGATAGTGAAGCAGTCTATGTTTGCATTCAGCAAGACCCTGACAGCTTTCAGGCTTAAACTGATTAAGTGGCAAGTAACATTCATGCCTCGTAAGTACTGAGCAATGATCATCTCCAGCAGGAGAAAGCCTAACCATCTTCTCTTGACATTCAATGGCATTATCACTGTGAATCCCCCACCATCAACATCTGAAGAGTTACAGTCAAGCAGAAAGTTAACAGGACCAGCCATATAAATACTATGGTTCCAAGAGCAGGTCAGAGGCTAGAAATTCTACAGTGAGTGACTCACCACCCCACAGCCTTTCCACTATCTACAAGGCACAAGTCAGGACTGTAATGGAATATGGTCCAGTTGGTTGGATATGTAACATTACAAAATATGGCTCTTCATGGTCCATGTGAATGGATCATAAGCACAGGAACCTTTAAAAGAAAAGTCTTCCCTCAACTGTCAACTTTACACTTTAATATTACATATGCATTGCAAAATCCTGGAACTTCCAAACAGCACTGACTGAGGAAGCACCTACACCACAGAGACTTAAGTGGCTCACCACCACCTTCTCAAGGGCAATTAAGGATGGGCAATAAATACTGGCTTTACCAGTGATGGTCACATCCATTAAATTAAAAAAAAAATGAAATAATATTTTTCATTACATTCCTGAGAAGTTTAGATAGATGAAAATCTGTAACCTCAACAGCACATTGTTCTGATTTACTCAGCACTCCTAAGACATTGTGGTTGATCACAGCATTTTCCAAGCTGGTTAATTGCAGGAACACTGGATTCTATTGAGTCACATACCAGTCTTCTGCACCACTATTCATTTTGATCACTTAATGCTTTGTTAAGCTCCAACTCAGTCCCATACTTCTGTGCTCCTTGAAATCAGGAGAGTATTTGGGAAGTGAAATATGGTAAGACATTTCTGTTCCCCCCGCACCCTCCTTCCATTCTTTCCTAAAGACATCAAAGTGTAGGATGGAAGAATTTCTCAGTAGTGACCCTCTGATATTTTGCCCAGTTTACATGCATTCTTTAGATCCTCCCTCTCCTTGTGCTTTATAATCACAATGTTAATGTTGTTGATAATGTCTCCTTTAGTGGAAGAAGAGAAGCATTACATTCCCTGTAAGGTAGAAAAAAAGTTGATTTTTTACATTTATATTATACAGTTACACAACAGCTGGCAGCCTTCTTGTGTCTCAACCAACTCTTTATGTGCGAGCCTGAGCAGGTGGGGTGGGGGAGGTGAAAGGAAAGAAAAGCCACAACGAAATCTCTTCTTATGTTCATCCAACATCTGCATGCGAGCTACTTCCAGTACAGGTCATTAGACTATAATGAGGAATTAAAGCCTTTGCTTAATTTTCCCCTCATTGCCCCAAGTAAGCTAAAGGCTGTTCCATATAGGATTATCTATTTCAGCGGAGACGAGGGACTCTACTGGCTCCTCAAGGTCTAGATGAATGGATCATAAGCACAGGAACCATTAAAAGAAAAGTCTTTCCTCAATTATCAACTTTACACTTCAATAATACAAATGTAGACTGCTGCCTGCTCACGTTGCTCTCATGCGATAAATTGGGAATTGTGACTGTTGGCTTAGAGTAGAGAACCAGGTCCTTAGAAGGTGCTGCCACAGCACAGCATTTCCAAGTTTATTGCTCTGAACTAATTACTTACAAAAGGTGCTCGAGAATAACAAATGATATAGCAGAGAAACAGACTATTTAGCCAATCATATCCCATCAATGTGATAACACAGGTCTGTTCTAGTCCTCACTGTTGTCTCTCTTCACTCAAGTTACCTAAATCTAGTATCAAGCACAGCATTTGCCAAAGCCTGTCCTGCGTCAAACTGAAATGTGGTGCTGTATTATATGAAAAGCATGTGAGCATTTTCCTTTCCTGCACAGAACCATAAATCTCAAAACCACCTACAGCAATATTAAGAGTTTCAACACATATATACTGTTTCTCATCAGAGTGTGAATGGGTGAAATAACTATTCAATATGGCAGGTGGAAATGCTTTAATATCTTTTTTAAATGGCAAAATGAATTTGTAGTAAAAATTGCCCCGGCACAGTTTGAATTTAATAGGGTGTTAAACTTCAAAATTTTGTTAAATTAGAAGCTCCAAGCTGTTTAATCACAATAAGTGGCTAGGACTCAAAAAATAAACTTCTCACTACAGTTCTTACAGCTCATTTTAACTTTTCACTACACAATAATTTTACTCAACAGTTGCGGAGTCTGAATATGGGTTTCTTGTGGTGTTTTAACAGTTCCCTGTTAATTCCCTCTCATAAGGGGAACTGTGTAAGAGTATTATAAACACAAAGCTTTGTTAGGTCTTATTTTGTCAGTAATACAAAGCCCAGCATTGTTTGGCGAGCTGTGTTTCAAAATTTCTTTAATAAAAATTAACTGCGATAAATTTTGCATTTACACTGTATTTTTTATTTTATATTTTATAAATATAGGTATTATTAAAAGAAGTCCAATCTAATTAAAGCATCTCAGACTTATCTTTAAGATGTCTGTATTACTCTTATCTAGGAAAAGATACCATAAATCCTATCTTGTTATATTTTTAAATTTACATAGAATTATGTAGGATAACACAGAATATATGGCACAAACAGGCCAATCAGTCTATGATGGTGTTTACGCTCCACTCAAGCCTCCCGTCTTTCTCAGTTAAATCTACCATCATAACCATTTATTCTCTTCTTCATATGCTTGTCTGGTCTCCCCTTAAATGCATCTATACTACTTACTTCAATATTTCCCTGTGCTAGCGAGTTCCACATTCTTACTGCTATTTGTGGCACGAAGTTTCTTTTGAATTCCCTATTGGATTTCTTGGTGATATCTTATATTGATGACCTCTAGTTAAGTTATTCACAAGAAGAAATATTCTCTCTGTACTCACTCTATCAAAACCTTTCATAATTTTAACGACCTCTATTAGGTCACCCCTCAGCCTTCATTTTTCAAGAGAGAAGTGACCCAACTTGTCAATTTGTTGCTGATCTAAACTCATGCATTTCTGGTATCGTTATTGTAAATTTTCTCTGCAGTCTCTTCAATGCCTTTTTAAAAGGTGATCAGAACTGCACGCAGTATTCTTAAAGTGTGGTCTAACCAAAGTTTGATATAGGTTTAGCATAACTTTCCTTTTCAATTCTATCCCTCTAGAAATAAAACCTTGTGCTTGGTTTGATTTTTTTTTATGACCTTGCTAACCTGTGGTGCAACTTTCAATGATTGATGCATCTGTATTCCGAGATTCTCACCTAGAATTGCATCTTTCAAGTTTCCACCTCTCTATTCTTCCTATCAGAATGGACTACCTCACATTTACCTGTGTTGAACTTGCTTTGCCAATTATTGGCCCAATTACAAGTTTAGTAAAGTCCTCCCATAATTTGTTGCAGTCCTCCTCAGTATTTAAATAGGCTAGACAGGTACAAGACCCACAATTATTTAATTGATTTTTATGTTTAATTAGAGTGCTTTTAAGAAGCCAATTTAAAACTGAAAGCATTGCATACTGAATGGAGCTAGGCTTGCTAATTTTATTTTAGTTCTTCAAAACAATGAATCACACATTCAAAGAAAAAACATGCAAATCAGTTGTCTTACCCTCTTATATTGTAAGGTTCTTCTGGTGGTCTAATTCCCTGTTGCTGCATCATCATATTATGATACTGACCCATTCTTTCATCAGATCGACTATACAAAGGCATTCTGGCTTGTGGCTGGCCATTTATCTGATGAGGTGGGATACGATGACGTGAAGTCCCCAACATGGAGTGAGGAGGTCGCCGAGTTGCATAAGGGTTTGTGTTAAAAAGAGATGGAGACTGAGCAGAATAGACAGATGAATGCGAAAGAATACCATGGGGACCTTGGATCCCTGGATGCATTCCAGGTCCCCTGTATATCAGTCCGCTTGCAGGCTGTGCACTTTGTCTTTTAGCAGCAGCGTTATGACTGTCTAAATCCAGGATTTCCTTTGGACTTTCAGGCCTTTCCTGTTCTTTATTTAATTTTTCCTCTTTGATGGTGTGAGACATATTGTTGGTCCCCTGGCTCGTGTCTTTGTTTTCTTTAGAGTTTCCATTCATCCCTTCTTGCATTGCATTTGCTGATGTATGACTCTCCGATGACCCCTCCGAACCCTTCAAAGGAACACCAGGCCCTGGTGTTTTCCCATTTCCATTATGTACTGATAAATGGCTAGACTGCTGGAGATGATGACCTGTTGGTGATAGGGCCTGGGGCCAGTCCTCTGTAGGATAACCTTGCCCTTGAGAGTAAGTGTAATAATGAGGATGTTGATATTGGTGGTATGGTGATTGAATTTGTTGCTGGGAAGCATGATATGGATAACATTGGACTTGGTGCTGAAAGGCAGGGTAGATCCCTGGTGGCAACTGCTGAGAAAAATTTGGATTAGGAAAAGGCTGCCGGTTCGTGAATGTCTGGGGTCCACCCATGTTTCTTCCAAAGGGTCTGCAACCACGAGCCATACCATACTGACCTGCAACTGAGTAGTCTGGGTTATGTCCATACTGTGTGTGTGTCAGCATTCCCATCATCCCAGGATTATTTCCATTATTTTTTCCCTGTTTGCCTTGTGCTAAAGTATTGGAATTTTTCACAGAATTCTGATTTGTGTTCAGCAAACTTGTAGAGGCCAATTGGTCTGAAGATTCAGTGTAATGTATGGAGTTGGGGACATTTTGGTTGACCTGGTTATCATTCTGGTCCTTGACCTCAGCTTCATTTTGATTTTCAACATTTTTCTCTCTGCCTACTCTGCCACCGAGTTTTTTATTATTCTTTGCCCTGCTCTTTGCAGTCCTTTTTTTGGAATCTGGAATTTGTTTGTTTGGTTCTTTTTGTGTCTTTACTACTGAACTACTAATATCTTTCAATTTAATGTTGTATGTGTCTTCCTCTTCAATATTGATGGATCTCAACCCATTACTTTGACTCTCACTTGTTCCGGGTTCAGTAAAATTGGCTGAATTCAGTTTGATGTCGCCTTCGGAGAGCTGTGGTGCTGTCTGTTCAGTAATTGTAGGCGAGATTCCTGAATCTTTGTATTGCTGTTTTTGCTCCCCACCAGTTGGCGTGTTTTTGATTGGCTCCGTCTCTGTTCAAGGATAAACAAATCACATTCAGTGACAGCTATTATCAAATTTAATATTTTTAATCTCAAGTCTTTTCAGGAAAGAGGTTGGGGTTAGGGAGAAGGGTAGATTGAACTAGTGGTGATCGCATCCCCTATCAATTGACCCTGGTCACACTGCTCATTGGGGAATGTTGTGCCAAATAATTTTAAAACATTTATTTGGGAAAGAGGACAGCAATTGGGAGGGAAACACAATTAATTTATATAAAAGCAAAACACTGCAGATGCTGGAGATCTGAAATAAAAAAAGTGCTGGAAAAACTCAGGTCTGGTAGCATCTGTGGAGAGAGAAATAGAGTTAACTTTTCGAGTCCAATATGACTCCTCTTCGGCACTGGAGAGGGGTAGAAATGTAATGAGTTTTATGCTGTTGAGAAAGGGTGAAGAGGCAGGTGGAGCAAAAGAGAAGGTCAGGGAGCCAGGGAGATAAAATGCCAAAGGTGTCATGGAACACAGGCAAATGATAGTATTAAAGACACATAGCTTGGTCAGAGTAGGTGTTAATAGCAGGATAAAGATGAGTGCTGTCTAAAAGCAAAAACATGAGAACAAAATACTGGCACTAGGGGAAATAAAATTTAAAATGGAGGACAACGTTATGGTCTGAAGTAGTTGAACTCAATGTTGCATCCAGAAGGCTGTAAAGTACCTAATCATAAGATGAGGTGTTGTTCCTCCAGTCTGCGTGGGGCTTCATTGGAACACTGTAGCAAGCTGAGGATGGAAATGTGAGCAATGATATCCAGAGCAAGATGGTGAATTGAGATGGCAAACGACAGGAAGTTCAGGGTCACGTTACAGCCTCCCGGACTTAACATTGAGTTCAACTTCAGGTCATGAACTCTCTCCTCTATCCCCACCCCTTTTCCAATCCCCTTTTTTCTAATAATTATATATTTTATATATTTTTCTTTTCCCAACTATTTCTGTTATTATTTTTAAAATTATTTCCATCCATTGTTTTATCTCCACCTTTCAGCCCATTTCGATCCCTTCCCCCCACCCTACACCCACTAGGGCTATCTGTACCTTGCTCGTCCTGCTTTCTACCCTTAATGTCACCATTAGCACATCCTTTAGCTAATATCACCACCGTCAACACCCCTTTGTCCTTTTGTCTATGATATCTTTGGCAATCTCTCCTTTGCCTCCAACTATCACTGGCCCTCTATCCAGCTCTACCTGTCCCAACCCCTTTAAATAGCTTATATTTCACCTCCTTTCTACTTGTCTTCAGTTCTGATGAAGACTCAAAACATTAACTGTCTTCCTCTCCACAGATGCTGTCAGACCTGCTTTTCCAGTTATTTTTATTAGGAAGTTCGGGGTCACGCTTGCAGACTGAGTGAAGATGTTCCACAAAGCAGTCACCCACTCTGCGTTTAGTTTCCCTAACAGAGAAGACCACATTGGGAGCAGCGAATACAGTAGACCAAACTGAAAGAAGTGCAAGTGAATCCCTGCTTCACCTGGAAGGACTGTTTGGAGCCTTGGACAGTGAGGAGGGAAGCGGTGGGGCAAGTGTTACACCTCCTGTGATTGCATGGGAAGGGGATGAGGTGTTGGGGGTGAGAGGAGTGGACCAGGGTGTCATGGAGGGAACTGTCCCATCATTTAATGTTATCTTTAGCTTATACCAAAACTCCATTAAAAGGATTTTTTTTTACAAAATCTACAGTTGATCATCTGGACTTCAGCTTTGAACATGCAAGGCACATTTACCTTGAGTTTCATCAATATTTTCTGGCATCTCAGTATCTTGTGATGTTCCCAATGAATCAGCACAGTCTTCTAATGCTTGTTTGCGAGGTTGCATGCTAGGTGTACGGTGCTGGGCTCCACCATGCTGCTGTTGTGGTGCTGGTGCATGAGGGTCAGGAAGATATGCAGAAGAATGCCCTGGTGGACAGACAGGGGCAGAAAGTTGTTGCATTGCAATCATCTCTGGACTAGACAGCATAGAATCAATGTGGAGTCCTTGATGTGGTGGTCTCAAGAAAGGAGGTGGCATTCTTTGTATATTAGGCGTTTGGGGTGAATTCGGAAGTCTGGGATATCCAGGTGGCCCATTATGAGGTAGACAACCTGGCTGATCTGGCCAATGATTGAGTGGCACAGATGGTCTCATTAGATTGCGCTCCACCATTTGGGGAAATGGGCGATGCTGTGACTGTGGGGACTGGCCTGGACCAGCCAGTGGATTTTTTTCAACAGGTCTTAAAGGTCTTTCAATTGAACCATCATTATTGCCATTCCATACATGATGAGGTCCATGACGTGGGCCATTTGGATGACCATATGGGTTGTACACATGCCTCCCCTGAAAATCAGAGTTTGGGCGATGAACCGGTCCCTCTAGGCAATGTGCTGTATATCCTGGCTGAAATGGTTGGCTTGGGTACATACTTCCTTCCTGAGGTGGAGCACTCACTGTTCCAGGTGGCACTGATGGGGGTCTGGGGCCTAGAGAAGGTCCATGTACTGGTCCAGCATAAGTTGCTTTGTTTCCAGGTCCCATCATCCGTGGCCCCTGATGTTCATTCACAGTCACCTGATGCTGTAATTAGACAAAAATATGCTGTTGTTCAACAGTTTCTGTTCCTCAAAAAGTTTTAATAAGTTCACACAATGCTTGTCAAATCATTTGGAAAAACAGACTCAATCGCTATTATGAGTGGAGAAAAGACCTGCTGAGAATTATAATGTTTTGTGTTGACAGATATGTTAAGTCTGCAACATTTTGGGAACTGTAACAATGAGTCTAGTTTTTAATCTCTCTTCACTGACAGCAATATCTCTGAGATGAATATTAGCTCCATTCCTAGATTTTACAGAGAACTTGGGGTTTCCAAGTAAAAAAAAACTTCTACGTGATTAAACTAGTTTTACAGGCAACTTCAATCATTTTATGGTGGAACGTTTTATTTTAAGTGTCTGTGTTATGAACTTTATTTTTAACCTTTTTATCTGTGAATAGTGGGTTGGCTGTAGATCAGGATTTAGAAAAATATTTTGGGTGATTGGATTGGTTCAGCCTCTGCTTTTTGGGGGAAAAATGCCAATTCTCCTTGCTCATTCCTGATTTGTTTCCTTTAAAAGTATAAAGTTCAAAACAAGTAAAATAATGTGACAGCAGAGCATGCTGACTGAAGTGAGAGTGGCAGGAAATACACACTATCAACTTTTATTCATTTCATGCATAACAGTGGATTTTTTTGCTCAACTGTTCACACCAGATGAAACGTTATTTTATAAAGACAAGAATATTCGTAATGCAGCATGCATTATTCTGCTGCTAAGATGGAATTGTGTTTAAGTTGGCACTTCCCTTTGAGATCTGAGTATCTCATTTCTGTAAGTTGAATACAGCCAGAGATCGCTGAGTTTTCTTGTTATCTAGTCAAGGTAAATAAAGGCCCCGCACCTTCATGATATTCCCGCCACATCCATCCTGCCCCCAACAATCTCCTAATCTTTCAACAGTGGTTTCTCAATAATTTTTCAAAGCAATTTAAATAACCAGAGCAGCAAATGCAGGAATTCTGTCCTTTGGGAAAGACTATAACTAGGAACTGACTAAGTTGTTTCAAGTACTTACAGGATTTTTGCTACCTTACTAAAAGCGTCACGGTTCAGATTGCAGATTTATTTCTTTTTCACTGCATAAAATGGGGGTGAAGAGATGGGTGCTTGGATTTGTGGGGCTGAGCCTGGGGTGCCTGTATGTTCCTTAAGGACAGACAGCAAGGTGTGAGGAGGGACAGCAGTGGCTCAGAAGCCAGAGAGGCCTCAGGAGCTTGCAACAGGTGAAAGGTTTGGCTTTGCCTGGACTCAAATGATGATCCTGTGGAAAACACCTACTTTGGAAATGGATCAGAGATACATATAATAGGCAACAATGGCAAACAGTTAAGACTTTAAAGCTTCAGTCATAGTTAATATTGTATGTTTCTGGACTCCACAGGTATCCTGGATTTTAAAGTATATTCATCAATTACATAAGAGTACATTCTACTCCTCTTAAAGTCTCAATTCAAATTGAATTGTTAAGTAGTGGGAATTCAGTGCTTATGTGCCTTAATTCAAATTGTTGGATAATTCAAATTGTGGTAGAACCAATCCCCCGCCTCCCAACCAAAAGCAGGGAAGTTATGCTGAACCTTTATAAAGCTCTGATTAAGCCACAACTAGAGTGTTATGTCCAGTTCTGATCACCACACTTTAGGAAGAATGTGAGGGTCCTTGATAGGGTGCAGAGGAGATTTACCAGAATGGTTCCAAGGATGCAGATTTTAGCTAGTAAGTTAGGTTGGAAAAGTCGTGGTTGTTCACCTTGGAGCAAAGGAGATTGAGGTGCATAAAATTATGACAGATTTGGATAATGTAGATAGGAAAAAAAATGCTCTCATTAGCTGATGTTGCAAGAACTACAATGCTTAGATTTAAGGTCTTGGGCAAGCGGCACAGGTGAAATTTCAGGAATAACCCTGTTACCTGGTAATGACCTGGAACTTGCTGCCCAGGTGAAAACAGACATTCAACGATTTCAAAGGGGAAATTAAATGGGCACTTGGAAGGAAATATACTTGCAGGCTAATGGGATAGAGCGGGGAAATCCCACTGACTGGAGAGCAAGCATAGGCTCCTTGGGCCGAATGGCGTTCTTCTGTGTCATACAGTGGCCGTTGATGCAGATCCTGCTGCCGACTGGGAAGATATCAGGAACAGTTGTGCATGTGCACTCGGCCTGTACTGCTGCTCCCAGGCCAGTTTAATACTGTAAAAAGGCCAGTTTAACTGCAACTTTAACCACTAAATGATGCTCTTCTTTTGATTTATTGGAACTAGTTAAACAAGTGAACAAGTTGGAAAGGCTTTGTGCAGGGAATTACAGAAAGCATTAAATCACATCTGCAGCAAGTGCTCCCACTAGTGTTACAGCAAAAATAAAGACAGCCAAATTTAAGTGTGGAGCTTAGAAATCGGCAACAGTAGCTTGGGTTTCATTCTTGCATTTCAAAAGGCTACCTGAACCACTTAGTTGCATTACAGTCTACTAATATACTCTAACTCAAATGTGAGTTGTAATAACGTTGGAGCAAATAATCCTTTATCTTCCCTATATTATGCTCAGTGACAGAAATATAAAAGCATGCTTCTATTATCATTTTGTGTCACTACTAATATTCCCTGTAAGCTGTGGGTGCACATGGTAACCCAGAAAGTACAGTGCAGGCCGTTCACAAGTTAATCCCGTTCAGATGCTATGCCTGCATGGGCCTGCAAAAAGAACCCCGAAATTACCGCAAATTAAAAAAACTGGCCATGCAAATTGAGAAAAATTTGAGAGAGGATGGTGCTCACCACCGATGACTAATGCACATTTATTAACAACTGAACACAACACCTTAGTATTATTTTGGCTGTGGAAATTGTCCCTCAACTGAAAGTGCTTTTCATGCCCTGGATGTTTCACTTGTAAGCAATAAATTCCTGAAAAACATTGCAAATGTAAGATTCTACCTATCCATTGAGCAACTAGTTCAGTAGTTTTTATGGCGTGATGACTGGGATTTCACAGCAAGTAGATGGGTTAGGTCAATTTTTCCATCATTTCCACCTCTGGTGCTCGTAGATAACCTGGACACAAAAGGTTTTCCTTATTTTTTGTGCCTTTATTTGTAACACTTGCTTACAATTAAAAGGGCTCAAAATCCCATCAGGTATAGATTTCAATCATACAGCTTCCTTTAAGGAATGGCCTATGTGCTTCACCTTCTTTGCAACTACAAATACTCGTTTCTCTTTCTAATTAAGGTTCACATAGAAGATCCCATACAACAGAGCAAATCTCTTTGAAAGTTACCTGCATGATAAATTGGTGATGTAGTTGCTGCCGTACTTGATCTGCCAGTCGTGGTTCCCGTGGGGAACAATATCGATACTGGGACTCTACAGTAGGCCGGGATCCAAACATACACGGTACTGATGGTCTCTAGATGAAGAAAACATTTCAATTCGTGGGCTACCATCCTGGATGGGATGGGAGAGGCAGGGAGTTGGGGCAGGGGTAAGAGGAGGAGGAACTTACACACATATAGCAGCTTTAATGGCAATGGAGCATCCCAAAGCACTTTACAGTCAACAAAATATTCTGAAGTGTAATCATTGTTGTAATGTAGGGAAATGCAGCAGCCAATCTGTACACAGCAAAGTTAGACAAACAGTAATGAGATAAACGGCCATATAATCTTTTTTAGTGATGTTGATTGAGAGATAAATGTGTCAGGACAACAGGAAATATCGCTGCCCTTGTTCAAATAATTCCATGGAATCTCTTAGAATAATAGCTTGTGCTTTTAAAGTGGATTTAACATTGTTAAGCATCTAAAGATTCTTCACAGGAGTGTCATCAGACCAAATCTGATACAGAGCCACATAGAAAGATATTAGGACATGAGAGCAGAAGCTCAGTTAAAGAGATTAGTTTTAAGGAGCAACTCAAACGAAGGAGGACAGGTAGAGACACGGAGAGGATCAAGAAGGAAATTCCCGAGCTTAGGGCCAATGGGGCTGAAGGCATGGCTGTGAATGGTAGAGTAAAGGAAATTAGAGACCTCCAGAATTGGAGGAGCACAGATATCTTGACGGGCTGAAGTAGGTTACAGGGAAAGGGAGTGGCAATGCCATGGTAGCATTTGAAAACAAGGATGGCAATTTTATAATTGAGTCTATACCAAACTAGGAGTTGATACAAGCCACAGAGCTCAGGGGCAGAATTTTGCCTTTGTCGGGCGGGCTCAGTGGTGGTGGCCGGGAAGCCAACCCTCGCCCGCGATCGGGGCCAGACCGTGATTTCACGCTAGCAGGCCAACTAAGGCCCGCCCAGTGTGAAACGCAAGCAGCAGCGCTCAGCGCAGCATGTGCCGGTGTGGGGACGAAAGCAAACTTCACGCATGCACACAAGTGTGTGCTTGAAAATCTCCCTGAGACACAGGGCTGCCTCAGGGAGATGAACAGTTTTCTAAATAAAATAAATTTTAAAAACATTATAAAACATATCCCCTTAGGGACATGCTATAAATGAAATTTAAAACATTTTATTTTATTTTTATTTGACGTTGGAAATCTCATCCCGCCCGTGGATGAGATTTCCAAAATAATGCAAAGGCCACTTGACCTTTCCGCCTGCCCGTCAACTGGAAGGTTGGACAGGCAGTGAAAAATTTGTTTCAATGACCTTGTTAATGGCCTTAATAGGTTTTTTAATTGTTGGTGGACATGCTGCCTACTCCAACGTGTGCCTGCCAACCAAAATATCACATGTCATTTTACGATTGAGCGGGTCTGGCCCACCGAGGTAAAAATTCTGCCCCAGGAGTGAGTAGGAGTTGGTTCGAGTTGGGAAATGGGCAGCAGAGTTTTGGATTGGCTCAAGTCTACAGAGAGTGGTGGATGGAAGGCTGGCCAAGGGAGCACTGGAATAGTTGGTTCTGGGGTTAGCAAAGGAATGAGAATAAGGATTTCTGCAGGTGATGTTCTGAGGAAGGGGTGCCGACATCCACCCAAGAGGGTAGACATGGCTTTCGTTTAATGCCTCATTAGAAATGTGGCACTTCTAACATTTTAGCACTCCCTCGGTATTGCACAGAAGTTTCAGCCTAGATTATGTCTCCTAAAATGGAGATTGAGCCCACAATCTTCTGACTCATGTTAAGAGTGCTACTGAGTCAAAGTGGACAACTTTTTATCCTATTTTAAACGAGCTACACCTTTTCCATCCTTATTTTAATAGTTACTAGATTCTCCTCACCTAGCAACAGCATTGAACTGGTCAACTCAAATGAGGCTCAATTGTAATTACTGGCTTAAATAACACTTGGGTACAAGTTCGACAGCACTTTCAGAGTTATGAATTTGTTGGGCTAGTTCTTGCTTTATACAGGGTTGTAATGTTGTATGGTTTTGAAGACTCAGTTTTGTGGTACAGAAATTTATGACCCACCTGCAGTTATTTGTTTATTCTGATCTGCAACCACTTGTAAATTACTGTTGGCGATATAAGTGAACAAATGCCTAGCATGAAATTCCTCCCTGCTATTTTGGAAGAGATGTTAACCCATGCAAGATAAATGGATTAACACTCGCAGTGAAGGCAGGAAAACATCATATGCTAAATATCACCTGCTAATGTCACCCACTGTAATGCTTATTTTCCAGTTGAATGAATATCTTTCAGCATTTAAAGAATTAGGGGCATTGCTTGTTTTCTGTTTTTTCTGTCTAACTTAATGTTAATGACATATGCTAAGATCAGAAACTAAATTCTGTTTGATTGTGTAGCTAAATAACAAAATACCTGCAGAACTATAACAAACAATGTTCATTTATTGGAAAAAGCTGAAAGTGTTGGTAATGGTTTTAATTAGCCCAATTTCAGTATTAATAACTGGATTCAGAGGCCCTGGGTCACAAAAAAAATTAAGTAAGGAGCAGCAATGATGACCACTATGGTTCAAGTCCCCTTTCACATGATAGCTTTGAAGTTTCCTCAAATTTGTCAAAACAAATCTAGGGGCTGTGATAATTGGCCCCAGCATTTCAAGGCTGATGGCGGTGGGTTAAAAACAAAAACAGCTAAGATTTTCATGGATGTCAGACTAGAGAAGATTGACTGAATGACTGAATATTGCTATGCGGCTCTGTAGTTGAATAGTCTACCAACCCTAACTGCTTAGGTGCATAAATGAACAATGCAAGTGATACAGGCCAGCTGGCTCCCATGGAATTGCACCCTAGACAAGGTAAGGAGGGCAGGAAACTAAAGGGGCAAAAAAACATACCAACTTAATTATCAACCCTGAGGGCTGGAACATAATTCTAGCCTGAATACACACAGATTCCACATGTATACACACAAACAAACTGTAATATTCAAGGAAAAAGAATGACATCTTACTTGTTGGCCCTGAAGTTGATACATCTGGCGTGGTGATTCAGTACATGACATTCCCTTGTACGGTGGTGTAAGCGGGTAAGTCTGTCCATTTACTAGTCCCAATGTCCTTAAAGGAGGTACATGCTGCAACTGGTCACTGTTCACTTCAGATCCAGCACTGAGCACTTCACCATTTATCTGTTTCTGCTGTCTTCTTAGAGATTCTTCGGTAGTTTTATTTAAAGTTTCAGTAGCTTCTTTTCCAAAGCGGTTTGATTTGCTTCGTCTCCGGTCTTTCTTTTCCCTATCTTCCCATCTTAGATTAAATTCTTCATCACTGTCAGCGTCTTCTGCAGGGAAGTGTTTCAGCATTGATTTGTTAAAACACCTGTCCAGAGCTTCGGCCATCTTTGTGTATTCTATTACAAGATGAAAATTCAGTGACAAATAGTGAGGATGCACACTCAAAAGCTCATTAACAAGGTTTTCAATGAGCACCACTAAGAAATCTCTTTGTAGTACAGAACTTGAATATTGCTGATCATGTTACTGAAGCTTTTTGTCTTGCACTGTTCAGGACAAACACAAGAATGCCAAATTTCAAACAATCACCACATTTTGTACCACAGGAGAAAAGGGTGCTGGTTGGGGTTGGCAAGTCGACTCCGATTGGCTGAGGCATTGCCATGGATAAAGTAACATGGAGCTATAGGCTCCCCAGGCTTCCAAGTAATTCAAAAGAGGTACAAGACTTGAACATATTCATTTTGTTTAGAGATTCGGTCCCTGCATTTGAATATGTGTTGCTTGTGGCAAGTATAAATGAGCCACGTTATTACTGATGATCTCAAATTTATTATTAGTAGCTATTAGCACTCCTGTAGCACGAATTGTTATGATCATTTGAAATTTGACATTCTTAAATTTGTCCTGATGAGCGCAAGACGAAAATCTCTGGCAACATGTTTCTCTTTTCAGCAATATTCAAGTATTATAAAATCTGTTAACATAAAGCTATTTTTTTTAATTCATTAATGGATTGTGGGCTTCGCTGGCTGGGCCAGCATTTATTGCCCATCCCTAGTTGCCCTTGAGAAAGCAGTGGTGAGATGCCTTCTTGAACCATTGCATTCCATGTGGTGTAGGTACACCCACAATGCTATTAGGAAGGGGAGTTCCGGGATTTTGATCCAGCGACAGTGAAGGAACAGTCATATGTTTCCAAGTCAGGATGGTGAGTGACTTGGAGGGAAACTTCCAGGTGGTGGGGTTCTTATCAATCTGCTGCCTTTGTTCTTCTGATGATAGTGATTGTGGATTTGGAAGGTGCTGTCTAAGGACCCTTGGTGAATTCCTGCAGTGCATCTTGTAGATGGTACACACTACTGCTACTGTGCATCAGTGGTGGAGGGAATGAATGTTTATGGGTGTGGTGACTGCTTTGTCCTGGACAGTGTCCAGTTTCTTCAGTTTTGTAGGATTTGCACTCATCCAGGCAAGTGGAGAGTATTCCATCACATTCCTGACTTGTGCCTTGTAGATGGTGGACAGGCTTTGGGGAGTCAGGTGGTGAGTTAGTTGCTGCACGATTCCTAGCCTCTGACCTGCTCTTGTAGCCACAGTATTTATATGGCTAGTCCAGTTCAGTTTCTGGTAAATAGTAACCCCCAGGATTTTGGTAGTGGGGGATTCAGTGATAGTAATGCCATTAAACGTCTAGGGGCGAAAGTTCGATTCTCTCTTGTTGGAGATGGTCATTGCCTGACACTTGTGTGGTGTGAATATTACTTGCCACTTATCAGCTCAAGCTTGGGTATTGTCCAGGTCTTGCTGCATTTGGACATGGACTGCTTCGGTATCTGAGGAGTTGCGAATGGTGCTGAACATTGTGCAATCATCAGCAAACATCCCCACTTCTGACCTTATGATGGAAGAAAGGTCATTGGTGAAGCAGCTGAAGACAGTTGGGCCAAGGACACTACCCTGAGGAACTCCTGCAGTGATGTTTCCTCCCATTCCACCAAATATATATTCGCGTACAATGGTGCAAATATTTTTTACCCATCGCCACCCCTTTAACTTGAAGATAATATTCTTTGTTAAATTCAGAATCATTCCTGGTTAGTCCCAGGTGTAATTAATCGAATTATAATTTTGCCTTGTCTATCCAGTTGCATATATTTCTTGAAGGCATTTTGAACAGCCAAAATTCCTCTATCAGTTTCTGTATTTGTGTATAAACTGTCTATATCCATTGTAAATAGTATGCTATCTGGGGTTATGGTAAGTGAATTCATTATTTCTACAAAATCACATGCATCTTGGATGTTTGTGGCCTAAGGAGTTTAAATATGAGTTGATGTATTCTGCTATTTTGCATGATTCACGACCACAATCCAAAATAATTGGTCTACCTGGAGGTATGTGTCCTACTATTGTCCATATATCTGGATGTTGATGTATTTTGGGAAGTCTAACATTTTCGTAGTTGTGGGTGCTATCTCGTTAGATACTCCATTTGTTTCTGATTCATTTATTTGGAATTTTTAAATCTTATTAGCACGTCTGTAAACTGTTATTGTGTTTCTTGATATATGGGTTTAGTCAGTTTGGTATAGTAATTTGTATTGTTCAGTTGTTTAAAGGCTTCAAAAAGGTATTCAAAACAAAAACAGAATACCTGGAAAAACTCAGCAGGTCTGGCAGCATCGGTGGAGAAGAAAAGAGTTGATGTTTCGAGTCCTCATGACCCTTCAACAGAACTAGGTGAATCCAAGGAAGGGGTGAAATATAAACTGGTTTAAGGTGTGTGTGTGTGTGTGTGTGTGTGTGTGTGTGGAGAGAAGTGGAGGGGGGTGGTGTGGTTGTAGGGACAAGTGATAGAAGCAGATCATCAAAAGCTGTCACAGATAAAAGAACAAAAGAACACAGGTGTTGAAGTTGGTGATATTATCTCAACGAATGTGCTAATTAAGAATGGACGGTAGGGCACTCAAGGTATAGCTCTAGTGGGGGTGGGGGGGCATAAAATATTTAAAAATAATGGAAATAGGTGGGAAAAGAAAAATCTATATAATTTATTGGAAAAAACAAAAGGAAGGGGGAAGAAACAGAAAGGGGGTGGGGATGGAGGAGGGAGTTCAAGACCTAAAGTTGTTGAATTCAATATTCAGTCCGGAAGGCTGTAAAGTGCCTAGTCGGAAGATGAGGTGCTGTTCCTCCAGTTTGCGTTGGGCTTCACTGGAACAATGCAGCAAGCCAAGGACAGACATGTGGGCAAGAGAGCAGGGTGAAATGTTAAAATGGCAAGCAACAGGGAGGTTTGGGTCATTCTTGCAGACAGACCGCAGGTGTTTTGCAAAGCGGTCGCCCAGTTTACGTTTGGTTTCTCCAATGTAGAGGAGACCGCATTGGGAACAACGAATACAGTAGACTAAGTTGGGGGAAATGCAAGTGAAATGCTGCTTCACTTGAAAGATGTGTTTTGGGCCCTTGGACGGTGAGGAGAGAGGAAGTGAAGGGGCAGGTGTTACATCTTTTGCGTGGGCATGGGGAGGTGCCATAGGTGGGGGTTGAGGAGTAGGGGGTGATGGATGAGTGGACCAGGGTGTCCCGGAGGGAACGATCCCTACGGAATGCCGACGGGGGGGGGTGAAGGCAAGATGCGTTTGGTGGTGGCATCATGCTGGAGTTGGCGGAAATGGCGGAGGATGATCCTTTGAATGTGGAGGCTGGTGGGGTGATAAGTGAGGACAAGGGGGACCCTATCATGTTTCTGGGAGGGAGGAGAAGGCGTGAGGGCGGATGCGTGGGAGATGGGCCGGACACGGTTGAGAGCCCTGTCAACGACCGTGGGTGGAAAACCTCGGTTAAGGAAGAAGGAAGACATGTCAGAGGAACTGCTTTTGAAGGTAGCATCATCACAACAGATGATGCGACAGAGGCGAAGGAACTGAGAGAATGGGATGGAGTCCTTACAGGAAGAGGGGTGTGAGGAGCTGTATTCGAGGTAGCTGTGGGAGTCGGTAGGCTTGTAATGGATATTGGTGGACAGTCTATCACCAGAGATTGAGACAGAGAGGTCAAGGAAGGGAAGGGAAGTGTCAGAGATGGACCACGTGAAAATGATGGAGGGGTGGAGATTGGAAGCAAAATTAATAAATTTTTCCAAGTCCCGATGAGAGCATGAAGCAGCGCCGAAGTAATCATCGATGTACCAAAGAAAGAGTTGTGGAAGGGGGCCAGAGTAGGACTGGAACAAGGAATGTTCCACGTACCCCATAAAGAGACAGGCATAGCTGGGGCCCATGCGGGTACCCATAGCCACACCTTTTACTTGGAGGAAGTGAGAGGAGTTGAAGGAGAAACTGTTCGAGGAAGAAGCTAAGGGCCCTCAGACCATCCTGGTGGGGGATGGACTCCCTTCTCTCTCCCCTTGTCCAGTCCCTTCCCACCTACATCCGTGATTCCTTTGACACCTTACGTCACTTCAACAATTTCCAGCTCCCTGGCCCCAACTGCTTCCTCTTCACCATGAACGTCCAACCCCTCTACACCTCCAACAATCCCCATCCACCACTACTCTCCTCCGTCTGGCTGAACTTGTTCTCACACTGAACAATTTCTCCTTCAACTCCTCTCACTTCCTAACCCTTAGTCTATAACCCTTGTCACAGCTTCACCAGAAGACGTAATCTTTTATTGTTCACTCTAAATAAACTTTGCATAATTTTGAAAACTTGATTAAGCTTCCTCTACCTGTTCCAGTGAGAAAAACCTCAATTTTTCTAGCATTTATTCAGAATTATAATCTCTTATATCATATATAATTTTAACGAATCCTCATTATATATTTTTCATGGTCCTGGCATAACTTCCATAAAGGAACACTCAAAGTTGCATGCAACACTTCAACTGTGGCCCAGGTGTTAAGACTTGACTCAATAGTACTGCTTACTTCCGAGTCAGAAAGTCATAAATTCATGTCCCCCTCCATCGACTTCAGCACAAAATCTACATTGACACTTCAGTACATAACTGAAACAATGTTGGGAGGTTCCATCTTTAGACAAGAGGTTAAACTTCATCTTCATGGGGTTTAAACCCCATCTTCCTGCTTGCTGGGCACAAGAGGTCCCGTAGCACTATTTAAACAAGAATAGGGAAGTTCTCCTCGGCCAGAATTTTGAGGTTGGTGGGCCCGGGAGTGGCAGGGAAACAGCCTGCGATCGGCCCCTGGCTGCGATTTCATGCTGGCTGGCCAATTAACGGCCAGCCAGCGTGAAAGGCGCGCTGAAATGCTCAGCACTGCTGAAGTGGGGGCGGGAGGGGGGGCAAGCACTGAAGTCAGCATGGGTGCGAGGGAGTGGTCACATAAAGCTCCCTGACGGCAGGGAGCTGCCTCAGGGAGCTGAAGAATTCAAATCCAATAAAAGCGGATTTTAAAATCTGGAAAAAATGCCCACGCATCAAAAACAGTCACCTGATCATATGCAACGTGAAAATTCTGTGTAAATATTTTTTTAATGTAATGAAGGAAACCTCATCCTGCCATTGGGTGAGGTTTCCTGAAAAGTGCAAAGGCTGCCTAGCCAATTCGTCCGCCCCCACCAATTGTCATGTTGGACGGACAGCGAAAAATCCCAGTTAATTGCGCCGTTAATGGTTAATTGCTCCGTTAATAGCCTTCTTAATTGTTGGCAGGCACACTTCCAAGTTTAGCATGGACTTGCTGAATGAAATATCGTGCAAGTACGTAATGACATCAGGTTGCTCACTGGACATCACTGCACACTATTTTACACCCAAGCGTGTCGGGTGCACGCCCAGCGAAAAATTCTGCCTGACCAACATTTATTACTCAAAATAAACAGAACCAAGAAATGGAATATCTGGTCAATTATTGCATTGCTCTCTGTGGGATCTTGCTCTCTACAATTGGCAATCACATTTACCTACAACAGTGACTCTGCTTCAAAGTCATTAATTGGCCATGAGGCACTTTGGGATGTAATGAGGATATGAAAGGCAGGACATAAATGCACGTAATTTCCTTTTTCTGTCCTTTAACCCGATCAGTAATGTCTAATAAAAACAGCCCAATTGCATTACACTTTTTTTCTTGTTTTTTTGTCCAATATAATCTCAGTTTTATTTCTTCCCCCATGACCTTTATCCCTTTTTGCTAAATTCATCTTAAGTTGCATATTTTTCCTCATCAAGTTTGACCTTTTTTGATAGTCTTTATTTTCCCTGACTTGCTTCTTTCTTAGTTTAAATGACCGCACTCACTTCCTTTTTTATTTGTTCTGCCAGTTCATTAGCTTCTTTCCTGCTCAGGAGTAGCCATCCTTGCAAAACCACCCCCATCTTCTCCAGAACTAGTGTCCATGTCACTTAAAACAGAAAACTTCTTCCTGACACCAGTGCTACATTTGAATGTTGAGTTTTCTAGTCTTATCTTTCCCTATTCTGGCATGTGATGAGGGGATTAATCCAAAGGTTACCAACCTTGAATTGATGCTATAAATCTACTTCCTAATCTCCTGGATGCCTTCTCCAGGAATTCAGGCCTTTCTTTTCATATACATAACATTGAGCCTCCACTCTGAAAAGCAGGCCGCAATGATAGATGAAGATCTGTCTGGCCCAGGGCCTGGCATTATTGCAAAAGGAGGCAGGGCCTTCAGGATGGCATCATCGGCCAGATTTCCTTCAGATCTTGTCTCTTGAGCTCTGAATGAACTGGCTGCCAAATCACTGCAGTAGATAAGTGGGGCCCACAGTGGTACTTCTGGTCAGGTCACGAACTGGGTCATGCCAGAAATTAAGAGCGGGTGTAAAAAGGGCCTCTTTCTTTGTTAAACTCAAGAAAACCTGTCCTATTGATCCTTTTATGATCACAGCACGTAAATAATTAGGTACTCACTGAATTGGCAAGTATATCCTTTTCACACAAAAACATGTTGCAGTCAAATGAGGGGAGGGCAAAGAGGAGAGCCATTCGACCCCTCTTCACCCTATCATAGCAATGCAAATAGCTATTAATCTACAGAGGGTAATGACTGAGACCCAAGAAATGAAAGGGAAATGCGCTAATTCATTTACTGTGCCACACTGTACCCACTCCCTCTTCTTGGGATATTATACAGAGCTCTTGGGTGGTTAAATTCAGTTCTTAATATTCACTTGCTCTTTAAAATTAATTGTCAAACAATATTGATAAAAATGAAAAAAAAATCTATTGCTCCAAACTCACCATTTCCTTCACCGTTATATTCCAGACAATCCTCAAACATAACCTTCATATCAGCAACAAATTCTTCTTTCACATTATATTGTTTTTCATTAAGTTTTCTTTCAATGGTGGATAGATCCATAGGTGTCTGAAAATGTAAAACACACAGTTTAAAAGCTATTTAACAATACAGTATGCCAAAAACGTGTGTGTCCAAGAAGTTTCGAAAAAAAAGACAAATGAATGACCTAGCGCCTTTCTTGGCTAATCTCACACGTGGTTTCAGTTATATCTTTCTTGACTGCAGCCCGAAAGTATCTGTAGGTATTAATAATCCACTGCAGCTTCACCATCAGGATTTGGTTGAGTGAAATGAGTTTGGGCAATCTTAATACATTTCCTAGTGGGCCTGGACCTATAGCGCAAAACTGTTCCGAATTCAACACTATGGGGAATTTTCTGCATGTTGAGCAGGCTGGTCGGGAGCGGGTGCAGAACCGATCCCCGCCCGCGATCAGCTCCGCGCCGCCATTTTACGAGGGCGGGTCAATTAAGGCCTGCCCAGCGTGAACCACGGCTCCCAGGAAAGCACAAGGGGGTGGGTGGCGGTGGGGTTCCAATGACCGACGTGTCCAATGGTGACCGGGTGGCCTGTTTAAAGGCTGCACAGGCAGCCTTCCCAAGGCTGGCGACAAGGGCGAGCAGAAGGGTTCCCAAGAGCGCTACTAGTGAGCAGGCCGGGCCGGGGGGGTGGGGCGCAGGTCAGTAGGGCACTGTGCCCCTCGATTCTCAGATGAGTACCTTGCTGCCTTCCTTGAGGTAGCAACACTGCATGAAATCCTCGCGCCGAGGGACAGGAGGAGGAGGCCCGCCCCCCCCCCGCATATGACGAAACGTGCCTGGGAGGAGGTGGCAGAAAGGGTCAGCACAAACAATGTGGTGCAACACACCTGGGTTCAGTGCTGCAAGCGCTTCAACGGCCTGTTGCGATTGGGAAGGATGAGTACCAGGTTGACATGGGTCACTTGGCACAGCAGTTAGGTTGGCCACACCCCCCGCCCCGGCTTTCCCACACCCCCACCCCCACCACCACTCCCTCCTCCCCCAACTCAGGAGGTAGTTACTGCATTGAATCATTCATGGCAAGTGGCCCTCACTGGGTGTGTCAGCATTTATTGCCCATGCCTAGTTGACCACGAGAGGGGGGTGCTGAGCTGGCTTCTGCATCCATTGCATGTGGTACACTTACACCCACAGTACTGCTTTGGGGGCGACCTCAAGGGTCTGTACCTAGGCGCAGTGCTGGAATACCGAAACATTTCAAAGTCAAGATGCTGACTGGCTGGGAGGGGAACGTCCAGGTGGCGGGGCACCCATCCATCTGCTGCCCTTGGCATTCTACATGGTAGTGCTTCTTTGCTTTGGAAGGTGATACAGTGTGGGTGGAAAATGTGATGGAGACAGATAATGGGCAAGGGGGTCAGCCCTGGCTGCTTGGTGCGAGTGTACGGTGGCTCCAGGATGTCATGATTCACATGAGCCCTGCAATGCCCTACTCAGGTGAGGGTGGCAGGACTGCATTGGCAATGCAGGTACAGGGTGAATTAATCAATGCTCCTCTGTCCTTTTCAGAGGAAGACAGCACACAATAACTTTGAGCGGACGCGGACTGGCAGAGGGCAGGCAAAGATGCTGATTCTCACCAGAGATGAGCAGGAGGCTCTCGAGTTGTAGAGGCGCCATGCGCCCAGGTCAACCGATAGCGGGGAGGTTGGGGTGCCAGTGGGAGATAAGAGTGCCGTGCACTGAGGTCTGCCCTTACAAACATTTCACTGTTGACTGTTTAATGAATTCAGCATCCAACATAGGTTTCCCATTGATTATGGAAGGAGGAGCACATCCTGATCCCGGGGCCAGGCATACACATTAACAGTGTCATGAATTCAACTAATCAAATGTTCTCGTTCTTCCTTTCAGCCCCACTGGAGCAGGGCTGGGACAAGAAGGCAGAGGGCCCACCACTAACACCCGAGGACCCTGACAACTTACAAGCACCAGCGTCACACCATTCAGCCAGGCAGGCACTAGTGCAGATACTAGCACCTGGGGATTAGATCATTGGCTAGTGTCCCAGGGCACAGTGGTGAGGGCACTTCACGCTCGCTTGAGGTGCAGGTGGAGACACAGAGTCCCAAGGGCACTGGCAGTTGGAGGACTGCACAGGACCAGGAACATGCTCAGTCGGTGGCTGATTATGTACCTAAGGAGTCGTCTCTGAGGCAGCAGATGCTAGAAGTCCAGCAGGGCCTGCAGGAGGATCTGGCGGAGATACATGAGGGTATGCGTGCCACAGTCTCCGTGCTGAGGAAGGCCATGCGGAGCATCAGCAATGCACTTACCCTCATAGCTGAGTGCAATGCTTCCTCCATGAAGAGAGTGGCGACTTTCATGGAGAGGCTCCTCCAGGAGAACAATCAGGGCTTCCTGGGGATGGTCTCGGACTTGCAAGCCCTCATTGTGGCATTGACCTCAGCTGGTCAGTGTCAGTGTCAGTATGGGAGATGGATTGGGCACCCAGTATCCCAGCTAGGTGCCCATCCATCAATGGTGAGCAGGGAGGTCTGAAGCAACCTCACATTGGTGCATGAGCTGCCTGTCGTCTCTGCGGGCTCCTCGAAGGGCGCTCCGGATGGCGGGCAGTAGGTCCTCCCCCAACTCTGCCAGTGACCGTGGGATCCACAGAGGCTGCGGCAAGTCAGGAGATGCCAGCCATGCCACTGGCTGCTCCCTCCCAGGCGGGGCCGTCATAGGCTCCACGGGCCAGAGGACGCCTGCCAAGGTCATCGAGGTCAACAGGACAGCAGAGTGAGTAGGCTGTGTCGAATACCAGTGCCAGTGAAGGGGGAGCACCTAGACATAGCACCCAAAAATGTAAGCATAAGGCACCTTAGGCACACCACGGGCTTCTCACTGATGGTTTTCTGTTGCCCCAGTATCAGTTGATTATTAGTCAGTGTGTAGCTCAACACCGGTGAATGAATTTTCTTTTCAGTTTTGTTTTATGAAAACATTAAATGCTTTAGTTGTGAATAAGGCTCAGGGTGACTCCTTACTTCTGCAAGTGTACAGGAACCCATGATGTTATGAGTGACGTGTTTGTCATTGAGCTTTATTGACAAGGCACATAGTTAATGTTCCTAACCAGGCAAATGTTGCTTTCAGGTATCGAGTATGGAGCCTGCAGCCCTGACATGTGTTGGAGATCCATCTGTGGTGTGCTGGCTGAAGGTTCATTGGATTAAAGCCTCCTGGGTGTCCCTGCTTCCCTGGAGGTTGCTCACGTCAACATCTATCCCCTCAGCGTTCTCCTGAGTGTGCTTGTCCACGGACTCACTACTGGACTCATCGTGTGCATCCGGAGAATCTGAGTCCACGTCTTCTTCATCCACAGCGTCGTTCCTTTCCAGAGCCAGATTGTGGAGAGCGCAGCCTGCAACCACCAACAGCGACACATGATCTGGTGGGTACTGGAGTGCGCCCCCTGAATGGTCTAGGCATCGGAAGCACATCTTGAGAAGACCGATGGCTCTCTCCACCACAGCCCTTGTGGAGACGTGTCTCCTATTGTAGCGCTGCTCAGCTTCTGTTCTTGGATGGTGGAGGGGCGTCATGAGCCACCTTCTGAGGGGATAGCCCTTGTCACCCAGCAGCCATCCATCGAGCCGGGCTGGAGCACTGAAGAGCCCCGGCACCTGGGAGTGTCTGAGGACGTAGGTGTCGTGGGAGCTGCCTGGGTACCTTGCATAGACTTGCAGAATCTGCATCCTGTGACCACACACTATCTGCACGTTCATGGAGTGGAAGCCCTTCCTGTTGACCAAGGCACCGGGCTCACCTGCTGGTACCGTGATGGCCACACGTGTACAGTCTATTGTACCCTGGACCCGCGGGAACCCAGCAATCGCCTAAAGCCTCTGGCTCACTGTGTCTGGCTGGCCTCATCCCAGTGGTAGTGCATGAAAGTGATTGCACACCTGAACAGAGTGTCTGTCACCTGCTTGAGACAAGGACAGTTGGCGCAGATCTCAGGGCTTACCATCTGAGAGATGGAGGTAACTGTCTCCCTTGAGAGATGGAGCCTCCTTCAGCACTGCACCTCAGACATAGTGAGGTAGCTGCTTCGCCACCTGTAAACTCTGGCAGCGGGATAGTGGCATCTTCTGTGGACCTTTCTGCCTTGCACTTCCTATTGGCCCTGCGCCCCTTGTGCTTTCGCCTGTCCTCCCAAAGGCTGCTCCACTAGAGGCTGAATATGGACTCCTGGCCTCCTCCCCCTTCTGACCCTCTCTTCCTCCTCAGAGGAGCTGCCTCCAGTGGAGAGCACAACTCCCGTTCC
Organism: Carcharodon carcharias; assembly: GCF_017639515.1. Taxonomy (NCBI): domain Eukaryota; kingdom Metazoa; phylum Chordata; class Chondrichthyes; order Lamniformes; family Lamnidae; genus Carcharodon; species Carcharodon carcharias. The sequence goes on along the minus strand of NC_054487.1, from coordinate 47,322,031 downwards.
CAGGGTAACCAGCAAGGCCCCAAGAATGATGTTTACTCCAGAGTCCTGACCCGAAGCCTGTTATTCCTGTACAAGCAGTTCTGAAGAGGTTTGAAGTTCTCCTGTTCACAAAGGCAACCAGCAGTAAGTTTAAAAAGTAAATGTCTAACAAATAGCACTTGCGAGCCCACTCACCGCTCTTATTCCACCTGTGGATGAAGTTTTTAAAAATGTGGCCTACCCTCCTGCCCATTGCGCCCGTGCGACGATCTGAAGATCGCACGGGCTCTGAAAAATTTCAGTCTATTAATGCCTCAAGGGCCTTAAGTGGCCTGTTTATTAATGGCGGGCGTGCATCAGAGTTCATAGTGTGCCCTCCCACTGAAATATCGTGATGGCACGTGGTGATGTAGGGATGCACGCCCAACCATGCATCATTTTACACACCGGCGTGTCGGGCCCGCCTCTGCACACCAATGTGAAAATTCTGTCCATTAACTGGCGATCCAATTCTTCACTGGTGTAGAAAATGGCAAAAAAGATCACAGATAGTCTTCTGAAGTTGTACAGCACAGCAATTGGGCCTTTAACTTGCACCTAACTGTTCCTTAGTGGGACAGTTACTGCTTAAGGCTGACACAGGGTGCTTGAAATGGAAGAGTTTAATTCACTAGCACTAATACCCCTAATCTTGATCAACACAAAAAATGCTATTCTAAATAAAAATGTGATTTCACTCTGCTATCACTGATCAGATTGTTTTTCACAAGGACTAATTCAATTTTATTAGCGAAGGTGTCAAGTATTTGCATGCCTCTAGAGTTGCTCCAAAATGACCAGTAGTTACTTAATGCACAACATTAATTTATATTATGAAAACATTACTTCAATTATCTTGTAGTAATTTGAAGGTGAGTCATACAGATTCAAAATGTTAACTCTGTTTCTTTCTCCACAGATGCTGCTAGGCCTGTTGAGTTTTTCCAACATTTTATGTTTTTATTGTATATTAGTTTATATTACCAAGGCAACTCTAGAATTGCTTTACAGTCTGCACTTGGAAATGGGCAATCCAAAGGAGGCCAAATTTTCTATGCCACAATTGAATGTACATACTTTATAGTTCAGCTAAATGGATGGCACCAGTTCCCATTCTAAGGTCCCATTATCTACCACCAAGTAAACAAGGATAAGCAAGGAAAATGACAGTTGACATTAAATCAAACTGAATGGATATAAATGATCCCATCTTTCTTCAGGAACCTCATTTGAAAGTTTATTGGACCTAATGAATTCTACAAAAATCTACCACCCCTTTTTAAAAATCTATAATTAATTGTAAACCAATGACTTTAAGGAGTAATAGTTGCACTTTGGTGCTGTCAATAAAAGTCTGGCTGATTTTTACAGAGAAGATCCGCTTAAAATACATTTAATATATTCAGCAATAAATATCTGAATGGAATGTGACAAGTACAATTCTCTTACTTCAATTATCTCGTAGTAATTTGGGGCATAAGATTCATCTACAGGTTCAAGGAAGGGCCAAGAATCCTTATGGGCTTTCACAGCATCCAGGACTGAAAGAGGAAGAAAATAATGAATCTCAACATACAACGCAAATAATACTGATATTCATTAAAGAACATGCAAGTTATTTAACAAGCTTTTTAAAAATGTGCTCACTTACCTTTATACATAGCAATGTAATCTTCATCCAGTTCAAATCTACAACAGAAGAGGTTAAAAATCAATCAATAACTCATTTTATATCAAACTAATTAGTTTTCTCTAAACCTATTAAACTATTTCTGATCAAGATAACTTCCAAATTTGAAACACAGAACACATCCCACAAGGAAGATTTTTGATTGATATTCATCAAAAATAGCAGAGTTTGGAACAAAAACACAGCATTTTATGACACATAATCTACACACTTTATTTGCAGTTATGTGCACTAGATTTTGTTTCTTATTAACACTGCTGAAATAGGAAGTCTATTTACAGAGTGGTATAGGTAAGAGTAGTCTAGTGGTGACAGCCACAATCTTCATCTGGAGTTTGTGAACTGGTGGTGAGCAACACTCCAGGGCACATTGTAACACCTGTGATTCTGATGAATCTTCTGTTAGTTAACAGAAGTACCAGATGGCACAATACATTTTACAGATCTCCACTGCACTAGTTTCAGCTGTAAATCATAATGGACAGGCTAAGTGGGGAGAAATAGGAAGTAGAACACAGCTTACACAATGAAAATTTAGGTGGGGATAGTTTGACCTTCAAATGTACAATGTTATTTTGCTGTGGAGCTTGAGCACAACTTTGCTGAAACGGTAAACTTACAAATTGTGTGCTTCTGGCTTGGAACCTCGCCTGCTAAGAGCACATGTTCTGTCTATGATTTCCCATTAGTTGAATTTAACAGGTGGTTAGAATGTGTAATGTGTGTCTGCAAGGTGTACTTTAGGTAAACAGCATAGCTGTCTTTAAGAGGAAGCTAGATAAGTACATGTGGGAGAAAGGAATAGAAGGATATTTTGATAGGGTTAGATGAAGTTGGGATGATGCTCATGTTGAACATAAGTACTAGCATAGACCGGTTAGCTTAAATGGTTAAATGTGCTGAAAATTCTATGTAATGGATAGAAATTGTGGTGCACAAACACAATTTCTCTTTATGTGCCTGATGAGTGAGGCTTCACTTCAGAAGCATACAAATGTAAAATTTATCCTCAGTTTTTCTTCTGAAGTACCATTTCAAATTCCAATATTCTGGTGGACTTTATTGATGTTTCAAAATAGCAGTCTTAGTACATTTGTTTTGAGTGTTAATATTAAAACAAACATTATCCTGGGAATGTCATTCCCTTTGGTCTACAACCAGAAAAAGCAACTGTAACTGTGGCTGAATCCTCATTGGTGAGAAAGCATGGCCACCATATGGCTCCCAACCTCATGTGCATAATGATTCCTTTAATTCAATTTGAAATACCGTACAATTCTTTCTCTTATTTAATTATCAAACTCATAAATATCATCCAGATGGGGTTTCCCAGCTTGATTCCATTAACCATCAAGCAACTTCTTCCACATTATTGAGATTTTATGTAAATTTTATTTAATCTTTTCTGTAGTTTTCAGAAAGAATCCGTAACTGTATAGGAGGCTGAACTCAACTTATACACCTGCCCAAAAAATACATACAAGTCTTTTGTCTTCTTATCCTTCTTTATAGGGAACAATGGCTCTAAGTTCATAAGTTCAGGAGGCAATTCTTTTCCCTGAGAAAGTAGCCAGGCTCGCTCTTCTCTCATCTTCCTCCTTTTGGCACGACCTGTATAAAGAGCAGAAAATATTTAGAAAATCATTAGAAAAGTTTAGGAATACCCAAGTCAGCCTTAAAAGGAAGATGTATCTTCAGTTTACATGTAATAAGGACTAAAAGCAGATAACCTATTTACTGGGATTAGGGAAATCACAGAATCTTAACGGCACAGGAGGCCATTCGGCCCATCGTGTCTACACTGGCTCCCCAGTGAGCATTATAACCTAGTGCCATTGCCCTGCTTTTTCCCTGTACCCTTGCACCTTGTTCCTATTCAAATAATCATCTAATGCCCTCTTGAATGTCTCGATTGAACCTGCCTCCACCACACTTCCAGGCAGTGCATTCCAGACTCGAACCACTCAATGTATGAAAAGGTTTTCCTTACGTCACATTTGCTTCTTTTGCAAATCACTTTAAATCTGTGCCTTCTCGTTCTTGATCCTTTTACGAATGGGAACAGCTTCTCCTTATCTACTCTGTCCAGCCCCCTCATGATTTTAAAAACTTCTATTGCGTCTCCATTCAGCCTTCTCCTCTCCAAGGAAAACAGTCCCAGCTTCTCCAATCTATCCTCATAGCTGAAGTCTCTCATCCCTGGGACCATTCTTGTAAACCTCTTCTGCACTCTCTCCAACGTGCTCACATCCTTCCTATAATACGGCGCCCAGAACTGATACACAACTTTCAAGCTGAGGGCTAACGAGTGTCTTATATAAATTCAGCATAACCTCCCTGCCCTTGTACTTTATTCCCTTATTAATAAAGCCCAGGATACTATATGCTTTATTAACTGCTCTCTCCACCTGTCTTGCCACCTTCAATGATCTATACACATATACACCTAAGTCTTTCTGCTCCTGCACCCCCTTTAAAATTCCACCCATTATTTTATATAAAAGCAAAAAACTGCAGATGCTGGAAATCCAAAACAAAAACAAAAATATGTGGAAAAACTCAGCAGGTCTGGCAGCATCTGCGGAGAGGAACACAGTTAACGTTTCGAGTCCGAATGACCCTTCAACAGAACTAAGTAAAAATAGAAAAGAGGTGAAATATAAGTTGGTTTGGGGGCGGGGGGCACACAAGAACCATGTCCTGTCACCCCCGCCCCTTAAACCAACTTATATTTCACCTCTTTTCTATTTTTACTTAATTCTGTTGAAGGGTTATTCAGACTCGAAACATTAACTGTGCTCCTCTCCGTCCATTATTTTATGTTGTCTGTCCATGTTCTTCCTACCAAAATGCATCACTCCACACTCCTCCGCATTGAACTTCATCTGCCACCTATCTACCCACTCCACCAACTTGTCTAGGTCCTCTTCAAGTTCCACACCGTCCTCCTCGCAATTGGTGATTGGGGGTGGGTTGAATAAGAACATTGGTTAATAACAACATTGGAAAATAAATCTTAAAATCCTTCAAGAACATGAAAATAACTGTTGAAATTTCCTTCTGAGATTGCTTTACATTTCTATTAACTCAGGGAAACAAAATAGTTGAATCATGTGCATTAAAAATACATTGCTCCTTTTTCTGACAGCATTTTACTTCAGGTCACTAACCTTCAAAGGAAAAATATACAATGGGCAGAATTTTGCCCTTGGTGGGCGTGCGGGCCCCACCAGCTTGGCGGCAGGCGGACAGCTGACCCCTGCCGCTGAAACAGGGCCCACCACCATTTTGAGTGGGCAGGCCAATTAAGGCCCCCCCAGCAGCCTGCCCAACAGGAAGCGTTATGCGCTTCCTGTGCAGGATGGGGGAGGGAATCCCCAACTGTCAAAGTGTGCTCCTTCACGTGCATCTCCCTGAAGCAAAGTCCTGTCTCAGGGAGTTTACTGACAGGTAAGAAAAGTAAAAAAATAGAGAAATATTAAAATTATTAACATGTCCCCCTCATGTGACAATGTCACACGAGATGGAACATGTTAATAAGAAACACAAAGTTTATTACATTTTTAAAAAACGGACATGAAACTTCATCCCGCCAGTGGATGAAGTTTCATGAATAATCCGGAGCCCGCTGGGGCTCCTGGCCTGCCCGCCAGCCTTAAGCTTGGACGGGCAGGGTCTTTAGCAAGGTTAATTAGCCTGTCAGACAGGTCGGCGGGCGGACAGCTCATTTCGCCTTCCTGAAGATTTATATGGACCGGGATGACGTCAGGCGTTCCTCCCGATGTCATCCCGCGTCATTTTCCCCTCGGTGAGCAGGCCCTGCCCCAAATCGCCAAGGGGAAGATTCTATTGAATATGTTTTTCTATTTAGTTGAAGTACACTTGTTCCATACAAACAGCCCACTTATTCCTTTTAGCATTCACCAGTACCAAAGTGAGCCTTTAGATTACTGCTAGCGTTTCTGTCTCTGGGTAGGAAGGTGTAGGGTTCCAGGCAGTGCCAGTGAGTAGAGGCAGGAATGTCAGCTCCGAATTATGGGTTCGCATTCAGTAGAATATTCACTTCAGGTGGGTGCGGATGCCCACCCTCACCATATGGTTATGATCCCACAAACCCTCCTGCCATGTAGAACTAGCCACCTTATCGTCTGGTATAAAGATTGTTATAACTGGGGATTCACTTTACAGCTTGTCATTTTGTTAGAATCCTCCCAATACTGCATAGTTATCAAAGGGAAGAGTGTGAGGATACAAAAACAACAACCATTCTCCAAGCTCAAGGTCAGCCACATAGGTAAACTTCTCCAAAACATCTTTCAGTCAGGTTGGGTAAATAGTTGACGTGTAACCAATTGACATTCCTTACTTTTGGCAGCTCTGCCTGTAATTATAGGTTACAGCTTGTTGGCTGCATTCCTGCTCCATCCAACAGTTCACTGCCACTGCTTTAATGTGACTTTACAGATTTATACCTTCTACAGCTTTGACTCTTTCCTCAAATTCCCTCCTCCTCTCTTCTTCCATGAGTTGCTCTTGTTCTTTCTTCTGCACGGCCAATAGTAGTTGGCGTTCTGCTTCCTCCTCTCTTCGTTTCTGTTCTTCTACCTTTGCAATAGCAGACATTTTTTCCTGGAAAGTACATTAACATTTCATTGGCTTTTATATCATAGCAACAGAGCACCATCATACAGAATTTCTCTATTATACTTTTTTCCAATAAAACTTTAGGTGGACCAAAATATAGTGGCGCAGAGTTGTGCTTTGGGTAATCAGGAAATTGAGCCCAAATTGGACCCAAAATTTTGTTTGTTTAGTTCAGTTCAACTTTCAGCTAAAAATCATTTGCCTATTGAACATTTACATTTTACATAATGTAAAATTTTCAGTGAATCAGAACAATAGGGTAGCATTATAGGACACAATTGTTTATTTTTCTTTTCTTTTACTAAAAAGTGTTCCTTAATGTATTTAAAGAGTGGTAGCCCGGTGGAGTTTTATTAATACAACTAATAATAGGTTTATCGCCAAATATAAACAGTTTTATTAAGGGTGCCCAAAACCCCACCTGTGAATTATGCAATGTAAAATCACTGAAAATGACTTCAAAATAAAGTATTCTGAATCATTATGAGTTTTACTGGCATACATTAGTAAGTTTCTTGGCAAATTAAGCATATTGTGATATAAAAATCTTTTCCAATCCCAATTCTTATTGAGTGCCTTTGTGCCTAGGAATATGAAGACTTTGAAGAGCCTCCCCAGGGGAGGCAGTGGCATAGTGGTACTGTCACTGGACTAGTATTCAAGAGGCCCAGAATATGTTCTGGGGACCTGGGTTTGATCAGATGGTGAAATTTGAATTCAATAAAAAATCTGATGATGACCATAAAACCATTGCCGACTGTTGCAAAAACCCATCTGTTCACTAATACCCTTCAGGGAAGGAAATCTGCTGTCCTTACCTGGTCTGGCCTACATGTGACTCTCTTAAATGCTCTCTGAACAAGGGCAATTGGGGATGGGCAATAAATGCTGGCCAAGCCAGCAACACCCACATCCCAGGAACAAATACAAAAAAAAAGGGCCTGTGTAATTGATGGAATTTTGCAACTTTGACCAGGAGGCAAGGCTAGCTTTGTGGGCAGAGCCTGATCCAGGCAAATTATATATTGAATCAGTGCAAAACACAAACGCCAAGTGGTTTTTTGGGCACAAGTCATCCACTTTCAAAATTTTCTGCCCTTTTGGATTAATTCACCCAACTCTGCCCCTCTCCTCCTCACCCATTCTGCTGGTATTACTGCATAAAATGGGTAGGCTCTACATTATGCATTTAAAAGGGTAACTGCAGTTAGTTGTATTCTTACGAGTTCTTTTGTCTTTGTGTGCAAAAGACAGTACACAGACTATCAAGGGAAATCCATATTTCTAAGGGAAGCTACTGGTGGAGATGGTTTCCTGGACCCATTCGTTAATTGCATCAGAAATTCCCTCAGGCCTTTGAATTGTTAAAAATATGCAGACACCTATCAGACACTGATAGGTTGTTGTCAAAGCCAGCTACTTGCCATGCAAGTCAGGTATCAAAAGCTAAACCGACCAGAATGGAGAGAACCCTGCTATTTATACACTCCCAACCAAAAGGCAAAGTTGATCCACATTATTGCCTGCCTTGTGAGAAGGAATTCTTCTGCTCCTTCTAGTAGTTGATCTTCATCTCCAAGATAAAAAGAGAAAAAATCTTATTACAGATCCTGGGATGTTCAGTTCCCTGTTTATAGGGGAGCTCTGTGCAGTTGATCAAAAATTGGGCTATAAATTCTAAGGGGAACACAAAGATTTTACACTTATGAACATTTCCAGAGCAGTAAAGTATCGTGTAAGCTAAGTATTGTATTGCCTAAATTGTACAATTGGAAAGCGTGATGCATTCCACTTTTAGGGTGGGTAGAAGAGCACTGTTCAGAACCTATGTGAGTCTCCAGTGTTTGGTTTTCAAAGTTTAGTCCTGGAACATGCTAATCCACGAGGCATGTGTAAGGTTGTATTTTTCCGTTCTGAGGAGATGTGGGTCTCCATATAGAAACTGTCTTTTTGCTGTGAACCCAAATAAGTCTTGAGAGGGGTCCAAATTATAACCCATACGTCACATTGTAGGAACGGCCAATTTAGACCAGTCATTTTTAGATACATTTAATATTAATAAAATTAACACATTTTCTGTAACTGCTTTCCTGTCTGCAAAAAATTGAAACTGGTTGATGGCTCCAGTGTGCGACATTTTTTTATTCGTTCATGGGATGTGGGCGTCGCTGGCTAGGCCAACATTTATTATTACACAATGAAACTTTTGTCCTGTTCCTCTTTTAAAAAAGCCTCAATAATTGCTTCACAAATGAAACTGCAACATAAAGTTCTTTCCTCCCCCCACCTCCTTCCTCTCTCGCTGATTCTTTGCTTGGACACAGTTCCACAGGTGCTAGCTACCCTCCAGAGCTTTTACTGATGTGTGACACTTAGCAGATTATCTGAATACAAAACAGAGACTGACGGAATTCTTCTCCATGCACAAGCACTTCCAAGTAGGGACCATCAGTTAGCAATCAGGGGCAGAATCTTATTGTGGCGCCTGCTAACTGGAGAGCTAGCGAGAGACCCGTGGTGCATCTTTTCAATATTGTCTGCCAAATTACATGCCTATCAGGCAGCGGCAAGGCTGGCAGGCCTTCCCCTGGAATCAAGACGCCTCCAGGGGCAGATGTCCCGCCTAGTGAGAGCAGACCAGCAGCTGTTGCGCTCTGCAGTGCTACTGAGGAGGCTGTTGCCAGAAGAACAGGCCCAGGATCACAGAGAAGCAGGCTATAGGTAAGTAATGTTGGTGGGGGTGGGGTGTTTTGCCCGGTGAGGTGTTGCGGGATTCTGGGCCGGAAGCAAGGTGGGGGGTTGGGGCTCTCTGGGCTTGTTCCCCCGCCCCCTTCCTGATGTCCAGATCCTCGATCAGACACTGACTGCTTTTGATCGAGACACCCCCCCCCCCACCCCCCCCCCCCCCCCCCCCACCCCCCCCCACCACCCCGAGATGAAGAGTGGCCCACGGAGCTTCAACTGGCATGCAAGCCGCATGGTGACCGGCCAGTTTGCAGCTGGGTCTAATCCCAGTGGTGGCAGGATGTGACTCTTAATGGTCATTAATTGGCCACTTAAGACCCTTAATTGACAGCAGGGCGGGAAGGTCGACCATGGGCCTACCCGCCCAGAACTTAATTGTGGTGGAGGCGGAAAGATGGTGGGGTTCAGGTATTCCGCCATCCTGCCTAAATGGGGTGCCTCCATGCTCGTCATCAGTGAGAGCAGAAGATTCTGCCCCAGGAGTGAGAATATTGATCAATTTTTCTTCTTAACTAAGTGACTTAGTATCTACTTATCATCATCTGCGCTGAGATCAGGTCACTCAACATAAACTTGAAACAGAACCTGGGACCATCTTGGCCTGCGATTCAGTTATTCATCCAACTGACCCAAAACAATATTTGAATTAACAGTTCTGACAAAAATCACACAAAAATCAGGGATACTGGCTAACATGGTGCAACGCTTGAGTGGTGCAATCATTTAGTTTAAAAGGGACAGTCTTTATGTTTACTTTTCTGAGTTCCCAATCTCAGCCAGGCTGTTGTTGCAACATGAGAATGAAAACCAGATATTTGCCCACAGACAGGGAGCAAAAATATCAGAAGGAATCCTATCACTGATCTACTCTCATACATCTCCTAAATGATTGCTAACTGCAGTATTTCTGGACATTTGTTAAGTGGCTGCCTGATTCTTTGTTAACAATGAAGAGAAAAAAAAAATTCTTGACTCTTAAAGCTTGCCAATGCACTTGTAAACTCTTCCAGATATGGCTGCTTTACCTTTGAAGTTACTCGATATTTAACTACATTATACCATTTAGCACAATAGATGTCTTACTCGGTGAATAACACAAGGTAAATAAATTACTTGCCTGTTTCTGAAAGAATAGGTAACATATCCAAAACAAACTGGGTCTTCAAAGGAGTGCTGGAATCCAGAATGCCTCCCAAAATTACATGTAATAAGTACAGTTATAGATTTCGATGGACGTGTTCAATTCAATGAAAAACAATTCATCAGTGGCTGAGGCCAGCTACTGAAGAGGAATCTCAAACCGAGAGAGGTTTATGAGGGTTAACAAAATGGCCAAGTTTATCTCCAAAACTGATATTTTGAAACTTGATCTGCTTTACCTCTTCTTCCTGCTGCAACCGTTTTAGGGTCAGGCGGTCAGAAATTCTCCTGGGAGCCATTTCAGACAGCTTCTTCTGCAGCTGTTTCTCCTGGAAATGAAAGCAAGAGAGGTCAGAGGTCTAACACACAGCTATTACAGACAGCCTGTTAATGACCGTGCTTGGCACTACTATAACCCCCTTCAGGATACAGGCCTGATAGATTGATCACAGACCATATTCTGATACTTGTCAGTCACTGTAAACTAATCACTACAACTTTTGATTTCCGTTTGCCCCTCTGGGTCACTGCTTCTCACCATTTTGCTTTTATATGAAGCCACTTTCTTAATGTTGCCTCCCACCCCGCCCTACTCTTTGAAGAAGAAACTATTAGCCACTTATTCATACAGAAATAAACCAACATCTTGCAAGAGCTGAGAGTGGTTTTGATAGACACAGGTGCTGCAGGACAGCGACTTAATCTATATCTGCCATAATGAGTGGCGAGGCAGTAATAAATTAGAGGTTTTACCGTACTGAGGTTTTGACGTGGAGGGGGAAGAAGAGGACTACAGTCGTGGCTGCTAAAGTTAATAATTCTGTGATGTAGAAAAATAATTTCATCCAAGTAATCATCAGAATTCCAGTTCCTGATGCATCAGCAAATTTATCCAGTGAGCAACAAAGATCTGTTGGCCAAACATATCCCAGGCTCAATTTTCAACCTTTACTAAGTGAGTGAATACAAGCCTGAATGCAATAACAATTGATCTCAGCGCTCCTGGGTTAAGGAAATGAACACTGATCTGTTCCTTATTATTATCTTGCGATCACTGACAGGAGTCCACATTTGGAGGTCAGCATAAAGTTTGGCTATGATGTCCCATTAACCACAACAGTAAACAGATTTAGACACACTCAGTCACATCTTATACATGAAAAACTGAAGGGGCTGAGGGAATGTATAACTAAATCCCAGCAAAGAGTTGCTAACATAAGCAGAAAGCAAAGGGGGAAAAAAAACACAGCTGAGAAGAGGAAAAACTCTACAGCTGGGATGGCCCGGTCCAGTCAGTAAGTCAGGTAATCTTGCCTCCTCCGGTCATGGAAGCCCTGACTGGGTTTTATGTTGATCAGTCAGTTAACTGTCTGCAGTTGGAGCTTCCTCCTCTAAGGGAGGATGTCTCACTGACAAGAGCTGCCAGTCAGAGAGCTGGGAGTGGTGGCCACTGCAGGAACTGTAGAAGGCTTAGAATAGCCAAGATGGAAAAGGTCTTGGAATTGAGATGTTTGTGGGCCTCGTCAGGCAGGGAGGCCCTGGAGAGGCTTCAGTCATGAGGAGTGGATCTTTCAGCGAGAGCAGTCCTTGCCGCTGGGAGGGGGTGGGGGGCAGCGCTCCTCTGAGGGCTACAGACTACTTGATCATAAGGCTCCCCCAACCCAGCTGCCAACTCCCCCGCCCCTCCCCCCACCACAAAGAGGCTGCAAGGATATGCCTGATGGTTTCCCCAAGTGAACATGCCTGCCTGCTGCTGGTAAAATGCCAGTGATGGCAACAAAGCACGCCACTCCCCCAACCCCTGCCACCCTAGCAATTTAATGCTAATCCTCAGCTAGCTAGCTTCTTGGAGGTCTGCAATTTCATAAACTATGTCACGGGCTCAATAGTTTGTCTTGAGTTGGTGATTATTGCTGGGGCAGTGGTAAAGGTGCGACAATCAGCTTCCCTGTGTAAGGGGGAGAAGCCAGAGTTTTTGCCTTTGATTACTGTTCAGTGGTTTCTGATGGGTGAGAAAAGATTTGTGCTGTTCTCTGATGCTCTCACTCGGCCAACAACCATCGTCTAGGCCCACTCACAAAGAATACTGAAGTGTTAATGCATTCCATGGAATAAATATAATGAAACAATATAATGGGTTATAACTTTTTTAGAGAAATGACTCTGATATACAAGACTCTGGACCAACAAACGTGATGCACCAATGCAAGTATCATTTTTCAGACTCCTTCATCTGATCAAGTCTTAGAACACAGTAACTGCTGATAGGAAGCTGTTGGGCACCAAAGGAATTAATTTTACAAAATTTAAGTCATAACTTTCCTTGGGTTAATGCAACCCACACACTATCCTAGTCACAAGGCAATGCTCACAAATGGCATCCTGAGTACACATGTAATACTTATCTTTAGGTTTTTAAAAAATAATAAAGCCACAAGTAATTTGAATATATACTAAAGCAAGTGTTGACTGAGTTTTTAGACATTCACAGTACAGAAATTATCTCACTCTGGATCTGGAAATTCTGATTATAATCATGCAACCATAGGTAAATCAAACCAAAAACCATTGTCTAATTTAGCATTAGGCAAGATCCATATTCTGTATGATTATTGTCTTATATGTCTATTAGGCAATACTCCACTGGAGCAAGCTTGTTGCAAGTTTAATTTAGACTCATTCGAGGATTGTGGTCAGAATATGCAGCAAAATTATTTACATAGCATTTACTTTACTGCAGAAAATGATTAATTGTGCAAACTGTTTTGAGATATTCCAATTTAAAGTTATGTGCAATTTTAAAAATAAATATATGAATACAGTTTAGAATGTCCACACCACAGTGAAACACTTTATCTCAATTGATCAGCATCATTTCTCAGAGTTCAACTAAACAACAGAGTTCTCTGACCCAGACCAGCAATAATGGTCCTAATCAAAAAGATCCATACCAGCCATGAATTCCAAGGCATGATCAGGGCTGGCTAAAACAAAATTTCCTTTAGCTTCTTAATAGTATTTTCACAGCTTAGCAACCAAGTCTGGCTCAGGAACTGCTTTCTGGAGGTCCTTTTTAAATTCATTCTTGAGATGTGGGTGTCGCTGATACAGCCAGCATTTATTGCCCATCCCTCTTTACCTTGAGTGCATGACAATGTGCTCTCTTTTCCAACCATGGCAGTATCCCACAATGCTGTTAGGTCAGGGGTTCCATGAATTTGAACAAAATCAGGGTGGTGTGCAACTTAGGATGGAAATTTGGAGGTGATGTTGCCATGCACCCGTTTCTTTGTCCTTTCAGGTGGTGAAGGTAATGGATTTTGAAAGATGCTGTCAAAGAAGCCTTGTCTACTTGCTGAGGTGCATCCTGTAAATAGTAAACATTGCAGCCGCAGTACACTAGTGGTGGAGGGGGTGCAAGTTCACGCTATTGGATGAGATGTCAATCAGGCCGACTGATTTGTCCTGGAAATTGTGGAGCTTCTCTGTTGTTATTGCAGCTGCATAGTATTCCATTACATTCTTGACTTGTGTCTTGAAGGTGCTGGAAAGGTTTTTGGAGATCAGGGGCTGAGCCACTCACTCTAGAAAATCTCCAACCTTCCCCCTAGCCACATTATTTATGTACCTGGTTCAGCTAGGTTTCTGGTCAGTAATAACACTAGGGATGTTGATGGCTGGGGACTCTGCAATAATAATGGATTGAATGTCAACAGGTAGCGGTTAGGCTCTCTCTTAATGGAGATGGCCATTGCCTGGCACTTGTGTGACGTCAATGTTACATGCCCAAGTCTCAATGAAGTCCAGATTTTGTTCAGTACTAGCATGGATTACAGCGTTATCTGAGGAATTGCAATGGAGCTGAACACTACGAAATCATCATGGAACAGCCCACTTCTAAGCTAATGAAAGATGGAAGGTAAATGATGAAACAATGGAAATTATCTGAGCCTAGGACACTGCCGTGAAGAATCCCTGCAGCGATGTCTTGGAGCTGAGATGATTGACCTCGAACAACCAAAACTGCTTTCCTTTGATGTAACAAACTTACCAGCTGTGTCCCAATGACTTCTTCCTCCAGAAACTTGTCAAATCCTCTCGGTTCTATGCCCATAGATAATGAATCCATCAGTAATCTGTTCCAAAGGGCAACAACACGGAGAACAAAACTACTAGCTGTTATCCAATCTGATTCCTGTCTGTGTACTTTTCAGGCACTTCCTCTGGTTCCACTATTGTAATCCATTTTGAATACATTTTGTAAAGCTACCAGGTCTATTCCTTCCATAATATTAAAAAAGAACCTCAAAACATAGTTTTCTCCACGATGAGTAACCCCCAACTTTCCATACCTGACTTTGTAAATAAGAATTTGAAGGCTGCTGTAACATAACAACTCCTGTCAGGTGGCTCACGATGCTTTACCCCAGAATTAATCAATAACTTCTCAAAGGTGATGCAAATCAAAACCAATTTGCACCAGCTTTACAGTTATAATGTTAATGCAATCTAAATTCAGCTATTGTTCTTAGTCACGAAACTAGGCTGTTTGTAATAATCTGTGCCTCAAGCCTTGATCTTTTAATATTGCACAGTGCTCAATCTTGAAATCAGAGATTTCTGTTTATTCAGCAGCTTCCTGCACTACAACCCTCTCATTTGGTTTCTCAAAGCTACCCTTATCCGAGTTGGCAATATGATCTTAAAGAACAAATTGGGATAAATTGGTGTACTTTGCTTCTACTTTTCAGGTATAAAACCAGAAAATGCCAAATTTATCAGTGGGACATCCTGCAGCCAATAAAGAGGCCCGACATTCAGACCTGGACTGTCTGGGGCATGTGCCACTGGTTATCGACCAAAAATGGGCAATAACCAATTTTCACCCCATCTTTTTCAACAGGGGACAATAGTTTGAATTTGCATTTCTTCCAAAAGGGCAGAATTTAGAAATCTGAAATTAATTTAATTGAATACACTGTTGACTTTGACAGGGAATATAGTGATTTACACCCTGGTTGAAGTTTGAATGAATCAAACTGGCTTAGAAAAGTCAAGATTCATGTTGATTTACTCAGCTTTGATGAAATCACAATTTGAGGTGGCTTCCTTGCTGAAATGTTCTTTCAACATTCAGAATGTTAACATGTGAATTTTACAATCCAAAATCAGACAAGGACCAAAACAAACACCTTTACTGGGAAATTAAAGCACCTCTAGAACCTAATACAGAATAAGTAAAGCTTTTGTTTAAAAAGCTACACTACACACTCAATATGCTTCTTACCATATTTAATAACAGAATTAGATTTAAAGAAATGTTATATTAACTTTGCATCATTTCTTCTCATTTCCCATCCTTCACTTTCTGCCTAAACACATTCTCAAACATTGAGATCAAGCAAATTGATTTTAGCCTCTTCCACAACTTTAACAGCACGACCAATGCACATCTACCTGTAGCCAGCCTGAAAACTGAAGGCTTACAGTATCTTTACAATGTAGATGGAGGCCATTCGGCCTATTGAGTCTGCACTGGCTCTCTGAAAGAGCATTCCATCTAATCCCACTCCTCTGTCCATTCCATCTAATCCCACTCCTCTGTCTTATCCCCATAACCTCGCACATTCTCTCTTTTCGGGTAGCAATCCAATTCCCTTTTGAATAACTCGATCTAACCTGCCTCCACCACCCTCTGAGGAAGTTCATTCTACACTCCAAACGCCCTCTGGGTGAAAAGTGTTTTCCTCTCATCACATTTAATCCTTTTGCCAATCATTTTGAATCTGTGCCCTCTAGTTCTTGATGTTCTCGAGTGGGAACAGTTTCTCACTATTTACCCTGTCCGTGCCCTTCAGGATCTTGAATACCTCCAAGTCTCCTCTCAGCCTTCTTTTCTCCAAGGAAAACAGTCCCAACCTCTCCAATCTATCCTTGTGGCTACAGTTCTTCATCCCAGGAATCATTCCTGCGAATCTCCTCTGTACTCTCTCCAATGCCTTCGCATCCTTCCTCAGTATGGTGCCCAGAACTGGACACAGTGCTCCAGGTGAGGCCCAACAACATGACCTTGTACTCAATGCCCCTAGTAATAAAGCCTAAGATACTATAAGCTTTATTAACTGCTCTCTCAACATGCCCTGCCATCCTCAATGACCTATGTACATATACACAGAGGTCCCTCTGTTCCTGCACCTCCTTTAGAGGCTCTCCCTTTTTTCAGATTTATTTATCTCACTAAGTTTCTAGATAGCAAGCTATAATGAGTGAGTGCCTCCAACTGGAGGCCCTTATGAACTGTGCAGCTAAATGACTCAGACCACAGGAGTGAATGAAATTCATTGCATAAGCCCAGCAAAGTTAAACCAAGATCTGAACTGCGGGCAGAGGGGTTAATATGGCACTTACCCATTCTGCTACTAGACAGCTTATGCTTACGCAAAGAGCAGTAATTGCTTTCTTCTGGAAGTTTGCTTTACATTACATTTGTTTAAATACCTTATGTGCAATCTTGAGAGCTGACCTATTGTCACAAAGCAGGGTATAACTAATCATCAAAAGAGTAAGAGGTCACTCTTAATAGTCAATTTAAGCACCAGTGTTTCACCACAGGAAGCAGACTGCAAAGGCACTGTAGAAGAAGTGTTAATAACATTCTGGGGATGAGTGTTTCTAAAGTTATAATGCTTTCTGCATCTCTATTCACAAAGCTTGATCACCATTTGTCAAACAGGAGCTTTTGTACAATATAATAAACTATGGATAAAATATCATGTGCTCTGGATAGATTATTCCAATTTCCCAATGGAAGACCACTTTTAAGAGGCAATTTCTCCTGTTAAAGGAAATAAAAGTTATAAAATATATAAAAGTTATAAATTCTTGATGGTACCTTATACAACTTGTATTATGCTGGGGTAAGTTCTGGGGAACTGCCATGTAACATTAGATTGTGTCGACTAACCTTGTGAGCAATCATATTGCAAATTTCAGGGAGGAAATCTTCAGTGAGAGTTGCATGCAGCTGCCTTTCTTTAACAGAAGTGTTTGTCTGGAGGCCATCCGTTAATTTCATCCATTCCTCCTCTGTTTGGCACACCAGTTCCCAGGTGCCACAACTTCCAGGGGTTTTCAATAGACCTGGAAGGAAAAGCTCAAATAATAAAGGTGGTCCAACACACGTTTAAAATAGCCATTGAACAAGTATGACCCTTTCCGAATTTGAGGAGGAAACACAAACTGATCTATAAAAATAATTCCTGGAGGATATCAAAATGGACAATTTCAAGATGATGAATATATTTTGCTTTATTTTTCAGCCACATCTAATGAATATTAACCTTTCCATTTTCTGAAGACCTAACCACATGAGAATACAGAGGTTCCTGTGTTATACTTCCTTCATTGAGAAGTAACCCCACTATGTTATCCAAAGCCAATAGAGCTGCATGAATGAGTCATCATTCCTAGATGCAGAACGACTTCTGTGTAGCCTCAGAATCATAGAAAGTTTACAGCCTAGAAAGAAGCCACTTGGCCCATTGTGTCTGTGCCCAAAAAACAAGCCAGCCAGCCTAATCTCACTTTCCAAAATTTGGCCTGTAGTCCTGCATAAAAGTAACAGTGAAACAGGAACACGTCCTTCAAAGTTCACCTAATCTTGTTAGGAAAATATCTGCTGTACAGAATTAAGATGTAGGTGGGTCAAGAAGACACCATTCTTTAAGTAACATCCTAAAATTAATAATCCACAAAAGTAAAGTAATAACAACATTATAACAAGTACCATATTAAGCAACAAAATTTTAAAAAATTCAAAAACTTTCCAATGCCCACCTTGCATTTCACTTTAGACGACAATGACAAATTCTTGATGCCATGATCATGATGCTTTCTCATGTGATTTCATGATGGGTATGAGACCCCTCTCCCCCCTCCCCTGCTCTTTTAGCAGGTACAACAGCAAGTAAAAAACTTACTTTGGAGATGTCCATTGAAAGAGTACCATTTGTTTCTCCAATATTGGAGTTAGGAGCCATTGTGAACAACTAAATTGTGACTGAGAACAAAATTTGGTATTGTCTTCCCTGCAGTTCCCAGGCCCAATTTGATGCCAGCTTGGATCTTTATGGCAGTTGTACAAAATAAGGGTTGAGGGGAGGGAATGATAGAAGAATCATTTTTTTTTTCCATCTGATGTTATTTCCAATGTATCTAAGACACAAGGGTGGAACCAATTTTCCTCTGCTCACATGTTCTAGTTCCAAGGATGCACAAATAATGCAAGAAAGGGTGACCTCATAACGACACCTTCATAATTTTCTCAAGATTCTACGGTGCATAATCTTGGCCTGAAGGCCATCCACTCAAACAGGCTAGTAGAGGTTGTGGGGTTGCTTCTTCATATTGAAGAACCCGTAAGTAAATTCCTCCAAACTCAAATAAATCTTTAACAACTTTGGTACAGTAATGTAACATGGTGTGCATTTGGAAGCTGTTTCTGACAGTCAACAAAAGACCAGAAAACTGTTTGAATTTACCACCCTACGGGGTCATTAAGCATTGTGGCAGTGCAGTGCTTTCCTCCCCAACTTGTGAATACAAATTTCAAGGTAGCAGTCTTGCCTGGTGCTTGCCCAAAATGTGGTAATTGACTGTAACTGGAAAAGCAACCATGGCCTCTTCCTAGCCGATTAACATACTATGAGAGTTAGTTGATGGGAAAAGGTGCAAAAGCTTTAATGCACACACACACACATGCACGCACAAGGTAGAGCAAACTAAGTGCAGGCTTTTTGTCTGTAAACTCTTGGCATCGGTGCTGCTGAGACTGCCAGAACCCAGGCCACTTTTATCCCCAGAACAATGAAGCATTGACTATTCTCTCCCATTTCTGTCCCATTTGTCCAACCCCTGAAGGTGACATCACAGCCTCTGCAAAGAACATCCAGCATATGACATGAAGAAAGAAAAAGCAGGCCGAGCTTTAAACCCTTGTCTGCTCAGCAGCTCTGTGCTCAAAGCTATTGCGATATCATTATAAATACAAATCTAAATTTCCCAAGCTAGGGTATTGGCAACATGTCAGCATCAGCGTAATCTGCTTCATGATAATAAAAATATCCATACCAAGGCAACAGAACATTAGTTCAAAAAATATAGTTGGCTTACCATGACTTTTGTATTCTTGTCGCGAGTCTTCAATAGGAGGCACTTCTCGGGTCACAATTTTGGATTCACTGTAAAATACCATTCAGTAAACTGAAAACCTACTTGAGGAATGCCCACTTATCTTACACCCTTCTATGTCACCTTACTATATTATTTTGAACTTCTGCACAGACCATCTCCATGGGGAAGATCTCCTCTTTTTACTATCTGTCACAAAATTGTGAAAAGAGTATAGAAGACACAATGACAAACAAAAGTAAATCTTTACCTCCACATGATAAGCCTCTGCTTATTGGCTCTGTGAGTGGGTTGGGTACATGGGCAAGGGAAGCCATAGGTATAAACTTGTTATACAATGCCCTAGAATACCAGTTTCTCATTCCTGCACAAATTCATTTACATGGTGGAAAGTGCTGAGAAACATTTTTACTTTGTGAAGTTCTGCAAAATAGGTAATCCATTGTCAACGTCATGGACACAGTCAGGAGTGACATAAGCAATAATTTTTTTAAAAATCTAGCTACATTTTTGTGCAGGTACAGATAGATGTCAATCTCTTTATTTGGCACTGATGGTGAACTGGGATACTGTCTATGTTTTCAGCTCAAAATCAGTGTGAAATGATCACATGCCCCAAACTCTGGCCCATTGGTAGAGAGTAGAGCAGTGTCCTGGGAAGAAATGCAGTTAAGAGCAGTGCTATTTGGAAAAAGTTGGGGGGGTGGGGGCGAGGGTAGGTCAAAATAAGCAAAAGAAAATGGTGGGCGTGCATTCTGGGATAAAGTGAGGTATAGAGCAGGTTTTGAGAAAGACAGAGGTACTGTGGAAATAAATAGATATTGAGAAAGAAAAATAAATAACAAGAAAGAGAGCAAGAGAAAGAAAGAAAATAAAGGAAGATGAGAGAAATGAAAAGCAGCATTGGGGAGAAGACAGTTTTGGGAAAGCTTAGCTTCATTGATCTATTGAAAACTGTATTTTAAGATTAAAATGATATCAATTCTGAATTACAAAAGGTACTTAATTGCCAGCTTCAGTTTAGTCACAGCAGCCTGACCTCTGAGTCAGAAGGTTTACACCCCATTGCAAAAACTTGAACATATAAAGTAGATCTACGCTTCAATGTAGTAACAGAGCAACATTGGAAGCTCCATCCTTTTGGTGAGATCATAATCTGCTCAATCAGGTGGACATAAAAGATCCCATGCCTCAATCAAAAGATGAGCAGGGGAGCAAGCTCTTCCAGCATCCTGGATAAATTTATCCCTCAACCAACAGATTATCTGGTCATCTATTTCATTGTTGTTGGGGGAACCTCGCTGTGTCCAACTGAAGGCCATGTTCCCCTACAGTCCAACAGTGACAGCATTTCAAAAAAAAGTTTTTCATTGGCTATAGAGCATTTAGGACACTGGTTATGTAAGGTACTATATCCCGTAGAGACCGATAATTTTTAGAAAGATGATTGAGTTTCCAGTGATTGACCGGACGGGTCACAGGATAAGATTTCAAATTTTAAGACTTTTACTATAACAAACAAACTAAAAGCAACATTGAATAAACACTATTTCAGAAGGCAACTTATACTCTAAACTACAAAAACGTTTCCCCATTTAAGTTAATGACCAAAAATCCCCCTCCCCAATTATACTTTGCTTTGTCCCTTAAGTGGACAATTAATTTTCTCCAGGAAAATTCCTGATTCTCCAGGAACCAGTCCAAAGTTGTTCTCAGCTCTTGATGGCTTGCTTTAGTTTCCCTTTTCCAGCCGGGTAGCTTCTAATCCCCAGAAAGACATGCACGTTGAGGGTTGCCCTGGAGATTCCTCTCTCTAGCCAAAGCTAGGTGAAATCCTCACAAACTTGTTCTCTGCAATCCAAACGTGAGCTCCCACTTGCATTCTGTGTGGTGAACAATGGAGACTGATTGCCTCTATCTCTCTCAGATTCTTGCAGACTGACCTCCTTCTATCAGGTTCAGTGTTATCTTAGAAAACCCTGTAAGCCAATATTATAATGGCTTGCTTCCCCTCTCAAAGCCCAATCCATGGCAAAATGAATCACTTGTATCCAGGTAGAAATGTTGATTGGCTTTCCACTGGACCCTCAACTCCATTCCAACTTGGAATTAAATAGACAGTTTAAAGTATAACCGTTTATAAAATCTCAACACCTCTCCATGAGACGTGGAGACTAGAAGTCCATCCACTGTCAGCACCACTGTTCTGATTGTTGTTTGCAGGTGTGAATATATCACATCTTCTTCCCAGTAAGACGACCTGGGTCCCACTTTGACATTTAACAACAAGCCACCCAGGTTTGTTGTTGGGTAGAATTCAGAGCAGGTCACATGACCCTGCTCATTCCTCCACATTACCCTAAATTAAAGAGACAGTCTCAAAACATAAACATCTTACATTCTTGCTTAATCAGGATGATAGAATGATACAATATAGAAAGAGACCATTCAGTCCATCATGCCTATACAAATATTATGGCTACAAGAACAGGCCAGAGGCTGGGAATTCCAAGGTGAGCTGCACACCTCCTGATTCCCCAGAGCCTATCCACCATCTACAGGCACAAGTCATAAGTGCGATGGAATACTGTCCACTTGCCTGGATGAATGCAACTCCAATGAAACTCAAGCAGCTCAACACAATCCAGGACAAAGTAGCCCACTTGATTGGCATCCCACCCACCACCTTAAATTTCCATGCCCTCTACCACCAATGCACAGTGGCAGCAGTGTGTACCATCTACAAAATGCACTGCAGCAACTCACCAAGGTTCCTCAGACAGCACCTTCCAAATCTGCGACCTCTACCACCTAGAAGGACAAGGGCAGCAGATGATGGGAACACCACCACCCTGTAAGTTCCCCTTCAAGCTACACATCATCCTGACTTGGAACCATATTGCCGTTCCTTTACTGTTGCTTATGCAAAGTCCTAGACCTCCCTTAATAAAGCACTGTGGGTGTATCTACACCACATGGACTGTAGCGGTTCAAGAAGGCAGCTCACCTCCAGCTTCTCAAAGGCAATTAGGGATGGACAATAAATGCTGGCCTAGCCAATGATGCCCACATGCCTTGAAAGTGTTTAAAAAAATGGCTGCACTGGCTGTTCTATTATTAACAATCCCTCCAAATACTGCCCTCTCACTCCAGAAAATTTTAATTAATTTCATATTAAAACTCTCTGCCATGAAAAGCAGCAAATGCTCGCTCAATTAAAACTCTCTGCCATGAAAAGCAGCAAATGCTCGCTCAATTAAAAATTTTAAAACTGAGATTGGTTCCATGGTTATTTAGGGATATGATTGGCAGATTATTATTCAGAATTATTTAGGCATATGAAGGTAAAGCGGATGGATGGAGTTGTGATCCAGACCATCCTTGATCTTATTGAATAGCAGAACACGTTTGACAAACTGAATGACCTACTTCTGTCCCCATGTTCCTATATTGTTTGCTTTCCATGGAAATGTTTTAATGTAAAATAAATTAGCATTTTTTTGGGGGGGCGGAGGGAGCAGCATTTGCAAGGACGGTTACTGTTGCACATCTACAGCCTACAGACTTGGCTGGAATGTTATGACATTCAACTGTCGTTCAGTTGGCAGCACTCTCAGCTGAATCAGAATATTGCGGATTCAACTCCCACTCCAGAGACTTGAAGAAAGATCTCAGCTGACACTCCAATGGGCTACTGGAGGGAGTGCTGGACTGTTTTCAGTGCTGACTTTCAAGATGACATGCTGAACCAATGTCCCTCCTGCTGTCTCAGGTGGACAAAAAAGATCCCACAGCAGGATTTCCCCAGTGTCCTGACCAATATTTATCCCTCAACTAAATAACAGACTATCTGGTCATTATTACAACATTGTTTGTGGGAGTTTGATGTATGCAAATTGTCTGCTGCATTTTCCACATCCCAGCAGTAACCACACTTTAAAAGGGCTTCTTTAGCTGCAAATTGCTTTGGGGTGCCTTGAAGTTGTGAAAGGCGCTACAGAAATACAAGTCTTCTTTTAATTACTATTTCTGATTAATTTTAAATAGAATAACATTTAATAACATGCAGTAAAAATTTCTTCCATTTTTTTGGTGATACAAAAAGCAATGCCCACTTTACCTGTAGATTCTAAAGCGTAGAAAAATTCACCAAATAACTTAAAAATTAAAATTTCCTCCAGCTGGTGGGGGAAAACCCCTCTTATAACCTTCATTGCAAATCTCGTAGCTTTAAATAGGTTGGACGGGGTAGATGGGGGCAGAGTATTTCCACTTGTGGGATAACCCAAAACAAGGTGCAATCAATACCCGATAGTTAGGAGTAAACCAATAGGGAAATAAGGAGAAGTTTCTTTATTCAGAATGGTTAGATGTGGACCTCACTGCCACAGGAGGTGGCTGAGGGAAATAGCTTAGATGCTTTGTAAATGGAAACTAGACAATTATGCAAGATCAAAGGGAATAGAAAAATATACTGAAAAGCTGGAGATGAGGCAGATGGAAGGAGAGGAGACTCATGCTGTGTAAACACCAGCAGACCACAGACCACTAGTTGGGCCGAATGTCTGTTTTCTGGATATCTTGTGTAATTCTTTGGAACACTTGGATCTTTTCATTCACGTACCTGAAATGAAGGAATATTGCATAACATAAGTACATAACTGATTTGGACTTGGGAATCGGGTTGCAGTGGCTCACTACCACCTTTGCACATTCAATTAGGGATGGGCAATAAATGCTGCCAGTGATACCCACACATTCCATGAATGAATACAATGGATAACTTCAAAATCTGTGGACAATACCAAACCAAGTGTGTAGTTCATACAGAGGAGGACTGCAACAAAATACAGGAAAACATTAATAATTTGCAGAATGGACATGTAATTGCCAAATGCACTTCAATATAAATAAGAGTGTGGTGGTACATTTTGGTAGAAAGGGTGAGGTCATATATTTCTTTGGAAGTAACTATTTAAATGGGGTAGGAAGGGCAGACGGACCTGGGAGAACAAATACACAAATCACTAGAACGTACCAGGCAGAGATTTTATCTATCTCACAAAAAGCCATATCAGGTTGGTCTCTGGCTGAAAACCATCCATAATTTTTAAAAGTAAAAGCTGGAAAAATTCCAATTTTAAAATTTACATTTGATTTGCTGTAGCTGCCAATCATTGTTGTAACTATAATTTTAACTATTTTATCTATCTTGCAGAGACCATAATGTTTTACTGGGATTTCAGGAAATTTTTGATACGGAAAAGGAGGACTGTGTAACGTTTGCATGCACCCTTCCAGATCTTGTAATAATTCTAATGTAAAACACTCAAGGCAGGGATGATTTGGCAAATGCAACTTGCAGCTTTCTATGTTCAGCAACAATGCGGCTTTACCATAAAGATGTTAGATGCCCCCAAAGTGTCTTTTTACATCAGAATGACTTTAAATTGTTTAAATTTGTAAGTTTCTTTTAAGGCTACGGACTAATTAATAGTTCTACTTTGACAATGTCCGAGGTGCTGAATTGAAATGAGCAAATTTCTTTTTCTGTGTTGGATGAGAATTGGAATGAGGCCGAGCCTATTGAGTCAGCAACACCTAATCCAGTAACCAATGTGCTATTTGCAGTAAATATGAAACAACTCACCTCATGGTTGTTAAGTAAATATCTTCTAGTTTTTTGCGCTTTGATGGTCGGCCTCTCTTTTTAGGTTTCAGGTCTATAAGTTTGTAATTGGAACTACAAGTACTTAATTTTCCATTTTCCCTGTAAAATTGAAAAACTTACAATTAACATGTGTGTCACCAGTCACTGCCATTTTCTTGCCCATAACTAACAGGGTGTGTGAACTTTAATGCAACACTAACGAATGAAATTTGGGTCTGAATTTTGCCCTTGGCGGATGGATGCAATCAGTGTGCCTGCAGCCGGTTGGGAAATGGGCCACCGCCTGCAATTTCACTCTGGCTGGCCAATTAAGGCTCGCCTAGCATGAAACACGTCTTCCCAATGAGCAGGGGGCCTGCCGGCTGCTGGGCCCAATGGTGACCTGGTGGCTGGTTTAAAAACGGCACAGGCACTTCCTTGAAGGCTGCCATATTTGCAGCGTTCTGAACAGCGAAGTTATGGCCTCAAATGCGGCTGGATATGCCAGGTGGGAGCACAGGATAACCCCCCACTCCCAACCCGAATTTGGACGAATGCCTCACAGTCCTCCTGGAGCTGGTGGCTGCCAGAAGGGACACCCTTGTCCACAAAGATGGAAGGAGGAGGCCACCACATCTAACAATAAGAGCTTGGGAGGAGGTGGCAGCGCAGTTCAGCAGCCACAATGTTGTGCAGTGCCGTAAAAGGTTTAATGACCTGCTGCGCTTGGGAATTGTGAGTACCATGTCAGCATGGGTCAGTGTGTTGAAGTGTTACGGTTTGACTGTCCCCCCATGGAGCTCAGGGTGTTAAGAGTCTGAGTGTCAACTGTCAATGACGGCAGATCTATGGTCCTATCTATCACTGCCCTTGTGGAGGCGTGTCTCCTATTATACCATTGCTCTGCCTCTGTTCTTGGGTGGTGGAGAGGTGTTAAGAGCCACCTTTTCAACGGATAGCCCTTGTCACGCAGCAGCCATCCATCCAGTCAAGCTGCAGCACTGAATAGTCTTAGCCCTTGGGAGTGTCTGAGGATGTAAGCATCATGGCAGCTGCCAGGGTACCTTGCACAGACCTGCAGAACCTACGTCCTGTGGTCACACACTATTTGCACGTTCATGGAGTGGAATCCCTTCCTGTTGATGAAGGCACCCGGCTGACCCGCTGGTACCTTGATGGCCATGTGTATGCAGTGGATGGCACCCTGCACGGTCTCTGCAAAGTCTCTGGTTCGCTCAGCCTGGCTGGCCTTGTCCATACGGAAATTAATAAATGTCATTACTGGCCTGAACAGAGCTTCTGTCACCAGCTTGACACCACTGTGGTCAGCTGATTGGGAGACTCCAAAAAGATCCCTCATTGATCCCTGGAGGAGCCAGAGGCATAGAAGTCGAGGGCCATTGTGACCTTCAGAGCCACTGCCATGGGGTATGCACCCAAACAGTTGGAGCTGATCTCAGGCCCAATCCTCTGACAAATGAAGGTCACTGTCTCCCTGGAGAGGCAGAGCCTCCTTTGGCATTGCGCCTCAGGCATATTGAGGTAGCTGCATTGCCACTTGTAAACACCGGCAGCAGGACAGTGGTGTCTTCTGTAGCCCCTTCTGCCTTGGACTACCTGTTGGCCCTGCACCCCTTGTGCCTGCACCTCTCCTCCCACAGGTCGCTTCCCTGGAAACTGCATTGGGACACCTGGCCTCCTCTCCCTTCTGCCCTCTCTTCCTCAGAGGAAGAGGTACCATCAGTGGGGAGCACAATCCCCGTTACCAGAACGGAAGGCTGTCTTATACCTGGAAGGGTCCATATGTTCAAAATCCTCCAAGGGCCTTGGAGACACCAATGAGTCCTGAAATGAAGCCTAGAAATGCTAAGACTGAAGCTCAGAACTGAGATGAAGCTGTCATGTTCAAATAAGCAACCAGCAGCAAACTATCTCCTAAACTCTTCATTACTCACACAGGAAATGCTGCTGGCTTTTTTTCTCAGCCCTTGGATGAGATTTTGCAAAATGTGGGCTGCCTGCCTGCCCATTTTGCCCGTGCAACAAGTGCAAAATTGCACGGGCAACTTAAAATCGGCTTCAATTGGATTTTTAATGGCCTTAAGCGGCCTCATAGTTGATGGCGGGCGCGGCTCCGACACCCACGTGCCTGGCAACCTGAAGACTGCGTGCGTGCGGGATGATGTCGGGATGCTTGCCCGACGTATTCTCCTGATATTTTACACCCGGTCAGGTGGGGTTCGCACCCGCCCGCGAGGTGTCAAATTCTGCCCTTGATTTCATTACATCAACGTATGAAAACTTATGTACACAATTCCTCCTGGTATTATCTTGATCATTTCAAAAAGATTACTTCAGTTTTGATTTCTCGTCACATTTGGACCATCTGTGCTACACATTATCTAATTTTAAAAAGCACTCTCAGCAGATACAATGACTCCACATATATTTGTTCCACCACCCACTTGGTAACTTCATCAGTTACACCAAAGTCCAGTTTTAGAATGAGTGGAAGTTTCAATCCAATGAAAAGACACACACAGAAACAAACAAACACATGATTCAACTTAATTATTACATTTCTTCTGCTTGATTTTTCTCCAATGTGAAAGATGGTCCTTCCTTGTATAAACGAGTGCCGTAGAAATACCAGTAGGTTGCTCCAATGGCATCTTCTCCTAAAGGTTCCACTCTCAAATTATCAGCATCCAGACCCTGACAAATAGATGAAGACATCACAAGTCAAACCAAAAAATAAGCCGTACACTTTTAAACATTCTAAGCAAATTCCACACAATAATATGGCTTCAAGATTGTCCTAGTGACTTGATAAACCAAAAGGTAACATTATGATTAAAGATTTTGGAATACAAGTCAGTAACTACCAGGCATCACGATTAATCATAACCAATACCACAAGGAGAATATAGACTAAATAGTATAAAGTAATAGAGCATGGAGAGTTGGGGATTCCAAGGCACAGACTTTCAGAAGGGTGTTAATGACATGGAAAGGACACACAGATTTACTAAGTTGATACCGGGAATGAAAGGTGTTTAACTTTTTTAACGCAAGCACTTTTCATTTCAGCAGAGGCGAATATAGGGTCCGATAGAGCTGATCAAAATTATGACAAGGTTTCACTAGTTAAGCAGGGAAAAGCCATTGTCACTGGATGCTAAGCCTATTGCCAGCGGACATAAATTTAGATAGTTTCGTCTTTAAAAAGAGAGGTTTGAACTTTCCTAAAACTACAGAGGGTTCAAGGCATACAATGTTCTACCAAAAAGAGCGGTGGTAACAGAATCCATAACTTCTAAAAGTAAAGGGAATGTATGTTAGAAAAGAAAAGAATAAAGGATTAGAGGGATGGGACTTAGTAGATTTCCCAGAAGGCTGCCAGAGGCTGGATTGTTCAAATGGCTTCCTTGTGTGTTGTCAAATTCAATGATTTTAAAAGCACATGAAAAATCCACAGGTGGGTAAAGGCACTGTTCTGCTATGGAAAGCTTTTGATTGAGGAGTCCCAGGCTCAGCTTTAATAAGCAGCCTGGAAGATTGATGGAGTTGTGTCAGGTCCAGAAGTATATACGGGTGGACAATAATTGAACAGGATGTTTTCACTTTTGCTACTGTTGAGCTTTAAGAAGTTGGTATTCATCCAGGCAATTTCAAATAGTGTGTCAATGCTTACAATCTGTGGTCACAAAGGAATAATGGTTTCTTGAGTGAAGAATTAGGAGGGGCCTATGGGGGACTCTGCAGGAGTGAATGACTTCAGAAGATAAGAAAATGAGATAAGGGGAGAAACTTGGGTTCTGTAAGTAGTTAGCTTCAGTGCATAGTGTGAAACAAGAACCACCAATTCATTTAAAACGGTACCTTTAAAAGATCAAACACGTCATCTGCATCCAATCTGTAGTCACAGAGCCTGTGCAACAACTCAACACGTAAACGAATGGGTAATTCTTTGAATTTGGTGTTTTTCAGTGGGTTTGGCCTCCCTTCTTCAAGTTCCCATCGATGTTTAATAATGTCTTCCAGGTACATGTCACAACTGTCAGGTCTGAGGAACAAGCACATCATTAATAGGGAAAGGGTTTTCGATATACATACAAAGTGTAAATTTTCCACCTTTGCTTTGCTGGTCTGAAGCAGCACCCACCAGGATTACATAATACAGGATTACCTGTACATAGGATATATGGCATGGAAACAGGCCATTCGGCCCAACCAGGCCATGCTGGTGTTTATGCTCCGCTCGTGCCTCCTCCCAACTTTTCTCATCTAAATCTACCATCGTAACCATCTATTCCCAGTTCCCTCAAAGGCTTGCCTAGCTTCTCTTTAAATGCATCCATACTATTCACTTCAACTGCTCCCTGTGGTAGCAAGTTCCACTGTTTGGGTAAAGAAGTTTCTTTTGAATTCCCTACCGGATTTCTTGTGACTGTGCACATACTAGGAAGTGACATTTAAATAAGTGGACAGGAGATTTGAGAACTCACATGCACATCATCTTGCCAGGTGAAGCTTCATATTGAATGCTTCAAAGACAAAAAATATTTTCACAGTACATTACCTTTTTAGCATTCCCCGTACAGTTCAGAGATTGCATTTTTTTTAATGACTATATTTGTGGCAAAAGGCTTTTTAGCAGTACTTAATAAATACTCCTGGGCAGTGCAGTAACATACTTTTTGACTTTATTGATATGTTGCACCATGGAACAATACAACTTAAAAGTAAGAAAGATATTGGACAGTGTAACCAGACCAGTCCTCTGTAGAAGGCAGAGAGTAGGCTAATATCACTGAAATTTATATCCTGCTGTTCTGAAAGTGGGGTAAGCAAGACTTCTCATGTAAGATGTGGATAATATCCAAGAAAAAGGAGAATGAAAAGGCAGGAGATAACTCGAATCCTATTTACTTAATTTCATAGCATTTCAGCGTAGGCATATATTAATGGAATTTTTATTAGATTGCTGAACATTAATTCAACTACAATAAAACCACTTATCCGAGGCCATGTTTACCAAATGTTAAACCAATCTACCCAACTGTGATAAAACATCTTGTGCGTGGAATTTTATTTAGTAATGGAAACAGCATGTGCTAGGTTAAAACAGGTCACATAGGGTTAAACCAGTCATGGATAGCTACCTTTTGCAAGATCCTTTTGCAAGTTGGAGGCAATTTACATTAATTTAGTATTCAAAGGTGTCACTTCAGATGCATTGTTGCTTAGAAGCACTTTGTGAGACCGTGCTGCTTAGGTGTCATTCTATTCAATTTGCTCAGCTTGAGATTTCAGTCAGACGGTCAGGCTACAAGAAGTCTCCACGTTACAATGTAATGTAAATAGTATTTTCCTTATCAACTGTAAGTAAAGAAAGGACAAACCTGTATTTGCATAGTGCTTCAACATAGTACTTAGCACCTCCCCAAATGCTTCAAAAAATTCTCTGCCACACAAAAAAAACTGAAGCAGTGTTCAATAATTCTTAAAACAGAAACTAGATACTTGAAAAAGAGAAATACTGGAGCAGATTCTAATGTTCAAATAACAGTGAGACTAATGGTACTGGCCATTATTTATGTACAAATGGTACAAAAATTTCTGGCAAGAAGCAGATAAGAATATAGGAATGTAGGTAGGAGCTGCAGTCGGCCATTTGGTCCTTTGAGCCTGTTCCACCATTCAAGATCATGGCTCATCTTCTACCTCAACTCCACTTCCTGCAGTCTCCTCACATCTGCTCATTCCCTTAATCCCCAAAAATCTATTGACATTGGTTTTATACTCAACCACTGAGACTGAGCATTCACGACTGCCCCAAAGATTCACAATCCTTTGAGTGAAGAAATTTCTCATCTCACTCCTAAATGGTTAACCCTTTATTGTGAGGCCTTGACCCCTATTCTAGATTCCCCGGCCAAGGGAAATAATTTCTCAGCCTCTAACCTGTGAAACACCTTAAGAATTTTTTATGTTTCAGTTAGATTGCCTTTCATTCTTCTAAACACTAGGGTATGTAGGCCTATCGCTCTTCACAGGACAATCCCCTCATCCCAGGAACCAATCTAGCGAACCTCTGTTGCACACTTCCTCTTGGGCAAGTATATTCTTCCTTAGGTAAGGAAAGTGCACATGGTACTCCAGGCATGGCCTCACCAAAAGCCCTTTATAATTCTAGTGAGACTTTATTCTTATGCTTCAATCCCTTTATTAAAAAAGCTAACACCATTTGCCTTCCTAATTGCTTGTTGCACCTGCATGTGACTCGAACAAGTGCACCTAGAGATGCCTCTGAATGCAAACATTTCTCAGTTTCTCAACATTCAAAAAACATCCTGCTTTTAAAAATGTTTCTTTTTGCCCATCCAGTACTCAATGTCGGATAAGCAGTCTGATAATTTAGCATTAGTGGAGGGGTCGAGAGAGGTGGTGGTGAGGTAGAATGGGATGTCGTCAGTGTCCATTTGAAAATAAATGCTGTGCCTTTGAATGATATTGTCAAACGACAGCATGTGGATGAGAAATAGGAAGGGACCAAGGATAGATCTTTCAACGGCTTAGCGTTAGTTTTCACATGAATGCTAACGGCACTGAGCTCTACCTCACCACTACCTCTCTCCACTCATCCACTGTTACTGGATGAGACGTGAATGACCTCACAATTTGTCACAATTTGGAGAAAACCGCTGCTTAGTTAAAAACCTGTCAATATTCCTCTCCAGTCTTTGTGCATCCTCCTCATTGCCTACTTTCCTGGCTAACTTTGTATTGTCAGCAAACTTGGATATATTACACTCAGTCCCTTCACCTAAGTCATCGATATAAATTGTAAATAGTGAGACCCAAGTACAGATCGTTGCTGTACCCCACTAGTACAGCCTGTCAACCCAAAAATGTACCATTTACTCCTACTCTGTTTTCTCTCCGTTAACCAATCTTCAATCTATACTAATGCATTACCCTATTTTTATGTGGCATCTTATCAAATGCATTTTGAAAAAAACGGCACATATGCTGGTTCCCATTTATCTATCTGACTAGTTACATCCTCAAACCTAACAGATTTGCCCCATTTATAACTTTGTGTTGACAGAAAATATTATGATTTAAGTGCCCTGTTACCATATCCCTAATAATAGATTCTAGCATTTTGTCCACAAGTGATGTTATGCTAATTGGCCTACAGTTTTCCCTGTTTTCCTCTTCCGCCTCTCTTAAATAGCAGGGTTATGTTTGCCACCTTCCAATCCTTGGGAATCCAAAGAAATTCTGTAAGATCAAAACTAATGATCCACTCTGCAGCTATCTCTTCTAGGATAAAACTGTCAGGTCTGAGGGCTTTGTCACCAGTTAGTCCCATTAATTTCTATTTCTTTACTATGACTGAGTTCTTTGATCACCCAACTTCCCCTCCTGGCCCCCATGTTAGCCGATATTATAAATGGTTCTCCCTCTTCAGCTGCTGCCACCATCAACCCTATCCTCAAAAAACCAAATCTTGACCCCCTCGATCCTTGGAAACAACCGTCACATCTTTAACATCCTCTCAAAAGTCCTTGAATGTGTTGGTCCGTCCAAATTCGTTTCCCATCTTTCCCATACTCCATGCTTAAATCCTACGTTCTGGTTTCTGCCCCTGCCACAGGTCTGTCAAAGTCTCAAATGAAATCCTATGTGACTGTGACAAAGGTAAATTTTCCCTTCACCTCCTTCCCAAGCCACCTGCAGCCTTTGACACGGGTGACCAAAGCATCCTCCTCCGACGCCGCTCCACTGTTGTCCAGCTGGGTGGGGCTGCTCTCACCTGATTCCATTCTTAACTATCTAATTGTAACCAGAAAATCACATGCGAGGGCTTCTCTTCCTGCTCCCGGCACCGTTACTTCTGGTGCTCCCCAATGATCGATCCTTGGACCCCTTCTATTTCATGCTGGCGACCTCATCCAAAGGCAGAGCATTAGTTTTCACATGTATGCTAACAACACCCAGCTCTACCTCACCATCCCCACTCTCAACTCTTCTGTTGTTACTAAATTGTCAGACTGCTTATCTGGTACCCAGTACTGGATGAGTAGAAATTTCCTCATAAATATTGGTAAGGTTGAAGCCATTATTTTCAGTCCCCACTCCAAACTCCATTCCGTAGCTACCCACTCCATCCCTCCCCCTGGAAACAGCCTGAGATTAGTCCAGTCTGCTCGCTAACCTCTGTGTCACATTTGATCCCGGGATCAGCTTCCAACCTAATGGCCTGAATTCTATCTTTGGTGGGAGCATGCGATTGGCAGGCCTGGGAGCGCTTGGGGAACGGGCCCCTGACCATGATCGGACCCCAACTGCAATTTCACGCTGGCTGGCCAATTAACTGCCAGCCAGCATGAAACGCACGCTGAAAAGCTCAGCGCTGCCAGGGTAGGGGCAGGTCATGACGCTTCTGCTGGCGTGGGTGAGCGCTGTGAGAAAGCTCTCTGAAGGCGGACAGCTGCTTCAGCAAGCTGGAGGCCTGAAAATGCTAAAATAAAGGATGGAAGAGCTGCAAAAAAAATGTCCAGGCATCATAATCACCTGAAAATATAGCTGATAAAAATGCTATCCACAGATATTTATTTGAATTTTATTTCATAATGGAAATTTCATCCCGCCTTTGGATGTGCTTTGACGAACAACGTAAAGGCCGCCAGCCTGATTCACCCATCCACCAACCATAACGTTGACAAGCCATGTAAAATCGGAGACAATTGCGTAGTTAACGGGGCTTAACTGCCCTCTTAATTGTCAGCGAGAGTGCTAATGACTCTTGCCTGCGCCTGCCAAGTGAAATATCGCGTGAGGACATTGGGACGCTTGCCCGACGTCTTCTCGTGCGATTTTACGCCCGATCGGGTCGGGCGGGTGTCTGCCCGCAGGACATAAAATTCAGCCCAATATCTGTGCCCCATCTCAACTCATCTGCTGCTGAAACACTTGTTCATGCTTTTGTTACTTTTAGACTCAACCCTGCCAACGCACTCCCTTCTGGCCTCACACATTCTACCATCTGTAAACTTGAGGTCATTTAAAACCCTGGTGCCCATGTCCTAACTTGCACCAAGTCCATCTTCATTTTTCATCTCTGTGCTCGCTGACCTACACTGGCTCCCAGTCTAGCAATGTCTTGATTTTAAAAATTCTCATCCTTGTTTTCAATTCCCTCCACGGTCTTGCCCTTCCCTATCTCTATAATCTCCTCCAGCCCCATAACCCTCTGTGATATCTGTACTCCTCTAATTCCAGCCTCTTTAGCGTCCACAATTATAATTGCTCTACCAATGGTGGCAGTGCCTTTAGTTGCCTACATCCAAAGCTCTGGAATACCTTCCCTATACGTCTCAGTCTTTCTACTTTTCTTTCCTCCTTTAAGACACTCCTTGAAACCTTCCTCTTTGATCAAGCTTTTGGTCATCTGACCTAATATCCCCTTGCGGTTTGCTATTATACTTCGATTCATAATGTTCCTGTGAAGAACCTTGGGATGTTTCATTAAGTTAAAGGTTGCTTTATAAATATAAGTTGTTGTTCTAAGTGTAGTAATTGTAATTTAAACCATTTCTTACTGTTATGGGGATCATGTGACTGTACAAACGAATCAGCCCTAAGCACGGAGAATCTTAGGGGTGGAGCTTTTTAGC
This sequence comes from Carcharodon carcharias, assembly GCF_017639515.1. NCBI lineage: Eukaryota > Metazoa > Chordata > Chondrichthyes > Lamniformes > Lamnidae > Carcharodon > Carcharodon carcharias. Next base: position 47,287,266 of record NC_054487.1, on the reverse strand, counting down.
CTTGGTACTGGAAAAAGCAAGTAGCCTCATCTAGAGTTTGTAAGTAAAGTTTGCTGTTTCTTACAAGAAATCCATTGTGCGCACCAAGTTTATTACAATTGGCGATGAGGATGAATAGCTCCAGTGCTGTACCTCACCTCTCGACTGTGAGTATTTCAATTTTTAAGGAAGAAAGAAGAGAAGTATACTCAGCAGCAATGCCTATCTTCGGTAGAATTGCCCCGTACGATTCATATGTCGAGGACTAGAGTCAATACATTGAGCGATTGGGTTTCTGCTTTGTAGCTAATGAAATAACAGCAGAGGAGAAACAGAAGAAAATTCACCCAAGTGCCTGCAGCAGCAAAAAATACAACCTAAGCTGTTGTTTGACGGCTCCGAGCGCACCAAATTCCAGATCCTTCATCAAGCTACTAGATCTCGTTTCAGCTTAAACCCTCGGTGATCATGCAAAGGTTCAAGTTTAACTCTTGAGATTGGGCCCCGGTGAGTGAATCTCAATGTATATTGTGAAGTTAAAACAATTAACGGAGCTCTATGACTTCTGTGATACTTTCAACGACATGTTGCGAGATTGTTTGGTTAGCAGCAGAAACGACTACGGCATTCAGCGCTGTTTGCTTGCAGAAGTTGAGATAGTCCTGAAGCACACCATGGAGATAGCACTAGCAATGGAGAATGCTGAGAGGGACTCACAGACTTTGCAGAGTGTGCAACATGGCGCCATTTTGCAGCTAGGGCAGGAAACAGCCGCCGGGCATGGGGTGAAGATCAGGGAGGTTATCGCGAAGCGGGACACAGTCCCTATTGCTAGAAAAATATATAGAAATGCTGGAAGCAGCTCAGCAATAACCAAGAGTTAAAGCGTTACCGTTGTGGGGGAAAATCATGCACCTGAAGTCTGGCAATTTAAAGAAGCAGAATGCCACTACTGCCACAAAAAAGGGCATGTTGTTAAACAGTGCAGAACTAGATCAAGGCAGCCATTCAGACAGCAAGTTAAATGAAGTGCACAATATATATGAGCCAGAAGCTACTGAAACTGACGTTAATTCCCTACACAATCTGAAGGCCAGGAAAACTGAACCAATCACTGTTACACTTCAAGTAAATGGAAATCTTCTGCTCATGGAGACTGACACAGGAGCATTGACCACAGTGTTGGAGAATACATCTTTAAATACCTCAGAGAAGTTGCCCAGCCATTGAGTTTGGAGAAAGCTGCTGCTCAGTTATAAACATATACAAGAGAAGCAATAAAGGTGAAAAGCATCGCCTCTGTACCTGTATCATACAGGCAACAGACAGCCTAGCTGCCAGTAATTGTTGTAACAGGAGAAGGAGCTAGCCTCTGAGCCGTGGTTACTTGAAGGAAATCAATAAATTGGTCAGAAAATTTTCAGGTCAGGACAAAAAGAAATCCTGAGTTGACAGGGAATATGATGGTCTCTTTTGGAATGAGATAGAAAAACTGAAAGACATTCACACGAAGCAAGAATTCCTCAGGTCAGAGTTGGTTCTACAGGAAAATCAAGAAAAAAGAGTCTAAACGAATGTGGTGCCACTCTGAACCAACTGAAGAAACATTTGGAAGAAAAAATACAACAGTGTTCAATGTTCCAAGAGGGAGCCTTCACAAGAGTCAAGAAACCGTTACACTCATCGTGTCTATTAGTTCACTATGAACCGTCTAAGGAATTGATACTCACTTGTGATGCATCTCGGAGTGGGAGCAGTATTGTCAAGATGGAAGATGGATGTGAAAGACCGAAAGGGTATATATCCAGAACCCTTTCTGCAGCAGAGAAAGGGTACTGTCAAACTGAAAAAGAGAGCTTATCTATTGTATTTGGAGTAAAGAAGTTCCATCAATATTTGCACATTGGCATTTCACCATAATGTCAGAACACAAACCACTGTAAAGGCTGTTTAGTGAAGATAAAGCAATCCTTCTGCTAGAATTCAAAGATGGGCTTTAATTTTGTCGGCATACAAGTGCACTTTTATGCACTGTCTGGGTGTACATATAGCAAATGCAGACACCCTCAGTCACCTCCCTTTGCCAGATAGTATTACACCTGTTCCAGTGCCTCAAGAGGTAGCACTTGTGTTGAATTTCCTGGACTCCTCACCAGTCTGCACGAGACAGATAAAGAATTGGATAAATTGGGATCCAATTTTAGCAACAGTCCATAAACAGGTATTATAAGGATGGTCAAATGCACAAGTCTCTGAAGAATTAAAACCATTCCTTTCCCATAGATCTGAACTGAGTTGGCAAGATGGCATCTTGTTACGGCGAGTAAGAGTTGTTGCCCCTTTGCAAGGAAGAGAACCATTACTGGAAGAACTTCACCCTGGTATTTCGAAAATGAAGATGCTCACACGAAGTTATATCTGGTGGCCAGGTATAGGCAGTTATATAGAAAAAATGGTGAAACATTAACTTCAGTACCAGCAACAGCAGAAGTTGCCTGTTTTAGCTCCACGGTATCCATGGGAGTGGCCTGGTCGACCCTGGGTTGGACTACCTATAGGCTACATAGGTCCATTTCTAGATACCATGTTTTTTGTAATTATCGCCACACATTCCAAATGGATGGACATGTTTGAAGTGAGGTAATCTACTTCGTCCGCAACCATTGAAAAACTGCACCAGAGTTTGTGTTCATCGTTTACCTGAAGTTATTCTGTCAGACAATGGTACTGCTTTTACTATGCTGAATTCCAAAGATTTGTGAACCTAAATGGGATTAAACACATCGGAACAGCACCATATCATCCCTCATCTAATAGGTTAGCAGAAAGAGCTGTACAAACCTTTAAAACAGGCATGAAGAAACTATCAGAGAGAACATTAGAAACAAGAGTTTCAAGATTTTTGTTCAGCTATTGCACAACTCCTCATGCAACCGCTGGTTTAACACCTTCAGAATTATTAATGAAGTGCCAACTTTTGTACAAGATTGAGTCTAGTATTCCCCAATCTAGAGGGAAAGATGGAGAGAAACCAGGGTAGTCAGAAAATGAATCATGATGCTCACAGTAAAGGTTGAGAGTTTACTATAGGAGAGACAGGTCTTGTACGAAATTTTGCAACGGGACCGAGATGGGTCCTTGTACAATTGTCTCTGAAACATGACCATTATCTTATCAGGTAGACATGGAAAAATGAGATTGTTAGAAAACACATGGATCTCAGAAGTCAAGAAACCCTCCAACAACCAGTTAATCCACCTGAAATTGAAGTTGAAACTTTGACCCCTGAGGTGCTAAATCGGCAAATAGACATACCTGATATCTCTGAAGTAAATAATTCTGAACTGCCATTGTCTAAGGATGACCCTGATACTGCAGTTCCTGGCCAAACTGATCCGATGGAAGAACCTTCAGTTGTAGAGAAGCGTCCCTCTACCCGAATCAGAAAATCTCCTCAAAGACTAAATTTATAATGGCATAAACTGTATATAATATGGGTTAAGATGTTTTTGTAAATGAGAGGATAAAACAAAATTAAAGAGGGAGGAATGTAACAATTGTAAGTTAAACCATTTCTTACTGTTATAGAGATCATGTGACTGTATAGGCAAATCAGCACTAAGCACAGGGAATCTTAGGGGCGCAGCTTTTTAGCCTTGGTCTTGGAACAAGCATGTAACCTCATCAGGAGTCTGTAAGTGAAGTTTACTGATTCTTACAAGAAACCTGCACTCCAAGTTTATTACATTAAGTTTCTCATCTTGGTTCCCCATTATTTCTAGAATACTTTCTCTGTCTTCTACTGTGAAGACATAAACAAAAGTATTTGTTTCATGTCCCTGACATTTGTTTATTCCCTCATTATAATTTTTCCTCTGTCTGCCTCTAATGGACCCAAATTTACTTTTACTAATCTCTTCCTATTTATATACCCACAGAAATGTTTACAATCTGTTTCTATGACTCTTGCTGGTCTGCTCTCTATTCTCTTCCCTTATCAATTTCTTGGCCCTTCTTTGCTGAATACTAAAATCCTCCCAATCCTCAGGCTTAACTACTCTTTTTGACAATATTACATAAGCCACTTTCTTTGATCTAATACTATCTCTAACTTTTCGTCAACCACAACTGGACATTTCTTCTGTGGGGCTATTGTGCCTTAAAGGATTGTATATTTGTTGAAAATTGTGCATTAAATTTTTAAATTGCTTGTATATGGTCATATCTTTTATCATAGTTTCTTAACCTACCTAAGCCAACTTGCCCCTACTGTTTAGATTTGAGACCCTAGTTTCGGACTTAACTAAAATTATTCTCAAACTCAAAAGTAGAATTTTATCACATTATAGTCATTGTTCCTTAGAGGCTGCTTTACTACGAGGTTATTAATTATCACCTTCTTATTGCACAATGCTAGTTCTGAAATAGCTTTTACCCTAGTTGGTTCCTTGACATACCGATCCAAAAACTCTCCTGCATACATTCCATGAACTGGTCCTCCACACTATTACATAGATTTGGTTCGCACAGTCTATATGAAAAATAATATCCCCCATAATTACTATATTACATGCACCTCTAAGTTCTGGAGTTCTACTATGCCCTACACTGCAGTGGCCATTAGGGGGCCAATAAACAATGCATCAATGCTTGTTGTCCCTTGCTGTTTGTTGTTCCACCCTAGCTGATTAGATATCTTCACTTTCTGATTATTATTATTCTAATGTCTTTATCCCATCCTTTATGATCAAAATTACCACTCCTCTTTTTACATTTTGCCTATCAGTCGAAAAGACAAGTATCCTAGAATATGTAGTTCCCAACAATGGTCACTTTGCAACTTTGTCTCTGGGACAACTATTAGGTCAAACCTATTACTTTCTAATACAGCTTTTAAATTTATTGTGAATGTTTTGTGCATTCAGGTGCAGAGTTGATGGCAATATCTAAAAGCTGCTGTCTGTGTTGCTTCATAAAATGGCATTTCCATGGCACCAAAGGCATGAATTGAATGTTAGGAAGCTGCCATATTTGTGTAGGAGTTAAACTCATCACAAACAGTCTCAACATTTCAAATGCAGGTATCCTTTAAACGATGTGATCAGTATTAAATACTTCCAGTCAACCTCTCTGGCACTGAAAAGTAACTGTTACCATTGTGAAAACATATCTCTCCAGATATTAATTGTTGGAGATTTTAAAATGGGCAAATTTTAAGTTAAACTTTTAAAAAACTTATCCTTTCTTTTTGTCTCTCTCTTAATCCAACCTTTCTTTCCAACTCTATTTCTCTTTCTGCTCTGGAATTGATATTGATTTCATGCACTAATTCATACTTCCTTCTCAGTCCTTTTGATAGTTATTTATGAATCCTTCAATCTGATTGGTTAAAGAGACAGCTATTTTGTTACCCTGTTGACTCATTTCCCTCACTGGATCGTTATCAGATCGCAACTAAATGGGGAAAGATGCATTTAGTTGAAGGTTGCAGGGGCAAGTCTAATTACTAGCAGACAACATTAGATATCCTGCTACAGCAAAAATCTGGTCCATTAAAAGAAACAAGCAGTAATGTTATAAGACGAAGGGCTCATGTTTTCCCGTCAATCTTGCACCATTTTGATTTTACGAACTGATTTTTGATATGCAATAATCATAATGTAGCAGCCAGCCTGCACATAGCAAGGCTCCTCAAACAGAAATGAGGTGAAAACCAATCATTTTATGTTTTTGTTTGGTGAGACGTGTATTGATGAGGACATTGAAAGAATATTCTGTCTGTTAAATAGAGGCTCAGACAAACAGAATCTTGGGGGGGGGGGGGGCGTGGGTTGTTTGGGGGCAGGCGGGAGCGAGCGCGAATCTGATCGGTGCCCCGATCGGGTGCGCGCTGCCATTTTACATGGGACAGCCAATTAAGGCCCGCCTTGCGTGACGCACACCCAGAAGCGTGTGCACTCCCTGTGCCGGCGGGAGAGTTTCCCTGAGTCAGGGCCTGCACTTGAAAGAGCGCAGAAATCTCCCTGAGGCACAGGGGTGCTCCAGGGAGGTTAGTTGAAGTTCTGGGAAGTTTAATAAAGGTGGAAAAAGCTTTTAAGGACATGTCCCCTCGTGAAACTGTCACATGAGCTGGGATATGTCCATTAATTTTTTTCAAAATTTTTTATTTAATTAACAAACCATTCATGGAACCTCATCCCGCCCGTGGATGAGGTTTCATAAAATGCAAAGGCCGCTTGAGCTCTTTGCCTGCCCACCAACTTTAAGGTTGGATGGGCAGCATTCTTAACAATTTTAATTAGTTTAATAAAGGCCTTATTAGGCCTTTGACAGTTCGGTGGTTGCGCAGCTGATGCGGCTGCGTGCCTGCCGAACTGACAATCTAAATGATGTGCAGTGACGTCGGGACGCGTGCCTGATGTCACCACGTGACATTTTATGCGTCGGTGAGCGGGCCCTGCCCCCGCTCGCTGATAGGAAAATTCAGCCCTTGGTTGCACATCACAACTGAAGAACGGTACCTCCAATACTACACCAATCCCACACTCAAGTGTCAGCCCAGATTTTGCGGTCAAGTCATGGAGAAGCTCTGACTGAATATTCTGATTCGGAGATTATCCTCCTATCAACCAAGTCTAGCATCCAGCTGACACCAAAAAAATTTAAATAAAGCAGCCTGCTGCAACATTTATACACATAAATAAGTAAATCTTTACTCTTTATCTGTTGAGGTGTGGCTTTTTAAAGTGAAGGCTAAAACTGTACAATTTTATTCACTCTTGCTTATTGGCAACTCTTGTCCTTAGCAAATATCTGCAACAGTACTTTGGAGAAACTTGTTTTCTGACTATCTGCTACTATTTTGTCATCTTAACCTTTAGTTCAAGCACAAAAACCTCGGCATACACTTTAGTGCAGTACTGAGAGAGTGCTACATTATCAGAGGTTTTATCTACTGGATGAGATGTCTACTGTCTCAGGTCGGTGGCAGTCTTTTCGAAGAAGAGGGGACTTCTCGCTGGTGGCTTGGCCAATATTTCTCCCTCAACCAGCATCACAAAAACAGCTTACCTAAACATGATAATATTGCTGTTTTTGAGAGCTGGCTGCCACATTCCTGACTTTACAACAGTAACCACTGCTCAAAAGTACGTCACTGCCTGCTCAGGATGCCCTGAGGTTATGAAAGACAAATCTTTGTTTTCTTAATATTCTTTTGCTGGAAATTGCAACTAGTACTGTTCTTAGTTCTAACTGGTTCCTTTAACACTATTCTTTTCTTTGATTTTAAACAGCGTTTTCTGCAATACCTCTGTCATTTATGGGCTTTTGTGGGATTCTATTCACGATTCTACTCTGTTCCTTTGTCTACTGCAGCGGTTCAGTCAGTCAGTCACTACCACCTTCTCAAGGACAACTGGGGATGAGCAATAAATGCTGGCCCTGCCAGTGATGCCCAAATCCCAAGATGAAATTTAAAAACCCTTTTATCGTGGTTTCCTCAACAATTTCACCCCCGCCATAACCCCACCCACCCCACAGACATTTTAGGTACCAAATTTCTTTGCTTGGCATTTCTGCTGATGTCTTTTGTTTGGCTAATGTAATTTCCATCAATTCAGTATTGTAAACAGTGCCTATCACCATCCTTCATTCATTTCCTCATACAATTATAGTTTCCACCCACAGACCTGTCTGTTGCTTAATGTCCTGAGCTCCTCTTCAAGCATTTACAAAATTACCACTAAAATCAACAGGGTTCACAATCTTTCTTTCATGTCCATTACAAAACAAACTTTTGCTACCTAGTTTCATACACAAACATTTATCCTTTCAATATAACTTACTTGCTTAAATCGCATTCATTTTTCAAATGTCACTTACTTTGTATCTTGATATTTTCACCTCTCCTGAAAATGCTGCATCTTCTGAATCACTCTCTCACTAAGGACCAGATTTTTGCTACTGAGGCGGGTAACTCAAGTTGGGAAATTTACCGACTTGTCAGGCCCACCTCAGTAAAAAGTGCCCCAATACATGCAATTTTCACTTTTTGGGTGGGCGGGGACAGTGTAGGGGGTTGTGGAGTTACAGTCGAGCCCACCAAACCCGGAAGCAAAGTGTAGGTAGCCATGGGGGCTGGGGTGGAGGTAGGTAGTGCCGAGGCAGGCTGATCAGAAGGCCCTTCTGGTTTCTCTGGGACCATCCCAGATTGTTATACAAGCTGTTAGGCACTCTAGCCCTCATTCCTCATACCCTGTTACTTTCCCACCCATGGCCCCTCATACCCTCCATGCCAATTCAATGCCATCACATGCATCCACCCATCCTGATGCCCCCTCATTGTCTCCATGCCGACTCAAAGCACATTCGTGCCCCCCACCAACCCCCATGGCTCCCAAATCCTCCAAGCCAACTCAATGCCAATGCATGTACTCCCACCCAATCCCCATGCCCCTCCATAGCCACTCATCCAGTATCCACCATGGGCATACCTCAGGAGCCATGTGGAGATGAAAAATAATGTAAAAGCCTAATACAGCCCACTCCCTACACAGTTGATGGAGAAAAAAACTCCCATTCAAGAAATCCCTACAAAAGTTTTAAATCTCTGGTTTATTGTGAAGTAGGTTTTTTTTTGGGGGGGGGGGTTGTGTTTTTCTGTCTGGGTGTGATTTAATTACATTTTGTAGCCAATCAGGCTGCAAGCTGAAGTTATCAAAAGTAGTAAGGTGTAGAGGTGTCTTTATAATGCTAAGTATGTAAACATGTTCGGGGTCTTAACATGTAAAATGTGAAGGGAATTTGCATTTTTAGATAAATGAAGGGGGATTTGAATTTCAAAGAGGTTAATGAGAATATTGGCAACATGAAAAGATATATATTATGAGAAGGGTAAAGCTCTAAAGACATATGAAACAATGGAATTTACATATTAAAGGGAGAAACATATATAAAGGAGAATGAGGCTGTGTGTCAAGACAAGGCATTGTAGGATCTAACAGAAGTGTATGGAATGGCCTTAATGAAGCCTCCAGTATTTGCACATAAGTCTGCTGTCTACAGAAACCAAAGCTGGAGAAAGCCATTTTGAATTCCACTGCCCAGGTAATGTGCTAATTTGCTGGATCTGTTTAAAATCTAAAATCTATTTTTGGATCATTGCCTTAAAGAGGTTTAAATGGGAATCAAGTTAATTAGGGATTTTAGGCGTTATTATAGTGGTAATTTGTAGTTCTATGAATGCGCTTGAAATCTCTTTTGTTCATAAATATTTGAGTTTTTTTGGAAAAATTAAAGTAAAAGTCTCAGTGGACTTATTACTTCTGAATTCAGGGCACGTATCCCAAAATAAATACAAATAGCAAATCCATGATAGTGCGATCAAATTTCTCTTGTGGATTTGATCTGCCTGGCACACATCATCTGCCATGTCATAACATGCACATATACACCCTAGCTCCTTTTCGCCCTTTAACATTGTACCCTTTATTTTATAGTATCGCTCCACGTTCTTCCTAACAAAATGAATTACTTCATACTTCTTTGCATTAAATTTCACCTGCCACTTATCTACCCATTCCACCAACTTGTGTATGTCCTTTTGAAGTTCTACACTATTCTCCCCATTACTTATAATGCTTTCAAGTTTTGTATCAGCTGCAAATTTTGAACTTGTGCCTTGCACACCAAGGTTTAGATCATTAGTACATATTAGGAAGAACAGGGTCCTAATACCAATCGCTGAAGAACTCCACTGCACACATTCCTCCAGTCCAAAAATCATCCATTAATCACTACTCTTTGTTTCCTGTCACTCAACTAATTTTGTATCGATGTCACTACTGTTCTTTCATTCAATGAGCTTTAACTTTGCTTACAAGTCTATTATGTAGTACTTTATCAAAAGCCTTTTGGAAGTCCTTTTCCCCCAATCACCAGTATTACCCTCAACAACCCTCTTTGTTACCTCTTCAAAAATCTTCAGCAAGTTAGTTTAATATTATTTGCCCTCAACAAATCTGTGCTGGCTTTTCTAATTAACTTACATTCACCCAAGTGCCTTTGAATTTTATTCTGAATTATTTTGAATTTTAAAAAGCTTCCCTACCACTGAGGTTAAACTGACTGGCTTGTAGTTGCTGGGCTTATCTTTATAGCCTTTTTTGAATAAGGGTGTGATATTTGCAATTCTTCAGTCATCCAGCACCACCCTTGAGCCTAAGACAGCAAAATTATGGCCAGTGCCTCGGCAATGTTCACTCTCACTTCCCCTAGTAGCCGTGGACGCACCTCATGTGGCCCTGGTTCCTTATCAGCTTTAAGGTAAGGATGGCGGATTTCCACCTTAAATGATATTAGTGAACCAGATGGGTTTTTACAACAATCAATGACAGTTTCATGACAATTTCTGACTTTTCTTTAAGTTCAATTAACAAATTCAATTGAATTTAAATTTTATCATGGTGGGATTTGAACCCCTGTCCTCAGGGCATTAGCCTGACCCTCTGGATTACTAGTACAGTGACATTACGATTACACCACTGTCTCCCCTTGCAGAGCAATACAGAAAAGATAGTTCCAACCTGGTTACAAGTAGATGTCATAGCATTTGATGAAGCTGAAGTAATTTTAGTGTGGTGTCAGGTGAAAAAAAAATTTGGAACTTCTGGACACACTATAGTCCAGAAACTGAGCTCATTTAATGTTCCTAGAGTCCAGACAGTCCCAGACATGCTCCCAACACATTTATAATGAACCAGTTGGGTGTGCAGTCAACTGCATGCTAGTCTCTCTGACTAGCAAGCTGCATGCACAACCTGGCAGTGTGATCAGGGTGCTGCCAGCTGGGACTCAAGCATTACCAATTTGAATAATTCTTTTTAAATTAAAGAAATGCCTAAAGTAGTTTAAGCTGGTAGAAGAAAAAAAAATCTTCTCCCTTCCCACAAGCTTTAGAGCAACAGCAATTAAGAATATACTGAAAGAAACAGCATTTAACCCAAAAGATGTGCCCAATCACATAGAAAATTACACCCTGGCTGCAGAAAAAGATGAAGACAATAATGCTATTCACAGAAAAAGGAAAGGAAATCAATCTGAAAAGTGTACAAAATAATAGAAGCAGCCTAAATTCAAGAACTGTGAATTAAGAATCATGTACATATAAAAGAAGGAATATGCAAAATAAAAAATAGGGAGCAACAGAGTATTTACAATGATTGGACTGTACCACACACAAACGATGAAGCCACATAAGTTCAGGCATTCAAGCTGCTCAAATATTGTGTCAATTCAGATTTGTAAAATTTCAAAAAGATTGATATAAAGGAAGAAGAAAGTGAAAAAATTGCTCACCTACCTTATGAATGGATATGAAATCAGAAATGCACACTACAGCTTTCTATAATGATTTGATGCCCATTACTTGTATTTTTGAGTCATCGTGCTAAGTAAGCATTGCTGAGACTGTGGCTGCAGCTATTTTAGGGTTTTTGAAAAATATATACATCTATATATCAAAGAAAAACCTCAGTTTAGTGAAATGGTTGGTTTGTTAATATTATCCCCTTTCGAGACATGGACAACTTATGCAAGCCAGGAAAAGCAGCTGAACAGCTTCCACCTCTGCTGCCTCAGATGAATATTGGGCATCTCCTGGCAAGACAGAGTGCCAAACATCCAAGTGCACCAGTGCGCAGGGATCCCCAGCACGCTTGCCCTCTTGAGTCAGCGGTGACGCTGTTGGCTGGGTCATGTGAGCTGATTGAATGAAGACCACATTACCGAAGACATGCTATATGGTGAGCTTGCTAATGGCACAAGACCAACAAGTCACCCGCCTCTGCGATACAAGGGTGTCTGCAAGCAAGGCTTCAAGTTGACTGGGATCAGAGTCGATGCATGGGGAGTCCTTGCTGCTGACTGGGGTGCCTGGAGGCAAACAGTCAAGAAGGGTGAGAAAAAAGCAGAGAACAAAATGACCAGATGGTGGAAAAGAGAGCTCGCCAGAAGGAAAATACATCAGTTGACCTCGGGCCAACGCTGTTTGTCTGTCCTGGCTGCGGAAGGGGCTGCCACTCATGAGTCAGTCTCTACAGCCACAACAGATGGTGTTCAATACAGAAGTGACATCCACCCTGGGTGCAGTCCATCGTCTTCGAGATGGAAACCTGGCAAGCTTGGGCAGCTGTTATTCAAAAAATATTTTATGAAATTTAGGTCCCATACCTGACTTCAAGGCTGACAACTATTATATAAAATCCATACGAAAACCAAAATCACTTTATTTACAGTAAACAGTCATCATTTGGTAGTACAGAAGTTGAGTATTACTGAACAAAGACATTGGTATTCCTGCAATTATCCTGATGTGTGCAGGATGAAAAGCTTCAACAAAATGTCTTTTTTCAGCAATACTGATTTACAGTACTGAAGATGCTGAATTTCACTTTTCTATATAGGGAGTTCTGGACAATGTTTCATACAACAAGTTTTATGATTGTTATTCTTCCTTGACTAGGGCCAAACTGAGCTTTTCAAGAAAGCTACAAAAAAAACACCCATCCTTTGGCGTTCCAAATTTGACTTATTTTCCTGCCATGTTGGATGAAAAACATTAACAATGGAACTCTCAGGCTACAATCATTCTCTGAAACAGGAAACAAAAAATGATTTTTGTACATACGTGATGTCTCTGCGCTGATAGCAGCCTTGAAGCAAACAAGCAATCAGGTCATCAAGAAAATCAATGTCATTTATCAGGAGAGCCTCTTCTAGTTCCTGGTAAAATGTGGGGGGAAAATAGCATAAGTTCAAGCACAGTAAATTGTATAAATTGATTATATAATTCAGAGATTGGGTGCCTTGAAACCTTGTCACCTTCACCGAAGAAATCAGCAGACAAAATTCAGAACTGATTTCACTCCATGTGCGAGTACAATTTTTGAAATTCTGCTTGTATGAAACTTCCATTAACAGAAAATGCAACACAGAACAAGAGGCACGAGCAACACAGAGAAGTGGTTGAACAGGTTTGGTTGTGGAAACCATGCAAAGGGTTCCAGGAATGCCAGACAGGTCATAACTGGCAACTCAAAACAGCCAAATTGTTAGTGATATTTATTTCAAAATTACAAAACAGATTTAGCCATACAAGAATGTTGGTTTGTGGTTTTCATGGAAAAGTGGATGGAACTTTGGAATGTGATCACAAAACATTGAAACACCAAAAATTCCAGAGTCCTATGTAATAACATTGTAATTTGTCATGTGCAGTCACCATAAACAAATAAACTTGGCTACACTATTTGCACATCATGTTGACAATTCTCCAATTTTCTACCTGATCTCTCTTTTCTTTTCCTGAAGGTGGTAATTTATTCTGGAACATGTTTCCTTCAAAAGTAACAGCCCTCAAGTGCATCAGCAAAGTGGCCCATCTTAGTGTGTGAAATATGACAGTATCTGTCATAGTATCTGGCCCTCGAAACAATGGCGGCTGAACTCAAGGTGCACTTGTGAGCAAGCACTTCCAACAGATGTTACTGATTAGAGATCAAGATTAGGAATCTGGCCAATATTTTCTTTTATATAAGTGAGTCTAATTATGCTTCCTCATCACTACTTCAGCAGATCAAGCCTGGGGTATCCTATCTACATGACAGTAACATTTACTCAGAGGCGAGTGCAGGGAGTGGAAGCAACTACTAACAAAATAATGGGGAAAATCTGTTTTTAGAACTTGCACTTAAATTGTCTTTCGTGACCGCAGAATGTCTGAAAGCACTTTACAGCCAATCAAATACTTATTACAGTGTAGTTACCGTTATAACGTGGAGAAGTGCAACAGCCAACTTGCTCACAGCAAGGTCCCATGAGCAATGAGATAAATAAGCACATAATCAATTTTGATAATGCTGCTTAAGGAATAAAGATTGGTTGAAACAGAAGAATTCTGGCCAGGATGATAAATAGGGCCTCAGTTTAATGACTCATTCAAAAGATAGCAGCTCTGGCAGTGAGTGATGTCAGCCTAAGCAGAGTGCTCGGAAATGGTGCTAGAACACACAACTTTCTGTCTAAGAGGGAATTATGGCTAAGTCACAGCTGACGTTTTTGAAATAATGGTTTGTCAAGAGACTGTGTCCCTTAAAGCATTTGGTAAAAATCATGAATGAGATTTGGATTTAAATTGTCCCATCCCAATAGGTGATATTGCAGAACAGATGGTTGATGAATATACACCTTAAATGACACTAAGGAAAACTGGATTTTACTAAACAGCATTGCCTAGATAGAATATCCGTGCTTTTCTTTTAGCTGCTGCCATCCGTCCAGACTTTCCTGGTTCCAGCAGTGCTTAAAAGTATCCTGACACAACAGGTTATGCGGCACATTTGCAATTTTATTTATTTTTTCTTGGTAAATCAGCATTTAATGATAAATAATTATTTCAAATGGAGCAACTGTATCTGTGCCTTTCCTCTGAACTTAATTGTACAACCATTGATGCTAGACATCCATAATGTCCTCTGACTAGTGGTGCCCATTCTGCTCATCCTCCTTCATTGGTGGAATAGCTTCTCCCATCTCCAATATTGTTGCAATTTTATATTAGACCACCAAATAAAATCTGTTTTATTAAAATACAACACTCAAATCCATCAAAACCTAACCAGAAAATAGCACTGTCTACCTCTCCAAAAGAATCTAGATTCCCCATGGTAGATTAAGAGCCAACAGATCAGAAGGAACAGATTGATACGCTGTACAAACATTCGAAATAGGTGCAGAAGTAGGCCATTCGGCCCCTCAAGCCTGCTCTGCCATTCAATAAGATCATGGCTGATCTGTTTGTGTTTCGAGCCCATATTCCCATCTACCCCCGATAACCTTAGATTCTTGCGAGGCAAGGGAATCAATCTACATCCGCCTTAAAAATATTCAGTGGCCCCACTTCCACCGCCTTTTGAGGCAGAGAGTTCCATAGTCACACAACCATCAGAAAAAATTTCTCCTCATCTCAGTCCTATAAGGGCAACTCCTAATTTTAAAGCAGTGTCCCCTAGTTCTGGACTCACCCACAAGAAGAAACATCTTATCCAAGTCCAGCATGTCGAGAACATTCAGGATCTAATGTACTTTAGTCAGGTCACCCCTCACTCTTCTAAATTCCAGTGGAAACAAGTCCAGTCAGTCCAATCTTTCCTCATAAGCCAACCGGTTCATTCCAGATGTCAACCTAGTAAACCTCTTCTGAACCGCCTCTAACGCATTTACACAGTCTGAAGAAGGGTCAAAGAACAAAGAACAAAGTACAGCACAGGAACAGGTCCTTCGGCCCTCCAAGACTGCGCCAATCATATTGCCTGTCAAACTAAAACATTTTGCACTTCCGGGTTCCCATCCTATTCATGTATTTGTCAAGCTGCCTCTTAAACATCACTATCGTACCTGCTTCCATCACCTCCTCTGGCAGAGAATTCCAGACACTCACTACCCTCTGCGTAAAAAACTTGCCCCGCACATCTCCTCTAAAGTTTTCTCATCTCATCTTAAATCTATGTCCCCTAGTAATTGACTCTTCCACCCTGGGAAAAAGCTTCTGACTATCTACTCTGTCCATGCCACTCATAATTTTATAAACTTCTGTCAAGTTGTCCCTCAATCTCCGTCACTCTAGTGAGAACAATCAGAGTTTCTCCAACCTATCTTCATAGCTAATAATCTCCAGACCAGGCAGCAACCTGCTAAACCTCTTCTACACCCTCTCCAATGCCTTCATATCCTTCTGGTAATGTGGTGACCAGAATTGCACACAATTTTCCAAGTATGGCCTAACCAAGGTTCTATACAGCTGCAGCATGACTTCCCAGCTTTTGTACTCAATACCCCTGCCAATGAAGGCAAGTATGCCATATGCCTTCCTGACTACCTTATCCACCTGCGTTGCCACTTTCAGTGATCTGTGGACCTGTACACCCAGATCCCTCTGCCCATTGATGCAGTTAAGGGTTCTGCCATTTACTGTATAATTCCTACTTGTATTTGACCTTCCAAAATGCATTACCTCGCATTTGTCTGGATTAAACTCCATCTGCCATTTCTGCGCCCAAGTCTCCAACCGATCTATATCCTGTTGTATCCTTTGACAATCCTCTTCACTTTCTGCAACTCCTCCAACCTTAGTGTCATCTGCAAACTTACTAATTAGCCCAGTTACATCTTCCTCCAAATCATTTACGTATACTACAAACAGCCATACGGACTCAAAATGTTAACTCTGTTTATCTCCCCACAGATGCTGCTAGACCTGAGGTTTTCCAGCATTTTCCATTTTTGTTTCAGGTTTCCAGCATCCACAGTATTTTGCTTTTATCTTAGCATTTACACCCTTCCTTAAATAAGGAGACCAAAACTGCACACAGTATTCAAGATGCGATTTCACCAATTCCCTGCATAACTGGAAGCGTAACATCCTTAATTTTGTGCTCAATTCCTCTCTTAATAAAGGATAAGCACTCCACTAGCCTTTTTGATTACATGCTGTATCTGCATACTAACTTTTTGTGACTCATGCATGAGAACACCTAGATCCCTCTACACCTTGGAATTCTGCAGTCATTTTCCAGTTAAGTAATACTCTGCTTTTTTATTCTTCCTGCCAAAATGAACAACTCCACATTTTCTCACATTATACTCCATCTGCCAGATTTTTGCCCACTCAACCAACCTATCCATATCCATCTGCAAACTCATGTCTTCTTCACAACATACATTCCTACCTATCTTTGTGTCATCTGCAAATTTAGCTATCATGTCTTCGCTCCCCTCACCCAAGTTATTGATATAAATTGTAAAAAGTTGAGGCTCCAGCACAGAACCTTCTTCTATTCATGCTAATATATTACCCCCATGAGCCACATCTTGCCTTTTATGTGGCACCCTACTTTTTGCTTTTTGAAAATCCAGGTATACTACATTTACCAGTTCCCATTCATCTGACAAGTTACATCCTCAAAAATCTAATAAATTTGTTGAATAGGATTTTCCATTAGTAACTCCACGTTGTCTTGTTCTAATCATACAATGCTTTTATAAGTGCATTGTTGAGACTTCTGTAATAATAGATATTAATAGCATTTTCCGCATAGCTGACATTAGGCTAACTGGCCCATTTTCTCTCTCCCTCCTTTCTTAAAAATTGGTGAAACATTTGCCAACTTCCAATCTATGGGATTGTTCCCAAATCTAAAAATCATTGCTAGCACAACCATTAATCCTGGGGTTTACCAGGTTTTAGTCTCTTAAATTTCTCCAGTACTACTTCTCTGCTGACATTAATTTCCTTAAATGTCCTCACTCTTTTTAGCTCCTAGGTTGCCATCTATTTCTGGTATGAAACTTGTGTCTTCTACTGTGAAGACAAGACACAAAATATTTGTTCAATGCCTCTGCCAATTCCTCATTTCCCATGATAATTTCTCCTGTCTTTGCTTTTAAGGGCCCAATGTTTACTTTAGCTACTCTCTTCCTTTTTATATACTTATAAAAGCTCTTATAATCTGTTTTTATATTTCTGGCTAGTTTATTCTCATTTTATTTTTTCCCCCTTATCATTAACTTTCTGGTGGCCCTTTGCTGGTTTCTAAAACATTCCCAATCTTCAAACTTGCTACTTTTTTTTTTGCAACGTTGTAAACATCTTCTTTTAATCTAATGTTATCCTTAACACTCCGAGTGAGCCACGGATAGGCCTTCTGACTGAGTTTTTGTTTTTTTTCAATGGAATGTATTTTTGTTAAACATTTTGAATTGTTTCTTTAAATGTTTCCCACTGTTCATTTACCTCCATGCTGTTTAGTCTATTTAGCTAATTAATTTTAACCAGTTCCCCCTCATTACCTATGTAATTGACTTTGTTTCAGCTTAAGATTCTTGTTTTTGGTTAGAATATGTCACTTTCAAATTTAACATGGAATTGAATGGTATTATGATCACCATTTCCCAGTGGATCTTTTACTATGACATTACTAACTAACCCTGCTTCATTACACAATACTGGGTCTATGATAGCTTTACTCTCTACTTGGTTCCACAGCATATTGCTCCAAGAAACTGTCATAAAAACATTCCACAAACTCATCTTTTCGACCACTCTTGCCAATTTGATTGTCTCAGTCTATATGAAGATTAAAGTCCCAAACAATTATTACATTGCCTTTGTTACAAGCTCCAATACTTTCTTGTTCAATGCTCTGTTCAATGGTAGGGGGCCTGTAAACTACTGTTTCCTGAGTCTTGCTATTCCTAATTTCCACCCAGATCATGATCTGAGGCCAGATCCTTTCTCACTAATGACCTTATGTTATCGTTTACTGTCAGGGGCTACCCCTCCTCCTTTGCCATTCTGTCTGTCTTTCTGAAATATTGTGTACCCTGGAATATTTATTTCCCAACTTTAGTCACCTTGTTACCATGGATGGAATTTTGAAGCCCTGTTGCTGCAGGGGTGGGGCTGTAAAATGCGGTGACTTCGGCAGGACTGGGAAATCCCGCTGGTGGGAGGGGTCATAAAATGACACTAGTTCATCTATCTTGTTGCAGATGCTTCATGCATTCAGATAAAGAGCCTTTAATTTCATTTCTTTACTTCTTTTCCCTGCAATAACCTTATTTGTCATGTACAATTTTTGTTAAACTCCCTGTCCCTTCTTGTCCCACACTGCTATACTGCTCCGATGCCTCAACCTTTCACTTGGATTTCTAAATCTCCCTTCACCTCAATCTTCTCCTGTCTGTTAGTTTAAAGCCCTGCCCACAGCCCTAGTTATACAATTGGCCAGTACAATGGTCCCAGCCTGGTTCTAGTGGAACCTGTCCCAACAGAATAGCTCACTCTTCCCCGAGTACTGATACCAGTTCCCCATTAATCTCAGCCCCTTTTTCCTCCACACTATTCTTTGAGCTATGCATTTAATTCTCTAATCTGTTTGGCCCGATGCCAATTGGTGTGCGGTTCAGGTAACAATCCAGGGATAATTTCCTTTGATCACCTGCGTTTTAATTTGGACCCTAACTCCTCAAATTTTCTTAGCAGAACATCATTCCAATGGTTCTACCTATGTCGTTGGTTCCCACATGGACCGCGACAACTGGATCCTCCCCCTCCCGCTCCAAGCTCTTCTCCAGATGGAAGGAGATGCCCTTAACCCTGGCACTGGGTAGGCAAAACAACCTTCAGAGCTCCCAGTTGCAGCTGCAGAGAACCATACCTATTCCCCCTGACTACTGTGTCTCCTATCACCACCACCTTACTCTTTGCTCCACCACTCGAATGGCATCCTTCACCATGATGCCATGGTCAGTCCGTTCATCCACCGTGCAGTCCTTATATATAGCATGCACTTCATACCTGTTGGACAAAGCCAGGGGCTAACTTCATCACTACATGGGGGCTCCCATACCTGCCTGACATCCACTTGTCCTTGAACATTGACCAACTCTAAATTTCTGCCTAACCTAAGGAGTGTAACCAGCTCCTGAAATAAAGTGCCCAAGTAACTTCTTCCCTGATGCATCGCAGTGTTCGTAGCTCGACCTCCAGCTCAGCGACTCTGAACTGAAGTTCCTCAAGCTGCAGACATCAATTGCAGACGTGTTTGCCTTGGATTACACTGGTTTCCAGGAGCTCCCACATTCTGCAGTCGCACCACATCACCTGTTCTGCTATCTTTATTGTGTTAATTAATAACTTTTTTCTTCATTAATTATAAATTAATTAACTCTACTACTCCCAATAGCTTCAAAACTGCTAGTAAATTTTACCGTGACCAATAAACCCTTACAATTACTAACAGATACACTATTTTTGAAAGATAAACGAACAAAATACTCACCAATCACTCTCTGCATTGTTTAAAATGAACTCTTGCCTCTCTGTGCGGTGCTTAAAATGAACACTTTCCTCTCCATACTGTTTAAAATTAACACTCACATCTTTCTCTGCGTTGTTTTAAAAGGACCGCTCGCCTCTCACTCCGTGCTGTTTAAAATGAACTCTCGCCTCTCTCTCTGCTGTTTTAAAAATGAACTCTTGCATCTATCTGCGCTGTTTAAAATGAACCCGTGCCTCTCTCCTTGTTAAAAATGAACTCTCCCCTCCCTCTCCACGCTGTTTAAAATGAACTCCCGCCTCTCTCTCGCCACACTGTTTAAAATGAACTCTTCCCCTCTCTCTCCACGCTGTTTAAAATGAACTCTTGCCTCTCTCTCTCTCCACACTGTTTAAAATGAACTCCCGCCTCTCTCTCGCCACACTGTTTAAAATGAACTCTCCCCTCTCTCTCCACGCTGTTTAAAATGAACTCTTGCCTCTCTCTTTCTCGCCAGGCTGTTTAAAATGAACTCTCACCTCTCTCTCTCCACACTCTTTAAAATGAACTCTCCCCTCTCTCTCTCACTTTGCTGTTTAAAATGAACTCTCGCCTCTCTCTCTCTCTCCAAGCTGTTTAAACTGGGCTCTTGCCTCTCTGTGCTGCTCAAAATGAACTCTCACCTCTGTCTGCGCTGTTTCAAAACAAGCCGTTTAAAATTAGGTAACATCTGTCCCAGCGTAAATGGAACATCTCAGTTTTTCCAGGTACAGTGTCTCAAATCCAGCGATCCAAAAACCAGCGATGCCCAAAAACCAGACATTTTTTTTTTAAAAAGCTGCCATGAATCTTATTATTATTAGATGAGTAAAACAAGTTGCTGGCCTATTTGACTAGATGCTGCATTAGAATGGTGATGCACTGGCTATTATCGGCTTTGCATGCTTGTCTTTTCCCACGTTCCAAATGGTCCTAGGAAACTTTGCCTCCACTGAACCCAGCCCGAGCTGCCTGACATGACCCAAACCGGCCAACCCGAAAAGGTGAAGACCCAAAATCCGGCAGGGGCTCGGTCCTGAGGTTGTCAGTTTTGGGATACTGTACCTGTACTTGTAACTTTGGTTCAAATTTTTGATGGTGACATTAGGCCAAAAGTTAGCATTTATTGGGTCCTTGCAGAATATCAAATTCACTATCATAGATACAACATTGTGGAGATCTATCGTTCTTCACAATGTTAAGATTTTTAAGTTAGTAATTGATAACTTGGTATTCAGATGCACAACATTAACAGGCATGAACTTGGGTCTAAAATCCCAGACAATCCTGCTCACTCTCCATTTTAGATGTAAAAATTATCCATATTTTGGAAGAATTATACAAATATCTATTTTATAATGGAAAATAAAATTGATAGCTCCTTAGCAAGTTGATAAATTAAAGCCCATCTCAAAGGACAGGTCTTTAGTATGAATTCTTCCCAGCTCTCCTCCCTCTCATGTTGGTTTATTAGTTTGATATGATGACACAGGTGGATGTTACTGAATTGAGAGCAGGCGTCATACAAATTTAACCCTGATGAATGCCAAGTGCAAATGTTTGAAAAAAATACATCCTCTGGGGAGGTTGTGTGTGAAATTCTGTTTATTACTGGCTAATAACAATTCGACATGCAAGCCTGGGTCCAGCACGTGAGAGCAAACCATTTTCAATTCCAAGTTTCTGCAAATTATTTTCCATTGACACTTGTTCTTCCTTTATTAAATGTTATACAAAAGACCTCTTGGAAGACAAGAGCAGTGTGACATTCCCATTGCTGTGAATGGTCCAAAACTTACATCAATCTTCTGGAAGATAAAGGCAACTAACAGAAATGGCTCAGATGTTGTGCTTGGGCTATCATCACCTCAAAGTGAAATTAAGACAGACCCTCACATGCCTGAATCCATCAGTCACTAGACAATTGCAATGGATATTAACTATTTTTATCAGCTCACTGCAAGTCCATAATTAAACAACTAACCCTAGGTTTTTCATGTATTAAATGTTGGTCTGAAAAATATTGCTTGTCAGACGTCCAGGGCTGGATGAGTTGCAATTTTTTCTACTTAAGCATTAAGACTGAAGCCACTGTCTTATGGCTCAGCATAAACTCTGTTCCCTCGCTATTGATTCCCGCCCCGCTCCCTGGACATCAGCTTGGTTGTATTTGACCCCAAGCTGAGCTTCTAACCATATATATCTTTTTCATACAAAGGCCACTATCTCTACTTCTGTAATATTGTTTGACTGTCTCTACTTCAGCCTATCTATTGTCGAAACCCTCACCCATGCCTTTTGTTACCCCTGGACTTGACTATCCAAATGCCCTCTTGGTTAGTCTCCTCCACTCCTAAACTTTAGTACCCAAACCTCTGTTACTTGCATCCTAATCCACACCAAATCCACCTCTCATAACCTCCTATGTTTGCACCTGCTCCCCTCATGGCTCCAATTTAAAATTTTCATCCTTACATTCAAATGCCATATACTCCTCCAAACCTACAACTCTCTACAGAACTCTGCGTTCCTTCAACTTCTGCTTCTTGCTTACCCCCCATCTGTGGCCCCATTAGCACTATTAGCCACATTGCAGTCCTCTAGAGTTAATATTGTAACTTCATTTAGTTAATTACTAGCTTCAGGCCATAAGATTTTCCCCACCTTCTCTTCAGCAGGGTTGTGACTGTATGGGGTGGGTGTGCCATTATTTCGGAGTAAGGAGGGAGGGAAGCTTTGTGCTGGCAGCAGGGACTTGTGGTTGGTGTGCCTTTGACATCTATCTGTTCTTTTCTCTTCTCCCAGGTTTATATCTGTTGTAGCCACCTCAAATTAGTGAGTTTTTCATGCTTGAACTCACCAACCAATCTCTACAATTCCTCAGCTAGTCACACATCCTGTATGTCTCATAAATTGTCTTAACTTATTTGATTTCTCCTGCCATCGTCTATTGTTCATCAAGCTTGTGATTTAACTATCGCCTGCTTTCCACTTAATCACGTTATGCGCCATTAATTTCTTCTCATGAGTTCTCACCCTCCCTTTTCCCCTTGACTGTTACTTTTAAAAGACTGTCCATCTGTAATTTCTCCCACTTCTGACGAAGGATCCACACCTGAAATGTTAACTTGTCTGTTCCCTCCACTAATGCTGACTGTCCAAATGAGTGCTTGCAGCATTTATTGTTTTTGTCCCACGTCCCCAAAAGAACTCTTCACACATCATGATTAAATAAAGCATCCCTATCCAGTTGCATGAAACAACCGTATCACATTATACTGATCGCGAACGATGGTCATTCAGACTATTTATTCCTCATAGTTTCAAAGTTGTGCAGCTCATTCTGTCAATGGTCATGTGGGTGAATGAGTCCTGAATCACTTTCTACAAGAATGCAGTCAACTGGAAATACGTAGCTCATCCAAATATTAAATGACCTTTGTCCTGGTGACAGTGGAGGCCCTCTTCTTTATACAGACATTCTAAACGGCTGTTGGAACTCCAATGGTGCGTTGTGTTATTCAACAAAATAGCAACACAATGCACATGTGCTGCTACAGAACCTTTCCACTGCGAGATATCCCAAGGACTGAATCATTATGCTATGTATTCCAGTGTGTTATTTGGCTACTCAGTAAGAGATGTGTTCAACCGGACCTGTGTCTTTAAGAAAGCAAACCTTAAAATAGAGGCCAATTGCTGGCAAGGATATTTAAAATTATGGAACTAAGGCAGGTCAATAAAGCTTAAGCCAACCGAATGGCAGAATTGGCTCCAGGTGCTAAATGGCCTATTCCTGGTCCTATGTTCCTACATTTCTGAGCTAAATCAAGGTTAATTATTGTTACTGAGGGAATACTAGATTACAAAAATATCAACGAATACCTCGAAAGATAGAAATGGAAGAGGACATTGGAGATTCTGAATAGGCATACAAAAAGAGAGAAAAAAAATCTCTCGTAAATGTAAGGCAATCACCAATAAATTCAATAAGAAACTATTTTACCCAGAGTGGTGAGAATGTAAAATTCATCAGCATATGGAATGTTTGAGGCCAATAGGCCTTGGTGCCTTTAAGGGGAAGCTGGGTAAGTGCATGATGGAGAAAGGAATAAAAGGATACGCTGATAGGGTTAGATTAAGTAAGGTAAGAGAGTTCATAACGCTGGCATGAACCAGTTCTGTGCTGTAAATTCTATGCAACTTCGTAAACCGCTCCTATAAGCTTACATGTAAGACCTGAACCAGGCGGCAGTAAATGCAGGAGATTGGCATAGAAGTTGTTTTAAGGCCAGCAAAAAAAAACATTAAATTTTCTTTCATGTGCTTTCATTTATTGCCCATCCCTAACTCTCTGTTGCCCTTGAGAAATGGGTGGTGAGCCACCTTCCTGAACCACTGCAGTCCCTGTGGTGTAGGTACGCCCACAGTGCTGTTAGAGAGGGAGTTCCAGGATTTTGAACCAATGACATTGAAGGAGTGGCAATTATAGTTCCAAGGCAGGAAGGTATGGGGCTTGGAGGGGAACTTCCAGGTTCTGGTGTTCCCATGCATCTGCTGCCCTTGTCCTTCTAGATGGTAGAGGTCATGGGTTTGGAAGATGCTGCTGAAGGAGCCTTGGTGAGTTGCTGCAGTGCATTTTGGAGATGGTACACACTGCTGGTACTCTGCATTGGTAGTGGAGGGAGTGAATGTTGAAGTATCTTGGGCAGTAGCTAAAGGCTGGGCAACCTGTGTTTTGCCAATCATTAAACTTTTCTTGTGATGTGCATTTTAAAGCAAGTGGTGCCTTTTTAACTTCTATTTGACAGAGCAGCAACTGTTTAGTAAAATAAGATGAGCATTCTTTTTGTCATTTCTGAGCATCAAAGAATCTTTCACACCCTCTAAACCTGAAAAACATAAAAGGTAGGTCCAACTAATGATGGCATCATCAGAGCTTCTCTTTAGCTCTGAAGAGTTACACTGACTCAAACATTAACTCTGTTTCTCTCTCCACAGATGCTGTCAGGCCTGCTGAGTTTTTCCAGCATTTTCTGTTTTTATTTCAAATTTCCAGCATTGGCAGTATTTTGCTTTCATCTCAGTGATGGCATCATTCCTGAATCAAACTGGAAATCCTGATTTCATTGGTACACTTTGTTTGGAACACAGTATTGATATCTGTGGGCATGAAATATCTTCTAACGAGAACAATGCCACAATTTCAGGCCTAAATTACTGCAGGGTTGCAATTACCAATACAAATGGTAAATTTCTAAGACGTTTCAAATTTGTTTCTGGCTCATTGTTGTTTGTGGGAGCTAGCTGTGTGCAAATTGGCTGGATTAAGACATTTGGTGGTTGTGAAAAGCACCAAATAAATTTAAGTCTTTCTTCTAAATGCCATGACCTGGGATGCTCTCATGTCCCTTCATTGCACTGTCCTTCTCTGCACCTTCAAAAGTTCCACACAACTCAACACCAGAAGCATGCAGTCAGTTAGCATGCCTAACCCTTCCCCCTCGGTTAGCATGACTAACTCCGCCCTCCCAACTCCTCCCACTCTTCCCCCCCACCCCCCAACTGGTTGGCATGCCCAAAGCTTCCCCTCGGTTAGCACGACTAACCCTCCCCCCGCCCCCCATCCAGACCCAGTTAGCATGACTAACCCCCCCTCCCCCACCGGTTAGCATGAGTTCCCCCCCAGGTAGCATGCCTAACCCTTCCCCCATTACTGTTAAAGGTTTTATTTTGGTTCTGTTAGAACATTGTATTGTATTCTGTTTTGAACACAAGTTCAGCAGTCTCTCAGTACTGCACTGAAACATCAGTTAAAATTGCGACCCTGAATCCTTAGAATGAGGCTGAAACCCACACCAGCTGCAAAGACAACTACTTGCATTTATATAGTGCCTTTAATGTAGTAAAACATGCCAAGATGCTTAATTTCAGTGTTTCTAAACAAAATTTGGCACCAAGCCACAGATGGAGATATTAGAACAGAAAGAGGCAGGTTCTAAGAAGCACCTTAAAGGAGAAAAGAGAGGCGGAGAAGTTTAGGAAGAAAATTCCAAAGTTTACAGCCTAGGGAGTGAATGCATGGCAGCCAATGGTGGGATGATTAAAATCGGAACTGGAGGAATACAGATATCTTGGAGGGTTGAAGATTATAGAGAGAGGAAGGAGCAAGGCTATGGAGGAACTTGAAAATAAGGATGAGAACTGAAAAATTGAGATGGCCTTCTGACTCACCTATCATGAGCTCAGGACATCCCAACGTGCTTTACAGTTAATAAAATATTTTTGAAGTTCAGTTGCTGTTATAATGCAAGAATCACAGCAGCCAATTTGCACACAACAGCTCCAACAAACATCAATGCGATAATGACCAGATAATCTAGTTTTGTGATGTAGATTGAGGGATAAATATTGACCAGGACACGGGGGATAACTCCCCCGCTCTTCTTTGAAATAACGCCATGGGATATTTTACATTCACCTGTGCAGGCAGGTGGGGCCTTAGTTTAATATCTCACTCAAAAGACAATATCACTGACAACGCAGCACTCCATCAGCACTGCACTGGAGTGTAGGCCTCGATTTTATGTGTTCAAGCCCCGGAGTTAGACCTGAACATGGAATCTTGTGATGCAGAGATGAGCATGCTACCAACTGAGGCATGGCTGGCAGAAAGAAAGCAAATGTAGCCAAAGTTGGAAAAGCAGACAGCCCATCCTGCAAAACGGCGCTAAAGCTGTGTATGAAAACAACGATTATGAATTTGATGTACTGCAGGGAGCCAGAAGAGGTTGTTGAGGATGGGGCTAAAAGGGAGTAAGATTTAGAGAGACAGACAAGAGTTTTGGATGAGTTACCGTTAATATGGGGTGTAACTTAGGCTGTCAATGAATGAAGGGAGTTGCAGCAGCAGTGGGATGTAGTAGAAGCACCTACATTGGGATGTGAGCAACAGAAATGGCCACCTTTGGCTTGCAACCACCTTCTTCAGGGGGTCTAGGGATTTAAAATAAACACAGATCTTTCCAGCGGTAAAACCACAAAATTATGGCTGTATTGGCTTACCTAAGAACACTAACTCAACTTCAAATGTAAATTGTTCTTCAAAGTGATTTGAGATATTTTTATAAAAAGTAAGTTATTCAAATTTTATCATGGGCACCTTCATTATACAGCAAATTTTGGTTAGAAAATGCCCCAATGCACTTCATAAAGATGGGGGAGGTAATGAAAAATTAAAAATGGGGCAGATGATGACTCATGGGGTGAGTGCAGAGAGGTGACCAAATCTGGGACAAAAAGACAAGTTTTGAGATTTTGAGAAATGGAGGTGCAGCTGCTTAGGAAAGGAGTTCCATCCTAAGCACCTGTGGTTATAGAACCATAGGAAAGCTACAGTGCAGAAAGAGGCCATTCAGCCCCATCATGATTGAGCTGGCTAAAAGAGAAAGAAAAGAAGAAACTAGCTGCTCATTTTTAATCCCACTTTTCCAGCACCTGGTCCATAGCCTTGCAGGTTACAGCGCTTCAGATGCAGATTCAGGTACCTTTTAACGGAGTTGAGCATTTCAGCCTTAACCACCAATTTAGGCAGTGAATTCCAGATGCCACCACCCTCTGCATGAAGAAGTTTTTCCTCATGCCCCCTCTAATCCTTCATCATTCTACCAATCACCTTAAATCTATGCCCCCTGGTAACTGACGTCTCTGCTAGGGGAAACCAGGCTTTCCTGTCTACTATATCTAGCCCCCTCACAACCTTGTACACCTCAATTAGGTCATCCCACAGCCTCCTCTGTTTGAAGGAAAACAACTCCGGTCTATCCAATCTTTCGTCATAGCCGCAACTTTCAAGCCTTGGCAACATTCTTGTAATTCTCTTCTGTACTGTCTCCACAGCAATTTATGTCCTTCCAGTAAATGAGAAAACATTTTCCGATCTGAGACTTTTTGAACAAGGTGACAATTGAATTGGAACCATCAAGGTAAAGCAAGTAAGCCATAGCGTAGTGGTTATAATGGACCAAGTCATAGGAACATAACATCACATTTTCCGAGGATGTCATCTTCCTGATTCCGAAGAAGTCGAGCTCCTCTTGACCAAACAGTGTCACTTCTAGTTTGACAGAATTGTACAACATTTTAGAGACTGCACTTTATTTACTATACTGCTTTATCACCAGGCTCCAAACGTTATTGCGACACTCTGAGCTATATCACAAATTTGCATAATAGTGCTCAAGTCTTTCAAATTGTACATGCAACACAAAATACACTTCCCTGCAGTCATCTGCATGTGTTTTGGCTCCAGACCCAGACCCAAGTTTCCCTATCTTCCATTTTTCAGGCTTTTGCTGCCTTTCTCATGTTCCCTATATTTCTGTTGGTTCCATCACTGACATTTTACTTTGCCATCTTATTATTCTATGTCCAACACACTTGCATGTGTTTGGCGGATGCCCTTCCTTGTTACCACCCCAATACAAGAACTTGTATTATTACATTACCAACAGATTCTGGAATACTTTTCTGAAATCTATCCTCAAAAATCACCTTAAAATCTACCTATTTGACAATGCTTTGAAGCCAGCTTCCCAAACTCACCCCCAAAGACAGTTTCCATCTGCTTTTGGCCTTGAGAGGACAATAGGATATTTTAAAGGGATTACATAATAGCAGTTTGTTGTTGATCATACACTTACCATTTATTTAATACAAGGAAACATCAAGAATCAAAGGAAAATGCCCACAGATTCAATGTGAACTCAGGAGCATGGTCTGCATTATTCATTTGACTTTTGATGACAGCAAATTGTTTGCAAAGTACCTGCACGAAGAGGTGAGTTACATTCTCAGTATCCTCCATCATTACAATCCCAGTATTATTCTGTTGCAGCAAGTGTAATCCAACATTAATGCAGATACAATCCATTCTAAAGCAGCAGCCAACCTCCTCCACCTGTCCCTCCCACATCCCCTAGATTTATATGCTTGCAATATATAAACAGAGACCGACTTTACAGTGTTGTGATCTTGATCCTAAATGTAGCTTGAATGCTACAGTAAAGCACAACAGCTGTCCAGTTACTATACTATGGCTCATATCTGGATTCTGAGTTTGACTTTTGTTAATAGTATTGATGGAAAGCCAGGTGTGACAAGGGAAGCTTACGCCTGAATATGCCAATGCTTGTCGTCATCAACTGTCCCTCAATTCGAGGTTGATGCGTCATGAGTTTTTGCCAAGAGTCTTCGTGTGGCTGAACAGATCAATTCTCGACCTGTAGACCTTTGGGCATATATGGCAGGATGTTCCATGAGGTAATGGAATCCGGAGTGAAGGATTTGCTTCCGTTTCTTTCCTTCTCCACCGCCGCTCTGCTTCGTCATTAAGGCATTTGGACTCGAAGCATCAAGCAGCTTGATGGACAAGCCGTCACCATTCTGAACGATTGGTAGCAAGCTCCTCCAGTCATTAATATCAAGATTGCCACGCTTCAAGTAGAGCTTTAGAGCGTCTTTGTAGCACTTTCTTTGCCCTCCCCTGGAATGTTGGCCATTTGGGGGTTGAGAAAACAGGACCTGGCAGGGGAGACACTTTTCTGCCATCCAGTGTCCAGTCTGCTGTAGTTGATTTTTCAGGAGCTTTGCCCGAAAGCTTTTGGATCTGGCTTCAAGAAAAAAAAACTAGCGTTTGTTTGACAGTCCTCGCATTGAATCCAGAGGATGCAGCAGAGGTATTGCTAATGGTATTTCTCCAGTGCTATTATGTGTCATTGATATACAATCCAGGTCACATTGCAGTACAGTTCTGTGGTGACAACAACTACTCTGTACACTAAGACTTTTGTTGACTTGTGGAGGCCTTTGTTGTCAAACACACTGTCATAGTTTGTAGAAGGCTGAGCTGGCACAGCTGATCTGGTGTTGGATCTCCACATCAATGGTGGCCTTTTGAGAGAGGTGGTTGTTAAGATATGGGAAGTACTCAATAAAAGTGCACTTCCCAAAACCAATGCTAGAAGTTAATGACAATAAATTCCATATATGGCGGCATGCACTATGGGGAATAAATTTGGATAATATCTACCATGAGGCACAAAGTGTTGAAGAACTGTCTGTTGTAATGAAAACATACTACTCAGGCTCACTATACTAACTTTCACTACTGTAGAAGAACCTTAACTTAGGGTTAGTAGATCTAGCTTCACTGCATTATATGCCACATATACAAGAAAAAATAAGACTTTGCCAATAGGAACACAGAAGAGTAGGCCATTCAGCCCCTCCAGCCTGTACCGCATTCAATTACATTATGGATCATCTATACCTCGACTCCATTTACCTGTCTTTGTTCCATTCCCTTGATACCTTGCCAAACAAAAGTTTTGAATATTTCAACTTTCCCAGCATCCACAACCTTTTGGGAGACAATTCCATTTTCCATTAACCATTGTCTGGAAAAATGCTTCTCCATTTCTCTCCTAAATAGCCTACATCTAATTTTAAGACTATCCTCCTTTTCTTTTTTGAATTCCCTCACAACAGCAGTGATTTCTCTGCATCTACCCTACCAAATCCCTTTGTCATTCCAAATACCTTGCTTAGATCACCTCTCAATAATTTCAACTCAAAGAAATGCAAACCATGTTTTACAACCTATTCCCAAAATTTAACCCTTTAAGTGCTGGTAGAATTCTACTGAATTGTGCCGTATATCATCTAAGGCCAATATTTCTTCTCAAAGGTTTGATGTCCAAAATTGAATGCAATACTCCAGATAGGGCTTTGTCCAAGCTCTGTACAACTGAATCATTACTTCCTCTTTTTTGAATTTCAACCCCCTTGAGATAAAGGTTAACATTCAATCAGCCGAGCTGATTAAAAAACTTGGACGCGGGTACAAAAGATAATGATTTTGTACATGGACACCTGAAGCTTTTTGCCCCAACATTGCTCTTGATCTCTCACTGTTAAGAAAATGTTCTGATTTGTTTTTGTCAAGTCCAAAGTGGATAACCTCACATTTCCTCATATTGAACTCCATTTGCCATAGCTCTGTCCATTCACTTAATCTATGTTCTGTTATGACATCCTGCTCCAATACACAAGTTATTGTGTCTCCCACCTTAGTGTCTTCTGCAAACTTGGGATATATAACTCTCTTCAATAAAGTCACCAATATATATAGTAAAAAGCTGGGACTCCTGGGCATTAAATAAGATAAAAATCTAACATGTAAATGAAAATGTAAAAATATTCCAAGTCACTGATTTACAGTTTCATAAAATATCTTAGGCCCTGATAATGTCTTAGCACAACATAACACATTCTTGTATTGTGAAATGCAATACAAAAAATACTCCTAATTCACTTTTATTTCCAATAATACATGAAGAGTGGCAGGAGGGCATGCCAAGAGCAGCACCAAGCAACCTTAAAAATGAAGTGTCAACCTGGTGAAGCTACAACACAGGACTAGTTTAGTGCCAAACAGCATAAACGGCAAGAGATAGACAGACCTAAGCAATTATGGGGAGGCACTAGCGTAGTGGTATTGTCACTGGACTAGTAATCCAGAGACCCAGGGAAATGCTCTGGAGGCCAAGGTTCCAAGCCCACCGCGGCAGACGGTGAAATTCGAATTCAATAAAAATCAGGAATTAAAAGTCTGATGATGACCATGAAACCATTGCCAATTGTCACAAAAACCCATCTGGTTCACTAATATCCTTTGGGAAGGAAATCTGCTATCCTTACCTGGCCTACATGTGACTCCAGAACCACAGAAATGTAGTTGACTCTGAAATGCCCTCTGAACAAGGGCAAATAGGGATGGGTAATAAAAATGCTGGCCTAGCCTGCAATGCCCACATCCCTTGAATGAATAAAAAAAATTCCACAACCAACCCGAATTATATCTAATCTCTGCAGCCCTGCCACACCCAGCTGTGAATGGTGGTGGACGATTAAACAACTCTTTGGAGGAGGAAGCACCTGAAAAATCCCCATCCTCAATGATGGGAGAGTTTAGCAAATCAGTGCAAAAGATAAGGCTGAAGCACTTGCAATAATCTTCAGCTAGGAGTGCCGAGTCGATGGTCCATCTCGGCCTCCGCTGGAGTTCTCTAGCATCATAGTCTTTAGCAGTCCTTAGCCAGTTCAATTCGCTCTACGTGATATCAAAAAACGGCTAAAGGCACTGGATCCTGCAAAGGCTATGGGCTCTGACAATATTCCAATAGTACTGAAGGCTTGAGCTCCAGACCTTCCCGTTGCACCACGGTTGGCTGTGCTGTACAGTGGAGGAGTAAAGAGTGTGGGAATGCAATAGTTATAGGGGATTCAATTGTAAAAGGGAATAGATGGGCATTTCTGTGGCCGCAAACGAGACCCCAGGATGGTATATTGCCTCCCTGGTGCTAGGGTCAAGGATGTCTCAGAGTGGCTACAGGACATTCTGAAGGGGGAGGGTGAACAGCCAGTGGTTGTGGTACACATTGTACAAATGACATAGGTTAAAAAAAAGGGATGAGGTCCTTAAAGCAAAATATAGTGAGTTAGGAAGTAAGTTAAAAAGTAGGACCTCAAAAGGTAGTGATCTCAGGATTACTACCAGTGCCATGGGCTAGTCAGAGTAGAAATAGCAGGATATATCGGATGAATACATGGCTGAAGAGATGGTGTGAGGGGGAGGGTTTCAGATTCCTGGGACATTGGGACCGGTTCTGGAGGAGGTGGGACCAGTACAAATTGGACAGGTTACACCTGGGCAGGACCGGGACTGATGTCCTAGGGGGAATATTTGCTAGAGTGGTTGGGGAGGGTTTAAACTAAACTGGCAGGGGGATGGGAACCTATGCAAGGAGTCAGAGGAGGGGGATTCAAGGACAAGAACAAAAGACATAAAGGGGAATGAGAAAAGTGATAGGCAGAGAAATCATGGGCAAAAATCAAACACGGCCTCAGTGAAAAATAGTGGAAACAGGACAAGTAATGTTAAAAAGGCAAGCCTTAAAGTTTTGTGCCTTAACACGAGGAGCATTTTCAATAAAGTGGATGAATTAACTGCGCAAATAGATGTAAACAGGTATGATATAGTCGGCATTACGGAGACATGGCTGCAGGTTGACCAGGGATGGGAACTGAACATCCAGGGGTATTCAGTATTTAGGAAGGACAGACAAAAAGGAAAAGGCGGTGGAGTTGCATTGCTGGTTAAAGAGGAAATTAATGTAATAGTGTGGAAAGATATTAGCGCCGATGATGTGGAATATTTAGGGTAGAGCTGAGAAACACTAAGGGGCAAAAAACATTAGTGGGGGTTGTATATTGACCCCCAAAGTGTCGTGGTGATGTTGGGAATGGCATTAAACAGGAAATTAGAGACGCATGCAACAAAGGAACATCTGTAGTTATGGGTGACTTTAATATGCATATAGAATGGGCAAATCAAATTCGTAACAATACCACAGAGGAGGAATTCCTGGAGTGTATACGGGATGGTTTTCTGGACCAATACGTTGAGCAATCAGCTAGAGAACATGCCATCTTAGACTGGGTATTGTGAATGAGAAAGGAATAATTGGCAATCTAGTTGTGCAAGGCCCCTTAGGGATGAGCGACCTAATATGATAGAATTCTTCATCAAGATGGAGAGTTGATTCTGATACTAGGGTCCTGAATCTTAATAAAGGAAACTATGGTGGTATAAGGCGCGAGTTGGCTATGATGGATAGGGAAACATTACTTAAAGGGATGATGGTGGATAGGCAATGGCAAACATTCAAAGAGTGCATGGGTGAACTGCAACAATTGTTTACTCCTGTCTGGCGCAAAAGTAAAATAGGAAAGGTGGCCAAACCATGGCTTATAAGGAAAATTAGAGATCGTATTAGATCCAAGGAAGAGGCATACAAATTGGCCAGAAAAAACAATAGACCTGAGGATTGGGAGCACTTTAGAATTCAGCAAAGGAGGACCAAGGGATTGATTAAGAAGGGGAAAATAGAGTGCGAGAGTAAGCTTGCGGGGAACATAAAAACTGACTGTAAAAGTTTCTATAGGTATGTGAAGAGAAGAAGATTGGTGAAGACAAATGTAGGTCCCTTAGTCAGAAACAGGGGAATTTATAATGGGGAACAAAGAAATGGCTGACCAACTAAATACATACTTTGGTTCTGTCTTCACAAAGGAGGACACAAATAACATACCAGAAATGTTGGGGAACACAGGGTTTAGTGAGAGGGAGAAACTGAAAGAAATCAGTATTAGTAGGGAAATGGTGTTGGAGAAATTGATGGGATTGAAGACCAATAAATACCCAGGGCCTGATAACCTACATTCCAGAGTACTTAAGGGACTGGTCGTAGAAATAGTGGATGCATTGGTGGTCATCTTCCGAGATTCTATAGACTCTGGAACAGTTCCTACAGATTGGAGGGTAGCTAATGTTAACCCTGCTATTTATAAAGGGAGGTAGAGAGAAAACAGGGAATTATAGACTAGTCAGCCTGACGTTGGTAGTGGGGAAAATTCTAGAGTCCATTATAAAAACTTTAATAGCTGAGTACTTGGAAAACAGTGGCAGAATCAGACAGAGTCAGTATGAATTTACAAAAGGGAAATCATGCTTGACAAATCTAGTGGAAGTTTTCAAGGATGTAACCAATAGAGTTGATGAGGGGGAACCAGTGGATGTGGTTTATTTGGACTTTCAGAAGGCTGTCAAAGTCCCAATAAGAGATTAGCGTGTAAAATTAAAGCGCATGGGATTGGGGGTAGTGCATTGAGATGGATAGAAAACTGGTTGGCAGACAGGAAACAAAGAGTAGGAATAAATGAGTCTTTTTCCGAATGGCAGGCAGTGAGTAGTGGGGTACCGCAAGGATTGGTCCTGGGACCCCAGCTATTCACAATATATATTAATGATTCAGATGAGGGAACTAAAAGTAATATCTCCAAATTTGCAGATGACTCCGAGCTGGCTGGGAAGGTGAACTGTCAGGAGGATACAGAGATGCTTCAGTGTGATTTGGACAAGCTGAGTGAGTGGGCAAAAGCATGGCAGATGCAGTATAATGTGGATAAATGTGAGGTTATCCACTTTGGTAGCAAAAACAGTAAGGCAGATTATTATCTGAATGGCTATAAATTGAGAGAGGGGAATGTGCAACGAGACCTGGGTGTCCTCATACACTAGTCACTGAAGGTGCAGCAGGCGGTAAAGGCGGCAAATGGTATGTTGGCTTTCATAGCGAGAGGATTCGAGTACAGGAGCAGGGATGTCTTGCTGCAATTATACAAGGCCTTAGTGAGGCCACACCTGGTATGGTGTGTGCAGTTTTGGTCTCCTTATCTGAGGAAGGATGTCTTGCTATAGAGGGAGTGCAGCGAAGGTTTACCAGACTGATTCCTGGGATGGCGGGACTGACATATGAGGAGAGATTGAGTCGGTTAGGATTATATTCACTGGAGTTCAGGAGAATGAGGGGGGTTCTAATAGAAAGCTATAAAATTCTAACAAGGCTAGACAGGGTAGATGCAGGATGTTGCCAATGGTGGGGAAGTCCAGAACCAGGGGTCACAATCTGAGGATACGGGGAAGACCATTTAGGACTGAGATGAGGAGAAATTTCTTCACCAGGGAGTAGTGAGCCTGTGGAATTCACTACCACAGAAAGTAGTTGAGGCCAAAACATTGTATGCTTTCAAGGAGTTAGATATAGCTCTTGGGGTGAAAGAGATCAAAGGGTATGGGGAGAAAGCGGGATTAGGCTATTGAGTTCGATGATCAGCCATGATCATAATGAATGGTGGAGTAGGCTCGAAGGGCCGAATGGCCTACTTTTGCTCCTATTTTCTATGTTTCTTCGTGTCCCGAGCCAAGCTGTTTCACTGCAGCTACAATACTGACATCTACTCGGCATTATGGAAAATTGCCCAGGTATGTCCTGTCCACAAAAAGCAGGACAAATCCAACGTGGCCAATTACCGCCCCCTCAGTCTACTCCCGATCATCAGTAAAGTGATGGATGGGGTCATCAACTGCGCTATTAAATGCCACTTGATTAGCAATAACCTGCTCGCTGATGGTGGGCTTAGGTTCCACCAGGGCCAAGGTTCCACCAGGGCCACTCAGCTCTTGGCCTCATTACAGCCTTGGTTCAAACATGGCCAAATGAGCTGAACTTCAGAGGCAAGAGGACAGTGACTGCCCTTGGCATCTAAGCAGCATTTGACCGAGTGTGGCATCGAGGAGCCCTAGCAAAACTGGAGTCAATGGGCATCAGAGGGAAAACTCTCAAGTGGTTGGAGTCATACCAAAAACAAAGGAATATGGTTATGGTTTTCGGAGGTCAATCATCTCCGTTCCAGAACACAGCTGCACAAGTTCCTCAGGGTAGTGTCCTAGGCCCAACCATCTTCAGCTGCTTCATCAATGACCTTCCTTCCATCATAAGGTCAGAAATGGGGATGTTCACTGAAGATTGCATGATGTTGAACACCATTCACTACTGAGGTACAGAAGCAGTCCATGTCCAAAGGCAGCAAGACCAGGACAATATCCAGGCTTGGGCTGACAAATGGCAAGTAACATTTGTGCCACACAAGTCCCGGGCAATGACCATCTCCAACATGAGGGAGTCTAACCATCGCCCCTTGACATTCAATGGTATTACCATCACTGAATCCCCCAGTATCGACATCCTGGGGGGTTACCATTGAGAGGATACTGAACTGGACCAGCCATATAAATACCACGGCTACAAGAGCAGGTCAGAGGCTAGGAATCTTGTGGCAAATAACTCACCTCCTGACTCCCTAAAGCCTGTCCACCATCTACAAGGCACAACTCAGGAGTGTGATGGAACACACTCCACTTGCCTGGATGAGTGCAGCTCCAACAACACTCAAGCAGCTTAACACCATCCAGGACAGAGCAGCCTGTTTGATTGGCACCCCATCAACAAACACTAATTCCCTCAACCAATGATGCATCGTGGCAGCAATGTTTACCATCTACAAGATGCACTGCAGGGACCACCAAGGCTCCTTAAACAGTACCTTCCAAACCCACGACGGCTACCACCCTAGAAGGACAAGGGCAGCAGGCAGGTGTGAACACCACCAGTTGGAAGTTCCCTTCCAAGCCACTCACCATCCTGACTTGGAAATATATTGCTGTTCTTTCATTGTTGCTGGGTCAAAATCTTGGAGCTCCTTCCCTAATAGCACCGTGGGTGTACCTGCACCACATGGACTGCAGTGGTTCAAGAAGGCAGCTCACCACCACCTTCTCGAGGGCAATTAGGGACGGCAATAAATGCTGGCCTAGCCAGCGAGGCCCATATCCCATGAATGAATAATAAAAAAATACATGATTAACTTGTGTGCAATTGTGCTATAGGCAAAGATTAAATTCAGAATGCATCACAAAGTTACTGTCTAGTTTATACACAACATGCATTCTTGTAGTTTTGAACAGAATTATTTATATCTATATACCCAGATAGGCTGTCCTCTTTCATGTACAGTATCTAATCCAGTCATTTTAAGAGGAGACATTTGTTGTAAAAAGATCAAGCATTTACTAAATACATTACTGATTTATTGTTTTGACAGAAGAATTTAATTTCAATAGTTAAATATTTGGGTTCAAGTTTGCCCAGCAACAATTAACACCAGTCATTCCGCTCTCCTCCCCCACACCTGCCATCCACCCCCACACTAAAATAAAATAGATTTTATACGGGCTTTCTAAATATCTTTTCAAAGGAATACTTGACTGATTCCATTACCTAGCCACCTTCAAGCATGTTTAATCAAAACATCTACTAAGATATTGGAAGTCAAAAAATCAGCAGCAGATATTTGACTTACTTATTGCTCCAATTATGGACTACAGCTGTATTCCAATCAGGGTACGCATTTTAGATCCAAAACTACCATATATTTGAAGGTTTTTCTTTGCAGTTTAAGCTTATTAAGTAATGCTGAAAAATATATCTTCCATTTTACTTATTGTCCCCTTCCTAGGGTGATACATTTTGGGATTTTTCTTTCCATTTCATTCCAACTCAGAAATCCAAAATGACTCAAAAACCATCTACGTTCCAACAGTTTCATACTTTCTTCCTGTGTTAAATTAGCACTTTAATGTACTAAATATGCAAAGGAATCAAACTTGGACATAAAATAATATTTACTCACTAACTATGTGTGTGGCCGATTTATTTGCATTCCTTTTGACTCTCTGCACCATGGATAAGCAGAGAATTTGCTCTTATTGTGCGTGTGAAGATGTGTTATGACCTAGATTCGCAAGCTCTCAGATTTTTGACCATCAAGGAAGTATTTTGTCTCCACTTGACAATGGCCAGACTGAGATGAGAAACTCAACTGTACCAGATGGTGCAGAACATCAAGTAGCCCCAACAAATATTAACTGAATGAATGAATAAACTGATTGATTAATAGAATTAATGGCAAAATACTGACAAGGATAGGCAAGGAATTTGAGTCACAGTAGACAGATCTCTCAAGGCATCAGGAAAGGTCTGATAAACCTAAAATCTTATTAATTTTTGATGTAAGAGTTATATACTATAGATCAAAAGAGATAATTCCATTAGCATTTGAAGCATTGGCCATGTCACATCTAGAGCATCCTTTATCATTCTTCAACCCATGCTACAGGAAGGGTGCAACAGAACAGCAAAATGTGAAGAGCAGAAGAATGTGCATAAGATTAAAGTTTCCAAATGACTAAAACCCAGAGTTGGACAGGATGAATCGGGCAATTTGAATTGGTATTTGATAGCACAAAAGGGACAAGCTGAGAAGTAGATTCAGGTTGGTTGCAAAGTAACACCAAGTTGAACAAGGCTTGCCAATTTAATTAACTTATCGCATGCCTCAGCCCATTATTGAGAGTTAGGAAAGTTCCAAATGCTCTAGCTTTGTGTTGAGCCAATGATAAATTGCATATTTGATATGAGTGCAAGACAATCAAAAATGTGAAGTAAAAAAGGCTACAATAAAATTTTAAAAATTAAAAATCATACTAGCAATACAAATACATTGTTATGAACTATTGTTTTCTGTTCAGCTACAAGAGGGATCCCAGTACAGTACGAA
Source organism: Carcharodon carcharias (assembly GCF_017639515.1). Classification (NCBI taxonomy): domain Eukaryota; kingdom Metazoa; phylum Chordata; class Chondrichthyes; order Lamniformes; family Lamnidae; genus Carcharodon; species Carcharodon carcharias. The sequence continues at coordinate 47,248,231 of NC_054487.1, read as the reverse complement.
CAAACTCATTTAAGGTTTGGCATTCCACCTGCCCAAACAAATCACATTCCCAACAGCTGATAATTTGATAGAAACCAAATTCTATCAAATTTAGCCAATATGTAAACCGTTATTTTTTGGATGAGACATTAACCGGGGGCCTGTCTGCTTGCTCAAATGGATGCAAAAGATCACATGGCACTAGTTTTTGAAGAAGAGCAGAGGGGTTGTCCCTGATGCCCTGGCCAATATTTATCCCTCAACCAACATCACAGAAACAGATTATCTGGTCACTATCACATTGCTCCTTACGGGAACTTGCCGTGCACAATGGCTCCTGCATTTCCCAGGTTGTAGCTATGAGGAGAAATTGGATAGGTTGGGGTTATTTTCCTTAGAACAAAGAAGGCTGAGAGGTGACTTGATTGAGGTGTACAAAATTATGATGGGAATAGATAAGAGTGGACAGGATAAAATTGTTTCCCTTGATGGAGAATTCTAGGACGAGGGGACATAGATTCAAAGTAAAAATAGAATTACCTGGAAAAACTCAGCAGGTCTGGCAGCATCGGCATCCGCAGTTTTTTGTTTTTATAGATTCAAGATAAGTGGCAGAAGGTACAGGGGAGACCTGAGGAAGAACTTTTTTTTTTACGCAGAGGGTAGTGGGTGTCTGGAATTCGCTGCCCAAGTTGGTGGTAGAGGCAGAAACTTTAAAATCTTTTAAAAAAACACCTGGATCTGCACCTAAACTGCTGCAAGCTGCAGGGCTATGGGCCGAGCGCAGGAAGGAGGGATTAGAAAGGGCACCTGGGTGTTCTTGGGCTGGCATGGACAAGATGGGATGAATGGCCTCCTTCTGTGCTAACTTTTCTATGGTTCTACTACAGGAGTGACTGCATTTCAAAAGTACTCCACTGGCTGTCGAGTGCTTTGTGACATCTGGTGGCCATGAAAGGTGCTATATAAATGCGGTTCTTTCTATTTTTTTCTCTTTTCAGGTGCTGTTCCACTCTCCTTTAAAACTGTCGTCATTAATTCCTTCTCATAAAAAAGCCAACCCTTAACCCCACCATCCCTGCAAACTACTGCCACATCTAAACCTCCCTTTCCTCCCCAAGGTCCTTGAACCTCTTAAATCTGCTCCTATTTTTCCCAGAATGTCATACTTTAATCTCTCCAATTTAATTCCCACCCTTGCCACAGTACCAAATGACAAGTGATATCTTATGTGACTGTGACAAAGGCAAACGTGCCTTCCTTGTCCTACTTAAACTTTCTGCAGCCTTTGACATGGCTGACCATACCATCCTCCTCTACTTGCGTCCAGCCCAGTGGGACAGCAACTGATTCAATTCCTAACTATCTAACCATAGCCACAGAATCACTTGCAATGGTTTCTCTCCCTGCTCTTGCACTGTTACGTCTGGTTTGCCTCAATGATCAAGCAATGGGCCCCTCCTATTTCTCATCTATATGCTGCCCCTCAGTGACATCATCCGAAGGCACAGTACACCGAATATACCCAGCTCAACCTCACCACTACCTCTCCCCAACTCTTCCACTGTTATTAAATCGTCAGACTGCTTGTACTGGAGGAGAAAAAATTTCCTCCAATTAAGTATTGGGAAAACTGAAGCCATTGCTTTCAGTCCCCGCTCCAAACTCTGATCTTCAGATGCCAACTCCATTCCTCTACCTGGTAACAGTCTGAGTGAGATTAAGCCCAGTCTGTTCACAACCTCGGTGTCAAATCTGATCCAGAGTTGAGAGCTTTCAATTTCATATTCGTGCTATCACTAAGACCACCTATTTTCCACTTCCCTGACATCACTCGGCTTCATCTGTTTCAGCTGATCTGTTGCCGATGCATACCTTTGTTACCTCTAGATTTGACTATACCAATGCACTCCTGACTGGTTTCCCATTTTCTATCTTGTGTAAACCTGAGGTTATCCAAAACTCTACAACCTATCCCTTAACTCACAGCAAGTCCTGTTCCCCTGTCACCCATGCTCGCTGATCTACAATGGTTCCCAGTCAAGCAACATCTTCTTGACTTTAAAAATTCTCATCCTTATTTTCAAATCCCTCCATGATCTTGCCTTTCCCTATCTATAATATCTCCAACCCCACAACCCTCTGAGATATCAATGCTCCTCTAATTCTGGCCTCTTGTACATCCCCAATTTTAATTGCTCCGACATTGGTGGTATGCCTAGGCTTGAAACTCTGGCACTCCCTCTATACACCTCTCCACCTTTCTGCTTTCCTCTTTTAAGACACTCATTAAAACCCTCCTCTTTGACCAAGCTTTCTTGGTCAACCGATCTAATATCTCCTTGTGTAGTTTGGTGCATTTTTTGTTTTATAATGCTCCTATGAACTACTTTGGGATGTTGCATTATGTTAAAGGTGTTATTTTATAAAGAGGAATTGCAATAGCAGGAAATGGCGACAGGAAAATAACGTGGAGAAATAATCCACATAATCAGCTTGAATAAAAGGATTCCCAATCTGCAATCTAGAACAAAGAACAAAGAAAAGTACAGCACAGGAACAGGCCCTTCGGCCCTGCAAGCCTGCGCCGATCATATTGCCCGTCAACTAAAACATTTTGCACTTCCGGGTTCCCATCCTATTCATGTATTTGTAAAGCTGCCTCTTAAACACCATTATCATACCTGTTTCCACCACCTCCTCTGGCAGCGAATTCCAGACACTCACTACCCTCTGCGTAAAAAACTTGCCCTGGACATCTACGTTATAGTTAAAAGCAAAAAGTCTGCAGATGCTGGAAATTCAAAACAAAAACAAAAATACCTGGAAAAACTCAGCAGGTCTGGCAGCATCTGCGGAGAGGAGCACAGTTAATGTTTCCAGTCCTACTCGAAACGTTAACTGTGCTCCTCCCTGCAGATGCTGTCAGACCTGCTGAGTTTTACCAGGTATTTTTGTTTTTGTTTTGTTCTCCTTTATAGTTTTCTCCTCTCACCTTAAATCTATGTCCCCTAGTAATTGACTCTTCCACCCTGGGAAAAAGCTTCTGACTATCTACTCCGTCCATGCCACTCATAATTTTGTAAATTTCTATCAAGTTGCCCCTCAATCTCCATCATGCTAGTGATAACAATCCCAGTCTCTCCAACCTCTCCTCATGGCTAATAACCTCCAGACCAGGCAACATCTTGATAAATCTCCTCTGCACCCTCTCCAATGCCTCCACATCCTTCTGGCAATGTGGTGACCAGAATTGCACACAATATTCCAAGTGTGGTCTAACCAAGGTTCTATACAGCTGCAGCATGACTTCCCAGCATTGATACTCAATACCCCTGCCAATGAAGGCGAGCATGCCATATACCTTCCTAACTACCTTATCCACCTGCATTGCCACCTTTCAGTGACCTGTGGACCTGTACACCCAGATCCCTCTACCCGTCAATGCACTTAAGGGTTCTGCCATTTACTGTATTATTCCTGCCTGTATTAGTCCTTCCAAAATGCATTACCTCGCATGTGTCCAGATTAAACTCCATCTGCCATTTCTCCGCCCAAGTCTCCGACCGATCTATATCCCGTTGTATCCTTTGACAATCCTCTTCACTATCTGCAACTCCTCCAACCTTAGTGTCATCTGCAAACTTACTAATTAGCCCAGTTACATTTTCCTCCAAATCATTTATGTATACCACAAACAGCAAAGGTCCCAGCACTGATCCCTGCAGAACTCCACTAGTCACAGCTCTCCATTCAGAAAAGCACCCTTCCACTGCTCCCCTCTGTTTTCTATGACCAAGCTTATAGTTGGTAACATTCCTGTGTCCTAGTCACAATGCTGTACATTCAAGTCCCACTATGAGTTTGAACACAATCTAGGCAGTATTTTTGGGTGAGATGTTAAAATGTAGATGTAAATGATCCAATGGTATTATTCAAGGAAGTTCATGGAATTCTTCTGGTGTTTTGGCTAACATTCCTCACTCAAACAAGAGCACCAAAATATAGATTAATTGGTGATTCATTCATTTGTTGCTTTTGGGACCTTGTGGGCTTCAAAAGTAATCCATTGGCTGTAAATCACCTTTGTTAATCCCGAGTATTTGATAAGACACGATATAAATGCATTTTTTTAACCATTTGACCCAATTTATTCCATTATTTGGAATTACAAAATGGTAGCCTATCGTTCCAACCCATGAACAAGGATTAAAGTTGCCTCACAAACAATGCAATTTTGAAAAATCTGAACATATAGCTTAGAGTGCAAGAGGAGGACCCTGAGACAGGCAGTCAGCAGCACCCGGAGGAGTGTACATGGAGAGCAGACCTGCATGAGAAGGGCAGCAGCAGCTAAAAACCGCCAGCAGAAAGGGAGGTCCAGCACACGGAGAGCAGACCTGCGTGAGAAGGGCAGCAGCAGCTAAAAACCGCCAGCAGAAAGGGAGGTCCAGCACACGGAGAGCAGACCTGCATGAGAAGGGCAGCAGTGGCAGGAAATAAAAACCGGCAGCAGAGGGGGAGGCCCAGCACATCGAAAGCGGACCTGCGTGAGAAGGGCAGCTGCAGTGGGAGATAAAAACCGGCAGCAGAAAGGGAGGTCCAGCACACGGAGAGCAGACCTGCGTGAGAAGGGCAGCTGTAGTGGGAGATAAAAACCAGCAGCAGAGAGCCCCTTCAACTTGTTTCTACGTGTCTGACCTGAAGTGTGATGTCAAAGGAAAACAGGTATGTGATTGGTGAGTATCTCTTCCGTGTCTCTTTTGATTGGCCAACTGGTTTAAATCAGGAGATGTTATTACAGCTGAAGAGTCCAGTTAAAAAATCCACTTTTAAAATATTTAACATTCAAATTAATTAATTAAATAGAATAGAAATGGCTGGGCAGGCAATGCGCTGCAGCTGTAGTATGTGGGTACTGGCGGATGCTGGTGTGATCCATGGTGATCACATCTGCAGCAAGTGTTGGCTGCTCAAGGAACTTCGGCTCAGAATTGATGAGCTGGAGTCCGAGCTGTGTACACCGCGACACATCAGGGAGAGAGTTACCTGGACTGTGTGCTTCAGGAGACAGATTAATTACATCACATTTGGACTGTGGTCAGGGACAGGAAGGTGTGACTGCGAGTGAGGTAGGTAAACAGATCCAGAATTTCGCTTTGGAGGAGCCTCAGCCAATGCTTTGTTCATTAGGTACCAGTTTCTTGCTCCCAGTGTGGATGCGAGCACAGACTGCAGGGAGGATGAGTGAACTGCTCACAGCACTGTGGTACAAAGCGCCATTAAAGTAGCGGGGGGGGGGGGGGTGGGGAAGAGAGAAAAAAGAAATGTAGTAGTAATAGGGGATAGCATAGTTAGGGGAATAGATACTGTTCTCTGCAATAAAGAGAGAGAGTCCCAAAGGTGGTGCCTACCTGGTGCCAAGGTTAAGGACATCTCTTCTGGGCTGGTGAGGAACTTGGAATGAGAGGGGTAAGATCCAGTTGTTGTGGTCCATGTAGGTGCCAACAACTTAGATAGGACTAGGGAAGAGGTTCTGTTGAGGGACTATGAGCAGCTCGGGGCTAAATTACAAAGTAGAACCACAAAGGTTATAATCTCCGGATTACTACCTGAGCCACATGCAAATTGGCATAGGGTAAGATCAGAAAGGTAAATGCGTGGCTAAAAGATTGTTTTGGGAGAAATGGGTTCTGATTCGTGGGGCATCAGTACCAGTACTGGGGAAGGAGACAGCTATTCCGTTGGTTCAGGCTTCATTTGAACCATGCTGGGACCAGTGTCCTGGCGAATTGTATAACTAGGGTTGTAGATGGGACTTTAAACTAATTAGCTGGGGGGAGAGTTCAATTGAAGGGAAGTTTAAAAAATCAAAAAGAAACGAGAGACCAGAGGTGCAGGGTAGTGAAGAGGCCAACGATAAAGTGTGGCAGGAAGGGGCAGAAAACATATGCAGAAGAGTGCAGCAGAAATTAGAACCAGAATGAGCAACAATCTTAAAAAGTCAAAGCTTAAGGTTCTTTATCTGAATGCACGCAGCATTTGTAAAAAGATAGGTGAGTTGACAGCACAAATAGAAATAAATGAATATGACTTGATAGCTATTACAGAGATGTGGTTGCAGGGTGACTAAGTCTCAATATTCAAAGGTATTCAACGTTCCAGAAAAATAGGCAGAAAGGAAAAAGAGGTGGGGTAGCTTTGTTAATAAAGGAAGGCATCAGTGCAGTGGTGAGTAGTGACATTGGTGCAATAGATCATGATGTGGAATCAGTTTGGGTGGAAATAAGGGGAAGTAGTCACAGATGGGAGTCATCTATAGGCCCCCGAAGAGTTGCCTCACTGTAGGACAAAGTATAAATTGGGAAATAATGAAAGCGTGTAAGAAGGGTGCTACAATTGTCATGGATGATTTTAATCTGCATATTGACCGGACAAATCAGATTGACAGGGGCAACATGGAAGACGAATTTGTCGACTGCATCAGGAATTGTTTCTTAGAGCAATATGTTATAGAACCTACCTGGGAACAGGCTATTTTATATCTAGCAATGTGTAATGAGTGGAATTAATAAGAGATATCGTAGTTAAGGATCCTCTAGCGGGTAGCGATCACAATATGGTAGAATTTCAAATTCTGTTTGAGGGCAAGCAACTGGGGTCTCAAACCAGTGTCCTCAACTAAAACAACGGCAAGTGCAGATAATGAAGAAAAGAGTTGTCTAAAGCAGGCTGGGAAAATAGACCAAGGGGAAGGTCAATGGATGAGCAGTGGCATCATTTATACAGATATTTCATAAAGCTCAGCAAAAATTTATCCCGGTCAAAAAGAAGGACTCGATGAGGAGGATGAACCACCCATGATTAACAAAGGTGGTCAATGAGGGTATCCAATCAAAAACTAAGGCATAAAAACTAGTGGTAGGCTAGAGGATGAGGATTTGATTTTTAGGAACCAGCAGCGGATGACTAAAATGCTAATAAAGAGGGAAAATATGATTATGAAAGTAAATTAGCAAGAAATATAAAAACAAACAGCAAGAGCTTCTCTGGGTATATAAAAAGAAAGTAGCTAAAGTGAACATGGGACCTTTGGAGGACGCGACTGGAGAATTGATAACGAGGAACAGAGAAACGGCAGATAGTTTAAACCAATATTTTGCATCGGTCTTCAGTATAAGCATCCCAAATAATCACATAAGCAAGGAGCTAATGGGAGGAAAGGATCTTGTAACAGTCTCTATAATGAGGGACAAAGTATTTGACAAACTAATGGGACTAAAGGCAGACAAGTCACCAGGACCTGATGGCCTGCACCCAAGGGTTTTAAAGGAAGTGGCTGCAGAGATAGTGGGGGCTTTGGTCAAAATATTCCAGAACTCACTGGATTCCAGGAGTTCCCAGCAGATTGGAAAACCACTAATTTGATGCCCCTGTTCAAGAAGGGAGGGAGACAAAAAACAGGAAACTATAGACCAGTCAGCCAAACATCTGGTGTTGGGAAAATGCTAGAGTACTTTACCAAGGAAGAAATAACAGGACGTTTAGAAAAGTTTAACGCAAACAAACAAGAGTCAACATGGTTTTATAAAAGGGAAATCATGTTTGACAAATTTGCTAGAGTTCTTTGAGGATATAACAAACGTTGATAAAGGGGAACAAAAACAGAATTACCTGGAAAAACTCAGCAGGTCCGGCAGCATCGGCGGAGCAGAAAAGGGTTGACGTTTTGAGTTCTCATGACCCTTCAAAAGAACTGGGTGAATCCAAGGAGAGGGGTGAAATATATAATGGTTTAAGGTGGGGTGGGGGGGAGAAGTGGAGGGGGGTGGTGTGGTTGTAGGGACAAGCAAGCAGTGATAGGAGCAGATAATCAAAAGATGTCACAGACAAAAGAACACAGAGGTGTTGAAGTTGGTGATATTATCTAAACGAATGTGCTAATTAAGAATGGATGGTAGGGCACTCAAGGTACAGCTCTAGTGGGGATGGGGGGGGCATAAAAGATTTAAAAATAATGGAAATAGGTGGGAAAAGAAAAATCTATATAAATGAAACTCATCGACACCAACACCCATCTAGGACCCTCCATCCCTGCCTGTCCCTCCGTCCCCACCCCATCTTCCAATCCCAGCCCTAGCCGTGTATTCACTATACCCCCTGACCATCCCCTCTCCGACGCTGAACGTTCAGTGCTCAGCAAAGGACTTAGTTTCATACCCTTACGCCCTCATCTCAATGAATTTCGGGCTCGGCACGATGCTGAACTCTTCTTCCGCTGTCTTTGTCTCCGGGTTCACTTCTCTTGGCAGCAGACCTCTCCCCGTTCAATGGATCCTTTTACCCACCTCCAATATTCTCCCTCCACCTGGACCTCTCCCTCTGGATTTGTACCGTCTCTTGATCTTTTCATTGAGAACTGTCGGCGCGACATTAGTCGTCTCAATTTCTCTGCTCCTCTCACCCAGTCTAATCTCTCTCTCTCTCTGAACTTACTGCACGCTGTTCTCTCAGGTCCAACCCCAACATTGTCATCAAACCCGCTGACAAGGGTGGTGCTGTTGTTGTCTGACGCACTGACCTCTACCTTGCGGAGGCTGAGCGTCAACTCGCAGACACTTCCTCCTACCTCTCCCTGGACCATGACCCCACCACTGAACATCAAGCCATTGTTTCCAGGACTGTCACTGACCTCATCTCCTCTGGAGATCTTCCTCCCACAGCTTCCAACCTGATAGTCGCCCAACCTCGGACGGCCCGCTTCTACCTCCTACCCAAAATCCACAAACAGAACTGTCCCGGTAGACCGATCGTGTCAGCTTGCTCCTGCCCCATGGAACTCATTTCTCGTTATCTTGACTCCCTTCTCTCTCCCCTTGTCAAGTCCCTTCCCACTTACATCCATGATTCCTCTGACACCTTACGTCACATCAACAATTTCCAGTTCCCTGGCCCCAACCGCTTCCTCTTCACCATGGACTTCCAATCCCTCTACACCTCCATCCCCCACCAGAATGGTCTGAGGGCCCTTAGCTTCTTCCTCGAACAGAGGCCCGAACAATCCCCATCCACCACTACTCTCCTCCGGCTGGCTGAACTTGTTCTCATACTGAACAATTTCTCCTTCAACGCCTCTCACTTCCTCCAAATAAAAGGTGTGGCTATGGGTACCCGCATGGGCCCCAGCTATGCCTGTCTCTTTATGGGGTATGTGGAACATTCCTTGTTCCAGTCCCACTCTGGCCCCCTTCCACAACTCTTTCTCTGGCACATCGATGATTACTTGTGTGCTGCTTCATACTCTCGTCGGGACTTGGAAAAATTTATTAATTTTGCTTCCAATCTCCACCCCTCCATCATTTTCACGTGGTCCATCTCTGACACTTCCCTTCCCTTCCTTGACCTCTCTGTCTCAATCTCTGGTGATAGACTGTCCACCAATATCCATTACAAGTCTACTGACTCCCAAAGCTACCTCGACTACAGCTCCTCACACCCCTCTTCCTGTAAGGACTCCATCCCATTCTCTCAGTTCCTTCGCCTCTGTCGCATCTGTTCCGATGAGGCTACCTTCAAAAACAGATCCTCTGACATGTCTTCCTTCTTCCTTAACCAAGGTTTTCCAACCACGGTCGTTGACAGTGCCCTCAACCGTGTCCGGCCCATCTCTCGCGCATCTGCCCTCACGCCTTCTCCTCCCTCCCAGAAACATGATAGGGTCCCCCTTGTCCTCACTTATCACCCCACCAGCCTCCGCATTCAAAGGATCATCCTCCGCCATTTCCGCCAACTCCAGCATGATGCCACCACCAAACACATCTTCCCTTCACCCCCCCCCCCCGCGGCATTCCATAGGGATCGTTCCCTCAGGGACACCCTGGTCCACTCCTCCATCACTCACTACTCCTCAACCCCCCTCCCCATGCCCACGCAAAAGATGCAACACCTGCCCCTTCACTTCCTCTCTCCTCACCGTCCAAGGGCACAAACACTCCTTTCAAGTGAAGCAGCATTTCACTTGCATTTCCCCCAACTTAGTCTACTGCATTCGTTGCTCCTAATGCGGTCTCCTCTACATTGGAGAGACCAAACGTAAAGGGCGACCGCTTTGCGGAACGCCTGCGGTCTGTCTGCAAGAATGACCCAAACCTCCCTGTCGCTTGCCATTTTAACACTCCACCCTGCTCTCTTGCCCACGTCTGTCCTTGGCTTGCTGTATTGTTCCAGTGAAGCCCAATGCAAGCTGGAGGAACAGCACCTCATCTTCCGACTAGGCACTTTACAGCCTTCCGGACTGAATATTGAATTCAACAACTTTAGATCTTGAACTCCCTCCTCCATCCCCACCCCCTTTCTGTTTCTTCCCCCTTCCTTTTGTTTTTTCCAATAATTTATATAGATTTTTCTTTTCCCACCTATTTCCATTATTTATCTTTTATGCCCCTCATCCCCACTAGAGCTATACCTTAAGTGCCCTATCATCCATTCTTAATTAGCACATTCGTTTAGATAATATCAGCAACTTCAACACCTATGCAATCTTTTGTTCTTTTGTCTGTGACATCTTTTGATTATCTGTTCCTATCACTGCTTGCTTGTCCCTACAACCACACCACCACACCACCTCCCTCCACTTCTTCCCCCCGCACCCCCCCAAACACCCACCCACCCACCCACCACCACCACAACCTTAAACCAGCTTATATTTCACCCCTCTCCTTGGATTCACCCAGTTCTGTTGAAGGGTCATGAGGACTCGAAATGTCAACTCTTTTCTTCTCCGCTGATGCTGCTAGACCTGCTGAGTTTTCCCAGGTAATTCTGTTTTTGTTTTGGATTTCCAGCATCCGCAGTTTTTTGTTTTTATCTCATTGATAAAGGGGAACCGGTAGGTATAGTGTATTTGGATTTCCAGAAGGCATTCGACACGGTGCTACATAAATAGAAAGTTATTGCACAAGATAGGAGCCCACGGTATTGGGGGTAATGTATCAGCATGGATTGAGGTTGGTACACACACACAAGACAGAGTCGAGATTAATGGGTCTTTTTCAGGTTGGAAAGACGTAACTAGTGGAGTGCCACAAGGATCAGTCATGGGCCTCAATTATTTACTATTTATATTAATGAATTGGAGGAGGGTGCAGAGTGTAATGTATCTAAATTTGCTGATGATACAGAAATAAGTGGGAGGGCATGTTGTGATGAGGACATAAGGAATTTGCAAGGGATATATATAGGTTGAGTGAGTGGGCAAAAACTTGGCAGATGGAGTTTAATATAGGAAAGTATGAGGTCATGTACTTTGGTAGGAAGCATCAAAAGGCAGACTATTATTTAAATAGAGAGAAACTCCAAATAAATTCAGCACAGAGGGTTTGGGTTTTCCTGTGCATGAAACACAAAAAATTAGCATGCAGGTGCAGCAAGTAATTAAGAAGGCAAACGGAATTTTGGCCTGTATTGCTAGGAGGTTGCAGTTTAAAAATAGGGAAATTTTGTTACAACTGTACAGTGTGTTGGTGAGGCCACACCTGGAGTACTGTTTACAGTTTTGGTCCCCATATTTAAGAAAGGATATACTGGCATTGGAGGCAGTTCAAAAGAGATTCACTAGGCTGATTCTTGGGATGAAGGGGTTGACTTATCAAGAATGGCTAAACAGGTTGGGCCTTTATTCATTAGAGTTTAGAAGAATGACGGGTGATCTTATTGAAACTTACAAGATTCTGAGGGGGTTCGACAGGGTAATGTTGAGAAGATGTTTCCACTAGTGGGGGAATCTCAAACTAGGGGACATAGTTACAGAGTTAGGGGACACTCATTTAAAACTGAGATGCAAAGGAATTTCTTCTCTCAGAGGGTAATGAATGGAATTCTCTAGCCCAGAGAGTTGTGGAGGCTAGATTACTGAAAGTATTTAAAGGAGGTAGATAGCCCTCAACTCTCCGATATTTCAAAAATCTATGAGAAGCTGGCACAAAAGAGGAGCTGAGGCCTGGAGCAGATCAGCCATGATCTTATTGAATGGCGGGGCAGGCTTGAGAAGCCGAATGGCCTACTCCTGTTCATTATATAATGTTTGTTCCAATATATGAAGAGAAAGAAGAATTTTGAAAAGATTTGTATTATGGTTATATAAAATTGTTCGGTGGATAAATGTAAGACAAGGCGGCCTCATGGCTAAAGCTTGTGAGCACTGAATTTGCTGAGTTTAACAAGAAGTGTGGTGACGAACTATAAACGACTTAAATATCCCCAAGGAATATGAGTGTGGGGCTGAAACTAAAGTAATTCCAGGTTCCTGCTTCTGATTGGTACTCAGCAAGCCATACCTAGCTGACGGTTTCAACAGAAAACATACTTGCTTCTTTTTAAAAACACTGCACCTTCAAGTTTGTAAAGTACATACTGTGCAAACGTTTAAAATTTATAACATATAATGCTATAGATGAAAAGTGTTAAGTATCTTCTGTGATCTCTGTGGCTGGGAACCCAAATGGCTGAGGCAAGCTTTCATTTTGACAAAATCCTAAGGCCATCCGTGGACTAAATTTTCAAAGTTGGCTTTCCCTGTGCATCTTACCAGTTGTCAAGAAAGATACTTCATCATTACACAGGCGTAAACATAGGAACGTAAGAAACAGGAGCAAGAATAGGCCATTCAGCAGTGCAAAAGAAAAGCCAGTCAGCATTCCTAGCAGTGGAGGAAAAGCTAAATGGGTGCCTTTATTTTTTTACATGTCAAATTAGTTGCTAGGAATATGATGTTACAAATGAGCTATATTTACTATTAAGGATAATTAATTATTGAAATAGATTCTCAATAATGTCCTTTTTGTAGAAATTGAGTAATAAATTGCTTTCCCCACTGTCTACAGTGATTTTAGTTAAAAAAGGGGACCCTGTGTCTTTATTAAAAGGTGTAAACGATCATGAAATTTAATTTACACAGCTATAAAATAGTTGGAAATTCCTTCACGTTATAGAAAAATAGAAATGCAAGCACAGAATGCTATTCAGTCCCATTACATCATGTCAATCCTGCCACCAGCTGTAGTTACCTATCCGAATGTAATTTTGCTGTTCTTTCCTCATAACCTTTAATAATTTTGTGTTTATCTAACTTGTTAAAAGCTAATATATTCCATATTCTAATAACCCTTTCTGCAAAAATGTCCTAATCTTCTTTTCATGCTTCTGGCAATAACCCCTAATTATATATCCTCTTGTTACCAATTCCCCAGAGTGGAAATAATCTTTCACTAGTTACTCTCTCAAACTCTTCATAATTTTGAACATTTCCATTAAATAGCCCTTTAACCTCCTCTGCTCCAGTGAATACAGCTCTATTCTTCCCAAGTCTCTCAATGTAAGCATATAATTTTATTGATGAGTATATTATATTCATTGATGTTTAATACTTTATACTAATGGGATTATATTTATGTATTGTTGAATCAAAATTCTATAATTTCATTTCCTTCCTCCAACACTTGCAAAAATCTTACGGACCTTAGTGATTCCTCTTGATGCCTACTGAATGATTCTGTGTTGCTGTGGAGAACCATTTCTAAATTGGTTCCAGTCATTGTGCTGCTAAGGACACACCAAGCCCCCAGTCCCGCTTCAAGCTGAGACCCCGACAGGCGCCATCTCTTCCCAGTATCTCACTCTGTGAGAACCCAGACCAGAGGAACAGTGCATGCAAATAAACTCAACAGTGATCTATCTTCTTTGATCTTTTGATGCATTCTCTTTCAACTGCATGCAACCCCAGAGTCAATTCTGCTCGTCAGTCAGTATATTTGGACAGTATTCCCATCCCAAGATTAAAAGCATCTGCTTTTTTGAAAGTAAATTAGATCATTGCAATACAGTAGACTAAAGTTCTTTCCAGAAAAAGTTTTAACAATAACAATCTTGCAGAAGTATAATCAATTTACACAATTCATAATACACAATATCTAAAGGTGTATGAATTGACAAATGCTGTTGGTTAATGTGGTATTTTCCACCACTTCACTATACTTCACTACTTTATATTAACTCTAAATATATGATTTTAAAAGGCTTAAAATATGTGGTTTATTTCAGAACCATCTCAAAAATTTCACATTGCTTTTATAAGCATCTGCATTTTAATTACTAGATTTCAAATACTTTTCAAATGGAAAAGACACTAAATGAGACAAAACACAATGATGCCAATTAAATGAATGAAAGGGATTCCATGGAGATCTCAGACTTCATTATTGCCCAGATGTTTAATTTACTGATAGTCAAATTGGACTTCATCTCTTTGCTTTGCATTCAAGTGCCTCAAGGTTAGCACCATTTTCAATTTTAACATACAATTCTAAACAAGGTGGAATTTAAAATAGAAGGACATTCTAATCTGCAAAGTGTTTAAAATTCAGTATAAGTAATGAAAATTGTTGAAACAGTCATTAAAATATATACTTCTTGCCAGTTGCTCTCACGTGGAATTGTCCATGGGAATTCAAGACCAACTATAGTTTTTTTTAGATGAAGCAGGGTTAATTGTCAGGGTTAAGTGGACCAGGGTGGCAGACATAATTCAATCCACATTTTAACACCACAAAAACTGTGATTACATCTGTCCACCAGCCTGTCATAGTAGCCCAAAACTAGGTTTGCAGATGCCCAGTTGTGTTCCTAGAGCACAGTCAGAAAATTAGGGAACGGATTGTTTGAGGTTGTGAATGTGTAGCTGGTGTCCCCCAGAGTCAAGAGAATTTCAAGTTGACGGGCCAGGTGGAGATACACACACCAGGGCAATCTATCTGAAAATGGTCAGAATAGTCTGGAAATCCAGCTAGTCCCTGTTACCTCCTTGCTATCTATAAGGTAGGTATTATGGCAGATGTAATAATGCATGTGTCCAACCTGTTCCTGTGCTAATCATGCCACATACGTAACAAAATCAAAATGCAAACACAGCTGTGTTCCTCAATTGAAAGTGATTGAGTAGCAGAAGCACTACTTGGATTTGTTTTACATTTGACAGATAGCAAAGGAAATAACTAAATGTCAGCCATGGCTCAATTCATAGCACTATTGCCTTTGAGTCAGAAGACTGTGGGTTCAAGTCCCACTCCTGAATTTGAACACAAAAATCTAGTTTGACACCACCAATGCAATCCTGAGGGAGTGTTGCACTGTCAGAGGTACCATCTTTTGGATGAGACATTAAACCAAGGCCCCATCTAGCTTCTGAAGTGGACATAAAAGATCCTGTGGCACTACTTTTTTTTTCATTCATTCACGGGATGTGGGCTTCGCTGGCTGGGCCAGCATTTATTGCAAAGAAGAGCAAGGGGATTATCCCTGTCTCCTAGTCAATATTTATCTCTCAACCAACATCTTAAAAAAGATAAAAGCAAAAAACTGTGGATGCTGGAAATCCAAAACAAAAATAAAAATACCTGGGAAAACTCAGCAGGTCTGACAGCATCTGCAGAGAGGAGCACAGTTAACGTTTCGAGTCCGTATGACTCTTCAACAGAACTAAGTAAAAATAGAAAAGAGGTGAAATATAAACTGGTTTAAGGTGGGGGTGGGACAGATAGAGCTGGAAAGAGGGCCAGTGATGGGTGGAGATGGCCAAAAGATGTCATAGACAAAAGGACAAAGAGGTGTTGAAGGTGGTGATATTATCTAAGGGATGTGCTAATAGGTGACATTAAAGGTAGAAAGCAGGACGAGCAAGGTACAGATAACCCTAGTGGGGGTGGGTGGGGGAAGGGATCGAAATAGGCTAAAAGGTAGAGATAAAACAATGGATGGAAATACATTTAAAAATAATGGAAATAGGTGGGAAAAGAAACATCTATATAAATTATTGGAAAAAAGGGGGATCGGAAAGAAACTCAATATTCAGTCCGGAAGGCTGTAAAGTGCTTAGTTGGAAGATGAAGTGCTGTTGAGCTTCACTGAAACAATGCAGCAGGCCAAGGACGGACATGTGGGCATGAGAGCAGGGTGACGTGTTGAAATGGCAAGCGACAGGGAGGTCTGGGTCATGCTTGCGGTCAGACCGAAGGTGTTCCGCAAAGCGGTCATCCAGTCTGTGTTTGGTCTCTCCAACGTAGAGGAAACTGCATTGGGAGCAGCAAATGCAGTAGACTAAATTGAGGGAAGTGCAAGTGAAATGCTGCTTCACTTGAAAGGAGCATTTGGGCCCTTGGACGGTGATGAGAGTGGAAGTAAAGGGGCAGGTGTTGCACCTTCTGCAGTTGCATGGGAAAGTGCTTTGTCCTAATGTCTATGACACCTTTTGGCTATCTCCACCCATCAGTAGCCCTCTATCCAGCTCTACCTGTCCCCCACCCGACACCACCGCCACCGCCACCACCACCCCCCCACCCACCCCCCACCACACAAAAGCCAGCTTATATTTCACCTTTTATCTATTCTTCCTTAGTTCTGTTGAAAAGTCATACGGACTCGAAACGTTAACTGTGTTCCTCTCTGCAGATGCTACCAGACCTGCTGAGTTTTTCCAGGTATTTTTATTTCTATAAAAAAGATGATCTGGTCATTGTCACATTGCTATACACAAATTGGCTGCCGTGTATTCTTCATTACAACAATGACTGCAATTCAAAAGTACTACATTGGTTGTAAAGTACCTTGAGATGTCTGGTGGTCGTGGAAGGCGCTATATAAATGCAAATCTTTCTTTCACAAATGGATACTCTACAGCTAACAATGCTTCCCCCCACTCCAATCCTTTAAAAGGGCTTCAAAATCGTTATAAGATATAAACTACAGCAGGGTACTGAAGCCAGTAGTTATATTGCAGGTATTGATTTCAGGTTGGTACCTGTTTTCACATAGACTAGTTGGTTCACTTTGACCATTAGCTTTGGCTCATTTAAAACCAAAACTGCCAAAAAATTAAATTCATGCAATTATCCGTCAATTTTTGCTTGACTGCAACTTAAAAGTCAAACTGCAGTGATGCAAGTATACCTGCACAGAGATAGTAAGTAATTAAATCCAGCAAATTGCCATCTCACTCAAAATGATGAAGACTTTCAGCTAATTAGGAGACTGTCCCATTCAGAAATGGACTGGTGACAGCTCAAGATGCAGAAGCCATAAAATTAAAACTAATTTTGCACTCAAAATTATATGTTTATAAAAAGGCTTCAATAGACCAGCCTGAGTAAAGCTACCATGCTGCATGATTACACCCCAGGCCAAAACAAGAACGTCTAGGATTTGATTAATCAAAATCCAAAATTATACTTTGTAATATCATTGGAATGTGGCTATTCAGAACCACATCAGTCTGTGAACAGCTGAATACTTTTCTAATAAGAAAGTAACATGCAGGCTCCATCTTGCTCTATGGATTTGTCCCAGTCTGGTTTCCTTAATGCTAATTTATGTGAAATGCTGGTTATGGATACTGTAACTCACATTAAGCTAGAGAATTTATAGGAAATTAGCTTGAATATGGTGACTTGCACTGAATAACCAACACCTTCCAGAAAAGAAGGTGGGGCAATATGGCAACATCTTCTCCTTTACCCCAAACCTAGTCAAGGAAACTACCCAAGCCTCTGTACCCTTCCCTCAGCCACAGTGTCCAGCCTCGTTTCATCAACCCATATTGTAATAAAATATATCCAGTTACTCATCAACCAAATGTCACAATGTATTACACTACAAACACAACATGAACACAAAATGGTAATCAATCATAAATTGGATTGTCCAGAGCCAATATAATTGGAAACTGGAATTTAAGGCTCCAAATTTATCTTCTGGACCCAATTATGGTTTTATTTTCACAGGAGAACTGATGAAATTAATCCTAAATTTGCAGCTGTATTTAACAATATTAAATATTAAAGTCATTTTACCAGAGGATGCTGCCAACAATTACTACACATTGCATTCATATTGCACTGCTATTGCTACTGTATCCATTAAGAAAAAATAATTGTTGTTTGCAAAACTAATTTGGAGTATTATTTAATAAATTAATAATAGAAATAAAAAAGTGCATTTAGGGATAAATAGAAGTTTAAATGAGAACTCAAATGAGAAAAATTACTCAACTGTCAAAATTTTAACCCACACCAGATTGTTAGATATCTAATAATATTCAAGTCACAAAATTTGAACATTGTTCTAAAATTTACAGCATATTAGGCTTAAACTTTATTAATCTTAGGCACTTTAAATCAAATGGCCTCCCCCTCAACTCCCCTTAAGGTTGCTCAAAATGTTTTTTAAGGTTTCCATCAAGAAATGATTGAAAAATAATAAAGCGTAACTAACAAACAGACTATATAATATCAGTGATGATTACTAATATGGCTTTTAATATATCATCTCAATAATTTATCAGAATTTTACACATTACAGAATATGACCTCAATTCAGCAGAAATGATCTTCAACAACAGTCGATTATAAAATGCCCGTCCTTTAGGTAACACAATTCATTCTCTAAAGCAATTTTCTTCTTCAGTTCCTTACATGCTCCATCCATATCACTACCCTAGTGGGGATACTTTTAGCTTCTTACAACAATTATTTTCCTCTGGACAAAACAAGACAGAAGTAACATGAATTCTGGCATCTCGACAGTATTGTCTCCAAAGGCCAACATATGTTTAACAGCAAAGAAAAACATTACAGCCCAAATCTTCCAGTCTCCAGATTGCAGACATACGTGGGAATTGCCTGGTAAGCTTAAACTTCCAGTGGGCAATTCCCTGCTCCCCAGGATTCTCTATGAATGTCTCTGACCCTGAGCTTTGTGCAGAGACTTGGGCCAGATACACACATTTACCTGGATACTTACCCAGGAAATGTTAATAGTTTAAAACCTGGTCTAACAGCTGGGTAACTCCAAAGCCAGCATTGCCGCTAACCAGAAGATCTGGTGTTGTCTCAGAAGTTCCAATATAGATATGGCTTATACATGCAATAATTATACAGGAATTAGTTACTCACAGTAAGAACCAGTTACCCAAGAGACAGGTAAAATAAAATACCTGGTGGAAATTGTTAGAAGGAGAAATAAGTGCTTCTGGTTTCCCATTCCCCAGCATGGCAACTTCAAAAGCTTTGCTTTAGTTTTCAGATCCTTCCATGTCTAGCTCCTCTCTCCTTCTACAATCTTCTCCAGCTCTAAGCCCCAGGACACAATTTGCATGCTTTCAATTCTACTCTACACGTCTCCACTAGAGCTTTCACACTGATATACTCCTAAATTTCTACTTAAGTACCTCTCATCCCACCTTCGGAAATTGCCAAAGTTATCTCTAGACATAAAAACAAAAAACTGCGGATGCTGGAAATCCAAAACAAAAACAGAATTACCTGGGCAAACTCAGCAGGCAGAGAAGAAAAGAGTTGACGTTTCGAGTCCTCATGACCCTTCAACAATTTTAACATTTTAACACTCCACCCTGCTCTCTTGCCCACATGTCTGTCCTTGGCCTGCTGCATTGTTCCAGTGAAGCCCAACTCAAACTGGAGGAACAGCACCTCATCTTCCAACTAAGCACTTTACAGCCTTTCGGACTGAATGTTGAATTCAACAACTTTAGGTCTTGAGCTCCCTCCTCCATCCCCACCCTCTTTCTGTTTCTTCCCCCTTCCTTTTGTTTTTTTTTTCCAGTAATTTATATAGATTTTTCTTTTCCCACCTATTTCCATTATTTTTAAATCTTTTATGCTCCCCCACCCCCACTAGAGCTATACCTGGAGTGCCCTACCATCCATTCTTAATTAGCACATTCGTTTAGATAATATCACCAACTTCAACGCCTGTGTTCTTTTGTCTGTGACATCTTTTGATGATCTGCTCCTATCCTAACACCCCCCACCCCCCGACCTTAAACCAGCTTATATTTCCCTCTCCTTGTAAAGAAAGATCAGTTCTGTTGAAGGGTCATGAGGACTCGAAACGTCAACTCTTTTTTTCTCCGCCGATGCTGCCAGACCTGCTGAGTTTGTCCAGGTAATTCTGTTTTTGTTTCTCTCTAGACATGCCTTTTGATAATATCCAATTATGTCTTCTCCCCAACCAATTATAAATCTCTCTTGGAATGTTTTGGTATGTGAAAAGTTACTATATAAATTAAAGTAGTTGTTGTTTGACTCAAGTATACTCTGAAATCAACCCTTCCACAAACATTCACTCCCTCCACCACTGATGAAAATTGGCAGCAATGTATATCATCTAAAAATTCACTGCAGAAGCTTACCTAGGCTGCTTAGATAGCACCTTCTAAACCCACAGCCACTACCATCTAGAAGGACAAGGGCAGCAGACACATGGGAACCTGGAAGTTCCCCTCCAAGCCATTCACCATACTGATTTGGAAATACATCCCCATTCCTTCACTGTCACCGAGTCAAAATCCTGGAACTCGTTAACAGCAGTGTGTGTGTACCTACACCACATGGACTGCAGCAGTTCAAGAAGGCAGCTCACCGCCACCTTCTCAAGGGCAATTAGGGATGGGCAATAAGCACTGACCCAGCCAGTGACGCCCACATCCCATAAAGTAATAAATGCAAGTTGCTTTCTATTAAACCACCATAGCTAGGATTTTTGTAAAATTATCTAACACTTTGTCTCTACAAATTTCAACTGGAATATAAAGACAACTTGCCATTCCATGGTGATTAAAGATGATTGTGTATCCTGCTTATACTGTATTGCACCCAACACTGGGAATGGTTTCACAACATATTACATGGCTGTTGGTATCCTGTACTCTCCCTGTTTACTCTGCAGTATGGAAATCAGAACACCAACAAATCAGACTTGGCACTGAGGAACTGAGTCTGAAAGTTCATTCTCAGTATTAGTATCAAGACAAGGAAAAACAAAATGCTAGGCCATGTAATCTGGCCCTAACTATTTACATTTATTACTGATCGTGCTGCCTCCAGAAAGAAACCACAGGCACTGCCAGGTTTTAACTTTAGACTGGAGCCAGAATGGGACCATTTCTGTAGAAAAAAAGATGCAACATTTAACTCACAGAGAACTGGAAACACTTTCCCAACCTTCTAACAAACTTTTGAGTATCATAAATTGCATATTTGTGTGTATTTTTATGCACACACACATGCTGCAGCCTAACAATCAGTTGGATAAAAAATAGAATTTGCTGAATTTCAAAGATGGCAGATGGAAGTTCAGTTTAACACCTGACCTGAACGACTGCAAACTTCCATGTAATCCATTGCAAACTTTTATCACCGTGTCACTGGCTCTTACCTAGGTAGATGTGTGTGCTCCAATTTCCTGTTCTTTACCCTAAACCTTTCAGTAAATGACACTGTGACTAGATAGATCACAAAAAGGTCTGGCCAGAGTATACCACCAAGTTTGAATTAGACTCGTTCACAAGTTTGTTTACTTTGCTTCTTATAAACAGCTTGTGGCAGAACATTACATTGAGCTCCAGCACCAAGCTTAAAATTAACAGTTCTGTCATTTGCCTTGAGATTTGAGTGGAGTTTGGAAGAATGAGAGGTGATCTTATTGAAACATAAAAGATTCCATGGGGGCTTGACAGCTAGATGCTGAGAGGAGTTTCCTCTTGTGGAGGAATCTAGAGCCAGAGGGCAGAATTTCAAAATAAGGAGTCTCCCATTTAAGACAGAGATGAGTAGGAATTTATTCTCTCAAAGGGTTGTTACTGTTTGGAATTCTCTACCCCAGTGAGCAGTGGAGGCTGGGTCATTGAATATATTCAGGGGTGAGTTAAACAGATTTTTTTTTGATTGACGGAGAGTCGAGAATTATAGGGGACAAACAGGAAAGCGGAGTTAAAGCCACAATCAGGTCAGCCATGATCTTATTGAATGCCAGAGCAGGCTCCAGGGCTGAATAGACTACTCCTGATCCTATTTCTTATGTTATGTTTATTATTATCTGAGTGAATCACATTCATAAAATAAATCGTTTTTAGTCTTAGACTGTTCTTCTAAAAAAAATTCTCCTGATGCTCTGCAATTATAATCAATGATCTTTGTTGATCTGACCGATCTCGATTTTCTTTTCCTTTTATTGTGGCATTCCACACCACTTATCATTTACTGGGCTGCTAACACTGCACAACTGTTTTTGGCTTTTGTTTTATAATTTTTGTTCCTCTGTAATAGCAACTAATCTAGATTCTGTCTCTTAAGAGAGTTGTCAATGGCTTGGTCAGCTACTTCCTCAGTCGCAATGCTACCTTTGATGTGGTGGTTTATGTATGGGGCTTGGAACCAGATATTATACTCATCTTCAGATGAAATATTCTTCTGAGGTGTGAAACATTTCTCGAACTCCATCATTAATAAATTCTGTTTCCATTAATCCCTCCAATCATACATAAAATTATATACACTCATCATCCATCACATAAAGTACCAGTCCAAGGCCATTTCTGTTGCAAATAAAAGCATTTTTTTTTATTTTTTCCCCACACTTCTGCATTCCCTTCTGGTCAAGTGCTCTGCAAGCTTTAAATCTTAAATTTTGTAATCATTTTGACACCATACTAAAGGTTCCAGCCTGCATAAACAGCCCAGAGACTGCTGGAGCATGCTGCACACTTTATTCAAAATCTCTGCTTCATGAGCACATGGGATATGATTTCCTATAGGGCCATAATTGGGAAGTTACATCCAAAAATTACACCCCTTTGAGGACCCATTTTACTGACTCCTATTTACACCTAAACTTCCTGTGGATTTTATTCACGAACACCAGAATTTTAAATGTAAACAGCATGAACAATCCAGGCCCAAAGAAAAACCAAGAGGTGGGGGTAAAAAGGGCTAGTGAATCTGGATGTAGCGTAATTGTTTGTGTGTAACTCACATGTGCCTAAATTTCCTAGATCTTTCATGCTAGGTTTTTGCTCTACGCCCCAATTACACAGGCCATGATTCTGGTATTGTCCAATGGCAGGGAGTGGAGAGCAAAACCGGAAGGGAGAATTGTTGATGGATATTCCCTGGCATCTCCTAGACTAGCTAGGGAAGCATGGCGGTCGCCTGAATGCCCACTTTCTCAGCTAAAGTAGTGTCAGATCAGGCAGACAAAAACAAAAGGAATAAAATATATCAGAAAACAATACAAAAATTCAGAAGGGAGAGCAAAGTATTGATGTGGAAAAATAATTTTTCCCTATTCATCATGGCGTTGTGTGCGGTTAAAAAAAAACTACTGTACTTCTGTGAAGCAGATCTATTCCACAAAATTTGGAAGTTACTGTCTGTGGTAAATATTTCTCATTATAAAATTAATCACTGTATATGGTCAGTCTATCCTGAAATAGCTGTAGAACTGTATACCACACAAACTGAATGCTGTTTCTATAGTATCCTTACTCAATACTGAAAAAGTCTTGATCATCTGAAAACTGTTTTTGTTCAACAGTAAGGTGGGTATATCCAAAATGTTAACTCTATTTCTGAGTAACAATCGATTTAATTTGAAGCTTCCATTCCACATTAAAAGCTGCTTTGACTGATCGAAGAAGGTCACTGGATTACAATGGGGATGGCTGTAAAGCCTCACTGGACAACTGATTATTTTATATGAAGGTCATTCTGATGGACATACTCAGAATAAATAATGTATATATAGCTAAATAATTTCTATGATTATATTTGCTGCACAACTTTCTCATGCAACTTCCTTCTAACTAAACCTTGTTAAAATAGAAAAAAACATTTTAAAAGGGTTTTGCCCCAATTCAACATTCATTTGTGAAGCTTTTAGGAAAAGTTAACAACTGAAATTGAAGGCACTGGAATGGCCAGCATACCATGTAATGCTCTATGCCGCTCGACTGCAGACACACAGGTCCACGGCTGTAGTCAAACACCTCAGAAAAAAGAGGAAGAACTTTATGGCTTCCTGTGTTGATTACAATTCTATTTGGTTTTTAACTGCTATGCCATCAAAGGCTGAAAACTTATCAATGGTTTCAATGTCAGACACAGGTGTCAAAAACTAACACAGCATTCACTATGAGAACAGGTTCATTCACATTTCCATTGAGCAAGAACTAGGCTGCCTTTGCTAACTCAAGGACTGTTAACTTGACCAGACACCTTTTGGCAATCTAATTGAACCGGAGGAACTTCAGGGAAGCAGTTCATCACATTGTTACAGGAATTGCATCCTGAGCTTTCATCTTTTGTTTGAAATGTTAAAGCTAAGACACAAAAAACTCAAATCTAAAGTGCTTAACTCATTTCCTGCCAACAATCCTGAAACAAATACAAGTCAGATTCCTGCTAATAGTCCATTTACACTGTTAATCTGCTGTTGTCTTTGCTATTGAAACCAACAGCTACTGCTTTAAAATGTGACCCAGGCCTCGAGACAGTATCCCAAGTGTGTGCTCTCCCATACATACATCCAACTTGTGACGGGAGCTTCCATGTGAACCAACTGCAAAACAAATCCATATCTGTGCCACATGTGCAGACTAGTTTTGATGGCATAGCAGGTGTACATAGGTAAATAACAAATTAAAATAAAAATTATACACCATATTTCACATTCTCAGGATGCTCCAGGAATCACGTTGCAGTTGTATTAGTGCATTTACTGGAGCCAGATGAACAACATGAAATAAAGTCAGGTTAATTAAAACTAGTACCTTAAACTAATCTGATGAGTAAACCTTATGCTTGGTGCTGGCTACCATCAAAAGTCAGTGGCACAAAAACAATTTAATGCCACGCCACTATAAATGGCAGCAGCTAGAGATACCGCCACCACCAACATGCATGGCTCATGCCCAGCTCTCCTGAGATCACACAAAACTATAAGAAAGTTAACTCAGTGTGCAACTCCTCCCAATGCTTTATCTGATCTACCACTGCTACTGAAGTATGTTGGTTCCAATAATGGAGGCCACACAATGGGCATGCGGAAATGGGAGGGTGTGGCATTTGGATGTCAGAATGGCTGCTTCCCAATCAAAAAAGAAAAATAAATCTATAAAATTAAACACTGTCCTATTTACAAATGGAAAATAAAAAGAAAAGAAAACTTCATTTGAAGGTGTCTTTCATATTCAAAATATTCCAAAGCTTTCATCCCTAAAAAGTGTCATGGTACCTTTAACCTCCACCGAAAAGAAGTAGGGCATTGATTTAAACATTTCATCAACCCCGCATTACCAAACTAAACTATAAGCTTACATTATGTTCTCAAGCTCCAGAAAAAGGACTCAGAAATGAGTGCCATCATGGAGCCAAACAGTTCCTACCATATGTCTAATCTATTGATGGATTGCAAGGCCAATGGAAATCAGGGTCTGTCATGTTGTCAGACTCTGGAGGTAACTCCTTGATAATTGGGGGTTACATCTACAGCGGGAAACTGCACATCTGCTACCAGTACCATTCCTTCATAAATTAAAGTGGCCTGAAATCCTTTGCTCTTCTCTGTACAGACATTGAAGCAACTAATTATCTCTTACCTGCATAGCTTCTTGGACAGCTGCAGAACCCACCCAAAGGGAGCTGTTACTTTCGAAAAAAAAATAAAAACAATTTCCAAGTCATGTGGGGGTTTGAACATGCAGTTCAAAAACCACTACATCTGCTACACAAGGAGCAGCAGGCAGGGTGCCAGCCACTCCTGCTGGCAGCAGTGTTGACTTTTTGTGTTTCTTTTACACCCATCCACACCTGCTTACCTATATTACTATCTATGGGAAGCTGCTTGTACAGAATTATTGCTATATATGCCTGTGTAACAACAGTCAGGAGACAATCCATTGTGTGAAGCACATTGAGACATTTCGATACAAAGGCTATCAAGTATTATGTCTCAAATCTGCCAGGAATACAGAAACAGGGTAGCTTTAACAGTCAAAACACCTGAAATAGTTTAGTGTAATAATGAAGATCCTAAAACATTAAATAAATTTAGATACTTGAAACATTAGTCACAAAGTATTTATTATTTTCTCCCCACATGGGAAATGTTTAAACCACTGAAACCACTGGAAAGTTACCGGTAAAGCATAAGTCACAGCTTCGAAAAATATTATACAATAAAATGAGCTGATACATGAGAGGCTTTGATATGGGCCAAAGGAAGTAGACAATTTAGATGTTTCTTTATACATGTGTTTACATACCCTGCAGCAAAATAATGTACTTTTAAATGCTCAGAAATTAAAACTATCGATGTGTAATTAAAGACAACTTAGAACATATTTGGTTTTGATTTGATTTGAAGACCACATCCTTGCTTGAAAGATTTAATCTATGGTGTGTTTTCTAACTGCTTCAAAGAACCTTTTAAAGTTTGCTTTTATGTATGCTGCACCTTGAAGTGCACTTTTCTGCAGAAAACATTTTACATGTTAAAAGGTGGACACAGGCTCAGCTAAACGCCAAATACAAATCCATCCAAAAGATTATGGCCATAGTGACTTAAGTTCTGGCCATGGTAAAGCACAGCATCAACATTTACTTCAATAGAATTTCCCTTCAGGGCATTTTCTACAGGCACGGCATTTTCACTTTAAAAGGCCTTAGTTCAATGTCTCTCCTCCTCCCCCCCACACACACACACACATAAATATACATATGTACTCCACAAGAGCCTAAGAACATGTAGTATTCATTTTGTTTTCAATAAAATAATTGAACTGTTGAACCAATTGTATCATCAGAAAATTTGGGTTTATGGTATGGAATATAGGCTAAACAATCTTAACAGTTCATGACCATTTGGCAGCCTGCCCACAATACATGTAACCTATATTAAATTAACATTCTATTCTTGTTTGGAAATTCAGAAAGGAAATTTAATTTGACTATAGTTAATAATTTCAGTGCATGTGACACTTTAAATTCGCCAACCTGAAGGAAAAAAAAGTTACATTGCTAATGCTATGGTATAGTAGTCATTAAAGTTTGACAGTAAAATCAATGTGTCCTCCACAAAAAATGCCCTTCACACAAACCCTGTGATACCAAGATGTAAGCATTATACAAGCAGAGATTGATTACCAGGGTTATTTAATTGATGAAGATTACACTGTAATTCACTGGAAAGTTTGAGTTTCAGCGTTTTCTGTAGACTTCCTTTTCTCGACTGTAGTCTGTTTAATCTTCAAATGTATTCAGCATTGCCCTTTAACTACACAAACTTCAGTTTATAAAAAAGGTAATACTAGACCTCAACCAGAGGAAAAATAAAAAAAACATAGTCCAAGCAAACCCTTAGTATGACCTAATCTGTGTTACAATAATTACTGAGTTAGCAGCTTGCTTTCTTCCAAGGTCAATTTAAAAAGACTTTTATGGCAGCCTTTCATTGAAAAGCTGCACACTCCAGCTAATAAAATAAAGCTGCGGATGTTAAGCACTGAACTACTTATTGCTGTTCCACTGCAACACTTGCAGTTTTACCTTTGAACATACAAGTGGTTTTCACACAGGTTCCTAAGAAGCTCAGTAAGTCCAAAAGCAGAATGGCACTGTAATCTAGGCCACGGCAGCTCAGGTTAGTTTGGTTCTCACACTGGATGCAAGTCACAGCAGTAGCTATTTTTTGACAAATAGGATTGTATCAATTATGATACAGGTATGAGTAAACCATCCAAGCCCGAACTAGAAGGACAACTCAGCGGTACTGAGTAACTTAACTGTCAAAACGTTCAATGTATCTGCGTTCATGGTTGTAAAGCCTGGAAAAACTGACCCTTTTTAAATAATCAATACTCTTCACTGCCTACACATAAACAATACACAACCAGGTGGTTCTGTTTCATCCATGAGGAAATTAGGCTGCAAGGCAAGGGGTAAGTTACCAAAACCAAAAGTAAACTGACTTTGGTTGGTGGGGTGGCGGTGATGGTAATGGTGGTGTGAGGAAGCACTAATTAGCAGGAAGATGCTGCTTATATACTTTTTGGAGAGTGGCTTGATTTTATGCTCTTCAATAAGAGAATACTGGAAAAGCCTTTGGACTTTGTGTAAACAGAGTTACTAGATGACAAGGAGGTAGCAGACCCATACTCAATGCACTTCAACTGACAATGCAAAGGTCAACTGTTTTTTTGTGGTCCTTCAAGATGTTGAGCACATTCAGATCCTAGTTTTGGATTGGGGGTGGCAGGATGTATTGATGACTGACACTCTGCAACATCATGCTATCCTTTGTTAGTGTATGCAAGTTGTTGTTTAGATATGCAACTACAAGGAGGTATAATTGATCCAAAGGAAATCAATTCATCTGAAGTTCTGTGACAAAGTTGGTGATACATGAAGATGAGAAAGGATTAAATGAAAGAAGAATTCATAACAATTTTTCTACCAGAAACTCAATCAGACAAAAAAAAAGTTACCTACTGAAAAATAAAACAAAAGCATGCAAGTACTAAAAAAAAACTGATATATCAGGTCATCCTTATATTTATTGAAGGCCCACAAATTTTTTAAAAACTCAACCTGGAATACAATAGTTGGCTGTTTTTTAGTTACTGGCCACGTGCCAGCAAGTGGAGCTTTAGTTACGATAAACTGTCAAGAGACGCCAGTTAATTTGTATGCTACTCAATAAAAGGAACATAAGGGGCAGCATGTCACACAGTCAGTGTTAGTACTACACAACACCTCAATGACTAACCACTGTTCACGATCATGACTAATCGACTACAAATCTGGAAAAGCAAGGGAACACCTAAGCCAAGTGAACATAGTCAATTAGTATCTACCTACTGTAAAGTTCAGCTTTCAACTACAGCATTCACAGTGCAGAACTTCATGTAATATTTTCCAAAAAATATACTTGTGCTCAGTATTTCACTACTTATCAGTTATTATTAATAAATGCAATGTCTCAGATGGTCAAAAACCTAGAAGCTTCTTACAAAGTAGTTAACAACCTCCATCGCTTGCTATCCCTTATTATGCTCTATACTCTTGGGTATAATCTATCCACATCGCATCTGGATATTCTACTCTGCTTACACCAATGTCTTCTGTAAAATGTAGTTAAATCTCAAAGGAAAACAATGGAAAATAAACTAAACTAATGCTAAGCATAGAAAACCTGTTACATAGCACTCCTTCTGAACATGATTCAAGCATTTTACTCCAAATAGATAATGCCTCAGTTGTGTTTCACCAAATTAAATTCTGATCACTATTGATCAGAGTTTTCCATCAGGAATTTGTGTAGTACAGGTCGAGTATCCTTTATCCAAAACCCTTGGGGCCAATTGCGTTTCAGTATTCAGATATTTTCGGTTACAAAATTACAATATACAGTCTACAAATACTAGGTTGTTTCTCCAATTGCCAACTCTCACACACCCTGCTTCTTACCTGTGAACACCTATAATATACTATTACATTGCTTTAACAACATACAAATTAACTGCATAGCTATTCAAAAAAGGTTCGGTTTTTGGATGTGTTTGGTTTTCGGATGTATGAATAAAGGATATTCAACTGCACTCTCGTTCAAAGCCAGAATATACATCAGATGACATTCAATAATGCTCCAAAAGTTGAACTATATTGATGAATCAAGATTCAAAGGGCACTTGCAGAAACTGAATTGTAATCAATTTACATTGGAAGTTGCTCTAAAGTCCACTACTTAAGGAGGCACTTTTTCTCTCTTCATTATGATACCACAAAGATAAATTTGCACCTTTTATCCCCACTATTGTTTTGCAGATAATGCTGGTTAGCTTCCAGCAGCATTTCTCCCGTCTGTGTTTTAATAAACAAATTCCTCTTTCTTGCTTTAATGTAGTGCAGAAGTACTGACTTGCCAACCTGTACTATTGCTTGTTAGAGTGCACATTTCTTACCCAAAACTCTTTCAAACATGCCTAAATATTAAGTTGAATTGCATTTTATGACCTAGTATTATGTGTTTTGTCTTGGGGTGGTTAAATTCAATAAAGTGATGCAAGAAGTATCTGGAGAGGAGAAATTACTCAACAGCTCATCCAAAGCTCTGCTGCACACTGCCCTGCACGCATGCTCTTGCCAATATAGCCACCCGGTGCTTCAAATCTGAAAATTCTCATCCTTGTGTTTAACTCCCTCCATGGCCTTGCTCTTCCAGCACTACAATGCCCCCTCCTCCACAGCCCCAAATACACTGTACATTAGATCCCTGCCTCCACTGGTCCCACCGATGACAGACATTTCTCCAGCTGCCAAGCCTTTCCCTCTGGATTTAGGGAGAGATGGTGTAGTGGTAAAATCACTGGACTAGTAATCCAAAGGCTCAGGCTAATGTTCTGAGTACACAGGTTCAAATCCCACCAAAGCAGCTAGTGGAATTTAAATTCAATTGATAAATCTGGAATATAAAGCTAGACTCAGTAATGGCGACCACAACAACTATTCTTGATTATTGTAAAAACCTATTTGGTTCACTAATGTCCTTTAGGGAAGGAAATCTGTCGTCCTTACCTGCTGTGGCTCCAAACCCATAGAAATATGGCAGACTCTTAATTGCCCTTTGAAATAGCCTAGCAAGCCACTCAGTTCGAAGGCAATTAGGGATGTGCCTTGCCTGGGATGCCCACATCCCACGAAAAAAAAAGTCTCTCCTCTCCTCCCCACCTCCTTTAAGCACCATTTGTTTGATATAGGTTTATGTCATCCTCCCAACCTTTCCACCTTTGGTTCAGCAGCCAATGTTTACATTACCCCTCTTTGAATATAGTAAAGTGCCTGAAATGCATTTAACTAGCACTTTGAAAAGGTAAGTTTTATTAAATTGTACTACAGTGCAATTTTACTTATGTTACTATTCCCTTTACTGCAGCTCATTCTTTACAAAACACTGTGGAGTGACTACGCTGCTACAAGGTACTCAGGGATCTCTCAATTCAGTTTCCATTTTTCCCTCCCTCCTTGTGATAAAGCACTATTTTCAATGCAACTACCCAGAAAGACTGGCGGAGATTAGGAACCAACCATGCAATGTACGTGAGGATCAAAACCTCTGTGGCAGATCACGTTATTACAGCAATGTAATGTACTAATGGGCTACCATTAAAAATAAGCAGAAAAGATTTACTGAAGTGAAGAGACATTTTCAATTTATGTACATGAATGCATTTAATTTGAAAAAAAATGGAATAACTATCTTCTTTTATTCTGGATGATGTCAGCCTCTAAATAGCATCCAAATTCTGACTACCACAAACTTTCTACAATAACTGGAATGGCTAGCTTTCAGCTTCATCATGTAGCTGAACATGTATTTCAACTAGCTCGACATTTTATGAAACATCATACAACTTTAATCATGGACCATGAGGTTTAAAAAAGTCAGAATTATTTAAAATTTAGACCATCATGATCTCAAATGAATGGTCACAAATTCAAAATTTCCATTGTTATATTGTCTTTGCATATTTTGCAGAAATATATTCTGAGATGCACATTACCAACATAAGAATGTTAAAACATACAAGGCAGACCAGCATACCTCCAAACGCACCTTCCCCTGCTTTCTGACAGGATCTTTCCTTGAGGACTCGAAACGTCAACTCTTTTCTTCTCCTCCGATGCTGCCAGACCTGCTGAGTTTTTCCAGGTAATTCTGTTTTTGTTTTCTTTCCTTCCTTCCTGGCCCACTCCTCAGTCAGCCCCAACTTCTTCTCCTGTGGTACCTTTCCTTACAAGCGTGGGAGCTGCCCTGACCTTTCACCTTTTCCCTTCTCACCATCCAAGGTGTCAAACACTCCTCAGTGAAACAGCAATTTACTTGTACTTCTGTCAATTTAGTATATTGCATCCACTGTTTACCATGTACTCTACTCCACATTGAGGAGACCAAATGAAGACTAGCTGACTGCTTTGTGGAACGCTTCTGATCAATCCGCACGCAAGACCTCGAGCTTCCTGTCATTTCTGATTTTAATTCGCCACCTTGCTCGCACTCTGACCTCTCTGTCCTGCTACAGAGTTCCAATGAAGCTCCACTCAAGCTCGAGGAACAGCACCTCATCTTTCATCTTGGCACTCTTACAGCCTCCTGAACTCCATATATAGTTCAATAACTTTAGCTTATACCTCCATCTTGTTTTGTGCGTTTTCTTTGCTGGCTTGGTTCTTTATCGCTTCGTTACATTCAGATGGCTGTTATATAGCCATTCATGGCTAACAGGACACAACTGTTGTTTCTTCACTATATGCATTACCACTCTCTTTGACTTTTGCATCATGAAATCTTTTGTTAGGTCATTTCTCCTGCCCTCCAGCCTATCACAGAGCCTTAATACTTTCCTGACCCCCTCCCCTCTTCTACTAACTTAAAAACTCTTACATTTCTACTTTCCTTCTGATCTGATGAAAGGTCATTGGCCTGAAACGTTAACTCTGTTTCTCTCCACAGATACTGCCTGATCTGCTAAGTATTTCCAGCATTTATTTTGTTTTTATTTCTGATTTCCAACATCCTCAGTATTTTGCTTTTCTACAAGACAGATGTCAGGATATTTACACACATGGCTTATCTTCAGAACTAATTCTACTCATGATCTTTTTTTCCAGCATGGCAAGCACATCAAATAATAATTTAACATGTACAAAATATATAACTGGCAGCTGATTATTACATTTTAAACTAAAAAACTGTAATCAAACAATGGTAGATATTATTTTACAGAAGAAATTGTGCTAATTTTAATTTCCACAAAAGCATTAGCAAATGTGGAGATTAAAATAGATCGATAATTTAATGTCATTAATTTAATGCTAATTATCTTTTGAACTGGAGGTACATACAGATAATCAAGCTAATGAAGAAAAGGTCAAGATTGCGATCTTTATTTTGTAATATTGTATAGGATTTTTGATTTTGTTTGAGATCACATTTGCTAATTTTATAAAATAAGTAATTAAAAAAAGAGAACCTTGATGCATTCTAAGGAATATGGAAATGTATCCGCACCAGACTTAGAACATAAAATAGCTCTCATTCTTCGGTTTGTAAAGAATAAACTGTGCTAGGAACAGAGCTGTTCTTTAAACTGCATATCACCAGAGTATTGTAAACTTTCCAAGCAAATGTACTAACTCAGTCTCAAAGTTGCTACTAAGAATTCAGAAAACATTTCTACAAGCTAACATACAATTAGCAACAATAATATACTCAAAGGCTTACATTTATCTCTTTCCGTGCAACTGCTGCATTTCGGTTGGAATGAATTTCCCCATTAGGCAAACACATATGTACCTTCTCATTCATGACTTGCTTTAAATATTCAAGCATTACATCCTTACACATTATGAAATTACTTCAGTGGTTATGCCCCGAGTACAAAGTACGGTGTTTTACCCTTCTTCCCTGAAGGCACTGAGTCACACTGGTCTACAGCTCCATGAGTTCCATGCACCATCTGATGTTTTGTCTAAACGGCCATTCATGTGTGCGCACCACACCACAGCCAGGTCCTATTTTCACTTCACATTCACATGTTACACTAGAAATATTGAGATCAATTATAATGCACCAATTATCAGTGCAACTGAAGTCAAGTAACTCAGCATGAACTAGGAATTGAACCCGGTGTCTTTATGGCCTGTAGCACTCTGTTTTGTATTAAGCAGTACATTGACGAATTCTGCCATTGGCTACAAGAGTTTTTGAATCAAGAGTCATTACTTCTCAAATAATCTACTTTGTACCAAATATGCAGTCCTTAATCTCATATTGGTGCTCAGCTGAATGTGAGAAGCTGACATGTTTAAAACAATGTCAAATGCATCAGAAATAGATCACAATCAACATATACTATAGGACTATATGACCCAGCCTCACAATGGTATCATTCCACAGCCAATGATATTGATAAAGTGCATCTATAAACAGTTAGAATTATCAAGACGGTTAAAATGCTATGTGCTGCATGTGCTGTACAAATGCAAGTTATGAAGGGCACTAATGGTTCATGGGATATGAATCCCTTGCACAGTTGGTGCCATTCATTCGTTGTTGCAAACCACCAGTACCATCAGATTGTTTATGCATTGAGGAAACTCTGGACAAATTTATGTGATCACCCCCCCACCCGCCCTCTTCCTCCAAACACCACCACAAATAAAAGACCGAAACATGCCTAGGTTTTAAAGTAATGCAGTATAACTGATAATTTTAAATAGGTGTGGTAAACACAGTAACACAAATAAAATGATCATCAACCTCAACAGAAGATTATCCAAACTGCACGCTAACTGTAACCAAAGTCACTAATGTATTCAACCAAAAAGAATTGCTACCAAGGACAGCAACACGGTTGAAAACCGAGCTGTGAAATCACGATGAACACGCTTTAAAAAAAACCCAGCAATATCACTAGGCCCACAAGCAAAACAATTTGAAAAGTGTCAGGATCCAGTCTGCCATGGAGGTACGGATGGGTACTATTTAAGGAAAAGCAAGGGAGATGGGAAAACAAACAAATCAGCGAACAGGTTTCGGGGGGAGGGGGTGGTAGAAAGAGAGAAGGGCAGCGGGAGGTTAAAAGGTAAGATGTCCTTAAAGATAAAATGGAACTGGTCACTCCATCTTGGGAGTGAGTTCT
Organism: Carcharodon carcharias; assembly: GCF_017639515.1. Taxonomy (NCBI): domain Eukaryota; kingdom Metazoa; phylum Chordata; class Chondrichthyes; order Lamniformes; family Lamnidae; genus Carcharodon; species Carcharodon carcharias. The sequence goes on along the minus strand of NC_054487.1, from coordinate 47,213,649 downwards.
CAAACTTAATAAGATGTTAACGAATTTCTGGATTTTTTTTGCTATAAATGGCAAAAACGCAAAACATGTAAGAAATGTTAACTGTAAATCTATAATGTTAGCGATCGAGAATATAAACAACTTGTTGCATTTCAATAAAGGGAAAACAAACTTATTCCTCAAAATAAACTACAAACATACGTAATCCAGCTGATGGCTGGCTGACACATCATGAGACCCACTAAGGTAGCACAAGAGGGAATTTTGCTCCGTGTTGCATTCTGCCAAAGTATGAGCTTTGTTTTGAAAAGCTACAGAACATGCCTCATAGTCAACGTCTATTCGACGATAAAACAAAATCACACCGGACGCGTCCACTCAACTCAGGGACTTGATTTCTCGCTTGCAACTCCATACATACAAAAAACACCCCCACCCCACCCCCCCATCTTATTTGGATTTCAAATGCATCGAAACAAAAACTTCTCCCAGAATCACAAGCAAACATTCGTTGTGAATTAAGCCTTTCAACTCCCCTCCCTCCTATTGAAACAGCTTTAAACAATAGGTTCACCCAACAAAAAAAACAATGGGGAAAGGGATGAGAAATCGGAAAGAGCGGGGTGAATGAATGTATTTGTTTAATTTTACCTCAAACAGAATGATTTATTTCGTTTCCGATCTCGGTATTTGAAAGCCACCCGTTAAACGTTAAACAAGGTTAACGAATGCGTTGCTTTCTTTTAAGCCCTGGACGCCAGATATCGAATTTAACATTGTCCACCTCAAGTTAAATCGGATACACTTATTTTTTTAATCAACAGTGGCGAAATGGACCGAATTACTCAACGCCTCGCCGATGAAACAAACTATTTGCGAAACGCAGTGAGGCGAAGTTGATTATGTTTTGTTAAAATGCACATTTTTAAAGTTGAGGGTTATATACGCCTTTCCGGGGCTTTTTTCTACCAAATACTGCAGTTTAAAGGGGCAAACTGCTAACTTTGTAAGCAGCATGTGGCTCTTCTTTCTCCTAACAATGCCATGGCTGTGATGGATGTGGGGCAGAGCAGATCATGAAGAGCAGCAGCACCTTATCGGGAGACACGTTCCTTCTTCACTAAACAAACACACCATATCCTCCCCCCCACCTTTCCAAATCGAGGAGATACAAACTTTATTAAACTTTTTAACGTTTTATACAAAAAAGGACAAACAACGATGATTAAAGTCCGCACCAGCCCATCACTGAGTGCAATCGAGCGCTTTTAGAGCCACAATAGAATTGAGCCAAGCAGCTGGGAGGCGAGATTGACATCCTGCATCCACATGATTACAAACTTTGAATTCTTTGAAATGACAGGGGCTTAGAAAGGCAACTGAATCATTCACAGGAAAAAAAAAGTCTCACAACTCATTGAAGGGAAAAATAAAATTACCTCAATTTCGAAGTCTGGGAGCCCAAATGCTGTCCTGAATAAAGAGCAAAAGTGTGCGATGGCGGGTACTTCCCACCAAGAACGAATTTCTTCTACCGAAACGGTCGAAGATGGACATTCCTCGGACATTTTAAATGGCATCAAAAACCCCTTTTCTCACATGAGATAGTTTTCCTCGAACTTCGTTTCCTTGTGTTTATTCCCCCCCCCCCCCCCGCCCCCACTTCCTTCCAGTCTCCTAATCCCGGCTGGTGTAAGGAATGTGCTGGGTGTAAGTGTGTGCGCTGCCTGCCATTGCCGGGACTGCTCCTCTCTCTCTCTCTCAGTGCAAGCGTGCGTGTGTAATAATGTAACAATCTCGCAGCCCCATTCTCAGCGAGGAACAGATGGCCGGGCAACAACAGGGGAGCACTCCAATTCCTCAACACACCGGAGGGAGACCAGGACAAACTGTCCCGCTCACCGCCTGCCACATCACTTCACCAAGGCCGCCCAAGCTGCATCGGACACTTGGTGGCTGCTTTTCGCAATGGTCGCCAAGGCACCCGGTGGACCGAGGCCAAGACAGTCCGGCCTTTAGCGGCTCTTTCCAAGCGGTAGCCGGGCTCCGACACCCCCACAGGATAGTGTGAGGGCTCGGTGCCTTCCACAGGATGTGACGCCGCGGTCTCCTGGGTACCAGCCAATGGGCTGAGTGGAGTTAGTGTGGGGGAGCGTCTGCACATTGTGCTTACCCCGCGGGGGTTTTAATGAAGAGTTCTTTAATGAGACTGGCTAGGGTTTGTTTTTTGGGGGGGTGGATTGGTTAACTTAGCTGAATCATTCTGTTATTTAGTCTCTCCTCTCTACCCCACCCCGCCCTGCGGGCTGTTGTTATTCTTTCATTGGTGCCCAAAGCCTGTCGATTACTTTAAGGTTGCAACTTGTACGCGAGTGTTCTATTGGATCCCACAGGGTTCCATTCCCAGCGTCTCCACGTTCCAAAGTGATTGTTCTATTGGATCCCACAGGGTTCCATTCCCAGTGTCTCCACGTTCCAAGTGATTGTTCTCCTGGAACCCGGAGGCGGGCGCTGCTGCCTCCCGATCTCAAACACCATATTCCCCAGGGTATCCCCCTCGATGACGGCCGCAACCCGGCAGTGAACACACGGTGTACCGCCTGGCAGTTCAAAAATTACAACCTTCTATCGCCTTATCTATCCACTTTTACTTTTATGTTTAATTGTGGTGAACACTCCCGGTTTTTAAAAAAAAGTTAGAACTCCCCAATGATCAGCAGAGAAGTGACTTAAAAAGTCACCCCTTCTGCCAAGGGCAAGAGGATACAGAAGATACTTGTTTTTTTTCTCTCAACAGTGCGTGCGTTTCCTGAAATAAATATGGTCGAGTTATCTCAGCTGTCCCCGTTATAGGAAGCGTGAGTTGCTTGTGGAAGCGAAAGTTTCAATTCGAGAGTATAACCGTTCTCGCTGATTGTACGTTTAGTGTTTTCCTCAATTTTGACTAACTTTTGAATATTGCAAACAGCCGTGGGCCTCTTGAAAATGAGCACACCAAATTTCAGAAAGGGGACAGCTGCGTTTTCAGTTATCTTTTTATTTGCTGCGTGTCAAACGTTTCCAACCCCGGCCGACCGAGATACTTTGATGAAACTGGAGCAGTTCGAATTTATAGGCGGTAATCTACTCTCGACTAAAAAAGAACTTCAGCTTAATTATATACTTGAGAAAATAAAAGGAAAGGAAATAACAGAAGGAATGAAAACTGGTAAATTCCCACCAGCCATGCACTTTTTCAGAGCAAGAGAACTAATTGAACAGAGCTCAGTTTTTAACATTATACAGAAGATGCCCAAAGGTAAGCATGATATATGTGGTTTATTAATCGACAATGGGTACTGGGTTGCGGATACTTTGTAATACTGATTTCTAACTTATTTTAGTGTATGCTATTTTTAAAATGTCAAATTAAGGTTAGATTACCATTTCATACCGAAACGCTGGCTGCGCGTGATTGAAAGCTGGATTCCATGAAGTGTTTGGTGGAGATTTCATGAGTCCGGAAGTTTACTGTATTTGTCTCGTGTTGGGGAGGAGGTACATATCAAAGTCTTTTACTTGGGTTAGTGCTGTGGATGTGAGGTAAATTAGTCACCATCAACGGAGGAATGTAACATAGCTTTTATATATTACTGGCGAATCTCCCACGGTACAAAGTCAGAGGATGTTTTATAATAATTGCGTGTAAAATAGTATGTAGGTGTGTTTCCCTTTAAGAAGAAAAGACATTGCTCTGCATTCTTGACTGGCGGGTTCAGTGAGAGTTCAGGTTGCAGATGACTAATTGAGGGACAAAATCAAGGAACAGGCATATTGTTTAAGGAAATGAGCTCGCCCATTATTTTGCATATGTATATAGAATCAGGAGGTTTTTTTTTAAAACGTGGAAACTTTGCTGCGTTTTAGATCCAGCTTGGGGCTATTCATTTTAGTTTGTTTTAACTGCTTTGTGACCCGCTACCCTTGCAATAGATGTGAGAGTTGGGGAGACCAGGGTTGAGGGGAGTCAACTGGTGCAAAGAATGACCTGAGCATGTGTGCTTGTGTAAATACACCTTTCACTGAATGCTTTCCAGAAAGGTATTATGTAAAGTGCAATGTGCAAAACTTTTAATATCGTTTGATCTCCACTTTAGTGGCACTGCACGTGGGAATTTAAGATTTGTGTCTGGGCACTTTCGGGTTATTTCCAAGTCTCTTTTATACACTCGGGCATTATTATTTAATATTTATTCCGACTTTGAGGAGATGTATTCTGGTAGCACGGGAACAAAACCTGTAAAATCTCGTTAATTCTACTCCACAAACAAATACTTAAATTTCGTCAGTAGTCAAGTGCTCTCACAAAACAAGTTTATTACTTCCGTGTCTGCCTTGAGTGAGGCATTTTTTAATGTTTATATGTACACATTACAGATTTTGCAAGAACTAATTGAGCCAGCTCTAAGATTTGATTAGCTTGCACCTCACACACACACACACACACACACTATCAGTTTACTGGCCAGCGAGTCCGATGTATTCACTGAATTAGTGGTATTGTAGTTTACCATCTAATAAAATGTTAATCTGAGCAAAGACTTAATGTAAAATAGCATGGGATTGGTAACTACAGAATTGCTGCAATTGGACACAGACAATCTAATTAGGAATATAGAATAAACCTGAAAATTTATAGATTAGGGTATTTGGGCAATAAGGACTGCTTGAATGTACAATCAAGCAGCAGCGTTTTGTTTTGTGTAGAATTGTTTTGGCATGACTCAGAGCTAGCATAGTAACACAAAGGCGTATGTGGCTTGGAATTCATCGCAAGGTGATAAACTGAAAGAAACGACATCCGAGATGTGTGTAAACTCACTCGCTCTCTATCTTTGGCCATTTAATTGCACGCCATGGAGCATTGCAGGCTACATGTAAATAATTTTTTAAAAAACTATTTGATTAAATTTAAACATAAGTTTATTTTGCACTTAGTCACAAATGCCATGGAATTCGATTGGCTCAGTTTATGTAGCATTATTTTCAGAGTTGCATCAATCATCTCCTGTTATCAGGCTGCAGTTACCCATCCCATACTTAGATCTCAAAGCCAGATCTCTGACCGACATATATGTAACAGCACCAAAATAAAAATGGACAATTAAAGTATACTTATTAACTATGAATATGTCAAAACCTATTGCAATCCAAGTTGTTTTCTTGTTTTACTGCACACCCTCACTGGGACAGAAAGTAAAATGTGCAAAGAGAAAGAAACCAGGTTGTCTTTAATTTTTTTTGATTTCCTGTATCTGATGCTTCGGGGATTTACTGTTGAATGTAAGTATCATGTTAGCACGAACTCTGGTTTTTAGAGTTTCTTTCCTGCCTTGCACTGGTTACCCTCCCTCTTTATAGCAAAGATTGAAGTTTGCTGTAGCTTGAAGGATTGTGATGATTCACTGAAAGGTTTTCCTGGGTCCAGCTGATTCTTCAGAATCGCCTCTGAATTTGGCAGCACCCAACTCTTTGCTGGACAGTTTGACTATTTGCAATTCTAAGCATCCCTAGTCCAACATGTCTGACAACCAGACACCAGACTTGAAATTCTTGAATGGTTTTTGGCCTATCGTTGCTCTGCTATAGCTATGCACAGCTCTGCCATCTGGACTCCACTCTGTTTTTACACTCTGTGCCTTCTTGCTGACATCCTCTGTCTGATCAAACTTAAGAGTTTACTTGTATCTCTGCATGTGCAGCCTTGGGTTAGTTTCCCAGGTTTCCATTTCTGTCCTGCTTTGGCAATAAAATACCTCCTGTGTTTTGCCTTGGCATTTCAAATGAGAGACTTATTTATCTGGAGGGCTGTGCCTTTGTTGCTTTGTTTATATTTCTTACGGCACTGCATTCAGCAGTTTGAATTTGACAGGCTTGCCCATTTGGATGAGTATGTAACCAGTGTTACTCCTCCACCATTTTAAGATTTATCAACTTTCAAGGACTCAGCCTTGAACAGAACTTTCCAAACATCAAGCCTGTTTAACTTTTGCACTGCAGAATATGAAGTGCAACTGCAATTAGAAAAAAAGTAAATCAAGAGCATGAGTGACCAGATTTTGCAGACCAGATAGCCAATTGAAATTCAAAATTAATTTTTGGAAGTGAATGATGAGATTTTACAATATTGTGATAGCAAAGCACAGTAATAGTAGTGTTTCGTTTTTGATAGTATTTCACGGGATGTGGGTGTCACTGGCTGGGCCAGCATTCATTGACCGCCCCTAATTGCCCTTGAGAAGATGGTGGTGAGCTGCCGCCTTGAAGTGCTGCCACAGTCCATGTGGCGTAGGTACACCCCAAGGGAGTTCCAGGGTTTTGACGCAGTGACAGCAAAGGAACATGGGAACCAAGGAGTAGGCATAGGCTATTTGGCCCTTTGAGCCTGCTCCATCATTCAATAAGATTGTAGCTGATCTGGCTGTGGTCTCTGCTCCACCTTCCTGTAAGCCTCCCATAACCCTTGACTCACTTGCCTGACAAAAATCTAAGTCAGCCTTGAATAGATTCAAAGACCCAGCCTTCACGGTTTTCTGAGGAAGATAATTCCACACCCTAATGACTCTTTGGGATAAAAAGTTTCTCCTCATTTCTGTCTGAAATGGGAGACCTTTTATTTTTAAACTAACCCCTATTTTTAGTCAACCCTACAAGAGGAAACATTCTCCGGGCATCCTCCCTATCAAGTCTCCTCAGGATCTTGTATGTTTCAATAAGATCACTTTCCTTCTAAACTGCAATGGGCATCGGCCTAACTTGTTCAACCTTTCTTCATAAGACAACCCCTTTGTTCTAGGAATGAATCTAGTGAACCTTCTCTGGACTGCTTCTAAAGCAGTTATACCTTTTTATAAATAAGGAGATCAAAATTGCATGCACTACTCCAGATGTGGTCTCACCAAGGCCCTGTACAGCTTCCTTATTTTTTATTCCATTCCCCTTGTAATAAATGCAAGCATTCTATTTGCCTTCCTAATCACTTGCTGTACTTGCATGCTAACTTTTTGTGATTCATGTAAAAGGACACCTAGATCCCTCTACCACAGTTCTGCAATCTTTCTCCATTTAAATAGTATACTACCTTTTTGTTCTTCCTGCCAAAGTGAACATGTTTATATTTACCCATCTGCCAATTTTTGCCCACTAACTTAATCTGTCTATATCCCTTTGCAGTCTGTCTACCTTCTCTTGACAACTTACTTTCTGACCAACCTTGGTGTTATCAGCAAATTTACTATATTTGGTCCCTTCATCCAAATCATTGATTTAGATTGTAAATAGTTGAGGACCCAGCACTGATCCTTGTGGCACCCCACTAGTTGCAGCTTGCCAATCCAAAAACTACCCATTTACCTCTACACTCTGCTTCCTGTTAGCCTTTATCTGTGCTAATATGTTACCCCCATACCATGTGCTCTTATCTTGCGTAGTAACCTTTGATGTGGCACCTTATCAAATGCCTTTTGGAAATCCAAGTACACCATATCTACTGGTTCCCCTTTATCCACTTGAATGCTATTTCGTCAGAAAACTCTAACAGATTAGTTAAACGTAATTTCCCTTTCACAAAACCATGTTAACTCTGCCTGATCGAATCGTGATTATCCAAGTACCCTGCTATAACCTCATCAATAATGGATTCTAGCACTTTCCCTGTGACAGATATTAAGCTAACTAGCCCATAGTTTCTTGCTTTCTGCCTTCCTCCTTTCGTGAATAAAAGTGTTACATTAGCTATTTTCCAATCTACTGGAACCTTTCCAGAATCTAAGGAATTTTGGAAGATTATAGCCAATGTTTCTGCTATCTGTGCCCCAACTTCTTTTAAGACCCGAGAATGCAGGCCATCTGGTCCTGGGGACTTGTCAGCCTTTGGGTCTAATAGTTTTCCTAACAACCTTTCCCTGGTGATGGTAATTGTATTATGTTCATCCATCCCTATCATCTCTTAGTTTTTAAGGATCTTAGAAAACTTCCCAAAGCCCTCTACCATGAAGACAGACACAAAAGATCTGTTCAATGCCTCCGCAATTTCTTTGTTTTTTATTATCAATTCTCCAGACTTGCTCTCTAGAGGACCAATACTAGCTTTAGTTCCACCCTTCCTATTCAAATACTTGTAGAAACAAGAGACAAACTTGTAGAAAGATGATATAGTTCCAAGTCAGGTTGATGAGTGGCTTGGAAGGGAACTTGTAGGTGATGGTGTTCCCATGCATCTGCTGGCCATGTCCATCTAGGTAGTAGAGGTCATCCAGGTGTGTTTAGAAGGTGCTGTCGATGGACCCTTGGTGAGTTGCTGCAGTGTATCTTGCAGATGGTGTACACTGCTGATAAAGGGAGTGAATGTTTAAGGTGGTGGATGTGGTGCCAATCAAGTGGGCTCCTTTTTCCTGGATGATGTTGAGCTTCTTGAGTGTTGTTGGAGCCGCACTCATCAGGCAAGTGGGGAGTATTCCATCATACTCCTGACTTGCATCTTGTAGATGGTGGACAGGCTTCGCGGCGTCAGGAGATGAGATATCCTCCGCAAGATTTCCAACCTCTGATCTGCTCTTGTAGCCACAATATTTACATAGCTGGCCCAGTTCAGTTTCTGTCAATGGTAACCCTCAGGATGTTGATAGTGGTGGATTCAGCAATGGTAATGCTATTAAATGACAAGGGGCAATGGTTAGATTCTCTTTTATTGGCAATGGTGATTGCCTGGCACTTGTGTGCTGCGAATTTTATTTGCCACCTATCAGCCAAAGCCTAAAGGTCTTGTTGCATAGGGACACAGACTGCTTAAGCATCTGAGGAGTCATGAATGGTGCTGAACATTGTGCAATCATCAGCGAACATCCCTACTTCTGATCTTATGATGGAGGGAAGGTAATTGAAGCAGTTGAAGATGATTGGGCCTAGGACACTACCCTGCGGAACTCCTGCAGCAGTGTGATGGGACTGAGATGATTGACCTCCAACAACCACAACTTTCTTCTTTGTGGTAGATATGACTCCAACCATTAGAGTTTCCCTGTGATTTCCATTGACATATGTTGCTACGGCTCCTTGATACTGCATTCAGTCAAATGCTGCCTTAATATCAAGGGCAGTTATCTTCACCTCATCTCGAATTCTGCTTTTCTGCCCATGTTTGGACCAAGTTGTAATGAGATCAGTAGCTGAGTGGCTTTGTCAGAACCCAAATTGAGCATCAGGCAATTGTTGAGTAATTGCTGCTTGATAGCACTGTCAGTGACACCTTCCATCACTTTGCTGTTTCACTAAGATCTAAATGCTTACCTGAAATTGAGTAATACAGATTGGAAGATGTTAATGGAAAACCAGACTACATAGGTATTCCTTGCATTTTTACCAGGACAACTTTCTTCCAGATTTTGGCCCCTTTCTTGAAATATTATGAGTAGCATGCATGTCCAGGATGCTGAACTGAATCAGCCCTCAGCCTTAAAAGATTTGCATTTATGTAGCTCTTTTCACAACCACTGGACATCTCAAAGTGCTTAACAGCCAATGAAGTATTGTTGAAACCAACCACTGTTGTAGTGTAGGATTGTTAACACCACCCTAGGATTGGCCATTATTTTTGGGCCATGCATGTCTTGGACAATTTTGCCAATGGAAATTGAGCAATTTTTTTTTTCTCTTCAACTTGTCCCTTACAAATGCATTAACCTCGGCTGATTCTAGCTATGACTGAGATTTCGGTACTGTATCTGGTCATAGCAATGACTGAGATTTCGGTGCTGTATCTGGTCATTTAGTGTTTTGGAACAACTTAATTTCTCTAATATGTGGATTACCAATGAATTATTTTGTTGTAATGTTACAATGTGAGGATATAAAAATGATTGACTTATAGGTTATAACTAATATATCATGGCTAAACACAAACCAGTATCATCAGTGTGGGTAATGTAATGCCAATAAAGTCCCACAGAAGCATAAAGTATATATTGTTATGATCCTGGACCAGACCCCCAAATTTTTGGAACAATGCTGTTATGGACCAGTAACTTTTTGTGAAAAGTAGACAAAGTTTGAGATCCCAGGTACTTACTAAGAGCATAAAACTGGAAGAGTTCAAGGTTTTTGAACAAAATAAATGGACTTCACACAGTCATAAAAGTAAAACAATTTGCAATATCTATCTTATCTCATGTTAATTCTGAATGTTAGAGTTTATTTGTGAGTTAACAGGCAAGCTGTGCTCAAACACATTTTATACTGCGCAATAACTAGCAGCTGCGACCAAGACAGATCCCACAGATTTTTCAGCAACGCACCCAGACATCAGTGTCCACTGTGAATTATGCAATCTCATTAAAAATTTGTCCCTCACAATGGATTTCCAGTCTTCACCTTCTAAGGTCTAACCATGACTGCTCACCTCCTAATGGCTTAATCTCTTCTCCTGAGACTACTTCCACTAGTTTCCCAAGTTTGCACTCCAGCATTGATCGATGGGGACAACTACAGCTTTTTGGCCATGCCAAGCAGACTACTACTGCTCCAGAAGGGTTACCTTGGCCCCAACAGCCTGTAGCATGGAGTCACCAAACTTCTGCTGCCTTTTCAGCTGTCCAGGGCTCCTCCTGATGAGCCCTCTGTACTTGGAGCTGTCAACCACAACACCTTTGCTGCCTGGAGCTTCCTCTTCAGCCTCCCAAAGCACCCTGTCCCATAGGCTCACTTCCCTGATGGCCTTTGGGTCCTCCCTCTCAGTCCCAGGGCTCCCCATGTTATTGCGCCTAACCTGCGTCTCTTGATCATTGTTTTCACACCATGAAGTTGCACTCCTGATTGTCCCAGATAGCTAAGCCCTTTAACTAAAAAAACAAACAAACCTAGAAAGGAGCATATGCAGCCTGTCACCCAGCCACGCTCTATGCATGCCTAGAACTCTTGGGCCTGCCTGGAAATGCAATCCTCGGCTTTTGCCTGGACTAAGGTAAGTCCCCGTTTAATGCAAGTTCTTCCTTTTTCTTAATTTGGGAATGATGTGCATTCCCTTCTCCCGCTAAGCTTGCTTTACTTCTTTTGAAATATACTTTTCACATTAGCCTTTGTGTCATTTCAGAATACTTTATCAACATTTTAAAATGAAAAAAATTCTGCTTCCCTGTCATGCGATGGGACTAGACTACTGGGTGCAAAATGGCACTGTGCAGGTCACCAGGTCCTCCTTCCAGGTGAAAATTTCCACCTAATTTTGTATAATCTATCTCTGGCCACCTGATTTTCATCCTCCTTGATCCATGCTTGCCTTGCATGGCCCAGCTTCTAGCCTCAAAGCTATTGCTTGACTCATCTTTGGCCAATATAATTTGAATAAATACTTTGCTTCAGTCTTCATGGTAAAAGACACTAATTCCAATAATAAATAATCAAGGGCATAAGAAAGAGAGGAAATAAATACAGTAAGTATCACGAGAGAAAAAATACTGGGGAAACTAATGGGGCTAGAGGCCAATAAGTCCCCTGGACCTGATGGGTTGCATCCTAGGATATTAAAGGAAGTAACTACAAAGATAGTGAATGCACTGGTGGTAATCTTCCAAGAATCCTTAGATTCTGGGAAAGTCCCAGAGAATTGGAAAACTGCCAATGTTACTCCCTAATTCAAAAAGGGAGGGAGAAGAAACAGATAACTATAAGCAGTTAGCTTAACATCTGCCATTGGGAAAATGTTTAAGAGTCTCTTATAAAGGATGTAATAGCAGAGCATTTAGAATTACACAATCTAATCGAGCAGGGTCAGCATGGCTTCATGAAGGGGAAATTGTGCCTGGCAAATTTATTAGAATTCTTTGAAGAGATAACAAACAGGATAGATAAAGGGAACCAGTAGATGTAATATATTTGGATTTCCAAAAGGCTTTCGATGAAGCTACTTAATAAGATAAAAGCCCATGATGTTGGAGGTAGTATATTAGCGTGGATAGAGGATTGGCTAATTGGTAGAAGACAGATTTGGGATAAGGGGGGCATTTGCAGGACAGCAACCTGTAACTAGTGGAATGCCACAGGGATCAGTGCTGCGGCCTCAGTTATTTACAATATATATTAGTGACTTAAAATTCAGTTCCCTCATCTATCACCAAATTTGCGGATGATCAAAAATAAAAGGGAAGTCAAGTGGTGAGGATGACACAAAGAGTCTACAGAGGGATACAGACAGGTTAAGTGAGTGGGCAAAAAAGTGGCAGATGGAGTGTAATGTGGGAAAATGTGAGGTTATGCACTTTGGCAGGAAGAATAGAGGAGGTGAATATTATTTAAATGGAAAAAAACTGCAAAAGGCTGCAGTACAGAGGGATCTCGGAATCCTTATGCATGAACCGCAAAAAGCTAACATACAAGTTCAACAGGTAATAGGGAAGACAGATGGAATGTTGGCCTTTATTTCAAAGGGAATAGAGTATAAAGAAAGCAAAGCCTTGCTAAAACTATACAAGGCATTAGCTAGACCACACCTAGAATAGTGTGAACAGTTTCGGTTCCCTTATCTAAGGAAAGATATACTGGCATTGGAGGCAGCCCAGAGAAGGTTCACCAGGTTGATCCCGGGTATGGAGGGATTTTCTTATGAGGAGAGGTTGAGTAGGTAGGGCCTTTACTTATTGGAGTTTAGAAGAATTAGAGGCGACCTTATTGAAACATAAGATTCTTTGGGGGGCTTGACAGAGTAGACGCTGAGAGGTTGTTTCCCCTTGTGAGACAGTCCAGGATCAGAGAGCATAATCCCAGTAAGGGATCACCCATTTAAAACAGAGATGAGGCGGAATTTCTTCTCTCAGAGGGTAGTTAACCTGTGGAATTCTTAACTGTAGAAGCTGGGTCATTAAGTATATTCAAGGCTGAGATAGACAGATTTTTTAATCAGTAAGGGAATCGAGGGCTGTGGAGTAGAGGCAGGAAAGTGGAGTTGATTATCAGATCAGCCATGATCTCATTGAATGTCGGAGCAGACTCGTGGGCCAAATGGCCTTCTTTTGATCCTATGCCTTATGGTCTTATTGGTGTTGTGGTTACTCACTACTCTTCATCCCCTCCTGGTTTCATATCATTGTTAATAGCGGGTAGGCTTCAAACTTGCCACACTTCCTCCTTCCTCCTCTATAAGACAGTAATTTTGACTGTGCAGCACTCCCTCGGTACTGTATTAAAATGTCAACCTAAATTGTGCTCAAGTCCTGTCGTGGGGTTTGAATTCATGTTTTAACTTGGAGACGAGTGCTAAATATAAAGCCCAACTGATGAAGCCACATAAAAATATGACATGCCCTATATAGATAAAATAAGAGTAAGAATGTGTTGTGCTTTACAATCTTCTAATTGTTCCACTGATAAAACTGGGCAAAAGAACTTGCATTCATAAAATTTTCCTCCTATCTCAAATCTATTTTTTTTCTCTCCTTACCTCCTTCCCACCTATATCAGTCACACTTCCAATATCTCCTGTCACTTTAACAGTTCCAGTTTCCGGGCCCTGGCCATCATCTATTTATCATGGATGCCCAATTCCCCTACACCTCCATCTCCCACCAGGTTGGTCTGACAGCTCTCTGCTTCTTCCATGAATGGAGACCTGATCAGTCCCCATCTGCCACCACCCTCCTCTGCCTGGGTAAACTTATTCTAACATCGACCAACCTCTTTAACACCATTCACTTCCTCCAGATAGAAGGTGTTGGTTTCTAGCTACGCCTGCCTTTTTGTGGAACATGTGGAGTATCTTTAGTTCCAATCCTACTTGGTCCCCTCCCTCAGCTCTTTTTCTGGTACATTGATTGATTAATGCTATTTCCTGATCTCACCGTGAACTGGAAAATTTCATCAACCGTGTTTCCAATTTCTAACCTCTCTTCTTGATGTTGCCCAAGTTTCTGCAGTATTTACCAAGGCCAGCCTCATACCTGTCTTGCAGATTCTTCCTTTCAGTTTCAGCGATATATTTCTGTCAGATAACACTCCACTCTTCCAGTTACTCCAAACAGCCTTTGTTCAGTTTCCATTTCCATACTTCCATCTTCTGCCAAACTGACCCCAATTGAAACTAGAACAAAAACTAAAATACTTGGAAAAACTCAGCAGGTCTGTCAGCATCTGCGGAGAGGGATATAGTTAGCGTTTCGAATCCGAATGACTCTTCATCAGAATCAATTGAAAGTACTCACTTTCCCCAGGTAGGGTTGCCAACTCTGATTTCTGGAGGCTTCATCACATGATTTGCCCCCACTTCAGCTATTAGTCAACCAACACATCCTTACTTGTGCCACAATACCTTCCTATCCCAATTTGGAAGCAAAAAGACTCATTACCCAATTTGATGATGCTTGACTGTCTGCAAAATAGCCTTTTTTTGATTTCCAACACTTTTATATCTGTTGAAGAGAAATGTTCGAAGAAAAAGAAAAAAACAATCTTTTTTTTTCATGTCTTGATAATTTTTCTCCAGGGTTGCACACAGCAGGGTCTTCTATTCCTGAAGACTCCAGGCCAGTCCTGGAGGGTTGACAATCCTATCCCTTGACCCATAATCATTACACCTTCACTCTGATCCTGTTCTCTAGGCTCGAACTGACTGTCCTTATATTGGGCCTTTTGTCTATTGATCCTCATACCCCTATCTTCCAGTGTTTTTCTTTTTCCAGATACTCTGACATGTTCTCATCATCCCCACCACATAACTCAATGTCATCTGCAAACACCATTGACCATGGCATCTCCTGTCTCGCTTGCTCAGTTAGAGCATCCATGACACCCATGAAGAGAAAGAGGCTCAGTACCAAATTTGGTTTTGAAATGCTCACTCTCCCCCATATTGCTTCGTAATCTTGTCTGACACTCCTTGTACATGTCCTGCAATAATTGTACTTCTTGGGGACTCCATGAATGCTAGCACATTTTCAGACTTCCTCACTGGACACCTGGTCCTAAGTCCTCCTCTAGATTGTTTCCTCAACTGAGGATTCCCCTCCACTGTAGTTGATGGGGCCCTTGGCTGTGTCTGTCTTATTCCTGTGCTTCTGCTCTCACTTTCCTCTCCCTCCCAGAGCCATGGTAGGATTCCCCTTGTCCTCACCGCCCACCTTCATATTCAACGGATCATCCTCTGCCATTTCTGCCACTTTCAGCATTGCCACTGCCAAACATCTTCTCCCCTTTCAGCATTCCAAAGGGACCATTCCCTTTGTGATAGCCTGGCTCATTCCTCAATAACCCTTGACACCCCCTCCCTTTCCCACGGCAAATTTCCACAAGCGCAGGGGATGTTATACCAGCTGTTTTACCACTTCCGTTCTCACTATTCAAGGCTGCTTCCAAGTGAAATGGCAATTTACTTGGAACTTCTTTCAATTTGATATACTGTATTTGCTATTCATGCTGTGGTCTCCCCCACACTGAGAGACCAAATGCAGAATGGGTGACCACTTTGCAGAACCTCATTCAGTCTACAGTTGTAACCCTTGGCTTCCTGTCGCTTGTGTTACGGACCGAGATGGGAGGAGCACACAGTTAATTCTAGCCCCACTTCTCCACAGGTCATAATAATAGTTTTAAATGTTTAATTCACCTGCAAAATTGGCCAGTTGCTACCTTTTCATGCTGGGCATAACAACATCAGATACTCTAATCAGGTTTCTTTCAGTAAACACATAAAAATATTGATTTAGTATAAACAAACTACTTTTTAAAAACAAGTTAATAAATTGGTTAACATATAAGTTGTAGTTTAGAAGTGTAACGATTTTTCCCTTTTTAAGAAACAGATACACTCCCACACAAACACAAAACAGGACAAAACAAACACAGTCCCCTGCAAAGGCTGGAGCATGGGGAAGTTCCTTTTAAAAGGATAAAATTCAAAAAGATCTTGACAATGTTGATCTAACAGAATTCTGGTCACAATAGATCTGGAAGTTCCTTCAGATAGATTTGTTTTGGCGAAATTCTCCTTGACAACTTTGCAAACTCTCCAAAGAAACAAATGAGTTATTCTGATTAGACATTTCTGAGGAAGGTTTAACACAAAGGTGGGGCAGAGAGAGGGAAAGAGAGAGTGTTTTCTTGCAGCCCGCTTCATAGGCACCCCCCCCACCCCCCCAACACACACACACACTCTGCCTGCAAGTTTTAAAGACTAAGATGTTCAGAGAATACTTCTCATAAGCCAGGTGTTTTTAACCAGACAGCAAGTTTTTAAAACAAAAACAGAATTACCTGGAAAAACTCAGCAGGTCTGGCAGCATCGGCGGAGAAGAAAAGAGTTGACGTTTCGAGTCCTCATGACCCTTCGACAGAACTTGCATTCGAGTCCAAGAAAGAGTTGAAATATAAGCTGGTTTAAGGTGTGTGTGTGGGGGGCGGAGAGATAGAGAGACAAAGAGGTGGGGGGGGGGTGTGGTTGTAGGGACAAACAAGCAGTGATAGAAGCAGATCATCAAAAG
Source organism: Carcharodon carcharias (assembly GCF_017639515.1). NCBI lineage: Eukaryota > Metazoa > Chordata > Chondrichthyes > Lamniformes > Lamnidae > Carcharodon > Carcharodon carcharias. The sequence continues at coordinate 47,197,171 of NC_054487.1, read as the reverse complement.
ATGTCAACGACAATAGTACAATAGAACACATAGGTGTTAAAATTAAAGTTGGTGATATTATCTAAACGAATGTGCTAATTAAGAATGGATGGTAGGGCACTCAAGGTATAGCTCTAGTGGGGGGTTTTTTTTTATATAATGGAAATAGGTGGGAAAAGGAAAATCTTTATAATTTATTGGAAAAAAAAAGGAAGGGGGAAACAGAAAGGGGGTGGGGATGGGGGAGGGAGCTTACGACCTAAAGTTGTTGAATTCAATATTCAGTCCGGAAGGCTGTAAAGTCCCTAGTCGGAAGATGAGGTGTTGTTCCTCCAGTTTGCGTTGGGCTTCACTGGAACAATGCAGCAAGCCAAGGACAGACATGTGGGCAAGAGAGCAGGGTGGAGTGTTGAAATGGCAAGCGACAGGGAGGTTTGGGTCATTCTTGCGGACAGACCGCAGGTGTTCTGCAAAGCGGTCGCCCAGTTTACGTTTGGCCTCTCCAATGTAGAGGAGACCACATTGGGAGCAACGAATGCAGTAGACTAAGTTGGGGGAAATGCAAGTGAAATGCTGCTTCACTTGAAAGGAGTGTTTGGGTCCTTGGACGGTGAGGAGAGAGGAAGTGAAGGGGCAGGTGTTGCATCTTTTGCGTGGGCATGGGGTGGTGCCATAGGAGGGGGTTGAGGAGTAGGGGGTGATGGAGGAGTGGACCAGGTGTCCCGGAGGGAGCGATCCCTACGGAATGCCGATAAGGGGGGTGAAGGGAAGATGTGTTTGGTGGTGGCATCATGCTGGAGTTGGCGGAAATGGCGGAGGATGATCCTTTGAATGCGGAGGCTGGTGGGGTGATAAGTGAGGACAAGGGGGACCCTATCATGTTTCTGGGAGGGAGGAGAAGGCGTGAGGGCGGATGCGCGGGAGATGGGCCGGACACGGTTGAGGGCCCTGTCAACGACCGTGGGTGGAAAACCTCGGTAAAGGAAGAAGGAGGACATGTCAGAGGAACTGTTTTTGAATGTAGCATCATCGGAACAGATGCGACGGAGGCGAAGGAACTGAGAGAATGGGATGGAGTCCTTACAGGAAGCGGGGTGTGAGGAGCTGTAGTTGAGATAGCTGTGGGAGTCGGTGGGTTTGTAATGGATATTGGTGGACAGTCTATCACCAGAGATTGAGACAGAGAGGTCAAGGAAGGGAAGGGAAGTGTCAGAGATGGACCACGTGAAAATGATGGAGGGGTGGAGATTGGAAGCAAAATTAATAAATTTTTCCAAGTCCTGACGAGAGCATGAAGCGGCACCGAAGTAATCATCGATGTACCGGAGAAAGAGTTGTGGAAGGGGGCCGGAGTAGGACTGCAACAAGGAATGTTCCACATACCCCATAAAGAGACAGGCATAGCTGGGGCCCATGCGGGTACCCATAGCCACACCTTTTATTTGGAGGAAATGAGAGGAGTTGAAGGAGAAATTGTTCAGTGTGAGAACAAGTTCAGCCAGACGGAGGAGAGTAGTGGTGGATGGGGATTGTTCGGGCCTCTGTTCGAGGAAGAAGCTAAGGGCCCTCAGACCATCCTGGTGGGGGATGGAGGTGTAGAGGGATTGGACGTCCATGGTGAAGAGGAAGCGGTTGGGGCCAGGGAACTGGAAATTGTTGATGTGACGTAAGGTGTCAGAGGAATCACGGATGTAGGTGGGAAGGGACTGGACAAGGGGAGAGAGAAGGGAGTCAAGATAACGAGAAATGAGTTCTGTGGGGCAGGAACAAGCTGAGACGATCGGTCTACCGGGGCAGTTCTGTTTGTGGATTTTGGGTAGGAGATAGAAGCGGGCCGTCCGAGGTTGGGAGGCTATCAGGTTGGAAGCTGTGGGAGGGAGATCCCCAGAGGAGATGAGGTCAGTGACAGTCCTGGAAACAATGGCTTGATGTTCAGTGGTGGGGTCATGGTCCAGGGAGAGGTAGGAGGAAGTGTCTGCGAGTTGACGCTCAGTCTCCGCGAGGTAGAGGTCAGTGCGCCAGACAACAACAGCACCACCCTTGTCAGCGGGTTTTTAGCAAGAGTTTTTAGCCTGGCAACAGCATTTCTTTGTTAACTTATACATACAAAATATCTCTTCCTCTCCAGGAGTTCCCCACTGGACGTCCATCTATTGACCCATGGTTTCTTTAAAAAATGACCTATTTACAGCCGTGAATTAATATTGCAAACATACAAAAAAAACTCAGGAGGAAGAATGTTCAAAATTCAATGTCCTTCAAATTTTTCAAAAATGGGTTCCTCGCACTTATCGTTTTAATTCTCCACCTTGCTCCCACTCTGGCCTTTCAGTCCATGGCCTGCTACAGTGTTCCAATGAAGCTCGAGGAACAGCAGCTTTTCTTTCGATTGGGCACTTTAACAGCCTTCGGACTTGTTATTGAATTCAAAAACTTAGATCATAACCTCTTCCCCCGTTTTGTTTCATTTTTCTTTTCTGGTTTTTCTTTCTCTCCTTTCATTTCCTTTGGACAGCAGCTATTCAAGATCCTGCTATTTACGCTGCTAGTCACATCTTTTGTTTCTTTACTTGTGCCATTACTACTCCCTTTGGCCTTGCACCATAAAAGTCTTGTCATTTAATCTCTCCTGTGCTGCACCTAACACAAACCTTCCCTTTAGTTTTTCCTACATTCACCTATTACAATTTTAACTGTTTCCAGTTCTGATGAAAGGTCACAAGCCTGAAATGTTAGCTGTTTCTCTCTCTCTCTCTTTCTCCACAAATGCTGCCAGACCTGCTGAGTATTACCTGTTTTTGTTTAAAAATGAATTGATAGATATTAAACTGGTTTTAGTACTGCTTTCATTGCACTTCCGTGATGATTTTTAAGGATATCTTGGTCATGAGTAAAATCCTGTTGCTGGGCACACTGCAGCCTTTCCTTTCTGGCTGTGAACAGCAATTTAAAACAGAAGGGCAAGGATAGATGCTTCTGAAATGGAAGGAAGTCAGTAACTAAAAGGCTATGAGAAGGAAAGCATAGTTGGAAATTATCTTAAGTTGAATTAGATGCCCAACTAGTTTGGGAATGTGTGACCTGTTCTTTATTTTTCAATTTAAATTGTCCTGCTTGAGTTAAATAACGATCATTACTTTTGTTCTGTTTGTTTACTGTGGAAATAAAGCAACTTATTGATATATATCATGCCTCATCTCGCAAATTGTTTGCTCAGTCTCCCTTCAGAGAGTTTGAAGAAATGCATCTGCAAAGAATGAAAATTATCCAGTTTAGGTTACACATGGCTATTATTGTTACAAGTAGATTTTGAGAAATATGAGTCAATTACCCTTACTGGAAGATGTTAAAATGGTTTACTGGAGTGAGGACTGAGATTACAGTCCTGCAATGTTTTAATGTCTTGGAAGATCCTCTTAAGAATATATCGCCCTTTATAAACCAGTAAATTTAATGAAAGCTGCACGTTCCAATCAGAAAGGTAGCTGTGGCATGGAGTGGTCTTTTCTGTCTGCTTGCCTATGACCACTCCCACTGTGATGCCAGTGCAGGTATGATACTGTTGTATCCAGTATTAATATAGGTGTGCCTGGGATGTATCCAATTTATGCTGATAAATAGTGGTTGGATTTATCCTGAAACTAAATCACTTTTCACTATTTAAAGTGTCAAAATCATGAGTTATTTTTGAGCACTGATATAAATGATAATTTGATATATTGCCAGTAAAAACTGGCAGTTCATGGGATGTGAGCATCACTGGCTAGGCCAGCATTTATTGCCCATCCCTAATTGCCCTTGTTCAGAGGGCATTTTAAGAGTCAACCACATTGCTGTGGCATGTAGGCCAGGTAAGGGTGGCAGATTTCCTTTCCTAAAGGACATTAGTGAACCAAATTAGTGGTTTTCTACCCACGGTGGTTGACAGGGCCCTCAACCTGCTGAGTTTTTCCAGGTAATTCTGTTTTTGTTTTGGATTTCCAGCATCCGCAGTTTTTTGTTTTTATTTCCCTCAATCGTGTCTGGCCCATTTCCCGCGCATCCGCCCTCACACCTCCCTCTCCCTCCCAGAAACATGTTAGGGTCCCCCTTGTCCTCACTATCCACCAGCCTTCGCATTCAAAGGATCATCCTCCGCCATTTCCACCAACTCCAGCATGATGCCACCACCAAACACATCATCCCTTCACCCCCCCCACCAGCGGCATTCCGCAGGGATTGTTCCCTCTGGGACACCCTGGTCCACTCCTCCATCACCCCCTACACCTCAACCCCCTCCCACGGCACCTTCCTTGCAATCGCAGAAGATGTAAGACCTGCCCCTTCACTTCCCCTCTCCTCACTGTCCAAGGGCCCAAACGCTCCTTTCAAGTGAAGCAGCATTTCACTTGCACTTCCCTTAATTTAGTCTACTGCATTCGTTGCTTTCCAGTGTAGAGGAAACCACATTGGGGAGACCAAACACAGACTGGGTGACCGCTTTGCAGAACACCTTCGGTCTGTCCGCAAGCATGACCAAGACCTCCCTGTCACTTGCCATTTCAATACTCCACCCTGCTCTCATGCCCACATGTCTGTCCTTGGCCTGCTGCATTGTTCCAGTGAAGCTCAACGCAAACCGGAGGAACAGCACCTCATCTTCCGACTAGGCACTTTACAGCCTTCTGGTCTGAATGTTGAGTTCAACAATTTTAGATCATGAACTCTCTCCTCCATCCCCACCCCCTTTCTGATTTCCACCCCCTTTTTTTCCAATAATTTATATAGACTTTTCTTTTCCCACCTATTTCCATTATTTTTAAATGTATTTCCATCCATTGTTTTATCTCTACCTTTAGCCTTTTTCGATTCCTTCACCCCACCCCACCCCCACTAGGGCTATCTGTACCTTGCTTGTCCTCCTTTCTACCCTTAATTAGCACATTCCTTAGATAATATCACCATCTTCAACACCTCTTTACCCTTTTGTCTGTGACATCTTTTGGTTATCTCCACCTATCATTGGCCCTTTATCCAGCTCAACTTGTCCCACCCCCCCTTAAACCAGCTTACATTTCACCTCTTTTCTATTTTTACTTAGTTCTGTTGAAGAGTCATTAGGACTTGAAATGTTAACTGCGTTTCTCTCCGCAGGTGCTGCCAGACCTGCTGAGTTTTTCCAGGTATTTTTGTTTTTGCATTAGTGAACAAGATGGGTTTTCTACATCAATCAGCGATCGTTTCATAGTGGTCATACTTTTAATTCTAGATTTTTGTTGAATTCGGATTCCACCACAGCAGATGGTGGAATTTGAACCCGGGTCGCCAGAGCATTACCCTGGGTCTCTGGAATATTGGCCCAGTGACAATACCACTGTGCCACCTGACTGGCTACATTACTCCAGTGCTCATTCATTCCTGTCCTCGCTGCCACTTATTCCCGTCTGTACTCATATTGTTCCAGATGCCGATGATCTTGGACATGTAAAAAAAAAACCCTACAAAAATGAAGCTTACAAGTACTAAAAAGACTGAAATATATAAATCCACTGGCCAATATGCAACTGAAGCATATGAAAGAGGATTGCCCCAGGTTGGATTCCTGATTTGCACTGAGTTAGCTAACCTCAGCCAGGGCAGATGCTACCCTCAATATCCACTGGTGAGAGTTTTTTTTAAAAAGCAAATATTTGTGCCCTTGCTATCTATTAACTCTTGGCACATATGAATGTTGGTTGAGGACAGTGACTGGGAACAGCTGTGATCTCAAGTAGCCTCAGGGACTCACTGGCCAGCTTCACCTGTCATTTGCTGCAGGATATTGTAGAGTTGCTGTTACTGATGAAGTTGTCCCCCAGCTTTAGAAGGGATGGGGTGGAAATAAGTGAGGTTTTGTGTATTAAGTAAGATAAATACTCTGCTCATCTGAATTTGACTGCTGAGCCTAGATTGCAGCAATGAGTCTCAGCACAAATCATAACTCCAAATCTAAATATATAAATAGCAAACTGAATCCTTAGTTTTGTATCCTTAGAAATATGATACAAAAATAAGACTATCATGTTGAATTTGTACAATTTCTTATGCTACAGTTGGTGCTTTGAGTTTTAAGCACCTCATTATAGGAAGAATGTAAAAGCATTGAACTATTATAGTGTAATTTCTTCAATTATGGTGGAATACATGGGGTAAATTGTTTCCAATGCAATAGCATAAATTTATGATCACAGATTTAAGTGGGTGGTTTGAGAAAGAATCCTGACACAGATGGCTCATTGGACGATTCTTCACACAAACAATTGTTGAAGCAGAGTCCATATTTTCTTCTAAAAGAAAATTAGATACGTGCTTGAAAGAGGACTATTTAAAGAATGGTGTAGGTGGTGACCAGGAGGGTGTAGTTAGGTGGTTAATGTGGGGAGAAACAGCTGCACCAAATAGCCTGTTTCTGTGCTGTTGTATTCCTATGGATCTATGGAATATCAAAAGTTTTATATAATTAAAATATTTCAGATTGGGGTCTGAAATTGTTCTGGAGAATGCAGTCGGTCCTTTTTAGATGCTAATGTTTTTTTCCCACCTCTGGTGTTTCTTAACCACCTCTTCCAAAAGTGCAGATGTATTGCCAGCCTGAAGTGTTCTGACTTCAGCTTCCTCTGTTCTAGTAATTTACCCAAGTGACCATTTATGATGTGTGGATGTCTCCAATGGTTGTTGATAGACAATTTGTCACTGGTGGGATAATATTGAAGACCAAGGTAATTGAAGACTTTAGGTAATGGCTAAACATATGCAATTTAAAACAGCATTTGCTGGATCAGGATCCAGATTGGAATGAGAACCCTGACATAATCTTTCTTTCCTAAGCCAAGTGATGTTGAAAGTTGTTGTAGTGGTCCATCAACCAAGGTTAGTACAGGCTAAGGATCAAACCAGGGCAACTTCCTGGTTTGTATGGTTCAGTCCCATACTGAGAGTGGTATGTAGACATATAACCACCCAAAGACAATAAAGACTAAATTCTGTCAATAAGTTCCAGTGTTTGTCAAAAAAAAGTTACTGACACCAAGAACGACTCGTACAGCTGTCGTCTTACTGTGCATAAACCCCTTGGATAAAATTAAACATGTTGGAGTATTTAAAATAATTTTGGAAATTCAAACTTGAAGAATGACCTCTTTCTCAGGCCGTAGGACTTTGTAGTTGCAGCACATAACCTGAATTCTGTTCCTACCAGCTTGCAAACTTTCAACTCCTTGATATTTCAAGGACATCTTCATTTCCGTATATTTTTTTCAAATGCAAGTAATTATTCAAGGACAGGTATCTTGGTGCTTAGTTTACTGATATATTTTGAATGAAAAGAGTTTGTAACAATCCAGAGTTCCTAGTTACACAAAGCATCTCCGGAATACCCAAAAAAGCTAGTTGCACTTGCCACCATCGGCACTTGACTTGAGTTTTCACTCAACGTTTTTTTCCTGAAGTTGGAAGCTTGCCTCGAGTATGTTTTAATTTTAAGTGAGAATACTTGACTGTGGATGTCCAATAGCGGTGAGGAAGACTTGTAGGCTAGTTATCACTTGTTGGATTCTCCCTTTTAAAATAAAACTCTGGAGCACATCATAATTTTCTTGGTCAAAAGAAGTAAAGCCGTTCAGTTTGGGATTTCTTCCAAACATCTCTCATGCTACTTTCAGGTTACCCAGCAGAAAAAGTGATCATAGTGAAGCTGGTTCCCTCAGGGCCTTGAATAAAACCTCAACCCAACTGAATCTGAAAGATTTGAGATCTCTCAACCTTGAGAGTGTACTCTCCAATCTGAATTGTGAAGCAAGCATCGTTGTCTAGGCACTATGTTTAATGTCAAAACCTGTAGTTTATTTCTATTTTAATGGTTGGTCTAGACTGTTTAATAAAATATTGCTGGGTTTATGTTTCTTCAGGTGCTGGTTTACATCTCCATGAATATGCCTTATTGAGTGTGGATTGGCTTGTGAAGAATGCTACTTACCTGCCTAATTGTTACATTTGCTTCACACCTATGGATGGCATCAGGTTTCATTATTTCTCTAGAAACCAGCAGAAAAGGCTGGCGAACTGCTCAGAATGGATTTTGCTTGAGCAATATAGGAAACAAATTCAAAACGTCACAGAATTTGATAACAGGTACACATTATTCAGTTCTAATTTGAATCCTTTAATTTGAGTTGTATTTTTTTTACCCAATTCTCCCTGCCTCTCCAGAAGGAGCTGATTTGTGTTGGAAAATTCTTCCATAGATGTGGGTATTCTTTCAACACTTCACCCAAGTGACCATTGTGTGAGCCTTGACGGTGATTGTTTGCAGGCTACTCAACTATGCACTGCATTATAGTCCTAAGCCAAATTTGGCATTGTCCAGTGTTTATGTGCATTTTGCAGCATGCAGCTCTGGATAATGATCAGGAGTGGAAACAATGGCTAATTTGCTGCTGCTACTGCAGCTTCCCTGGATGAATTCAGCTAACTTGTTATAGACCAATGATGGTTGCATTACCTCTGGAACGAACAATAAAACCATGTGATAAAAACAAAAAAACTGCGGATGCTGGAAATCCAAAACAAAAACAGAATTACCTGGAAAAACTCAGCAGGTCTGGCAGCATCGGCGGAGAAGAAAAGAGTTGACGTTTCGAGTCCTCATGACCCTTCGACAGAACTTGAGTTCGAGTCCAAGAAAGAGTTGAAATATAAGCTGGTTTAAGGTGTGTGTGTGGGGGGTGGAGAGATAGAGAGAGAGGTGGAGGGGGGTGGTGTGGTTGTAGGGACAAACAAGCAGTGATAGAAGCAGATCATCAAAAGATGTCAACGACAATAGTACAATAGAACACATAGGTGTTAAAGTTAAAGTTGGTGATATTATCTAAACGAATGTGCTAGTTAAGAATGGATGGTAAGGCACTCAAGGTATAGCTCTAGTGGGGTTTTTTTTTTATTTTTTTTTAAATAATGGAAATAGGTGGGAAAAGGAAAATCTTTATAATTTATTGGAAAAAAAAAGGAAGGGGGAAACAGAAAGGGGGTGGGGATGGGGGAGGGAGCTCACGAATAAAACCATGTGTTGAGGTGGTCCTGAAGATGTATTCTGACTGAGTCATGTGAAAGCAGCATCAACATACAACACTTTTTTTAATATTCATTTGTAATTCAGGCTCCAGAAGGGCCAAACCATACAGAACCTCAGCAAAACTACATTACTCCAATTCCAATACAGTGATGATGGTGAGGATTCTGGTATTCAACAAGTATATTAAATCATTTTATTATAAGTGTCATCCCACCCAACTGCACTAAATTCACAAATAAATCTAAACAGCATCAATAAGCTACTCCTGAATGGAAAGCCTCTCCTCTGAGGTTGATTCAACCTCCTCGTCTCGCAGTCCCCCACCCAACTTCCAAATGTGTACTTGCTAGTAGGTGTCACTGAATAAGGAATAGAAAATGAAACTGAAGCTGATTCCTCCGCTACCACCACTATTATCACTTCTTTCCAATTCTGGAGCTACTGAGGTCAATTGCAGTGCTGCAACTTGTGGAAAGTTGAATGGAGCAGTCAAGGAACACAAGTGATCTATATTGGTGATGCTATCCCACTAGACCATGTTGTAAAAAGAGACAGTGCCATCTCCAAAAGATGAACATAATATGTTCCTGTGTAACAATTGGATTTTGTTATTTTTGTTGGCTTCATATTCCCATTGCATTAATTTTCTTTATTCCTTCGTGAGATGTGGGCATCGTTGGCTAGGCCAGCATTTGTTGCCCATCCCTAATTGCCCTTGTTCAGAGGGCATGTTTTAAGAGTCAACCATGTAGGCCAGACCAGGTGAGGAGAGCAGATTTCCTTCCCTAAAGGACATTCCCTGAACCAGATGGGTCTTTTTTTTATGACAACTGACAATGGTTTCATACCAAAAACAGAAATACCTGGAATAACTCAGCAGGTCTGGCAGCATCGGCGGAGAAGAACAAAGTTTGACGTTTCGAGTCCTCATGACCCTTTGACAGAACTAAGTAGAAATAGGAAAGGGGTGAAATATAAGCTGGTTTACAGGGAGGTGGGGGGGTGGAAGAAGGTCGGGGGGGTTGGTGGTGTTGTTGGGACAAGCAAGCAGTGATAGGAGCAGATAACCAAAAGATGTCACAGACAGAAGAACAAAGAGGTGTTGAAGGTGGTGATATTATCTAAAAGAATGTGCTAATTAAGATTGGAGAGCAGGACGAGCAAGGTAGCTCTAGTGGGGATGGGGTGAAATAAACCATGGGTGGAATACATTTAAAAGTAATGGAAATAGGTGGGAAAAGAAAAATCTATATAAATTATTGGAAAAAACAAAAGTGAGGGGGAAGAAACAGAAAGGGGAGGGGTTTCATGGTCATCATTAAACTTTTAATTTCAGATATTTATTCAATTGAAATTCCACCATCTGCTGTGGTGGGATTCGAACCCAGGTCTCCAGAGCATTACCCTGGGTCTCTGGATTACCAGTTCAGTGACAATACCACTACACCACTGTATCCCCACCTTATTCAAAATTCTCATTCTCATTTACAAATCCTTTGGCCCTGCTCCTCTTTACTTTTGCACCCCTGTATGGCAACATGTGCTTTTGCATTCAGCTGACTTTGGCCTCCTTTGTATCTCCTCTTCTTTTGCTCCTTTCAGTGGTAGAGTCATCTACCATCTTCTGGAATTCTCTCTATAATATCCTCCACTTTATATCCTCTTACCCATCTTCAGGCTCTGATAATCTTTCCTAATTATTCTACTCACCCTTGAGGTTGGTTTTAAGTTGTTGGCTTGACTCAGTGGTAGCACTCTCCCTCAGTAGTTTATGACTTCAAGTCCCTGCCCAGGATTTGAGCCCCGAATTTATGACACTTTGATGTAGAACTGGGAGAGTACAGTATTGTTGATGGCATCTTCCAGGTGAGATGTTAAACCAAGACCTTGAGTGCCTGCTCAGGCAGAAGTATAAGATGCCTTCTGGAGAAAGAGCAGGAGAATTCTCCCAGTGTCCTGGTCACTCTACCTCTCTCAACTAACACCAGAACAGATTAATGGTTTTGCTATGTGCAAATTGGCAGCCTGTTTTTTTCCTACATAACAGAAGCTACTGCATTTTGAAAGTAATCACTTGGCTGTGAAATGCTTCGAGATGTTTTGAAGGCATGAAAGGCACTACGTAAATGCATGTTTAATGTTTATTCTTCCAGCCTGTGAAGTGCTATTCTACCGAATTAAAGGTGATCAAAAAATGAACGAAGATTTATGTACAATGTTTCAATTAATTACTTTTGAAATCATCATTGTTATGGTGACAAACATGCCAGCCAATTGCACATCCTGCTGACAGCAATTGAAATGAAAGACTGGTTAATCTGTATTTTTGATGGAGTTAGTTGTTGGAGACTTGGGATTTGTCCAGGACACCATGATAACTCTGTTCCTTGAATCATATCATGGGATCTTTTACACTTCCCTGAAAAGTTGATAGACACATGTTTTTAATACCTCAGCTGAAAAATGGCATCTCCACTTTATTGCACAAGAATATCAACCATTTTTATGCATGTTGAATTCAGGCTGGTGTTGAAAGTTTCCATTTTTGATGTGGTTGAAGCTCCCCTATAATTTGTAGATCCATCCAGTCCTATTTAAAATAGAATGTCGATCATCATCTTAGCTACTTGTTTTCTGGTTTAATACTGCTATTGATACTAAATCAGCAGCTGAATATAGGCAAAAGATTATCTTGTATATTTTAGAGACCTGAAACATTGTATACAGTCACAGAATTGAAGTCACCTTTAGTTATATGTTTTTAAATAACCTATTGCCAATAATTGCATTATATACCCATCAGATAATACAAAATACACTTGTATTAAAATATTACATTTATGTACAGAGTTTATTTCTGTACTATTGGGAACGAGCAGTTCACTTTCACTTGCTGATAGCAGAATAAAAAGCACTCTGAATGACGTGGAATCTTTAGAAGTTTCTAACTGTTATAAATTAATAGCCTGAAGTTCTTTGCAGCTTAGTGGGTAAATGTGTGATATAGTGTACCTGCTGGATTTTAAGATCAGTGGGGTTCAGGATCAGTTTCTAGTTTCTGCTCCAATAGCTGATGTCAGCTTGAGCAGCAGTGATGCGTGTGGAGATGGAGAGAATTCAGCATGTCCATTTCCTTCCAGGCCTTCAGAGAGCGGCAGTAAAACCTATCATATAGAGATTCTTGAGCCTTTCTCCTGGCATAGAAAATAGCAAAGGAAACTCCTAGTGAAACCTGTGAAGTTATACTGTATTGTATGTATTTAAACTGAAGCATGACAAAGAACTTGTAAATCCACTTTGATGCTTTATCTTTACTCACAATCGGAGGGAATAATCAAAGAGAGCAGCAGCTGTAAACATTATCTACATTTTAGGGTGGACGACTATATTTAAAATCATAATGACATTGGCTGAGCCCATCCACAGGTATATTAATCTATGTCGCCTTGGATTATTACAAATTCAACTGCAGAAGAGAAGTGCTACCATTGCTTTGAACATAATATCAAGGGTTAGTTCAAATCAAAGTACATAGAATTAAGTCAAAAGTATTGGAAATGCTCACCTGAAGATTCAACCAGTTAAAGCCGTGAGTAGCTAAGTCAAGCAGGTCAGGAAACCCTAGGATGCTTTTTATTCATTCTTGAGGTATGGGCATCACTAGGTAAGCCAGCATTAATTTCCTGCTCCTAATTGTCCTTGAACTGCTGCAGCTCTTGTGGTATAATTACATTCACAGAGCTGTTTAGGAGGGAACTCCAGGACTTTTGCTCCATGATCACCCCCACTCACAACCGTATGTTGGAGAGAAGGTCAGTGATGACACGTCTGAAGATGGCTGAGCCAAAGACACTACCTTGAGAAGCTCCTGCAGCAATTTCTGGGGGTGAAATTATTGACCAAACAACTTCAGCCATCTTCCTTTGTGTGAGGCATGACTCCAACCAGTGGAGAGTTTTCCTCTTGCCTCCCATTGACTTTGATTTTCTTGAACTCATTGATGCCACATTTGGTCAAATGGTGCCATGATGTCAAGGGCAGTCACTCTCACCTCACCTCTGGAGTTCAGCTCTTTTGTCCATGTTTGACCCAAGGTTATAAAGAGGTCCAGAGCCAAGCAGTCTCTGCGCAACCTAAATCTAGCATCAGTGAGCAGGTTATTGCCGAGTAACTGCATCTTGGTAGCACTGTTGACGACTTTGTCTATCACTTTGATGATCGAGAGTAGACCAATGGGGTGGAAATTGGCCATATTAAATTTGTCTGCTTTTTGTGGGCAAGACATACCTGAGCAATTTTTCACATTGTCAGGTAGATGTCTGTTTTATAGTTGTACTGGAGCAGCTTGGCTAAAGATGTGGCTAGTTCTGGAGTGCCCAGTGGCTTTGCTGCTGTGCGCTCAACATTTCTTAATCATGTGCAGTGAATTGAATTGTCTGAAGACAGGCATCTATGATGCTGGGACTTTGGGAAGATGCCAAGGTGGATCATTCACTTGATGCTTCTGACTGAAGGTGGTTGCAAATGCTACAGCCTTATCTTTTGCACTGATGTGCTGCATTCTCCCATCATTGAGGATATTTGTGGATTCTCTTCCTCCCACCATATTTAATTGCCCACCACCATGCATGGCTGGATGTAGCAGGACTGCAGAGCTTTGATCTAATCCATTTGTTGTGGGATTGCTTAACTTTGTCTATGGCATGCTGCTTCAGCTCTTCTGAATGCTTATCATCCTGTGTTGTAGCTTCACCACCAGCTTGGTACCTCATTTTTAGGTGTGACCTGATGCTGTGCCTAGCATGTTCTCTTATACTCAAAGGCTTGATCCCTTGGCTTGATAGTAATATTGGATCGAGGGATATGCTGAGCTATGAGGTCGTGGTAGAGCACAATTTGCTGCTGCTAAATGTTTACAGCTTCTATTGTTACAGTTTTAAGCTGCTAGATCTGTTCTGAATCTATACTGTTTCACATGGGGCTGTGATGCCACACAAAATGATGGAGGATGTCCCGGTGTAAAGATGAGTCACCCCAAGGACTATATGGCAGTCACTCCTACCAATACACAGTCATTATGGCACACAAGGACACCATTTGGCTCATCAAGTCGATGTTGGCTCTCTGTAGAGTAATCCAATCAGTCCCATTCCTCCACTGTATCCCTGTAGCCCTGCAAGTTTATTTCCCTCAAGTGCTCATCAGTTTCCTTTAAAAATCCTTCCTAGTCTCTGCTTCCACCACCAAAGTGGACCAGCCTAATCAATACTGTGGCTACAAGAACAGATTAGAGGCTGGGAATTCTAGGGTGTGTAACTCACATCCTGACTCCCCAAAGCCTGTCCACCATCTACAAGGCACAAGACAGGATTATGATGGCATACTGTCCACTTGCCTGGATGAGTGCAGCTCCAACAACATTCAAGAAGCTTGACACCATCCAGGACAAAGCAGCCCACTTGATTGGCACTTCATCCACTGCCTTCAACATTCAACCGACGCATGGTGGTAGTAGTGTGTACCATCTACAAGATGCACTACAGCAACTCACCAAGGCTCCTTAGACAGCACCTTCCAAACCTATGACAAGTAATGTCTAGCAGGACAAGGGCAGCAGATAGATGGGAACACCGTAACCTGGCAGCTCCCCTACAAACCACTCACCATCCTGATTTGAAAATATATGCTGTTCCTTCACTGTTGCTGGGTCAAAATCTTGGAACTCCCTCCCTAACAACACTGTGTGTGTACCTACACCACATGGACCAGCGGTTCAAGAAGGCAGATCACCATCACCTTCTCAAGGGCAATTAGGGATGGGCAATAAATGCTGGCCCAGCCAGTGACACCCACATCCCTTGAATGAACAAAAAAAAACTTTGCTTGGTATTTTCCAGGGAGACTAACATGGTGGACATGACATTAGAAGTAGAGATCAAAAAAGTTTTAAAGACATTTAAGATAGAAAGGGAAGGGAAAGGTGGTGATAATTGATAGGCTAATCAAATTGGATGGGTTGTATCCATGCATATTAAAATTCATTAGGGAAGAGAAAGCAGAGGCACTATTTCTGAATGAAATTTTATATATTACGGAAAGGGAATAGTGCCTGAGGACTGATGGACGTTGATGTGTTTCCTGTATTAAAAATAGGGTGATAGAACATATCTAAACAACTGTAGACCAATCAATGATAGGAATGAAATTGAAATATTTTCTCGAAGATGTAATTTAAAAAAAAAATCTAGAAATTAGAACTTGGTGTGCAGGGATTACAGAAGGAAGTGATGTGGTGTCTTTGATGAACGGACCACAGGAGACTCAAGTATAGGTTACGATCATTTATTTGAGCAATTGCAAGGAGGGCACCATCTCAATACAGCTTGAGACGGTGCTCTGCTAAACTACAAATATTCAACATATTTATACATTATTGGTCACGTACAGGAACAGTTTCCAGATTCCAATCTCGTCAACATATAGGTTTACATTACAAGACATCTCTGGTAACAAGTACATCCCTATTTGTTTTCACCCAAACAGAGACCTTACCATCTGTTCTTCCCCTATCTGTTGAAGAGCACACTTCATCTTAGTTGTTATTGCCATCCTCTGACTTCTGTTGTTTGCAGGCCCTTAAGGCTGTGCAAGGTTCATCTGGTAACCTTTAACTGCCAATATGCTTGGAGATTTTAAATAATTCATTCCCTTTCAATAAATTCTTACTGTACCCCTATAATTCCCCTAATAGCTACTGTATCCCTTTATTAGTCATGCTTGACTAACCTTATTGAATTATCTGAAGAAGTAACCAAGGTTAGATAAGGGTATTTCAGGAAACATAATGGCCCAGATGTTCCGTTCTCTGGATGGTCATACCCCACTGGTACCCTGGAAGTTTTACTGCGCACACATCCTTGGAAGTCCCCACAGACTGACTACATGGGAATTGCTTAAGAAGTTTCAACTTCTGATGAGCAATTCCCATGCCTGGAACCCTCCAAAACTCTGATCTAAATTACTTCAGATGGTTCAGACTTATTTCACAGAATAGTTATCCAGGAAAGGTTAGAAGGATTAAAACCATTTCTAACTTCTGGGTAACTATACTGCTGATCCCTACCGGACCACTTGATTACCCCAACCAACCAACCACCTTACTGACCACCAGCCCCCCTTACCTACCTCCCACTGGACCCCATGACTACACCCCCAGCACCTCCAGACCGCCCACACCCCCCCAACCCACCTTAGCCTCTCACCCACTTACCTTACACATTTACCTCTATGTAGCTGGTCAAATTGGCTGGGACATTTAAATTTATTGGAATACAGCAGCTAGTGCTGTAAAAGGGACATGGCTTGACTTCCTCCTACAATCCGAGGGAAGGACCCCAGGTGAGGTACACTCCACTTTTCTCAGGAGGCCTGGATCAAGGGTCCGGGTGAGAAATGTGGAGCTCCAGTATAGGGTACGTAAATAGGAGGGGAGTGGCAATCTGATTGTGATTGTCACTCCATGGAAGGTTCAGCCAAATATATTTCGATTTTCAAAAGACACATGGCTTGGGTCAGAATGTGGGTCAGGAGACAAGTAGCAGATCGGATATCAGGCTGGGTACAGATTAGAAAGCAGATAGTAGTTGTTCAGACTGGCAAAAGATGGGAAATGGTGTTCCACAGGAATCCGTGTGAGAGCCACTGCTAAACTATTTGGACTTGGGAACCAAAGTACAATCTCAAAATTAGTTGACAGGATCAAATTGGGGAGGGTGTAATTAATACAAAGGAGGACTGTAACAAAATTACAGGAAGACATTAATAAGCTTTTAGAATGGGAGTAAAATGTGGTACGTTTTGGCGAGAATAAGGGGGCCACATACTCGGAAAATAAGTGTCTAAGTGGGATTGAGAATTAAAGGTGTAGATGTACAAATCACCCAAAAGCTGTCATGCAGATTAATTAGGCCTTAAAAGGGAAACAAACAACTGAGGTTCATTTCTAGAGGGATAGAATTGAAAAGCGGACAAGTTGTATTAAACTTGTACAGTACCTTGGTTAGACTGCACTTGGAGTAACAGCCCTGGTTTCTATATTATGAAAAGGATATTGAGGCACTGGATAATGTGCAAAAGAATGATGCCAGAACTGAGAGGTTATACCTAGGAGGAATTATAGAACTAGCTGGGGCTCTTTTTTTAGAAGAACTAAGTGATTGGCAGGTCAAAAATCATCTTCAGGAAGAACTATAATAGCACAGTCATTTGTTTAAAGCACGATTTGGCATGATTTTAGAGCAAATTTCCATTTTGCAATTCCTTAAAATCAGATTAAGAAGGTTCTCGCCCCGCCTGCCCACCTTCCCACCTCATGTTTAGCAAGTTCATCTATTGTGTATCAGTTCAGTCCTTGGTCTGTGCTGAGCTACCTGATCATAGCCAGATTGGGGTAAGGATACTAAAATTGGCTTAAATATGTTGTAAAGTGCATTGCAATGTCCTGAGGCCATGAAAGGATCTATATAAATGCAAGCCATTCTTTCCTTTCTCTTCCACTATTGAATAGCTGGTCCACAGTCACATGAAAAATTGCCACTTAGGTGAGGTTTCGAAAGGTAAAAAGGGGCCTGAAACTGTACAGTAGCAGGAATTAATGTCTTTTGGAGAGAGGGAAGGACAGAAAATTGGTGAAAAGTGTATTGATAAAATATTGTAATAAAGATATATTTTTAACTTGGTGGGGTGACAGTAGAGGCTTATTATTGATTAGATAGGAAAACCCATGTCTACAGACCATTTCAAATGTGTTGCAGTAATTAACTCTGTGCTTTCAAATTGCATTAGAAACTAAGAAGATCCTTTGCCTACTGAGTGCTGTAAAAATAGTAATAGATTGTGAGTTTCAACTTTTTAAAAGTTATTTTAACCTGTAGTTTGCATAGAATATACATAGAGTTGAATATTATTAAGTAAAATTCATATTTGGTGAATGTCTGTTTTTCCCTACAGCCTATACAGAAATCTTACATTGGTAACAGAAAACCCTGAAGAAGCCTACCAATCGCAAAACATCATTTGGAAAAAATTTGCTAACGTATTTACTGCTGCTAGCAGTCTCATTTCATATGCCCCAGTATTTAAAACCTACTTCTATGAGGCTTTGAAGGAATTCTATCATGATAATGTACAATACATAGAGATACGAGCATTGCTACTGCCGGTATGTACAAGATGCTTCATTATGAGGAAATGCTTTTTGTCACAAATTGTTTTATATTAAATCAGAAACTTCAAAACACAATTTTCTTCCCTCTATTTTCTAATGGTCTTAGTGACTAAGCGCTGCATCCCCTTGTAATCAATCATTCAGTTTCACAGAACACTGCTGTTCTCTCAATGACACATCTGGGAAGTAATGGCTGGTGACCCTCATGACAGGTGGGGTACACTATACCTAACTAAGCCGGCATGTTACCATGGCAATAGATTCTTCACATATGTATAATGTAGTTTATTTTGTTTATAGTTTTCTGTCATTATGAGAAAAAGGCAAGGTCAAAGGGGAGTAAGAGGGGAACTAGCGAACAGGTGGGAGGAGTGGAAGCCAAGGGTCACTTCCCAAAACCAGCTCTTTTTCTTGAAATTGTTCTTCACATATATGTTTTGTAAACTTCCATGCCTTTCTGTAATTTCACACCCCAGGCTTCTCCCCTCCCCTCCCCAGCTTTGAACCAGCCTTCCTGCCAATCTGGCAACTATTCCTGTCGAATATCACCATTGTGATGTGGAGCGCCCACTGCTTAGCTCTATCCTGCTCTCTCGTGCCTTGAGCTGCTGTTGATAATGACACCGACTCAATGCTCAGACGCAGAACATTCTAGGTGAGGCAGCAACATCTCTGCATCTCAGATGGAGGTGGCAGGACAGGCGGATAAGGTGGTAAAGAAAGCATATGGAATGCTTTCCTTTAATGGATGAAGTATTGAATACAAAAGTAGGGATATAATTCTGGAACTGTATAAATCACTGGTTGGGCCACAGTTGGAATTTTATGTATAGTCTGGCTGCCACATTACAGGAAGGGCATAATTGCCCTGGAGAGAGTACAGAGCAGATTTACAAGAATGTTGCCAGGGCTTGAAAATTGCAGCTATGAGGAAAGATTGGATGGGCTGGGTTGTTTTCCTTAGAACAGGGGAGGCAGAAAGGTCACTTAATTGAGGTGTACAAAGTTAATGAGGGGCCTAGATAGAATAGACAGGAAAAACCTGTATCTGCCTAGCCTAGCAGTGAGGTCAATTACCAAGCGACACAGATTTAAGGTGATTTGGTAGGAGAATTAAAGGAGACATGAGGAAAAATGTCTTCATCCAGATGGTGGTGGGTGTCTGGAATTTGCTGCTTGGTTTGGTGGTAGACAGAGAAACCCTCAACTTATTTAAAAGGTACCTGGATCTGCATCTGAAGTGCTGTAACTTGCAAGGCTATGGACCAGGTGCTGGAAGGTGGAATTAGAATGGGCAGCTAGTTTATTTTAATTTCACTTTCAGCTGGTGCAGACACGATGGGCTGAATGGCCTCTTTCTGTGCCATAACTTTTCTGTGGTTCTATGCTTTCCAGATATTTGAGGGTCAACTCTACAACCACATGCTGCTTCAGCAAACTCGGTTAAATTCTACAGAATTTAAAATATTTTTAACAGAGCCAGCAGATGTTGGGGCATCACTAAAATATGATTCTACACAACTTATAGTTGGTTGATAAGGGTACGGGTAAACTAGAAAATGCTTGGGGATCTCGAAAACCCAACGCAGGTTAAAAGAAATGGTGCGCAGCATATTGCCTTCTCCAATGGACTTGCATTGTGAACCTTTATAATCTGTGCCTTGTCACATTAATCTTGGCTGAGGTAAATAGGACAGCCAAAAATTTGTTCCCTTACATATCCAGAGAATAGCTCCAGAAAACCATTGGATGGCTGTTTCAGTTTCCACATTTCCAATGATGTATATCTCTCATGATCTGAATTATAATTTTCTTCAGTTTTGTCATTTGTATTTGAAGTGAGCTGTAAGAGTCATTAAACAGAAAATAAATGTTTTTCTAGGGAGCTGAAGAACATTTGAAATAAGAGTCAGAGTAGGTCATTTGGCCCTTCAAGCCTCTTCTTCCATTCAATAAGATAGTGCCTGATCACCTTCAACTCTACTTCCTTACACTATCCTCATATCTCTGATGAGTAGTTGAGCTATACAAGCCACAAACATCCCATGCTTAATTTCTGATCCGTTAACGGGATAGGTAATTTTGGTCGGATGGCAATAGGAGGATTGCAATTGGTCTTAGGAGGAGAAAGTCAGCCAAGACTGAGTTCCGATGGCAACGATGCAAGAGAACTGCACTTCATTATGAAATTTTCTCATGCCATGATCAAATAGACCATCAATATTCTATCAAGGCTCACTGATGAATAATGGTACTTGGATGGTGTTTACACCTATGGAATCAGCAAGGAATCAACATTATCTTCAGAGAGAGGCCAGAGAGAAAATTAAGCAGAAAAGAAATGGAATGGAGGATCAATCATAAATTAGATCCACCATTTACAATACCCAAATTTGTGGGTAATTTAATTAAAATAATTATTAACAAACTCTTTTCACAAATTATTCATAAGTACAGGTGCTGCATTTAAAACAAAACATGGGTTCTGAAAATACTGATCATTTTACATGGTTCCTGCCATTCGAAGGGAGAGAGCACTAGCATAAATCAATCATTTCCGGACTTAATGTAAGGATGTCCTAGGTGGTCACCTTCAGAGCTTTTAAGCTGTTTGTAGCCACTAAATAAAGCATCGTCTATAGAATTAGGTAAGAAAGGAAAATGAGCCTTTGAGATAAAAGCAAAATACTGCGGATGCTGGAAACCTGAAACAAAAACAGAAAATGCTGGAAAAACTCAGCAGGTCTAACAGCATCTGTGGAGAGAGAAAAAACGGAGTTAACTTTTTGAGGCCGTACGACTTCTTCAGAGCTAAAGAGAAGTAAAGATGTGATGAAATTTATACTGTTTAAGGAGGGTGGAGCAGGCGAAGCTGGATAGAAGGCCACTGATAGGTGGAGGCAAAGGAGAGATTGCCAGAGATGTCATGGACAAAAGGACAAATGGGTGTTAATGATAGTGGTAATAGCCAAAGGAGGTGCTGATGGTGCATTAAGGTCAGAAAGCAGAATGTGATAAAAGGAAGACAAGGATAAGTAGGTAAGGGTAAGGACAAGGGTAAGCTCTCTGGAAAGAGCAACATGAACATGGGACAGATGGTCCTTGTGGGAGTGAGGTGGGGGGAGGGGACAATGGTGGAAAAAAGAATGAAAATAGGATAAAAGGTGAGGATAAAACAATGAAAATAAGTAAAAATAAGTGGATAAAAAATGAATATTGAAGAAAGGGGATATAAAAGGCAGTGAGGATGGAGGAGAGAGTTCATGGTCTGAAGTTGTTGAATTCAATGTTAAGTCCAGAAGGCTGTAAAGTGCCTATTCGGAAGATGAGTTGCTGTTGCTCCAGTTTGCGCTGGGCTTCACTGGAACATTGCAGCAGGCCAAGGATGGAGATGTGAGCATGAGAGCAGGGTGGTGTGTTGAAATGGCAAGCAACAGAAAGGTCTGGGTAATGTTTGTGGATAGACTGAAGGTGTTCCGCAAAGCAGTCACCCAGTCTGCGTTTGTCTCTCCAATGTAGAGGAGACCACACTGGGAGCAGCAAATGCAGTAGGCTAAATTGAAGAAGGTGCAAGTGAAATGCTGCTTCACCTAAAGGAGTGTTTGGGCCCTTGGACGGTGAGGAGGAAGGAGGTAAAAGGGCAGGTGTTGCACCTTCTGCAAATGCATGGGAAGGTGCCATGGGAGGGGAATGGGGTGTTGGGGGTGATAGAGGAGTGGACCAGGGTATCCAGGAGGGAACAGTCCCTACAGAATGCCGACAGGGAGGATGAAGGGAAGTGGTGGCATCGTGCTGGAGTTGACAGAAATGGCAGAGGATGATCTTTTGAATGCGGAGGCTGGTGGGGTGAAAAGTGAGTACAAGGAGGATCCTATCATGGTTCTGGGAGGGAGGGGAAGGTGTGAGGGCAGAGGCGCGGGTGATGGGTCGGACACGGTTGAGGGCCCTGTCAACCACAGTGGAAGAAGGAAGACATGTCGGAAGCACCATTTTGGAAAGTGGCATCGGAACGGGTGCGACGGAGGCGAAGGAACTGAGAGAATGGGATGGAGTCCTTACAGGAAGCGGGGTGTGAGGAGCTGTAGTCGAGGCAGCTGTGGGAGCAGTGGGCTCGTAGTGAATATTGGTGGACAATCTATCACCAGAAATTGAGACAGAGAGGTCAAGGGAGGGAAATGAAGCCTCAAAAATGGACCATGTGAAAATGATGGAGGGGTGGAAATTGGAAGCAAAATTGATAAATTTTTCCAGGCATGAAGCGGCACCGAAACAATCATCAATGTACTGAAAAAAGAGTTGTGGAGGGGGCCTAAGTAGGACTGGAATAAGGAATGTTGAAGCAGCTGTTGGGTTGGGAGACTATGAGGTTGGAAGCAGTGGAGGGAAGATCTCCAGAGGAGATGAGGCCATGACAGTCCTGGAAACAATGGCTTGATGTTTGGTGGTGGGGTCATGGCCCAGGGGGACGCAGGAGGAAGTTCCTGAGAGTTGGTGCTCATCCTCTGTGAGGTAGAGGTCAGTACGCCAGACAACAACAGCACCGCCCTTGTCAGCAGATTTGATAAAAGTCACGGTTGGACCTGAGAGAATGGAGTGTGGCAAGTTCAGAAGGAGACAGGTTAGAATGGGTGAGAGGAGCAGAGAAATTGAGGCAGCTGATGTCACGCTGACAGTACTCAATGAAAAGATCAAGAGCGGGTAAGAGGCCAGAGGGAGGGGTCCAGGTGGAGGGAGAATACTGGAGGTGGGTGAAAGGATCTGTGGAACGGAGGAAGGACTCCTGTCCAAAAAAGTGAGCACAGAGATGAAGACGGCGGAAGAAGAGTTCAGCATCATGCCAAGCCTGAAACTCATTGGGGTGAGGATGAAAGAGTATGAAACTGAGTCTTTTGCTGAATACTGAACGTTCAATATCAGAGAGGGGAAGGGTCAGAGGATATAGTGAATACATGCCACTGGCTGGGATTAGAAGATTAGATGGGGGCAGAGGGACAGGAAGGAGTGGAGGGTCCTGGGTGGGCGTAGGTATCAATGAGCTGTTGGAGCTTGCGTTCCTTAGCACCTGAAAGGAAGAGACAAAGTTCCTTGTTAAGGTGAGCCTTAAAAGACTTTGAGGCTTTTTTTGGTATTTTGTTTTTGGGCATTTAAATACCTTTATCCATTCCGTATCAAAATTATGGATTTTGATGCTTCCTTCTCCAATAGCGCTTGATCACATTTGAGATTTGCTCAAACTTTCAGAAGAGGATATAAACGCTTCAAAGTCTGTTATTTATTGAAGAGATCTGAGCCCATAATGTCTTCAAGGTCCCTGCAGGAGTCTTCTTATACTTATGGAAGCAAAAGCCTTTTTACTGAGAATCCGAATTTCAGTCGTTTAGATAAGGCTACTTTGTTCTTGAATATATCATCTGAGCTCATTGCTAAATCCAGCTTTGACCTTCCTCACAACACTCAGATCACTATGGCCAAAATTATGAATGACATGCTCCATGTCTGTGAGCATCATGTGTTATCCCTTCTGGAACACTGCATTATTTGATTATCAACCCTGCCATTCTCCTCCATTAGCTTTATGGGCCAGTTTTATGGGATTGTCCTTGCATTGTTCCATTCCTACCTGTCCCAATGTAGCCATTCTATATACAGCATTGGTTTCTCCTCTCATTCCTATAAAGTTACCTCGAGTTCCCCCAGAAATCCACGTTTGAACCTCTTTCTTCCTCATCAAAGTTCTTTCCATCTGGGTATCATTTGCATGTACGCATTCACCTTCCAAATGTATGTTATGAAACGCTGCTCTACATTTCCACTATTCCCTTCAATTGCCATGCCCATCTCTATGGTGTTAAACTCCTTGACTCAGATTAAAGAAGGAGTGGATGAACCAAAATTTCTTCTGATTGAACATAAAGACAACAAAGGTCATTGTTTTTAGCTCCCAGTATTAATTCCATTCCCTTGACACTGACTACATTCACAGCCACTCACTTCAGCTATGTGCAACCTTGGCTTCCTGTTCGACCCAGGGCTGAACTTCAAATTCCATCACCAGTACCACTTACATTCATCTCTGCAATGATGCCCCATTAATGTCGATCCTACCTACATCACTGCCAAAACCTGTGCCCTCACTTCTGTCATTTGTGAGAATCAAGTATTCGAATGCTTTCCTTGCTGAGTTCCCAACCATCATCCATTGTAAGCACAAACTTTTCCAAGACTCATCTCTGTATCCTGCCTCAGATTAAGCCCTGTTCAACAATCACTCTCTGTCTCCACTGTCCCTCACTGTTTTAATCCAGATCTATCCACACACTCGACCCGCACTACCTATTGCAATCTCCTTTAACATTGTGACTCCCCCGCACCTTTCGGCCCTACACCTGGTGGTCTGTGCATCAACCCTTCCCTTCATCCCATAATCTCTGTTAGAGTATTCAGCTATCTCAGCCTCACTCTCCAGGACTCCCTGCCTAACCCCTCTGCCTCTCTATTTTCTCTCCATCTTTAAAATCCTTCTTAAAAATCCACCTATTCAAGCAAGCTTTCAGTCTCCTTCTCGTACATCTCCCACCACAGTTCACTGTCCATTCCTTCAATTCATTTTCTTTTTTTAATCTCCTATCTTTTAAGTGTTTTATTTTGTTAGTTGTGTGATTTTATACTAGTCCAACTGTCGGTAGTTTAATGGAGTCATTAACTGAAATGCAAAAAAAAAAATCCCTGGGCTAATTATCATGTACTGACTTTGCATAGAAGCTGCAAGTCAAGTTAAGGGCCACTTTGCTAGTGTGCAGAGAATAACTATGGCCATTCAACCCTGCTCCTGATCTAGCTTTTGTGCAGGATCATTGATGTGTCACAGACTGACAGCTACTCAAAAGAAACCTTACAAATTGGTTTCAGTTCTAATAGTTCCTATTGGGCATTATGTGTTCAGGATTCAAGGCTAATTAAGATATTGCAATTCAAAAATTTAAGATACCAGTGAGCTATCTACATTTAATGAATGATACAAGTGTCAGATGCATTGCCTGATGCATTTATGTTATTATTACGTATACTTGAGATACTGACATGCACAGACTTCATTTAAATAGCTAAAATATTCAGGTTCTGTGCAGAAATTTATAACCTCAGGCAAATCTTCACTGATCTCACCTTCTTCATGGACTTGCAAACAATTTCTTAGCAGGAAATTGGGGAGATGGTGGCACAGTGGTATTGTCCCTGACTGGTTTTCTAGAGACCCAGGGTAATTCTCTGGGGACCCAGGTTCAAATCCCATCATGGCAGATGAAGGAAATTTGAATTAGATAAGAATCTAGAATAAAAAGTCTGATGATGACTGTGAAACCATTACCAAATGCTTCACTAATGTTCTTTAGGGAAGGAAATCTGCTACCCTTGCCTATGTGTGACTCCAGACCCACAGCAATGTGGTTGACTCTTAACTGCCCCCTGAATAAAGGTAGCTAGTGATGGGCAATAAATGCTGGCCTAGCCAGTGATACCCACATCCCAGGAATGAATATATAAAAAAAAAATTATAATTTTTTTTCTTTAATTTTTAAATGTATTCTCTTGCACTTTCTCCACACATTAGTTGGCTTTGCTGGGTAATAGCTTTTGGTGCAACTTTTGGCATTTATATCCTGTTATCTGAATGTTTACTCCATGTTTGGAAGGTCTGAAGAACCTTTCTCATCAATACTTCCTTATTCTTGCTTGTCGAAGGGTCATGAGGACTCGAAACGTCAACTCTTTTCTTCTCCGCCGATGCTGCCAGACCTGCTGAGTTTTTCCAGGTAATTCTGTTTTTGTTTTGGATTTCCAGCATCCGCAGTTTTTTTTGTTTTTATCTAATAGTTTCGTGGTGATCACCGGACTTCTAATTCCAGATTTTTATTGAATTCAAATTTCACTATCTGCCATGGTGGGATTCAAACCCGGGTCCCCCCAGCATTACCCTGGATTGCTAGAATACGAGTGACAACACCAAATGCCACCACCTCCCCTATGCTTGGTGCCTTGGCAGACTGGCCAGAAAACCTGTGGTGACTGTCAAGAAGCATGATGGAGTTTGGCACCAACGTTGCATAGGGATTTGCACAAAGCTTGGAGCCCATGCCTTCCAGCATGGAAGTGGTATCCAACTTCATGAGAATGCTTGCAGATCAAACCATGATGCCTCATCTGATGACTGATGTCTTAGTTTATGTTGCAGCACAAACAGAAGCCACACACTGGGTGGTTTTTAATGGAGGTGACGCATTCTAAAGTTAGGTCTTCTAAAGCCATAAGGTCATCTTCCAAGACCATCTGCAATCACCCCCAGTGAAAGTCAGCAGACTTCAGCCAGACATCCTGCAGCCAGTGGCAAAGGCACATGGCAGACAGACACTAAGGGAATGCACAAGCGTGATTAGTTGACTTTTATACAGAATATTGGATGGTTTATTTGATGAAGTTGATTTGGAGTGTTTTTGTTGTGGTGGCTTTTATTTCAGCATTGTAGTCAAGAGGATGCTGTTATGATCCATAATGGATGGATGTTGAGGGATGGGGCTGTTGCACAATAGCTAATTGGGATATCATTCACTGGTACTGCAGCTGAATGAGCCTACCAGCCAGAAAGGGGATGTATCAAATTCCTGCTCCTACTCTTTCTCCACTTGCTTCTCCTCGGCTGCTTGGCACGTACCTGGTGGCGAGGGCTGTGACCTCGTAATGTTAAGGTTGGGCAGGATTCAGCAGAACACGAGTTGTGACAAGTGCTCTGACAAGTTATGTTGGGCTCCTTCAGTGTGGTCCAGGCAGCAGAAGCATTGCTTTAGCACCCCAATGGTCTGGTCAATGATGTTTTGTGTGGCAGCATAGCTCTCGTCTTTTTCATGCGGGCCACGTATTCCTGGGCTACACACTGGAGTCGTGAGCAAGATGGCCAGCAGCTAGCCCTTGTCACTCAGAAACCACTCCCTGATTTTTGATGTTTACTCAAATGTTGATGTTATAGCACACTGGCACAGAATAAAGACATTATTACTGCTGCCAGCATTCTGGACATTAACAAGCATGATGCACTGAGTATGGTTATATACAAGCTACACAGCCTTTGCAGTTGTAGTATATCTCTAAGTTTAGATGTGGCTCCTGTGGAGCAATATGTGTGCAGTCAATAGCATTCTGCACTATGGGGAAGCCTGTTATTTTGAAGAAAGCGTGTATACATTCCCCCCCTTCTTTCTTTCTGCAACATATTCCACTCTCTTTGCATCCAGTCTATTAGTCACCTCCTTTATACTGCAGCAGACTGCAAACCTTGAGGTCTTGGAGCCCCTGCCCCAGCCTGAAAAGAACCCAATGTGAAGAGGTTCATGGCTGGGTCATCTTCAAACCCTGGCAGTGCTGTCCTTGCCCTGCTCTGAGGCAGCAAATTTGTCTGCAGGAGGTGGCAGATTTCAATGAGCACCTTCTTAATTAATTTGAGACACCTTCTGCTCCTGGCTGAGGTTGAGTTTAGACAATTGTTCCCTTCTGCTGAGAGCCTTTCTCCCACTCCTCTCTCTTCGAGCAGCTTGTCCTCATCCTTGGAAAAATTTATTAATTTTGCTTCCAATCTCCACCCCTCCATCATTTTCACATGGTCAATCTCTGACACTTCCCTTCCCTTCCTTGACCTCGCTGTCTCAATCTCTGGTGATAGACTGTCCACCGATATCCATTACAAGCCTACTGACTCCCACAGCTACCTTGACTACAGCTCCTCACACCCCGCTTCCTGTAAGGACACCATCCCATTCTCTCAGTTCCTTCGCCTCTGTCGCATCTGTTCCGATGATGCTACCTTCAAAAACAGTTCCTCTGGCATGTCCTCCTTCTTCCTTAACAGAGGTTTTCCACCCACGGTCGTTGACAGGGCCCTCAACCGTGTCCGGCCCATCTCCCGCGTATCCGCCCTCACGCCTTCTCCTCCATCCCAGAAACATGATAGGGTCCCCCTTGTCCTCACTTATCACCCCACCAGCCTCCGTATTCAAAGGATCATCTTCCGCCATTTCCGCCAACTCCAACATGATGCCACTACCAAACACATCTTCCCTTCACCCCCACTGTCGGCATTCCGTAGGGATCGTTCCCTCCGGGACACCCTGGTCCACTCCTTCATCACCCCCTACTCCCCAACCCCCACCTATGGCACCACCCCATGCCCATTCAAAAGATGTAACACCTGCCCCTTCACTTCCTCCCTCCTCACCGTCCAAGGGCCCAAACACTCCTTTCAAGTGAAGCAACATTTCACTTGCATTTTCCCCAACTTAGTCTACTGCATTCGTTGCTCCCAGTGCGGTCTCCTCTACATTGGAGAGACCAAACGTAAACTGGGCGACTGCTTTGCAGAACACCTGCGGTCTGTCCGCAAGAATGACCCAAACCTCCCTGTCTCTTGCCATTTCAACACCCCACCCTGCTCTCTTGCCCACATGTCTGTCCTTGGCTTGCTGCATTGTTCCAGTGAAGCCCAACGCAAACTGGAGGAACAACACCTCATCTTCCGACTAGGCACTTTACAGCCTTCCGGACTGAATATTGAATTCAACAACTTTAGGTCTTGACCTCCCTCCTCCATCCCCACCCCCTTTCTGTTTCTTCCCCCTTCCTTTTGTTTTTTTCCAATAAGTTATATAGATTTTTCTTTTTCCCTCCTATTTCCATTATTTTTAAATATTTTTAAATCTTTTATGCTCCCCCCACCCCCACTAGAGCTATACTTTGAGTGCCCTACCATCCATTCTTAACTAAAACATTCGTTTAGATAATATCATCAACTTCGACACCTATGTGTTCTTTTGTTCTGCCGTCTGTGACATCTTTTGATGATCTGCTTCTATCACTGCTTTTGCCTACAACCACACCACCCCCCTCCACTTCTCTCCCCCCACCCAAACCAAACCCCGCCCCCCCCACCACCTTATATTTCAACCCTTCCTGGGATTCACCTAGTTCTGTTGAAGGGTCATGAGGACTCGAAACGTCAACTCTTTTCTTCTCCGCCGATGCTGCCAGACCTGCTGAGTTTTTCCAGGTAATTCTGTTTTTGTTTTGGATTTCCAGCATCCGCAGTTTTTTGTTTTTGTT
This sequence comes from Carcharodon carcharias, assembly GCF_017639515.1. Lineage (NCBI taxonomy): Eukaryota > Metazoa > Chordata > Chondrichthyes > Lamniformes > Lamnidae > Carcharodon > Carcharodon carcharias. The sequence goes on along the minus strand of NC_054487.1, from coordinate 47,167,736 downwards.
TTTGTCCTCATCCATGCTGCCTCTATATGCTGCAGGCCCAAGGGAACGCAGCAGCCATGACTGGGAGTGTGTGGTCTGAGCAGGACCTTTGAAATGAGACCAAGGCTTTCACCCCGTTTCACATCACTCTCTGTAGATTTTACCATCTTTAAGTAGTAATACAAACCTCCAAACACTTCTACTTACTCAGCAACAGCCAGTAGAAATCCATTAGCAACTAAAAGTAGTTGATGATCCCTTTAAATATTGCTGCTAGAAAGAGGTCCTTCCTGCTGCTGGACACATGACAGCAGTGTGGGGTCAAGAGAGAGTGCTAGCTGGAGTACTGATGTCAAAAATGCAGCGTTGGTGTCAAACAGGATCACACATTGACTGACAACAATCTGCTTACTGTGCATTCTTTCAGTGAATGCTCTCAGTGCCTAAACTAACAACCTCACCGAAATGGCATCCAGCATGTCCCACACCAGAAGTGTGTGTATAAGGCCCGGGACACAGTTTTGGACCTGAAACAGCATCCATTGCGCTGGAATTACAAGTACTGTGCATCTGAATTTTGCAGCCATCTTCATAATTTCCCCTGAATAAAGGAGGCATTAATTGGACAGGAAGCAGAACTTTCAATGGAAAGGGTTCCTTTGAGTGCAAGGCATTACCTGTATTGAGTATCAGGTTCCTCACAGAAACCTCATTTCCTACATGAACGAAAGAGTTCCTGTGGTATGCGACTAAAGGACATCATTATGCACATCCATAATCATTTTCCAGGAAGAACTCATGACATGGTAAACTACAGTGCCCATGTTGCTGGAAAGATAATTATGAGAGGAGATGGCTATTAGAATTTCATAGCTAACCTCTATTTCTTTGGCTGCTTCACCAACTGGGAAATCATTGAACCATGAAAAGCCTTGTGTTGGAAACTTGAATATCTGTTTGCCATTCTATGTCCACTAGTAGGAACAGTATATTGTCCAGCTTTCGTACAATGACAGAGGGTGGGCATTATAAATTTATAGTTTACCACAGATAATTGCTTGCGTTCACTAGTGCCATTTATTTCTGTAAATAGTCTGTAGCCTTTTGTGGGAATCATCTCACACTGTACACTACCTATGATGTGACCAAGGAGTTGAAGCAAGCTTAAACCCTCCTGAAGGTGGACTGAGTAAGCATTTGGCTTGATTCAAATCATTGAGCTGCTTTATTTCCTAGTGAGTGAATTAACAGAGAAGCAGTTAAGATTGAGTTCAACTAGTTCAATCAGAACAGCTTGGATTTTTTTAAAGCTGTTCCTTCAACATTTCTGACTTTTGGAGCTTGATGAGCTTTTGCCGTTCTCTGTTGTAAATGCCTGTGTTTCTCTCCTCCACAGCAGCCTGGCTTTCTGAGTATTTCTGGCATTTTCTGTTTTTATTTCAGATATCCAGCAATATTTTGCTTTTCTGTTTATCTCTCTTTTCAGAGATCAAAAGATTTTGCAACACAATGGATGTGAGATGTTCTTTGGTTACATAGACAAGCAAATGAGTAGCTTTATTGTTTAGACTCTGGAGAAAACTACTTGCGTTTAATGTATTAACCTTCAGGTGGAAAAATGATTAGAAAATCCTGAAATGGCAGTGAGCAGGATTGGGTATAATACTATAAATGTACATCTCAGAGGTTGCAGAAATCCCTAATTTAGATAATGTTTGATGGGCCTTACAAATTCATTGCAGCTCAAGTGAGGAACTTTATTTATCTTTTACCTGTTGCTTAATTTGTGCCAGATGCAAGTGATCTGGTTGTTAGCAATCTCTTCTCCATCCAACTCACTTCAGGTTTTACTAGAGGGTAAATTTTCAGTCCTAATAGAGGCCCCTTTTGCACGTCAAGAGGTGCACCGAAGGAGGGTGACTACCTTTGGTGTACCATCTGTACCAGGATGCCAACTATTCAGCACCAAAAGAGAGCCAAGATGCCTACATGTCTGCTGTGCCATTGTGAACATTTTTCTGTCACTGCCCTTTTAGTGGTGAGCTGTAACCTTTTGAGGATTTCGGCCTTGCCAGATTTCATGTTCCCTAGCCAAGGATGTGACAGACAAAGCTCTCTAGGCAAGCTTTACATATACCAATTCTTTATTCCAATGAGAGAGAGGGGGGCTCCTGTTTAAAATTTGACAGAGGGCAGGCTGTGTAGGTGAGTTAAAACCCAGTTTAGAGTTGCAATCTTCAGTTTATAAATGTCAAAATATTTTTTTTTAAAAACAGATTATTACTTTTTCATTCATTTATGGGGTTTTCTCCTTCCGTCCCTAAGTTTGTGAGGATCATGGTGGGGATCACTCTATGGCACAAGTCAATCCTCCTTTACTTTACACCTTGTGTGAGCTGAGGAGGTGAACATTGTCAGACAGTTATTTATAGAAAACAAAAATAAAAATACCTGGAAAAACTCAGCAGGTCTGACAGCATCTGCGGAGAGGAACACAGTTTCTGTGGAAGAGTCATACAGAAGCGAAACGTTAACTGTGTTCCTCTCCGCAGATGCTGTCAGACCTGCTGAGTTTTTCCAGTTATTTTTATTTTTGTTTTGGCTTTAAGTGATGCCTGCCTCTGTTCTGATGATGCCACTTTCAAAAACAGTTCCTCTGACATGTCTTCCTTCTTCCTTAACCAAGATTTTCCACCCATGGTGGTTGACAGGGCCCTCAACCGTGTCCGGCCCATCTCCCGCACATCCGCCCTCACACCTTCCTCTCCCTCCCAGAACCGTGATAGGGTCCCCCTTGTCCTCACTTATCACCCCACCAGCCTCCGCATTCAAAGGATCATCCTCTGCCATTTCCGCCAACTCCAGCATGATGCCACCACCAAACACATCTTCCCTTCACCCACCCCCCGGCGGCATTCCACAGACACCATTCCCTCCAGGACACCCTGGTCCACTCCTCCATCACCCCCTATACCTCAACCCCCTCCCACAGCACCTTACCATGCAACCGCAGAAGGTGCAACACCTGCCCCTTTACTTCCCCTCTCCTCACCGTCCAAGGGCTCAAACACTCCTTTCAAGTGAAGCAGCATTTCACTTGCACTTCCCTCAATTTAGTCTACTGCGTTCGCTGCTCCCAATGCAGTGTCTTCTACATTGGAGAGACCAAACGAAGACTGAGTGACCACTTTGCGGAACACCTTCAGTCTGTCTGCAAGCATGACCCAGACCTCCCTGTCGCTTGCCATTTCAACACTCCACCCTGCTCTCTTGCCCACATGTCCGTCCTTGGCTTGCTGCAATGTTCCAGTGAAGCTCAACGAAAACTGGAGGAACAGCACCTCATCTTCCGACTAGGCACTTTACAGCCTTCCGGATTGAATATTGAGTTCAACAATTTTAGATCATGAACTCTCTCTTCCATCCCCATCCCCTTTCTGATCCCCAATTTTTCCAATAATTTATATAGATTTTTCTTTACCCACCTTTTTCCATTATTTTTAAATGTATTGATTTAAATTCATTGTTTTAACTCTACCTTTTGGCCTATTTCAATCCCTTCTCCCCACCCCACCCCCACTAGGGTTATCTGTACCTTGCTCATCCTGCTTTCCACCCTTAATGTCACCTATTAGCACATTCCTTAGATAATATCACCACCTTCAACACCTCTTTGTCCTTTTGTCTGTGACATCTTTTGGCTACCTCCACCTATCACTGGCCCTCTATCCAGCTGTACCTGTCTCACCCCCCCCCCTTAAACCAGCTTATATTTCACCTCTTTTCTATTTTTACTTAGTTCTGTTGAAGAGTCATACAGACTCGAAATGTTAACTGTGTTCCTCTCCGCAGATGCTGTAGAACCTGCTGAGTTTTTCCAGGTATTTTTATTTTTGTTTTGGATTTCCAGCATCTGCAGTTTTTTGCTTTTATCTTAGTTATTTATAGGAGTTGGGGGTGGGGGGGGTGGCGGGTGTGCAGGTGGAAGATATCACAATAGTGAGTTTTCTTCTCCCTAAAACAGGTGCCCGGTTAGCTTATACAGATAATGGAACCAATGACCTTCTGGGTTAAGTAGCTTAGTTACACATTGGACTTAGTTACCTATTAAGGGATTCAAATAAGAGGCAAGATCAGAGTATTTACTATTGTAATTTTAATATCACAATATGAAGCCATCAGGATCTAGAACGATTAAAAAGGTTACATAATTGATCACAATGATCTGCTATAATGTAAACCTGCTTCACAAAGATCATATTAGCTATGTCATTAATCTGAAAAAAGTCACTAATAAAACAATTTTTTCCCAATGATTTGAAAAATTTCCATGATTATTGAGTGTATACGGATTAATATGGGCTTGCTTTAACCTTCAGTCATTGTCTTCAATAGATGTCTCTTGTTAAGGAACTATTAGCATGCAAGGCCCAATTTTATGAATTTGTCCTCCAGGCAGGGAGTCTGAGTTGTTTGGAGTACACATGGGGAGTTTGGTCATAATACTGACAATTTTCTGTCCACTGAATGAATACAAAATCATGGGCAAAATGCACTTGAATTCCTAGTATGCACTCCTGGTAGAAAAATCTTCCTTCCAGGAGTTTAATTTTATAAAATTAGCCGTGCAGTTCCTTTAGCTTCCACAGGTAAGGCACCACTGTTTCAGTAGAGACAACTTATGTGGCAACGATATTAAAAGTAATTGTAATTATAGGTATGAAAATAGTTTGACAAAATTGGATCTTTTTGTGCTGAGAGAAAGGCTAAAGAGGTCTAATAGAGTTTTCAAAACTCTGAAAGATTTTGACAGAGAAACTTTGAGCATAGGTGGGTAACATGAGGGGCATGCCAATGAACAGACTGTATTTGACTAGGTGTGAGGATGAGTAGAGACCCTGCTAGTAGTTTTATGAGCTATAGAGAAAACATGTCAAAGTTATGAGAGTGAAAGGAAACCTATTTCTCTAGTAGTCAACAAAAATTGAGTTATGGCTTTTATGTAGGGTCAGTGCTTTACAGACTGTATTGTGGATGTGATAGGATAATGTATGCTGAACGCTTGGCGTATGCACATAGACCGTCCTTTGCTTTAACTGTGAGTACTCCCTACCTTGACACTCTTTCTCAGTCTGGAGATCTTTTTTGTGTCATTAACCCTCGTGAGCAATGCATAGAGACAACACTTATATGATTATGCTGCTCCTGCCACGTTTACAGCACCTTGGTTCTATTTGAAGGATTTCTATCGGTCTCAAAAATTGACAGTTTCTTCAATAAAACTTCAAAAACCCGTCCATGAAGGAGTCCATCCAGGGCGCTCCTCCAGCTTTTTAAAAATTCTTTGATGGAAAGTGAGCTTCACTGACAAAGCCAGAATTTGTTGTCATTCCGAATTGCCCTTGGGAAGGTGATGGTGAGCCGCCTTCTTGAACCGTTGCAGTCCACCTGGCCATCAGCTATGAGTCAGCCTACCACTAAAATTAGGTGTCTCAATGTTCCTGTTTTCCCAGTGCAGAAATGCTTCCTGTGGGGAAAAAAAAGTGCAGAACAAATTTAAATGAGCCGACCCATGGAATCTGGTGTGGCTGGGTCACCATGCCACCAGAAGAGTATGTCACTTTGGACCCTTGATTAGGCAATCAGCCTTTATTGCATAATTTAAAAGGGAATAGATAAGCATTTAAGAAGGAAGAATATTGAGGAAGAGCAGCTCAAGAGACAATTCCAGCTAAGAATTAGCACTCTCAAAAGGCACAATCAGCTAAACAGTCTCTGCTGCAAATTCTCTTGGCAAGGTCATGGCTGATTTAATGAATTATTATCTGGCACTCTGCATCTGTTTTAGGTCTATGAACTCGATGGAACCTTACATGACAAGGATTGGTCCATTATGGCTTACCAGGAGGTTGCCAGACAATTCAAAAATGATAATCCTGACTTTGTGGGAGCCAAAGTCATCTTTTCTGTACATAGGTAGGATATGATCATTTAGTACTTTTACATGATATTTTAGCCTGATGTTTCAAAATGCCCCAAATAACTTGACTAGAAAGTCTGCTTCACACCATTGGATCACAGCTGAGCCTTATCCAAATTAGTGTGGTTTCCCCCTTCAAGAAGGAGTAAGTGGGAGAAGTCAGAAGCTGGAACTCTGGAAATATTTCCACTGGGGTCAATGGAAACAACTGCCATCCTGACTGGGATCAGCTAGTCCAGCACAAACTAGACTGTTAGGTAAATAAACATGGGGCTGAATTTTCATTCCTGAATCAGGAGCAGAGTTGGGACAATTTCTGGCTCTGAAAATCAGACCTGGGAGAAAGTGCCCTAGAAGTTTGGATTTTTGTTCCAGGGTGGGGGGTGAGGCTAAAAATGGGAGTCATAGTTGCCACCCCTGGAAAGAGTTCAGAAGCTGCTCGGTGCAGAGGCTGGCTGGGCGAAAGGCTGGCCTCGGTTCTTCGCTGAAGCTACGAAAAAAAAGAATAAAACAAAAAAAAGCCCTCCAGCATTCTCACATCCCCTCACTCCCCCACACACTCCCCATGCCCCATTTATGCCAACCCATGCCACCTCATGCCCCCTACCCATCTCCCCCCCATGACCCCTCATACCCTCCATGCCAACTCATGCCCTCAACTCATCCCCCTAGACCTTTATAGGCCTTATGCCAGCTTAGGGTGAAATTTTCCACTCCCGTTGGTGGCGGGCATGAGCGAACAACATGGCAAGAAGGCCAAAAATTGGTTTTATGTCATTGTGAAACCAGTTTGCAATCGTCTGCTCCACCCTGCGTTTCCTGCCACTGCACCTCAGGAACCTAATTTCAATACTTTAGCATCTCATTATAAGCCCCGTTCACCAGAATTATCCCTCCACTCTGGATCATCCAGGCACGTCGGGGTGATTATAAGATGACGTGTTTCACCTGTGCATAAGCAACGTGCACCTGGCAAGCTGCACTTCCCATGGGACTTCAAGGTTTGCCTACCTTGCTTCAGGCAGCACTTGTAGTCATCAGCGCCGGGGTGTCACTTTTAGGGGGACTCAATGGCAGGTCTCTACTTACCAGGCCAGCTGTAAAGCGGGGCTGGCTTTTTGGTGGCAGCAGGGCTAGGGCTTGCTTGGGGTAGGGGGAGAAGTGGCTTCAGACAAGGGAAGAGGCTGCAGGGAGAGGGCTGATCTGGAGAAGGAGGTATCCCAGGTTGTGTGTGTGGGCACATATTGATTTGTGTGAGTGGCCTCTAGATAGTGAGGACTGAGGAGGCAGTCTCCAGAGATGAGGCCAGATGGAGATGTGAGGGTGTGTGAGACGGACTGAGTGGTGATGTCCCTTGAGCTGGCAGCGAATGAAATGCCCGTGAATGTGTGATGGCCTTGTGTGTAAGTTTAGAATGATAAGATGGTTACCTTACCCTGGCAGCACGGATGGGATCATTCATCCTGTTTTTGCACTGGTTGACCAACCTCTTCTGTGCAGTGTTATCCCTGACCACCATTGCCACCGCCTCCTAAGCTTGTCAGCTCACTTTGACAGCTCTCTTGACAGTTCAAATGCGCTTGACAGTTCCAATGAGTTTATGCACTTTTCACGTACATTCATGTCTAATTTTAACAATCCCAATGGGCATTTGAACTCTCCCAAAGGACATCTTACTTCTCCCATAGAACATCTGGCCTCTCCCAAAGGTGTTCTGGGACCATATCCAAAAGTGTACCATACCTCTCCAAAGAACTCTGCTAAGTTTTGACCTTTTCCTACAAGATCTGAAGTTCACAAGTCATGTTTTGGACAGCCTAGTAGCGAAAAATCTGATCTGACTGAAGTAGCTGCACTTTATTATGTGCAGTAGCCTCCATGAACCACACATGTGCTGTTTAGATCTTGCCCCCATTCTTCCCCTGGTGGGGGCCAGGTTTGGGGATGCGACTCAATTCATGCCCCTGCATCCATTTGTGAGCCTCTCCGTCTGTGCAAAAATTCAGGCCCATGACCATCATTCAGCACCACCAAGATCCCACAAATGGAACAATGAGGTAAGTGATCAATTAAATTGCTTTTGGTGGTATTGTTTGAGGAAACCATGTTGACCAGGATACCACCCTGTTATTCTTTGACTCCAGTGTTTACTGAACAGGCAGACAAGAAGCATGATAATATACCTCATCCTAAGGATAGAACTTACAATAATGAGGCACTCCTTCACTAGAGTATGTACCTATTTTACGAACTCCTGGATATCAGCTCAAACTGACAAATTTCTGACCCAAAAGTAAAATTGCTACCAACTGAGTCAAGCTCAAAACATTTTTCAGGGTTTCATGGAATGTTGCATTAGCATGGGAGCACAAGTAACTCGGTAAATGTTAGAGAGGAAGACCTTTTTTTAAACATGTGACATGAGCTGTAGTGTTTGATGAGGCAATTGGTTAACAATGATCTTGAACTGAAAACTGTAAAATGGGAACTGGGATGCACCACAGGGCTTGTGACATTGCAGTTTAAATAAGAAATCCTATCCAATTGTATAATGATTCTAGATTTGGGCAACTGACACATGAGATCACAGTTACACCTTATTAAAATCAAGGGATTGTACTGCCAGTTTTATTTCTCATTACTGTAACATAATTGCAATTGTTGCAGCTGAAGTAATTATGTGAGTCACATCTCATCACAAATGTTGGAGAGTAATAGAAGACACCAGTATAAAGACGCTTTGTAGAGTTGAATATGCTAATGGTGTCCGGTCTTTTGAATGAACCTTTGGCCATGTAAATCAGTGAGACAACCAACAGATTGGCAAACTGAGACACCCAAGGTTTTTTTTTAACTATGTAAAAATGCCTTTGTTGGTAAAGTACTGCTTTGGTTTGTAATGATTTGTACTTAACTATTCAGCCTTTTATAATATTATGAGGAAGTGACAATGAAACTTGTAACTTCAGTAAATACCATAACACATATCTGCTATTTTGGACATTAGGATCCTGTAGACTCAGGTACTTACGTCTGTGATGGAAGCTGTTTTGTCTATCAGTATAAAAAAATTCTGAATTATGGTGTTTAAATTGGCCGAGACAGTATGACTGAGATTCTGTATTGTCATTGTTCGGTATTGTTTATTTCATGTAGACATATTTTCTAGGTTTTCTTAGGAGATTCACTGGATTAGAGTGTAAATGAATGAGTTGTTCTGAGACTGTGTGTGCCCCTCCTGCCCAACTTCCCACACTCAATGCCATGTTCAAGTGCTTCCTAAATCTGTGTGGAAGATTTTATGTTGTCATTCTCAAGCTTCACCTTGTACCATAGAAGCATACAGAATAGAAGGAGACCATGCTTGTGTCAACTCTTTAATAGAACAATTCAAAACTAATCTCAATGCCCTCTCCTCTTTCTTTGGCCCTGAATCATTTTCTGGTTCAAATACGCTATTCAATTTTCCCTTAAAATGTGCAATGGTTCTGCCGTGGGCACTCTGTGACAAAGCATTCCTTCCGCAGACCTCTGTGCAAAGAAGTTTCTCTTAACCTCACGCCTCACTCTTTGGATTGTAATTTTGTATTGATGTTCCCTTATCACCGACACTGCAACCACAGGAAATAGTCTTTCTCTATTTATTCTGTCAAATTCTCTAGAATTTTAAACACTTATTACATTTCCTCTTTGCAGTCACTGCACTGGTGGAAATGCAGTTCCCACTGCTGATAGTGGGCAAGTTAGTGTCCATGTGAGTAGCCAGCTATGAACTTTGAATGATGTATCATCCTTTAGAGATACTGAATGAGAATGGAACAGGAAATGTCCAAGAACCCAGATAGGAACAGCCCTCATTAAGATGCAGCCATCTTTGCTGTCGTATTTTGGGTTAACATGCTGGTTATTGGCATTAAGACCATCCTCACTCTCTTGCAACCAGGCACTACTCCATGCTCATTACAATCTGTGCTGCAATGTTTAAGCTGTAGTCCCAATTTCTCAATGTTTGAGGGAAAGTGCACATATATGGGCATTGAGCGAGGACAGGAAGTTGGACAGTAGGTCAACCCAATGTCATTTTATATATTTTTCAGCATTAAATTTAACATGCTTGACTTGACATGATTAACTAGCCATCCACTGCTTTTATACAGCAACCTGGTCTTGGGACTGATGCAGGAGTGCTGCCTCAGGCACTCAGGCAGAACCACTGTACATTTTAAGAGAAAATTGAAGGACTGCATCCTTTACCACATTTATTTAGTAGGTAGTGCTGCAGCTAATCTTCTTGTAACTTGGCTACTTTGTGGTGCTTGTTATTTTGCATGTACCAGCTGTGACACTTTATCCAATGCGCAAATGACCAATGATGATGTAACGTTACACCATCACTACTATCAAGCATAACTCTCTGCCTGACTAGTGTGTTTACTGGGCCCAGAAGAACCTGCAGCAGGCTGAAAGACCAGTTAAGAAGTAGATCTTCAGGCTGCCAATGTTTTTTTAAATCCAATGTTTGTATTAGTCTTTCACAAAACCTTGCAGTTTGAGAGCCAGCAGCTTCTTGCAGGGAGCCATGTTTGTCATTGGGGTGACTTAATGCAATAGCGGAAGCTAACTCAAAACTATTGGAGCACAGGACAGAACAGAAAAGTAATGAAATGTTAATACAGTCATGGAGAGGAGCGAGTGATATTATTTAGGGTTATACCTAAGAACCTTCATTCTGGTAATAGTCATGATTGCACTGTGTTGATTTCTGCTTATGTCTTTAATGGAACTACAGTTTATTTTGCCCTGTTTGCATCTGCCACTGACATTTCTTTTGTATTTCTTCTTAGGAAATTGAACAACTCAGAAATGAAAACTATGATAAATGAGGCCATGGAACTTTACAAGAAATTCCCAGAGATTTTGGCAGGATTTGATATGGTGTGTTCCCTTGTTATTTCAAATGTTCTGATCCAGAAGCCTTTTATGCTTAAATAACAAAACTTTCCTGCATTTATTTATTGGAATTTGGAATTGTTTATTTCTCATACAGTCTTCTATTTTTAAGCATGTATGTGCGTAGGTATGGGAAAATATAATGTCAGGGTTAATCAGTATTTAAGTGACAGGCAGATGTTTGGGAATAGTTAACTATTGAAGTTTGCTTCTTATTATACATCCTATTATTAAGCAACACATATTAGCAGTGTTTTTAAAACATGCCAATCAAATAGCTTTTTTTAAAACATCTTGTACTTCCATAGTACACCTCAGAATGATTGGGAGGGTTAGGAAAACTGAATGGGGAATGTGAAAAGGAATAGGAAGAGGATAGATGCCTAGCCCAAGGAAAGGGTTCTTGGGAGACTTTTGAAGCAAGGCAGAGAAGGAAGGATTTTGGGATAAATTCAGCAGAAGTGTGCTTGCCTACAGAATGACCAGTATTGATGGAGCTGAGGGGTGCATCTTTCAGGAGTGGGGGATATTGTGGGTTTTAAGTGGTTGCAGGTGCAACTCCATGAAGGGATTAGAGCACATGAAGTCAGTTTGCAAATTTTAAAAATACTTTTTCTTTGAGCTATTTTACTATTGACGCTAGAGTTTGTACCTATGACCTTGTGAAGTCCTGCTCGCTGTTCTAACTGTAGCATTGATGATCAGAGTCAGCAAGTGGAAGTAGCTGACATGTTAGCATCTTGGAGAGCCAGGAACTAGAACTGAGACATATGAAGAAATTGAAAGAAGATATCTTAAGACTTATTTTGAAAGTATCTAATCATGTTTGCACCTTTCTGTAAACTAAATTGGCCCTACAATTTCCCCAGCCTCTCTATTTCTTTGACTTTAGTAATTCCCTCACTTCATCGTAACATGGATGACTGTGCCTTCAGCTACCTTGGTCTCAAATTCTAGAATTCCCTCCCCATACCCCTTTGTGACCCCACTCCCCTCTCCTCTGTTAAACCTTCCTCAACGCATTCAACCCCACCTCTTTGGTCACCCCTCTTAATATCTTTTGCTTTGTCTTGGTGTCCATATTTTGATTACACCTCTGTGAGGCACCTTGGGTTTTTTTTAATTTTAAAAGCTCTATAAAAGCGTGAACTCTTATACATAGAAGCATATTCGATAATCAGCCTGGTTCCCATACAAACAGCTAATGTACTTGGATTGAATTTCCTCGTGCAATTTTTTTAATGCAAAGTGTCAATTCCTTCAGGAGGGGAAGGAACAAATTCTTAAAATGTGGATCTGTGATACAAATTTTCACCATATTTCTAGTCAAATATCTCATTAAATTCCAATAAACTACCTACTCATATTGTTCAGTGTTGGAATTGGGCAAGGAAAATGGAGAATTAATAGCAGAATATGATACCAAAACACAAGTATCTAACAATGGCAAATTCATATAATTTTGCAATGTGCGACTATGGGCAGAATTTTTCAGTCAGCGTGCAGGGGCGGGCCCAACATGTAAAATGATGCACGATGCAGATACACACCATCGCGATATTTCGTTTGGTGGGCATGTGCCAGAGTCGGCTGCACATCTACCGAAATGTAAACAGCCTATTAAGGCCATTAAGAAATTAATTGAAGCACTTGTGAACGGTGCCCGTCCAACCTTAAGGCTGGCGGGCAGGTGAAAAACCCAAGCGGCCTTGGCACTTTTTAGGAAACCTCGTCCACAAGCGGGATGAGGTTTCCTAAAGCTTTTATTAAATAAATAAAATTTCATAAATATAAAAACATATGCCAACTCATGTGACACAGACACACAAGGGGACATGTTTAAATAAATTTTCACACCATATATTTAATCATTTTAATATCGATTCAATCTCTCTGAGGCAGCTCTGTGCCTCAGGGAGATTGAAGTGTTCTTTTGCGCACATGTGCGAAACAGCGCTGGCCCCGACTCTCCCTCTTCCCTCCGCCCACATAGGTAGCGCTGAGTGCTACTGGTCGCATCTTACGCTGGGTGAGCCTTAATTGGCCCGCCTGCGTAAAATGGCAGCCGTGATCAGTTCTGCACCCACCCACACCTGATTCCGCCAAGTCCGTCCACCATATGAAGGATAATTAACCTTCTTTCATTTTTGCTTCCTCCAAACAAAAGAAAGTTGAAAAGGGGGGTGGGGGGGGCGGGAAATAGAAGGGCATAATGGTAATGTTACTGAACTAGTAATCCAGAGGCCCAGTCCAATGCTCAGGGGACATGTGTTCAAATCCGACTAAGGCAGCTGGTGGAATTTAACTTCAATTTGTAAATCTGGAATATTAAGATAGTTTCAGTAATAGTGACCATGAGGGTATCATTGATGTCATAAAAACCTATCTGGTTCACTAATGTCCTTGAGGAGGGGTTATCTGCCATCCTTCCCTGGTCTGGCCTACACGTGACTCCAGGTCCACAGCAGTGCGGTTGACTCTTAAATGCCCTTTGAAATGGCATAACAAGCCGCTCAGTTGTATCAAACTGCTACGAAATCTAAAAGGAATGAAACCGAATGGAGCACCCTGCATCGACCTAGGCACCAGAAATGGCAACAGCAAACCCGGCCCTGTCAACTCTTTAGTAACATCTGGGGCCTTGTGCCAAAATTGGGAGAGCTGTCCCACAGATGAGTCCAGCAACAGCCTGACATAGTCATATTCATGGAATCACACCATACAGACTGTCCCAGACACCACCATCATCATCCCAATGGCAGGGCAGACCCACCCGAAGTGATGGCACAGTGGTATACAGTTGGGAGGGAATAGCCCTGGGAGTCCTCAGCATTGACTCCGGACCCCATGAAGTTTCATGGCACCAGGTCAAACATGTGCAAGGAAACCCCCTTCTGATTACTATCTACCACACCGCGCCAACCACCCCCCCCAGCAACACCTTCAGCTGATGAATCAGTACTCCTCCATGTTGGAGACCAATTGGAAAAAGCACTGAGGGTGGCAAGAGCATTGAATGTACTCTGGTGGGGGACATCAATGTTCATCACCATCAGTGGCTTGGTAGCACCACTATTGACTAAGCTGGCCAAGTCCTGAAGGAAGTAGCTGCTAGACAAGGCCTGCAGCTGGGGGTGAAGGAGCCAATAAGGGGGAAAAACCTATTTGATCTCATCCTTACCAATCTATCTGTCACAGATGCATCTGTCCATGACAGTATCAGTAGGAGTAACCGCCACACAGTCTTTGTGGAGACGAAGTCCTGTCTTCACATTGAGGATACCCTCCGTGTTGTGTGGCACTGCCACTATGCTAAATGGGATAGATTTCGAACAGATCTAGCAACTTAAAACTGGGCATCCATGAGGCACTGTGGGCCATCAGCAGCAGAATTGTACTCAACCACAATCTGTAACCTCATGGCGCGGCATATCCCTCACTCTACCACTACCATCAAGCAGGAGGATAACCCTGGTTCAATGAAGAGTGCAGGCAGGCATGCCAGAAATAGCACCAGGCATACCCAAAATCAGGTGTCAACCTGATGAAGCTACAACACAGGACCTCTTGCATGCCAAACAGAGGAAGCAGCATGCAATAGACAGACAGAGCTAAGCAATCCCACAACCAACGGATCAGATCTAAGCTCTGCAGTCCTGACACATCCTTTTGTGAATGGTGGTGGACAATTAAACCACTAACTGGAGGAGGAGACTCCACAAATTGCCCCGTCCTGAAAGATGGGGGAGCCCAGCACATCAGTGCAAAAGACAAGGGTGAAGCATTTTCAACCATCTTCGGCCAGAAGTACCATGTGGATGGTCCTCCTTGGGAGGTTCCCCAGCATCACAGATGTCAGTCTTCAACCAATTTGATTCACTTCGTGTGATATCAAGAAATGTTGAAGGCACTGGATACTGCAAATGCTATAGGCCTTGACAATATTCTGGCAATAGTCAATTGTCAATACTGAAGACTTGTGCTCCGGAACTTGCCGCGCCCCTAGCCAAGCTGTTCCAGTACAGCTACAATACTGGCATCTACCCGGTTATGTGGAAAATTGCCCAGGTATGTCCTGTACACAAAAAGCAGGACAAATCCAACCCGCCAATTATCGCCCCATCAGTCCACTCTCCATCATCAGCAAAGTGATAGATGGTGTTGTCAACAGTGCTATCAAGCAGCACTTAACTGAGCAAATAACCTACTCGCTGACGCTCAGCGCAGATTCTGCCAGGGCCACTCAGCTCCGAAACTCATTGCAGCCTTGATCAAAACATGGACAAAAGAGTTGAATTCGAGGTAAGGTGAGAGTGACTGCCCTTGACATCAAGGCAGCATTTGACTGAGTGTGCAGCAAAGAGCCCCAGTAAAACTGAAGTCAGTGGGAATCAGGGGGAAAACTCTCCACTGGTTGGAGTCATACCCAGCACAAAAGAAGACAGTTGTGGCTGTTGGAGGTCAGTCATCTCAGCTCCAGGACATCACTGCAGGAGTTCCTCAGGGTAATGTCCTTGGCCCAACCATCTTCAGCTGCATCACCAATAACCTTCCTTCCATCATAAGGTCAGAAGTGGGGATGTTCGCTGATGGTGCAATGTTCAGCACCATTCGCAACTCTTCAGATACTGAAGCAATCCATGTCCATATGCAGCAAGACCTGTTCAACATTTGGGCTTGAGTTGATAAATGTCAAGTAACATTTGTGCCAAACAAGTGCCAGGAAATGACCATCTCCTACAAGAGAGAATCTGACCATCTCCCCTTGACGTTCAATGGCATTATCATCACTGAATCCCCCACTATCAACATCCTGGGGGTTACCATTGACCAGGAACTGAACTGGACTAGCCATATACATACTATGGCTACAAGAGCAGGTCAGAGGCTAGGAATCCTGCGGCAAGTAACTCACCTCCTGACTTCACAAAGCCTGTCCACAATCTACAAAGCACAAGTCAGGAGTGTGATGCAATACTCTCCACTTGCCTGGATGAGTGCAGCTCCCACAACTTAAGAAGCTTAACACCATCCAGGACAAAGCAGTGCACTTGATTGGCATCCCATCCACCACCTTAAAAATTCAACGCCTCCTCCATCAATGCACAGTGGCAGCAGTGTGTCCCATTTAAAACATGCACTGCAGCAACTCACCAAGGCTCCTTCGACAGCACCTTCTGAACCCTCAGCGTCAACCACCTAAAAAGACAAGGGCAGCAGATACATGGGAACACCACCACCTGCAAGTCGTCCTCCAAGCCACTCACCATCCTGACTTGGAAATATATCGCCATTCTTTGACTGTCGCTGGATCAAAATCTTAGAACTCCCTTCCTAACAGCACTGTGGGTGTACCTACGCCACATGGACTGCAGAGGTTCAAGAAGGCAGCTCACCACCACCTTCTCAAGGGCAGCTAGGAATGGAAATAAATGCTGGCCTAGCCAGCGACGTTCACATCCCATAAACAAATAAATTAAAAAAAGACAGTTTAATTTATGTTCCATTTTAATGTCAGGTAACATTTAACGCTCCAATTGATGAGTTGAGAAAGCCATGGCGATCTTCATTTGTTTTATCTACTGTGACTCTGCTTCCATTGCTTTTTGAGGAAGAGAGTTCCAAAGAATCATGACCGTCAGAAAAAATTTCTCCTCATCTCTGTCTTATTTTTAAACAGTGACTCCTAGTTCTAGATTCTCCCACAAAAGGAAATATCCTCTCCACATCCACCCTGTCAAGACCCCTCAGGATCTTATATGTTTCAATGAAGTTGCCTCTCACTCTTCTACATTCCAGGGGATACAAGCCTAACCTGTCCAGCCTTTCCTCGTAAGACAACACGCCCATTCCTGGTAAACATTTTCTGAACTGCTTTCATCTTTCTTTAAATAAGGTACTGTACACAGTTCTCCAGATGTGGTTTTACCAATGCCCTGTACATCTGAAGCATAACCTCCCTACTTTTGTAATCAATTCCGCTCACAATAAATGATAACATTCTATTAACTTTCCTGATTACCTGCTGTACCTTTTGTGAAGCTTCTCTTTCTCTTTATTAATCATTGTAAGGCTAGGCCCCAATTAGGTTAAGGATACTTGTCATCTATTCTAAATGTCCAGACTTGCAAATTAATGTGTTGCAAATCAAATTTAATGATGCATGATAAATGTCTTGCATTTTCCTGCATCATATTCCTCTACCCATGGTTTTTAATGAACTTTTAATTCTATGAATTTATAATGACAAATGTCATTAAAATGGCAGAAATGAACCTATCTTATTTATTTCTTATTTTGAATACTCTGCCAATTTAGGTCTTCCATAAATGTTGTCAGCATACAATTAGAACATAACGTAAGAAATGCAGGAGTAGACCACATGGCCCATCGATTCTGCTCCGCCATTCAACATGGTCATGGTTGCTCTTTAGCTTCAACTTCATTTTCAGGCCCCCTCTTAATATCACTTAATTCCCTGAAAGACCAAAAATCTGTTTATCTCAACCTTAAATATATATTCTGCAATGGAGCATCCACAACCCTCTGGGATAGAGAATTCCAAAGATTCAAAACCGCTTGAGTGAAGAAATTTCTCTTCATCTTGGTCCTAAATGATTGGCCCCTTATCCCTGCCCCTTAAAGGAGAGAATGAACAGCAGGCCTTGGGAGCAGACGGAGAGGGGAAGTCAGCTCCATACAGCTGACAAACTGCCATTGGCTCCATTCTGTTGAACGGGATGGTGCTCAGAGAAGTCTTGGGAGCCACTGATAGTTCTGTGCTGCTAAGAGTTAGGGCTCATGGAGGCCCAGAGACAGTTGTTGAGGGAGCTGGGGGGGCTACTGGTGGACACAGTCTCTGTAGGAGATCAACTCAGCTGGAAAAGACCAAAAAGGCTGCACCGGGAAGTAAAGTTGAGAGAAATCTGGAATTGTGTGCCATTTGGAGTTAAGATTGTACCCGTAGAATTCAGGTACAGTAGAGCTGCTGTCGGCTGGGGATCAAACATTTCTTGTGAGGAAGACAGAGCTTTAAAGAATTTTTGTGACTCACAGTGATGACTGACATCCAGGTGGGCCGCTGAGAAAATCTGTCTCGGATGTGTCTGCTGTTTAATGTGCAGTTTGTTTCACCACGGTTTGTCTGTTACTTCATGTTTGCCTCTTGTTAATTCTGGATGTTAGAGACTAAGATAAATGGTATTGACTGTTTGCTTTGTTAACTCACATACAGTAAAATTTCTTCTGTCTGTTTAAAACTGTGGAACCTTGTGGCTTTATTCTCTTTACTGGTCCCTAACTGGTCATAGCGAAATGTGGTGGTCTCGTCCGGGAATGTACAAAATCTGGGGGTTTGGTCTGCGATCATAACAATTTTGAATGTTTCAATGAAGTCAACTCTGATTCTTCTAAACTCCAGAGACCCAATTTACTCAGCCTTTCATCATAGCACACCCTTCTCATCCCAGGGACCAATGTAGTAAGCATTTGCTGTACTGCCTTCAGTACAAGTATATCATCACTTTAATATGGAGACCAAAACTTCACACTGTATTTGAGGTGTGGTCTTACCAAAGCATTGTACAACTGTAACAAGACTTCCTTATTTTATACTCCAATGCCCTTGCAATAAAGGCCAGCATGCCATTTGCCTTCTTAATTGTTTGCTGTACCTACATGCTAACTTTCTGTGTTCCTTGTATGAGTACACCCAAGTCTCTGAACATAAGCATTTAAAAGTTTCATGCCTTTTTGAAGTTGGTACAGCAGCATCATGATATTGAGCCATTCTATGCTTGCGTTATGTTCCAGAAGAAGCTGCTCTGTAGAATACCTGGGAGCTGCTGGTGCTGTGTAGTCCTTCCTTTTTATACTTTGTGGTGAATTCCACAGCACTGATGCAACAGGTAGAAAATTCTGCTTTTGCCTGTTCAATTGTTTGAAGGTTATGATTTGGCTGCCAGATCTTCCCTGCTGGATGGCTGACTGAAAACTATATTGTTGCCCAAGTAGGTGGGTCGAGCATGCAGTCCAACATTTAGGAAGAAAAGCTGGGCCAGAATTCTCCAAACGTTGGGAGGGCGCACCCCCGACCTAAACAAATGTAAAATGACCCGGGCCTCCCGATGTCATTGCGCACTCGCTCGATATTTCAATCGGCGGGCGTGCATGACAATTAACAGGGCTATGAAGGCCATTAAAGTACCAATTGAATGACATTTTTCCTTACGGTTGGCAGGCAGGTGAAAAGCCTTTGGACTTTTTGTGAAACCTCCTCCATGGGCGAGATGAGGTTTCGCTCGGTGATTTAAAAAACATTTTTCAAACTAATTTCTAACATGTCCCTGCTCATGTGACAGTCACGTGGGGGGACACGTTATAAAACTTTTAAAATTCTTTATGTTCATTGCACCCGTGAGCTTGCACGCTCACCCTCCTCCACACCCCTCTCCCCCTAAAACACCCAGATCAGGCCCCGATCGCGGGTGGCGGTTGACTTCCTGACCACTTCCACTTGCCCCCACCGAGCCTGCCTGCTGAGGACCAAATTCTGTTCCTGGCCTCTGAAATAACACATGCATTTGTATAGAGCTTTTCATGCCTTGCATGGGACATCCAAAGTGCCTTATAGCAAATGAAGTATTTTTGGAATGTAGTCATTGCTGTAATGTAGAGAAATGCAGCAGCCACATTGACACAGAAATGTCACACAAACAATAATAAGGCAATGACCAGGTAATCTGTTTTTAGTAACGTTAACTGAGGATAAATATTCGTTAAGACAGCAGGGAGATCTCACCTGCTCTCCTTCAAAATAGTGCCATAGGAATTTTTATATCTACCTGAGAGGGCAAACAGGGCCACAGTTTCCAGTCCCATCTGAAAGTCAGCACTCCCTCATTTCTGCACTGGGCTGTGATTCCCAGATTGCATGCTCAAGTCTCTGGTGTCACTGCCTCTTGAAACAGTGCTTACATTTGCTGTGACGGTGGATTGTGACAGTCGCTGGAGAAAATAACCTCTTTAGATGGAAGTCAACACCTCTAGAAACAATAATACCTCATTTACATTCGAGTGCTGTCAGTGAAGGTGGGGCTATCTTTAACAACACTATAAGATAAATGTACAATGTGTTCTGATTACACTATTTGTATGTCCACGTGACTTTCATGGATACAAAATGATTATAATCTGTTTTTAGTATAGACTGCCCCAAAACATTTACCTCTGCCAAATCCAATCAATAGCATTATAATCCAGTTAGATATGCACAAATTATTATAAAGGAGTAACATTGGACATTTTAATGCTTGCTTGTTTAAAAAATATATTTTTATTTCTACTTGTCTGGTGAATCAGGGGATGACAGGGTGATGGTGGGAAGCACAGACTAAAAGACAATGGACAAAATTTTCTGCTCAGGCGGGAGGGCGTGCGCCCGACCCCCTTGAACGTGAAATGACCAGTGTCCCGATGTCAACGCGCAGTCGTGTGATATTTCGGTCGGTGGGCGCACACTGGAGTCGGCAGGGCGCCCGCTGACAATTGAAAAGCTTGTTAAGGCCATTAAATTAAGTTACAATTTTCACTGCCTGTCCAACCTTACGGTTGGTGGGCAGGCAAAAAGGCCAACCGGCCTTTGCACCTTTTAGGAAACCTCATCCATGGGTGGGGCGAGGTTTCCTAAAGCAAATAAAAATGTTAAAACTTAATTTATAACACGCCCCTGCTCATGTGACAGAGCTTTATGTTTTACTACATTTTTAAGTTCTTTATTTTTTTATATAACTCTTCATCTCTGTGCCTCAGGGAGATTATGAAGTGCGCACTTGCGCATCTGTGCAAAGGTCGTGTTCGCCCTCCTCCCAAAGGTCGTGTTCGCCCTCCTCCCCCCTCCAACTGCTGAGCGCTGCTGCTCACGTTTCACGCTGGGTGGGCCGCCTGCTTAAATCACCTTCCAGCCTCGATCGCGAGCGGCAGGCAGCTTCCCAACCCCCCCCCCTCGCTGAGCCCACCAGACAAAGGCAAGATTCTGCCCAATGTTAAAGTTATCATAAAGATTCTTCTTAGTTCTCTGCCCGAAGGCAGGCCCTTGGTGATTATTTAACCATGGCAAAGTGCTGTGATTTTTACTATGTGTAGGGTGAGGTGGCAGACCCTGAGTCTATCTTAACTGGAAAGCATATCAAACAGTGCAGTTGGTGCTAATCTGGTCCACACCCAAGCCATCTAGCCAACTGAGCTAACTGCAACCTCCCCTCCCCCCTCCCATCCCATCACAAAGATATTAGTCCTTACATTGTGCAAATTGTTAGTTAGATTTGAAATGGTCAGTGTTAAATCAAGTATCTTAAGTCCCAGTATGGTTGCACTGTTGGACTTGTGCTGTCTCTGAATGCAATAGTCTTCTTCATTTTTTTTGAACTGACTGAGTTAAGCTGCATTGGCATTGACATCAGAAAATCAGTGGCAGTGGATAAGTGCAGCATGCATTGTGGTACTAAACTAAATTGGAGAGATGCTTTAGCTGAGAACAGCTCCTAACTCAGAAAAGACTGGGGATGAAAACTAGGTCATTTTGGCATTGACCGATTCATTTACCAGATCAGCAAATAGAGCAGGATTGGATCCCTATGCCTGCATTTTATAGCAGCGACGCTTGAATGATTTTAGTGTTCTCTAATAGAAGTATTAGCAAAATTTAAATTTTTTAGACACTTTCTCTCTTGTCCACTTGTATTTCATTCGCAGACATATGTATCCTTGCTGTTGCTTGAAGTGTTTTAAAACAAATGTGGAAAAAATTTTCATTAATTTCTTACAGGTTGGTCAGGAAGATGCTGGGCACCCGCTATGGTATTTCAAGAATGAGCTATTAATTCCAGCAAAAATGGGAATTAAGCTGCCTTACTTCTTTCATGCGGGGGAAACTGGTAAGATCACAAGAAGAACATTTCTTTAAAAAATATGAAAGAAATGCATATTAAGAATTGCCTCCCAATGGCACAGAAGTCATACAGAAATAAGCTAATGGGCAGAATTTTACCTTCTCCCGCTGGCGGGTCTGTAGGTGTGAGGGTGGGCTTAAAATTTCTGGGATGGACTTCCTGACAGGCTCCCACCCACCCTGACCTCGACGCAATTTTACGCTGGGATGGGCAAGGCCCAGGCCTGCTCTTGCCCCTATTGAGACCCTTAAGTGATCAACTATTGACCACTTGAGGGCTGTTTTCCACCCAGCCTCAATTTTCAGGCTGGCGGGAGAAATTCTGGGGCAGCGGGCAAAGCCTGAAAATTAACCGAGTTCAGACACCGGGTGGCAAGGGTAGGGTCACCTTCATCAGCAACCTGCTTTTAACATTGGGCCAGAAGGTCTGGTCCCTGCAGGCCCTTCCTCCTCCACCGCCCCCAGCCTCTCCACCAATACACCTGCACCCCTCTGCCTATCCTCCTGGGCCTCACTCCCTGCGCTGAGACCCCGCAAACCTATCTGGTCCTGGAACTTAGGCTCTGGGACCTGCTTGCAGTTCCAGTCCTGTGCATTGCAGTTTCTGGTGCTGCAGGGACTAGGCAGCTGCTGGCCAATCAGATTGGCAGGCAGCTCTCTGAGGTGGGACTTCTCCCAAGTGAGGGGTGGAAGTCCTGCCTCCAGCCAATTAATGCTTATTGGAACATGAAATGGTTGGGGAGCAGCCAGTATGGGTGGGGATGTGTGCTCTGCCGACCCCTGGGATGGTGGGAAGGGAAACTCAGCCAACCTAAAAATTCTGGCCAATGTTTTATCACTTTTTAGCCATTTTTAAAATTGAATTATAGTTTGTACTCAGTTTGCTCCCTTGCAGGTTACCATCCACCATCGATCTTCTCACTGCCTGGGAGTTGAGCCAGCCATTGTATGGCCTCCAGGCAATAGGAATGCCTCTTTTCTGTATGGCGTTTCATCCAGTAATGCTCACCCACTACAAATGGGCGGATTTGAATGACAAGTGGCCTTGGCATTCAAACCTGTGACCTTTCAGAGGCGAATGATCTACATATTGCCTCATCCAGTGACCTCTGTGTATCCAAATGAAGAAGCATATGTATTTTTGTACAAAATCTTTCATTCTTGCTGGTTTCTCTTGCAGACTGGGAAGGCATGAGTATAGATGAAAACGTCTTGGATGCCTTTCTGCTGAACACAAGTCGAATAGGCCATGGCTACAGCATGAACAAGCATCCTGTGGCAAAGCAGTTTTCCAAAAAGTTTGATGTGCCATTGGAAGTGTGTCCAATCTCAAACCAGGTGCTGCTATAACAGTTGCACAGGCCAAATTGAGCCTACAACAACACCTTTCCACTTGAAGGAAAATCTTGGGTACCTAATGATTTTAAAGCAAAGCTCCAGTCTCTGCTTACACAGTTGACTTCTGAAATGCAAAAAAAAACCTAAAAATGCCATGCTATAAATTTTGTTGAACTTAAATAGGTATGTAAATGCAGCTCTCTTAACCAAATCAAGTTTTATTTCATTATTATGGGCAGCTCCCATAATGGCACAGTGCGGTAATATACTGCTTCATGTGGTACTGGGCCACTCACATCAAAAAGATGCCAGTTTCATTCCCCAGTCAGTGCTGAATTAGATGATCTCAGCTAAGGACCGTGTTAGATACAAAATGGCTCAGCAGAAAAGCAAAGACATGTAAAGAAATATAAGATGAAAATCTTTGCTTTTTACTGTAATAGCAAATAGTGCACATGTAAAGAATATGTTTAACACTCAGCAGGTAGAAATCTTGCTGATTGTATGCAACTAGCTTTTGCTGTGCCCTGTGGGGGGGAATATGCTATTTTAGCAGTAAAATCAAGTCATTCAGTATTTGATTTTAAATTCTCATTTGTAACATTCCATGTTACATCTTAATTTTTCATTGCGTTACCCAAGTAGACTGTGAACTTTGCTTAAACCCTGTAGTCCATATATTTCTAAGCGTACAATGTGTAAATCTGAATATAGTACCATCTAATGCAGGTGATGTTTCTTCCTCGCAAGAAAAATGCGCTTCCAAACAGTAATTCAATAGTTAACAATCTAAAAGTACACAATACCACCTTCTGATTGCCTTTAATCAGGACTTAATTTACTGTAATGCTAATGCTTTCTGCTGGTTTCTTTGTTGTAGGTGCTTATGCTGGTGAGTAATCTACAGAATCACCCAGCTGCAGCCTTCATGGCAGAAGGTCATCCCATGGTCATTAGTGCTGATGATCCAGCTGTTTTTGGGGCTCGTGGTTTATCGTATGACTTCTATGAGGCTTTCATGGGAATAGGAGGTTTAAAGGCTGAGCTGACAACACTGAAGCAATTGGCATTGAACTCAATCAAGTAATTGTACATTTTGTTTCTTTTTTGGAAAAAAAATGTGTTCACATATCAGAAATAAGCTGGATTAGAGATTCCATTATTTCCTCCCCAAATTTCAGCCCCTGGCCCAGCCAAACCTTAATTAAATCATCTTAACGTTATTGCCCACACCATTGTCCATGAGTCCACACCATACTAACCATCGCAATACCTCAGTATCAACCTCTAGCATTGGTGACAAACCATGTAATGACTTCATAACATATATGGGTGCACTTTTTGTCGGAGAAATTTCTTTAACTGAAATTTTACCATACTGAAATATCAGTTTAGATTATGTGGCCTGGAGTGGAGCTTGAAAACACAACTTTCTAGCTTAAAGGTAAGACTGCTACCACTGTGCTAAACTTCTCTTCATCGATGGCCTATGAGTAGTCTGAGTATTCAACTCAGCAACAGCCTGAAAAATGTTCCTGATGTGTCACTATCTTGTAGAAAGATCTTTATACACTTTTGGAAAAGCAATGTCAAAGCCTTTGTGATCTCTTGGTGAATTGACAGCAGTGTAAAATAGGCTGCCAAATTGCTTATGAGCCTCTTTTGCTCAACTGATGAAAAACGATTTCACCCCCATTCACTCTATTTTTAAACAGTCTCTGCATCCACAGAAGTTTGGATCAAATGACAATATAAAAGACTATAGACGGAATTTTCCCCTCCAGGACTAAGTCCCATGGCAGGGGCGGGAACAGGGAGAGTTCCTGCCCCGTAGGCCACTGGGAATTTGCTTCGTATTCGGCGACCCCGGCCTCATTAATTATGCCGTCAAGGGGTTTCCTGATGTATAAGGCGGTGGGGCAGGCTGGATAGCATGTGTCCCGCCGAACTCCCCAAGGATCCTTAGATAGCACCTTCCAAACCCACAACCGCTACCATCCAGAAGGACAAGGGCAGCAGATGCATGGGAACTCCACCACTTGGAAGTTCCCCTCCAAGTCACTCACCATCCTGACTTGGAAAAATATCACCATTCCTTCACTGTCACGGGGTCAAAATCCTGGAACTCCCTCCCTAACAGCACTGTGGAGGTACGTACGCCACGTGGACTGCAGCAGTTCAAGAAGGCAGCTCACCACCACCTTCTCAATGACAACTAGGGATGGGCAATAAATGCTGGCCTAGCCAGCGACACCCATATCCCATAAATGAATAAAAAAAAATCCAGGTGCCATATTTAAAAGGAGCCAGGACAGCAACCTACCCAATGTTGAGTATAGAAGATCCACCTCCTGGAAGATCCCGAAGTCAGAAGATCCACATTGTAGATGCTCCAGACCTCCACAAGCTGCCCCAGTCCTTCTTCAGGTAAGTGCTGACACGTATACAGATGTGTTCTGGACCAGCATGTGCCACTGGTGGCGCAGCCGATTGGGCGGGGGCAGGCAATTTCTGGTTGATCATTCATCAACATCCCATTAATGGAATGAAAATTGTTTTCACGCCAGCATCTGGCAGGAATGGTAACCCGCCATGGTGGGCAGGAGTGCAAGTTCCTGCTGTCATTTTACACCGGCAGGAAACTGATTTTTCAGCTCTCGCTGCATTGTTCTCCCCCCCATCACCTCACGGTAGGTTTAATGACAGGTGATGTGGGTGGGGGGACTATAAGTTTCCACCCCATATTGCTCTTTCAGCTTACTTCAACAGTGCTGCCCGGTTTAGTGACCTCTGCCACTGAGAAGGACAAGAACAGATTTTTTTGTATGAACATCATCGTCCTCACTTAGACATATACTGCCATTCCTTCATCCACAATGGGTCAGAATTCTGGCATACATCACCGTAAGAACGTAACTGGTCCATAATTGGTCACCGATTTATTGCCAGCTTGTTTTTTTTGCTGACAAGCTGTCATACAATCATACAAGGGGGAACATTAGAAGAGTTTTTTTCACACAAAGAAATATTAGAACATGGATAGTGGCTATTGAGATAATACTATAATATTATTTAAAAGAGAATTGAATGCGTATTTGAAAAGAAAAAATGTAAAACAATACGGGAAAATGGCAAGGAAATGGGATTAATATAGTCAGTTCTAGTTAAAGACTTTATACCAACAGGTTTGACAAGTCATGTGGCCTTTCCTCAGCTGCACTTTTTATTGTTTTATGGTCCTCCCTTCCAGTGGGTGTTATGAATGTGAGGCTTTAAAGGATGATTATGTTTGGAAACTGTCTATTTAATCCAAGGTAAAATGGAGGAATGGAGAGGGTCATGTGATGTGCAATGAATTCTGCCCCACAACAAGCCTAAATGGCTTGGTTACCAGGGGACAGGAAGGGGCCCAGGGTGAGACTCACTGAAAGCAAGGTGTAAAATGTTCACATCTGAAACAAAGGCAAGAACGGCTGGGTTAACTGTGGACAGACATCCTGTCTTCTGCGGCTGAATTTTACAGGGCAACATGTTCCCACTCTGACAAAAAGTCAGTTGAGAGCCCACCCACATAAAAGCCGGCTGCCCCATAGCCATTTTGTGCTGGTAGGCATTAATTGGCTCACAGCATGACTTCTTCCCCCATCTGGAGAGGAAGTCCCACTTTTGAGAGCTATCAGCCAATTCAATTGGCTGGCAGGTTTGTCGTCTCAACAGCACCAGGTTTGAGCAGTTGCCACTGCTGGGATTACAGCCAGACCCCAAGAGGAGGTGGTTAAGTCTAAAGATATGGAGGCCATACTGAAGGTATGGAAGGGTATTGGCAGGGCCTGACTAGCAGGCCCCAGTGAGAGAAGTGGGGGGTTGGTAGCCAACTTTGAGAGGCCTGTGGGGGAAGAGTTAAAGGGAGACTGCCTCTGATGGTCACAGAGGACCCCTAAAGGAGGTTCCCTCCCCCTTTGCCTGACACCATTTCATCCAGTAAAAGCTGCTGGGCTACCCACCTGGCATGGGCCTTCCCCCTGCCATGGATAATATAGTGGCCGGAGCAGGATGAGGCAGTTAAGTGGCCATTAATTGACCACTTAAGGGCCTCAATAAGTCCAAGGGTGGACCCGCGTCTCCACTGCCTCCACGGAAAATGGGAAACAGGTTGTTGGTAGGCAGGAAGACTGCAGGCAGGCTATGCACTGCATTTTATGTGCCTCCCTGCCTTTAAACAAGCCAGAAGGGGAGCATAAAATCTAGACCATAGAGAATTTTAGAACCGTAAGAGAGAGGGGTATCTCAGAAAGACAAAAGACTGTAGCTAGCTTGGTCAGCAGAGGGGAATGTGCTACCTTTCTGTAAACCACCAGGCAGAATGCAAGAGGGAGGATGGTCTTTGGTTGAAGAGACACATCCCGTGACACTCTAAAGACTCTGGAAGATTTGCCCTGGCAAGGCCAGGAGAAGAAATTGCCAGAGTGGGTCTGACTACTGGTGGTCAACTGAGGGAAATGCCTTTCAACAGTCACCTGACATTACGACTCAACAAAACGGGGAGACATGAACATATTGGAAGCTGGAAATAACCATAAACTGTGTCCTTTAAAGATTTTAATCCTGTTGGGAGTGTGCTGGAAAGTACACATATACAGCACTGGGTTATCAGTTGCGTTAAGGCAGCAGTAAGGGTTATCTTTTCTGTTGTTTGAGGGCCAGTTGCCTACTAAGTAATGTTTAGTTGAGGTTGCTTTTTAGTTTGTTTGCTACAGTAAAGGTCTTAAAACTTGAAATCTTGTTATGCAGTTCCTTGAAGTTGATTGCTGAGAATTCTTTTTAAAGTTATTGATCTCTCTGGGGAACGTAACATGGGCCATACAAAAGCAAATTACACAGCTTACTCATTCTCACATTTGCACGAGTGCTTCTTTTGACTAATGTTTATTTTGATGAGCTGAATGGATATTTATTGCCATTTTCTTTTGGTTTCCTAGGTACAGTGCTATGTCTGCCCAGATGAAAGCTGAAACCATCAAACTCTGGCTTAAAAAGTGGGATCAGTTTTTGGATGTTGTTCTTCACATGTTCAATAGTGATGAGCTGTGAGAAGGGGTTTTCTAATTGGGAGGTATCTAAATTCCTGTGCTATGGTGACTGCTTTCCTTGTTTTGAAAGCATTCTGAGAACCCAATTCATCAACTGTGCTTTTAGTTATACCCCCAATACCTTTATATTATTTCCTTTATCCTCTCTCGCTCAGTATCCAATTTATTCTTCCAGTCTGCAAATGATGGTTTAGTTATACCCCCAATACCTTTATATTATTTCCTTTATCCTCTCTCGCTCAGTATCCAATTTATTCTTCCAGTCTGCAAATGATGGTTTTTACTCGTTTTACACTGTCAGGCACTTGAAAAAATAGCTTTATCCAGCACCCTTGATTTGGCTACAAAAGAAAGAAAGTCTTGTATTTCTATAGTGCCTTTTGGCCTTGGGGTATCCAAAGGTGTTTTATAACCAATGAAGCTCTTTTAGCACTTGTAATGTAGGATCTTCAAAATTGTACACATGTTGTAAGACCTGGTACATGAATGTAAATTTGGGCCGTCCTTTATTGGTCTTCAGAATATATTTATTTTGAATGATATTTATATCCCTTTTGTGAATATAAATTTTCTCCGGTTCAGTGTGCTGAAAATCAAAGCCATCCTTGTCTTTGGTTCCCTCCCTGCCCTTACGTAGCTCTGATCTTGATGCCATTAACCTTCCTGGCTGCAATCATGAGATCATAAGAAATAGGAGCGGACAAGGCCATTTGGCCTACTGAGCCTGCTCTGCCATTCAGTAATATCATGACTGATCTGATTATGGACATAAATCCACTTTCCTGCCTGCCCCCTATAACCCTTGAAGATCAAAACTTCTGGCAACATCACTCTAAGTCTAAAGGTATGGAACCTTGGAGTACTGCTAGCCCTGGAACTGAAATTCCTTTATTACACCCATTCCAATAGCAAGACTGCTTTTGTCTCTCAATAATGCTCTCCTAACTGGTCTCCTTGCTTCCCAATTAAAACAACGTACCATGTTCCGAGTTCTCATTTCTGCAAAGTCACGTGCTTCTATCACCCCTATCCCTGCAAATTTCTACTGGCTTCTCATGTGATTGCAAGTCGATTTTAAGATTTTTATTTTGGATTTTGTAGCCCACATGACCTCACATGCACTTCCATCTGTCTCTTTCTAGCCTTTTGGCCTCCAACAACCTCTTACACCAGTCTGCTCCTCCCCTGCTCCCTCATTCATTATTAGCAACCATTGTTTTAGTCAGTTGTGCTTTAGAACCCCCTATCTAAATTCCTGTGCTATGGTGACTGCTTCCCTTGTTTTGAAAGCATTCTGAGAACCCAATTCATCAACTGTGCTTTTAGTTATACCCCCAATACCTTTATATTATTTCCTTTATCCTCTTTCGCTCAGTATCCAATTTATTCTTCCAGTCTGCAAAGCATTTTTCTATACACAAAAAGCAGTATAGAAATGCAATTTTATAATTGTAAACTGGAGCTGAAACTGTTGTCAGCCCCTAATGATATGGCAATTTTTTACTAAAAATGATATGGATGAAAATATAAAGGAAACGAGTCCTTTCATTTTTGATTATCAAGTAATCTTATCAATTTATGCCAGAGATGGGTAGCAGTAATAGGGAAGGGAGAAGACATGAGATGGAAGACAAAGGTTCAGCTTGTGGGTCTAGCTATCTGTTAACATTTGTAGTGTCTATATGAAACATCATTGACCCCGAGATGGGTTTTGTTGAGGTGAGCCATTTCAGAGGCAAAGAGTTTGTCATGTTAATAAAGGAAAAAGGAGACTAGTTTGGAATCCGCCCTTACACTGCACCTTGAACCACAATTAATCTTTCCAGGAGATTAAATAATGTTAGCTTCATTTTTTATGTATGACTTGTGGAAAGGAAAACATTGTTCAGATTTCTTTTTTTTAATTGTGTCTGCAACATTATTGGAAGGAATGTACATTGTAAGAATGATTCTAGTGCAATGTAACATGACCCATATATACTTATACACAAACATAAAATGGCACCTTGTTCAATAATGTTCACAAAAAGTTTCTTGTGGATTGAATACATACTTATGCTTTATGATAACAATATAAAAATGCTGAGCCAGTAATTATATGTAAGTTTATCATTAATTTTAACAGCTGTTACTATGTTTTATAAATGCATTTGATTTCAAATATAGGTCAAATACTAACTGCATGACATGTTAAATGTAAAATAGTTGTCAAATGAAAGTTTCCTATAACCTTTCATTTACTACATAAATATTTGTAGAAGGGCTTGTACATGACGCAGCATAGGTTCAGGTTCCTTGTCATTTGTATTCAAGCAGAATCTTTGCCATCTGCAATGGGTATCTATTCATCCCAGCAGGAATAGGAGTGATTCATTCAGCTGAGTGTGAGGAACCTGATTAAATGACTACTGAAAAAGGAGCTCTGTAATATAAGTAATGAAACATTGCTCAAATGGACAGATTTTTTTTTGAGTATTCATCGATATGGTAATAGGATTGTAGACAAGGTGAAATGTTATTGCTTGCTAATTAACATGAGCACGTGGTGAAATGATTATGCAAGTCTGGCACATGAAGATTGTGTCCAACTGCAGTATGGACCAGCATATGGCATGTTAGTTTAAAACTGAAAAAAGTTTAATTGTGTTTTGATGAACTGATTTGTGTCAATGGTGCTAGGATGTGCCTTGCAGCACTGCATGGGGGTAGCACTGTCACCCCCTGAGCCTTTTCCTTAGTTTATCTTTTACAAAAATAAAGTTTTGATTGAGCTGTGCATAATAACTCTCTCTTTTTCTACTTCTACCTGACTAGATTGATTGTTTTGATCTTGAGTTGTGAGTTTTGCTTCGCTATGAATATATTGTTTTGAAAGCCAGAAGACAATGGCCTAGAAATTCAGCTGTGCTTTTTGGGTCCTAAACAGCTATCTAAGCCTCCAATATGGTAGGCAGAAAGCGTCCACTCATAATGAGCTGGAAGTGCACAGCCCACCATATTGGTAAAAGTCAAAAAATTGGAGAGCAGTGCCGATGCCTAAAACATGCCTTTGCATGTGCAAAGAAAGGGATTTACTGCCTGTTTGAAGCCCCTGTTGTAAGATTAGGGGCAACCAACGACAACCAGAAGCAATAGGCCTACATGCAGTCTGATAGATGGTCTTTAAGTTTTTAAATATACTCAGCTGTATGTGGATCTGGGAGGAGTAGGGATGCGGAGTTGCCGACAAAAGTTCCGCTTGTCACTGCTACCTCCAAACCCAGTTGCCATTGTTTCACACTTACCTGAGGGCCTTTGCTAGCTTTACCGGACAACTCTCTGCAGCTCATTCCACTTCCTGGAAATGAGGCCGGAGGCCAATAGAGAAAATTGCTGCTGCTGCTTTATGTCAGAGGTCGCAGAGCGATTGCAGATGAACTACAGTGGATATGTGAGGATGGCGTAGGACAGGCAAGCGTGACATGCCATGACAGCAGGTCTCCTGATAGGAATGGCTACAAGCAGCAGCAGCATGTCATAAATAAATGACAATTTGCTCTTTCTGAAGAAAGGAGTTAGGAAGTTATGAGAATGTTTTCACCACAAGTCAGTATTCATTCAGTAAAAGACACCATCAGCTAGATTTTCCAATATGATGAGTGCAAGTTGGGCAATCCTGATTGAGGGTGGGTTGAGATCCATTCTGCCTAGTTAATATAACATGTAATTTCCCGTGGCTGGGAACCTGGAGGTTGGAGGTGCTGTTTGATGATGAAGGGAGCTATATTTGATTATTACTTTAGGGGTGGGGTATCCAGCAATCATTTTCTGACATTCAGGTGAGCGAAATTTCTGTTTGTAATCCCGTCTGTGAAATGGGCACCCAGAATTTCGAGGTAATATTGCAAAACATGGAACGAACACAGCTAATAACGTTGATATATTTTAGTCATCTTTTAACTTTTTTTCTACTAGTACTTGGTTTTTGTGAGCCTTTGTGAAAATTATTCTGTTCTTAGGACCATTTTTGGCAGTCTTTTCTCAGTGAGAAGCCCCCTATCTCCTGCACCTCCTTGCCTCCAAAGAATACTCCTGAAAAGTAAAAAAATGAAACTAACCTTGGCATCTTCTGGTGACTCCAATGTCTATCTGGCAGGTTTATCATCAGGCAGGCCTCCTCCCCGAGTTCTGGTTGAAAAAGCATTGTGATGCCAGTGATGTCATTGGGTTGCAGTATTACATTTCATTGAGGCCCCTCCCTGCTGATAGCAGGAGTCTTGGATGACTTGAAAGTTGCAAAATAAAAAATAGTGCCAGCTGGGACTAGATCAACCTCACTCGATTTTTGACCATTCCCACCTGATGGAGGAAGATTAAAATCATGCCCTCTGTTTGATTGTCTCATCCATTTAAATTTCACGAATACAACTTTTCACTCCCACCACCATGGGGTAAGAATTAGTCTTCAGCAGTTAGTGCAAAATGGGTGATAGTGAACCAACAGTCTGTTTTGCACCCTGTCCAATTTTCTTTTCCATTTAAGGCAATATAAAAGATTATCAGGTGGGGGGTAAGAATGGATCGTTATAATCCATTTTGCACCACCAGCAAAGTCCAAGTTCATCCCTCCAGTGTGCTTCCTGCATTGTCCAAATCTGTATTCAGTGCTGTGCTAATGAGCTGATTTCAAAAAGTTGGGTGCAATTTGCCTACAACCTGTTTCTAACCATTGGGAGCTGAACTGCACCCATATCAGAAAATCTAGGCCTTTTTGATATGAACTGAAATCCAATTTATCTTTGTTATAGAGGATAGCTGAAAGACACCAAATATTTCTGGTTACCACTAACTATAAGGCACACAAATGCAAACAGTATCACCTCTTGTTTCCTTTGTTTCTGATGCAAAGTTTGAAACCTTCATGTGTTATTGAATAGCTGAGTTCAAATTGTGTTTCTGCACAGCAATCTTAATCTGTCTCAATTTTGTTACAGAATTTGTTTTTATTGCCTCCAAACCATGCACAGCTAACAAATATTTTGTATTAACGCACAATTTACAAAAGCATAAAAAAAGTTTATTTACTAAGACAGCAACCAATAACTTGGATGGTGGCATGGTGTATTGCCAAGCAACGCACACCAGAAATTTCCTAGGTTCATTGTCAAGTTTCTGCTGAGGTGGCTGACACAATCATAGTGGTGGAGAATGCTACAATCAGCCTTTCTGAGCTCCACTGGGGAAACTAATCAATCAGGGTTCCTACACCTGATTTCTATCTGGTGACCTCTGTGCATTGTGGATCCTGGGTGAACACGGGATCAAACTGGGTTGTAAACCACTCCACCTCCCCCCCCCCCCCCCAACAACTGAATGAAAAGCTACATTAATATCTGGATGAAAGTGGTTTCAAAAATTGGACAATGTTTTGCTGCTTTTGATGTAAATGATGTATGTTCATGCCCTGCATTGTTGTGGTGTCAGCAGCCAATCTCAGTTCTGTGCTCCATGTCATTATTTCCTACTGCCCCCTGCCCGTGTTTAGCTGGGAAGTGTGACAGCCAGTTTTTTCACATTATCGTACATAATAAAATAATGATTAAATCTACTGGTTCAACCATTACTATTTATAAACACAGCAAGAAATAGGCTGCAGCTTGAGTACAGCATGTTGATGGCTGAGAGGAATTATTATCAAACATTTACCTCATAGCCATGCCTCTTTATATGCAAGCAGTCCCTGCACAGAATTAACAGTGGACTCCAGGGAAAGAGGTACCACCCTTTCCCCAGTAAGTGGGGTGCCTTTAGGGGTATCAAGCCCTGCTCTGCCATCTGGGCCTACAGTTTGCAGATGCATGCTGTCGAAGCTAAGGACAAGAGACATGACCCAGAAAGGGGTAGCTGAGCGAGAGATCAGCTTTTAAAGAAAAATAAGGTCACTCTCCACTACAAAGCAGGCATTAATTATACATGCTGTAAACCTCAAATCAACTTAGTGGAACCAAAGACCTTAAAAAAAAGAGAGTAATTATTGGTTGTAAAGCATCTGTTTGTAGCCCTGAGGACCATAAAGTGTTGAAGCCACATACACTAAAATTGAGCCATATTATCATTTCATTTTATAAACCAGATTTGTTGTCTTACTGTTTCAATGATACTCAGTCTAAATTATAAGAAAATGCCCATTTTGCCTGCCTTCTCGGGACACTTTTACTGTTACAAGCTTCACATGACAGCAGCAGGATTAAGCATATTTATTCCTTCATGTTACGTCTGCAGGATTTCACATTTTATTTCAGTTAAGTGCCAGTGTTGAGGTAAAAATATATCCTGATGTGAAACAAATTCTATTTAACTATTTTAACTGCATGACTATTAAAAAAAATTTGCCTTTCTTTATAAAATTTTACATCGTTATTGAATTGTGTGCTTGTTTAACTACCCTGGGCCTGCACTATTAGTTTTTCATTAAGATCGGCATCTTGAGTTGCTCATTGGGACTACTGCCTGCTTGTAATTACATGGCATTAACAGTCCCTGCTTTCCAGATGAGTCTGCATTGTATTTTACTCTTTTATGCAATTGGATAAATGCAGTGGAAGAACTGTGAGCAATGATAAAAACAGACATCTCACATAGATATTTGCATTGCAAATGGGTAGCTACTCTTGTTTTGTTGTTCTCTGAAGCTACATTTGCATATTCCGAGGATTCGATGTCCTCTTGTTAAAAGAGAGAAAGGGGCCCAGGGCATCTTCCATTAACACAAATCTGTCACCCGTTCAAAAGGGTCACGTGATTCAGACAGCAGTGACATAGCTGCCCTACTGGAATCGTGCTGAGGTGGAGGTTAATAAAGAGCACACACAGTCCTAGTACAAACAGACTAATGTCAACAACAAAAAATTAATGAATGGCACTGTCACAGCACCTCACAGCCTTTAAAAACGCTTTGTTATAGAGGCTGGACCTTTTTGTTTTAGCTTGGTTAAACGGCAGTTCAAAATGATCAAAGATCAGATAACAGCAACATACTGTTTCAACAAGATTCCACTTAGTTTTTTCATCAGACAATTTCATGGGCTTGTCAATATCACTGTGATCAGCGAAAGGAAACTGCAATTCTTTCAGAAATGTGTGGACCAGACACTGGCACTGTCCTTTACAATGCTATCAATGTATCACTGATGAAGATATCCTATTCAATGTCTTCATCAATGATATATTAGACAGCTTTGTAACAGAATTGTTACAGCACAGAAGGAAGCTATTCGGCCCACTGTGTCTATGCCGGCTCTCCAAATATATAATTCACTTCGTGCCATTCCCCCGTCTCCTTTCTGTAACTCTGAACATTCTTCCTTTTCAGATAATCCAATTCCCTCTTGAATGTCTCGATTGAACCTGCCTCCACAAAACTTTGAGGCAGCATATTCCAGATCTTAACCACTTGCTGTGTGAAAAAGTTTCTCCTCATGCCTCCATTGCTTCTTTTGCCAATTACCTTAAAACTGTGCCCTCTCATTCTTGCTCATTCCACCATTGGGAAATAGTTTTTCTCTGTCTACTCTGTCCTGACCCCTCATAATTTTGAATACTTCTATCAAATATTCCCTCAACCTTCTCTTCAAGGAAAACAGTCCCAACTTGTCCAATCTATCCCTGGAACCATTCTCGTGAATCTTTTCTGCACTCTTTCTAGTGCCTTCACATCTTTTTTAAAGTGTGACACCCAGAACTGGATGCAATATTCCAGCTGAGATTGAACCAGTGTTTTCTACAAGTTTAATCAACCCCTCCTTGATCTACACTCTATGCCCCTATTAATAAAGCCTAGAATGTTGTATGCTTTATAAACAACTCTCTCAACCTGTATTGCCATCTTCAATGACTTATGCACATATTCAGGTCCTTCTGCTTCTGCAACCCCTTTAGGATTGTACCCAATATTTTACATTGTCTCTTTGTGTTCTTCCTACCAAAATGAATCACACTTTACATTGAATTTCATTTGCCAATTTTCCAGCCATTCCACCAACCTATCTATGTTCTTTTGAAATTCTACATGATCCTCCTTATTGTTCACAGTGCTTCCAAGTTTCAAATCATTTGCAAATTTTGAAATTGTTCCCTGTACACCAAGGTCTAGGTCATTGATATGTATCAGGAAGAGCAAGGGTACAAACACCGACCATTGGGGAACACCATTATAAACCTGAAGAAGAGTCATACGGGCTTGAAACGTTAACTCTGTTTCTTTCTCCACAGGTGCTGTCATACCTGCTGAGTTTTCCCAGCATTTTCTGTTTTTATACCATTATAAACTTTCCTCCAACCTGAAAAACATCCATTAGCCACTACCCTGTTTCCTGTCACACAGCCAATTTTGTATCTATTTTATGAGATATAACTTTGGTTACAAGTCTGTTGTACAGCACTATGACAAATGCCTTTTGGAAGTCCATGTACACCAAGTCACCACCATTGCCCTCATCAACCTTCTACGTTACCTCTTCAAAAAACTCCAAGTTATCTAACAAAACAATGCTGGCTTTCCTAATTAACCCACATTTGCCCAAGTGACTTAATTTTATTCTGAATTATTGTTCCTAGAAGCTTCCCCACCACTGAGGTTAAACTGACTGGCCTGTAGTTGTTGGGCTTATCCTTACACCCTTTTTTAACAAGGGTGTAATGTTTGCAATTCTCCAGTCCTCTGGCGCTATTCCTGAGTCTAAGGAAGACTGAAAACTTATGGCTAGCGCTTCGACAGTTACCCTTAGTATCCTTGGATGCAACTCATCTGGTCCTGGTGCCTTATCAGATCTAAGTTCAGACAGCTTATCCAATACCTTCTTATCAATTTAAACCCTTCAAAAGTCTGAATTACCTCCTCTTTCACCATAACCTGTGCAGCATCTTTTTCTTTGGTAAAGACAAGATGCAAAGTATTCATTTAATACCCCAGATTTTTCCCCTGCCCCCGCATGTAAGTTACCTTTTTGGTCCCTAATTGACACGACTCATCCTTTTACTACTTATATGCCTATAGAAGACTTTGGGTTTCCCTTTTATGTTAGCTGCTGGTCACTTTTCATACTATGTCTTAGCTTCTCTTATTTGCTTTTGCACTGAACCTTCTATATTCAGCCTAGTTCTCTATTATACTATCCACCTGACATCTGACATAAGCATACTTTTTCTTCTTCATTGTAATCTCTATCTCTAGATATTTTGTCCTCCAGGGAACTTTGGATTTGTTTGCCCTACCTTTCCCCTTTGTGGGAATATAATTTGAATGTGCCCAAATGATCTCTTCTTTGAAGGTAGCCCATTGATCAATTACTGTTTTTCCTGCCAAACTTTAATTGGAATTTATCTGGCCCAGGTCCAATCTTATCCCATTCAAGTTGTCTGTCCAATTGTTCTTTGTCTTTTCCATAGCCAACCTAAACCTTATGATACAATGATCATTGTCCCCCAAATATTGTCCTACTGACACTTGATCCACTTGGCCCACCTCATTCCCAAGAACCAGGTTTGAACCTGCCTCCACAAAATGTTGAGGCAGTACATTCCAGATCTTAACCACTTGCTGTGTGAAAAGTTTAGACTGGAAACATACCACTGTAGAAACTTTCCCTGAACACACCCTAGGAACTTGTGCCCCACTCTGCCCTTTACTGCTATCCCATCTATATTCAGATAATTAAAGAGTCCCATTTACTCTATAATTCTTGCACCTCTCTGAAATATCCTTGCCAATTTGTTCCTCTACATCTTTCCCACAAGTTGGCGGCATATAGACTACATTGAGCAATGCAATTGCACCTTTTTTGTTCCTTGGCTGTAGAGATAGATTCGGTCTTTGACCCCTCTGGGACATCCTCTTTCTCCAGCACTACAATGGTCTTCTTAATCAATACACATCCCTCCTCCCTTTCTTCCTTTCCTATCTTTCCTTAACATCTTATATCCAGGAATATTTAATACCCAGTCCTACCATTCTTTAAGCCAGGTCTCTGTTATAGCCACAACATCATATTTCCACATGGCAATCTGCACCTATAACTCATCAATCTTATTTACCACTCTCCAAGCATTCACACACATACACAGTAACCCTGATTTAGATTTTATTATTTTCCCCCTTACTCTGAACCCAGTTAATAGCTCACCATTTCCTACTCTAGTGCTATTTATCTCTCCCAGTATTCTGTGCTGACCATTCTGGGAAGATGGTCTCAGAATGTCTGATTCAGGCATTTCTGAAATGATTGTAGCTCTTTTTAAATATTTCTGTGTTATGGATTTGCTGGGGATAAGAACATAAGAAATAGGAGCAGGAATAGACCATATGGCCCATCGAGAATGCTCCACTATTCAATAAGATCATGATTGATCTGATTGTGGCCTTAACTCCACTCTCCTCCCTGCCTTAAATAATTCTTGACTCCTGTTATGATATAGCAGGTGGTATTTGCCAGGCTGACCAAATCCCAAATGGAAACTTGGCCAAGCTATCAACGATTTTGCAATTTGTATTTATTACAAGAAGGTTTGTGCACTAAATTCAGAAGTAATGAGTCCACTACCACCGTTAGAGATTTTAAAGATTAAATCAAAACGTTTATTAACAAAAGAAAAGACTTAAACACACAAGATTTCAGTTACACAGTTACATTTAATTTTATAACAGTTCCCACAAGATTTCTACTTAACTATTCCCAAATACACACCCCTTTCAGGCAACAGCCCAAATAGATTCTTAACCTATAAAACATCCAGCAATATTATTACAAGCACCCACTGTTGCTAGAAGGGAGATATCTCAGAGCTTCTCTCTCCCTCTCATTCAACAATGGAACTCCAAAGGGTTTTAACAAAACCTTGATTACTAGAACAGCAAACATCTCCAGGGTGGCTAGAGACTTTTCCACAGGTCTGTTTCACACAGTGCACCATTGAAGATCTCACATGGCCACTCCCCACACAGCTTTCCATCTTTTTTTAAATATATTTCCACCCTTTTGATCATCTAAATCACATTGTTTCACATTTCCTATTGTCTGCTTTGGGTGTTACTTTTCCCGGAATATAAAAATCTTTCATGTTGTCATGGCCAGTACTTCTGGGAAAAATAAACTTAATAACTTTGCCTTATTTATGCCATTTGTAAACATCTTATCATGTCCCTTTGAAAATCAAACAACCTCTCAGCTTATCTAAAACCGCAAATTCCATTCACACTATAGTTGCTGAGACTTCATCCTAGCTTACCCATCTCCATTTCAAATGCCTGTTTTACACCTAAACCCTTTTGAAGATTCAAACCTTGCAGTCTGACTGACTGTAGTTTAATTAATTAAACGACACATGCAAATATACATACTGACAGTTCCCATAAGCCTGTTTCAGTATCCCACAGTAATATTAGTGAAAAACATAATATTTCCTTTGCGCTCCCTCATAGATCAAATATCTGTCCAGCTCAGCCTTGAATATATTCAATGACACAGCCTCCACTGCTCTCAGTGGAAGAGAATTCCTAAGATTAATAACACTGAGAGAAGAAATTTCTCCTCATTTCCATCTTAAGATGAGAGACATCTTATTTTGAAATTATGCCCACTATTTCGAGATTCCCCCACAGTGGGGAACATCCTCTAAACAGCTATTCTGTCAAGCCCCCCAGAATCTTATATGTTTCAATAAAATCGTCTCTCATTCTTCTATAGGCCCAACCTGTTCAACCTTTCCTCATAAGACAATTCCTTCATCCCAGGAATCAACCAAGTGAACCTTCTCTGAACTGCCTTTAATGTAAGTGTATCCTTCCTTAAATAAGGAGACCAAAACTGTACACTAGGTGAGGTCTCACAATGCCCTGTGGACTTGTAACAAGTCTTCCCTATGTTTATACCCCTTGCAACAAAGGCTAACATTCCATTTGCCTTCCTACTCACTTACTGTATCTGCATGTTAACTTTTTGTGACTCACGTATGAGGATACCCAGATCCCTTTGTACCACAGAGTTCTGCGGTGTCCCTCCATTTGAGTAATATTCTGCTTTTCAATTCTTTCCAAAAATATGGACATCTGCACATTTCCTCATGTTATACTGCATCAGCCAAATTTTTGCCCACTGACTTAACCTGTCTATATCCCTTTGCAGATCCTTTGCGTCCTCCTCACAACTTGCTTTCCTATCTATCTTTGTAACATCTGCAATTTTGGATACAATATACTTAGTCCCTTCATCCATTTTGTTACTATAGATTGTAAACACTGTTCCCTGTTGTACCCTACTATTTACAGTTTGCCAACCTGAAAATTGACCCATTTATCCTGACTCTGATTCCTATTAGTTACCCAATCCTCTATCCAATTGAATATATTATCCCTAACACCATGAGCTTGTGGAGTTACTTTTTATGCAACACCTTATCAATTGCCTTTTGGAAATCCAAATACACCACATCTACTGTATCCCTTTTATCCACCCTACTTGTTACATCCTCAAAGAACTCTAATAAATTTGGCAAACATGATTTCCCTTTCACAAAACCATTACTCATTACTCAACTCTCACACTCACAAGGCCGTCACACGTTCACTGGCATCTCACTCACTGCCAGCTCAAGGGATGTCACCACTCACTCTCTCACACAAACCCTCACATCTCCTCTAGAGACTGCCGTCTCAGCCCTCACCATCTTGAGGCCATTTGCACAGATCAACGTGTGCTTCCACACATACCCTGGGATAACCACCTTACCCAGTACAGCCTCACTCTGCAGCCTCTTCCCTTGCCTGAGGCCACTTTTCTCCCTTCCCTAAACAAGCCCTAGCCCTGAAGCCTTGAAAAGCCACCTTCCGCCTTATGGCTGGTCTGGTATGTAGAGAGCTGTCTGTGAGCCCCTCTAAAAGTGGTGCTGTCTGCGAAGCCTGGCGTTGATGACCATGAGTGCTGCCTGAAGCAAGGTAGGCAAACAATCCTCAAAGTCCCAAGCAAAGTGCAGCTAGCCAGGTGCATGTCGCTTATGTACTGTTGTGAAACATATCAGCATGCAATCACACCAGTGTGCTCGGATGATCCAGCATGGGGGGATGATTCTGATGAGCTTGGCTTAAAATGAAATGCAGATGTAATACAATGAACTTCCCAAAGTCTGATGGTGGGAAATGCAGCCAGCTAATGACAGAGCGGAAAATTACAAACTGGTTTCACAAGGTCATGAAAGCGATTTTTGTCCTTTCACCATATTGTCCGCTCACACCGCCAAATGTACCTGCCACCAATGGACATGGAAAATTCCGCCCTAAGATGCAGGCCATCAGAGGACTTGTCAGCCCTTAGCCCCATTAGTTTCAATAGAGCTTTTAGTGATTGTTTTAAATTCTTCCCTCCCTTTTGCCCCTTGATTTTCTACCATTGTTGGGATCTTTTTTGTGTCTTCTACCATGAAGACATACAAAATACTTGTTCAAAGTCTCTGCTATTTCCTTCTTTCCCTTTATTAATTCCCCAGTCTCATTTCTTAAGTGACAAAAAGTAGCCACTGAT
Source organism: Carcharodon carcharias (assembly GCF_017639515.1). Taxonomy (NCBI): domain Eukaryota; kingdom Metazoa; phylum Chordata; class Chondrichthyes; order Lamniformes; family Lamnidae; genus Carcharodon; species Carcharodon carcharias. The sequence goes on along the minus strand of NC_054487.1, from coordinate 47,125,901 downwards.
TTCCTTTTTATACACTCCTTTAAGCTCTTTCTATCTGTTTTTATATTTCTTGCTAGTTTACTCTCATACACTAATTTCTCCCTCTTTATTTTATTTTTTAGTCTTCCTTTGCTGCTTTCTCAAAATCTTCCCAATTTCTGGCCCCACTCATCTTTTCAGCATTGTAAGCCTTTTCTTCCAATTTGACACCATCCTCAACTTCATTAATTAGCCACAGGTAGGTACATCCTTCTCACAGAGTTTTTGCTTCTCATTGGATTATATCTTTGTTGAGAGTCATGAAATATCTCCTTAAAAGTCTGCCACTACTTATTTACCATCTTACCTTTTAACCTATTTTTTCAGTCCACTGTAGCCAATTCTGTCTTAACACCTTTATAATTGCCTTTTTTTAACTTAAAGATACTAGTTTCAGACCCAAGTTCTCATCCTCAAACTGAATGTGAAATTCCATCTTATTATGATCACCCATGCCTGAAAGATCTTTTACTGTGAGACAATTAATTATTCCTGTCTCATTACACATTATCAGTCTAAAATAACCTGTTCCCTAGTTGGTTCCAGAACATATTGTTCTAAGAAACTGTTCTGAATATGCTCTAAACTCTCATCCTTAAGGTTACCTTTTGCCAATTTGTCTAATCTATGTGACGATTGAAATCTCTCACAATTATTGCAGCACCTTTCTTACAAGCTCCCATTATTTTTTGATTTATACACTGTTCTACAATGCAGCCATTACTTGGGGGACTATAAACTATTCCCACCAGTGACTTATCTCCCCTGCTATTTCGTATCTTCACGCAAACTGATTCGACATCTTGATCTTCTGAGCCATGATCATTTCTCACTACTGTACTGATCTCATGCTTTATTAAGAATGCTACCCCAATTCCTTTTCCTTTCTCCCTGTCCTTCTGAAATGTGAAATGCCCTCTGAAGTTCAGTTCCCAGCCTTCATCAAGTTGCAACCATGTATTTGCAATGGCTATAATATCCCACTAATTTCTTTCTATTGACATCTAGAAAAGAAAATGTCAGTATTTTGGCCATGTAATCAAAGCTGAAAAGCTACAGAAATCTCTTCTAGAGGGCAAAGTGGAGGGCTGCAGAATGAGGGGTCAACCTAGGCGTAGTTGGGTGACAAACATCACAGAGTGGTTTCAGACAAGGTACAATGGATGTGTGAGGATGGCACAAGACAGATAAGTGTGACGTACCAAGACAGCAGAGCTCCTGGATGGAGTAGCTACAAGTAGGACAGGAGGCTATCAATTCATCCACCTTGTTACGAGTCCTGTGTGCATTTAGATAAAGAGCTTTAATTCCATCTCTTTCCCTACTCTGATCTTAATTGCTGGTTCACTGTTATGTTTGTACAATAAGTCCCTTCCTGTTGCACTCTGGTTATTATTACTTTTATTGCCACCCTGCACTATTGCCTTGTCCTTTCTCATTAGCTTTCTAAATTGCGTCATGTGAACCCTCCCCCCACTATTTAGTTCAAAGTCCTCTCTGCAGCCCTGGTTATACAATTCACTAGGGCACTGGTGCCAACACCATCTAAGTGAAGACTGTCTCAACAGTATAGCTCCCCCTTTCCTCAGTATTGGTGCCAGTGACACGTGAATTTAAATCTATTTTGCCCATACCAATCTTTGAGCCATGCATCCAAATCTATTTACCCCATGCCAATTTGCTCATGTCTCAGATGGTAATCCAGAGATTATTACCTTTGTGGAGTGGTTATGCTTTTTAATTTAGCCCCTAGTTGCTCATAATCCCTTAGCAGAAACTCTTTTTTAGTCCTACCTATATCTTTGGTATCCATGTGGATCACAACAACTGGATCCTTCCCCTCCCACTTCAAGTTCCTCTCCAGCCCTGACAAGATTTCCTTAACCCTGGCACTAGATAGGCAACACAGCCTTTGGAACTCACGTGCTCAGCTGCAGAGAATGGTGCCTATCCTCTTAACTATACTATCCCCTACCAGAACCACATCCCCATTTACTCCTCCCTTGAATGTCCCCCTGTACTACGATGCTGTTGTCAGTTTGTTCATTGTCCCTGCAGTTCCTGCCTCACCCACAGATGCTGCAAGAACCTTGAATCTGTTGGGACAAGTGCAAGGGCTGATGCTCCTCTAATACTGCCTTTTGGATCCCCACAACCCTCCTCACGTAGTCACACCCTCCTGTCCCTGATCAAGTGTGTTCCATTTGTCACCTGGATCAATGTTGTACACTTGCAATTCAATTGTTAAGTCAAGTTTTTAATTGTCATTTCTCACGATTAATCAGAATTAATTACAAATTCTCAGACTCTGTGCAGTTGGTAGAAGTAATCGAAGGCACCTTGTACCTCAAAAATTCAGCTGAGTGTTCTGAAGAACAGAATGAAGTAGATTAAGTGCTGGAAAGTGGTGTTGTGAATGATCATGACACAAGTGATGGAGCTACCACATCCACAGGCTATATAAACAGAGTGCATCCTCAGGTGACATATTCCAGAGGGATCTAATGAATGGAGGGATATAACAATTATGAAATGTGCAGAAAAAGCTATTGGCAAAATCAAATATTGGTTAAATATTCTGGATGAAGACCAAGCAATCAGGTCTATGGACTGGCAAAATTGTGCGAAAGAGAAAAAAGTAAGAAAGTGCAAATAGTGACAATGAGTCTGAAAGAAACTCTTGCATCTTCCAAATAGACTTTAGGAGGCAAAGCAAAGGGACTTAGATAATTGGAGCGAGTTTGGAGTTTATTCTCAGATTAAGGTCAACTGGCTTTGTCACACAGGTGGATTTGTCCTGGAAAGGTACTCGAAGATGGGATTTAAAAGGCTACAGTGAGGCTATTTGCTCGGGATTTTGAAGCGTGGCTGCACAATACAGGTGCTCGAGTGGATTCTCCCACAGCTGAAAAGTAATCAAAAAATTTCTTCTCTCTTTTGGCCAGATATTCATAGGAGTGTGGGTCAATTGACATAAAAGCTGTATTTCTGCAGGTTGACATTTTTCAGAGAGAAGCATTTCTGAAATTGCCCAAAGAAGCAGCAGATGCAGAAGGAAAACAATGGAAACTAATCAAATGTATCCATGACCTGGATGATGCCTCCAGGGTATGGTATTTTTTGGTGAGATCTATTTAGTGAAAATATGTCATGTTCAACCAAAAGCAGATTCTGCATTGCTTTGTCAGTATCATAAAGAAAAACTTACAGGCATTTTCATGATGCATGTTGATGATTTCTTATGGGGTGATGGTATGGACTTTATGAAATGTGTTATTAATGAAATTAGAGTAGAATTTAAAATTGGGAGTCAGACTTTGTTTAGATATTAAACAGAGTAGGTCTTGAATAAGTTTGAACCAATAACCCCATTTAGAGAATGTATTCCCATCCCAGTTACTCATACTAGGTCACCAAGAAAGGTGAACTATTATCGAAGGAATAGACAGAGCAATTGAGAAGCTTGAACTGGTTGTGCACTTAGACTAGACCAGATAATGGTTTTGATGTGTTCGGGTAAATACTCTGGTGAAACACACTTACGTAGAGATTGTTTTAAAGACAAATAAAACATTAAGAAAGTTAAATCTGGATTAATATATACTGAAGTTCACAGTCTATGTGTCTCAAAGAGCATGAAGCTATTCAATTTTAGCAATACTTCACTTGCTAACCTTCCTGATGGATATTGTGGTGCAGCTAGTTTAATTTTTTTAAACATTTACAAGAATCACCTTTGTTTATTGTCAATAACAAATTATAAAGAAAATGTTGTTGGCGTGACAGTGCACAGTTGTCTTTCTTTGAACAATATTACAGGTGTCCAAATGACCCTGATTTTCCAGAGTGGCATTCATTGTTGGATTGCTGTCCTGCTCAAACTTTTCTCCACTTCGATGCTATTCCACATTTCTTGCCAGGTCTTCCAAGCCCAATTTCTCTAGAAATGTGGAGCGCAGTATCCTTCAAAGAACCCCATCACAGATCACAGTACTGTAGCGTTGGTGGGGGGGTGGGGGGGGGGGGGGGGGGGGGTGGGGGGGAGGGTGGGGGGCGGGGGTGGAGGCAGGCCACATCCCCTTTTTATGGCACTAGTTGCCATATGGTAAGTTTAAATGTCCAGTGTGAATGTTTGTGAATAGATGAATGAGTGAGTGGATGAATGAGTGAATGGGTAGGGTGGGTGGTGTGGTAGGTGAGGTAGGTGGGTAGTGTGGCAGGGTTGCAGGTGATTGAGTGGGTGGGTGGGTGGTGTGCCAGGTGGTTAGGGTGGCAGGTGGGTTGGAAGGGAGATGGGTGAAGTGGCAGGGTAGGTGAGTTGGGTAGGTAGGTGAGATGGGCAGGTGGGTGTGGGTAGGTAGGTGAGTGGATAGGTGGGTCTGATGGTAATCGGATTGGGTCGGGATGGGTAGTCAGATTAGGGGCTAGTCAAGTCTGATCGGGTAGGGTCAGGTTGGGTTGTAGTCAGAGGATTGGGTGGGGGTAGTTGGAGAGGTGGTGGGGTCGGCGTGAGTAATTGGGGGTCAGTTCTGCAGTTACCCTGGAGCTGGAGTAGGATTTTTCTGTCTAACATTTCCTGGGTAACTATACAGGTAAGTACTGCAGAATTATCCAAAGTGTTCGACTTTAACTCAGAGTCATGGGTATTCGCAGAGGATCCTGGGGAACAGGGAAATTGCCCATCAGAAGTTCAAACTTCCCAGACAATCCCCATGGAGGTCAGCGCATCAGTATTTCCATAGGGTCCATACGCACCTTGGATTGTACGTCCGGTCTCCATATGTGGAGATCAGAAGCAGTCTATGTCCAAATGCAGCAAGACCTGGATAATATCCAAGCTTGGGCTGACAAGTGGCAAGTAACATTCGCACCATACAAGTGCCAGGCAATGACCATCTCCAACAAGAGAGAATCTAACCATCACCTCTTGAAGTTCAATGGCATTACCATCTCTGAATCCCCCATTATCAATATCCTGGGGGTTACCATTGTCCAGAAACTGAACTGGACTAGCCATATAAATACTGTGGCTACAAAAGCAGGTCAGAGACTAGAAACCCTGCGACCAGCAACTCACCTCCTGACTCCCCAGAGTTTGTCCACCATCTGCAGGGCGCAAGTCAAAAGTGTGAGGGAATACTCTCCACTTGCCTGGATGAGTGCAACAACACTCAAGAAGCTTGACACCATCCAGGAGAAAGCAGCCCGCTTGATTGGCACCACACCCACAAACATTCACTCCCTCCACCACCCATGCAGAGTAGCAGCAGTGTGTACCATCCACAAGATCCATTGCAGGAATTCACCAAGGCTCCTTAGACAATACCTTCCAAACCCATGACTATTACAATCTAGAAGGACAGGTGCAGCAGAAATATGGGAACACCACCACCTGGAAGCTCCCTTCCAAGTCACTTCACTGTTGCTGGGTCAAAATCCTGGAACTCCCTTGTTAACAGCACTGTGGGTGTACCTACACCACATGGACTGCAGAGGTTCAAGAAGGCAGATCACCACCACCTTCTCAACGGAAACTAGGGATGGGCAATAAATGCTGGCCAGCGAAGCTCGCATCCTATTAATGAATAAAGACAAGATCTGAGCCAATATTTGGTGTGATTTGGATTTATCTCTCTGGATTACTCATCCAGACTTTGGATTACTAGCAACATAACCATAAGACATTCTCATAAACCTCTACTTATGCGCTTTCTAATGTCTGTATTTGTTTTCTCTCCAAATGTCTCCTTCTCTGGTCTTTGAATCTTTATCTCTCTAACTCTTGACTTGTTTTCTTTTCCTAGTTAGCACCAGTGTGGCAACAAACAGCCTGAGAATGGGCCACATATCAACAGATTGCTGTCCTGTACATCAGTGGGCCGAAATAGCTTCTCTGGGGAATTGGTATAAGCATTGCTAGTGATAATGAACAGCTTAGTTCTGTTGAAGGGTCATGAGGACTCGAAACATCAACTCTTTTCTTCTCCGCCAATGCTGCCAGACCTGCTGAGTTTTTCCAGATAATTCTGTTTTAGCTTTAGAACCAGCTGTGCAACTGATAAATATATCTAGGTAGAGAATGAAAAAGAATTCAAAACTATTTTCATGGAGACACGAGGGTAGATATTGACTTTTAGCTCCTAAATGAAAGGTCATGACCTGAAATGTTAACTCTGTTTCTCGCTCCAGAGATGCTGCCAGGCCTGTTGAGTTTTACCAGCACTTGCTGTTTTTATTTTTGATATTGACTTTGTACGATACTGCAAAATGTGTGATAGTGAATTGGTAGCCCGTATGACACTTTTCTGGATTTTTATTTCCATTCATTTCATGACCTAAAGCCCCTTTCACTCTATTGCACAAAGTCAACGTTTATCCTACAGATAAAAGCAAAAAACTACGGATGCTGGAAATCCAAAACAAAAACAAAAATATCTGGAAAAACTCAGCAGGTCTGGCAGCATCTGCGGAGAGGAACACAGTTAACGTTTCGAGTCTGAATGACCCTTCAACAGAACTAAGTAAAAATAGAAGAGAGGCGAAATATAAGCTGGTTTAAAGGCGGGTGGGACAAGTAGAGCTGGATAAAGGGCCAGTGATAGGCGGAGATAACCAAAAGGTGTTGCAGACAAAAGGACAAAGAGGTGTTGAAAGTGGTGATATTATCTAAAGAATGTGCTATTTAAGGATAGAAAGCAGGACAAGCAAGGTACAGATAGCCCTAGTTGGGGTAGGGAAGGGTGAAGGAATCGAAAAAGGCTCAAAGTTAGAGATAAAACAATGGATGGAAATACATTTAAAAATAATGGAAATAGGTGGGAAAAGAAAAATCTATATAAATTATTGGGAAAAAAAGGCGGGGATCGGAAAGGGGGTGGGGATGGAGGAGAGAGTTCATGATCTCAAATTGTTGAACTCAATATTCAGTCTGGAAGTCACAGCTCAGGACCACTCCAAATGGCATCAGCTGGTTCAGCACAGGCCAGAGATCAAGCATATGGGCTACATGGTCTGTATGACTCAGTTACTGCCTGTCTTTGTCAACTAAGACATTATTGGAACACATTTTAAATATTACTATAAACTGCTCAAAAGCAGCACCAACAACTTGCATTCATATAATGCCTAAAACATCCCAAGGAACTTCTGAGGAACAATACAAGACAAAATTTGACACTGAGTCATATAAGGAGATATTATGACAGATGACCAAAAGTTTGGACAAGAAGGTAGATTTAAGGGACAGCATAAAGGGGCAGAGAGAGTGAGAGACGTAATGAAGCTGTAAGGTTTAAGGAGGAATTTCAGTGTTTTGGACCTATCCAGCTGAAGAGCATGGTTGGCAATTGTTAATTAAAACATTAAAATTGAGGATGTACAAGAGGCCAGAATTGGAGGGGTGCAGAAATCTTGTGGGTTGTAAAACTAGGGGAGGTTACAGAGATAGCTGGGTGGGGATGGACAGAGAGTATGGTGGGGGCGTGGTTGGAGTTTGAAGCTATGGAGGAATTTGAAGACAAGGAGGATTTTAAAATTGAAGAGTTGCCAGAGCAGACAGTTTCTACAATTAGTTTCTTCTACTGTTATTGCATTTGACAAAAGTACAACAATAACCTTTTCATTCAAATCATTTATTCTCTCTCTTTTGCTGTGCAGTTGTTGAAGTATAAATGTTGCTTTACAGCATAGTCCTCTACAAACATAATCATGGTAGCAAAGATGCAGATCTGTTAAGGTGACATGTTAATTAAGATAGTAATTTTGTTTTGTTCTGATAATGCGATCTGATCAGGTTTTGACTGTATGTTGAAAGGCCAATGAATCATCTCTGGCACTTTTAGCTTTGTATTTAATGAATAGGAATTCCAAAAGCCTGGGAGAACAAATTCAGGAGAGGTACCAAGATACTTTATACATGTCTATTTTATAACACTGGTGCCAACAATACTCTTATTGCAACATACTGTATTGCAACTAATATGTAAATAGTGACCATGTGACCATGGGCATTTTTAATATTCAATACTGTTTTCAACAGAAATATCAATTGTTGTGCTTTTCCTCCAAAAATTCTGAATACGTTTCTGAGTTTGTTAAGAACTTCTAAAAATGAAACTGACGGCTCCATATTGGTTTAGTGGATAAATACATCATGTGGTGTCATACTGAACACACAGGCCAGAAGGATCCCATCTCTGACCCTTAGCTAAGTGTGCTATAACATTTCCAGAAGGGGCAGCTGTCACACTTTTTGCACTTTTTGTAATGGCCTTTTTGAAATAGTTTGTAATGTTCTTTCAGATATTTTATGAATAAAGTATATTTTTGTCAAAAAAAATAGGTTGTTCTCCCAGGAGTGCAACATGATCTATGTAGACAACTTAAATACCATTGCGCTGTCTGACTCTGTCATGACCATTTTGAAATTTCTGAAATGTCCCTTAATTGTATTGAAGCACCTCAAGGTGTGACATGATCTATGTGGAAAATTTGAATATTATTGCACTTTCTGTGGTGACCATTTTGAATTTTTTGTAATATTCTTTCAGATATTTTATGAATAAAGTATATTTTTGCAAAAAAAAGCTGTTGAAGCACAAAAGTCGGGTTTAACATTCCTATGCTGGGGTGGACAAAATCAAGCACAATTTCTGCTCCACATTGCTAACCAGTCACTTAGATAGAAAACTTACATTTATATAGCACCTTTCAGAACCTCAGAATGTCCCAAAGAGCTTTACAGCCAATGAAGGACTTTTAATGTGTAGTCACTATTGTAACATGGACTTCTGCTGGAATGCATGTATGTCAGGTAATAACACAGTTCCGCTTTGTTGCAATATTGCTCTGTTGACAATCAGTGTCTTGATCCATTTATGAATAATAACCACTTGAGTGAGTTACTGGCAAGTTGTGGGTGGAGCCTCAGTCATCACTTTCAGGAGAAGAGGAAAGGGAATTGTGCGGTGATGGGGGAGGGGGGGAAGGCAGTAACAATTGAAAAGCATCCTGGAGTTGATAATGTAAATGAGAAGATCTTCCAGGAAGCAGGCAGAGAGAGAGAGAGAGAGAGAAAGACAAAGGAATGAAAGAACATTGTTTAAGGACCCCAGTGGAGTGGTGAAAAACATAGGCAATGAGGAAGTGGAAGCAATTGGATTTTGTATGTTTTCAATAATGCTATCTCAGTTTATAATGTTAATCTGTTTATAACCTTTTCTCATATTTGTTTGATTTGAACTGAAATAAAATATTTTGGTATTTAATGCCTGAATCACATTTTGGGGATGGGAGGTTGAAAGTGTCTGGGGTTATTTTTGCCATAAGGTGAAAGAAATCAGGTGTTCAAATGGCTGCAGTCAGTCTAATATCGGTCTGGACAAACTCTGAGAATTCATTATTCAAGAGAAGATTGGCAAGCATTTAGAAATGCATGAGTTAATCAAGGACATTTAGCACAAATTGATTAAAGGTAAGCCACATTTGAAACATTTTATAGATTTTCTTGAAGAAGGGAGGAATTGAAAAGATAAAGGGAATGGAATTACATTTTGAATATAGATTTTCAGAAAGGCCGCAAAATTTGGCTGTCTAGTGCTGATAGTTTTGGCACTATGGGTGACAGTTTTTATGAGGCTGTTGAGGGCATTAGTCTGGACATTTTGTGCATAGAGCAGAAGTATGAAGTGGGCAGATCATGACATTAGTCAGCGTCTAATGCTCATTTAACACCTGATCTGTTATTTTAGACCTTGTGCATTTCAGTTAACACAGTCTCTTAAATACACATAGCTAAACATGTGCCCAGCAGCATGAGGAACCCCATCCAGCACACCCCACCTCTCCCCAATGATATTGAAAGGCATCATCATCATCTAAGTTGAAGGTTTAGCTTCTTTTTGCTATCTACTGGCTCTTGTGGTGTTTGTGGAAACACCAGTTGTTGGAAGAGCTGTGGAAAGTTGGTTTAGTTAGCTGGGAATAGTGCTGGATATTGAGAAGGAGCTGTGTGCTTCTGAGTACACCACTTCCTTCTAGTCACAGAGGCTATAGTTGCAGTTCCTCTTGGGCTGCAGCATCACGGGATGATAGAGCAGAGACGGCTGCTTGCAGAACAGGGAGAAAAACGGAATGAAGGAATGAACCCACCTTGGGTCTTCAGCAACCACTCCTACTTCCATCAAAGCCAGGAGCAGTGTATTCAGTGACTGCGCTTCACCAATAAGTTATAGAACTGTGTCACTCCTTAGAATAGGACCTGTGGCCTCATAACAGGGCGGGGGAAGTACTGACAGTTGTGATCAAGGTGACTGTGGCCCCGAATGATTTTACCAGCAGATCTTTCCAGGTTGGAACAGTCGTCATTGCAAAACACAACACAGTTCGCCATCCTTCGCTGCATCTGGGATTTCATGGAGGCTTGGTATGCTAGAAGAGGGGACATCAGTGTGTTCTCTTGAAACAGAGAGAAGCAGGAAAAGTGGGTATGTGGCTTTGCCAGGCTACTGGGGTTCTCCATGGTGCAGGGAACAATTAACTGCAAACTTTCTAGGCACCACATTTCAATAGGGAGATGTACTGAAAATGCAAACAGTACCGTGTGCTCAACATGTGGTGAGTTTGAGTCTACGGCCTGACTATCATGCTGCTGAATGCCTGTTATCCTGGCAGCAGTCACATTGCTTCATTCCTGCACCAGACCTCTGCTCCAGTAATCTTACAGTGACCACATTGAACCAGAGGGTGGCTGCTCGGCAACAAAAGCTATCCATTCTACACCTGGCTGATGGCTTCCCTCCGCAGCTCCACCACACATGGCCAGAACTGATACAATGAGGAATATTATCAAGCTGACCATCAGTATGCTGAAGCAACATTTCCATTGCCTGGACATCTGGAGCGGGTGGCTGCTACATCCTCCACAGGCTGGCTTAGGAGGAGCAGGAGAAAGGGAGGAGGCAGCTGTCACATCCACTTTCTGTGTGGGCTGTCCGTGAACACATCATCAGCCTCTAGATCTGCTAAAAGGAACCCCAGATCCCTGTTGCTGAACATTCCCTAACTTATCATTTCTATTAGGAACTGCACAGCATCCTCTTGGCCAAAATCCTAAAATAAAAGACACCAAGCGTAACCATTCCAAACAAACTTTATCCAACAGCACATCCAACAATCCATACAATAATTGTCATTATGCATGCCCTTACTGTCTGTCTTGTTGGTACCTTTGCCTGCCTTACATCTCCTAACAAAACTACTATCGCAGTGGCTGCAGCATGGTTGGTGGAAGAAATCAGTGGAGAAAACTGCAGATGGCCTTGCTGGATTACCTTGTGCAGCTCTGGGCCTAGAAGACCTGGCTTTGAACCGTACCATCTTGCCATGAATGACAGCAGCATGGGCTTGCCGACAGCAACAGCAGGGCCACTGGCAGAGTGGAAGTGGTGGAAGGATAAATGCTGTCATCTTGAGAGAGGACTGCAGGTTTATGTTCCACTGGGACCACAGCCACTTCCCTGAAGCAGCACATCAGCTTTCCAATCTGCTGGAGCACAGATGGTTGGATGGCTGTGAGATCCCACATTGTGCACATGATGGCAGCAGTTTAAGCCCGCATGGCAACAAGCAGGGATTTCATGACCTCAGCCTGAGCTTCCACTACAGCACCGAGACTTTGCATGGCTTCAGCTTATGCTGCAATGGAAACTGAGCCAGGTCGGCCTTCACACTCTGCATCCTGGTTGGACCCACAAGTTTTCTCATGAAATAGACCACCACTTCTGCACTGGAAAGGATGTGCTCCAAGTGCTACATGAAGCTCTTTGCCAAGTTGGAGCTCAGGCCAGTAAAGCATTTCCTTGCGCATGGTCTATCAGCCTTTTTCTGTATGCCATTCCATTGAGGTCATCTGCAGCAGATCACCTGTGCAGCCTTGCCCCCGAAGGAACTGAACCAGCGGTGTGATCTCCTCTGGCCTGGCTGCCGCCCACTCATAACTGGTGACTCACCACATCCAGATCCTGCCTCAAGGCTACCTTCTAAAGTATGTGCAGTATCAGTACCTGAACTGGGGGACTGCAATAGTGAAATTAAGTGACTGTGTGTCTTCTTCCTCAGTCTGATCTTCCTCCAGGCCTTCAGCTAAGGCATCACTGGCTGAACAGACGGCAGCCTGAATGCACCTGCCCTTTAAGCAGGCTGGCTTTAAGTGATAAAAGCAAAAAACTGAGGATGCTGGAAATCCAAAACAAAAATAAAAATACCTGGAAAAACTCAGCAGGTCTGACAGTATCTGCAGAGAGGAACACAGTTAATGTTTCGAGTCCGTGTGACTCTTTCTGTTGAAGAGTCATACAGACTTGAAACGTTAACTGTGTTCCTCTCTGCAGATACTGTCAGACCTGCTGAGTTTTTCCAGGTATTTTTATTTTTGTTTTGGCTTTAAGTGATGCCTGCCTCGTGTGAACTTAGGCCCCTGTTGAAGTGTGTAGCCATGTAGATCTGAGTTCAGTGCTGGACTGTGGAACACAATGATGGAAATGACTAGGCCTACACAGAGATAAAATTGGACACAGAGTTTTGTTGCTGCCTGCATCACTTTAATTAGGCCCGCGGTAATCACTCATCATGATTCCTGCACCCATTTTCAGGGACTATCCATTTTAGCCCGCAATGTCTTTAATGAGATGTTTTACAAGAGGATTATTAGGAAAGAAACTTCAGCTGAATGCTATAACAGTTAATGTAGTAGCTTGAATAGAAAGCTGATAGGGTGAATGGGTATTGGTCTGTTTGGAGAAGGATTTAAGTGGCTCACTCCAGGATTCAGTGGTAGGTTCTGTAGCATTAGTGTGTTCTACACTGTAAGGGTTAATGTGGGACTGGGGGAACAGTACCACCACATTATGATGTAGAGAGTCACACAGGAGTAGTAGAGTGCAGTGGTGAGTCTGGTAGAAATTGGCATGAAGATAGCACCTAGTTAAGACTGTATTCTGTATATATATACACATATGTAAGGACTCCAGAGGGAGAAATCCTGCCCCCTTGACCAACCAGAGGCTGGCAGCTCTCCATTTCAGGCAGGGCCACTGGTAGCAGTGGCTGCTGCCAGTAATGCACTGAGACCCAGTCCCAAGATCAAAGCTGGATCCCAGATTACAGGTGAGTGAGAGTGGGATGGAAGGCATGGGGAGGGGGGGTCACTGTCGAGAGCGGGAGGGATGATGGAGGAAAGGGTAGGGGGGTGGCTTTCAGCGGCCCCTTCTCTCCTGATGCTGGATCCCTTGATTGGGCACAAAGTGCTTGTCAAGGAGGGACCGCTTCTCCCACAAGGCTGCAGGCAAACCTGACAGAGTTTGCTAGGTGGCCTTCGAGGGGAACAGCAAAACTGGGCGAGTTTGGGAGAATTGCTGAGCCATCACTAAATTCTGGTGGGCTCAGGGGTGATTGGCTTTGAGTGGCCCAATAATAGCCTAATTGCTTCCCCTCTGCTGGCCAGTGGGATTTCCACATTGGGCCCTTCCCGCTCCTACCTAAATTGGGGCCAGTTTTTCTGACATCAGGAATCCGTTGCAGAGACTCCCGTCCAATTCTCCTGGCCGCCTGCCACCATGCCCACTCTGGTGCTGTCCCACTAAATTCGGGGCCCATAATATTTCTTTCAGCCGGCTACATTGCTATCATTAATATATACAAAACGTCTGCTGTTTAATTATGCAAGAAACATTATTTTCTGCGTTTTTGAATTGGTTATAGACCTGTTTAGGAAGCTTGTTATGGAGGGATGTTTTATTGATTTAATTAAAGTTATATTCACTTTGAAGGTTAAGTTTCTTTAAAGAAATAAATCTTAATTTATTTCAATTACCTCTCTATGCCACCAAGTTGTGAGTGCCACAGCCAGCTCAGATCTCTCTCTCTTTCTCAACATTACCCTTGACCAAAGAATTGCTAACAACCTGCTGTGACACTTTTGATTTTGCCTGAGCCCTCTTCCCACAGCCTGGTCCCCACTTGGCTCCGCCTTAAATGGCATGGAGATTGAGGATCAGGAGATTGAGCAGAGACTAAAGCAAATCCTCATTCTATCACACAATGAAACCCTGGAGAAATGCTCTTTATTACTTAAGTCAGATTCCCAGAAAAGTATGTGAATAAACAGATATATCTGATTAAAAACAAAGAGATAAAAACAAAAAAACTGCGGATGCTGGAAATCCAAAACAAAAACAGAATTACCTGGAAAAACTCAGCAGGTCTGGCAGCATCGGCGGAGAAGAAAAGAGTTGACGTTTCGAGTCCTCATGACCCTTCGACAGAACTTGAGTTCGAGTTCAAGAAAGAGTTGAAATATAAGCTGGTTTAAGGTGTGTGTGTGGGGGGCGGAGAGATAGAGAGAGAGAGAGGTGGAGGGGGGGAGTGTGGTTGTAGGGACAAACAAGCAGTGATAGAAGCAGATCATCAAAAGATGTCAACGACAATAGTACAATAGAACACATAGGTGTTAAAGTTAAAGTTGGTGATATTATCTAAACGAATGTGCTAATTAAGAATGGATGGTAGGGCACTCAAGGTATAGCTCTAGTGGGGGTTTTTTTAAATTTTTTTTAAATAATGGAAATAGGTGGGAAAAGGAAAATCTTTATAACTTATTGGAAAAAAAAGGAAGGGGGAAACAGAAAGGGGGTGGGGATGGGGGAGGGAGCTCACGACCTAAAGTTGTTGAATTCAATATTCAGTCCGGAAGGCTGTAAAGTCCCTAGTCGGAAGATGAGGTGTTGTTCCTCCAGTTTGCGTTGGGCTTCACTGGAACAATGCAGCAAGCCAAGGACAGACATGTGGGCAAGAGAGCAGAGTGGAGTGTTAAAATGGCAAGCGACAGGGAGGTTTGGGTCATTCTTGCAGACAGACCGCAGGTGTTCTGCAAAGCGGTCGCCCAGTTTACGTTTGGTCTCTCCAATGTAGAGGAGACCACATTGGGAGCAAAGAATGCAGTAGACTAAGTTGGGGGAAATGCAAGTGAAATGCTGCTTCACTTGAAAGGAGTGTTTGGGTCCTTGGACGGTGAGGAGAGAGGAAGTGAAGGGGCAGGTGTTGCATCTTTTGCGTGGGCATGGGGTGGTGCCATAGGAGGGGGTTGAGGAGTAGAGGGTGTTGGAGGAGTGGACCAGGATGTCCCGGATATATCTGATTGTTGTTAAAGTTAGTGAAATAATTTGAACTCATTTTGTAATATTTTTTCATGTCTACTATTTGAGTAGCATTTTGTAAAGTGTCTCAAAATATTAAAAAATCTCAACAACAGATATGCATGAAGGTTTTGAGCAGTCAGTATTTGCAACAAAGCCTGTTCCTGATACTCATTTTTCAGTATTTGTTTCTTTGTTGTTATTTTATTATTGTGAAGTCAAGATTCACATCTTGATGTATTCATGATGAAATTATTCCATGAAAATATATAAAGAGATCTAGTTACAGATACTGTGCAGTACAGTAGGTTACTATGCTAACATATGTTCCCTCTGTAACTCAGAGTCACTGAAGCTAACCAGATGTCGCACTGCTAATGGTGCCTGATTGGAATCGGCAAACATCACTGTCCAAGGATTAAAGCTGGCATCTTCCTGGTCTGTGGCAAAGGCTGTTTGATATAAAACCTCTGCTGAGTTACATACTGTGGCAACATGATGCTACCCTGTGGTCAATAAGTGAAACGCAGCAGACAATTAGAACTCTACTGAGGTCTGGCTTGTGCATTGTGAATGTAGCAGCTAACAGCATTTGTCAAGTGGACAGAATGTGATAATATGCAAGGTGTGAGATTCTTTTGCTTCTTCTTAATGACTCTGCTTCCAGCTGACTGATCCATGCACAATAATAAGCTGTTAATGACTTTTACATTGCACTGTCAATTACATTTACAGAAACACATTGCAACCTTCCATGTAGTGAGTTGTGATGCCTGACAATTTTAAAATTAAAGTCTTGTAAGTTGGTTCCATTAGTGACTTCAAAATACTTTAAGAGAGAACAGCCTATTACGATTAGAAGCAAGACTGTGATGTGAACCCACGCGTACAATACAAAAGGACCCAAAGTGGTTATTTCAATAGGTCTCTTTGATCATATGATCCAACCTCTTTTTTTTTTAGTTCTTTGTATGATATTCCAGTAGCTTTAATACTCTTTCGTATTAATTAGCGTAAAGAAATAGATTTTGGATTGCTTACAAACTCAATGAGCTTATCCAGTTAGTAGCTGAGCAATACAAACCATGGGCCTGAATTTTTCAGATGGTGGGGTCTTGCTTTCCTCTGAAGAGTCGGCAGGGAACACATCTCCACCGACTCTGAGAGTCCCACAGCCATTGCATGTTCCAATGAGTGTTACTTCTGGTGGTACTTCTGCCACTCACTTGAGAGGAAGTCCTGCCTTAGAGAGCTGCCAGCCAATCTGATTAGCCAGCATAAAAGCAAAATACTGTGGATACTGGAAATCTGAAATAAAAACAGAAAACAGGTCTGACAACATCTGTGGTGAGAGAAACAGTGTTAATGTTTCGAGTCCGCATGACACTTTTTCAGAGTTTAAGAGAATTAGAAATGTGGTGGAATTTACACTGTTCAAGTGGGGTGGAGCAGGTACCGCAGGATAGAAGGTCAACAATAGGTGGGGGCTAAGGAGAGATTGACAAAGGTGTGATGACACAGGATAAAGGGTATGTTAATGGTAATGGTGAAGACTAAAGGAGGTGCTGATAGTGGGATAAAGGTAAAAAAGCTGAATGTGTTAATAGCAGAACAAGGATTAGCGCTCTGTGAAAAAACAACATAGAACAAGTGAAAGATGGCCCTTTTGGGTGTAAGGGGGAGGGGCGGGGGTGGTGGTTGGGGAAAAAGGATAAGAAAAGGGATTTTAAAAAGGGATAAAATAATGAATAAATGAATAAAAATGAACATAAGTAAATAAAAATAAAAATAAATTTTCAAAAAGGGGATTAAAAAAGGGTTGAAGATAGAGGAGAATGTTCATGTTCTGAAGTTGTTGAACTCAATGTTAAGCCCAGAAGGCTGTAAAGTGCCTAATCAGAAGATGAGGTGCCATTCCTCCCGTTTGCGTTGAGCTTCAGTGGAACATTACAGCAGGCCAAGGATGGACATGTGGGCATGAGAGCAGGGTGGAGTGTTGAAATGGCAAGCGACAGGGTTGTCTGGGTCATGCTTGCGGACCAGACTGAAAGTGTTCTGCAAAGCGGTCACCCAGTCTGCGTTTGGTCTCTCCAATGTAGAGGAGACCTCATTGGGAGCAGCGAATACAGTAGATTAAATTGGAGGAGGCGCAAGTGAAGCGCTGCTTCGCCTGAAAGGGGGGTTTGGGCCCTTGGATGCCGAGGAGAGAGGAGGTAAAAGGGCAGGTGTTGCACCATCTGCGATTGCATGGGAAGGTGCCATGAGAAGGGGATGAAGTGTTGGGGGTGATGGAGGAGTGGACCATGGCGTCCCGGAGGGAACGGTCCCTACGGAATGTTGATAAGGGGGCGGGGGGGGGCGGTGTTGGTGAGAAGAAGATGTGTTTGGTAGTGGCATCATGCTGGAGGTGGCGGAAATGGTAGTGGATAATCCTTTGATTGCGGAGACTGGTGGGATGAAAATTGAGGACAACGGGGACCCTATCATGGTTCTGGGAGGGAGGGGAAGGTGTGACGGCAGAGGCACGGGAGATTGGTCAGACAGAGTGGAGGACCCTGTCAACCACAGTGCGGGGGAAACCTTGGATAAGGAAGAAAGGCATGCCAGAAGTGTTGTTTTGGTGTCATCATTGGAACAGATGCGATACAGGCAAAGGAACTGAGAGAGTGGGATAGAGTCCTTACAGGAAGCAGGGTGTGAGGAGCTATATTCGAGGTAGCTGTGGGAGTCAGTGGGCCTGTAATGAATATTGGGGGACAGTCTATCACCAGAAATGAAACGGAGAGGCCAAGGAAGGGAAGGGAAGTGTCGGAGATGGATAATGTGAAGGTGATAGAGGGGTGGAAGTTGGAAGCAAAGTTGATAAATCTTTCCAGGTCCAGGTGAGAGCATGAGGCGGCACCGAAACAGTTATCGGTGTACTGAAAAAAGAGTTGTGGGAGAGGGCCTGAGTAGGACTGGAACAAGGAATGTTCCACATACCCCATAAAGAGACAGGCATAACTGAGGCCCATGCGGGTACCCATAGCCAGCCCTTGTATTTGGAGAAAGTGAAACAAGTTAAAGGAGAAATTGTTCAGTGGAGGAGAGTGACGGTGGATGGGGATTGTTTGGGCCTCTGTTCAAGGAAGAAGTGGAGAGCCCTCAGACCATCCTGGTGGGGGATGGAGGTGTAGATGGATTGGATGTCCATGATGAAGAGGAGGCGATTAGAGCCAGGGAACTGGAAATTGTTGATACGATGTTGATATGTTGATGTAGATGTTGACGTAGATGTTGATATGAATTGTTGATATAATTGGCTGGCAGTGGACAGAAGAAATGCAGGAGAATGCCTGAGACTAAGTCCGGGCACTGGAGGCCCAGCTAAGTTCAGCAGTCCCAGGTTGGGGAGGGTAGGGATGACCTTTAGTGGGGGCGCAAAGGGGGCAACTGGGGTCTCGGGGGAGAGGCGGGGGGCACTTGTGGAAGGTCCGGAGGCCACCAGACCTTAAGAGGGTGAGTGTCTGACTTCAGAAGGGAGCTTTAGGTGGAAGCCCCCATCCCCACCTGCCCAAGATGTAACTCTGTTGCTTTTCGGTCTTTCCCCACGCACCTTCAATCCTTCCACCAGCCTAAAAATTGAGACTGGGCAGGAAACAGCCCTTCAGTGGCCAATAATTGGCCACATAAGGGCCTCAATTGTATAAAGGCAGGCTTCCTGTCCGAGGCTTTGTCCACGCCAGCGTAAAATCGCTGTGTGATCAGGGCGGGCAGGAACCTGGAGGGAATCCCACTCCTTCAATTTCACTCCCCCCCCCCCCACCTAAAAGCCCAGCGGTTGGAGAGCGTAAAATTCTGGCCATGGTCTCAGGTCCAATCCTCATCCATGCTGAGTTAATCATTCATTTGTAATTGGCTTCATTGCCTCTGTTAGAAAGGCAAAACTCAGCAGGGGTTTCCCCCTCTCGCTTGCTATTTAGCGAGCCCTGCTGGATGAATTCTCTGGTGGATGTCAGATAAGGAAGGGATCAGGTTCAGATGTGATCCACCCATGATGGAGTAACCTGCCAAAGCCCACTGTTAAGAATGGTACGTGGCCTTATGAGTTTTATGGGCCCTTGTCCAATAGTTTTAATTTTTCCCAAGCATTATTACAGAATTAGTGGGAATTCTCTTATCAGAGTGAAACTTGGAACATGAAGATCACCAGAGGGATACCTGGAGATGTTTTATGATCACATGCCAGCACATGAAGACAAACATCTGTACATTCCTCTTCTCGGGTTTGAGTGCCTCCTTGACCTCATCCTCTCCATCTGTATCCTCCTCCAGTGTTAAAATTCCCCTGAACTCTATCCGTCTGATTCTGGCCTTTTGTCCCACTCCCTCTCTTTACCCCACTATTGGTAGCCGTGCCTTAAGTAACCTAGACCGACTGTGTGGATACTCCTCCCTAAAGCCTTCTGCCTCTCCATCCTTCACCAACAACACCCCCCTCACCCCTTTAGGAGCTTCACTGAAACCCTTCTCTTGACTCTCCTGATAATTCTTGCTTTGGTTTGACATCTATTTTTTTAGGTTTCACCTCAGTAAAGCACCTTGGGTTGTTTTCCTAGGTTAAAAGTGCTTTACATTTGCAAGTCATTGTTGGTGCAGACAGAGGTGAACATATTGCATCTTGGCAGATGATTAGTACATTATGCAGTAGTTCTAACTTTCAACATGGCTCCTGACAGAAGGCACAGATATGGGTGAAGGCCTGACTAATCATTAGGCTGGATGGTTCTTCAGAAGCACCCAATCTAAGCATTCTAAGCAATCAGTCATTCCTTACCACATGAAAGGAGACACACCAGAGTGACTACCAGACAGCAAATCTTAAATGGCCACAACTGCTTAGGTACCACCAACCATATTTGTTGGCATTGTTAGGATTAACTGGAAACAACGCTCGAGAAAGCTAGATGCAAAGTTGTTCCAGGTGCTCCAAGGATAATGATGCAACTGGGACATCCTAGAAAATTTGTATGATTCTAGTGTTTTGCAATTCTAGCAGAATTAGTATCAGTTCTTTACCATTTAAACCTGACATACACCCTAGTCAAAGATTGACCAGCTTCTAGGGATTTCTACAAGACAAAAATCTGTATTATTGATCTGTTGCTTTTTACATTGATTTTCCCCCTCAGGAACATCAACAAGAATAAATAAACACCCAAGATATTTTATCGAATAAACTGTTGCTTCAAACCAGTAATGGATAATGTCGCCAAAACAAAACGGTCTGTTTGCGTGAATATTCACAGGATAATTACAGCATCGTTGAACTAAAGATTGTTGAGTAAGCAATGCACATGAAATACGTGGCAGATGTTCATGATACATTGCAACAAACTACATATCTCATCTGCCATATTTCTCTTGGCTTGTTACCAGAACAGTAAACATTGTGGCTATTAGCCATGATCTGATTGATCTCAGGAAGCAGTTGGAGCACTGCAATTGACCCCAGAGCACTTGGACTAGGAAGGCAAAAATTAACCATTGTTGATCATTGACCCGTGCTGAACTGTGTGCTTGTGTAGATGTTGGATAATGATTCAAATGGGTGTTTCTATGATGCCCTTCATAGCAGAATACCCTGACAACAGTGTCTGTTTGAGCTTACACATGAGGAAGACAAAGTTCCAAGCAACAGTCGGCTATTTAAACTTAGTACTGAGGATTTAGGGTGCAACCTAGGGTGCGAGACAGGGGCTCTCAATTGGGGAAGGTAAAAATGGGGCTGATGCTCTCCCACCCTGCGGTTTCTTGTAACATCATAGTCAGTACTGAGAATTGCTGGAAATTTTGCTCCAGTTCCCTGGCCAGGTGCCACCTGTTGCCCATTTCCGGTAAGCAACTGACTGGGACATTCAGATGAGACCTAGGAGTTAAAATCAACCATACTGCATGATGTCAAGGCCAAGGGGTTTTGGTACTCACCTTGGACCCCTGGCACCCCAAAACCCACCATCCTCCTGCCACCCTACCCCCCATGTTGCATTTGCCCATCTGATTCTTTCCCCTTGCTAGAGATAGATCTCAAGCATAATCTTTTCTTTTTAATGCAGAAGCCTTGACAGAGCTGAAGATTTCTATTTGTGGTGGTGAGATGCTGTGGATCCCTGTTTGCTTTGCTAGGCTCCAAGGCCATTTGATCATTTAGGAGCTGAAGGTGTGTGGCAGTCTGTTTTTATTAACCAAGCATCATTCAGAAACCCTAAATGCCCTTGACAATAGAAACTATTATTTCCTATGAAGGAAACCATTTAGAAACCATGCATGCACAGATCAGGGCTTTACTTGTTAACTAATGGTGATTCTGGAATGGACTAACCATACAAGTTCCTTACCTGTTCCCATTGTTTTGATTCATCTAATTTCTGATATAATCACTGGTGTTAACTTTAGCCTACTCTTGATTTATCTCCTTCCCCTAATTTCTCCCAAAATAGCATTTTTGAGTAAGGATTCCTTCAGGAAGAACAGAGTGAATTTCATTGATTGCTTCTTAAAATCTTTGTTGTTTTCATTTGCATCCTGGCTGGTTTTGTGGGAGCAGCTTCAGTACCATACAACTGAGTCAAATTTGTTTCAAATGTGAAATTCACCATCTCTCTTTAGACAGACCCTTAGGTCCTCTGTCTAGACTTTTAAAATGTTTTTTAAAAAGTTACATTTTTACATTTTGTCTAACATAAGTTGGCAAGAAGTGTAGAGGATTGTGTGAATCTTGTGGGATACGGGAGTTCCTGCATGACTTGAAATTCCACAGCAAACATAGTGGCAGGAAATGTCCCCAGCTGTATTCACTCCAGATCAAAGTAACTGTGCTGGAGAAACAGCAGGGGGTCACTATGCTATTAATAGGAGAAGAAAGGCTTTCTTTAGCACATGTTCCCACAATGTCTGCCTTGCATTTTGAGTATAGTGGATATGAAGATAGGAAGTCTAGGCGCTGGGGTGGTGGGTTGAAGCAGAGGATGAAATATTTGTTGGGGTACCCTGAAGACAGTGCCTTATCAACTAAGTTCCGATGCTGAAAACTTGTTACAGGAGCAATAACTCAGTGTGGGTCAACCACAAGCAAAGCCATGCCATCGATGGAGAAAGTGATTTTTTTTAAGGAGTGTGGAAGAGTTAATGATGGAAGTTTAGTGGTAGTTGAGCTTCATAGTGAGAGTGCTAGTTAGTCATTTCCATAATCTTAAAACATGAGTGCCATATGGTGATTTGCCACCTATATGTCAGGCTAATCATTACATTACAGAGTGGTTCCAAACATTTGTATTTGCAGAGGGATCAGCTGGAACTAGTGGTTCATGTTGGGACCAACTATGTGGGGAGCAGCAGGATATAGGTCCTCTACAGGAACAGCTGGATGAAGCATATAAGTACATGGCTTGAAATGTGGGGCAGAATTTTAAGTTCAGCGTGCGGGCACGTGCCCGACATGCCCCTGCGTAATATGATGCATGATGACGTTGGGCGTGCAGCCCAACATCATCGCACTCTCGTGCAATTTTTTGTTCAGTGGGCGCTCGCCGGAGTCAGCTGCATGCCTGCTGATAATTGAAAGGCCTATTAAGGCCATTAACAAGATAATTAAAATCAAATTAACGATGCTCGTCCAACCTTACGGTTGGCGGGCAGGTGAAAAGGCCAAGCGGCTTTAAATTTTTTAGGAAACCTCATCCACAAACGGGATGAAGTTTCCTAAAACAAATAAACATTAACTAAAAACTTTATTTTTGAATTAAAAACATGTCCCAGCTCATGTGACAGAGTCACATGAGGGGGCATGTTTTTTTTTAATTTTTACTATATTTGTTAATTTTTTTTAAAAAGCATTTCAATCTCCCTAAGTCAGCTCTGTGCCTCAAGAAGATTGAAGCGATCTTTCACGTGCATGCATGAACTGCATGCCAGGCCCAGCTTTCCCTCCTCCCTCCACCCGCACTGGCAGTGCAGAGCGCTGCTCCTTGCGATCCACGCAGGGTGGGCCTTGATTGGCCCGCCTGTATGAAATCGTGGTGCGGAGCCGACCACAGGTGGTGGTTGGCATCTGGACTGCCCCCGCCCACTCCAGCTGTGCCCACACGACAAGGGAAAAGTTCTGGCCGTGGTGTTTCAGAGAAGGGTTCCGATTCATTGGGCTTTGGGACCAGTGAAGTTGGACATTGAAATCAGGGTGGGAAACTAAAGCAACTGGCTTCCTCCAGATTTTACTGGCAAAATAAAGTAATGCCCTGAATTTATGCCAAAATTATGGTGTAAACTACGTTAAAATTGGGGGAAAGGAAATCAGGACACATCAACAACTGAACTATGGATGCAGCTGGTTGAAGATTAGTAAATATTCAGGAGGGGCAGAGAAAGAAAAAGTGACCACAGTAGGAATTTTAGTGCCGTGTGTTTAAGACTGTTTTCTCACTCAGTATGTTGTTACTTCAACAAAAGAAAAAGCATGGCCTGACCTCGTCATGTGTATTACAAAATATTACAGCAAACAAACAGGCCATTTAGTCCAACAGGTCAATGCCGGTTTTTATGCTCCAGATGAGCCTCCTCTCACATTTCTTCACCTAACCCCATCAGCATATCCTTTTGTTCCTTTCTTCCTCATGTACTTTTCAAGATTCCCTTTTATTAATAGCATGTATGTTAATGCTTCAACTATTTCTTGTGGTAGTAAGCTCCCCATTCTGATCACTCCCTGCGTAGAGACGTTTCTCCTAAATTCTCTATTTGATTTATTAGTGACTATTTTATGCAATGACCACTAGTTCTGGTATGACCCGCAAACGGAAGCATCCTCTCTAATTCTGCCCTAGCAAACCCTTTCATAGTCTTAGAGACCACTATCGGGTCACCCTTCTTCCTTCACTTTACTAGAGAAAAGACCCCCAGCCTGTTTAATCTGTCCTCATGGGTAAACTGCTCGGTTCTGGTATCATTCAAGTAAATCTTTTTTTGCATTTCTCCAGTGCTTCAATGTTTTTTTATCATATGGAGGCTAGAATTGTTCACATTACTCCAAGTGTAGTCAAACCAAGGTGCTATGCAAGTTTAAGCAAATAAATAAAACAGGGCAAGTTGGCAACAAATTTGGGAGCATATCCGGGTAGCAGTGACCACAATATAATTAGGTTCAGTATAAGAGTAGAAAAGGAAAAAGAAAGCTGCAGAAGATAAAAAGTGAGTTTTTTTGACATTTTGGAAGGAAAATTGGGAATGGAGCTGCAAATTGGCAATGAGAAATATTTAACTGGATCTGGAAAGGGTACAAATCAAATACATTCCAGTAGGGAAAATAGAGAATATATCATGGCTGACAAGGGGGTTTTACAGGGAAATAATAAAAATGAAAATCAGAATATTTATAAAAATTACCAAAGGAAAACTAGAAAGGAATATGAAAAAAAAATCAGCAAAAGACCTTTAAGGTTTTCTATAGATGCATTAGTATCTAAGACAGCACGGATCATGGTGGAAGGATGGGAAAATTAGTGATGCTCCAATTTTAAATTTCAACATTCTGTTGATAGGAAAATTTGCCAGAACACTGGAGGGTTGCATAACTGAGTCCTTAATTCAGAAAAGTACAGAGGTGAGGCAGGAAATTATAGTTCACGTTGTCATACTTTAGTTGTTGGTGAACAGGAGTTAATCAGGACCAGTCACTACAGTTTTCTAAATCTTTTTATACTCAAACTATGTAACCGATTTCTTTGAAGAATTGATAAAAAAAAGAAATACAGTGGGTGTGATTATATGGCATTTTAAAATGCATTTGATATGTCACCACATAAGAGGGAATAGCAGGCAGTATTAAAGGGGATGTGGTGACTTAGAGACAGAAATAGTTGGAGGTCAGAAAGCTTAGGGTATTCCAGTACATACGAACATACGAATTAGGAGCAGGAGTAGGCCACTCGGCCCCTCAAGCCTGCTCCGCCATTCAATAAGATCAAGGCTGATCTGAATGTAACCTCAACCCCACATTCCAGCCTACCCCCAATAACCTTTCACCCCCTTATTAATCAAGAATCTATCTAGATCTGCCTTAAAAATATTCAAAGACTCTGCTTCCACTGCCTTTTGAGGAAGAGAGTTTCAAGGACTCACAACACTCTGAGAGAAAAAAAATTCTCCTCCTCTCTGTCTTAAATGAGCAATGCTTTATTTTTAAACAGTAACCCCTAGTTCTAGGTTCTCCCACAAGCTGAAACTCCTCTCCACATCAACCCCGTCAAGACCCCTAAGCATCTTAAAGGTTTAAATTAAGTCACCTCCTACTCTTCTAAATTCTAGTGGATACAAGCCTAACCTCTCCAATCTTTCCTCTTTCTCCATAAGATAACTCACCCATTCCTGGTATTAGTCTAGTAAACCCTCTCTGAAGTGCTTCCAATGCATTTACATCTTTCTTTAAATAAGGTGACCAACACTGCACACAGTACTCCAGATGTGGTCTCACTAATGCCCTGTATAACTAAAGCATAACCTCCCTACTTTTGTAATCAATTCCCCTCACAGCAAATGATAACGTTCTATTAGCTTTCCTAATTCCTGCTGTACCTGCATGCTAACCTTTTGTGATTCATGCAATTTGTAGAGGAAAGGTTCCAGATAATTGGTATTCCTCAGGGTTCTGTGAGGACTAATCATATATTTTATATGCAGGAATGGACTGAAGGATTGAGAGAATAATATCAAAATTTGCTGATGACATCAAATTCTTTTTCGTTAAAAGGGTGGTTATAATATAGAATTCTCCTGCACAAAGATGCATCCATAAACTACTTTTAAAGGGAATTGGATAGCTACTTGAAAAAGGTGACTGTTAAAGTGTATTTGATGAGAGCAGAAGAATGGTATTTAAAGAGGTGGCTCACATACCTCAGTGGCTGACCCAGCAAACCTTGGTCCTCTGATAAAAGCAAAATACTGCGGATGCTGGAAACTTAGAACAAAAACAAAAATACCTGGAAAAACTCAGCAGGTCTGACAGCATGTGTGGACAGGGATACAGTTGATGTTTCGACGGACTTGAAATGTCAACCATATCCCTCTCCACAGATGCTGTCAGATTTGCTGAGTTTTTCCAGGCATTTTTGTTTTTGGTCCTCTGAGGTTGTCAGACCAGTTTTGTCCTGGCATTCTTCTGAGCTGCTGTCCAGATGGGAGCAGGAGCCTGAACACAATATGAGCTGGTCAGGACCCTTCTGGCCACAGTCCCTGCACATATTCCATTGGTTGGTATTCCTGCAGCCTGTCTAGAGTGTGGTATGTGTGAGATCTGATTTTGGATCGGCTTTCCTGCAGTTAGTGATGCTTAGGGTCTAACCCCTAACTTTAATGTTATTCCTCCTCCCTGTCATAATCTATCAAACTTCATGGTTCAAGGAAAAGTGTACATAATGTAGCAGTAATTAATTGATATTCGTACAATAGATTGCAAGTGACAGCAATCTTTATTGCAAAACTTGATCCGTAGGCTCATTTTTCACTCAAACTGACTATCTTCAGTTACAACATGCTGCACTCCCATTGTGTCCATTGAAGCTTAATAACATAGTTCATCTATAAAAATAACATCCTGTTGTCTGAATGGATAAATAATTTGCTGCATCTGTTATGAAGTATCTGTCACAGTGTTTTCATATTTAAAGCGGCACTGTCTTCATAAAAAATGGTTACAAGCTAGAAATTTGCCAAATGCATAACAGATGAAATTAATGTACTCAACACATCAGATCATCTGCATGGGATAAATCTGGTGAAAATGATAAATGGCTAATCTTTGTTCTCAAACAAAGCTCGCTAAGTATTTTTTACTTAAACTTTTTGTTTCTTTATATTTTTGTAATGACTTTGCTTTTTGGGGTATGAGTGAATGCAAGAGAAAGGAGAGGAGAGGGAGTGGAGTTGAGAGGGAGGCAGCGAGGGAGGGGTGAGGAGACAGAGGGGAAGAGAAGGAAGGAGAAAGGGGAGAGCTGGAAAATGTGATGGAGAGGGAGGTTAAGAGAGGGGGAGAGAGGGAGGCGGAGGAAATGGAGGCAGTGAGCTGAGGGAAACAGAGAGGGAGAGGAGTGGGAGAGATGAGCAGAGGGAGTAGGGGAGGAGAGGAGTAGAGCTTGTGTTATTAATCCCCCTTCCAAAGCAAGCCCTCTATATTTTGAAGCTGTCTATGATAATTTGATAAAAATTGGAACAAAATATCACCAGGCCTGAAATTCTGAGGGTTAGTAGGATAATAACCTTGTTGTACCTATATCGGGGTCAGAATATGGGGCGAAAGGAAATCTTCTGGTTTCATGTACCATTAAGCTCTGCCTTAAATTCTTCCAGAGTGATGGAGAGTGTAATATGTGCCTAACCAAGCTTAAGGGAAGGCAATCAAATGATTTTTCCAAAATTCCTTAGATTTATGTTGGTACCAACAACATTGATAGGACTAGAAAGGAGGTTCTGCTGAAAGAATTTGAACAGTTAAGAGTTAAGTTATAAAGCAGAACCTCCAAGATAATAATCTTGGGGTTACTACCTGAGCCATGGGCAAACTGGTATAAGGTAAATAAAGTCAAGGAGTTAAATGTGTGGCTCAAAGATTGTTGTGGGTAGACTGGGTTTCAGTTCATTGGGCACTGGCACCAGTACTGGGGTAGAAAGGAGCTGTTCTAGTGGGACAGGTTTCACTTGAACCGTGCTGGGACCAGTGTCCTGGTGAACCGAGTAACTAGGGCTGTAGAGAGGGCTTTAAACTAAATAGAGGGGGTAGGGTTCTGGAGAGGGGAAATGTAGGCTTATAAAGCAAAAAGATATGGCAGCTTTGCAGGGCAGCTGTTTAGGTAAAGACCTGACAGGAAGAAACAAAATGTACAAACGTGAAAAAAACAGCAGCAAATAGGGTCAAAGGGGGAAAAATGGTAAAAAGGTAAAATTAATGGCTCTTTACTTAAACACATGCAGTATTCAAAACAAAATTAATCATTTAATGGCACAAATAGAGGTTAATGGGTATGATCTTATAGCCATTATTGAGATGTGGTTACAAGGAGATCTAAGTATTCAGGGTATGTGATCTTTCAAAAGGACAGGCAGGAAGGAAAGGATGGCAGGGTAGCTTTGTTAGTATGGGATGGAATAAATACAATAGCAAGAAATGATCTTGGATTGTAAGACGTAGAATCCATATGGGTGGAGGTAAGAAATAACAAGGGGAAGAAGAAATTGGTGGAGTATTCTATAGGCCCCCTAACAGTTACACTATAGGGCAGAGAATAAATCAGGAGAAAATGGGGACATGTAAAACAGGAAGTACATTAATCATGGGTGACTTTAATCTTCATGTAGATTGGGAAAATCAAATTGATGAAGAAGCCACAAGCAAGCATTCATAAAGTGTATTCAGGACAGTTTCCTAGAACAATATGTTATAGATCCAACCAGGGATCAGGTTATTTTGGATCTGGCAATGTGTAATGAGGCAGGTTTAATAAATGATCTCAGAGCAAAAGATCCCCTAGGAAACAGTGATCATAACATGGTAGAATTTAGCATTCAGTTTGAAAGTGAGAAACTTGGGTTGGAAACAACTGTGCTAAATTTAAATAAGGGTAATTACAAATAAATAAGGGCAGAGTTGCCTGGAGTGGACTGGTAAAGGAGTATAGTAGAAAAGACGGTTGTTGAACAATGACAGATGTTTAAGAAAATAGTTCAGGACTCACAACAAAGATATATCCCAGTGAGGAAGAAGGATTCAAGGAAGGGAGTAAACCAAACATGGTTCAACAAGGAAGTTAAGGATAGTATCAAATTGAAAGAAAAATGTACAGTGTGGTAAAGATTAGTGATAAGCCAGAGGATTGGGAAAGTTCTAAAAACTAACAAAAGATGACCAAAAACCAAAGAGGAGGGAGAAAATAAACTTTGAGGGTAAACTAGCAAGTAATATAAAAATGGATAGTAAGAGCTTCTTTAAATACATAAAAAGGAAGAGGGAGGCCAAAGTGAACATAGGCCCCTTAGAGAATGAGGCTGGGGAAATAATACTGGGGAACCAGGAAATGGCAAAGGAGTTGAATAAATACTTCGCATCAGTCTTCAGAGCTCTGAAGAAGGGTCATATGTTCTCAAAATGTTAACTCTGTTTCTCTCTCCACAGATGTTGCCGTACCTGCTGAGTTTTTCCAGCATTTTCTGTTTTTGTTGTGTGATAAAAATAGGGAAGTCTTGCTAAAACTACACAAGGCACTAGTTAGACCATACCTAGAATACCGTGAACAGTTTTGGTCCCCTTATCTAAGGAAAGATGTACTGGCACTGGAGACAGTCCAGAGAAGGTTCACTAGGTTGATCCCGGGTATGGAGAGATTTTCTTATGAGGAGAGGTTGAGTAGGTTGGGTCTGTACACATTGGAGTTTAGAAGATGAGAGGCAACCTTACTGAAACATATAATGTTCACAGGGGGCTTGACAGAGTGAATGCTGAGAGGCTGTTTCCCTTTCTGGGAGAGTCTAGGACCAGAGGGCATAATCTCAGCGTAAGGGGTCACTCATTCAAGACAGACGAGGAGGAATTTCTTCTCCCAGAGTGTGGTGAATCCATAGAATTCTTTACTGCAGAGGGCTGTAGAGGCTGAGTCATTAAGTATATTCAAGGTTGAGATAGACAGATTTTTAATCAGTAAGGGAATCAAGGGCTCTGCGGAAAAGGCAGGAAAGTAGAGTTGATGATTATCAGATCAGCCATGATCTCATTGAATGGCGGAGTGGACTCGATGGGCCGAATGGCCTACTTCTGCTCCTACGCCTGATGGTCTTATGATTCGGGAGCAGTCCCATTAGATTGGAAGTTGGTAAATATTACACCACTTTTTGAGAAAGGAGAGAGAGAGAAAACAGTGAACTACAGGCCAGTTAGCCTAACATCAGTTCTTGGGAAAATGCTGGAATCTATTATTCAGGAAGTCTTAACAATAGGATTTCCCTTTAATAAAACCATGTTGACTTGTTCTAATCATACTAAACTTTTCTGAGGGTGTAACTGTAGGGTAGATAAAGGGCAAAAGGCATTCGATATGGTAGCACACAGAAGGTTAATGGACAAGATAATGGCTCGTGGAGTTGGGGTAATATTTTAGCATGGATAGTGGATTGGTTGATGGATAGAAAGCAGGGAGTAGGCACAAACAGGGCTTTTTCAAGTTGGCAGGCTGTGAGTAGTGGAGTGCCGCAAGGATCAGTGCTGGGGCCTCAGCTATTTACAATCTATATTGATGACTTAGATGAAGAGACAAAGAGTAATGCATCAAAGTTTGCTGATGATACAAAGCTAGGTGAAAGATAAGCTGTGGGGAGGACACAAAGAGTTATAGACAGGTTAAATGAGTGAGCCAAAAGATAGTAGATGGGGTATAATGTTAGGGAAGTGTGAAGTTATTCACTTTGGTAGTAAGAATAGAAAAGCAGAATATTGTTTAAAAGGTGAGAAACGTGTAAGTGTTGATATTCAAAGAGCTATGGGTGTGCTTTGAACAAGGAACACAAAGTTAATATGCAGGTACAGCAAGCAATTAGGAAGGCAAATGGTATGTTAGCCTTTATTTGCAAGGAGACTGGAGTACAAGAATAAGTAAGTCTTCCTAGAATTGTACAAGGCTTTGGTGAGACCACATCTGGAATACTGTGTGCAATTTTGGTCTCCACATTTCAGAAAGGATATACTTGCATTGGAGGCAGTACAATGAATGCCCACTGAATGGGTCCCTGGGATGAGAGGGTTGTCCTATGGTGAGATGCTAAGTAAATTTGGCTTATATTATCAGGAGTTTAGAAGAATGAGAGGCGATCTTATTGAAATCAACAAAATTCTGAAAGGGCTTGATAGGGTGGACACTGAGAGATTGTTTCCACTGGATGGAAAGTCTAAAATACGGTGGTACACTCTCAGGGTAATGAGCCAATCATTTAGGACTGAGTTGAGGAGAAATTGCTCCACCCAAAGGGTTGCGAATCTTCAGAATTCTCTACCCCAGAGGGTTGTGGTTGCTCCATTGTTGAACACATTTAAGGCTGGGATAGACAGATTTTTGGTCTCTCAAGGAATCAAGGGATATGGGGGGTGGACGAGAAAATGCAGTTGAAGCCCAAAATCAGCCATGATCGTATTGAATGGCAGAGCAGGCTCGACAGGCCATATGGGCTACCCCTACTCCTATTTCTTAGGCTGGGGTAATATTATGACATATAAATCCATTCATGCCCTTAAACACACTGCATTGGGCTGTTAATGTGGATTCAGATAGGTTGCAATATCTGTGCTACCTTATCATTTTAGTCACATAAATGTCTAGCCAGTGCCAACTTGCTGTTCTTGGGCTGCACACCTATTAGTGTGGAGTGTGAGGGAAGATGGATATATCTGACACTTAAAAGCAGCCAGCTCTTCTTATATAGGAGGTCCACACTGGCTCAAGAACAAAGGAAACACTATACAACAGTAAAGCAAGAGCTGGTGCAGGCTGTTGCTCTGGTGCAGGTAGTGAACAGGAGGAGAGACATCCTCTTTACCTCAGGGAGAAGGAAGCTCTACAGGCATCAACTCAGGAAACAGTAGGAACAGATAGCTCAGCTGGTCAATGGCAGCAGTTTAACTCCCAGGCCGCAATGCTGGAAAAAGTTCAATGACCTCACTTGAATTGCCTGGCTAAGGATACTGTTCTTTTACTGTTTGCTTTACCTCCACTATCTACATCCTTGCTACTCACAATTTACCCCTGCTCTTCATGTCTATACTCCCCTACAATCACTGCACCTCACTTCCCCTCACCCCCTTCTCCATCGCTCACACAATCACCCAATATATCCCTCACTTACCCACAATTCACATCTGGCACACTGACTAAGAGCTATTCTACCATGATAGGTACATTCTCTAAACACCTCACAAGACTCGCACTAACACAGTGCCTTCTTTCTTAGAGGAGAAGTCACTGCACAACTCCAGAGAGCAGGCTGAAACTGGAGGAGGAAGAGCACACCTTCAGACTCTCTCCTACCTCAAAGTAAACAAGCTGGTCATCATGGGCAGAGGAAGAGTGGTGGCTGTGGTGACTGGAAGTACCACTGGACACAGCAGGCTATAATAATGACATTCAACTCAGAGCCCCTTTGCAATGTCATCATCCCGGTTTGGACCAGTCTCCCCCATGGTTCAAACTAACAGTGCAGCCTTGCAGTGTGGGTTAAGAGAATGCCTGTGCCTGAGCTGAGAGTACAGCATGCAGTTCAATGGGCAAAGCTACCACCAATTGGTCAGGTGGAGTGCGGTGGAGGTGGGTGAGGTTTCGGGCAGCCATGCAGAGCACTAAACTCTGGCCACCTAAGTGGTGGCCAGCACTCTCCAGGACGCGTTAAAGAGCCTTCAGACTTAACCAAGAGAAGTTTCTAGTACACCCATGCTAACCCACATGTCTCCCTCTTTCATCCTGCAGGAGGAGTACATCAGGATCATGGAGCCTGGTGGGCTAGTTGTTTGCCTCATGGCTTAGAGGGAGTGGAGATGAAGGAGAAACGAGCGACAGAGGCACCTGGCTGGGCAGAATGTGGGGCAGCACCTTTAAGAAGAAGGTGCAGATGGGGCTCCCGTACACGCCGCTGAAGAGCCACAAGGAGCCGTCGCTGGTCTGCACCTAGCTAGACCCAGGGTCTACAGACACTGCCTGTCATTCCTGCAGGTGACCGAGAACCAGTGTTGCCAAAGACTGCACATGTCCAGGGAACTGGTCAGTCACATCTGCCAACTGCTGCAGGGGACATGGAGGGCATCCACTGCCAGTGGCTATGAAAATGAATGCGGCACTCAATTTTTCTGCCAGTGGGTCCTTTCAGGGATCCACAGGTGATCCCTGTGGGATCTCACAAGCCTTCATGCATAAATGTATCCAGTACGTCACGGACACCATATTTGCAAAGGCACACAACTTTGTACAATTTGCCCGGCGTCAGGAATGGCAGGAAGTAAGACTGCTGGGATTTGCCCAGATCTCGGGTTTCCCACAGGTGCAGGGTTCCATCGACTGCACTCATATGAGGCTCAGATCTCCGTCACAACAAGTGGTCAACTATGTCAGCTGCAAGGACTTCCACTAACTGAATGTTCAGCTGATGTGCAATCACCACAAATGCACGGTTACCAGAGAGTGTCCATGACTCCTATTTTCTGAGTTGGTCTCAGATCCCTGATGTCTCTTAGGGTTCAGCAAAGCTGCAGTATTGGCTCCTCAGGTATAAAGGCTACATGTAGAGGACGTGGCTGATGATGCCTGTGCGACAGCCTCAGAGAGGAGCAGAAGAGACAACGAGGCTCATGATGCAACTCGCAGCCTTGGTGGGGCAAACCATCGGAATATTGAAAATGAGTCTCTGGTGCCTGGACCAGTCTAGTGGAGCCCTGCAATACAGTGTCACGCATTGTCATTGCCTGTGTCCTTCATAGCCTGGTGCTGCAATGGGGACAGGAGCTGGTTGAGGAGGAGATGGAGGAGTGGCCCGTCTACTCCGATGAGGAGGACACTGATCGGGATGAGGGTGAGGAGGTTCTCAAAGGCGATGATGACAGGGATGAGGCCCTTGCACTGGCCAGACAAGGCAGGCACTCGGGAGGCCACCATAGCTGCTGGAATCATGGAGGATGATGATGACATCCAATGAGGAGACACCATAGATCCTCACATTGCATCTGTGAATGTTTACCTCCTGTCTGGCTCTGTGATAAGGCTCCTGTCATGGTGACGCAGCGGATGCCCATAGTCCCTACATTCCAGGAGGATGATGACAACATGCAGTGGGGATTCTCCATAGAACCTCACATAGCTTATGTGAATGTCTGACTCCTGTCTGGATGATGGCGCCTCACTTGCACTCTGTGAACAGGGTCATATCATGGAGTTGCAGTGGAGAAACTTTAACTTCTCCTGATCCTGTGGTATCCTTCATGAGCTGAACCCTTCAGGAACACACTGTCACTGGACACAGATACTGATGAGATGGGGGCCAGCCGCACCTCAAAGGTGCTGGGAGCACACAGAGAGAATGACAAAACTCTGTGCTGCTGGTCCAGGACATTCTCACAAAGATAAGCCCCATTGAGATGCAGGCATGACTGATGTGACTGACCGTGAAGGCACACCTTCAATGTGCTGGGAAGGTTGCACAAAGCATAGGGAAGAGGCCCTGGACTGAGACACCTACTTTTATCTTGTGTAAGGACAAAGGTTTCGCATTTGAGTGACATGAACATTGCTCATCAGAACAAGGAGTGATAGGCAGGGAGACATCCTTAGGAGTTTATTTACAATAGTGAATGTTATGTACAAGTGATGACCACCCATGCCCAGGCTGTGCAACTACATCTTCTTAACCTTCCTAACCCTGCCGCTATGTCTAGGTGCTCCCCAGACATCCACAGCGGAGATGGAGGCAGCCTGATGACTGCCACATCCTGTCTGCGATGACCTTGACGGGCGTCCTCTGGTAGGCTGAGACCTGGAGGGCTCCAGCCTGCTTTCGGGATCCTGCTGTGTGGTAGTGGCACCCTCCTTGGCTTGTGGAGCAGGATTTGCTGGGGTCACAGGAAAGAGGGGATTCCGATGGATTGGACATTCCCCAAGTCACCTGGATGGATGGTGCTGGGGTGTGCACCTGCTGATTCCTTGAGGAGAATGAGAAGATGGAGTGAGATCGAGCTCTTGCATTGACACTGTTGGAGGCCAACTATGGTGTCAGTGATGGAGTTCAGCCTGCACTGTAGTGCAGGAGCGATGTTCTGGACTAGGGTCTCCATGGCAGCCGCCATCCTACCGGTATTGACCTCAGTGCATTGGAATGCCAGCGCTATTACCTCAGTCTGAAGGTGGATGGAGTCCTCCATCGTGCCTTGCAATCTGAGGAGTGCAGTGGACATCCCTTCCTGATGTTCCCGAGCTAGCCTTTGCAGCTCCAGCAACTGAGGTATGATCGAGTCCAGAGGCTCCTCAACTGACTTGGACTCAGCAGTTTTTTGACCTCTAGTAGTGCTCCTAATGCCGAAAACCTGGGAAGTCCCTGCTGCCACCTGCTGTAGATCAGACAGTGAGATATGCTCACCAGGTTGTAACCCTGAGGCTACTCTAGAGCTAGGTCCCATTGAGGTGTGTGTCTCTGTGTTGATGGAGGCTCTGTGACGGGGCTTCAATGGGGGTGTCATCAGATTCTTCTTCTGAGGTGTCTTTGGGGTTCGGGTTGGCTCATGGACCCCCTTGGCTGCTTCCCAGACATCCGTGTGAAAGTAAGGAGAAATAATTATTGCATTGCAGGGGACTGTGGAATAGGGGAACTCACTCACAGCATGGTTGTCTGATGGACGTTGAGCTGCTGGATCTTCACTTGGTTGAACACCACCATAGATGGGATGAGGGCACTTGGGATATTTCAGAGTGTTCAGAATAAATACATTCCCACTATAGGGAAAAATTCTAAGAAGAGGATCCACCATCCGTGGTTAACCAGAGATGTTGAGGAAAGCATCAAACTTAAGGAAAAAGCATACAACTCCGTAAAGATGAGTGGCAGGACAGATGATTGGACAGAATATAAAGAACAGCAGAGAATGACTAAAAGGTTAATCAAGAGAAAGAAATTAGAATATTAGAGGAAGCTAGCTAGAAATGTAAAAACGGATAGCAAGAGTTTCTAAAGGTACTTAAAAAGGAAAAGAGTAAGTAAAGTGAGTGTCGGTTCTCCAGAGAATGAGAGTGGGAAGTTAATAGCAGATAATAAGGAAATGGTGGAAGGTATTAACAAATATTTTGCTTCTGTGTTCACTATAGAGGATACAAAAAACATTCCAGTAATAGCTGCAAATCAGGAGGTGATGGGAAAAAGGAACTTGGTGAAATTGAAATCACTAGGGAAATGGTACTGAGCAAATTGATGGAGCTGCAGGCTGGCAAGTCTCCAGGTCTTGATGGACTACATCTTTGAGTTTTAAAAGAGGTGGCTAATGAGGTAATCGATGCGCTGGTATTAATTTTCCAAACTTTGCTAGATTTTGGAAAGGTTCCATCAGACTGGAAAGTAGCAAATATAACCCCTCTATTCAAGAAGGGAGGGAGGTAGCAAACAGGAAACTATAGGCCAGATAGCTTGACGTATGTAGTGGGGAAGTTATTAGAATCGATCATTAAGGAGGTTATAGCTGGGTACTTAGAAGAACTCATGGCATTCGGGAAGAGTCAGCATGGTTTTGTGAAAGGAAAGTCATGTTTAATTAATTTATTGGAGTTTTTTTGAAGGAGTAACATGTGCAGTGGATAAAGTGGAGCCTGTAGACGTACTATACTTGGATTTCCAGAAGGCATTTGATAAGGTGCCACATCAAATTATTACAGAAAATAAAAGTGCATGGTGTAGTATTAGCATGGCTAGAAGATTGGCTGACTGGCAGAAAGCAGAGAGTATGCATAAATGAGTCTTTTTCTGATTGGCAGGATGTGACGAGTGGCGTCCCACAGGGGTCTGTACAAGGGTCTTAACTTTTTACGATTTACATCAATGACTTAGATAAGGGGAGTGAAGACGTGATAGCTAAATTTGTAGCTGACACAAAGATAGGTAGGAAAGTATGTTGTGAAGAGGACATGAGGAGGTTGCAGATGGATATAGATAGGTTGAGTGAGTGGGCAAAGATCTGGCAAATGGAGTTTAATGTGGGAAAATGTGAAGTTGTTAACTTGGTGGCAGGAAGAACAAAAAAGCAGAGTATTACTTAAATGGAGAATGGCTTCATAATTCTGAGGTGCAGATGGATCTGGGTGTTCTAGTACATGAGCCACACAAAGCTAGTGTGCAGGTACTGCAAGCAATTAAGAAGGCTAATGGAATGCTATTCTTTATTATGAGGGGGATTGAACATAAAATTAAGGATGTTATGCTTTAGTTATACAGGGCATCGGTGAGACCACACCTTGAATATTGAGTGCAGTTTTGGTCTCTTTATTTAAGGAAGGATGTAAATGCATTGGAAGCAGTTCAAAGGAGGTTGACTAGATTGATACCTGGAATGAGAGGGTTGTCTTATGAGGTTGGTTGGATAGGCTGGGGCTTGTTTCCACTGGAGTTTAGAAGAGTGAGGGGTGATTTGATTGAAGTAGACAAGATCCTGAATGGCCTAGACAAGGTAGATGTCAAAAGGATGTTTCCTCTTGTGGGTGAGTCCAGAACTAGGGGTCATTGTTTTAAATTAGGGGTTGCCCTTTTAGGACAGAGATGAGGAGATATTTTTCTCTCGGAGGGTTGTGCGACTTTGGAATTCCCGGCCTCAGAAGGTGGTGGAGGTGATGTCATTGAATAGTTTTTAGGCAGAGGTAGATGGATTCTTATTATGCAAAGAATGAAAGGTTATCGAGGTTAGACGGGAATGTGGGAATCGAAACACAATAAGGTCATCTTATTGAATGGCAGAGCAGGCTTGAGGGGCCGAATGATCTACTCCTGTTCCTATTTCTTATGTTCTCATGTTTTTAGAACACGATCCGCAGGGCAAATGAAGGTGTGTGTGTGAAAGCGAATGGTGACATCTCTTGACTGGCAATGAGTGAGATCCCTTTGGATGTGTGATGGGTTTGTGAGTGTGTGAGTTGAGAGTGATGAGAAAAGTAACTTACCCTGACGGAGCAGAGGAGATGATCATTCATCCTCTTCCTGCATTGGAAGACTGTCCTCTTTTGCAGGGTGCTGGCGTTGACCACCACTGCCATCGCCTCCCATGCTGGATTGGTGACCTTGCTTGCTGGTCTTCACCAAGAGCAGGGGTAGAGGACTTCGTGGTGGGCCTCTGCTGCATCAGTGAGCACTCGAGAGGGGCGTCACTAAATTTGGGGGCTGCATGTTTCATCCCCTTGACAGCCATCAGTTCCCAGCAATTTCCTGTTGCTTGAAGAGTGTCAGCCCTGTGCAGGGGGTGCCCTTTAAATATGATGCCCTGTTTACTGAAGGCATGAGGTGATGGCAAGGCGGACAAATCAGAGGCCGCCCTGCCAGCGACCTGGCGAGTTTCCCGGGAATGCATCATGAATTAGGTGGGAATGGGGCGAGATGGCGTGAAAAGCTGCCACTGTGGCTGGCGGCAGGGGGTAGGGGGGGAAGTAAAATGTTCATTTCCTGTTCCCTACCACACACTGAAAATCTGGGATGATTCTGCCCTAGATTTATGCTGAGCTTCCACCAGTTACAGTGTGGGACAATCCCAAGGAAAATCCTTCTGCCCAGAAGCTATGGTAGGAATTCTATGGATTAGTTAGAACAAGCCTGAATGGGCTTCCTCACCTGTATCTGTCTACGATCTTGTGAGTACATTGAATTCTAGCTCAAAATAAGGTACATCTACTCACAATGTTAGATGAAGCTGGAAGTTAATCCTTACTTAGCAGATCACAGCTTACTTCATCCATGATAGCCTGTGATGGGTGAAAGTTTCCCATAGATACAAGAAATTTTATTATAGTCTAAGCTGGGCCAGCTGCTCACAACCCATGTCTCTGATGATATTCTGTCAACAAGCATCATTACTGAATTGCTCCATGTGTGGTACCAATCAGTGGGCTAGGTCATTCAGCTATTCTAATGTGGGCTACTTGCATATTCATACCATCATAAACCATAAACTCTATACATTGTATTGTCAGATAAATGTAATTTAATGGTTCCATAACGACCCAGCGATATTTGTTTGCCCATTTGTGATATAGGGGATTGAAGAACAAGACTGAAGGCCTAGTTTCTCCATTGACAAGCCTGACCTCAATTCTGTACTTTCAGGCAGTGCAAATAAAAAATCACCTCTCTCAACATAGAACTGCTTTGGTGAAGAACTTGCCTACATTTTTGTGCTGAAATGAATAGAAGGAGAACCTAACAGATTTTAGATGGGGTGTGTGATGTTCATTTCTTTGCTCTGTCCAGATAAGGATTAACACCCAGGTGTTCAGCATGAAAATCTAATCCATAGAGAGAGACTTGTTTTCAGTTGTTATTTAATGGCAGTAACTGTGGCGTTGGATATCAAAGCTGAGAGGGAATATAGCAGTTTTCTGTACTTTTTTCTATTTTTCATCACAATAAAAAAGGGAATAAAACCTGTAATGAGGTTTAGTTGAACAATCTGCTTTAACTTGGTATGGTATTTTAATGAGCCTTTAAAGAAGAGAAATAGTTTTTTTTCTGCTGAGAATAAAAATATCCAAGCAAGGGTTAAGTTGCCCACTGAATTACACTTAATTCAATAGTTGAGCAACTAAATTACCGAACAAAATATCTATTGAACATGGATTGCTATATCACTGGATCAGCAACAACAATGGTGAGAAGTGACTGCTACAAGCCTCAATTTCACTGAAGACTAAATACCAAACTACCAGTGTTCAATCTTGCAGCTCTCTGACTTAACTAAGGGCACGGCAGAGGTAATTGCACTAATAGTTGAAGGTGAATTAATTGCAGATAATAAAAGCCTTTTTGGATAAACCTTGCTTTGGTGAACCAAATTCTAACAATGGTTTAATTTCAAGGTAACACCAAAGCAGTACTCGCAGGCTAATGTATGCTCTCCTGCTTTGAATGCACTCTTTCAATGGCATTTCAGCCAATTCTAAATCATACAATCTAACCTAACAGACCTTATGATCCTTGGAAGGAAGGAACCTCTGAGACTGTGAAGTTGAATGATTTGAAATTTGTTGTGTTTGATTTAAATTTTTCTGCTAGGTGGCTTCCTAAAGTGCTTCTGAGCTAACTACATTCAAAAAAAAGAATTGTGCTGCAGGAGCAACGTGTAAGGATTCCTTTACAATTCTGGTGGCCTACACCCAAAACACCCTGGGTAGAATTTTCCGTGCCCGCTCACACCGGGCGTGTTTGACCGAGTGAGCAGACAATATCACAATGTTGTGAAACCAATTTGTAATTGTTCGCTCTGCCCCTCAATGGCGAGCTGCATTTCCCATCGTCAGGCATTGGGAACCTCCTTGTAATACATCTGCATATCATTATAAGCCCAGCTCACTGGAATCATACCCCCCACTCTGGATCATCTGAGCGTGTAATCATGATTGCACACGAACGTACTTCACAACTGAACATAAGTGACGTGCACCTGGTGAGCTGCACTTCACTTGGGACTTGTTTGCCTACCTTGCTTCAGGCAGCACTCGCGGTCAACAGTGCCAGGCTTCACAGGCATCACCACATCACCTTTAGGGGGCCTCATGGGCAGGTACCTACTTACAAGACCAGCCGTAAGGTGGGGGTGGCTTTTCAACGGCTGCAGGGCTAGGGCTTGGGGAAGGGGGAGAAGTGGCTTCAGGCAAGGGTAGAGGCTGCAGGGCTAGGGCATTACTCTGGAAGTGGGGTATCCCAGGGTATCTGTGGGGACACATGTTGATATGTGCAAGTGGCCTCAAGATAGTGAGGACTGAGGAGACAGTCTCCAGAGGAGATAAAGCCAGGTGGAGATGTGAGGGTGTGTGAGAGAGTGAGTGGTGATTTCCCTTGAACTGGCAGTGAGTGAGATGCCAGTGAATGTGTGATGGGCTTGGAGTGTGTGAGTTTAGAGTGATGAGATGGTTGGCTTACCCTGACTGCACGGATGAGATCGTTCATCCTCTTTCTGCACTGGATGGCTGCCCTCTTCTGTTCTGTGTTGGCACTGAACGCCCCTGACACCACCTCCTGAGCTGGGGTGGTGACACTGATGGGCCTCCTGCAGCCAGTGTGGGGGCAGAGGACGTCATGGCAGACCCCCAATGGTGTCCAGAAGGCACCCAGGGATGCATCACAGAAATGGGGGGGCTGCTGTCTTCTTAGCTGTCGGGGCCATGCTTTCAGCGCAGTAGTCCTAGGCTGGAAGCTCTGAGAGGTGTGCAGCCGGCTGCACTCTAAATATGGTGCCCAGCGTGAGGAAGTGGCAAGGTGATGCCGTGGAGGGGAATTAAGAGCCCGCCCGCCATCAAAAAGCCTGTTTCCCAGGAATGCATGATTAATGAGGTGGGATTGGGAGAATACAATGCGAAAACCTGTCATTGCAAGCAGCAGGACAAACGTTCTTTTTCTCACCCGCTACTGCACTTGGTGCAAATCTGGGACAATTTCGCCCCCTGTCTTTTTCTCACTTCAGATGCTGTTTGTTCTAGTGTATTTCCAGAATATTTTGTCATCTGAAATTATTTTTCATACCCATGACTGGATCAAGTCCTCTTATCTCCAGTGAATAGGGAGAGAAATGTTGGCTCCAAAAGATATGATATTGTCAAGCAGATCAAAGTGACTGAACATTACTATGTCATTTAGTTGGCTGTTGCCCTTTAACAACTCCTGGCATCTGAGAACTCTTCCCCATGAATTGCTACTCTCCCAGTGGGTCATCCTCTATGTTCTGGGGGCAATCATATAAGATGTAAATTAACTCTCCTCGCACAATGGAAGAAGACCAGCTTGGAGTTCCAAGGATAGAGTCAGCACCAGATTTGTAACTGTCACAGCTCCATTGAATCGGGGCTGCTTCATTACTCCCCTTGCAATAATGTTTCAGTCACGGTTTATATTAAGGTTGTGGAATATGGGAACATGGAGCAGTTTCACTGAGAAGACACCCAGCAGAAGATTGAGCCATGATTACTTTGAGCAAACTGTGCTCTAGACTCCCCAATGCTCATTGAGTTTTGCTCCTGAGTAACAATGCTATACAGCCCACACAATCCCAGGCCTACACCAAACCAGCAGATGTCAGCAGAGCCACTACAGTTAGCGCCAGAACCAGTGCTATAAGTGCATGTGTGTGGAAAGTGGGCAGACACAGGATTGTTCTCAAGTTCTGTCGAAGGGTCATGAGGACTCGAAACGTCAACTCTTTTCTTCTCCGCCGATGCTGCCAGACCTGCTGAGTTTTTCCAGGTAATTCTGTTTTTGTACAGGATTGTGTTTGACTACAATCCCAAAAACATCCTCCCCAACCACCCCCACCCCAGCCTCAACACCCTCCCCAGTCAAGTAGTTTACCAACACTCAGGGATGGATGGTCACCTTAGACTGACACCAGAGCTTGACTGGCAAAGAGCTAACAACTTCAGAAAGGCAGGAAGACTAAAAAAAATTTGAAAGCTTATGTTATGAAACCAATAACAAGACAAACTCTGCCTACTGATCCAGTCTCTTTTAAGTGCTGCATTACTATTTGTTTAATGTTGCTCACCATTAAAATTTATTCTTGTAACTTTGAATGATGTGTTTCCTTTGTTCTTATACAGCATTAAGATCACTTGCTAGACATTTAGCTGGGTCTGGGCAGACCTCATCCCTCCCAGAGAATCAAAGCAACTTCCTTTCATGAACTCATGTTGCAGTTGCCACTTGGCTCTGCAGTTATATGATATCTATCACTAGAGGGCAGTAACACATTATATTCAGATCCAATGCTGTGGTAAACCAGAGGGTGCGCTCTACAATTTGATCAATGACATTATTGTGACACTAATGGAATATTTA
Organism: Carcharodon carcharias; assembly: GCF_017639515.1. Taxonomy (NCBI): domain Eukaryota; kingdom Metazoa; phylum Chordata; class Chondrichthyes; order Lamniformes; family Lamnidae; genus Carcharodon; species Carcharodon carcharias. The sequence goes on along the minus strand of NC_054487.1, from coordinate 47,083,080 downwards.
TATTGCTTAAGGCCCCTGGTACCATGGCATATTTCCCACTTATGTTGTCAGGTACTTTCTAACTGGCTGGAACTGGAGAGAATCTATTGCACTTGGGTTGTTAATCCAAGATCATGATTAACAAGCTGGAAAAGGGTGAGAGGAACAGAGAGGAACCACTGTGTGATTTGGCTGAGGCTAGTTAAATCACTCGACTTAACCAATCGCTGCTTCCAGAGACATTGGTGAAAAACACCTCTTCTAGTCAGGTCTTTAATATCAACAAAGTTGGGGGGTGGGGAGGGGTCACATAACAAAAAAAGTACATGGAATTAACCAGCAATGGAAACCGTTTGGGGTTTTCCCATGTTGCAAACTGCTTATCTTATGTCTTTCTTAGTGAGTTTATCCATATTTCTCCATGTCCCTGTTGGATGGTACTGGGACTGGTTTAGGTAAGCTGTAGGTTGCATAAAGGATTATTTTTGGACTTTCTCCTTTCTCCAACCCTGGTTTACTGCACATCTGGAATTCCTCATTCTTTCATCACTTGAGGTATCAGTGTTTCTATATTGATCAAAGGTATTTTCCCTTCTTACAGGAAACCCTGGAAGAATTTGTATATAGAATAGTGATAAGCCCTCTGAGCTTTGTAAGATCGTTAATTGTACGTAACTTGTTCTGGTCATGGCAATAATGTTAAGATGTTTGGCCTATTGTGTAAAAAACAGGCAAGCAAGCCAGCCTTTTTTGATGTGATTTGAATTGGAGCAATATTATATTAAAATTCTATGGCCCAGAATTTGTGGTTGAAATGATGGTGAAATTGTCAGCACTTGCCATCATTCCTGCACAAAACTGACAGCAATTTCTGGCATCTATACACGCACAATCAAACATGGAAATTTGGAGGTTGCTGTCAGTGATATCCTGTTCCTACACAGAGTATACTGCTGCAACTTTCACAGATGTAATGAACACAGAATCAATGGTATGATGTGCACTGCAACTTTTTATGTATTATTCTCATTGCAAAGAACATTTGAAATGTTAAACCTGTGAATGAGGCACAATTGATTTTTTAATGCCATACTAAGTTGCAATTTCTGTTGAACAACCTCTCTAGCCCTGAAAAACTATTTTTACAGGTATAGAGTCTCAATTTGTCTCTCGAATAACATTTAAAAATTTCATAATGTTTAAAATAATAAAATATAATCTTTTTAAAAAAAAGTTTGTTTCTGATATTTCAGTTTCTACCTTAATGCTATGTAGAGTGAGTGCAGAAAAGATTCAAGAGAATGGTTCCAGCCTAGGGGAGCTTCAGCTGTATAGATAGAGTGGAGAAGTTTAGACTGTTTTCCTTCGTGAAGAGAAGGTTGAGAGGGGATTTGATAGATGTATTCAAAATCATGAGGTGTCTGGACAGAGTAGATAGGGAAAAACTGTTCCCACTGGTGGGAGGATCGAGAACAAGAGGGCACAGATTTAAGGTAATTGGCAAAAGAAGCAATGGAGACATGAGGAGAACTTTTTTCATGCAACGAATGGTTAAGATCTGGAATGTACTGCCTGAATGTGTGTTGGAGGCAGGTTCAACTGAGGCATTAAAGAGGGATTTGGATTGTTTTTTTTAAAAAACAAGAATGTGCAGAGTTACAGGGAAAAGGTGGGGGAATTGCACTAGGTGAATTGCTCATTCAGAGAGCTGGCACAGATATGATGGGCCAAATGGCCTCCTCATGTGCTGCAACAATTTTGTGATCCTCTATGTTCCAATTTTTATTTCTCTTTTTGGAGAATACTTAAAAAGCGAATTTCAGTCTGTGCTTTATACTTTCTGGTTTGCTGTCTTTTAGAACTCTTCAATCTGATTGGTTGATCAGTCTGCTTGATGACTTCACTCTTGTTGGACATCACAAAGCCCTATAGAGAGTGCCAGATTTAAAGTCACATCAGAAATGGGGAAAATTGATGCTCCAGTGCCTGCTAATTCTTTGCGTAGAGATTTTTGAGGTCCGTGATGAGTGCCATCCCTTAACCACTGGCTGCAAAATATGGGCAATTTAGGTAATTGATCTCGAATAAGCCAATAGAAGTTGGAATTCCTCCTGGGGTTCCATATGAATGTAGTTATGAATCTTTAATCTGAAGCAGGATTATTGAACTGGAGTTGTTGCAGGCTGGAATTAGATTTGGGAAACCTGAGACTTTCCCAGTAATGGCCCAGGGTGGAGTTAACAAGTTCTCCCTGTGCACCTAGCAGTCAGCAGATTCAGCTTACTGGAAGATCCACATCATAGTTCTCTTCAACTATTGTTCTACCACTAAATATACAAAAACTAACATTGTGCAATATTAACACTTCAGCTTGATAAACAACAATCTCAAGTATCTTTCAATCCACCATGGCAATGGGGTTGAAGATTATTTGGCCCCCTAAACAACATGATTATAGCATTTGAAAATCAAAGGGAAACAGAGAGCACCTTCTAACTAATGGACCTTTGACATGGAGATGATATCTTCTGTCTCCTGACTGACTGGACTGTAAGTGGGAAAATGGTCAAATGAAGATGTCAGGATCAGTACTGTGAAATGAGACACAACATGCAACTTTATAGATGATTTAGATAGACTTCCTGTTGCCGGTAACATCAATCTTCCAATTCAATAGATTTTCATGTTAATTTCAGTGTTATGATGGTTTAATTCAGAATATCATCACAAATGACAGTGTGAATGTGTTTAAGGGAATTACTGAATGTTTAATTCACGGACTTACCTACCATGTGATTCAGTAGAATAATAATATCTTAAATTAAACATGAAAGTATTTCCTAAATGTATTTGGATTTTCATTTGTAAATAAGAAAAAAATAAAATGGCATGGTTATTATTATAAATGTAAATTTATATTCAATCATTTGGAGATCTGGGTATAAATACCAAAGTTTGGCATTGATAACAACACTGGCTAAAATGATTTAATGTAAATTTGCTCAGAATATGTTCTGCCCTCTGCCATGGGTCTTTACAACTGACAGTGATTTATTTTTTTGTTTAGATTGAAGTGTAATTGTTCTGAGCATGGAGAAAATATCTTTCCACAACTTGTACCAATATCAGAGTAAAATGTTTCCAAGCAGATGCTGCATGGATTAATAGCAGGGCAAATCTCTCCTTACATTAACCACTCCCAGTTCAGGTATAATCCAAAAGGTCTGACAGTTTGGACCCATATGAAGCAGTGGAAGTAAATCCAGGGGCTGGATTTTCTTGGCCCTGATCAGGCTGGAATGGAGGTGGGCAATTAAAGAAAAAATGGCCTCAACACTGCGTGGCTATAAGTCCCAACTCCGTTTGCATCCTGCTGGACCTTCCTGAGATCCGGGGAGAGATCAGGTTTCGGAGCAGGTCCACAGCTATTCAAACAGCATTGAGAGCTTATTAAGCCTTATTAATTGTGTCCTTAAAAAAAATTTCCCATATTCCCAGAAGAAGGCTATTGTTTATCAGCTGCATGGAGACGAGGACTACGTATGGGCTACTCATGGAGGCAGCGAGAGTTTAAAAAGGTAAGTGAAAATGCTTTTGAAAGGTTAAAGGGCTTAACTCTCTGAAGGTAAAGTTGCAGCAGCTCATCACAGATCAGGAGAGGAGTCAGCATTAAGAACTTTGCCAGTTTGGGGTGTTGAAACCCTCCTGGTATCATGTAGACATTGGAGTAGTGGGCAAGACTGTTTGGACTCCCCCTGAGCATTAGGACAACCAGCAGTCTCAGGTGATGGCTGCCTTTGGTGTCAGGAAATCCACCTACATTCCTGCCCCCATTAGCTTTAATTGGACAGGAAACCCATTTCCATATCAATTAAGGGTTCATTGTCAGGAAAATCTGAAACTCTGTCACTTTCCCACAGAAGGTGGGTTTCTGACACAAAACACACCCAGCTCCTGTTTCTCATCTCCAAGGTAAAAACCTGCCCCAGGTGTCGAGATGCCCCGGCCCACCTGCCCCACTGCCAGCCCATGGTTGGGAGATCTAGAACCAGGGAACACAGTGTCAGAACAAGGGCCAAGCCATTTAAGACTGAGATGAGGAGAAATTTCTTTATTCAGGGGGTGATGAATCTTTGAAATTGTCTACCACAGGGGGCTGTGGAAGCCCAGTCATTGAGCATGTTCAAGACAGAGATCAATAGCTTTGTAGATACTGATGGCATCAAGGGGAACGGGGATAGTGCAGGGAAACTATGTTTAGGTAGACGTTCAGCCATGGTCTAGTTGAATGGCAGAGCAGGCTTCAGGGCCTGAATGGCCTATTCCTGCTCCTACATTCCTATGTTCCTAGCAGAATGGGAAAAAAAAATGAAAACAGAAAATGATGGAAATACTCAGCCAGTCAGGCAGCATCTGTGGAGAGAAACAGAGTTAATGGGCCAGGTTTTGTGGTCCCAACTTGGGCTCGCACAGAGTTGGGCGGGAGAAAAAGATGGTGACCAGAGCATGGATATGGAAGTCCGGCTCCATTTCCAGCTCCAGCTATTTTCAGCAAAGTGGGGAAGGGAGCGGGATGGAAACCCCACATGCTGCTGTTTACAAGTTGCCAGCACCATTCTAGAAGTGGGCATTTCAGAACTTCTGCAATTTTCATGAAAGCAGTCGCATTTTGGAAGCCTTTATAAATCACGCCTGCTGTGTAGAGATGTGAAGCATGGATTGGACGAGGGAGGAGTATAAGAGGTGAGTAAAAATGGTGTTGTCTCCTTTACAGTTCAGCATGAAATGTAGCCTGACCTATATCTATGTTTACTGAAGTGAGTGATGACATTTCTATGATTGAGAAAGGTAAAGCAATGATTTCTATGATTGAGAAAGGTAAATGACCATTGAATAATGTGGTTACCACATTGTTAATTTTGACAACTGGCAAGCTGTCAAGTAAAAGTACAGCATTGTAAAAGTGGAAAGGTCTTTAGATGCACTAGAATAGATCATCCACTGGATAAAGTGTCATTCTGCATTGCACAATGTGGAAAGTGTAGTCCAGTGTGAGATCAAACATCAATTGTTGAAAACTTTCCCATGGCTTTCATTCATTCTTGAAAGAACAGTTCAGCCAATTATTTGTTTGTTTGAAAGCTTTGACAGCCATCTGAGCTTTTGCTTGTCTCCAAGGATTTGTTCATGCAGCTGTGCTGGGAAATGTAAGTTTAATGGTTTGGTTGCCTTTGAAACCACAAATAGCTGTGTAAACAAAAGCTGCACTGCAAAATCTGTCTTTGGGACTGTGAGGTTGTTTATTTTGACAGATTTATGAGCTTATAAGAGAATAATATTTTTTCAAGTGCCTATCTAAATGATTTTTGTTTAGTTTGACAGATTCATGAGCTTTTAAGAGGATAATGGTGTTCAAGTGCATATTCAAGTGATATTTGATTATTTTGACAGATTTATGAGGTTTCAAAAGACTTCCAAATAGGGCTCACGAGTTCTGTTCATAAAGTGGATACTTAGTGATTGGGTTAGGGGATAAGGGAGTGAGGAGGGTGTGAAGAGGTGAAGGGGTTGAGAGGGTGAGGGATAGGGGATGAGGCGGAAGAGGGGGTGTGGGGGGTGAAGATGGTTGAAAGGGGTGAAGATTACAGCTGCAAAAAAACTCAAGATGCTCAACAACATGCAGGATGGGCCAGTCCACTTAATTCCAAGTGGCAAGGGTGCTAATAAATATTCAAATCCTCCAAATTCAACACAAAAAACTGTACTGGTTCAAGGAGTAGGCCAACCAACTAGCACTTTCTGAGAGCATCTAGGGGTTAAATGTGGGGCCTCATCAGCATTTCCCATATCTTGAAAACAAAAGAAAAATCATTTCACATTGACTTTTAATCTTGATGAAGAAGAAACTTTTACTCCATCCATGTGGCCTGAGTTCCAATTCAGTTCCAGGGCTGAAAGACTGCACGCAGTTTTGGGCTCCACATTACAGGAAAAATACTGAGGCACTAGCGAGGGTTCAGAACTAATTCACAAGGATGCCACCTTATATGAGGAAATATAAGTATGAGGAAAGGCTTAAAAATCTTGGTTAAAAACAAAAGATATTAGAAATATTCAGCAGGCCATGCAGTATCTGTGGAGAGAGAAACAGAATATTAACAGCCCTGATATGTTCTGGGGTGGGGTTTCAGACCTTTAGGGCAGAATTTTCAGCTCAGTGGGCTGGCGTGTGCCCAACTCGCTTGAGCGTTAAATAAAGTGCGCTGACGTTGGCCGAGCGATGGAGACGGAGGCCTGCCCGCCATTAATTAAGTGGCTAGTTAAGGCCCTTGAGACACCAATTGTCTCTGACTTTACGCAGCCCATGCGAATTTCAGGCCGTCGCACAGGCAAATCGGGCAGGCGGGCAGGTCACAAATGGCAAAACTTCATCCACGGATAGGATAAGAGGGGTCAGTGGACTTGTCAATGCAACTAGTGAGGAGTGCAGGATATCACTTGCTGCTGCTTGCTTCTGTGAAGAGGACAGCTTCACCTCGCTTCAGACCTGCATTCAGAGCATTTCGATGTTTCAGTTCAGGACTGTTTTGTTTTCCAGATCCCAGGAGGATTCACACCACATGGGCCCTTCCAAGTATCAGACAGCCTCCCCTTACTCTAGTAATGGGGATTGTGGTCTCCACTGGAGGCATCTCTTCTGAGGAGGGGGAGAGGGACAGAAAGGGGAGGAGGCCAGATGTCCCAATGCAGCTTCCAAGGGAGCAATCTGTGGGAGGAGAGGTGCAGGCACAAGGGGCACAGGGCCAACAGGAAGTCCAAGGTGAAAGGCTCCATAGAAGATGCCATTATCCTGCTGCCAGGGTATACAGGCAACGATGCAGCTACTTCAATATGTCTGAGGTGCAGTGCTGAAGGAGGCTCCAACTCTCAAGGGAGACCGTGACCTCTATTTGTTAGAGGATTGGCCCTGATCTCATATCTGTGGCACTGAAGGTCACAGTGGTCCTCAACTTCTATGCCTCTGGCTCTTTCCAGGGGTCAGTGGGGGAATCTGTGTGGAGTCTCCCAATCACCTGTCCACAGTTGTGTCAAGCTGGTGATAGAAGCTCTGTTCAGGTGTGCATTGACTTTCATCCACTACTGCTGGGACGAAGCCAGTCAGGCTGAGCGAGCCAGAGGCTTTGTGGCAATTGCTGGCTTTCCCCGTGTCCAGGGTACAATAGACTGTACACATGTGGCCATCAAGGTGCCAGCGGGTAAGCCTGGTGCCTTTGTCAACAGGAAGGGTTTTCACTCCATGAACGTGCAGATAGCGTGTGATCACAGGATGTTGATTCTGCAAGTCTGTGCAAGGTACCCAGGCGGCTCCCACGATGCCTAGATCCTCAGACGCTCCCAGGTGCTGGGGCTCTTCAGTGCTCCAATGCGGCTGGATTGATGGATGCTGGGTGACAAGGGCTATCCCCTCAGAAGGTGGCTCATGACACCTCTCCAACATCCAACAACAGAAGCTGAGCAGCGTTACAATAGGAGCCACGCCTCCATAAGGGCTGTGGTGGAGAGAACCATTGGTCTTCTCAAGATGCGCTTCCGATGCCTGGACCACTCAGGGGGCCCCTTCCAGTACCCCCCAGATCGTGTGTCGGTGATAGTGGCTGCATGCTGCGCTCTCCGCAATCTGGCGCTGGAAAGGGGGGAATGCAATGGGGGAAGATCTTGGTGCAATTGCATAGGCAATTGACGATGAGCACGGTGGGGAGAACGCTGACCTGGGTAACCTCCAGGGAGGCAGGGACACCCGGGATGCTTTGATCCAACGCTCCTTCAGCTAGCCTACCAAATAAGAACCACCACCAAATGCCAGGGCTGCAGGCTCCATACTCAATCCCTGACAGGACCAGTTCCTTGGTCAACAACATAAACTCTGTGCCTTTGCAATACAGTTTCAGGAAACACACAACTATCATAACATCATGGCCTACCCTGCAACTATACAACAAATGAAGCGTACAGAGTCCAGTTGCACAAAATAACATTTACTTGTGAATGTGAAACATTGCTGAAATTAACATTAACCAGTGTTTTCAATCACACCAAGAAAAAATGTGAAGAAAAATGGGGGAACAAAATATCACCCGTGATAAGGCTGTGTCGTGCTTAAGGTGCTTTAAGTTTTCATTTGTGGGTCCTGCGTCTAGGTTCTCCCCCTTTGCCTGGCACTGGCATTGGAGACAGACTGCTGACTCTGCTGTCCTGTTAGCCTTGATGACCTTGGCGGGCGTCCTCTGGCCCATGGAGCCTGCGCTGGCCCTATCTGGTAGGGAGCAGCCTGTGCCACGGCTAGCATCACCCCAGTTGCCGCAGACTCATCAGATGCCACAGTCACTGGCAGATGGGCAGAGGAGTTGCTGCCATCATCCAGAGTGCCCTGAGAGGAGCCCACAGAGATGACAGGCAGCTTTTGCACCAATGTGAGGTTGCATTGGACCTCCCTTCTCACCATTGATGGACGGGTACCTAGCTGGGTGCCCAATCCATCTCCCACGCAGGCACTGACCAGCTGAGGTCATTGCCAATGCGATGGTTTGCAGGTCCAAGCGCATACCCAGGGACCCCTGATGGAGTCCCTGGAGGAGTCTCTCCATGAGAGTCACCACTCTCTCCATGGAGGAGACATTGTGCTCAGCCATGAGGTTCAATGCAGTGCTTATGCTCCACAGGCACTCCTCCACAACAGACACCATGGCACGCTTTCCCTCATGTATCTCTGCCAGATCCTCCGGCACATCCTGCTGGACTTCCAGCAGCTGCTGCCTCAGAGACGCCTCCAGAGGCCCATCATCAGTCACTGACTGAGAATTGTCCTGGTCCCCAGCAGTCCTCTGACTGCCAATGCCTTGGGCACTCTCTGCCTCCACCTGCACCTCAAGTGAGTGTGAAGTACCCTCACCAATGTGCACCGATGGACTACACGGCGATGTTATGCCCATTGAGATGCTGGTATCTGTGCTGCTGCCTGCTTGACAGAGAGGGTGTGACGCAGGTGCATGGTGAGCATGGTGGTCCTCCGGTGTCAGGGATGGCCCTTCAGGCTCCTCATGACGACCGCTTGCTGATGAGCCTTTTACAGAGAAGGACATGTCATTAGTTTAAGTCATGAAATTGTCACTGTGCATGCCTGGCACCTGGATGATACAGAGATTTGCATCATGATGCCCTCATCTTTCCATTATCAATGGGGATTCCAGGTTCGAGGCGCACATCAATATAGAGACTACACTGGAATGATAGCAATAACCGACATTCTCACCTCAGTGCACTGAACTCTTACCTTCCTCTGGCACCCTAACCTCACTGCGGCCGCTTGAACAAGGTACATGGCGCCTCTCCAGCTCCAGGGCCTCCTGCTTGTACCGTGTGAGGATGAGGAGGTGTGGGGATTCCCCACCAGTCTGTGACCTCTCTGCATTGCTGTGGGATGTTTTCTCTTGAAAGGATAGAGGAGAATTGATTAGTCCACTCTCTACTTGCAGCGCTATTGCAGCCTGGCCAACCCCACCTGAGGACTCTGCAGCCGCAAGGCACTCAGTCCAAGCAACCAGGGCTCACCCCCTGGGGCAGATCCTGTCTCATTGACATGTGCCACTCACACTCTAACACCTTTGAGGTCTACGGGGAGATGGGCAGCTCTTACCTGTTCTGCAAAGTGACCCATGCCAACACGGTACTCACCATTCCCGATCATGGGAGATCATTGAAGCACTTCCGGCACTGCACCCATGTGCGCCTCACCACATCGTGGCTGCTGACCCTAGATGCCACCTTGCCCTAGGCCTTTTTGGTGGTTGGGGCAGCCTCCTCCTTCGTCTCTGGGGACAAGCGTTTCTCTCCTTGCTGAAAAGCAAGTTATCAACCAGTGCACTAAAGACTGAAAGTGCTGGAAGACCAACTTGTGTCATCAACAAAGAACTGAAAGGAATTTGGAAGACATCGATTAAAATCAAACTATTGACTCCTGTGCTCCGGATTAATGCCATGGAACTGTTTTAGCCCACCCTTAAAATCCATGTTTTTGTGTGTCTTGTATGTGTGTGTATAGGGATTTAAGAAGTGGTAGAGTTTAGGTTATAGTGTTAGAAATTAGCGGTTCATATTTTTTCTTCTGTCACTGGTTAAAGACAATTTGCTCAATAAACAGTTATTTACTTCTAAAGTTTACAAACCTGGTTCTCATATTCTGTTAACCTAAATTAAACAATTAGATGGTTTGATCAAACCTTTTCACATTTGTGGCAGCTCTGGGAGCATTGGGGCTTGATATTGCAGCGCACTATCTCCAGTGATTCGTGACACTAACGTGTATTATATAACGTCAGGCAGCATCTTCGGAGAAAAACAGAATTAATGTTTCAGATCAATGATGGGGATTAAACCAGGAAAGAGAAACAGAGGGGAAAAACCCATGGAAAGTGAAACAGAAAATGAAAGCAAGAGAAAATAGAAAAGAGAGAGAGAAAACAGCCAATCTCTTTAGGTGACAGCCGTGGGTCAGCTGGTAGGGTTCACAACTCTGAGTCACAAGGTTCCAGGTTGAAGTCTCACTCCCATTTGAGTGCAATGATGAAGGCTGGCACTTCAGCCCATTACTGAGGAGTGTTGCTTTGCCGGAGATGCTGTCTTTCAGATGAGAGGTTAAGTTGCCCTCTCGGGTAAATGTAAAAGATCCCATGGTACTCTTTCAAAGAAGAGCAGGGGAATTATCCCTGATATCCTGGCCAATATTTATCACTCAATCAACATCATGAAAACAGATTATTGGGTCATTATCACATTGCTTGTTACATATAAATTGTCTGCTGTGTTTCCTTAATTACAACAGTGACATCACCCATCGACACTTCTTCCACTCCCAGCCGATGCTAGCCCTTCCTCTCCCACCCCCAAGATGCGTAGTGCGCATCAATGGTGATTTTCCAACTTCCGTGGGCTGCTTCGCAACCGAGCCATGTCCATGAGAATCCATGCCATGGGCATTCCTCCAGTGTTTCATTGGTGTTGAGCTCCAGCATCTTCTGCTCCTCAGAGCAAAGCCCTGGCAGTAAGTCCCAACTTCTGCTTGTAACACTTCTCAAGACATGTTTTGCACCGGCGTGTTTTCCTGCCGACATGGGTGGACGATCCAGTGGGGGGAGGGGATGATTCTGGTGGGCAGGCCTAATAATGATATGCTGGTGTATTACAATGAGGTTCCTGACCTCCGATGGTGGAGAATGGGCCCGCCAACTGCAGGCTGAGTGGACGATCCCAAAGTGGTTTCATGCCACCAAACACAACTGATGCTGGCGGACAGGGCAAGTCCTGGCCAATTGAGTTCAGCAGACCATAAGATTTGACAAGAGTAGCCAGTTCAATAGCAGCATTCACTCTATGGCACCTGCACTGCTCCTCCTCTCCAAGGTTACAATCAGAGACAATTCATAAAAGCTGCTTCTTTTGAAGGCAGAGTAACATGGGGACACAAGAGTGCACCTGAATCAATCCAGAATCTGCACTGAATACCAGCAATAGAGAGCTTCAATCATCACGTCTTTTGACGGTGTAGCTCAGTAAGTACCATCGCTTATAAGATGATCTTTTATCCGCATCACACAATGAAGCAGCATTGCTGGGTTGATGATTAGGTTGTAGGATGTCTCTAGCTGGTACTGCAGCAGAGTTTCTGCAAGGCACTGGTCTGAATTTCCTCAATGTGATTTACACCTTTAAAAAGGTCTAACATTTACTAGTGGCCTCTAAGCGGACATAGACAGATGTTCCCTGGGTATGTTCATGTGCTTATCCATTGATGCAGACACTAGTGTAAAACTGGGACAAGATGAACTTCCTTGTTTAAAATTGATCCGAAACTGTTCTAGCACTGTAAGCATGCTGGAAACTCACGTTCCAAAGGCCATTTATCGTGAAATGTCACGCCTTATTACATTCCTCTCTCGATTCATACAGTGCTATGCAATGTCCTTTCTATTTGATATATGAAGCCCTGTACATGAATATCTGCTGCTGATATGGCACTTAGTGTTTAATGGGAATTCCTATATATGCAGAGGCTAGATAGAAAAAGCTTGAGATAATAAATAATCAATGCTAATTTGTATAATAACTCATTGAAGTTAACAAGAACAATTGTGTCTTAATGCTTTTATAAAACCTTGATTTTTGAAAGTCTTTTCAAAGAAAGAAAACCCAGAGAGACCATCAGAAACGCTGAAATCAATTTTACTCTGATTTGTTGAAAGGCACAAAATAGAAGCATTTAGCTCAGCTTTATCTAGCTCTAATTTCGTATAACTGTGCATTTTTTCTTTGACAGATGAACATGTTTGCTTAACCCCGATTGGTTAAACTGCGTCACCATTACAGTGAAGCATGCCCTCAATATTGAATTCTAACCAATGCTGTTATCGAGGACTTAGTTCTACCACAAAAGTAATCTCGCTGTGACTTTCTGCTACTTTAAAGAACAAATTATTAAGACAAATTATTGGCTCTTCAGTCCATTCGCTATTGGCAGCATTCCATATTGAAAGACCAAAAGATTCGACTGGTTTGTCAACCTACAATCCATAAATTTATTTTCTTGACTGTGTTTCATAAATAGAAGTGCCTACCGGTGTGTCTGTGGTTGTTGCACAATCTACAGGGGCTTTTAATACTACTTTTCTCCCTTGCTCCTTTCCTGAAGGCATTGACACCTGCTGCAGTATTGTTCCACAGACACAGTTCGCTGTTTCGTAATCCTTCCAGGTGGCCATCCTTCACTTGTTGGCCTAGATACTGAGGGTTGGGTTTTCCCAAACCAGATGGGGCTGGAACAGAGGAAGGTGGGAGAAAAAAGGGCTGCTGCACCACACGGTTGAAACTTCCACCTCTGTTTCCACAGTCAGCGGCTTTCATGAGGGCAGGGTCGAGTGTAGACCTTGGAGCTGACTCACGCCTATTAAGAGCTAAATTGAAGCACTCAGTAAAGCCCATTTCTCAGGCCATTGGGACTTTGCTGGAAGCTTCAGACTTCAGGAGCTCTCACTGTTCAAACACAGTGAGGGCAGGTGTGCAGCAGGTTGGAGGCAAGTCAGCCAACAAGAAAACTTGTATGAGGTTAGTGGCTTGTCATCTATTATACGAAAGAGCTCACTCCCTGGAGTGAAAAGTTGCAGGAGCACATCAAGGGACAGGGGAGGAGGCAGAAGGCAGAACTTTGCCAACTCAGGGGGGTCGTCACCCTCCTGGCATCGCCTTGGCATTGGGTCATTGACCAAGGCTGTGTGGACCTCACCTGACCAACAGGAAGGCTGCAGCTGGAAATGGGTGCTACACCCACAAAAATAGAGGTTCCTCAAGCTGTGGAGCAGCAGGCTCATGAGGAAGAAATACCTGCCATCAGGAAGCCAGAGAAGAGACATAAGAGCCACCAAGAAAAAGGAGATATTACAGCACAGAATATACTGGAACAGGCAAAGCCATGTGGACATGCCAGAAAATCAGTGCCTTGAATTTCGACACTATTGGATCCTTCTAAGGCTCAGCTGCAGATCTTTGCATCATTTCACAGTTGGCTGCTCATTGCTGTATTTCTCAGGTGATGACGCTCTCTTTGCCAAGGCTAGAACTACATCAGATTTGTGACAGCTAGGGCTCCGCAGACTCAGAGATTTCACTGCCATCGCTGGATTCCCTGAAGTGCAGGGCATTATTGGCTGCGCCTGTGTTGCCGTCAAGGCACTCACTGACCGACCAGAAAGGTTCATTAACAGGAAAGCTTACCATTCCCTGTATGTGCAGCTGGAAGAAGAGCTTCCTTCCTGTGTGTGCACACTTTCCCGGTAGCTACCATGGCATTTTCATTCTCCACCAGTGAAACCTTCTGCAGTTATTCCATTCCATCCCATTCCTGAAGTTCATCGATAGAACAAGGGCTATCCTTTGAGGAGATGGTTTCTCATCCTCCATTGGGCTGCTAAAGATCACTTTCACTCTATGGAATGGTCAGATGGTGCCCTGCAATACACACCAGGGTATGTCAGGGTCTCTTGAATGGTAGTGGCCTGTTGCGTTCTTCACAAAATGGACCAGCAAAGAGGAGTGACCCTTGAGGATGCAGAAACAGGGAAGGTCTGAACTCATTGCAGCAAGCCGAGAAGCTGGGTGTGGGAGAGGATGGGGGCAGGAATGAAAGGGAGCCTTCTGCTACACAATGTGATCTGGCTGAACATGGAGGTGCCCAGGCCTGGGCTGACAGAACGAGGTCTTTTCAGGAAGTCATGAATATGAGGGATATTCTGATCTAGCTAATATACTTCAAGGCCTGAGGGATTTACCACATGGATGTGAATGCTTCAAAGCTGCACTTTGGCAATGAATGACAACTGTTCCTCAGGACTATGCCACCTTAACCTTACAGAGAACTGTGCTATTGTCTGAAGTCTTCACTGTAATTACTGAGGTGCTACTCTTGTTTTCACACTGTTATTACTGTTTTGCACCAATATAATTATGCATCTGAAGATGATGAGAAGTGAGCTTATTTACAGCATGCTCTTACTTGAGTATCAACAGGTGACATCAATGTGACACCACAGAGACCAACTTAGCACTGTGTCTGATGCAGTGTCCTCCGCTCTTGGACACCTCAGTGCAGTGCTCTACTTGTTGTCTCGGAGGAGGTGGAGGCAGCCAGTCTCTGGCTTCACGGCTGTAATGACTGTGACAGTTGTGCTGGTCTTGGAGGGACCTATGGGAGTCTCTACTGGGCCTGCTTTGCCTGTATCTCTGCAGGAGCAGCCCTCATCACTGGGCTCTTGGTCTATAGATGTTCCCTCTGTCAGAGGGGCTGAAGAAGTCGAGGATGATGATGGTGTTGCGAGAGGTGTGGCACTGCATCCTTTTCAGACATATCCTCTGCTCTTGGTTTGTGCTCCTGCTGCCTGTGTCGCTGGACCACAGCTGGCATCCCACCCACCCACCTCTGGGCCACCTGCGTGACTGTCCTGTCCAGCTTGTAAAGCACTTCAAGTATTCCATGGACATAGTTGCTCCTGTCCTGAATAGATTGATTCAAGCTGTGGCCCAGGCTACACAAACCACCTTTCATCCTTTGTAGGACATCACGCTGTTCTTGAATGCACTGCAGGTGGCAAATTAGCCACCTTCATTGGGGGAGCTCAAGTGCTCAAAGCCCTGAGACATGGTCAAGTTCAACTGCTGCACGGACTCCTCTATCCACTGGCTCAGGGCCCACATAGCCTTAGTGAACTCTGACAGGTGGGAACACATCTGCTCCTGCTCCAAGTATCTACTCCCAAACTGTGACTCCCGAGGTCTTTCATCACTGCCCAAATGACCATTGCTGTGACTGTCTTCCCTGCTCTGAGGGGGCTATCCATAGAAGCATGTGCCTCAGACTCCTCCTCCTGCACACTAGTTCAATGCTCTTCACTATCTCTAACAACATGGAAGGACCCACCATGGCAAAAGGATCTACATTGGTGGATTGTGCGCTAGTGAGATGTGGCGCAGTGTCCTTGGATATTTCTTCCTCCTGTGCCTGTCTGAGAGATGATTCTGGGGAAGGGGTTCTTTGGGTGCCACTAGGACCTGTGTGGAACACAAAATGAGCTCATGACAGTTAGCATTCAAGATCCTGATGGTTCTGCAGTGCTGAGGCCTTCCACACTACCCAGTGCTTGGCATGCTTTCAGATGCTCCAACAAATCTCCTAACAAGCAACATGCGGAAGGGTCTCTTCAGTGGATGCAGCAATTATGGTTTTATTTACTGGGTAATGTCATTTTAAGAATAATGCTTATTAGGGAAGATCACATTATCTGTAGTAACCAATAGGAGAGTAGCATGCTACCTCAGCAGTCAGTGTAGAGATAGAGTTTGATTTGAAAGCACACGTGTAGTTGCTGCTGAGTACGTTCTAAATAAACTTAATACTTCCACCCAAGAAGTGTCTTCAGATCAACTCTATCATTAATAGTACAACTTGGCCACCCTACAACAAACTGGTGACGAGTATAAAACAGGATTGGACAGAAGAAATCAAGTTAGAAAAGAATTGACACTATACCTTGCCCAGTGATTGTAAGTAGCAAGCTCTGTTAGAATTGAAGAATTTATCCTCTTTCAAAATGCCACAATTTTGGAGAATTGATCCTTTTGAACTGACCACAGATGATTGGTCTCAATACATAGAATATCTCACATTCTTTTTTCAAGCAAATGAGATTACAGGAGAAGAGAAGAGCTGAGCAATCCTCTTGAGTACTTGTGGGAGCAAAACATACAGCTTGATTCAAAAACAGAATTACCTGGAAAAACTCAGCAGGTCTGGCAGCATCGGCGGAGAAGAAAAGAGTTGACATTTCGAGTCCTCATGACCCTTCGACAGAACTTGAGTTCGAGTCCAAGAAAGAGTTGAAATCTTCTGTCGAAGGGTCATGAGGACTCGAAACGTCAACTCTTTTCTTCTCCGCCGATGCTGCCAGACCTGCTGAGTTTTTCCAGGTAATTCTGTTTTTGTTTTGGGAAAAATCCAGGACCTGCAGGCCAAGATTTATGTGGATCCAGAAGCAACCCTTGCTTCATGAAGGTGAGACTGGTACCGTATGCCCTGAGAGAAAATGTCGAAGCTGAGCTGAACAGGCTAGAGAAACTGGACGTTATACAAGCTGTTCAGTTCTCAGAATGGGCAGCACCCATAGTTCCCATCCTTAAATCCAACCAAAGCATCCGAATTTGTTGGGGCTACAAACTGACAGTTAACAAAGCAGCCAAACTGCACAGGTACTCCATTCCAAAAATTGAAAACCAGTATGCCAAGCTGGCAGGAGGGACACATACACAAAGCCTGACATGAGTCATTCTTATCAACAACTAGAGTTGGATAATGCGTGCTGGGAATTTGTCACAATTAATACGCACAAAGGGTTGTACCAATATACATGATTACCTTTTGGCATCTCCTCAGCTTGTGTCATCTTTCAGACAGCAATGGAAAGCTTACTGCAGGGACTGCCCCGGTTGAAGTCTATTTAGCCGATGTATTGGTGACAGGATTCACTGAAAAAGAGCATTTGGAAAACTTAGAAGAAGTCTTAAAACGTTTCTTGCAAACTGGAATGCGTCTAAAAAAAGAAAAGTGCACGTTCCAAGCAAGGGAAGTAATCTACTTGGGTCACTGGGTGGATTTACACCTGGTTGAGGAGAAAGTGAGAGCCATAAGAGAGGCACTTGTGCCAAAGAACACCTCAGAGCTCAAATCATTCCTAGGAATGATCAACTATTATGGGTGATTCTCACCCAAATTGTCTACAGTGCTGGCTTCCTGCATTCTCTACTCGAAAAGAACCAACGTTTGTCTTGGGAGGTGCACAGAAAGAAGCTTTCATAAATTTGAAACAATTGTTGCACTCACCCAGTCTATTAGTGGATTATGACCAGATGAAGGAATTGGTGCTGACATGTGATGCATTTCCTCTCATAGTGGGAGCAGTGCTATGTCATTGGATGGATGACAGCATGGAACGGCCAATAGGTTCTGTATCAAGGACACTCACCACAGCGGAAAAGGGATACTCGCAGATAGAAAACTAAGGCCTGTCCATCATGTTTGGTATCAAGAAATTTCACCAGTACATACCCGGCTTACAATTGTTTCAGACCACAAACCACTGTTAGGTTTATTTAGTGAGTAAAAGGCTATACCTCAGCAAGAAAACAATGGTGAGCCTTAATTCTGGCAGCATACGAATACATTTAATACATAAGCCTGGCAATCAAATCACAAGCACCTTAATGGTTTGCCTTTATGAGAAAATGATGAGCACGTCCCGGTTCCATGGGAACTTGTTTTACTGTTAAATTTCTTAGATTCCTCACCAGTATGTGCACGACAGGTCAGACACTGGACAAGTTGGGAGCCAGTCCTATCTCAAGTACAAGAACAAGTGCTACACAGTTGGTCACAGTAGCCCCTATCTGATGAAATGAAACTGTACTTCAACAGAAGACATGAAGTAACCAGCCAGGCTGGCATCTTATTGTGAGGAGCATGAGTGATAGTTCCTCCAAAGGGAAAGGAGCTACTTTTAATTGAACTACACAGTGCCCATCCAGGAATTTCCCGAATGAAGACAGACCATAACACGCAGCTATCTATGATGGCCTGGGATGGATGGTGAAACAGAGAGTTTAGTAAAGCACTGTGTGCAATATCAGCAATTGCAAAAGTTGCCAGTGACAGCCCCATTACACCCATGGGAGCAGCTAGGTAGGCCCTGGGTGCGGTTACACATTGACTATGCTGGACCTTTCCTGGGAACAATGTTTCTGCTCATTGTCAATGCCCATTCAAAATGGTTGGATGCATATGAAGTCACCAACATTGGGCGTTGAGAAACTAAGTCAGAGTTTTGCCATTCACAGACTACCAGAAGTAGTCATTTCCGATAATGGCACGGCATTTATGAATGCTGAATTTCAATGATTTATCAGCCTCAACAGTATCATTCATGTGAAAACTGCACCATAGTAACCTTTCTCAAATGGACTGGCTGGAAGCACAGTTTAAATTTTGAGGCAGGAATGAAAAAGCTAACTGGGGCTTCCTTGGTGACCAAGCTAGCACACTTTCTTTTTCATTACAGGACTACCCCTCACATAATAATAGGTGCCACACCTGATGAGCTATTGTTGAAATGCTGCCTCAGGACAAGATTGAGCTTAATAATGCCGAATTTAGAGGGGAAGGTGGAAAGGAGTCAGGGAAGCCAGAAAACTAGACACAACTGGCATAGTCATGAGGGGAAATTTACCGTGGGAGAGGCAGTATACGGGGAAGGACCTGGGAAGGACGTGGTTACTGGGTGAAGTAAGTGCAGTGACTGACGTCTATATTACCACATGGAGGTGGAAGGCCAGATCATCCGTAAACATGTGGACCATTTAACGACGAGAGAGGCAAATCATCAAAATTTGGTTCCACTAGTGGCCATGACTGGGTCTGCGTCTCCTATTGAGGATACTCAGCCCAGGACTGACATGTCTGATGTTCCTGTAAGAGTTGAGGATACAGAACTGCAAGTGCCCACCGAAGCACCTGATGTTCAGGCAACTCCGGAAAAGGAGATTCCTGACAAAGCATCTGAAGTTGTGGAGCTGCGACATTCCACACGTACCAGGAAACCACCTGGAAGACTGAACTTGTAAATTCCTTACCCAGTGTAAATATTATGTTGTTTTGAAAAATATGTACTTTTAAATATATGTATAGCTGAGTTAAAGGAGGAGGAATGTAGTAATTATGGTTTATTTCGTGTTTAATGTACCTTTAAGAACAATACTTGTTAGGGAAGATCACATGATTTGTAGTAACCAATAGGAGAGCAGCCTGGGCTACCTCAGCAGTCAGTGTAGAGATAGAGTTGGAATTGATCGCACATGTGTAGTTGCTGCTGAGCATATTGTAAATCAACTTAACGTTTCCATCCAAAAAGTGTCTGCAGTTCAACTCTGTCATTAATAATACAACTCAGCCACCCTACAACCGTGGAATTTGTACCTGGAATGTCAATCTCACCATCACCAACTTCTTCCAGCTGCATCACCCATACAATGCCCAAGGCTGCCTCCTCCGTCGCCCGGAGAGGTATCATGAGGAACCTTCCTCCACTGGTTTTAGCCACCTCTCGAGTGTTATACAACTATTTCTCCTGCAAAGATAGGACAGAAAGGAAGCTAAGGTACTGCAGTCCTGCATGAAGAATGGCACTTCCTCCAGAACATTAGAAGCAGCATGTTGCTGTAATCACATATCACCAGAAGAACTATGCATCAGAGCGTCTCCAAGGACTGAGGGAATGTGCTGGGCACAAATTTCCCCAAAGTTGAGGAGTAGTGTGCACCTTCTGCCTCCTCAGCTTCTGTGAGTGTTGTAGGGTCAGTGGTCAAGACCCTGGTCCATTTTTTGGAGTCTCACTCACCTTTCCTGCCCGAATATGCTTATTAAAGCACTGCATCCAAGTTCGCCGAACTGCTCTGGTGGCACTGACTAGGTTGCTTGATTTCTAGCCAAGCCCTCTTGCTTGTGGCTGGAGGCATTTTTTAACCTTCCCAGAAGAGGATATGTCCTTTGCCTCCCTTATAGCCTCCACAAGTAACTGAAGGTCAGATTATGAAAACCTGGGGTCAATCCTGCCCTGCCCCTCCTGGTTACTGGTTTGCTGTGACATCCTGGCATTGAAGTGGAAGAGCTCCAGAAGTCAAATATGTTTTTGCTTTATTCAGAGCAGTTACCATGAAACATGATAGGAATGTGAGCAGCTGGTCAATTGTAGGCATAGACGTGTGATGGGTGCCTCAAATGTAAGAATGGTTGCCCCACCATTAATATGTGCAGGCTATCATGTAATGGTTTCCTGCTGTGTGACAAGGTTCATAAATAGCTGGCCTTACTGAGCTCTTTCCGTGCCTGGGATGGTGTACAGTTAGCACAAGGGATCGTTCACTGGGGGCTTCACATCTTTAAAATTTCCACATGGGCTTATTGGGGAAAATCTATTTAATTCAGAGTCATATATCCAGAGAGCCCTCTCAAATGACTGGCCCCTGCATTTCCACTGCTTTATTGTCACTTGCATTATTTGTACAACACAGTCTGCACCCAAAGCTAGAGAAAAGAGAAAAAGCATATACCATATTTGGAAGCAAACTCTGAGCAAGCAAGATGAAGTTTCAAACTAATGCACGTTGCACAGGCTTTTTCTTTGAATCCTTGGCCCATTATGAGAATGGACTTTCCAGAGCATGTTAGAAACCAAATGCAGCGAGGAGATGCAGCAGAATATTTTTTTAATACTGTCCAATCATTTGCCAGCACTTTGAGCAGAACTCTAACTGGAAGCCATAACAATGGTTGCCAAGGTGAGCCTTTTATCCTGCACACTCTGGGGTCTGCCTACCCTGTTCAGTTAGCATACCTGTCCCTGAGTTCATTAATGCCTCAACCCGGGAAATACCATCCAGTGCTGGTATTCCGATGGAAGTAGGTTCACACCTCCTGTTTCCTGACACTAATGGGAAAATCTGGCCCCAAGTGGCAATGGGCTACTCAGCTGGAGGGGCCACTACATCTGCCTCTGATCCTGTCTTTGCTCAACATCCACACCTGCGCATATTGCAGGACAGATCACTCAGTAGCTATCAGGAGTAAGCCTCCCGGCTTATTTCCCATTCTTGCCCAAGGGATGAAGATCCCAACTGCAACTTCAGAATTAATGCCTTGATTGATATCAGCTAACAGTAAAGCTAGTGATTGAAATTATAACCTTGTCTGCATTGCTCAATTCCATATTGCTTTTACCAGTTAAGCCATCAGGGGAGCTAATTAGAGGTTTTAAAAAAATGGTTGTATAATCCACTTGAGTTTCACACTCACATCGCTTTCTGGTACAGTTAATTTATTACTTTTCCTTAAGTTTTACTTTGATTTGTCATGCACCCTGCCTGAGGCTCAGAGGTGACTTGGCAGATGACTTTTACCTGGCTCTTTGCTTGTGTTGTGCTGTCACAGGGTAGAAGTTTAGCCTGAGGGAAGATAGGTCAACTGGACCCCTGAATCTTCATCATCCTCTTGTACACATATTGTTACTGCCATAGTTGCCAAGGAGCTATTCTTGGCTGGGTTTGTGATGTCTGACTACTTGTCTAACATGCAGTCTTGGTGAGCAGCAATTTACAGCAGCTGAGGACTGGAAGACCAAGCCATGTCTTCAGCCCCTGGTACGTACCCCATACCCTTGTTCCTAATTCTGCCCTACTCCCTGGCCACTGCTTCAAATGAAACAGACTGTTCACTGCCTCTGAACCTGAGCTGAGCTTCCAAGATCACATCTTGACCATCACAAAGACCACCTTCACTTACCTCAGGGAAGCGTGCTTGCACCGCTGCTGTACAACATCTACACGAATGACCAACCTATAGAGGATGTCACACATCGTTTTATATATGCTGGTGACTTATGTGTCACTGCCCAAAGCACTGATTTTAACACCGTGAAGAAAACGCTTTCTAAGGCCTTGGAGGGACTAACATCCTACTATGAAGAAAACCACCTTCGCGCAAACCCATCAAAGACGCAAGTCTTTGCATTCCACCTCAGAAACCGTGAAGCCAAATGCCAGCTTAAAGTAACCTGGTGTGGAGCAATACTGATGCAATGTGAGCACCCTATCTATTTGACAGATGCCTCACCTTCAAGGACCACATCGAAAAGACAAAGGCAAAAGTGAGCGCACAAATCAACATCCTGAATAAGCTCACTAACACAAAATGGGGACCAAGCTTGAAAACATTGCGAACCAGTGCACTTGCTCTTTGCTGTTCCACTGCTGAATACGCCTGTGCTGCATGGGAAAGATCTATTCATACTAAGAAGATGGATGCTGTTCTGAATGCAAGCTGCCGACTTATCACAGGTTGTTTAAAATCAACAAACACCAACAGCCTATAAATCCTGGTGGGTATCACTCCCCCTGATATAAGAAGAATGGCAGCCAGCAAGAAAGAGTGACTCCGTCAAACATCAGATGAGAGGCACCCTCTACATGGTCATACACCTGCACCCAGCCGCCTAAAGTCAAGGAAGAGCTTCATGAACGGTGTTGTTCCATTACAATCAACCCCATCTGAAGCCCACTTTGCCTTGTGGAAAGACTGACTCGCCAATCTCGAACAATCCCCAGCGATGGAAATTCTACCGGATGAAAGCCTTCCCCCAGGAGCTAATTGCAACTGGGCAACCTGGAAGTGCCTTAACAGACTTAGGACGGGTGTAGGTCGTTCAAAGGTGTCACTAAGCAATTGGGGATATACAACCAGCCCAACAACTTGTGAATGTGTAACTGAGCCACAGACTATGCAACATCTTCTGCAATGTCTATTGCTAGAGGAACCCTGCATTGTTGCAGATCTTGCCAAATTCAACAACAAGGCGCAAAAATGTGTCCAGTTCCGGCTGAGCCATGTATAGACTGTCCGTGGACACGATAAGTTGACCTACTTCCCTAACTCTGGTTGTCACAGATCCTACACTTCAGCTCATCTATTGCTGAAACCCTCATTCATATCCTTGTCATTTTCGGAGTCAATTATTCCAATGGTCTGCTGTTCTCCAAGCCACCTTCCATATAAATTAGCTCATACAAAACATTGCTGCCCCTACACTATCATGCCCTGTCTGGTTGCCCATCACCCCTGTCCTCACTGACCTAATTGGCTCTGGGCCCCCCCATTTCCTCAAATTTAAACTTCACAGCCTCACCCTTCTCTACATGTATGAGCTCCTCCTGTACTACAATTCTCCATCTGCCCATACCTCAGACTTTTGGCCTCTTCTGTACCCTCAGCTTTATCTTAACTGAAAAAGTGCAGCTGGAAATTTAATATTGGGTCTTCTGCTTGCTAGTTGCAAAATATTTTTTGTCGCACTGTGTCAAGCTGAGACATGGGCCAGGATTTTCCAGCCACTCGCTCCATCTGCCCGGCTGAGGGGAGACATGCCGCAGCGGGGCTGTAAAATCCTGGCCATGGGGATTGCTCATAATATCAAAGGGCATATTTTTAAGTTTAAGTGTATATTCCATATAAATCTCTGATACAATTCAAAGCCTTATTTGATCTGATCCGTAGGACTGAGCAAATTGCACCAAATCAGAGGGGGTGACACAGAGTAGGCTTCCATTGTTCTCTTTGTCCTGTTTTACAACCCAGCAAAGTTCCTGCGGATTGGTTTTACAGAATGCCAAAGACAAGGAATAGCTTTCCATCCAGGTATTGTAGAAAACACCTGAGCTTTTATTGATTTGAACATTATGATGTCCACAATAATCTTTAATTGCTGATTTAGCATGTGAATTATTTCAGAAGATATTTAGCTGGTGAAGAATGATAAAAGTTACCGACCAGACAGGCCTGCTGGCAACTGTATGATATTGTTCTCTCACAGGCACGGTCATAATGCTGTAAAACAGCATTGGAAATATCCACCATATTTATGCTCATTGACATCACACCTTAAACACTTAACTACTGCCACTTTTTATTATGTTTTATAACAAGATAAAAATTAATTTCCAGCTACTTCCACAATGCTACATAGAGCAGCACAAACATCATAGTACAATACTATCTTCAGCATAACAGAAAATATGACTATATAACAAACTCTGGCAATGACAAATAGAGAGTAATGGTGGTGAATGGTTGTTTTTCAGACTGGAGGAAGGTGTCCAGTGACGTTCTGCAGGGGTTGGTACTACGACCGCTGCTTTTCATGATATACAGTATGGCTTGGGCTTGGGTTATGAGGGCACAATTTCAAAATTTGCATATGGCACAAAACTTGGAAGCATAGTGAACTGTGAGGAAGATAGGGATATTCATAGAGAGGACATTGACAGGCTGGTGGAATGAACGGAGACACAGCAGATGAAATTTAATGCAGAGAAGTATGAAATGTGCCAAACAAGGAGAGGCAATATAAATTAAGGGTTCAGTTCTAAAGGTGGGGGGGTGGGGGTAGGTGGTGGGGGGTGGGTGGGGTGGGGGTAGAGGAACAGAGAGACCTGGAGATATAGGCACACAAGTTGTTAAGGGTGGCAGGCAGACTGAGAAAACAGCTTTAAAAAAGATTATACAGGATTCTGGCATTTACCAATAGAGGCAGAGAGTATAAAAGTAAGGAAGTTATGTTGAATCTTTATAAAACACTGGTTCGGCCTCAAGTTGAGTATTGTGTCCAATTCTCGGCACCACACAGCAAGAAGGATGTGAAGGCTTCAGAAGGAGTGCAGAAAAGATTTATCAGGATGGCTCTAAGGATGAGGGACTTCAGCTACCTGGACAGATTGAAGCTCAAATTGTTCTCCTTAGAGAAGTGAAGGCTGAGAGGAGATTTGATTGCGGTCAAAATCATGAGGGGGTCTCGACAGAGTAGATGGAGAGAAACTGTTCCTGTTGGCAAAAGGGTTGAGAACCAGACAACATAGATTTGAAATGATTAGCTAAAGAACCAAAGGTGACATAAGGAAAAGTTTTTTTATGCAACGATCTGGAATGCACTGCCTGGAAGGGTGGTGGAGGCAGATTCAATTTTGGCTTTCAAAAAGCAATTGGATAAGCACTTGAAAGGAAAATAAAATTGGAAGAGTGTGGGAAAAGGACTATGGAGTGGGTCTAGCTAAATCACTTTTGCAGAATATGGGCTAGACAGGCCAAATTGCCTCCTTCCGTGCTGTGACCATTCTAGGATGCTTAACTCAATTCTGTAATAACTTGGTGATTTCTTGAAAGTGATATTCTCTTTGTTGCTTCTTATCTCAATATAGTTCAAAGTTATGAAGATTAGTTGACTTGATGAGGACAGCCAACTGTACTCCAGACAGGATCCTCATGAACACCAGATAGTTGGCTACACTGTCGATCTCTTAAGATTATGACTGGAATCAAGAGTTTATTGCACTTATACCAAACTTACATTTATACCAAAGATACAAAACCAGGAGCAATTGCATCACAACTTTCTACAACAAACCAAAACTTCTGCAAAGAATATGATCAGCAAAGATTTAGAGGACTTCTTCTGTCTCCCAGATTATGGTGCTGTCTTGTGTACAAGTCTGGTAAATCTAAGTTAATATCCAAGAGCTGTAACTTGTTGCTGGATGTTGCATTATAATATCTTTATATATAAATTAGTAGCAATTGAAATTTAAGTTGTTTTGTGTTATCTAAACTCTTTATACTCTGATTCAGATTGAGGTTGATGCTTTCTGTTACTTCACAGTTCCCAGTGGCAGGATAATATAACACAAAACATTTTGGCTGTCACTTGCACATTATTTGTTAAATTGCTTTGTTCCATAAATATTAAATCCAATGAGACATCATCATTTAATTCATGTTTATAACATAGTGCTCCATCAACAATGGTGGATGGCCCAACATCCTAATTTCAGAGCCTCTACACAGAATCTCCTCCCCATGAACACACCTAGGTATAGATCTCACTATCCATGACTTCATGCATTTTTCCACAAAGCTCGCAACTTAATGAGTTCCTTTTATATGGAGACTCCCAGATCTATGTTCCTCCTTCACAATTACTATCCTTGTGTATAAATTGTTTGAGATTGAAATGCAATCATGTACTAAAGGTCCTACCTGGCTTGCCATTGTCAAGTGACTTCTGCCATGAGGCACAGGCTGGGGGCAGCCATGCTACATGCTGTTCTAAAAATACATTGCACTAGAAGCATTGTACTGCTTAAGCTTGTAACATGGTGTCAGAAGTGGAACTGAGATTGAGTTTTGAAGAGCTGGAGAGAAGCTACTGAAAGAAGAACTCAGAAAGTTCAAAGCTGCAGAAAGCTGCTGAAAAAGCCACTGAAAGCCACAGAAAAGGAAAGCAAACAAATTGCAAGTGAATCACTGGGTACTTCACAAAGACTATTAATTGTCCTCTCCCAGCTTCTGTTGAAAAGAAAGGTGATATGCGGCAGAACTGGCAGTTTTTACACTTGCAATGGCCAAACTACGAGATTGCGACAGATTTAATGAACAAGCTGGAGCCAATATGAGTAGCAATAACATTGCTGGGGAGGGACTGCTACAAACTGTATTCCTCCCTAAGTCTCTCCAATGAGCAGAAAAAACAGATAGCAGAAATCTTGAAAGCCATGAAGGCAAACTTTGCTCCCCAAGTGAACGTAACTTATGAACGTTATGTGTTCAACATTAGGGCTCAAGGTGAGAGTCTATTGATCAGTATGGGACTGCAGTAACGCAGCTCACAGCATCCTATGAATTCGGC
The DNA here is from genome assembly GCF_017639515.1 of Carcharodon carcharias. NCBI lineage: Eukaryota > Metazoa > Chordata > Chondrichthyes > Lamniformes > Lamnidae > Carcharodon > Carcharodon carcharias. The sequence continues at coordinate 47,056,171 of NC_054487.1, read as the reverse complement.
CACCTAAAAGATGATCTCATTAAAGATAGGATTGTCTTAGGCATAAGAGATCCTGCAGTGAGAGTACGTCTACTGAGAGAGGAGAAACTTACTCTCAAGAAAATGATCGGCCTGTGCAAAAGCTCAGAGGGTGCAAAACGTCAGATAGAGCACATATAGGGCAGAACAGACCTGGCTTTGCATTATGCTGATGACATTCCAGGCCAAAATGGCAGAAAGATCACACACAAAGGGCAGAATACAAATACTGAAGAGGACAGCACACAAAAGAAAAGGAAACTTGTCCAGCCTGGGGAAAGCAGCATTTTAACAGTAAGAAGCCAAATCATTTTGCACACAAAGTGTTTGGCTAAAAGATGCAAAACAAGCCTCTGCAGATGGCCACTGAAGAGATATCAGCTGAAGAGTCTGACAAATCACTATACACCATATAACAGGTTGTCTCCATCAAGTCTATAGGTGATAAACGGTTTGTGACTGTTAGAATGATGATTGCAGAAGGAGAGCATCAAGTGAACGAGAAGTGCCAGATGGACACTGGTGCATCATGCAACATCATGACCTTCACAGACCTGTGCGAAGTGGCTCAACGTGGCAATCCAAAAACGAAGCCCTCAAAAGTAAGGCTGAAGCTACATGATGGCACAATACTCATACCCGAGAGGACAAATTAATGTGAGAGCCCAATGCAATGGCAAGAAGGAAGATCTAGAGTTCTAGATCATAGACAGTAAGCAAAAGCCACCCTTCTCAGCTGGAGAAGTCTAAAACTTGGACTGGTAATCCTAGATGTGCCAAAAGAGATTTACAATGTGTTGCACACACAAAACTGTTGACTGCTGAACAGATCCTAGAGAAGTACAACAATGTGTTTACAGGGTTGGGATGTCTATCTGGAGAATATCATCTTGAAATGAAGGAGAGTGTAGGACCAATTCAGCATCTGCCGAGAAGAGTTCCAGCTGATCTCAAGCCCAGCCTAAAAACAAGATAGAAGAGCTGCAAAAGAAGAGAGTTATCAAGAAAGTGACAACTCCTACAGACTGGATTAGCAGCATGGTAGCAGTGAAACACCCTGGAAAGCTGAGAGTATGCTTAGACCCAAAGGATCTAAATAAAGTGCTGAAGAGATCTCACTGCCCCATGCCATCCATCAAAGGAATTTTACCACAACTTGCCAAGGCAAAGATCTTTACTACTCTAAATGTGAAGGATGTTACCAGTAAATGAAGCTGGATGACAGCAGCAACTTTTTAATTACATTCTGAACACCATTTGAGAGATACTGAGAGCTGCACATGCCATTTGGCATTTCCACGGCTCCAGAAGAGAATCAATGCTGACAGCTTGAGATAGTCAGTGATCTCTCCAGAGTGGCAGCCGTAGTGGATGATTTGCTAGTCTGTGGATGTGGAGACACAATGGAAGAAGCCATAGATGACCATGAGCAGAATTTAATACGGCTCCTAGAGAGAGCTCACCAGATGAACCTGAAGCTGAACAAGAAAAAATTGCAACTGAAGATGCCTCTGTTATGTATTGACAGAAAAAGGTCTTCACCTGGATCCTGACAAGGTAAGAGCTGTAGCAGCGATGCAGCAACCAACAAACATGAAAGCAGTGCATTGATTTTTTGGATTCTATTCAGCAAAATTGTTACCTAATTTGTCGTCGGAGTGTGAACCATTATGCCAGCTCACTGCCAAGGATGTGCAGTGATATTGGAGCACAAAACAAGAGGTACGTTCACTGAAATCAAACAACAATTGACGACAACGCAGTGCTGAAGTGCTTTTTAAAAATTCATTCATGGGATGTGGGCTTTGCTGGCTGGGCCAGCATTTATTGCCCACCTCTAACTGCCCTTGAGAAGGTGGTGGGGAGCTGCCATCTTGAACTGCTGCAACCCAGGTGTTGTAAGTACACCCACAGTGCTGTTAGGAAGGGAGCTCCAGGATTTTGACCCAGCGATAGTGAAGGAACGGCGATATATTTCCAAGTCAGGATGGTGAGTGACTTGGAGGGGAATTTCCAAGTGATGGTGTTCCCATGTGTCTGCTGCCCTTGTCTTTCTAGATGGCTGTGGGTTTGGAAAGTGCTATCTAAGGAGCCTTGGTGAATTCCTGCAGTGCATCTTGTAGATGGTACTGCTGCTGTTGTGTGTTAGTGGTGGAGTGAGTGAATGTTTGTGGATGTGGTGCCAATCAAGCAGGCTGCTTTGTCCTGGACGGTGCCAAGTTTCTTGAATATTGTTGAATGTTATAGCGTCATTGATGAAGTCACCTAGCAGTGTGATGCCAGCGAGACAGTTCTCAGAGCAACCCTAATGCAGCAAGGATAATCAGTTGCATTTGCATCCAGGGCATTAACGCAAACTGAACAATGCTATGCTCAGATTGGGAAAGAGTGTCTGGCTATTGCATTTTCCTGTGAGCATTTTCATCAATACCTGGTTGGCAGAGACAAAGTGACAGTGGAGTCCAACAACAAGCCACTTCAAAGCATTTTTCTCAAACTGCTACTATCTGCTCCCAAACATCTGCAAAGAATGTTACTCCGTTTACAGGACGTGACTTACAAGCAAGGGAAAGGAGATGCACATCGCAGACATACGGTAAAGAGCAACGCTCCCTTTGAAGAAAGTTGAGGATGCTGAAACAGAATGCAAAATCTTCTAGATTCATTGTGAAGCAGCAGCAGCTCGACATACTCTGGAAGTCAACAACTTAACAGAGACATTGAATCTGACAGACAGGCACTTTGCTCAAAACAAGCAAACTAGCCAGCAAGATGCAAATCTCCCAGCGCTACAGGAAGTAGTGATAAAAGCATGGCCTGAGAGCATCAAGGGCACACCTGTGGTCACAAGAGCAAATTGGGCATGCCAAGATGAATTGACAGCCCAGGATGGCATCTTGTGCAAAGGAAAAAGCGCCATCATCCCTAAAGAGACGAGAGGAGAGATGCTGAATTGTATCCATGCAAGCTATCAAGGAATTGAGTCGAGTCTACAGAAGGCAAGAGAAGTGCTCTACTGGCCAAACATGAGCATGGAAATTAAAGACCACATCAGCCAGTGCAGTGCTTGTGATGAGTACCAAGCTAAGCAAGCTAGAGAGCCACTAATGATGTATGACATCCCAGATAGACCATGGTTGAAGCTGGGAGTAGACCTCTTCACTCTAGCAGGAACTGGTTATCTTATCATGGTAGACTACTACTCCGACTACTGGGAGTTAGACCAACTAACTTCAATGACTACTGGTGACATTGTAGAAGGAAGTGTGCTTTTAGGCAGTCGTTACTGCATTCCAGATATTGTGATGAGCAATAATGGCCCTCAGAATTCAGCTGCTTCAGAAAGGATTGGGAAATTCAACACTATACATCATCACTGTGCTATCCCCAGTCAAATGGAAAGGTTGAGGTTGCAGTGAAAATCATGAAAGGAGCCATCAAGAAATTGAGCAAAACTAGCACAGATATATAAAAGGCAACCCTTGAGTGAAGAAACACACCGACTGAAGGTATGGAAAGTAGTCCAGTCCAAAGACTAATGTCATGCCACACCCAAACTACTCTTCCAATAGCAAAAAAGGTATTGAAACCAGAAGTAGTAACAGGCATGACTGAAAAAATTCAAGGTGAAATGGCAGAAAGCCAAATGTTATTTTGAATGAACTGCGAAACTATTGCCAGAGTTGAGCATTGAAGTACAAACTTTCAATGCCATCAGCAGCATTCACCCCACATAGAAACTTGGGACATGCGTAGAGCAGTTGTCACCTTGATCGTACACAGTGGAGGTGAATGACCAAATATATCAGCACAACTGCAGGCATATATGAACAACTATAGGAACTGTTCTTTCACTGAAGGTGGCTGATCAGGAAGGTGGGATCTCACCAGCTGCACAGCATACCAAACAACCATTACTCCCAGAGGTCCACTGGACCCCAACGATGGATATGGAACAACTAAAACAGTTACCAAGGCAACAGCAAGTGCCATGGGAATGACATTCCCCGGAGAAGGAACATCGTTCAGAAGGACATCCAATGACAACGTGCATGTGTACCATCAAGAGGCCTGTGTGATTTATCATCTATGTGCAATGCATATGCAGAGACTGATGAAAATAATGGACAGTTTGTTCATGCATGAGAACAGTGGGTATAATGGTTAACTTTGGTAACTCACAGTTACACACAATACATGCAAATATGCCTTTTGTTTGTTATGAAATGGGGGATGTTTGCAATTGAAATGCAATCATGTACTAAAGGTCATACCTGGCTTGCCATAACCATGTGACATCTGCCATGAGGCACGGGCTGGAGGCAGCCATGCTACATGCAATTTTAATAAAGACGTTGTACTAGAAGCAATCTACTCTTTGAGCTTGTAACATAAATCTTCCAGAATTTGATTAGTGGTACTGTTACCTCTTCATACTCCTTTGTTTTGTACTTTTTATTTATTCTCAGGTACCTTATTCCTCTGCTCACCTTGACTGTAAATACTGATTAATCAGTTGAGGCGACTTCCTTACTTCATTCTGTCTGTACAGAGGAATTGGATTTCAAAGGGTAACAAAGAACAGCTGACACTGTTTCAAAAGAATTGGAAAAAGCAGCTCGAAAAATGGAAACTGGAAAGGAAACTGCCTTGAAAGCACAAATTTGACCTTGTAAATTGAGCCCAATCTAATCCTGTTTTACAAAGCTGAATAGATTGTGTCAGTCACAGTTGCAGTATTCCACAGTGACACAGTGCCTGTGTGAGTACATGATAAGCAGCAAGGAAGAAATGGTAAAAGCTTTTTGGCTGTCCCATTGCTCAGTCTGCATCAGAGCTAAACAGGTCAGGAAAGATCCAGGTTCGATTTCTCCGCTCTCCTGAGTAACCTGATTACTCTTGTTAGTGTGAGATAGCGAAGGCTTAGGAGGCTGTTTAGCACCAGAAAAAGAAGCATTGCTCGGCTATACTTCTAGGCATTTGTTACCGTATTTTAAAAATATCAAGGTGTGAGGAAGATAAACAGGCTCTGTTTTAAGTTGAGATATCTCAATGCCATATTTTGAAGGCAACCTGCCTTAGTAGACATAGTATTAGGTGATAGTGAGTTGACAGGCAATTGAGGTTAATGGAAATAAAAAAGTATGAGAGAGATCTGAAATGGGTGCCAATTTGTTATCATGCATTTTACATTATTTTATGGTTCAGCAGCACTCTGGAGACAAGACCGCTTCACTTTTTCATTTCTCTTTCTATTCACGTTACAGCATGTATCACCACAATTTTTGATTATCCTTGTGTGGAATTATGCACATTGCGGTGCTATATGTGCCCAAATGGCAAAAGGGCAGCACTCAATTCAGAAAATAAAAGCAGAACTTCAGTATACAGTTGTCCAAGCCCTACTGGAGGAGACTGAAGGCAAGTTGTATGGATCCATAGGTGTGTGTTCCACCAAACCTGCCAGAACTGTCACTCCTGTCTCCTAAATCTCCATATTCTCTCTATCATAAAAAACGCCTATTTCCAGCTCAGTAACATTGCCCACCTCTACTCCTACCTCAGCTCATCTGCCACTGAAAACTTCATCCATGCCTTTGTCTTCTCTAGGCTATTCTGCCCCACTGTTCTCCTGGCCAGTCTCTTATTCTTCATCCTCTATAACTTTAAGTTCATTTCAAAACTCTGTTGCCCATAGCCATTTCCATACCAACTCCATCTCGGGAGTTGCTCAGCTATTGCTGTGACAGATACCGGGGTCATAGTATTTTGCCAGTCCCAGGTTAGTAACTACTGCACCCTGGCAGCTTATATACATAGTGAATTCTCTGCACCACTATATCTCCTTGATCTCAAGAGGTTAATTTCACTCTTTTTTGCCTTCAGTCATTTTCCGTTCAGGCCCCCACAGCAACTGGGAGACACACCTAAAGGAATTCAATGATGAGGGGAAGGGGATGCAGAACCTATAGATTCTTTTCTCCCTCATATGACTTGAAATTCCAGAAAATGCAATATAAGTACACATCCAATTTTTCTACAATAATTGCCGAGTACAGTCACCTTACTCTGTTTTAACAGTGTGCTCTCCATGGTGCTTACACAGGCATTTCTACCTGCTATTCAAGCATTCCTACTATGTGCCACCTAAAGGATGTATCATTAGAGTGGATGGTTCCTCATGTTGTACAGAATGGTCATGATACTGAGGTGGCCATTGAGTTATGACAGCTGGTTGCATCACTACAGAGCACACTTGGGCAACCTGCTCTTCTCATCCACGTTAGATTGGCATAGATGCTGCCAGCCCTGATAAGCATTCCGTGTTTTCTGTTTCTCGTCCAGCTTTCTTCATTTGGTTCCACTATTACCTATCCAATTGCAGCTGATCATTAGTACAAATGGCTCATCTTTTCATTCCCACATTGAGCTAGGATTCATCTTAGGTCTCCTCTGCTTTTTCATCTACATGCTGCACCTTGCTGACATCATCCACAGATACTGGGTCAGCATCTACAGGCATGCTGAAAATATCCAGCTTGTCCATCTTAGTCCATCCACCATCTCTCTGTTGCCAGACTGATTGTCTCATATGTAGCTCTGCATGAGTTGTAATTTTTTACAACTGAAGCCATTAGCTTTTATCTCTGTCACAATCTCTGTACCCTCAGCACCAGCTACAGCTCCACCCACCCTCCCTGGCCACTGTCTCAGGCTGAACCAGACTGCTTGTAACCTTGGTATCATATTTGACTCAGAGCTGAGCTTCGACCTCCATATTCTCTCCATCATAAAAAACGCCTATTTCCAGCTCAGTAACATTGCCCACCTCTACTCCTACCTCAGCCCATCTGCCACTGAAAACTTCATCCATGCCTTTGTCTTCTCTAGACTATTCTGCCCCACTGTTCTCCTGGCCAGTCTCTTATTCTTCACCCTCTATAAGTTTCAGTTCATTCCAAAACTCTATTGCCCATAGCCATTTTCATACCAAGCCCTGTTTACCTGTTACCCTTGTCTTTACTGACCTACATTGGCATCCGGTCTTCAATTCCTCAAACTGAAAATTCTCATCGTATGTTTAAATCCCTCCTTCTTTAACCTCTCCTAGGACTACAACTACCATTGGTGGGGATGCTTTCAGATACCCAGGCCCCAAACTTTAGAATTTCCACCTTAAGCATTTTTTCATCTTTAACATCCCCTTTATGGCCCTCCAAACAAAAAAACCCCTTTGACTAATCTCACTTAGTATTTCCTTCTTTGGGCTGGTGTCCACTTTTTCTGTATGAAGATATGAAGCACTTTGCAATGTTCTTCAATATTAAATGAAAGTTGCTGTTGCCAACTTTATCTTTTCTCACACCATATAAAACCTTGGACTTTTGACTGAAGCTGGTTTGAGACCACAGAAGTTCTATAAATGATCTTCTCCATATGCAAAATGAGGCTTAATGACCAGGGAATCCTCATCTGCTGAGCACCCCTTCTTCATCTGTATATAGAAACAGTCTGTGAAATTCACTGAGAAATTCACTGCGGTCTCCTCTACATTGGAGAGACCAAACGTAAACTGGGCGACTGCTTTGCAGAACACCTGCGGTCTGTCCACAAGAAGGACCCAAACCTCCCTGTCGCTTGCCATTTTAACACTCCACCCTGCTCTCTTGCCCACATGTCTGTCCTTGGCTTGCTGCATTGTTCCAGTGAAGCCCAACGCAAACTGGAGGAACAGCACCTCATCTTCCAACTAGGCACTTTACAGCCTTCCGGACTGAATATTGAATTCAACAACTTTAGGTCTTGAACTCCCTCCTCCATCCCCACCCCCTTTCTGTTTCTTCCCCCTTCCTTTTGTTTTTTCCAATAATTTATATAGATTTTTCTTTTCCCACCTATTTCCTTCATTTTTAAATCTTTTATGCTCCCCCACCCCCACTAGAGCTATACTTTGAGTGCTTTACCATCCATTCTTAATTAGCACAATCGTTTAGATAATATCACCAACTTCAACACCTCTGTGTTCTTTTGTTCTTTTGTCTGTGACATCTTTTGATTATCTGCTCCTATCACTGCTTGCTTGTCCCTACAACCACACACCCCCTCCACTTCTCTCCCCCCCACCCAACAACCACCCCCCCCCCAACCTTAAACCAGCTTATATTTCACCCCTCTCCTTGGATTCACCTCGTTCTGTTGAAGGGTCATGAGGATGCTGCCAGACCTGCTGAATTTTTCCAGGTAATTCTGTTTTTGTAGTGAAATTCACTTAGTTGTTAATTGCTCTATAACAAGAAGGTGCTGCTGAGTGATATCCCAAATGAGTACTTAATTTGAGAATGACAGTGGCACTCTCCAGTAATTACAGTTAGATTCAACTAAATACTCTGCTCTTTGTGGATTCTGAGCAGACTGTATGTCATGAGCAGCGACATCTGCAATGCAGGCATATTTGCTAGCCAGCCGCTGGTGTTGCATGAAAGTGATTTAATCATGGAGAAAAATGTGTATCAAGCCGATAATTTTTATCACTCAATAAAGTTCCATCTGTCCAGCTGCTGACTATTGTCAGCAGAAGCAACTATGAATCTTCATTGTATCTGTTCAATGTTTCTATCTCCTCCCCTTGGAAGCAAAGCGTAACTGCATTGAGTTCTGTTTCTATTGCCCTTCGTAAAGATTTTTAATGATATTCTTTAATGGAGATGGAGTGAAAAATAACACTTCTAAAGTATTTGATCATACATCAACTACAGGTACTATGCAGCACATCATAGTACCAGTTCCTCTATATGTGCATCTGGGACTGGTCAACAAGAAATAGTTCACTCTGATCTGGTATTATTTGGCATATGTGTACTTCAAGTTGACTCCTGAACATGCACATGTACCAGATAAAAGGGGATGATTCACGTTCATTGTCTCATAAACGCAGAACCTCACTGCCAAATCTGTCAGGGCTTATTTTGAACTATGTTTCATTTTACTATATTTGGATTTAGTGTTGGTCTTGAAAAATTTTATAAATCACAAAAATGGGTTAGTAATCAGAACAGTAGATCTTGTATCTGCCTTGTATTTCCCTGAATGCATGAAAGAGGTCAAAAATGTTAGCCTTCATTTAACACACTCTATGCTCAGTAATTTTATTCTAGTGGGATATAAGGAATCTTTGAGTCCCTGCAACTCTAGGGCGGTGGCTCTCAAACTCTTCTGTCCATGCATCACTTAGATGGGCCCGGGGGACCATCTACTGGTCCTACCCTGTCACAAAAGAACTCATCAGAATTAATGGGAACAATGGCACTCATTTTGATGAGACACCAATGAGGTGATATCTGGCTCCAAGCTGGAGTGTCAGTCTCATGTTGGGCTCCACATACAGTCCAATCCTCTTCTTTGTTTTCAGCCCCATTGCAAACCCAAATCTTACAGTTGTATGTTGTCACAGTAATACAAATTTTGCTCATAAAACTAATTTGTTGTTACTCATGCTTGTGATAACCCATGTTGTGCCCAGGGGAGCTGGTCTAGTTCACTGATGCTAAATGAGTGGTAGGGGTGAGGGCTCTGGCTCGTTTTCTCTCATATGGCCTCCACCATTGTGTTGCCATCAGTGGCTTGCATTTTGGACTGGTCCAGGGACACCAGTGGTCCATGAATCACTGCTCTTGTGGGGGAAATTGGTGATGAATTTTCCCTTTCTTTGAGGAAGTAACTGAGCTCTGTCTTAGTGTCTCACAATCTAGTAGATAACTTGATTTCAACATCTGCATCTTGTCCATCCATGGTGCATGAATCATCTCCACTTCATAGCATTAAGTTGAATCTTATTGGCCTAGAATTTCCTTGAAATGGCTTACAATGGAGCTGCATTTTGAAAAAGTCCTTTGTGCCGGCTGGTAGTCTGTAGAATGGGATACACACAGGTTTTCTGCGCTGCTCAATAAGAAGGCCATTAATACAGGCATTGGTGTAAAACTGACGTAAAAATCTAAGCTACTAGTAAGCCTCCATACAGATTTTAAAAAGACAGTTCAGCCTGCATGGTTCAGAATCAAAGGAGAGCCAAGCAGACCAGACAGCATCTCTTCTTGGCATCCTTCGCTTTATTATTTAATAGTTGTATAGCTGAACATCATTTCTATTATACTTAGTACAGAATCATACACACTCAAACACTATCAATGTCCACAGAGCAACAAGGCACACCCCCAAGTTGGGGAAGACAAACACCCCAGAACTTCACTCATTCAGACCTCCAAGCCCACCTTGGGGTGGACATTAAAGACAGGACGACTACACTCCTGGATGTGGGTGCCATCAAGTCAGCCAAAATGATCTCTCATGTTACCTGGATAAAGCTGTCATTGTCACTGATTGCCAACTTGCTCCATTCTAGAACTGCAGAATAGTCTACAAGACTTTCCACATTCTTACTGGGAGTACAAGGTAACACACTGCACATCTTCCTTGTTCTCCCTCAGCATCAGTGCACTCTTCAACCTCCTAAACTAACATTTTTTCAACTAGATTAGTTTTTAAGTTTAAACAGCCTAATAAAGTGTTTTAAAAATTTTCATGACATGTCCCCTCATGTGAAACTGTCACATGAGCTGGGACATGTACATTAATTTTAATAAATTTTTTCTGAAAATTTTAAATCATTCATGAAACCTCATTCTGCCTGTGGATGAGCTTCCATGAAAAATGCAAAGACTGCCTGGGCTCTTTGCCTGACCACCAACCTTAAGGTTGGACAGGCAGCTTTCTCAATAGGGTTAATTAGTTAATTAATGGCCTTAACAGGCCTTTGACAGTTCGGTGGGCGCACAGCTGCCTCAGTTGCGTGCCTGCCAAACTGAAAATCTAAATGAAGCCTGGTGACTTCGGGACGCGTGCATGATGTCACCCCACTTCATTTTATGCCTTGGGGAGCGGGCTGTGCCCCTGCTCGCTGAGCCGAAGATTCAGTCCACGATGTGCACTGACATTCCGCGTGGCAAACATCAAAGAATGTATTGTCACAGTGGTACCTTTGCGACCATCCTGATTATATGTCCACAAATGCAGGGTCAGCATGATCTATATGCAAAACTGGATACTGATGCAGGTGCAAAAACCCTCTACTTCATACGCTGAAATATAAGCGCTACAGAAATGGCAACTGATGATTCAACCAACCAACGCCATACTCAGCGCATACAATAGTTTGGAGATTCCATTCCTGGAATCCATTACACTTAAGTTTCTACAAAAAACTCACCCTGGTCACGACAGATATTTTATCTTGTGGACAGCATGAGTCCAGTGATCACAGGTCAACCAACATGCAAGTAACTGTCCATGGTCACCATCCATGGCGACATCAAGACAATGACAAGGACTAGACATCACAAGGAGTACCATCAGAAACCCTATGCTTACACTGGGAGAGTACCACCTAACTCGACAATGCAGACCTTCGGCCAACAGGCTACATTACACTGTTTGAACCAAATATGCATACCCATTTTGAACATGCACACGTCATCACACTGCAGAACCAATGTGGCATTACTAGCAGACGAGTATGGACAAACCTCTCCAGTCATCACACATCAATACTCCCAGCAGTATGAGATGCACTAGTCGAAAAACAGGGGAAGGTCAGAGATGCCCTGGACTGGCATGTGGGTAATGAGTTACCCAACCTGAACATCGGACAGAAAGTTCAAGCCCAACACTGGCTGAGACCACCTGGAATCCAGCAGAGATGGGCAGCGTATGTGTAGAACCAAGATCATGTCAAGTTTGGACACCAAATGGCATGACAGTGCGATAAAATAGATGCCAAATCAAAACACCACCATAACCAGAAACACTGAGTAACCCTATTGTGACTAGAACATGGCCTAAGATGCAACACAAACAAAGCATTCCTAATCAGCATTTTGGAAATTTCAGCAGCTTCCAGTAAAGATCACTACAGCTAAAGCTGGACAGGCGAGCTAATCATCAATAAGTTTCAGACACTTGAAAATTTATTGCTCTGTGTTAAAGTACATTCAGATACATCTCTATTTTGTTTTGCTGACATGTAAATAGTTTGATTCTTTAAAGGTAAATCTTTAGTTAAAAAAAGGGGATGCTGTGTTATGATGACATGTGTACCTTAAACTACTATCGACACTTCAACAGAATGTGATGTACTGGTCCCATGACTTACAGTTTTCAAGTAGTGGAGGTCAGATGTACTATACTTAGCCTCTCAGTAAATCTATCTGTACATAATGTTATGACCACAGCTGACATAATTTGCTGAGCAAGCCAGGCCCCAGAGGTTACTGATCATAACCTTTTTTTTGTATTTTGTAAATAAGGAGGAAAAGCTACGGAGCCCAGAAGCATAGAACTCCAGTAACACCTTTAGGATTTTAAAATGTTAGAAGGTTTATGAACAAGAAGAAAAAAAAACTTAAGCACAGAAGATTAAATTTATACAGTTGACCAGTCTTATAGAACATCCCCCCAAAAAATCACTTGGTTAAAATACACAAGTAAACTGCTTGGCAACAATTCCCTTATAGATTTTTAACTGTAAAATCCAGTAATATTACACCAAGGCACAACCCATGTTACTTTAGTAAATGTATGTCACACAACTCCTCAAACACTTCCACACTGCTGTGCAAATTGGAAAAAGGTTCAGAAAACAAATTGCTTTCTAAAAAAGAAACTTTTCTGGTTTGACTGGATAACTGTTCAGATTTCATACCTAGTCTCAGCACAGAGCTGGTTTCAGGACATCTCCTGCGCACAGCCACCACAACCAGCTCAACACCTTTCCTAAATATCCTTTTCCCCTTTTATCTTAGATTCCATTTTCCTCAGCACCTCTTTGAACTGAACTTTTCCAAAATTTAAAATTCATGTTTTCCTATTTCCTCCACTTTTGGGTCAAAATATTAATAACTTTCCCTTGTTTACTTATTAAACCTTTGTAAGTGGTAAAAGCCCCTTAAACTCCCTTTTGAAATTTAACAGCTGAAAAGCCAAGTACCTACCTATCACCTAATGCAAATTTTTAAAACCCAACCTATTTACTTGTAAATCCAACTTCACCATAACCTCTCATTACAAATGCGTTCATCTAGCCTTTTTACTCTCACAGACAAGCTGTCTCTATTAACCTTACCCCAGTTTAATTAATCATGGACACACATCCTTCTTTACAGAATACCATCATATTCCCAAAATACTAAAAAAAAAACACCCATCTTCACAATAGTCCTATCTTCAAATGAATAACCTACACTGATGTTTCACTAATCCCTCTGTATGATTGGCACATTTACATCGATGAGAAGAAGAATATAACAACTTTCCTCACAAAAAGGTTGCCAATGCTATTCCAGCACTGTACATGTGCCAGAAATGGTGAGAAGATTTACCCCATTTTCTTTATCTGTAGAACGAATGCTTTCCACAGTCAAACATGGAAGGTGAGTCCTCCTCCTTCATGTCCAATACCTTAAGAGGGATTTGGCAACCATGGACTTTTGTTGGATTGGTCCATGAATATGTTTAGGAAAGTACTGCAGTGGTTTGTCATTGCCTTCTGCAGTATGGCTGACCACCAGACTTTCAAGCTCTTGCCATCTACCATGAGGGGTATTGGAAGGATTTACAGGCTGATAATAAACCTCTTTGGCCATGTTATAAACACACCTTACATGATCCTCAAGTCCTGAAGTGGGACTTGAACCCAGAGCTTCAGGCCTAGAGGTAGGGACACTACATTCAGCATCCCAAGACCTCCTCGGAGGTTGAGTGGGTAAGCTTAAATCATGTTCACAAAACAAACCAGAGACAACTGGTGATAAAGCTACCCTCTCTGAGCAGGTCTTTTGTAGTGAGATATTCCTGCCTTTGCAGCCTTTTTTATAAACAACATCTAAAATTATGTGTGAAAAAGCAACTAGGAATGCAAGCAAGGAAAATCTTAATAGTGCCTCATCTTGAATTCCAGCTAGAAAACAAGAAGTAAGGTCACTTTTCATTGATGTAATTATTTGGTTTGCATTCAGCTGAGTAATGCAGCTGACTACAGAAATTGCCTGAAGCCTGTCTATGTGACAAGCTGAAAACAAACTAATTCACTTGCCCAAGGAAAGCAAATTGAACTGGATAGAATTTGAGTTGTTGGTTCTACCTTATTTGTAAAATTGTGAATAGCCTTGTTTTAATATGCATATCAGAAAGTAATTTGTCCACTTCAGCTCAAGTCCAAATATTATTCTTGCCAGCAATTGGTCCATAATCCTGATTTATGATTTGATCCCTTTTGCTATGTAATTAGTTCTCAGCTGAATACCTCATTGGGCATTCCAATCATTTCTTTGTTGTCTGCCATCCTCTTTTTTCATTTCGCTTGCTGCTGTCTGCAAGTGGGCGCTCAGCAAAAGGGTGGAAATTACCCTCAGATTTAAAGGGAGTGGTCCACTTAAACATAAATGGAGCTAAGTATTGTTTGAGCCCTAATAAAGTGTGAGAACTGACTTTATACATTTATCAAGTCTCTGAATGGGGGCTGAATGAGGAAAAAATTAAAACCAAAGAAAGGTAAACTCAAAACAAAAACAGAATTACCTGGAAAAACTCAGCAGGTCTGGCAGCATCGGCGGAGAAGAAAAGAGTTGACGTTTCGAGTCCTCATGACCCTTCGACAGAACTCAATGTTGACACATGAAACAGTGTGTGGGCAAGTACTGTATGTAGTATGTCAATATGGCAATCATCTTGTTAAAGACAATTGCTAGTTAAACAGCTGATGGGCAATGATTATCCTATCTAAATAGAATACAAAGATACAGCTGGAATGCTTGGCCTAAATAGCTAAGTGGTTATGGTACTGGGTTTGTAATCCCAAGATCAAGAGTTCAAATCTCATAATGGCAAACTATGAAACAATGTAACTTCATCTGAAATAACAGATGGAAACGGGTTTGTACTCAAAAGAGTTACAGAAATCAAGAGTTCAAATCTCACAATGGCAAACTATGAAACAACATAACTTCATCTGAAACAGATGGAAATGGGTTTGTACTGGAAAGAGTTATAGCTGGAATGCTTTGCATGGAAGCTACTTGGAAGTCTGTAGCACTGAGGAGTTGTCTTGGAAATAAACCAGCTTGAACCAAAAGACCAGCCTGGATTAATTCTTCTACCACAGCCTCTTATTGTGATTAACATGGTGGCAGAGGATGAACTTTAAGCTTTGCTGATTGATTGCTGTATATGAAGATTTCTGTCTCAATCCTCTGAGGGAAAAGAAACATGCTGGTGCTGACAATTTAAGTTACGGAATGGCAGAAGGATGGTGCAATATCACAAGCTTTGACTATCCAGCAATTGTTTCTGACTCTGAACCTTATCAGCAATGGAAGGATGAATGTTGAAATATGGACCCGGGTTACCGCTAAACCCTGGAAGAAGCAAGGTATGGCTTTGGTGTTATCATTACTAGCCAAAAGTAAGAAAAAGGAGTAAGGTATTTTCAGAGTGGAAAGTGGATGATTTGGACCATGAAGAGGGATTTATCCTTCTGATACAATCTTTGGATAAGTTTTACAAAACGGTTGAGTTATTGGAAGGGTATGAAGCTTGGATGATCTTTGATAGGTTTAGGAAATCAGATGATCAGTCCATGGAAGAATAGATCATGATTTTGATAAATGGTATGTGAGACTACAGAGATTTGAACTTGAAATTCCGGCATCGGTATTGGTATTTAAATTACTGGACTGTGCTCGCATTTCGTACTTGCTAGTCTTCTAGTACTAACAGGCGTTCAGTTCCAGGGGAGAGAATCTCTCTTAGATCAAATGGTTGCTGCCCTAAAAAAATTTCTGGGGAAACAGCCATTCCCTGCCACTTTTTTTATCAAATGCGAACAACTATGCTGTGAAACAAAGGATAGAGGATTCAATGGTGGCTGAATTTCAAGGTCGACCAAATATTAGACGAAGATTCCAATACAAAGATGGGGTTAATGACAAGGGGTCTGAAAATGGTCGTAACCCTAGTCAATTTGAGATTCGGGACAAAAAGCGTGTCTGAGATGGTGACTGTAGGCGTTTAAACCCAAAGAATGCATGGGGAATTGTTAATCAATATTTTCGTTGTGATTCTCAGTATCATTACGCGATGAACTACCCACATCGCATTTTTGAAGTGACCCATGAGATGGGTTCATTTGAAACTGAAAATGATGATGGTGACTGCCATGATGGAATTGTATTGATCACTGAAAGTTTGAATCCGGTGATGAATATCTTGATGGTAGATTCCTTCAACTGTGAAGTTCTGGACAGCGGTTGCACTTCTACGGTGTGTGGCATGGACTGGCTTGACTGCTATCTGGAGTCTCTCGAGGAGGCAGACCAGCAGAAGATCAAGGAGTATGAAAGCTCTACCTGCTTCAGGTTCAGAGATGGCAATACATTAACATCCTCCAAACGAGCGGTCCTCCCTTGTAAGATAGCAGGGATCAATCTGTTTATCAGTACTAATGTGGTTTCTAGCGAGCTACCACTATCGTTGAGTCGATCTGCTATGAAGAAGTCTCAGACGATGCTAGATATGAAGAATTATAGAGCAGTCATGTTTGGAAAAAATGTGGATCTACAATTTACTCGGTCAGGCCATTACTGCTTGTTACTAAGGAAGCCAGAGATTTCTCATCAAAAAGTTCATAAAGTTTTGTTAACTGCTGAGAATAAGAATTTGGTGGACAAAAAGATCATTTGGAAATTACATAGACAGTTTGCACTCCCGGCACCACAGAAACTGAAGACTCTACTTCGAGATGTGGAAGCGGTCAATAAAGGACATGATGACCTTATTGAACAAATCACTGCTCAGTGTGAAATTTGCCTTAAATATCTCAAGGCACCACCACATCCTGTTGTGAGCTTGTCATTAGCTATGGAGTTGAACGATGCAGTGGCAATGGACTTGAAAGTTTGGGACAAGGATAGGGGTATTTTTTTTACTACACTTCTTAGATATGGCAACCAGATTTAGCCTATCCACTGTGATACATAGTAAAGACAAAAGGACCATTGTCGATAAGGTCATGGAGAAATGGGCAGGAACAGGATTAGGAGCACCAACGAAGTTCCTCACAGATAATGGTGGGGAATTCGCCAAAGAGGAATTTCAGGATATGTGCGAAAATTTAAACATCATAATTATGTGCACTGTAGCTGACACAGCCCATTTAATAATGGTCTTTGTGAAAGAAACCATGTGGCAATAGATGACATGTTACATAAAATATTAGCTGATCAACCAGATTGTAAATTGTAAATTGCAAACGGTGCTAGCATGGGTGGTGCATGCAAAGAACTCTCTGCAAATGGTTGGGGGTTATAGTGCCTACCAGTTGGTGTGCGGAAGAAATCCAAAGTTACCTTTGGTGTTGTCAGATGCTGCTCCTGCTCTAGAAGGGACTAGCATTAGCTCCACCTTTTCTGCTTATCTGAACGCTTTGCATGCAGGCAGAAAAGCTTTCATTAAAGCTGAGGTTTCGGAGAAAATTTGTCGGGCCCTATGGCACCACATAAGACCATCAGGTATACATTTCAGACAAGGAGACATGGTATATTATAGAAGGGAAGGCCAGATGGAGTGGAAAGGACCTAGCAAGGTAATAGGGAGTGATGGGAAAGTAGTAATTGTGCAACACGGCAATCAAACTGTTAGGGTACATTCTTCACGGTTAATTGGTACTGACTATACCTTTACAGGTTCTGAACGGGGCATAGAACACGAGGAGGCATCACGCACTTCACATACACATGCACTGGGTAGTTATGAGGAGCAGACGATGACAGATACAGGGTTGACTATGAACAAAGTAACACTGAGGTACAGGATAACACTATTCACCCAAAAGGGCAACTACCCAAAGTAGGAACAAAGGTAACATACATGCCAGAAAGGACCAGTATGTAGAGGGATGTCACCATTATAGGGAGAGCAGGAAAGGCCACTGGCAAATATAAACATTGGCTAAATGTGCAGGAAGAAGGATAGGAGACAAGACCTATCAATTGGCAAACCAAGGAAAAGATGTGGATACCCAGAAAGCGCAGAATGAATTCTGGCAGTGGATCAGAAAGTGGCTGTGACCCTAGAGAAAAATCATGGACTTGCGAATGGGGTTTTGCTCGCATGGGAGAAAGGTCATATAGTAGTAGCCCAGAAAGGGAGAGGAATGTGAGTAGAGGCTGTAGCTTAATAAGAATGAGGACTAGAGAGAAAGCTATGAATCTCAATAGGAGTAGAAGTCTTTATGACCAAGAGATTCTAGTGGCTGCTAATAAATTGGAAAATAAGCTGATAAATGAAGCCAAAAGGAAAGAGTTAGAAAGTTGGAAGGAATTTGGGGTATATTCTGAAATACCTGACAGAGGACAGCCAGCTTTATCTCACAGATGGATCTGTACAGAAAAGGTACTCCCAGGTGGCACATATAAGGCCAAAGCGAGATTAGTAGTCCGAGGCTTTGAAGAGAGACTAGGAGATCGGAATGTCAGAGTGGACTCACCTATTGCAGGGAAAGTGAGTTTGAATATTTTTTTTAAGCTATTTTGGCATCCTATTCCTGGAAATGCAAATCCATTGATACAAAGGCTGCGTTTTTACAGGAGGAGAAGTTTCAAAGGTAAGTTTTTTTTTGAAACCACTCAAAGAAGCCAGGGATGTAAAAGGAAAGCTATGGAAATTGAACAAGTGTGTGTATGGATTGAATGATGCATCAAGAGTTTGGTAGTTTTCCATGAGGTCTGTCCTGTTGAAAACAGGTTGCAGCCAGTTAAAAGCAGACCCCGCGATGTTTTAATGGTACCATAAGGAGAAACTAACTGGAATCTTTATCATGCATGTCGATGATTTCCAATGGGGAGGCTCTGTAGAATTTGAACAATGGGTAATCGAGAAAATAAAGAAGGAATTCCAGGTTGGAAGTCAGGCTTCAGGGTCCTTTAAGTACATAGGTTTAGATATGAAGCAGAGCAAGTTAGGAGTGACACTGAATCAGCAATCTTATCTAGAAAATGTTAATCATATCCCAATATCTCGGGTTAGTTCCTCACAAAAAGAGGATCCTGCTACCAAGGAAGAAACTGAGCAGCTGAGGAGCTTGATTGGCAGTTGAACTGGCTGTGCACTCAGATTAGGCCTGATGCTAGTTATGATGTGTTGGAACTGAGTGCCATGATGAAACATGGTACAGTTGAGCAAGTTCTGAGAGCAAATAAAACACTTAATTTAATTTTTTATGAGAGATGTGTGCTCAAGCTTCCAGCCTTGGGTGATCCAGAAGAGATGGGGCAGGATTTTCCCCCCGTTTGGAGGGGGAAGTTGAAGTATGGGCACGCGGAGGTGTGCCTCCGATCGGTGTCCCCGATTAGGGGCACGCTGCCATTTTATGTGGACGGGCCAATTAAGGCCCGGCCAGCGTGGCGCCTGCACAGAAGAGCTATGCGCTCCCTTTGCAGGCAGGGGGGGGAGGGGGGAATCCCTAAGCACACTCTTCTCCCTGAGGCTAAGTGCTGCCTCAGGGAGATCTGCTCTAATGTACAAATTATTAAAAATAGAAAAAAAAAATCCCTGACATGTCCCCTCATGTGACACTGTCACATGCATTGGGACACGTCCATAACCTTTTAAAAAACTTTAATTAAATTTTTTAAAACCTACATGAAACCTTATCCTGCCTGTGGATGAGGTTTCATTCTTTTTATAATGCCCGCCAGGGCTCCCAGCCTGCCCACCAACATTAAGGTTGGATGAACAGGTCCATTAAGTACTTTAATGATTCTGTCAATGGCCTCAATTGGCCATTGTCAGGTTGGTGGGTGCACAGCTGATTTTGCTGAGCCCCTGCCTACCTGAAATTTAAATGGGGTGCGGTGGTGTCGGGAGTTCCGCTCGATGTCACTGTGCGTCATTTTATGCATTGGTGAGTGGGCCCCGTCCCCCGCTCACCGACGGGAAAATCCTGCCCATGAGGTTGGTCATTTTTAGTGTTGCTTAACATGCCAATCTTCCAGATGGGTGCTCTAGCATAGCAGGGTTTATCATATTTTTGGTGGAAAAGAATGATAAATGTTGCCCATTGGCCTGGGAGGCCAAGAAAATAAAAAGGGTAGTGAAAAGCATCTTAGCTGCTGCAATGCTAGCTTTGGTAGAAGCATTAGGTATGGGGATTTACTTATCCAATATACCAACAGAAATATTATATAAGGGGCAATTGGGAAAAGTTTACCCATAGAATGTTATGTTGATAACCAGTCTCTTTGGGACAATGTTCATTCCATGAAAAGTGTCACTGAAAAAAGGCTAAGAATAGATCTAACCAGCATAAAGGGAATGTTAGAGAGAAGAGAGATCTCTAAGATACAATGGGTTGACATGAGTCACCAACTATCAGACTGTTTTAAGAAAAGAAGTGCCTGCTCTAAGAAATTATTAAATGTATTAGATGAGGGGTGTTTTATAATGATGCAATGAAAAAAAACTTTTTTTGTTTTATAATTATTTATATATATATTTGGTAAAAGAAATAAGGGAATTATAGATGTGGAAAAGTGTGACATTATTTCCTTCTGTTTGTTTGAAAACAAAACTTGAACATTTTTTTTAAAGTTTTAATTTAAAAAGAAAAGAGGGGAATCTGTCAATGTGGCAATCATCTTGTTAAAGACAATTGCTAGTTAAACAGGTGATGGGCATTGTCTATCCCTCTAAATAAAATGAAAAGAGACAGTTGGAACACTGTGTAGAAGCTATTTGGAGGTCAGTTGCACTGAGAGAGTTGTCTTGAAAATAAACCAGCGTGAATCAAAAGACCAGCCTGGATTAATTCTTCCACCTCAACCTCTTATTGTAATTAACATGGCTATCTGCTGTTCAGTGGCTGGTTAAATGGTCATACCACATGGCATAGATATGAAAAAGGTTGCCCTGTTTGGCACTCTAGGTCACTCTTCCCAGAGCACAGTGATGTGGTATGACTTGTGGGGTCAGTGCTATACATGACATCAGTAGCATCTGGGAAAGAAGTAAAAGATGATGACACACTTAAACTAAGACTATGGATTAGCACCATTTACCATGTAAAATGGAAGTTAGAATTTTTTATTGGGCTCTCCAGCCTTCCATAATACTGGGAGTTTGTGGTTTGCCTTATAAAGAACAGACCTTCTGCATTAAAGCAAAGACTGTCAGGTCAACAGAGGTTAAGGCTATCGTCTTGAGCACATTTTCTGGGTTGGTATTTCAATGCACAAGGAGCGCTATATTATCAGAGATGATACATAAAACTGAGGCCTACCTGCCTATTCAGGTTCATGTAAAAGATTCTTCAGCTTTGCTCAAAGAAAACTAGGAGGTTCTTCTGATGTCCTGGCCAATTCTACATCCTCAACTATGAAAACAGATTATCTGGTCTGAAGAAGAGTCATATGGACTCGAAACGTTAACTCTGCTTTTCTCTCCACAGGTGCTGTTAGACCTAAGTTTTTCCAGCATTTTCTGTTTTTTTAAAATTTATTCACGGGATGTGGACTTTGCTGGCTTGGCCAGCATTTATTGCCCACCCCTAGTTGCCCTTGAGAAGGTGGTGGTGGGCTGCCTTCTTGAACTGCTGTAGTCCATGTGGTGTAGGTACATCCATAGTGCTGTTAGGAAGGGAGCTCCAGGATTTTGACCCAGTGACAGTGAAGGAACGGCGATATTCTTCCAAGTCAGGGTGGTGTGTGACTTGAAGGGGAACTTGCAGGTGGTGGTGTTCTCATCTATCTGCTGCTCTTGTCCTTATAGGTGGCAGTGGTTGTGGGTTTGGAAAGTGCTGTCTAAGGAGCCTTGGTGAATTCCTGCAGTGCACCTTGTTGATGGTACACACTGCTGCTACCATGCGTCAGAGGTGGAGAGAGTGAATGTTTGTTGATGTGGTATGGATCAAGTGGCTGCTTTGCCCTGGATGGTGTCCAGCTTCTTCCGTATTGTAGGTGCTGCACTCGTCCAGGCAAGTGGAGAGCATTCTATCACATTCCTGACTTGTGCCTTTTAGATGGCAGACAGGCTTCGGGGAGTCAGGAGGCGAACTACTTGTCGCACGATTCTAGCCTCTGACCTGCTCTTGTAGCCACACTATTTATATGGCTAGTCCAGTTCAGTTTCTGGTCAATGGTAGCCCTCAGGATGTTGACAGTGGGGCTCATTCAGTGATGGTAATGCTACTGAACATCAAGGAGCGATTGTTGGATTCTCTCTTGTTGGAGATAGTAATTGCCTGACACTTGTGTGGCACAAATATTTCTTGCCACTTATCAGCCCAAGCTTGGGTTTTTGTTGTCTGGTCATTCACTCACTTGTTATTTGAGGGATCTTGCAACAGTGACTTCAAAAAAACAAATCCACTGGAAATAAAATACTTTGGGAAGTCTTGAGGATCTATTCCTTAAGTTCTTTTTTATGTTAAAAGAACACTGTTAATTTCCTCAGTGACTCATGAAAGGTGTCTGCAGCTAAGCAATATAGATAAGAAAGTTCCCAATTTGAATCCAGATTTGTGCTTATTTCAGTTGTGTGTCATTTGAAGAACCACAGTTGGCCTCAGCATCACTATTCTAGGGGAAGGGAAAAACAACAACAGCAACTTGTAGTAAAAAGCCCCAAGTGCCTCACAGGAGCATTAGAAAGCACAATTTTTCACCAATGTGATATCAGGGTAGATAACCAAAATCTTGGTCAGAGTTAGATTTTAAGGAGCATCATAAAGGAGAAAAATAAATTAGAGATATGAAGAGGTTTAGGAAGGGAATTCTGATTGAACTGGCATGTACTTTGATCTATTTGCTTGCCAATTTTTTTCTCTCTCCTGCTTCCCCTGAAGATCCTGCTGGGGTATGGCTGCATGACCCATGACTTCTAGTACTTAGTTGAAGATTAACATAGACAGCAACAAATATTAAGCACCATAATAATGGAAATCAGCAGGGAAATTGAACATTTATAAAACCTAATGATGGTAGAAATGTTAGTAATAAGGGTCAAGCTGAAGGGCGCCAGTCTATTAAAGACGGAGAGGTGGAAAGTAGAGTTAGAGGGAGAAAGCTGATATGTTACTAATGTAACAAGGCTGGGCACATGGGATCAAATTGTTAGACGTTAAACAGGAAACTGATTGCAATAATTAGAACTCAGAAAAGTTCAGGAAATAAGAGTACTGTGGGCCCTGAGATCCAGAGGCAAGAAAAACCAATGGTTTGTGTACAGGTGGAGCAGGAAGAAACAGTGGTAGCTAGAGAAGTGGGAATGCCTTCACAACTTACCCAAGGGAGTTCTGAAGGGCAGGTTGCAGAGATGTTTAAAAATTTTATATGTACAAGCAAGACCAGGGAAGGATGTCAAAATTTTAAGGGATACTAGGGCTAGCCAGTCCTTAATGATATGGGATAGTGCTATCTGTTGTCCAGAAGGGTTATTTCAGGACAAAATATTAATTAAGGGGATCCATAGCAAAGTTAAACCTATTTCATTGTGTAAGGCAAATTTAAAAAGTGATTTGAAAACAGCAGAGGTGATTGTTGGGATAGTAGAGAAATTGCCTATTGTAGGGGTTCAATTTGTTCTAGGGAATGATATAGCTGAATCACAGATATTGACTATGCCTACTATAGTAGAGCAGCCTGTTGAGACACAATCAGCAGATGTTTTACAGAAAGAGCATCCTGAATTGTTTCCAGATTGTGTGGCAATGAGATCACAAACGCACAAATTTAAACAGGAAGAGGAGAAATCTAAAAGATAGGGGGAGGATACTGAAATTCAGTTGGCTGGATCAATCTTTGAAAAGATTACTCAGGGGGAGAAGAGTAAAGAGGATGAGGTTGAGGTGTTTAGTTCAGTGCAGTTAGTGGAATTACAGCAGATGGATTCAGATTTGAAGACATTATATTAGACAGCTTATTCTGAAACAGAAGCAGAATGCATTCCAGAGCATTATTACATTAAGAACAATGTGTTAATGAGGTAACGGAGACTGCCTCATGTTCCAGCAGATAATTGGGTAATAGAACATCAAGTAATGATATCGTCTGGGTACCTGAATGAAATTTTGAAATTGGCTCATGAAATTCCAAATGGATATTTGGGAATTAGGAAAACTCAAGCTAAGATACAAAAACATTTCTATTGGCCTGGACTACATAAAGATGTCGTCAAATTCTGGCAAGTATGTCAGGACTGCTCCCTAAGGCTAAAAGTAGAAATCAGTACTTACTGACAATCATGGATGTGTCCACAGATTTCCAGAAGCAATACCTTTAAGGAAAATTACAACAAAGTTGATTGTAGAGAAGTTAACCAAATTCTTTACAAGGTATGGATTACCAAAAGAAATATAGTTGGATCAGGTATTGAATTTCATGTCACAGCTGTTTAAGGGAGTAATGAACAGCCTAGGAATAAAGCCATTTAGGTCATCAGCCTATCACCCTGAATCACAAGGTGCCTTGGAAAGGTAGTAGCAGATTTTAAAGACTATGATGAGGGCGTATAGTCAAGATTATCCACATGATTGGGATTGAGGGGTTCCATTATTGTTATTTGCTATTAAGGAGGACCTTAATGAGTCACCAGGGTTCAGTCCTTTTGAGTTAATTTATGGTCATTATGTAGGGGGACCACTCAAACTGATTCAGGAAAATTTAATGAATCAAAGTTCTGAAACAACTCTCCTTGATTATGTGACAAAATTCAGAGAGATTAAGTAAGGCATGTGAACTAGCTAGAAAATATTTAAAGATATCTCAACAAGTGATGAAGGCAAAGGCAGACAAGAGGGCAAAGGCTGGGGAAAAACTGTTAGTGTTGTTGCCAGTGTCAGGCAAACCGTTAAAGGCAAGGTTTAGTGGACCTTATCAGATTGAAAAGAGACTGAGTGAGGTAAACTACATAATAAATACCCCAGATAGAAGGAATGGTCAGTGAGTGTGCCATGTAAATATGCTCAAAAAATACTTTGATAGAAGTGTTGACCAGGGGTCACCGGTAACGGTTATTGGCTTAGTACAAAGAGGAGAAGAGTCAATTCTCTCTTAACTCTCAGTTTGCTTTATTCACGTCATTAGATCATATACATATAGCTTATGCATCTGGTTAGATATAGATATGCAGTTTACAGCAGTTTTATACCCAAACTAGAATCTAAACGCACACCCACTAGTTTTCTCTGACACTCCCTGAGTGGTCACAGAATATAAAAGCTAATACCCGAAAAGGAGAGCTGATGCTGGCCAGGCATTCCGTTCTCTCTCTCTTTTGACGTCGTCTCTACTTTGCTGATGTAGGTTCTTCCACTTCCACGATAGTTGTTCTCTGAAGTCTTCGCTGGCTTCACGCCAGAGATCCTCCATTCTTATTCTGAATCTTATCTCTTCAAGCTGTGCTGTCTCTCTCCCATTGGTTTAGGCCTGCTTGCCTAGTCTGTGGCATCTTCTTATTGGCTCTATCCCAAGGACTTAGGTAGCATTATCTCATTACTCCTTTTCTAAATAGGACTTGTGTCTTATCACATTCCCTTTGTTTTCCATGAAACTCAGCTACTTTAAACCAGTTCCAGCCAGCTCAGGCCAGTGACTGGACTCAGGTTACTTCAGGTCAAAAGTTGTTTTTGCCTATGTGTCAGCAGTTCGGCTGCAGCCCCTGGCCAACAGAAGGTACTGATAGTTGTAAGGAAATGGAGAGAAGGTTTAAAGGGCAGAATTTTGCCCTTGATAGGTGGGCGGGCAGTCGATTGCCCCCACTGAAATGGGCCCCACCACTATTTTCCGCGGGCGGACCAATTAAGGCCCGCCCAGCAGGTTAGTGACTCTCTTGTAGAGCGGGAAAATCATCGCAGAGGCAGCAGTGCTCAGACCACTGGTTCCAACGGGGAACCGGCAGTCTGTATAAAGAGTGGCCAGGCAGCCTTGTTGAGGCAGTGCACCATGACCACTCGAAGAAGAAGAGAGCCTGCTGTCAGAGAACAGAAGCAGGAGCAGGAGCAGGAGGAGAGGGGCGGGCTGCAGGACAGGCTAGTGGGGGGCTACTGTGCCCCTCGCTTCTTTGATGCATGTCTTGCTGTCCTCCTGCAAGAGGTGCCCAGCCGGCAGGATATTTTGAATCCTGAGGATGGGAGGAGGAGGGCCCACCATGTCACCAGCCAGGCGTGGGAGGAGGTGGGTGATGCAGTAAAGCGCCCATGATGTTGTGTGGCGCACAGGAACGCAGTGCAGGAAACGATTCACTGATTTGTTGCACTCTGGAAGGGTGAGTATCATGTCAGCCTTGGCCATTTGACCCAGAAGGCAGCTTTAGCCTTTGAGCCCCCCCACCCCCATGTCTTGCTGTCGTTACTGTATTGGGCATTTGGCGCACGCTGGGCAGGCAAACAGATAGTGACCATGCTTACATCAGCCTTAGTGGTTGAGGAGAAGATGGATTCTCCCCGCAGCATATGTTGGTGTTTGTCACATTTGAGTAGTCTGGGGGCAACCTGCAGGGGAGGCAGCTAGACACATACTCAGAACTCCAACACATGTCTTATTGATAGTGATGAGATGGTGGAAGGGGAGCCTCAAGGTGTCATGGCCAAGAGCCATCTGCTGGCCTTGGCGCCGCACCTAGTTGCAACCTCCTTGTCATAGGCGCTAAGACCTGTGTGTTATTCAAAGTGATGGATGCTGAATGTGTCCAAGGTGGCCATTGGGGGAGGGGGTTGGAGACAGCTGTACTATCTTCTGGGAACTGATCACCAGTAGTGTGGACAGGAGCCGCTGGAGGCCTCAGATAGGCCACTGTGGTTGGGGTGTGGCGTGTGCATGCAGAGTACATGAGCGAGCAGCCCCAATAAATCCTCTTCTCTTTTCTGCAGGCAAAAAGTCAACACAATCTGCGGGAGTGCCAGAGGACTGGAGGTGGGCACGCCCTGCTCCAGCGCCTCACAACATTTGAGGAGGAGGCCATGGAGGAGGCAGGAGGCCAGGGTGGCCGGTGGCGGCGAGGCTAGGGTGCAGCGGCCAGGTGTTTGAGGTCCACAGTCCCATCCACTCTGTCTGCCCACCATCCAAAACACTGATGGTTGCTGCAATCGTTAACGCTGCAATACTGCTCATTCACAGACTGAGACACTCTGACGTGTGGGTCATACACAAAAGTCCCTTGTCCCCTTGAGGATGCGCATCTCTAGCACCTTCCAAAGTCACCTTATCCCATTTGTGACCACTATCACCATGGCCTAACATGCCATGGCATCACTGCTGCACATCCAAAGACTTATTGCATCTTAGGGGGGTTTGGGACCTCCACCACCCTTTCAGCCAGGGCGCCCCACATTACTCTGTCCAAAAGGTCCTCAGCACCTCACCTGTCAACCTCATGGCACTCAACTTAAATAAATGCCACCACTTTACTCATCCCTACACCAAGGGGAAATGTTGCCTTCTGCCCACCTGGTCTATGCCCTTCCTAATGGTATGAAGGTCAATAATGTGACCTGTCAATCTCCTGTGCTCCACGGCAGATGTCGCAAGTGTTTGGAACTCTCCAGGCCAGTGTGCATCCAGGTCAGGTACCTCTGCACTTTCCCCACTCCAATGGTACATAACATGCCATGTGGCATTCCTGAGGCCATCTGACCAGCCTGTCTGCATGCGCGTCTAATGGTTGGGGGTCCTCTTGACTCTTTTCTACCCCACCAATGTTTGTCCCCTTAGGATCTTGAAGAGTGAGTGACTTATGAGGCTGGGTGGGAAAGGGATGAAAGGTTGAACTGACTGTACGCTAACTGATGCACTGTCCTTGTTGTTAATTTTAGCATCACCACCACATAGCCACGCCCATGGACACTGCAGCCGCCCCTCCACAGCTGAGGCCCACCACGTGCAACTTGCAGCACATCATTTCAGTCAGCCAGGCACCAGCACAGACACACACACCTCGGTGGGAATTTACCATCGGCTAGTGTCCTGGGTCACAGTGGAGAGGGCACTTCACAATCGCTGGAGGAGATGGCAGGGACAGAGAGTGCCAGCTGGAGGGCTGCAGGGGACTAGGCACATGCTGAGTCCGGCACTGATGATGTGCCTCTGGAGTTATCACCAATACAGCAGCTGCAGGACAAGTGACAGGAAGTGCGTTTGCATCTGGCAGGGTTGCATGAGGGTATGCTTCAGTTAGTCTCTGCAATGGAGGAGTCCAGGCAGAGTGTAAGTGAAGGCATGAACCTCAGGACAGAGCTTCAGGCTTCCTCCACTGAGAGACTGGCGACTCTCATGGAGAGGGGCTTCGATCAGATGGAGCCTCCTCTGATTGGGTTACGCACTGACTTGCAAGCCCTCACAGCGCTAATGGCCACAGGTGGTCATTCCCAATGTGGGAGATGTTCTTAGCACCAAGTGTCGGCGCTTGGTGCCCATGCGGTGAGCAGGGAGGTCCAATGTAACCTCATCTCGGCACAGCAGCTGCCTGTAGTCTCTGCGAGCTCCTCTCAGGGCGCTCCAGATGAGGGCAGCATCTCCTCTGCCCCACTGCCAGTGACCGTTGCATCCGTTAAGGCTGTGACAACTGGGGAGGTGCCAGTTCTGGAACTGGCCACTCCCTCCCAGGTGGGGCCATCACAGGCTCCACAGGGCAGAGGATGCCCGCCAGGGCCATCAAGGCCAACAGGACAGCAGAGTCAGCAGGCTGTCTCACAAGCCACTCTGAGCGATGGGGCGGCACCTAGACATAGCACCTGCTAACGAAAGCATAAGGCACTTTAGGCACTCAACGGGTATGTCACTGGTGATTTTGTGTTGGCCTTAGATTAGGGAAAATATACTTATGTTTGCTATAGAGACATTTCTATTTTATGTTGGACAGAATAAAGTCCACTTTTCTGCCCATGGCTGAGGGTGTTTGTGCTGCATTTGTCTTTTTCACAGACAGATCACGAGTGTTTGAGTGGACATTGATGTTTCTGTACTAAGCCCTTAGTTGCAGCTGATTAGGTGGAAGATGTAGCACCTAAGTGCAATGTGTGGAAGGGCCAGGCAATGCTGGTCCTGCAGATCCATGTGTGTGGAGCAAGCTGAAGGTTCGTTGGATTAAGTTGTCCCGGGTGTCCCTGCCTCCTTGGTGTAATAGAGAGTTGGCGTGCTGCCCCTTATCATTGCCCTGTGCTTCTTCATCCTCTGAACCACTGCTGGATTCATCAATGCCAGCCTCATCCACTGCGTCAAGGTTTTCATTGTCAACTGCATCCCCCCTTTCCATCACAAGATTGTGCAGAGCGCAGCATGCTACCACTATCAGAGAGACGTGATCTGGGGGGTACTGGAGTGCACCCCCTGAGCTGTCCAGGCAACAGAAGCGCATCTTGAGAAAACTGATGGTTCTCTCCACCACAGCCCTTGTGGAGGCGTGGCTCCTATTGTAACGCTGCTCAGCTTCTGTTCTTGGATGACAGAGAGGCATCATGAGCAGCTTTTTGAGGGAATAGCCCATGTCACCCAGCAGCCATCCATCCAGCCGAGCTGGAGCACTGAAGAGCCCCGGCACCTGGGAGTGTCTGAGGATGTAGGCTTGGTGGGAGCTGCCTGGGTACCTTGCACAGACTTGTAGAATCTGCATCCTGTGGTCACACACTATCTGCACATACATGGAGTGGAAGCCCCTCCTGTTGACGAAGGCACCAGGCTCACCTGCTGGCAACTTGATGGCCACATGTGCACAGTCTATTGCACTCTGGACACGGAGGAAGCCAGCAATGGCCGCAAAGCCTCTGGCTCGCTGTGCCTGACTTGTCTGGAAGTGGATGAAGGTCAATACCTGTCTGAACAGAGCATCTGTAACCTGCTTGACACAAGTGTGGACAGCTGATTGGGAGACACCGCAAAGATCACCCACCGAGCCCTGGAAGGAGCCAGAGGCACAGAAGTTGAGGGCAGTTGTGATCTTCAGAGCCGCTGGCATTGGGGGCCCACCCACACAGTTAGGAAATATCTCAGGGCCAATCATCTGACAGGTATGGTTGACTGTCTCCCTTGACAGATGGAGCCTCCTTCGGCACTGCACCTCAGTCATATTGAGGTAGCTGCTTCGCCGCCTGTATACCCTGGCAGCAGGATAGTGGCGTCTTCTGTGGCCCCTTGCACCTTGGACAACCTCTTGGCACTGTGCCCCTTGTGCCTGCGCCTGGCCTCCCAAAGGTGGCTCCCCTGGAGGCTGATTGTCCAGTCCTGGCCTCCTCTTTATTCTATCCCTCCCTTCCTCCTCAGAGGAGCTGCCTCCAGTGGAGATGTCAGAACCCCTACCCAGGCTAAATGGAGGCCCGAGAAAGGTTACTGTCTGCAGACTGGTTTCAAAGTACACAAGAAACTCTTGGAAATCGATGTGAACTGCTAACAATCAAACAGGCAACTTTAAAACACTGTCAGCATTAAATACTTCATGAACAACCCCTCCACGTATCCCGTCATTGCATGAGTTTTTTAATAAAACAATCTCCTACCTGCCTGCCTTTTGGGCCCGTGCACTGAGCCGAAGTTCGCATGGGCCCCTCAAAATCGTCGACAATCAGCAAGTTAAGGGCCTTAACGAGGCCTTTAACTAATGGCAGGTCCGTGTCCCGCTGCATAGCGTGCCCACCCACCTAAATATCGCGATGCCGTGTGCTGACATCGGGACGCTCACGCGATGTCAGCGCGTGACATTTTAAGCACTGGTGTGTGGGCTCCGCCAACCACACGTCAGCCAGAAGATTCTGCCCAAGGATTCGGAAATTGATCTTCCTCTGATTTAAATTGGACAATGAGGAAGTGCTTCAGAATCCATATGTACTATTGGATTACCTTCCAGAAACATTTTGGAGTGATTGAAAACAACTATTGTAGTCACACAAAGCAATTTGTGGAAATAAACTGGGGAAAGCAGATTTACCTGTACATGATATTGATGTGGGGAATTTGGAGTCAATAAAACAACGCTCATATGCATTAAATCCAGTAAAATTAGCTCAAGTGCAGAAATAAATTGAATTTATGCTTCAAAACAACATCTTCGAGCCCAGTCACAGTAATTGGAGTTCACCCACTGCAATGGTGCTGAAACTGTATGGATCACGAAGACTATGTACTGATTACTGAAAAGTGAATGCAGTAACGAAAGCAGATTCATATCCTCTTCCACGATTGGAGGATTGTAGCGGGGAAGTGGGCAGTCAATGTTTATCACAAAAACTGACTTGCTGCAAGGATATTAGCAAGTACCCTTGCTGGAAACGGCAAAAGAGATATCAGCTTTTGTGACGCTGGATGGTACCTATCAATGCAAAGTAATGCCTTTTGGTATGAAAAATGCACCAGAGACTAACAAACAAAGTGATTGAGGGACTGAACAATTGTGCTGTGTATGTTGATGACTTAATAATATTCAGTTAAATGCGGGAGGAACATTTACAACACTTAAAGGAACTATTTGACTGCAGGAAGCCAATTTGATTGTGAATTTGGCTAAAAGTGAATTTGCAGAAGTGCAAGTTATATATTTAAGCCATACTTTTGGAGTCACAGAATCGTAGAATGTTATGGTGCAGAAGGGGCATTGGCCCATCGTATATGCACTGCTTCTCCTAATGAGCATGATGACTTAGTGCCATTTTCCTGCCTTTTCCCCATACCCTTGCACATAGTTTCTATTCAAATAATCATCTAATGCCTTCTTGAATGCTTTTGTTGAACCTGCCTCAGCCACACTTCCAGGCAGTGTATTCCAGACTCGAACCACTCGCTGTGTGAAGAAATTTTTTCTCACATCACGTTTGCTTCTTTTGCAAATCACTCTAAATCTGTGCCCTCTGGTTCGTGATCCTTTATGGGCAGGAACAGTTTCTCCCTATCTACTCTATCCAGCGCCCTCATGATTTTGAACACCTTTATCAAATCCCCTCTTAGCCTTACCCTCTCCAAGGAGAACAGTCTCAAACTCTCCAATCTATCTTCGTAATTCAGGTTTCTTATCCCTGGAACCATTCTTGTACACCTCTTCTGCACTCTCTCCATTGTGTTCACATCCTTCCTATAATGTGGTGCCCAGAACTATACACAACTCTCCAGCTGGGGTCCAACTAGTATCTATATAAGCTCAGCATAATCTTCATGCCTATTAATAAAGCCCAGGATACTGTATGCTTTATTAACTGCTCTCTCCACCTGGCTTGCCACCTTCAATGATCTATGCACATATACACGCAGATCCCTCTGCTCCTGCACCTCCTTAAGAATTGCACACCTTATTTTATATTGTCTCTCCATATTCTTCCTACCAAAATGCATCACCTCACACTTCTCTGCACTGAACTTCATCTGCCACCTATCAGCCCACTCCACCAACTTTTCTATGTCCTTTTGAAGTTCTATACTGTCCTCCTCACAGTTTACAATGCTTCCAACTTTCATGTCATCAACAAATTTTGAAATTGTCCCCTGCACACCAAGGTCTAGATCATTAATATATATCAGGAACAGTAAGAGTCCCAATACTGACTCCTGGAGAACTCCATTACAAACCTTCTTCCAGCCTGAAAAATATCCATTGACCATTACCTTCTGTTTCCTATTACTCAGTCAATTTTCTATCCATTTTGCTACTGTCTGTTTTATTCTTATATATATTATTCCTATACAGCTTTCCTCACAAGTCTGTTGTGTGGCACTATATCAAATGTCTTTTGAAAGTCCATGTATACCAAATCAACAGCATTTATACTCTCCCGCTCTGGGTTGCTTCTTCGCAGGCCTGACACCTCTCCAACTCTTAGGTAAGTGGTCAGGTGGCCCCACGAGATGCAAAAGTAAAAGCCATTATGGAATTCCCAGTGTCTACAGAGAAATGGGAAGTTTAGAGATTTCTAGGCATGAGTGGATTTTATCGGAAATTTGTGCCAAACTTCAGCAGTGTAGTTGCTCCACTGACTGGGTTATTAAAAAAACAGAAAATTCCAATGGACACAGGAATGTCAGGGTGAATTTGATAGCTTGAAAGTTGTGCTAACAACTACACCTGTTCTATCAGCAGCTGATTTTACAAAGCAGTTTAAGTTGACTATTGATGCCAGTGAAGTCGGTGTTGATGCTGGATTTCTACAAGAAGATGAACTAGTAATTGAAAAGCCGGTAAGATATTTCTCATGGAGCTTGAATGTACACCAGCAGAAATATTCAACTCCAGAGAAAGACACTTTGAGTTTGGTATTGGCTTTGTAGCATTTTGAAGTGTATGTTGCAAACAATTCATCAGAGACAGTTATATATACCAACCACAATCCTTTGAAGTTTTCTGGAAAAGTTTCGGAACAGAAATGCAAGATTGTTCCACTGGAGTTTATTATTGCAACTGTTCAATTGACAAATTATACATGTGGCTGGATGAGGAAATTTGAATTTGATTGCAGATGCATTGTCAAGAGCGTAAAGTTGATAAGAACTCGGAATTGGAGAATAGACTGAAATGAACTCTAATTTTACAAAAGACCTGTGTACATTTTCATGGTTAGTGCATTGTCACTATGGTGTAATAGTTTTGTTTATATAGTTAAATGTGGTAAGGGATAAGTAATGGGTTGAAAAAGGAAACCATCTTTTTTGGAATTATGATGGTTCATTTTTTATTAAGGAGGGAGCTGTGAGAATGGATTTTTAAAAATATTTTGGGGACTATTGTGTTATTCTGTAAAGAAGGCTGAATGTATGTGTGTGTGTGTGTTTGTGTGTGTAATTTAATTATGCTGGGCAGAGTTTGATAGGAGTCAGGTTGTCTAGGGGGTTTGAAACATGAAAAGTGATAGAGATGATAATTTTGAGGTACAAGTGACTAGGTTAGATCTAACATTTGCATTTTTAGATAAGTTGAAAGTTTGTTTGAATATCAAAGGGGAGTCAAAAGTGATAAGGAATATGTTTGCATCTTACAGGAGTTCTATGGTAAACAGTTGGGGACATTATAATTTATTGGCCCAAAAGCAAAGACAAGGTGGAAACATGAAAGATCTTATATTTGGAAGGGTTTGAGTTTCAAAGAGATGTGAGAGGAATGGAACAGAGATGAAAGGGAAAAAAGGTATACAAGATTAACTGTGGATAGTTGGATATAGCTGTTGAGTTAGAAATGGCTGGAGATAGCTGGAACTGTTTGAGCTGTTGAGTTAGAGCTGGAGCTTTGGGCTGGGAGATGATACAGTTTGATTCACCCATCCAATCAAGCCAGAAAAGTCTTGGGCTGCGACAAGCAGCTTTATTCTGAAGTGGATTCCAACCGCAGGGTAGAAGGGGGTAAAGGTCATGTGGTATACCTTTAATGAAGCTACAGCACTTTGCCTTGTGTAATATGACTGGATTTCATAATAGACATCTATAAGGGAGTGTTGCCTGAAGGTATTTACTTGTGGGTTTGACCAAGTAGAGAATTTTTGGGGGAATGTTTTGTAAGACTAGCCTTAATTGTGTAACTGTACTTTTGTGTGCTTAAATTTTCTTTTATTTTTGTCAATAAAACTTTTACTTTAAATTTTTAAAATCCAAAAAGTGTTACTGGATCTCAAACTACTGAGATCTTCTTCTCGGTTTCAGAATATAAAGAAAGGTTATGGCCTGTAAGCCAAGTTTCCCTATGGGATTTGGTTTGCACAGCGATTAGCACTGGCTGTGGTCATAACAATATTTCACATTGAACAAAGGGATCACAGTAAAATCTGTACATATACTGCGGCGCAGGGGCGATCGCAGTTTGTGGCCGGTAGTTTGGTGTCAGGCAGCATAAAACAACAGCGATGGGGAGGATCTCAATCTGTTTCAGTGGTTTCACTGGCTCACAAGTAATCTGGAATATAGACAGCTAAGTTAGTTCATAACATATCTTTCTTGCATCTGACTTATTAAATTGTTTTTAAAAACATTCATTACTTCTGACTTACCCTCGAGTTAAATTATATATGAGCAGCTCTTCTTAGGCACTAGAGGAAGAATTCTGTCAAATCTGATTGTGTAATATCTTGCAAATGTCACCATCATTAACAGCTAAGCACAGAGTCAAACAGTATGAGCTGGGGAATTCCTCAAGGAGCTCTATATACTTATGCATGAAGAACATTTTGCCTTTAATTTCTCTGTAAAATGAACCATACTATGACCTGAAATCATAATACAGAAAGAGACTTGCCTAAGGACATCACTCATTCCAACCATGCAGTTTCATACTGGACAAGAAGACTCTGGTGATTCTTAATGTTCTGTTCACCTCTTTCATATATTTGCTAAACAAAACGCAACGATGGGTGCGATTTTAAAACAAAAACAGAATTACCTGGAAAAACTCAGCAGGTCTGGCAGCATCAGCGGAGAAGAAAAGAGTTGACGTTTCGAGTCCTCATGACCCTTCGACAGAACTAGGTGAATCCAAGGAAGGGGTGAAATATGATTTTAACTCGCTCAAACCCCATTAACTTATAGAGTTAAAATTGGGTCCAATGGTTTTATTAAAATAAATAAACAACTCTGGTGAGGGGCCAGCAAGTTACTTAGCGGGTAGCTGAGCCATACAGATCAGGAACATTTGCTCTCTATCTGTGCTTGGTTTATCTGATTTCAAGTGGAGCAGTGGCTGGAATAATATAATTGTCCTTGACCCCCTAATGATTAGGGAAGAGAATATGGGTCAAGTTTCCCGCTGGTATTCCAGGGAGCTCTGCTGGAAATGCACTTGAGTGTATGTTGGCTGAGGATACCACTGACCAGCTGCAAAAGCCTCTCCTAATTTAATAACCTGCTGATACACAATGCAAAGACTCACATAGAAAACAAAAACTCTTGACTTAAGTACCAGAGGGTTGACTGCTACCCATGAAAATATATATTTTTTAATAATTCAAGGGATGTGGGCTTTGCTGGCTAGGCCAGCATTTATTGCCCATTTCTAATTGCCCTTGAGAAGGTGGTGGTGAGCTGCCCTCTTGAACTGCTGCAGTCCATGTGATGCAGGTACACACACAGTGCTGTTAGTGAGGGAGTTCCAGGATGTTGACCCAGTGACAGTGAAGGAACGGTGATATATTTCCAAGTCAGGATGGTGTGTGACTTGGAGGGGAACTTCCAGGTGGTGGTGTTCTCATGTGTCTGCTGCAACTTATCCTTCTAGGTGGTAGTGGTTGTGGGTTTGGAAGGTGCTGTCTAAGGCACCTTGGTGAATTTCTGCAGTGCATCTTGTAGATGGTACATGCGGCTGCAACTATTCATTGATGATGGAGGGAGTGAATATTTGTGGATGGGGTGTGAATCAAGCAATCAAGCCCGCTTTATCTTGGATGGTGTCAAGCTTCTTGAGTGTTGTTGGAGCTGCACTCATCCAGGCAAGGGGAAAGTATTCCATCACAATCCTGACTTGTGCCTTGTAGATTGTGGACAGGCTTTGGGGAGTCAGGAGGTGAGTCACTTGCTGCAGGATTCCCAGCCTCTGATGTGCTCTTGCAGCCACAGTATTTATATGGCTAGTCCAGTTCACTTTCTGGTCAATGGTAACCCCCAGGATGTTGATAGTGCAGGATTCAGTGATGGTAAAGCTATTGAATGTCAAGGGGAGATGGATAGATTCTCTCTTGTTGGAGATGGTCTTTGCCTGACATTTGTGTGGCGTGAATGTTACTTGCCACTTGTCAGCCCAAGCCTGGATATTTTCCAGATCTTGCTGCATTCGGACATGGACTGCTTCGGTATCTGAGGAGTCACAAATGGTGCTGAACATTGTGCAATCAGCAATGAACATCCTCAGTTCTGACATTATGATGGAAGGAAGGTCATTGATGAAGCAGCTGAAGATGGTTGGACCTAGGATACTACCCTGAGAAGCTTCTGCAGTGATGTCCTGGAGCTGAGCTGTTTGACCTCTAACAACCACAACCATCTTCCTATGTGCTGGGTATGACTCCAATCACCAGTGAGTAATCTCCTGATGCTCATCGACTCGAGTCTTGCTCAGGCTCCTTGATGCCAAACTCAGTCAAATGCTGTCTTGATGCCAAGGGCAGTCACTCTCACCTCACTTCTGGAGTTCAGCTTATTTGTCCATGTTTGAACCAAGGCTGTAATGAGGTCAGGAGCTGAGTGGTCCTGGTGGAACCCAAACTCAGCATCAGTGAGCAGGTTATTGCTAAGCAAGTACCGCTTGATAGCACTGTTGATCCCAGGATACATTCAACACCTTCAGGAAGTGAGGGAAGAACTTTCATAAATAAAAGAAATGTGGGGCTGCCTAATTTGGTGGGGTGGGGGTGGGGGTGGATGACACGGTCCCGCACCCCAGAAACCATGTCGGCGTGGAGCCGACACGCTCCACAACAACCTATCCAGTGCCGCGAGGCGGACAATTGAGGGCTGAGTGGGACTTGAGCCACCCATTAGGGTGGAAGTCACACCCTCTGGAACTGCCGGCCAATCCAATTGGCTGGCAGCTCCATCAGTCCAGGAAACCCTGCTGGCAGGACTGCTGGTGAAGAAAGGGCCCCAAGTCTTTGGATCTCCGGAGCAGGTAAATCTGGTAGCCTGGGCTGAGAGGGTTTGGGTAGGTTTGGGAATGGGGCAGTTGGGGGAGATTGGTTTGGTTTAAGTGAGGGAAAGGGTAGGAGGGGAGGCAGCAGGTAGGAACGAAGTGGGGGTTCAACCTAAAGGGCCCCTCATTGACAAAGGGCAGCCCTTGAAGATTGACCCCCCACACCCCCCCCACTACCCTCCTGCCCTTTAATCATTTAAGGTTAAAAAAGGGCTTCTCACTCCATCCCTGCTGCCCACACCAAGGGCAGAATTTTACGACCTGACTAGCACGCGATGACATCGGGTGAGCGTCCAGACATCATCATGCACTCGCTCAACAATTAAGAGGCCTATTAAGGCCGTTAAAGTTTGAATTAGTGGTGACTTTTCAGTGTTACAGCTGGCAGGCGGGTGAAATGGCCAGGCGGCCTTTGGATGTTGGAGGGAACCTCATCCAAAGGCAGGATGAGGTTTATGATATCAATTAAAAAAAATGTTTGGGCAGAATTTTTATTATCTATATGTTTCGGTGAGTGAGTGCAATGTGTGGACATTTTTTTCAATTTTACATCCCTATTTCTTGGTTTTAAATTCTTCAGCTCCCTGAGGCAGCTCTTCCAGGGAGCTTTCAGTGCGCGCCCCACTGTACCTATGCTAGGGTCAGTGTTCGCCCTCCTTCTGGCCCCGCCCTGAGACTTTCAGTGCGCCTTTCATGCTGACTGGCTGTTAATTGGTCAGCCAGCGTGAAATCGTGGTCAGGGGCTGAAGGTAGGTGGCGGGCCGTTTCCCGGCTTCTCGTGGACCTGTCCTCAGCGCCTGCCCAACGACCTGAAAATCCCACCCCAAATGTTTTAGGGCATAGGTGGCATATTATGAGAGTCAATTGGCTTGATAACAAGCCTAATTGACACTCAATTGTTCATTTACATAAGGCTAGCAGACTGCTGATTTTGAGGCCTGCCCACACCCCCATATTATTGGGGGGAGCTCAGGAGTGGGCAGGAAGTTAGTGGCTGGGCACCCATCTCGTTTTATGCCCCTGCCATCTTACGTTTCCACCACGCCCCACGCCGGGAGAAACACGTCTCCACTGCAGGCATGTAGAATTCAACCTGAGGTTCCTCTCAGCTTATAACAGGTAAAAGCATTGCTCGGTGAAGTACTGCACAAGTACCACAGACCAGCAAATCCCAGGTTCAGTTTCTGGTCTGTTCTGATTTAGATGAGTAGAGTTGGGCAGTACAATTGCCTTCAGTGTTCAGGGAGAAAAGAATCAACCAATCCTGATCACTAGTCTGTGGTTGCTTTGGAACGTATGTATATACTGATGTTAGGTGATGGCAGCATTAAGCTAATGTGCAATGCCTTTCACAGTTGAATAGGCTAATGAATGTCTAGGATCATCAATGTGGAATAAGCTTAAATGATTTTGTACAACCATAAGGATTGCCAGGAATTAAGTAGTGGAATTAGAGGTATATGCAACAAAGAAGAATATTGATACGGACATCTCACAAACATAGCTGGTAGCAAAACATGGCCAAGAGCTTGAATGGAAAAGGTTTAAAATATTTTGTAAAGTTAGACCTACAAGTTAGCGTGCAGAAGCTGGATTATTGCAAAGATAGGTAGCATAATGAATTGTGTATACAGGGGCATAAAATTACAAAGAATGGACAAACTATGACAGATTTCAAAGCAGGTAAATGTGAGGTCATCCATTTTTGGCTTTAAAAGGATAGATCTGAATATTTTTAAATGATGAAAATCAGGGACTGGTGGAGGCCCAAAGAGATTTATGGATAAAAGCAAAATACTGCAGATGCTGGATATCTAGAACAAAAACAAAAATACCTGGAAAAACTCAGCAGCTCCGACAGCACCTGCGGAGAGGGATACAATTAGTGTTTCAAGTCCGAATGAATCCTCATCAGAACTAAGGAAAAGTAGAAAAGAGGTGAAATATAAGCTGGTTTAAGGAGGGGGGCGGGGGTGGGACAGGTAGAGCTGGCTAGACGGCCAGTGATAGGTGGAGATTGCCAAAAGATGTCATAGACAAAAGGACAAAGGTGGTGATTTATGGATCCATGTATACAACTCACTTAAATGTAGTCAGGTACAAAAAATAATTAAAAAGGCTAGTGGAAGGTCATCCTTTATAATTAGAATATAAAGAGAAGGAAGTTTCCTATTTCTCATTTACATGCTGTCTCTTAATGACGTCATCCGATGCACCACCACTTCTCAAAGTATCAGGCTGCTTGTCGACATCCAGTTCTGGATGAGCAGAATTATCCTCCAATTGAATATTGGGAAGATTGAAGCCTTTGTTTGATCCCCAACACAAACACTGCCCCCTCGCTACTGATTCCATCCCACTTCCTGGCAACGGTCTAAGGTTGAACAAAACTGTTCATAAACTTGGGGCAGAATTTTTCCGTCGGCGAGGTGGGGGTGGGGCCCGCTTGCCGACGCAAAAATGACACGGAATGACATTGGGAGGAACTCCCGATGTCATCCCACCTCATTTAAATATTCAGGAAGGCGGGTGGACAGCTGATTGCGCTGTCCGCCCGCCGACCTGTCAATGGCCAATTGAGGAGCCCCAGCAGGAATTAGAAAAAGCATGAAACCTCATCCACTGGCGGGATGAGGTTTCATGTCAGTTTTAAAAACTTTAATAACGTTTCTGTGATATTTATCAACATGTCCCATCTCGTGTGACATTGACACATGAGGGGAAAGTGTTAATAACTTTTTTATTTTTCTATTTTTAAACTTTCAAACACTTTCAGCGCTATCCCTGAGACAGCACTTAGTCTCAGGGAGATGTGTGCTCTTTCATGCGCATGTGTGAAAGAGCGCACTCTGGCAGTTGGGGAATCCCCCCCTGCCCGCACAGGAAGTGCATAGCGCTTCCCGTCAGGTGGCGCACTGGGCAGGCCTTAATTGTCCCGCCCACTTAAAATGGTGGCGGGGCCCTTGTCGGCGGCGGAGGGTGGGCACCTCTAATTCTGGTGTCTTAGTATCCTTGATCACGCCTAGAGCCTAAGATCTGGAATTTCCACCCTAATCCACCTCTCTACTACACTTCCCTCCTTTAAGAAGCTCCTTAAAACCTGTCTCTTTGACCAATCTTTCGATCATCTGCCTTCATGTCTCCTTATGTATCTCACTGTCATACTTTGTGTTATTTTGCCTCTGTGAAGCATCTTAGAATGTTTTATTACATTAAAGATGCTATTTAAATACAAGTTGTTATTGTGGATTCAAAATTCCTAAAAGAAACCTTTGGAAGCATTGAGAGAAATTGAAGAATCATAACAATAGCTATCTAGTGAGTCAAGAACTGGTCTGGTGTTTCAGTTCATTCATTTACAATTTTACTGAGTGTCATAAATGTGTTGCTCTATGCTTTACTGTTTATCAAGTGCAGATCATGGCATTTGAACTAAAAGTTACAGTAGTGTGTGTTTAGTGCTGATAGAACTCATGTTTTCTCTTTCAATATGTTCCTACAACTGGGTTTTATGTGTTATTTTTCACCTAGCTATTAATCCATTTATTTTGAATGGTACAATGACTCCATTAAAATGGCAAACAGAGGAATGTTGTATTGAACTACACGTTTCACAAACAGTAATTTCTAGCCTCTCCCCACTGAGGGGGTTGCAATGGACAATGTCACGTAAGCCTAGGTATCTCTATCCCATCAACATTCTATGCCTGCCTTGCTTTGCTCCTTCAAGTTGTTCCATATTATTGCAACACATGGTAAATTACCATTAAGTTTTACAAGTTTAAATGATCACAATTTCAGTTTAAAGGTTGCAGTTAAATAGAATACAGTTGAAGTGGGATCATTTTAAATGGAAGATAATTCAACTCATCCTGCTGCCTGTGAATCAGATAATACTTGCATTTCTCACAAGTTGCAAGGTCAGTTCACAGGAGAATATACTTTTACAAGTACTACCCCCTCAAACCTACATATTATCTTCTTTGTGCTCTGCTTCCATTGTGTTTAGAATATTTCTAGTAGGGGTCACATTTTTGGAATAAAAATATTCTCCTCCTTGAAACGTGCATTTAATATACCTCCAGAAATATAGTGGATGGAATACTAATTTTCCCACAATCGATGCTGGTGCACTTAACTCAGAATCAACAGTTTATGTGGAGATTTTTTCACAGCTTCTTTCAATTCGTCTTCAAAGAACAAAGCTGCTGCAGGATTTTAGGTACTGACCTTTCACCCCTGGAAATTGTGTTCAATGCATCCCAAACAAATGGCATGGAATTTTCTCTCTGCTGGAGTGTGGACCCAGTGGATTGCAAATTATGTCTTTTCACTCTGGGATCTAAATGAAAGCTAATCCAAAGAG
The DNA here is from genome assembly GCF_017639515.1 of Carcharodon carcharias. Lineage (NCBI taxonomy): Eukaryota > Metazoa > Chordata > Chondrichthyes > Lamniformes > Lamnidae > Carcharodon > Carcharodon carcharias. Next base: position 47,014,113 of record NC_054487.1, on the reverse strand, counting down.
AGGAGATAAGGTTCAGCACTTTCTGATGGGCAGACCTCTTAACTATCCTGATTTAAACAGAGATATCTTTTGTTCAATTTAAATCCTATCCTGTTGTCCCTGCAGTTTTGAAATTATTTAAGCTGTGGGGTGGGGGTGCAGGCAGTGGATGTGGAAAGAAGGTATAATATGTACTTAATTCTTTTTTTACAATTCACGCATAATCATATTTCTGATCATTTGATTTAAAACTTAGATCACATACAAATACAATCAGGGATATTAGTTCATCTGTATAAGAAACATGAAAGGAAGAATGAAAGAAAGGAAACTCATTTCTGACTGAAATTCCCTTAATTTGAATGTTTATTTATGAAAATTACAATGATGCACCAGACTTACTGAAAATTCATAATTACGCAGTACAACACAAAGTCACTGTATGGTCCTCAGAGAAATGAGTTTGTACTTTTCAATCTATTTCCTATGACTGGCATTCACTGAATTAAATTGTTCAAAATTTGGTGTTGTCAATCAGGGAGCCACCTAAATGAATCCTTGTAGGAAATGGAAAATGGCTAAACAAAAACAGAATTACCTGGAAAAACTCAGCAGGTCTGGCAGTATCGGTGGCAAAGAAAAGAGCTGACGTTTCGAGTCCTCATGACCCTTCCACCGAACTGTTCTGTTGAAGGGTCATGAGGACTCGAAACGTCAGCTCTTTTCTTCTCCGCCGATGCTGCCAGACCTGCTGAGTTTTTCCAGGTAATTCTGTTTTTGTTTTGGATTTCCAGCATCCGCAGTTTTTTGTTTTTGTCCCATGGAAAATGGCTGTCTGAGTCAATCAGGAACTATGCGTGAGATTGAGGGCAGAGCTTTCCGAGCCTGCTGGTAGCGGACATGATAGGTGGTATGCGTAGAAAATATGGTGCAACCTGCTTCACGACGGCGTGATGGCAGGTTGTCCACTCAGCTTGCCAATGGCGGGCTGCGTTTCCCACCATTGGTTGCTGGGGAGCTAGTTGTAATACATCAGCATATAATTAAAAGGCCATCCTGCCAGGCTCTAGGAACCCAGCCGTATCGGCGGGAAAGCACAACGACGTGTTTCATAACAACACGCAGGCAACGTGCACATGGCAGCCTCACTTTGGGGGAACTGAGATGAGTGAGCAACACCGTTCTCCACAGCTCCCCTGTTGTTTACAGGCCTCAGGAGCGCCGGGGAGCAGAGGCAACAGATGCCTGGCCCCAGAGGTGACTGTTGAGGGGTGGTGGGGCGGGTGTCCAGGGCAAGTGCTGGCCAGCCTCGGAGGCGACCATTGTTGATGGGGGAGGGGCAGTGCTGCCCTGGTGCTGCATCCCGCGCACAGGCAATCGAGGTGGGGGGCAGGTTAAGCAAGGGAAGTGGCCACGCATTAGAGACCTGTATAAAATGACCATGCCTCTGTAATTGAGACAGATCAGGTGCGGCCATAGTGATCTGTTGGGGTTGGGCTCCTAGACTGCCCACCCATGCAAGCAACGCAGAGGCACCAAAGGGCCACCAAGCACTCCAGACCTTATCTCACCGCCTCCCCCCCACCCTCCAGCACTGACTTCGAATCCGCCACCACTTTATTGGAATGCAGAACAGTTGGACTGCACACGTTGTACAATCTCCTCGCCAATGCTGGCCATGTAGCAGTCACTGCTGGAGGCACTCACAGCCGCTTGCAATCTCAGCATCCTGGTTTGGACCAGGGTCCCCCATGTCGCAGGTTGACAGGACAGCCATGCAGCGCACTCATCTCTGGCCATCCGAGGGGTGACCAGCTCTCTCTGGGAAGTGTTAAAGGGCGGTCACACCAGGCCAGGAAAGGTGCTAAGTACAGCCACGATAAAAACGTCTCTCTCTCTCTTTCATGCTGCAGGAGGACAATATCAGGATCATGGAAAACAAAAACAGAATTACCTGGAAAAACTCAGCAGGTCTGGCAGCATCGGCGGAGAAGAAAAGAGTTGACGTTTCGAGTCCTCATGACCCTTCGACAGAACTTGCGAGGACTCGAAACGTCAACTCTTTTCTTCTCCGCCGATGCTGCCAGACCTGCTGAGTTTTTCCAGGTAATTCTGTTTTTGTTTTGGATTTCCAGCATCCGCAGTTTTTTTGCTTTTATCAGGATCATGGATCCTGGTTACATAGCTGTATGCCTGATGGCCTACAGAGCGCGTAAAAGACGGAGGAGAGAGTGACTGAGGCTACAGGCTCTGCAAAGGCAGGAGCAGCAACCTCATGAGGAAGGGGCAGCAGGGACTCCTGCACACGCTGCCCAGGATGACAGTGAGTGTGGCAGGTCAGGGCCTAGTGACAACCAGGGTCTATAGACACCAGCTGCCATTCTTGCTGATGACTGAGAACCAGTGTCACCGATGACTGCGCATGTCTAGTGACCCGATGGCTCACATCTGCCACTTACTGCAGGACTTGATGCCATGGGAACATGGAGGGCATCCACTGCCAGTGGCTGTGAAAGTGACCGTGATACTCAATTTCTATGCCAGTGGCTCCTTTCACGGCTGGTGTGATGGGGGCCAGCCTGACCCTAAAGGTGTTGAGAGCACAGAGAGAGAATGAGAGAACTCTGTGGTGCCTGCCCACTACATTCCGGCAGCAATGACCAGCACCGTCGAGATTCAGACATCAATAATATTTCCAGGGGGTGTGACCTGGACCATCACTTTGGTCTGAAGGCTGAACAGAGCACAGGGAAGAGGCCCTGGACTGAGACACCTGCCTTTTATCTTGTGCAGAAAGGTTTCACATCTGAGTGACAAGAACACTGCTCAAGAGCAAGGGGGCCACAGGCAGGGAGACATTCTTAGGAGTTCACTGACAATAGTGAATATTATTTAAAAGTGATCAGCACCCGTGCCCAGGCTGTGCAACTACTTTTACCTAACTTTCCTAACTTTTACCTAACTTTCCTAACCCTGCCTTGGTGCTCCCCAGACACCCACAGCGGAGGTGGAGACAGCCTGCTGACTGTGACGCCCTGTCTGTGATGACTTTGGCGGGCGTCCTCTGGGGGGCCGAGACCCGGAGGGCCCCAGCCTGCTTTTGGGGTCCTGCTGTGAGGCAGTGGCCTCCTCCTCGCCCTGTGAAGCTGGAACTGCTGGGGTCACAGGAAGATGGATTCGGATGGGCCGGTCACGCCCAGAGTCACCTGGGTGGATGTCCCCGGAGTGTGCACCTGCTGATCCTCCTTCCTATGGGTGCCTGAGGACTCCTGGTTGACTCCGTGAGTGGAAAGGGTAGCTGGAGTGAGATCGGGCTGCCCAGCACCCCTCTTGCATCCAAACTGTTGGAGGCCAACTATGGCATCAGCAGTGGAGTTAAGCCCGCTGTGCAGGAATGATGTCCTGGACCAAGGTTTCCATGGCAGCCGCCATCCTACGAGTGTTGACCTTGGTGCATTGGCATGCCGGTGCTATCACCTCAGCCTGAAGACGGACGGACTCCTTTATCGTGCCTTGCAATCTGGGGATTGCAGCGGACATCCCTTCCTGATGTTCCCGAGCTTGCCTTTGCAGCTCCAGCAACTGTGACATGACCGAGTCCAGAGGCTTGTCCTCTGACTCGGACTCAGCAACGTTCTGGCCTCCAGCAGTCCTCCCAGTGCCAGACACTTGGGAGGTCCCTGCCTCTACCTGCTGTGGATCAGACAGTGTGATGTTCTCACCAGATTGTGATCCCGAGGCTACTCTAAAGCTAGGTCCCACCGAGGTGTGTGTCTCTGCACTGGTGGAGGGCCTGGGTGAGTGCTGTGACAGGACTTCAAGGAGGGTGCCTCCAGATTCCTCTTCAGAGGTTTCTTCAAGACTTGATTGGAGGCCCTGGGTCATGGATTCTGTTGGCTGTTTGGCAGATGTGCCTGTGAAAGCAAGGGGAGATAATTAGAGAATGGCAGTGGCCTGTGAAAGAGGACACATCGCTCACGGCATCGTTGTCTGATGGATGTTGCACTGCTGGATCCTCACTTGGTAGACCACCGCCAACCTCACCATCAGCACAGGACCGGTCCCAGTCATCATTGGCCAGCTAGATGACTTTGTTCTCGAATTCTGTCAGAACATTGATCTCCAGCACCCCTCCACCTGTCTGTGACCTTCCCCTCCTGTTGTCTACCAGTTTGTCCTGCATGGATAGAGATGGGGAGAGTGTATCAGGATGCCTGCCGGGCCAGATGATAAGTATGTCTGGCCTGTGTGGGTGCTTAGTGGTCCAATGGACGGGATGAGGACAATGACGGTGTGTGTGAAAGAGTGAATGATGAGGGTCCTGTGGCTGTGTGCTGGGTTTGTGAGTGTGTGAGTTGAGAGTGATGAAAAGAGTGACTTACCCTGGCAGAACGGAGGAGGTCATTCATCCTTTTGAGGCACTGGGTGGCTGTCCACCTCTGCAGGGCGTCTGCACTGACCACTGCTGCCACCATCTCCCAAGCCGGCTTGGTGACGTTGCTGTCCATCCTGCGGCCAGAGCGGGGGTACAGCACATCCCATTGGGAGTCCACAGCATCCAGCAGTCGCTTGAGGGACCCGTCGTTGAAGCGGAGGGTGCAGTCTTTTTTCCTTTGCTGGCCATGTCTCCTGGGCAGCGGTGGTGAGCTGGTGGCAATGAGTGCTTTGCTGGTGGCTGCCTTTTAAAGATGGCATGATGCAACAGCGGGGTGATGGCGGGCGAATGACAGCCCGCTAGCCATGGAAACCATGTGTTTTCCAGGCATGAATAAATAATGAGGCGGGCTCGGGAAGATATAGCATGAAAACCTGCCATTGTTGTCGGCGAGCAGGACTCCATTTTACCCACCCGCTACTGCACCTAGTGCATTCTAGGAAAATTCCTCCCTAAGGGTAAGGCACATTGCAGGAAAAATAAAGAGGAAACTTCACACTGCATCTGACTCTTGATTGTAATTAACCTAGAAATGCTCAATGGGCTCAGCAAACGAATGTTTTTGCAAAAATTTTCCCCCCTTTTTCACTCATACTAATCTTAGCTGTAACTTGATTCGATGGAAGCTAGCTGGATTCCAGTGCAATGCTCAAGGTGTCATTCATAATGTATAAGATTGCACACTGAGATCCCCAAAATCTGATGGCTAGGGAATTTCAGCACAAAGATGTACCCATCCTTGACCTCTACTGCTGACCCTGGCAGAGTTCATGGATTAGGAAGAGGTTTCTACAACCTTGATGCCTACAGTGGGCTCGAAACATCTCCGAGGCATACTTCCATCTGAAAAGTCCTCTCGGGAACATATGGGAGTTGCCTGCATAGCCTCCTTGCCTATTATATCAATAAACTTGCGAGAGGTGGTGCTCCCTAGAAACCTGAGTGTTAGCTGAGAGTATTTGGATCTTTGTCTAGGTTCCAGCCATTTTGGTAAATTGGCAATGGAGTCTGCAAGGAGGGCTGCAAAATCGGCGGGCCAGCCATTCATTTTTACCGTTACATTTCTGTGCAAAACAGGGTGGTATTTAATCATGCTAAAAGTCTGTACAAATACAAGTTATTATTCAACTGTGATGGCATCACAACCAAATCCAAACTTATGTTCACACCTGCACATTATCCAACATCGGTTGCTCTGCTCTTGATATCAGTTGTAGAATTCAATATCAACATACTCTGGTTAAAGCTTCCGTCTTGTTCATTGTTGGGAAGTAGTGGTAATACTGCACCCTAAATGCAACGCGGTTGTGTCAAGTTTCCCATTGATTCCGAAATAAGAATAGCAAGCATTAAGTTTTATGATCTAAATCCAGTTCAATTGACTTTTGTCCATGTGAGATGCTTGAAGTAGAAACCTAAAGGAATTGAATGAATGATTTAAATAGTTTGGCCACAATTAATTTTCACTCACAGTTTGAAAAATATGCATCGTAAGCAAAAATAAAAGGATAATATCGTGAATGATTAATGATTGGAGCATTCATTGAGACTCAGTTATTCTTCATCTAATTATTCCTAGCCACATTGACATTCCTCCATTGCTCAAAGCACATTCCTATTGTTCCATCTTTAAGTAGGTTGCTCTCTGAAATGTTCAAATATAAGTTTCTGAGAGCACATTTGATCACCAGTGAGTGAGGAGATGAACCTGAGGCACTTTTCCAGTTATTTAAATGAACTGGATAGTGTGGAGCACAAAACTGTCAAGAGAAATGTTACTGCAGCTTGTGATTTCAAATAGTAGAAAACACAATTTTGTTTAGTTAAAAAATTTTCAGTGTATGGAAATCCAGTGGAACTTTTCTCTAAATAAAATTGAGAGAAGTAGGAACACCATTTTAGCACTTGCCCGAATAAAAAATAATACACCGATCACCCAGATAACATTATTTTTTTCTGCCTCACAGCACAAGTGCAGAATCAGAATGATTAGAAATGACAAACAGAGAGCCCATACAGTCTTCACTGTGATGTTGTAGTGAAGCAAAAAATGCTAGGTTCATCCTATGGAGAGGAGGGAAATCAGAGAGTTAAACATCCAGGGGGCATTCTCACCCATCTCTTCAACAACAGCTTACATTTATATAGCATAGAAAAACATTCCAACATGCTTTATGGTAGGGGAGAAAATAGTGAAAGTGTTATAAATTTTGGTTTGGCCGTAGATATTCTCTCATGTACAATTTTGCTGGTCATTCCCATAAAAGTATGAATATCTTCCAATCAGGCATGTGTTGTGCTGCCCAATTTCTAGTTATCTAATAGCGTTGTAATGGGTTGTAACAATAGGAGCTCTTTGTGATTTGAACTGAATATTGTGTTTTTCGTCTGTGCTGTCAATATGCTTCTTCAATATTTGCAAACACAGTCTGAGTAACACTTGGTGAGATGAGACCAAATATGAATTATTGAGTTGATTTATTTTACAGACAGCAAGTGAATATACAAATCAAATTCCACCTACTTCAATCACTCACTTTCCTCTACATGAAAAATCAGATAAGTCCCTATTGTGGGCTGACTTACTTATTTTTGGCATTACCTTCCTTTGTAAACGCCTGTTGACTGCAAAACTTGATCTCCATTTTAGCTATCAGCTTTTAGTATACTCTGCCAAAGATACCCCCGCCAGCTTCTTTTCTCTATGGCAAACCATCTTTTAAATCCCTCCCCCATCTCCTCCACCCATAGGAATGTGGGCTATAGCATCTATTGACCTCAGCCTTGAATATACTCAATAGTTGAACACCCGCAGCCCTCCGGGGTAGAAAATTTTAAAGGTTCACAACATCTGACTGAAGAAATGTCTCTACCATCTTATTCCAAAATGGCCATCCCCATACCCTGAGATTGGCCTATAGTTCTAGCTGAGGAGGGTAAGCTATGGTGGCCCAACCTGCTCAATGTTTCCTCATAAGCGTTAGGATATGGCAGGTGGTATTCGCCAGGCTGACCAAATCGCAAAGGGAAACTTGGTCAAGCTATCACAACAATTTTGCAATTTGCATCTATTATGCTAAGTTTTGTGCACTGAAGTCAAAACAAATGGGCGGAATTTTCCATGCCCTCTGGCAGCGGGTGTGAAAGGTGGTGTGCATGGACAATATGGTGTGATCGATTTCACAAGGGCAGGAAGGCAGGTCGTGATCTTCTGCGCAGCCCACCAATAGCGGGCAGCGTTTCCTGCCAATGCTCATCAGGGAGCTCATTGTAATACATCAGCAAATCATTAAAAGGCCATCCTGCCAGACTCTTGGGCCCCCGCTGGATCGTCCTTCCATGTCGGCTAGAAAGCACGTTGACGTGTTTCACAACAGCACACAGGCGATGGCACTTGGCGGCCTGCACTTTGGGGGAACTGAGGTGAGTGAACAGCATCTCTTTCCACAGCTCACCAGGGCCACCTGTTGCTTTTCAGGCTTCAGGGGCGCCAGGAGGCGTGGGTGAAGTGCTGCCCTGCCTCAGAGGCGACTGTTGCTGTTGTCGGGGGTGAGGGGAGGAATACTGCTGCCCTGGCCTTGGATCTGCACACAAGAAATCGAGGTGGGGACAGGGTAGGTGAGGGAAGTGGCCACATAGTGGGGACAACTGTATAAACAGACCATTCATCTGCAACTGAGACAGTTCAGGCGCAGCCACAGTGATATGTTTGGGATCGGTTTCCTAGCCTACCCACCCATGCAAGCAACATGAAGGCACCAAAGTGCCACCAAGCGTTCCAGACCTTACCCCCCCACCCCATCCCCCTCCTGGTCTCCCCAACACAGACTGCGAGTCTGCAGCCACTTTATTAGACCGCGGAGCAGTTGGACTGCACACGTTGTACAATCGCCTCACCAACGCTGGCCATGTAGCAGTCACTGCTGGAGGCACTCACAGCCCCTTGCAATCTCAGCATCCCGGTTAGGAGCTGTTCCTCCATGTCGCAGGCTGACAGGGCAGCCAGGCAGCGCACTCATCTCTGGCCTTCCGAGGGGTGGCCAGCTCTCTCTGGGAAGCATTATAGGGCTCCTTTCAGGACTCCACAGATGACCTCTGTGGGATTTCAGAAGCCACCGCCCACAAATGCATCCATGAGGTCACGGATGCTATCTTCTCGAGGGCACACAACTTTGTGCATTTTGCACAGGACCGGGACAGCCAGGATGCAAGGGCCATTAGGTTTGCCCAGATCTTGGGATTCCAACAGGTGCAGAATGCGATTGGCTGCATCCATGTGGCGCTCAGTCCTCCATTGCTGCACAAGCAGGATTACATCAACCGCAAGGTATTCCACTAACTGAACGGGCAGCTGGTGTGTGACTACCAGAAACGCTCCTGCAGGTGTGTGCACAGTTTCCAGGGAGTGTACATCCTCAGTCAGTCACAGATCCCTAGAGTCTTCCAGGGTCTGCAGAAGCTGCAGGGTTGGCTCCTCGGGGACAAGGGCTACCTGCAGAGGCCGTGGCTGATGGGACCCATGCAGCGGCATCAGACTGCAGCAGAACAACGCGATAATGAGGCTCGTGCTGCAACTCACAACTTGGTGGAGCAGGCCATCGGGATGCTGAAGATGAGGTTCTGGTGCCTGGACTGGTCTGGTGGAGCCCAGAGGGTGTCATGCATTGTCATCGTCTGCTGCACCCTTTATAACCTGGTGCTCCAACGGGGAGAGGAGCTGGCTGAGGAGGAAATGTAGGAGCTGCACGTCTCCTCCGGTGAGGAGGATGCCGATGGGGATGAGGGTGAGGAGGTCTTCGGAGGCGATGATGATGGTGATGAGGCCCAGGCACTGGTTAGACAAGGCAGGCGCGCTTGGGAGGCCCTCATAGCTGCCAGATTTGTGGAAGATGATGATGACATGCAGTGAGGTGACCCCATAAATTCTCACAGCGCATTTGTGAATGTTTGACTCCAGTCTGGCATCTGAAAGTGCGTATACCCTCTGTGATAATGGTCCTGCCATAGAGATGCAGTGGAGGCTCTAATAGTTGCTCAGTTGCAGGAGAATGATGACGACATGCAGTGAGGACACTCTATAAATCTTCACATAACCTCTGAGAATGTTTAACTCCTGTCTGGCTGAGGGCAGCCTGCTCACACTCTGTGATCAGTGTCAAATCATAGAGACGCAGCCAAGAAACCTTTGAAGCACCTGATGCTTTGTCTGCTTTCAGCACCTGAGCCCTTCAGGAGCTGGTGCACAGCATCACTGGTTGCAGATGTTGGTGTGATGGGGGCCAGCCTCTCCTTAAAGGTGCTGAGAGCACATCAAGAGAATGAGAGAACTTTGTGGCACCTGTCCACTACATTCTGGCAGCAATGACCAGCACTGCCGAGGTGCAGGCATCAGTACTGCTTCCAGGGAGGCCGGACCATCACTTTGGTCTGAAGGCTGCACAGAGCACAGGGAAAAGGCCCTGGACTGAGACACCTGCCTTTATCTTGTGCAGAAAGGTTTCGCATCTGAGTGACAAGAACACTGCTCATCAGAACAAGGAGCCATAGGCAGGGAGACATTCTTGAGAATTTATTGACAATAGTGAACAGTATGTACAAGTGATTAACACCCGTGCCCAGGCTGTGCAACTAATTCTCCTGAACATTATTTTGTCCCTCATTTTGTTAATTTAGTTTATTTGGTGCACTCTTAAAGAATTAATTCTCCTGAGCCTTCCTAATACTGCCGCTACATCTTGGTGCTCCCTGAACATCTACAACAAAGGTGGAGGCAGCCTGCTGACTGCGTCGCCCTGTCTGTGATGACTTTGGTGGGCATCCTCTGGAGGGCCGAGACTTGTAGGGGCCCAGCCTGGTTTCGGGGTCCTGCTGCGTGGCAGTGGCACCCTCCTCGTCCTGTGAAGCTGGAGACACTGAGGTCACAGGAAGAGGGGATTCGGATGGGTCAGTCACTCCTGGAGTCACCTGGGTGGATGGGCCAGGAATGTGCACCTGCTGATCCTCCTCCTGGCCCCTGGCTGACCGCTTGAGGGGAAGGGGTGGCTGCAGTGAGACCAAGCCGCCCGCACTTCTTTCACGTTGACACTGTCAGCGATGGAGTTGAGCCCATGCAGCAGTGCCGGAGTGACATCCTGGACCAAGGCCCCCATGGCAGCTGCCATCCTGCCAGTGTTGACCTCGGTGCATTGGCATGCCAATGCTATCACCTCAGCCTGAAGGCGGACGGACTCCTCCATTGTGCCTTGCAATCTGAGGAGTGCAGCGGACATCCCTTCCTGATGTTCCCTAGCTTGCCTTTGTAGCTCCAGCAACTGTGACATGACTGAGTCCAGACGCTCTTCATCTGAGTCAGACTCAGCAATGTTCTAGCCTTTAGCAATCCTCTGAGTATTGGGGACCTGGGAAGTCCCTACGGCAGCCTGCAGTGGATCAGACAGTGTGATGTACTCACCAGATTGTGATCTCATATCTATTCTAAAGCTAGGTCCCACCGAGGTGTGTGTCTCTGCACTGGTGGAGGGTTTGGGTGAACGCTGTGTCAGAACTTCGAGGACGATGCCTTCAGATTCCCCTTTGGAATTTTCTTTGGGGCTTGATTGGAGGCCCTGGGTCATGGGCTTTGTCGGCTGTTTGGCAGGCGTGCCTGTGAAAAGCAAGGGGAGATAATTAGTGCATGGCAGTGGCCCGTGAAAGAGGACACATCACTCATGGCATTCTTGTCAGTTGGGTGTTGCACTGCTCAATCCTTGCTTGGTAGAGCAGCACCAGCCTCACCATCAGCACAGGATCAGCCCAGATCCTCGCTGGCCAGCTGGATGGCTCTGTACGGACCTTGATTTTGGGCAGTCCGCCAACGATCTGTGATCTCTCTCTTATTCTGTGCTAGCTTGTCCTGCATGGATAGAGATGGAGAAAGTGTATGTAGGACGACTGCCGGGCCAGATGATAGATGTGCCTGGCCTGTCAAGGTGGTGAGTGGTCCCATGGATGGGCTGAGGGCAATGAAGGTGCATGTGAGAGAGTGAATGGTGATGTCCCTTGAACTGGCAGTGGGTGTGCTGGGTTTAAGAGTGTGTGAGTTGAGAGTGATGAGAAGAGTGACTTACCCTGGCAGAACGGAGGAGATCATTCATCCTCTTGTGGCACAGGATGGCTGTCCTCTTCTGAAGGGCGTTGGTGCTGACCGCTGCTGCCACCATCTCCCAAGCCAGATTGCTGCCCTCCTGTGGCCAGAGCAGGGGTGCAGGACATCCCAACCGGCCTCCATGGCATCCAGCAGTCGCTCGAGGGACCCGTCATTAAACTGGGGTGCTGCGGTCTTTTTTCCTTTGCTGGTCATGTCTCTTGGCAAGCGGTGGTGAACTGGTAGCGATGGGTGGTGTGTTGGCGACTGCCTTTTAAACATGGTGGCCTGCGTGATGCAACAGTGGATTGATGGCGGGAGGGTGAATGAGAGCTCACCTGCCATGGAAATGGTGTGTTTCCCGGGGGTGCATAAATAATGAGGTGGGTTTGGGACAATACGGCATGAAAACCCGCCATAGCTGTCGGTGGTAGGACACCATTTTGCCCACCAGCTACTGCACTTAGTGAAAATTTGGGAAAATTCTGCCCAATGAGTCTACTAACTCCTTTAGAAATTTTAAAGATTAAATTAAAACATTTATTAACAAAAGAAAACTTAAACACACAAGACTACAGTTATACAGTTATACTTAGTTTTATAACAGTTCTCACAAGATTTCTACTGAACAAGATTCTCAGCTGAACACCTCTTTCAGGCAACATCCCAAATAGAATCTTAATCTATAAAACATCCAGCAATATTACCACAAGTGCCCACTGTTGCTATAAGAGAGCTATTTCACAGCTTCTCTCTCCCTCTCACTCAACAATGGGAATCCAAAGGCTTTTAACAAAACCTTGGTTATTGGAACAGCCAATTTTTCCAGGGTGGTTAGAGGCTTTTTCCCACAAGTCTGTTTCACACAGTGCACCTTGCGAGATCTCATATGGCCACACCTCATACATCTTTCCTTAAATATATTTTCTCCCTTATGATCTGTAAATCCCATTGTTTCACCCTTGATTTAGAAGTTACTTCTCCCAGAATATAATTTTTTTTAAAATTCTTGTTCCCTAACACCCATCCAAGTTTGATAAAAATGTTCCCAATGAGATATCTTCACTGTTTCCTTCTCTCAGCCTCTGCACCAGGTGACTTTTTATCATCAGTGATTTCAACTATTATCTCATCATACTCTCTCTCGTGAATTTATTGCCCTTGTTTCCTCCTTTAATCTCTCCACTCATGAAAACTCCCCAGCCCATATTCATGATTACCCCCTTAGCCTTGTCATCTTATGTAACCTTGCTACCTGCTTGGTATTGATCTCTGATAAAGCCATCCCTGGTCACTTCCCTGTAACACTCTCCATCCATATCCTCCTTCCCCCTCCAAACCATTCTTGCTTCTGTGGCATAGCCTAACAAAAGAACCCCTCCAGTTCACTTCCAACTGCACTCTCAAAATCCCAGCTGTTAAGCCTGATCTACCCACCACACCCTCACCGCCTCCTTTGGTGCCACAGTCCTATATAAAACCAATACTCTCTCTCACCATCCTTGCCCCCACTCCCCCCATCCCAGTTCCCACCCCGACTTCCATAAAACCAAGAGGTGCAGACTTGAATGGATATGGCACGCAACTGGTTTCACCATTCACTGCTACATCTGGCTGAACCACTTAAAACACCATCTTGCCCTGCATGCATCTGCCAAAACCTGTTACTATTCCAGGATCATCTGGGATTATTAAAGATAACCCCTAGTTTCTTTTCTATAATGCAATATGAACCCCTCGCCCTCTCTCTTCCATCTTCACCTCCAACAACAAGTACGATGAGCTCATGGACTTCTGTGCTAATAAGATTGAGACCATCCAATCAGCAGCCTCTGCCACTTCCCTTCCTTTCTCTAGCCCACTGGACCAAACTTCCTCTAAGGCTACACACCCTACCCTAGCCCTGAATCGCATCATTCTCTAGTTTCTTGCCTATCTCCCCTGGTGCCCTCTCTGAGACCATCTTGTCCATTAATTATTAGATTGCCTATCTGACATCTAGTGCAGGGTGAACATAAACTGCCTCCAATTAAATATTTTTGAGGATCAAAGTCCTTGCCTTTGGCCTTTGTGGCAAACCCTGTGGTACGGCAGGCCGATGATAAATGCTGTGCTGCTCAAATCTCAGAGGGAAAGTTGAAACAACTGCCACAACTTGTTTTGCAGTTTGTATAAATTTTAAGATGTGTTCCTTGAATTCAGTAGCAATAAGACCTCCAAGTCTTATAGGTTTCTTACAAAACTAAATTAAATCTTTATTAATGGAAGAAATGATTCTAAATCCACACACGTAGATCTACAAATTACTACTCTGATAACTTCTAAACCCCCTAGTTAATCTAACTCCCAGATCCTTAGGCACAGACTCCACTTTTGCTCTATCTTACAATAAATTCCAGTAACCTTATGAGAATTATTACATCTTCCTGATATCCCCCTTCTTATAAAAAAATGGACTGTCATTATTTAAAAAGACGGTTTCATTTTCTTAGCTCACCTTACATTACCTCCTATACTTATTACACTATTGTATTACCAGGTGCATGCATTAACATAATATATACGCAAATCCTTGGCATCAACAGAAATCATTCAAGCCCAGTGTCCAGGCTTTTAATTTTCCCTTTAAACTTTGAATTCTTGACAATACATCTGCAATCATATTTTCTTGTCCCTCTACATTTATAATCTGTAAATTAAATAGTTGCAGTAATAAACTCCATCTGAATAGCCTTAAATTTCTGCTTCAAAATTTGTCCAGAAACTTTAAATTATTGTGGTCTGTATAAACAACTGTTTCTGAAGAATTGTTTGCAACATAAATCTCAAAGTGCTGCAATGCTAACACCAAACCCAAAGTCTCCATTTTGATCAATGATTCTCTTCTCTGTTGTGCATTCAACTTCTGTGAAAAACACCCTATTGGTTTTTCAATCCCAGTGTCATCTTCCTGTAACAGTATGGCACCAGTGCCTATAACACTTGCAACAATGGCCAACTCAAGTTGCTTGGTGTAATTTGGTATGGCCAAAACTGGTGTCGCAGTTAATACATTTTTCAAACTATCAATTGCCTCTGACGCTCCTGTGTCCATTGAAACAACTTTTTAAAATAGTTCAGTAAATGGAGCAACCACGCTGCTAAAATTGGGAACAAATTTCCAATAAAATCCCCTTGTGCCCAGAAAGCTTAAAACTTCTCATTTTGTTGAGGGCGTGGGAAAATCCATGAGAGCCTTGACTTTCAATTCTCACTGAGCCACTTTACCATGTCCAATGGTATGGCCTAGAAACGTAACTTGTGCTTTTGCTAATTCACTTTTAGCCTAGGTCAACAGCAAATTGTAATCCAGAAAATAATTCCAGATGTTGTAAATGCTCCTCCCATGTCTGACCGAAAACAATCAAGTCGTCAATATACACAGCACAATTGCTCAGACCTGCAATTACTTTGCTTGTCAGTCTTTGAAATGTTGCAGGTGCATTTTTCATACCAAATGGCATGACTTTAAACTGATATAGTCCATCTGGCATCACAAAAACCAATACCTGTTTGCTCTCTCCTAAAATGGCACTTGCCAATATTCTTTTAACAGGTCAATCTTTGTGATAATTTTTGATTGTCCCACTTTCTCAGTACAATCTTCAACCATGGCATAGGATATGAATCCACTTTTGTCACCACACTCACCTTTCGATAGTCCACACACAGTCTTTGTGTTCCATCCATTTCAGTGCTAGCACAATAGGTGAGCTCCAGTTACTGCAACTAGACTCAATGATATCATTTTGAAGCATCAATTCGATTCCTTTCTGTACTTGTGATAACTTTGCCAGATTTAATCTATAAGGATGTTGCCTTAGCAAAGATGAAACTTCTACACATACATCATGTATAGCTAAATCTGTCCTCCCCAACTTATTTCCACTAGTAGATTTGTGTGACTGCAATAGCTTTTCCAAATCACTTTGACACTTGTTTGGAAGGTAACTCAATATTACATTTAAATTTTTAAGTACCCCCTCATTATCCAGTTTGATTAGAGGAAAATTAATTTTGGAAACCTGCATTTCTATTTCATTCTCATTATCTACCATCACTAACACCTCCTTTTGGTCCTCTTCCCTGTCAAAGTACTTTTAAAACATATTTACATGATGCACCCTCTGCTTCTTTCTTCTATCTGAAGTATTTACTAAATAATTTACTTCACTCAGTTTCTTTTCAATCCTGTAAGGGCCACTAAATCTTGCCTTTAATGAGTCATCCCATACTGGTAACAGAACTAGCACTTTATTCCCAGCAACAAAACTACGAGTTGTAGCTTTCCTGTTTGCCTTCATTTTCATCAATTGCTGTGATATCTTTAAATGTTCCCTAGTCAACTCATATGCTCTATCCAATCTCTCTCTGAAATTTGATACATAATCCAGGAGGGCAGTTTCTGTATTTTGACCCACCAATTTCTCATGAACCAATTTCAGTGGTCCTCTCACCTCATGACCATAAACTAGTTCAAAAGGACTAAAACCAGTCAATGCATTAGGAGCATCCTTTATAGCAAATAACAAGAATGGTGTTCCCAGTCCCAATCCTGTGGATAATCCTGACTATGGGCCTTCATCATAGTTTTTAGAGTTTGATGCCATCTTTCCAAAGCCCCTTGTGATTCAGGATGGTAAGCTGTTGACTTAAATTGCTTTATCTCCAGACTGTTCATTACTTCCTTAAACAGCTGTGACATGAAATTTGAACCGTGATCTGATTGTACTTCTTTAGGTAAACCATATTCTGTAAAAACTTTAGTTAACTCTTCCACAAATTTTCTTTGTTGTAATATTTCTCAAAGGTATTGCTTCAGGAAACCTGGTAGACACATCCATTATTGTCAGTAAGTACTCATTTCCACTTTTAGTCTTAGGGAGGGGTCCTACACAATCAATCATAACCCTAGTAAAAGGTTCTTCAAATGCTGGAATAGGAATTAAAGGTGCTGTCTTAATCACTGCTTGTGCTTTTCCTATCACCTGACATGTGCGACATGTTTTACAGAATTTGACCACAGCTCTATGCAATCCAGACCGATAAAAATATTTTTGCATCTTTGCCTGTGTCTTTCTAATTCCTAAATGTCCCCCATTGGAATTTCATGAGCTATCTTCAGAATCTCATTTCTATATGCAAATGGTATTACAATCTGATTCACCTCCCTCCACATTTCATTTTCTGAAGCACGATAAAGCCTCCATTTTCTCATTAAAGGTTTATCTGTAAGGTACATTCTGGAATACATTTTGCCCCTGTTTCTGAGTAATATGCCTGATATAAATGTTTTATTTGTGAATCTTTTTCCTGTTAATCTACCAACTGCCTTGAGTTAAACATTTCAGCTGAATTGTCATCTGTTCTTCCCTCATGAACAATGTTATCAAACACAGTGTCAGCTAATTGAATTTACATACCTCCTCCCTGCTTTTCAACTTCCTGTTCTTTTTGTTTCAACCTATGAGCCTATGATCTCGTTATCACACAACCTGGAAACAATCCAGGATTCTCCCTCTGTAACACTTCTGTTGAAAACACTTGTACTGCTCAACTACCATAGGCATCACCCACTTCTGTGATCCAGCTAAATCATTACTCAAAATACATGGAACCCCTGTCGCTACTCTGATAATCGCCTCACCTGTTTTCAACTTGCTCTTTAAATTTACCTTCCATAATAGAATAGGTTTAGCATCTCCATAAACCCCATTTATTATCACCTCTTCCTGCAATACTCCCTCTGAACAACAAATGTCATTATCCCACAACATTAAGGATTGACTAGCCCCTGTGTCTCTTAAAATTTTAACATCTTTTGCCTACTCCACCCTGTACACACGGAAAGACTTTCCCTTCACACACAAAATCTTTAAACATTTCTGCAACCTGCTCCTCAGAATTCTCTTGGGTAAATTGTGAACACATTCCCACTTCCTTACCTATCACTGATTCTCCCTATTTTACCTGTTCACAAACCACTGGTTTTGTCTGTGTCTGAATCTCAGAACACACAGTACTTTTACTTCCAGAACTTTTCTGCACTCCTTTAATTCCACCAGCTTTTCCATACAATTTCCAACACACAGGTTTTGTATGTCCAACTTTATTACAATGAAAACACCTCAATTTTCAAATGTCGTTTCTACCCTTAGCACATTCTTTTTTATTCTGAGAAAAAACTTCCTGAGAACTTCTAGCTAATACTTCTCTTCCGTGACTACCCATGTTCCTTTCACCTTCCCACTCTCTATCCTTTTCAGATTTAAAAAGTTGATGAAGAAAAAGGTATAGCTTTATGAACTAACTCATAACTAACTCATATATTAGCTATCTTTGCTGCTTGTCTTACCATTTCAACTCTCTATCCCTCCACATGAGTTCTCACTACCAAAGGAATTGAATCTTTAAATTATTCCAGCTTTAAGAGCTGCATATTTTGTCTCTATCTTTAATGCCCATATCCAACCATCAAAATTACTTTGTTTTACTCTTTCAAACTCAATATAAGTTTGTCCAGGCTGTTCTCTCATATTCCTAAATTTCTGCCTGTATACCTCAGGAACCAACTCATATGCACTCAAAATAGCCTTTCTTACCACATCATAGTTCACTGACATTTTTTCTGACAGTGAAGCATAAACTTCATGTGCTCTACCTACCAATCTGGATTGTAACAACAATGTCCAGTTTTCCTGTGGCCATTTCATCTGTTTAGCTATCTCCTCAAATGAAATAAAGAATGCTTCCACATCTCTTTCCTCAAACATTGGAGGAGTTTGTACAAATTGAAACATCTTCCCACTGGGTTCTGGTCTGGAAATAAATTCATCCTCACCCATTTGCGTCTCATTTTTAACTGCCTGCATTTTAAGTTGGAATTCTCTGTCTCTCCTTTTCTCTGCCCTCCTTTTCTAACCTCGCCATTTTAAATTCCCTTTCTTGTTTTCTTTCTCTATCCTGACTTTCTGCCTGCTCCCTTTGAAATGCTCATTTTCTTTTTCTGCTGCCTGTAGTTCCAATTTTCTCATTTCCTTTGCTTGTTCAAGTTCAAACTTCTTCATTTCTAACTGAAGTCTCACTACCTCAAGCAGTGTCAGGTATCACTTCCAACTTTAAATGCTGTGTTATATCTTCAGTTATGTCTACTTTCTTTGCCTCTGCAGGTAAATCCCAATTGTAACTTCCCCATAAATCCCATTAACTTAACTTTATTTACCTTTTGTAAACTAGCCAAAGTTACAACTTCAACCTCCAGACAAATCTTAGCAACTGCCAAAGCCATATTGCAGTCTCATCACTTCGGAAAAACCTCACACCAACTCCTGAATTCAAGGTGCTTTTCATACTCAAACCTTAAGATTCACCAACTCCAGCCCAATCAAAGAATCTCAAATATATCCCGCAAAGAACTACCAACTTTGGTATGGCACAACCGATGGTAACCACTGAGCTGCTCAAATTCCAGAGGGAAACTTGAAACAACTGCCACAACTTGTTTTGGAATTTGTATAAATTTTGAGATGCGTGCGTTGAATTCAATAGTAATAAGACCACCAAATCCTATAGGCTTCCTACAAAACTAAATGAAACCTTTATTAATAGAAGAAATGATTTTAAAAACATACATAGATTTACAAATTACTACTATGATAACTTCTAAATTCCCTAATTAATCTAACTCCCAGTTACACTTTCATTAAGGCAACAACAAGACACATAGATGTTAAAAAGACCCAGGCAAAGAAACATGTTACCCTGAACAATCCAATTCAAAGTGAGTTTTCTTAACTTCAGTGATTTTTTAGACAACAACTTGAGGGGTAGATGCAGAAAGCCTTCACAATTTTTAGATCTTAAAATGCCTACCCTTACACACAGCCTTTGCTCCTTTATACAGATTTCCCCTTTTGAATGCAAATTCCCATTGTTTCCTATGCCTTTGGACTTTACCTTTCTAACATGGTACCAAGTTTACCAGTAATCCTTTGGAAAAATAAACGCACTGTTTCTTAGCTTCCCCTGGCTAGGTGTAATATTTCACTCTCTCTTTGAATACAAGCTAGTTTGGTTTATTTAAAATGCAAATGTTCCCTTTACCTCTTACATTCTACAACTTGCCCCATGTTTACCTACTTAACATTTCAAACCTAACTTATCTTCTGGCACATCAAAGCCTTCAGACCAGCTGCCTTTAATTCAATTTACGTCACACACAGACATTGACCCATAGACACAGAACCCACTTTTACTCTATGATAAATTCCAATAACATTCTGAGAATTATTACATCTTTCTGACGCCCTGTTCCCTAGCTACCAGCTCTATCCAACTCCCTGGCAACTGCATGAGCCTGAACCAGACTGTTTGCAACCTTGGGGCAAAATTTCGCCCTTCGCCGGTGGGCTCGGAGTGGGTGCCCGGGGGCTGTTGGGAAGCTGATCTCTGCCTGTGATCGGCACCGCATCACGATTTCACGCTGGCGGGCCAATTAAGGCCTGCTCAGTGTGAAAGGCAAGTGGTAGTGCTGAGCACTGCACGTGTGGGGAGGGGGGCAGTGCGAGCTGGCTGAGTGCAAACTTCGCATATGTGTGCGAGTGAGCGCTGCATAATCTCCCTGAGGCATGGTGCTGCCTCAGGGGGATAAAGAAATATTTTAAAAATGGAATAAAATGCATCCCCTCATGCGACGGAATTGCAGGGACATGTTATTAATGAAAAATTAAAGTTTTTATTTCATTTTTATTTGCTTTCAGAAACCTTATCCTGCCCATGGATGAAGTTTCCAAAAAAATGCCAAAGACCACTTTTTTTGCCTGCCCGCCAACTGTTAGGCTGGATGGCAGTGAAAACTTTGTTAATTGACAACTTAATGACTTTACCAGACCTTCTAATTGTCGGCAGATGGACTGCTGGTTCAGGCGCGCACCCACCGACCGAACAATTGCTCAACTGCGCGTTGGCGTCGGCACGCTCGGCCGTCAACATGTGTCATTTCATGCTCGAGTGGGTCGGGTGGGCGCTTGCCCGCCAAGCCAAAATTTCTGCCTTTGGTGTCGTATTAAACCCTGAGATGAGCTTCTGATCACATACCCCTGCCGTTGCCAAATCTGCCTATTTCCACCTCCACACCATTGCTGACTTGATCCCTGCCTCAATTCATCTGCCTCTGAAACAATCTTCCATGCATTTATTACTTCTGAATCTGACTATTCCAATGCACTCCTGGCTGGCCTCCCACGTTCCATCCTATGTAAACTTGAGGTCATCCAAAATTCTGTTGCCCGTAACCTAACAACATATCAATCTCATTCCCACATCACTCCTGTGCTTGCTTATGTACATTGGCTCCTGTTTAAACAATGCCATGATTTTAAAATTCTCATTCTTGTTTTCAAACCCCCATCTCAGAAATCTCCTCCAGCCCTCCCCCCATAACCCTCCAAGATACCTGTAATCCTTTTATTCTGGCCTCTTGAGCATCCCTGACTTTAATTTCTCCACTACCACTGGTTAGGCTCCAAGCTCTGAATTCCGTCCCTAAATCTCTCCACCTCTCTATCTATCTTTCCTTCTTTAAGTTGTCCTTTAAAACCTGCCTCATTAACAAAGCTTTTGCTCATTTGTCCTATCGCATTATGTGGTTCAGTGTCTAATTTTGCTTTCTAACCCTCTTGTGAAGTACCTTGGGACATTTTATTATGTTAAAGGTGCAGTATTTTTAAATATGTTGATTTGCAGTTTCATAAGAATTGGTAGGGAGAAGGGGAGAAAGATTGTTGTTTTTAGGATGATACACCTTTGCATATGTTTCCACAGATACTACTAAAAGCAAGTAATGTTTTCATAAATGCAGACCTTTGCTTTTAATCTAATTGAAAAAATAATAAAAGTTCACAGTAATACACTCCAGTGTTAGATTAATCACAACATTAATTTTCTGTCCAGAAGAATACTGGTTATGTTGTTCTCTTGGCATCATAAGGCCGAGAATGAGAACGTCCTTTAGAATTTGATTCAATTCAAACCATTTGCTCAGTGATCATCTGTAATGCACCATTCTCCATCAGAAAGATTCTGTGGCTGTCATTTTTGTTACATTGGAGAAACCCATTACAGGATGTGTAATGTCAGTTGAAGCTCACTCACTATTTGATAGAACATTTCCTATGACTACTGTAGATTAATGTTCCTCTCCTCACTGCATAATTATGATTTATTTTTCTTTCACCTGGGCAGATTCTTTCCTTTAGATCAATTTAAAGCTGCCCATCTGATGATTCAGTGAGGATTTTTCAACTCAGCTGTGAATGTGACATAGGCAACATTGTGTCATTGGAAACCTTTAATCTTGCTAGGTGATAGCATTTTATGGCACTCCACTTGGTCTGTTCAGTCATGTCATCGTACTGTTAAAAATGTTTTATGCTCTTTGTTCTCCCAATTTTCTCTTCATAATGTTTGTGGTAAGGGCACAGTTTGACATGAGTCAGTGGCAATTCTTCACGTGTAAGACAGATGCTATTCTCACCTGAGATCCAGTACACACACTCCTTAGCAGAGCCCATTGATAGTGAACAGGAGTGTGAATCTGGACTGACAATTACCACTACAAAAACAGAATTACCTGGAAAAACTCAGCAGGTCTGGCAGCATCGGCGGAGAAGAAAAGAGTTGACGTTTCGAGTCCTCATGACCCTTCGACAGAACTTGCGTTTGAGTCCAAGAAAGAGTTGAAATATAAGCTGGTTTAAGGTGTGTGTGTGGGGGGCGGAGAGATAGAGAGACAAAGAGGTTGGGTGGGGGGGGGGGGGGGTGGTTGTAGGGACAAACAAGCAGTGATAGAAGCAGATCATCAAAAGATGTCAACGACAATAGTACAATAGAACACGTGGGTGTTAAAATTAAAGTTGGTGATATTATCTAAACGAATGTGCTAATTAAGAATGGATGGTAGGGCACTCAAGGTATAGCTCTAGTGGGGGTTTTTTTTTTATTTATATAATGGAAATAGGTGGGAAAAGGAAAATCTTTATAATTTATTGGAAAAAAAAGGGAAGGGGGAAACAGAAAGGGGGTGGGGATGGAGGAGGGAGCTTACGACCTAAAGTTGTTGAATTCAATATTCAGTCCGGAAGGCTGTAAAGTCCCTAGTCGGAAGATGAGGTGTTGTTCCTCCAGTTTGCGTTGGAACAACACCTCATCTTCCGACTAGGGACTTTACAGCCTTCCGGACTGAATATTGAATTCAACAACTTTAGGTCGTAAGCTCCCTCCTCCATCCCCACCCCCTTTCTGTTTCCCCCTTCCCTTTTTTTTCCAATAAATTATAAAGATTTTCCTTTTCCCACCTATTTCCATTATATAAATAAAAAAAAACCCCCACTAGAGCTATACCTTGAGTGCCCTACCATCCATTCTTAATTAGCACATTCGTTTAGATAATATCACCAACTTTAATTTTAACACCCATGTGTTCTATTGTACTATTGTCGTTGACATCTTTTGATGATCTGCTTCTATCACTGCTTGTTTGTCCCTACAACCACACACCACCCCCCCCCCCACCTCTTTGTCTCTCTATCTCTCCGCCCCCCACACCTTAAACCAGCTTATATTTCAACTCTTTCTTGGACTCGAACGCAAGTTCTGTCGAAGGGTCATGAGGACTCGAAACGTCAACTCTTATCTTCTCCGCCGATGCTGCCAGACCTGCTGAGTTTTTCCAGGTAATTCTGTTTTTGTTTTGGATTTCCAGCATCCGCAGTTTTTTTGTTTTTATCTGACAATTACCACTCCCTGGCCCAGGGTTTACTGAGCCCGGTTACTGTGTCTCACTGTGCTCTCCAGTTGAATTCAACAAGGTCAACGTGGACCTGCGATTGAAAGTAAAACTTTTGTGAGGAACCAGCCCAAGACTCATCCCAGATATCCAAGCCAGCTTTTCCCAAGATCTAATGTCACTTGCTTAATGTCTCACAACTACCAGCTTGGATACATCCATCCTGAGAGATTCAGATGGTTAGAAGGGGACATAATGGGTGAGAGACAGAATATGAACAAGTAGGAGCTTTTGGTGATATCAGAGTTGGAAGTACCTGTTGTCTTAGGGGGCCTATTTACATCCTGCCTGTAGGAACCTAAGGATATGGATGTCATGGGGACTGTATGTAAAAGAAAGATAATTTCTCAGCATCAAAAGTTGTTATCTTCATTGGAGACCATAGAAAAAAAAGAGGCAGATGACCACCTGGAGTGAAGGTACACATCGTTGCACACGTACAACCTTACATTATGGGGAGTGAAGTTTATGCTGTTTTTGCAGGTGAGGGCTAATAAAATGGGACATGTGGCTAGCCCACTGCCTTCCCACCCAACCTGAGCTGTCCCCCTTAACATGGTGGATGGGTAAGGCGTTAGCTAGCCTGCCTGCCCTGAGGCCTGTTGCAATCCTTAACAGGCCAATTAATGGGCTGGTAAGGGCCTTATTCCACCCCTAACATCAACTCAGGTGAAAAGGTGGGAACGAAGGCGGGGTACCTCCTTTAGGGGGAGTGCCTGTGCCCAACAGGGGTACCCCTCATTCCAAGATGTGCCCCCCACTTGTGACTCCCCTGACCTCCACCCCCCTGTTCTCCCCAGTTCCTAGGGTCACAGAACCCTCCCTGACTAAAAACTCCAGACTTACCTCTAAGTCTGGTCACCGTGATCTTCTTCTTGGGACTGCTTGTAGTTCCAGCCATGGCCACTAACGAATTCTGGCGCTGCTGGAACTACTCAGCTTTGCCAGCAAATCAGATTGGCCAGCAGTTCTTGAGAGCAGGGATTTCTGTCCCTGAGGGGCAGAAGTCCCACAATTACTTTGTTAAGGCCGCCTCCAGCGTATTATTGCTGTGGGCAGTCTTTTTTAAAGTTGATAAGCTTAGACCAACTTTTCTATCGGGTGGGGCGAGCAATATGCCCCATAAAATTCAGCCCATGGTTTTGTGATCCAGCAGTCTATCACAGATCTTGTGGCAACTCTAGGGTAAGCTGCTCCACACCCTTCCCACACCTCCACTTCAGATTCCCTAAGGACAGTGAGTGCTTCTCCCATGGATTGCTGTTACAGAGGCCTTGGATTTTAGAATTGAGTGGGTTGTTTCTCCTGTTTTTGATAAAGGTTGAGGATTAAATTGAGGCAGAGCTTTGCAAATCACTTTGGTGCCATTTGTTCTGTTGTCACCATGAGTGGCCATGCTGAAGGGGTACCCAGCAGCAGGCATTACCAGGCTGATCATGTAGCTGTAGAAATGGTGGAGCACACAGTAGTGTATTTCAGGACCTAACCTAGATGCAGGGAATTGTGAATAATCTCAGGGGTTGTGCCATGAATGGACAGCTTCTTTAAGGATATCAGAATGATATGAAGGCATTGCAAAGATTCTCAGAAAATGAGCCGTAAATGACAGTAATGACTGCGGAGTCCAATGACTCATCTGCAACACTTCCAGGGAAGCATTTTTGACAATGCAGAGCATCGTGGAATGAGTGATAGCTCCAGAATCATCAACAAAATACAAAGATCTCCTGATACATAACTCCATGGATTATTTGAGGAATATTCTAAGGCAATACAATCTTGTAACTGGGTATCTATCAAAAGGTACCTCCTCTTGTACTGCCTTGTGAACTTGGCTTCCAAGATTACTTGCTGTTCCTTTGTCTGTTTCTCTCCCAAAAAATAACTCATGAAGAGCAAAATCCCATGGGGAGAAACATTTTGCTGTTTTCCTCTTCAGTTCAGGACCATTCACCAGACAAGAAGTCTCCAAATCAAGCCTAGTACTTCAAAAATAAAATGGAAAAAAATATCCCCATAAGACCACTTTAAAGTAAAGTAATGGTTCTGTATATAACACCACAAGGAAACACAGAAATCTACCCTAAAGGTTCCAGCATTTGCATTTCCTCAACTGACATTCTCAGATGCCCTTTCACAATGACAGATCCTAGGGGAAAAATGATGGGATTTAGAGCTTAATTGCATGGAACCTCTGTGAGGTGTCTTCTGATCTACTGCCATAGCTTCAAAAGCAGATTGACTGAATCCTTGAAGCAATGCTATAAACAGCCATTTATGACATTTCTCTAGGGATTCTGCTGATCTTCCACTAGCATTACATCAGTAGATTGAGAAAACTCACAGAAAATCACAGAATTGTGCAGCCATTATGCCACCCTGGTCTAAATGCTTCATTTGCATGGCTGCACTCTGGGCGTATTTTGCACCCTTGCTTAATTGTGACAGCATTAAGGCAGAACTTATACGGGGAATAAAACTCCAAAATCCACCATCCACCCTAAATTCAGTCCTGTGCATCCCTAGATACATTAGCTGTGGTTGTACCCTCTCAATCCATTGGAATTTCAGAGCCGACTAGCTGTCAGAAAATTATATGGTTATTAGCTGGGTAATCTGCTCCCTGGCCTTTTCCAGCAGGAATAGTGATTTGTCCACTTTCAGTCTCATTAACTTTTCTAGTACAGTTTTTTTCAATAGTCAGCTCAAATACTGAGTCTTCCATATTCCCCTGAAGTACTCCTACAAATGGACTTTTACACATCTTCTTAAGGTCTGAGACAAAATACTTATTTCTTCAAACTGAAGTACAAGATAGCCCATTTGTCTTAAGTGCACTCACCATTTATTTGGCTGTTATTTTACTGTTGAAATGCTTACTTTTAATTCCCTTCTATTGTTTTTATACTTCTCATACTTTTCCTCTGTACTATACTCCTTATATTCATCATGTGGCTTTTTAAAAATCTTATTTTTGTTTTAATCTCTATTTATCCATGGAAACCTAACTATTTAACTGGTACCATACACAAACTTAAGTACCAACCACTGCTGGCTCATTTTTTGATCTGCCATTTGTTCCAACTAATTATATTCCTTTTAAACTTGGTTCAGTTCTGATGCAACATCTTTAAATTTGGCTCAAGTGTTCCTTTATCGATTATCAATGTGAACCTAATTAGTTTATGGGCATTATTTCCCAAGTGATCTCCTTCCTTCACTTACTGCTTTGATCTAGCACTGCATCTTCCTTCATTAGAAATGTAACATGCTGATTAAGGAAACGCTCCAGAATGTGTTTAAGGTGACTCACCATTTTTACTACAAACTATTGTTTTAGTCTTGTCAACTTGAACACAATTAAAATCTATCATTACTACAACTCTGCTACTGCTGCAAGCCCTGTTAAATTGTCAATAAAATTAATTCTAAACATGTTTTCCATTATTTCATGTCCAAAATATATGTCCAATATGTTAACAGACACCTTGGGCAGGATTTTCCATCCATGTTAGTGTTGGGTGTCATGGTGGGCATGAGCGGACAATATGGTGGGAAGACCAAAAATCAGTTTCAAACCGTCATGAAACCAATTCGCGATCGTTCACTCTGCCTGCCATTGGCGGGCCAGCTTTCTTGCCGCCAGATGTTGCGAATGTCATTTTAATACATTGCGTATCATTTTAAGTCCGGCTCGCTGGAATCATACCCCCACGTCAAATTTGGTGCAGAACATGCCTTGACAAGTGTCTTGGCCATGGGCTGCTACAGATGGTCGTTGAGTGATTGGAGAAGAAGATCGAACTGTAAGTCGGAGATGAAGGTCTAGGTTTGACTGGGAGAGGAAGGTGTGCCGGGGGAGGGAGTGGTGAGTTTGAGTTTGGGAAAGAGGAACAATAGTGTTGTGGGGGGTGGGGTTTATGCTGGGAGGCGGGGGGAACAATGGTGTTTGGGGGGGGTGGGTGAGGTTGGGAGAAGGGATGGATTACGAGGGGGGGAGGATGTAATGGAGCAGAATGTGGCAACTGAGGAGGTAGGTATAAGGCGGGAGGAAGGCATGAGGGAAGGAGTTCGGATGGGGGAAAGAGTTCGGGGGGGAGGACTCTGTGGGGAGGAAGGAGTTCAGAGCATGGAAGGCATCCAAGGGGAGAAAGGAGTTGAGGGGGAGGAAGGAGTAAGGGTACAGGAGGGAGTAGTGGGAAGGAAAGATTAAGGGGGAAGGATGGAGTAAGGGAGGAGGAAGGAATAAGTGATGTCCAGGTTAACATGCAAATGAGGGGTCTGTGGAGTTGATGACTGGCTCCTGGGGAGCGAAATGACGTTCGGCATGCTAGGAGGGAATGGTGAGATTGAGAGAAGGCAGAGTGAGCCATTAGGGTGAAAGGGTGAAGGTACGATGTTAGCAGTAGAAGAGAGAGCGAGGGTGGTTGATGGGGACTCAGAGGCAGGCATGGACCCTGGGGGTGGGAAGGAGGTGGTCCAGGACGTCAGTGTGGATGGGGGTGGGATCCTTGGGAAGATAGAGAATGTTCCCGTTCACTTGGACATCCCGGAAAGAAAGGGTTCTAGTTGGTAGGTGACGGTGGAGAATTGGAAGGTGATGCCGGGGGTTCAACAGGGATGGGGGAAAGGACATGGGTGACTGGTGGAGGGAACAGGATGGGGAAGCTAAAGACATACTTCACTACAACTATCTTGCAAAATCGAAAGTGAAAGGAGCCTCGTGTTGGGCAGGAACAGGTACTGCATGGGAGTGTGATCAGTGTTTGGGTGGAGATGCAGGTCAGCTCAGATGGACAAATGAAAGAGAGCCCCAGCAGGCAGCATTGAAAATGCTTGGGACATTGAGGTGAGTGTGAGGGAGGAAGGATCGGTGTGCATGGGAGATTTCATGCATGAGGATTCGAAAGGCTCTGCCACACACACACTTCTCCCTCCAGAATCACTCATGGTCCAGCTGAGTGCAGCTGAACTGCTAGTGGCAAGAGATGCAGTGGGAGGACTTGTGAAGCCTGTAAATGAAACTGAAAGACACCATTGCACATTATTCAGTGACAGTGAATATATTTTCTAATTATAAAGTGACAAAATGTGTTCACCTGTGCAGCCACTTGTGATCAGAACTCCTTAACTTTTCTAGGCCTACCACTTTTTCTACATGCTGCCCTGACATCTGCAGCAGGTTTGGAGACAGCCTATGCAATGGTTGGCCCTGCTGCCTCTGATGAATTCAACATGTGTCCTTTGGAGAACCGAGGCCTTGGAGGGCTTGCTTTGGCTGTCCTCCTGAAGGCCAGCTGCTCTCTCTGCAGTGACAGAGAATGAGGTCTAGGGGCTTTCAGGCAAAGGGGACTTGGAGTGAAAGGACAGCCTCTGAGATTCCTGAGTAGAATGGCCCAGGGATGTCCAGCTGACGCTCCTCTTCCTTTCAGGTGCCTGAGCTGACTTCTTGAGGGGAAGGAGCACCTGGAAGGACGTCGAGCTGCCCTGTTTCCCTCTCTCATTGTCACTGCTCACCCATGGCTACTACGATGGAGTGCAGGTCCATGCGCATCTCCGTGTTCTGCTGGACCAGGATTGCGTCTGCCAACCTTCCCATGGAGGCCTCCATAAATGCACATGTGGGCACCACTTCATTAGAGGACAGGCGGATGCACTCCTCTGACTCACATGCCATTCTGCTGAGGGCTTCCAACAGCTCTGTGAGATATTCCCCTGCCTTCTGCTGACTCATCATGATAAGTTGGAAGGCCAAATCCTAAGGTCCATCATCTGACTCAGACCTCACAGGTGCCTATTCCCCACCAGTCCACTGAGTGCTGGTGAGGTCGGCTGAACGTGTTTCCTCCTGCTGCGGACATGTGTCCATGTGGTGACCACCAGATTGTGAACCTGAGCCTGCTCTAGATCTGGGTCCCACTGAGGTGTGTCTCTGTGCTGGTGGAGGGTGTGGGTGAGCGCTGTGATGGGTCTTCCAGGCTTTTTATTTCCAGCTCTTCACTGGAGGAGGTGTCCTCTTGGCTGGAGGTGAGGACCTGGATGGAACTGAGGGACTGGCTGGCTGAGGGTGTCGGTCGCTTGGCAGAGCTCCCTGTGAACCAAAGTAGAGATAATTAGTGCATGACAGCAGAATCAAAAGCAGGAGAAAGGGCGCTCACAGCTCTGTTGAGAGAGGGATGATGTGGTGCAGGGTCCTCATGTGGGTGTTCACTGGTGACATCACCATCACCGCAGATATGGTCCACATCCTCATCAGTCAGTGTGATGCCACACTCCTCAAAGTGAGTGAGGGGCCTAATGTGGGCCACTCCACCTCTGGTCTGGTACCTCTCCCTCTGTTGTGAGCCAGCTTCTCCTGCATGAAAACAGATGGAAAGAGTGTGAACAGGACACATGGCACTGCGTGGAATGTTTGTGTGGTGAGCGGAGACATGGACAGGATGATGAGGCGAGTTCCAAAGGATATGAGCCTGATGGAGATATGAGGGTGTGTGTTAAAGTTAGGGTTTGTCCCTTGAGGTGTGAAATCCCTATGGATGTGTGATGGGTTTGTGAGTAAGTTGAGAGTGATGAGAAGAGTGACATACCCTGGATGTGACCGTTCATCTTCTTCCTGCACTGGGTGGCTGTCCTCTTTAGCAGGGCGTTGGCATTGTCCACCACTACCACCACCTCCCATGCCGGATTGGTGAGCTTGCTTGATAACCTTTGCCCAGAGCGGGGATAGAGGACATTGCGGCGGGTCTCCACTGTGTGCAATATGTGCTCGAGGGAGGCATCGCTAAATCTGGGGGCAACATGCTTCCTCTCTTTGGTAGCCATCAGTTCACAGCAGCTTCCTATCCCATGAAGAGTGCTAGCTCTTTGCAGGGGCGGCCTTTAAATATAGCACCTCATTTACTGATGGCCTGAGGTGACGGTGGAGTGGGCAAATGAGAGGATGCCTCACCAGCGACCAGGGAATGCATGATTAATGAGGCAAGACTGGGATGATATGGCGTGAAAATCTGTCATTGCAGCCAGTGAGTAAAAGGTTATTTTTTCCCGCCCACTACAGCAGATGATTCCACCCTTTATTATTTCTTAACTCAATGTAGAAAAAGACTCCATCTGAGTAGCAATATCAATAAAATCTTCATTTTTATGACGCCTTAATTAACAAGGCCACTCCTCCTGCTTTTTTCCTTCTCTATCTCTCTGAAAAAAATATAGCAATAATTGCTTGGTAGTATAGAACCTGAATATTGCTGAAAAGAGAGATGTGTTGCCAAAGCTTTTCATCTTGGACTCATAAGAATGCCAAATTTCAAACGATCACAACAATTTATGCCACAGGAGAAAAGGTGCTGATTACTTGGCTAGTCAACTCTGACGGACCAAGGCGTTGCCATGATGAAAGCAATGAAGAACTATAGGCTCCCTATCTCTCTGGGTAATTCAAAAAAGGCTTGATGATATTCCTTTTGTTTGCAGAGAATGGGTCCCTGTGTATGAATGTATGTCGCTTCTAGTAAGCTTAAATGTACCAGGATACAAGCTCGAGTGATTATCTTAAATTAGTTGTTAGTGTTGCACACTCAGGAGTGTTCAACAAGTGCTGCCCAATCATGGAATCACATCTAACAGCAAACCTTTTTATTTTGGGTTTTGCAAGCGTAGGCTGGCAGAGTACAACCAAAGGAACATGCTGTTTGATTTGACATATTACCTACGTACCTGGAATCACATTGGTACTGAAATCCATTCATGACATTGATCAACTGTGTGGTAGGCAGATGTCCTTTTGCACTGATGGCAGCATCTTGTTAGTGGGAAATAGCACTCATGTAGTCACTGCATAGATCTGTGTGAAATGGCTTGCTTAACCTGTTGTTCAAATTTTTGAGGTGCAATGCTAGGTGCTTGGGCCGTCCATTGCAGTGATTTGACCCTTTAGCGTCCTGGCAAGAGTCAGGTTGGAGACCCAGTCTATAGCTCTACAACACAAAAAAAATCAAAATCTGACCACAAATAAAGGATTTCAGGACACAAATTTGTAATACACTGTTTGTTCCTCTAAAAAGCTATTTTGTTTGAATGATCTGGTTCGACCAGATGTACATGACCGGAACCCTTGAAATGAGAGCAAGGGCCTTCACCACATGCAACATTACTCCATGTAAACTTTTAGACTTTACCATCCTTAATTAGCAAAGCAACATTCAAATACTCCTACTATCTCAGCAACATCCAGCAGAAATCAATCAACAACTGATCTGCAAGTGGTTGGTGATGCCTTAAACAGTGCTATGGAAAGGAGCTGCTTTGAATTCTGAATAAAAGACTTACTGCTGCTGAATGCATGTTCAGCTGTGTGAGGTTTAAGAGGGGGCATTGGCTGGAGCATTGAGGTCGAAAATAGCACTCCTTGGTCAAATCAGTGTTACTTGCTGACTGTCATCACAATCTGCCTATACTGCATACTTCGAATGTACACTCTCAGTGCCTGCGCTAACAATCTACCCTAAACGGTATCTGGCACAACCCCTACCAGAATTTTGAGTGTGTGGCTCAAACAGTGGCCTGAATTTTCCTGCGTCGGGCAGGCTGGGCGGGAGTGGGCGGGGGGGTGGGGGTTGGGGGGGTTGGGGAAAGGCCCACCCTGCGTGGATCATGAGCGGTAGTGCTGAGAGTGCTACCTGTGCAGGCGGGGGGAGAAGGGAGAGCCAGGCCCCGCTTGCAGCTCACGCATGTGTGCAAAAGAGCACTTCAATCTCCCCGTGTCTCTCATGAGATGGGACATGTTTTTAGTGGCAAAAGAAAATTTTTATTTAATTTGTATT
This sequence comes from Carcharodon carcharias, assembly GCF_017639515.1. Classification (NCBI taxonomy): domain Eukaryota; kingdom Metazoa; phylum Chordata; class Chondrichthyes; order Lamniformes; family Lamnidae; genus Carcharodon; species Carcharodon carcharias. The sequence continues at coordinate 46,981,870 of NC_054487.1, read as the reverse complement.
AGCTTTAGGTAATCTCATCCCGCTCGTGGATGAGGTTTCCTAAAAAATGTAAAGGGTGCTTGGCTTTTCGCCTGCCCGCCAACCATAAGGTTGGATGGGCAGCATAAAATTTAACTTCATTACCTTGTTAATGGCCTTAATAGGCCTTTCAATTATCGGCAGGCGCGCAGCTGACTGGGGCACGCGCTCATCAAACGAAACATCGCGTGAGTTTGTGATGACGTTGGGGTGCATGCCCGACATCATCGCTCATCATTTTACATTCTGGCGTGCCCAGTGTGCGCCCACACGCTGAAGGTAAAACTCTGGCCATTATTGTGGACCTGAAATAGCATGCAGAGTGTAGAAAATATGGGCGCTACACAGCTAAATTTTGTGGCAATAGTGTCTTTGCTAGTAAATGTTAATGAGCAACAAATTTTCTCATTGACTGAAAAATGTATCCTATGTATTTTGCATGGTAATTAACCATTCAAAGTGCTAGAAACCATTCAGTGGAAAACTGGAGAAAATATGGTATGTTTGCCACTTCAAGAATTGGAAATAAAATTCTTGAATTTTGTTAAATGGCATAAACTTTAGTAAATGGTGCACAAGCTCATACTTTTCTTCAGAGAAAATAAAACTCTAGTGAAAAAAAGTGCACAGCAAGAAGAGATTGGATTGTTCAAAAATGCCTGTTTCATATGGGTATTGAAACATTTGAGTTAGAGGGCAAAATTTATTCAGTGTCTTCATAGGGTGATAATGAGTAGAAAAGGGGGGTGACACCACACACATAGAGGCATACATTGACTAAAGCCTGAAAATGGATGAAGGGATAGCAATGTGTGATTAACCTAAACTTGTTCATTGCAATGCAGTGTGCCAAATTTGAGCTGCCTGTTGTTTTCTATGATTGCTGAACACACCAAAAAGGGTTTGCTGTCATGGGTACCTAGCACTATTTAAAGTTGGGCTACACCTTTAAAGGGACATAGCATTGTGGCTGCTAGAGGTGGTTAGAGTATTTTTAAAAGTATGCTATGGAAGATGAAACAATGGCTGACCATGATAGAGCAAGTGCATCAGTGACTGCATTGGAGATCTTGGTGGAAGAAGTACTCAGTCCAAAGGGGCCGGGGGCCCTTCCAGACACATGCTCAAGAGGTAGTCAGAAGAGAGTGGTGGAGATCAATGACTGAACAAAACCTAGATACTACCCAGGAAGAAGTTTAATAATTTCACACAAGTTGGCAAAATCAATGAATTTCTCTTCAAATGACATATCCTACCAATTGCACAACTAGCCTCACCCACTGCTCACTTCTCTACACTCTCAGCATCCATCTAACAATAATCTCCATCAATCAGGATTCAACCTTATTATTCATATGCATTAGCGCAGCCTCATGCATTTAGCACTGTTGTAAGCCTCACACCCACAACTCACGGCTCTCATACACTGGCGGCTATCCAACCTTGGCAGCAATATCACTCAAATCTATTGAACAACACTTACTGATACCCTTCCCTCTTTCTTGCAACAGAAGGTGGCACATAACAGGAGGCCATAGGAAAGAGCTGGAGGAGGATGGGTGTGCCTGTGTGTTTTAACCCCCATGGAAGAGACAGTGAGAATCTGGATCATTAATGTGACCACTGGAAGGATCAATGATATGGGATCTGCATACCTAATCATCTTTCTCTCACTCAATTTCTCCCTCATCCCTCAATCTCTTCTGATTTAGAAGCTGCAGAGGGTGTAAGCATATACTTCTTACTTTCTCCTTTCCCTTCAGCCTAGCCCAACCCAACCCTTGCCCTTTTCTCATTTCAGATTCTCAAGAACTGGAATCTATGGAGAAAAGGCAATGGAGGAAGAAGACAGTGAAGATGAAGAGACATTGTCACTTGATCTTACAGCCATAGGCACCAATTCAGATACTGAGACCACACATATTTTAGAGAATAGGACAGAGAAGGAATCTGTATACACTGAGACATGGGGCATAAGTATACAGGAGCCAGGGCAGGGAAAAAGAAAAGCACAGATGCCAGCTTGCATGATGATGAGGTTGCATAGCAGCCTGTTGCAGGTAACTCTGAGGAGGAGTTTGTTGGACCAGGCTACAGAAGAAGGCTGGTGCGTGTATATAACTAAATTCTAGGTGCATTGGGAAGCTGACAGAAAGCCTGCAATCAAGGAGAATGGAGATGTTCAGCACCAACTTGGCACAGTGCATTGCAGAGATCTTATAGCCCATCCATTCCAACATGGCTACCTGGAGGGAGGCAGTGGCATAGTGGTATTGTTGCTGGACTAGTATTCAAGAGATCCAAGGTAATTCTCTGGGGACCTAGGTTCAAATCCTACCACAGCAGATGGTGAAATTTGAATTCAATAAAAATTTGGAATTAAAAGTCTGATGATGACCATTGCTGATTGTCATTTACCCCTTTAGGGAAGGAAATCTGCTGTTCTTACTAGCCTGGTCTACATGTGACTCCAGACCCACAGCAATGTGATTGACTCTGTGCCTCCTGAACAAGGACAATTAGAGTCATAGAGAAAAAGGCCCTTCAGACCATTGAGTCTGTGCTGGTCAAACAAGTACCTAACTATTCTAATCCCATTTTCCAGCACTAGGCCCATAGCCTTGTATGCCATGGCATCGCAAGTGCACATCCAAATACTTCTAAAATGTTATGAGGGTTTCTGCCTCTTTTACCCTTTCAGGCAGTGAGTTCCAGATTCCCACCACCCTCTGGATGAAAAAATTCTTCCTCACATCCCCTCTAAACCTCCTGCCCCTTATCTTAAATCTATGCCCCCTGGTTATTGATCCCTCCACTAAGGGGAAAAGTTCCTTCCTGTCAACCCCAACTATGCCCATCATAATTTTATACACCTCAATCATGTCCCCCCTCAATCTCTTCTGCTCCAGGGAAAATAACCCCAGTCTATCCAATCTCTCCTCATAACTAAAACTCTCCAGCCCAGGCAACATCCTGGTAAATCTCCTCTGCACTCTCTCTAGTGCAATCATATTCTTCCTATAATGCGGATTCCAGAACTGCACGCAATACTCTAGCTGTAGCCTAATCAGCATTTCATACAGTTCCAGCATAACAGCTCTGCTCTTATATTCTATGCCTTGGCTAATAAAGGCAAGTATCCCATATGCCTTCTTAACCACCTTATCTACCTGTCCCGCTACCTTAAGGGACATGTACACCAAGGTCCCTCTGATCCTCGGAATTTCCCAGGGTCCTACCATTCATCGTGTATTCTGTGCCTTGTTTGTCCTGCCCAAGTGCATAACTGACACTTATCCATATTAAATTTCATTTGCCACTGATCAGCCCATCTGACCAGTCCATCTATATCCTCCGGTAATCTAAGGCTATCCTCCTCACTATTTACCACCCCACTAATTTTTGTGTCATCCACGAACTTACTGATCAACCCTCCTACATTCAAGTCTAAATCGTTTATATATACCACAAACAGCAAGGGACCCAACACCGATCCCTGTGGAGTCTCACTAGACACAGGCATCCAGTCACAAAAACACCCCTCGACCATCACCCTCTGCTTCCTGCCACTCAGCCAATTCTGGATCCAATTTGTCAAATTGCCTTGGATCCCATGGGCTCTTACCTTTGTTACCAGTCTCCCATGCAGGACCTTATCAAAAACCTTGCTGAAGTCCAAGTAGACCACATTAAATTCATTACCTCCATCTATACACCTGGTCACCTCTTCGAAAAATTCAATCAAATTGATCAGACATGACCTCAACAAAACCATGCTGATGTCCTTGATTAATCCCAGCCTTTCCAAGTGTAGATTAATTCTGTCCCTCAGAATTGCTTCCAATAGTTTCCCCACCACTGAGGCTAGACTGACTGGCCTGTAGTTCCCCGGTTTATCCCTTCCTCCCTTCTTGAATAACGGTACCACACTGAATTAGGGATTGGGCAATTTGGCATTAGGGATGGCCAATAAATGCTGGCCTAGCCAGTGGCTCCCACATTCCATGAACAAATAAAAAAAATGGATCAGCACACCCATGGAACCTACGTTGATGATGGGAGTCTGGTGCCTGCACAAACAGCTTCTACCAAACATTCAAATGTTGCAGTGGAAGCTCAGACTGCTGCCCTTGAGATACAGAACAGCAGGTCACAAGAAGGGATAAAGGACAGACGAAGGAGAAACTTAGGAAACTTGCTCCTGAAAAACAATCTCCTTTTAAGTGAGGTAATTGAGGGAGAAGTTGGTTCTGGAAGTACTCTCTTAGGCATTCCTTCTCCTTTAACAAGAATCAATGGTAACAGCTGTTGTTCAAATTCATTCCAATTAAATATTTACTAATCAATCTCAGAATAAGATACAGCCAGAATCAAAGACATTAACTGGCACATTGTCTCAGACAGGGTTCACACTCAGAAGCTGTGCTACATTCAGACTGTGGATTCCAGTTTTCTAAAGCAAAGTATTAAATTATCAAACTGAATCTTAACTTCTTCATTCCAGTGCTCATAGGCTCATTGCTTATGGTGGTGTGTGAAAATTATCCTGTATATAAATCCATGCCAACTGGGGGGCTGTTACTGTTGAGCTTTGTGTGGATTGCAGCTGTGGATACCAGAGTTCAAAAAGGCTTCCAGGGTGTCACAGCAGTCCAGCAATCTGTTCTTCATCAAATTACTAGGGTTGTTGCTGTATTGTCCTGGAAGAGTGGCTCTCTCTGGAACATGCTGTCCTCTCTCAGGATGATGGCGCTTATGCTCACAGCCCTACTTCACACTTCCTTAGTCCTCAGTCTGCTGCAGCCCATATTGAAATGGTGTAGTCTGAAGCCAGACATTCAAGTGTGGGCTGAAGAATGGCAGCACTAGTATCAAATAAGCATTGCACATTGATTAATGTAATGACCTACCTGCTCTGCATAGTTCTGGCAGTCATTAGGTGTCTGCACAAACCCCTTTACAAATACGGTGTCAGAAGTGCGCATGTGCATCACAGGCACCACTTCCAAACTTTAGGAATCTGGACCCAAAAACAGGAGTTACAGACCCCAGTTTCTCCCTCTAGACTCCTTAAAAGTTAATTTTGAAAACCTTGTAAGTGTAATTCACTTATCATGTTCTGGGTGCAAATAGAAGACCTTTAAAGAATGGTCAGCCCAGCTAACCTATAATCCCCAGCCCTACTTCAAATTGTAATTTTTTACTCAGTCATATGCAATTATTACAGCTCAACAGTCACAGCCCCCCAGTTGGCATGGATTTATATACAGGATAATTTTCACACACCACCATAAGCAATGAGCCTATGAGCACTGGAATGAAGAAGTTAAGATTCAGTTTGATAATTTAATACTTTGCTTTAGAAAACTGGAATCCACAGTCTGTATATAGCACAGCTTCTGAGTGTGAACACTGTCTGAGACAATGTGCCAGTTAATGTCTTTGATTCTGGCTGTATCCTATTCTGAGATTGATTAGTAAATATTTAATCGGAATGAATTTGAACAACAGCTGTTACCATTGGTTCTTGTTAAAGGAGAAGGAATGCCTAAGAGAGTACTTCCAGAGCCAACTTCTCCCTCAATTACCCCATTTAAAAGGAGATTGTTTTTCAGGAGCAAGTTTCCTAAGTTTCTCCTTCGTCTGTCCTTTTTCCCTTCTTGTGACCTGCTGTTCTGTATCTCCTTTCACAGCTAGATTGCTTTGTTGATATTGATGGTTATGAGTAGAGCAGCTCTAGTGATTTTGTAAGTAAGTCAGTACTTAACAGTGCCTGAATGCTGAATCAGAGCTGTTAGACCAGGAGAATTTATTAACAATGCTGTGCGCACTGCAAAAGCAGGCCCAAAATGGTAAATCTCAATATGGGATTAAAAAGATTAATATGTAAATTTCTTAAGTAAGGGTTAATTCTGAAAGCACTCCAAAAGCTTTCCCTCTGTTTGATATTTTTATTTTATAGAGTCGTGACATTCTTTGTTTTATTAACAGAAATATTTAATGCCCTTTCAGGGGAATTACAAATATTTTGTAAGCAAATAGACTATCCCTGTCACAGTTGACACCAATGATCCAGAATAAGTCACAGAAAAATTGGAATATATTTATTATGCAAAGATTTTTGTGCTTATATAAACAGTATAAATTTTGCATTAAAATCCTACCACAGTTGGGAAGGCAAGTGGTGAGGATGATACAAAGAGTCTGCAGAGAGATGTAGACATGTTAAGTGAGTGGGCAAAAACTTGGCAGATAGAATATAACGTGGGAAAATGTGAGGTTATGCACTTTGGCAGGAAGAATAGAGGAGCTGAATATTATTTAAATGGAGAAAGACTGCAGAAAGATGCAGAACAGAGGGATTTGGGGATTCTTGTGCATGAATCACAAAAACTAGCATATAAATTCAGCAGGTAACAGGGAAGGCAAATGGAATGTTGGCCTTTATTTCAAAGGGAATGGAGTATAAAAATAGGGAAGTCTTGCTGAAACTGTACAAGGCATTAGTTAGACCACATCTCGAATACTGTGAACAGTTTTTGTCCCCTTATACTAATATACTGACATTGGAGGCAGTCCAGAGAAGTTTCACTAGGTTGATCCTGGGTATGGAGGGATTTTCTAATGAGAGGTTGAGTAGATTGGGCCTGTACTCATTGGAGTTTAGAAGAATGATAGGTGACCTTATTGAAATATATAAGATTCTTAGGAGGCTTGACAGGGTAGGTGCCGAGAGGTTGTTTCCCCTTGTAAGACAGTCTAGGACTGTGGTAATTACGGTTTTATCTAATGTGTAATATAACTTTAAGAAGAGTGCTGTTAAGGAAGATCTCATGATCTTGAGTAGTGTGGGCTACCTCTGTAGTTAGTAGTCAGTAGTATGGAGATAGGGTTTGAAGTGAGAGCACACACGTAGTTGCTGCTGAATACCTTTGTCAATAAACATTATGTTTTCCACCTAAAAAGTGTCTGCTGATCAACTCTATCTATAGTACCAACTTGGCCATCACTCACAACAAGCATGTGACAAGGATCCACAAGACCCAACAAACTGGCGATGAGGATAAAGCAAGGATAAGGCGAGGATAAAACAAGTTAATGGAAGAAATCAAGATAAATTAAATTGGCCTGTACCTTGCACAGTAATTGTAAGTAGAGGTTCCATTCAAACTGACAAAATAACTCCTTCTCATAATGCTGCATTTCAGAAGAATTGATCCTTTCGATCCAGCCACGGATGATTGGTCTCATTACATTGAATGCCTCACGCTTTTTTTCCAAGTGAACGAGATTACGGAGGAAGAGAAGATGCGAGCAATCCTCTTAACTATATGTGGGAATAAAGCCTACGGCTTGATTCAAAGTTTGAAAGTACCCAGTGCCCCAGATTCAAAACATTTTGATGAATTGATGGTGCTCGTGTAGGGTCATTACCAGCTAAAGTCTTCAGTAATGTTGCAACGGTTCAAGTTTAACTCAAGAAATATACCCCCGGGGGAGACAGTTGCTTGTTATGTGGCAAGTTTGAAGCAGTTAACGGAACATTGTGAGTTTGGTACATCTCTAAATGACATTCTCAGAGACCGTTTAGTGTGCAATGTGAATGAGGACACACTTCAGAAAAGATTATTGTCCAAAACAAATTTGGATTTTAAGAAGGTGCTAGAGATAGTACTGGCCATGGAAAGCACAGTAAGGGATTCAAAAGCCAGGTGCCACCCTCCACATCAGATGGGAAGCCCTAGCCAAAAAGGGCATGAAAATGCAAGACTCTGCTGAGAAGCGGGAAACAGCCCCCACTAGCCGGAAAATGAGAACAAATGACTTAGAAGCGAAAACAAGGAATAGAAGTGGAAACAAGCAGTCTTATAATGACTGGCAGTTAAAAAAATAGAATGTTTTTCTTGTCATAGAAATGGACACATAATGAGACAGTGCAAGAGCCAGGCAGACTTTCAAACAAAAGAATAAAATCCAGTGGGATCTACAATGTAGAAGAGCCTGAAGCAACAGATTCAGATATTTATTAATTGTTTAACTTGAAGGTTGGAACAGAACCAATCAATGTAACAGTGGAAGAAAACGGCAGACCTGTTAGAATGGAAGTGGGTACAAGAGCTTCCACTACAGTAATCGGGGAACATACCTTCAGATATTTGAATAATGGGGAACATCAATTAAATTTAGAAGAAACTGATGCCAAACTAAAAACGTACACGGGTGAAGACATTCAAGTCAAAGGCATAAGCAGCGTAACTGTCCATTATGGAAGCCAATTGGTAAAGCTGCCCTTGATGGTGGTAGCAGGTGAGGGGCCAAGTCTCCTGGGGCAAAACCGGGAAAAGGAGATCAAGTTAGAATGGGCTGAAATTTTCCAGTTGAGAGCAAGTGGGCTACCAGAGCTACTTCGAAAGTATGCCATAGACTTCAAAGACGAACTTGGGAAGATCCAGGGGTCGCAAGCAAACATTCATGTGGATCCAGAGGCAACCCCCTGATTCATGAATGTAAGACCAGTACCTTATGCACTGTGAGAAAATGTTGACACTGAACTGGACAGATTAGAAAAAACCTGTGCAGTTCTCAGAATGAACAGCGCCCATAGCCCCTCTTCTTAAACCCGACCAAAGTCCGAAATTGTGGAGACTACAAATTGATGGGTAAAGTAGCTAAGCTAGACAAACACCCCATACCAAAAATTGAAGACCTGTATGCCAAGAAGGCAGGTGGAACCACTTAGCTTGATTTGAGTCATGCCTATCAACAACTAGAGTTAGATAATACCTCCTGGGAATTTGTCACAATTAATACCCACAAAGGGCTGTACTAATATACATGATTGCCTTTCAGCGTCTCCTCAGCTTGCACCATCTTTCAGGGAACAATGGAAGGTTTACTGCAGGGGCTGCCCCAAGTTGTAGTCTATTTAGATGATGTTTTGGTGACAGGATTTACTGAAAAAGAGCATTTGGTGAACTTAGAAGAAGTCCTAAAAGGTTTATTGCATGCTGGAATGCGTTTAAAAATAGAAAAATACACATTCCAAGTGAGAGAAATAATCTATTTGGGTCACCGGGTAGATTCACAGGGCCTCCACCTGGTTGAAGAGAAAGTGAGAGCCATAAGAGAGGCACCTGCACCAAAGAACACCTCAGAGCTCAAATTGTTCCTAGGAATGATCAACTATTATGGGCGATTCTTACCCAATTTGACTAGAAAACTGGCACCCCTACATTATCTACTCAAAAAGAACCAACGTTGGTCTTGGGAGACAGCCCAGAAAGAAGCTTTCGTAAAGGTGAAGTAATTGTTGCACTCGTCCAACCTATTAGTACATTATGGCCAGAGGAAAGAATTGATGCTGACATATGACACATCCCCCTCTGGAGTGGGAGTAGTGCTTTCTCATCGGATGGGTGATGGCACAGAATGGCCTATAGGATACGTATCAAGCATGCTCACCACAGCAGAAAAGGGATACTCGCAGATCAAAAAAGAAAGCCTGTCAAACATCTTTGGTGTCAAGAAATTTCACCAGTATGTATACGACTATCATTTTACTAGTGTTTCACACCACAAGCTATTACTAGGATCGTTCAGCGAGGACAAGGCTATACCACCCATAGGCTTTGCAAGAATGCAATGATGAGCTTTAATCCTGGCAGCATACAAATATACTTTTGTACAAAGGCCTGGAAATCAAATTGCAAACGCTGATGCACTTAGCTGTTTGCCTTCACAAGTAAATGATGAGGACATCCCAGTTCCACAAGAACTAGTTTTATTGTTAAATTTCTTAGATTCCTCGCCAGTATGTGCTCGACAGATCAGAGGCTGAACAAGTCCGGACCCAGTCCTATCTCAAGTCGAAGAACAAATGCTTCATGGTTGTTCACAAGAGTCTGTTTCTGATGAAATGAAACCGTACTTCAATGGAAGACATGAAATAACCAGCCAGGATGGCATCTTATTGTGGGGAGCATGAGTGTTCATACCTCCAAAGGGAAGAGGGCCACTGTTAATTGAACTACACATTGCCCATCCAGGAATTTCCCAAATGAAGACCATAGCATGCAGCTATCTATGATGGCCTGGGATGGATGGAGAAATAGAGAGTTTAGTGAAGAATTGTGTGCAATGTCAGCAACTGCAAAAGTTCCCTTCAACAGCTCAGTTACACACTTGGGAGTGATCAGGAAGGCCATGAGTACGATTACACATTGACCATGTGGAACCTCTCATGGGAACAATGTTTCTGTTCATTGTTGATGCCCACTCAAAATGGACGGACATATATGAGGTGAAGTTACCAACGTTCCTGCTACAATTGAGAAGCTACGTCAAAGTTTTGTCATTAGTGGAGTACCAGGAGTAGTCATTTCTGACAATGGCACAACATTTATGAGTGCTGAATTTCAAAGGTTTATCAGCCTCAAAGGTATCACTCATGTTAAAACTGGACTGAACCACCCTTCCTCAAACGGACTGCCCGAAAGGGTGGTTCAAATGTGCAAGGCAGGCATGAAGAAATTAACTGGAGATTCCTTGGCAACCAAGCTAGCACGCTTTCTTTTCATTATAGGACCACCCCTCACACAACAATGGGTGTCACGAAACGCCATCTCAGGATGAGATTGAGCTTAATAATGCCTAACTTAGGGGGGAAGGTGGAGAGAAGTCAGGGAAGTCAGAAGACTAGACATGACTGGCATAGTCATGAGAGTAAATTTACCATGGGAGAGATGGTATACGTGAAGAACTTTGGAGAAGAACCAAAGTGGTTACCAGGTGAAATAAGTGCAGTGACTGGACCTCTATCTTACCATGTGAAGGTGGAAGGCTGAGTCATATGGAAACATGTGGATCATCTAAGGAAGAGAGAAACAAATCACCAAGAAATGATTCTACTAGTGTTCGTGACCGGGTCAGCATTTCCTGTTGAGAGAACTCAACCAGGTACAGACGTGTTGGATGTGCCTGATGTACCTGCAAGAGTGGAGGATTCAGATCTGCAGGCACCCACCGAAGCACATGATGTTCAGACAACTCCAGATAAGGATGTTCCTGACAAAGCTTCTGAAGTTGTAAGCTGAGACGCTCTACATGCCTAAGGAAACCCCAGAAAGGCTGAATTTGTAAATTACTTACCAGTGTAAATAATAATCTTGAGAAAATTGTACTTGTAAATATAGAATGCATTTCCGAGTAAAGAGGGAGGGAAATGTAATTATAGATTTATCTAATGTGTAATATACCTTTAAGAAGAATGTTGTTAAGGAAGATCACATGATCTTGAGTAACCAATAGAAGTGTAGCGTGGGCTACCTCTGTAGTTAGTAGTCAGTAGTATGGAGATAGGGTTTGAAGTGAGAGCACACACGTAGTTGCTGCTGAATACCTTTGTCAACAAACATTATGTTTTCCACCTAAAAAGTGTCTGCTGATCAACTCTATCTATAGTACCAACTCGGCCACCACTTATAACAAGCATGTGATGAGGATCCACAAGATCTAACAAGAACCTGAGGGCATAACCTCAGAGTAAGGGGTCGCCCATTTAAGACAGAGATGAGGAGGAATTTCTTCTCTCAGAAGGTAGTAAATTTGTGGAATTCTTTACCTCAGAGAGCTGTAGAGGCTGGGTAGTTAAGCACATACAAGGCTGAGATAGACAGATTTTTAATCAGTAAGGGAACCAAGGGTTATGGGGAAAAGGCAGGAAAGTGGAGTTGATGATTATCGGATCAGCCATGATCTCATTGAATGGTGGAGCAGACTTGATGAGCCGAATGGCCTAGTTCTGCTCCTATGTCTTATAGTCTTATGGTCTTGCAGAGCAGCTGAGTCACATTCTGAGTTAGTTGTGTTGCTTCTGCTGAAACCAGTGGTTGCTTGAGACTGTGGTCCAATGGTATGTGTGGAAGTCATTCAATGCACTTAGCAACATAAGTTCTTCGAAGGGTCATGAGGACTCGAAACGTCAACTCTTTTCTTCTCCGCCGATGCTGCCAGACCTGCTGAGTTTTTCCAGGTAATTCTGTTTTTGAGTCTGCACCTATCCTTGCTTTGGGGTCAGAAAACTCCAGTCTAATTAATAGATTAGAGTTGAATAATACTTTCTTCTCAGAGAAACCAGGGTAAAAGTGGATGGCTTCTGCTTCCTAAATGTGCACTTCTAGGTGATTCCCCAGTGGTGGGAAGAAAGAGCAGCTGCTGAGTGACACTGTCTACATGTAGGGATGAAGATGAGCCAATAGCCTCTTGGAAGCAGTACATGGGCCTTCAGCCACAGCTGCCACAGAAAATTATGATGGCCACCTGGGCTATTAAGCTACCTAACACACTTGTAGTCTTTTGAATAAACTACTGTGAGTCATAGCTGTAGGGCTGCTGAGGCACCTCTTCATCTTCCATTCCATCCCTGTCATTAGTTCTCAGAGAAGTGCTGGTAAGATGTACTGCAAGGCCAGTAAAATAAATTCTGACCTGCTCTCAAGTCCTCTGGGCAGCTGCCACAACATTGACTCTCTCTGTCACAACATTGACTCCACACAACTGACAGGTGACCTGCTGGTTTGGAAGGACCACTCTTAGCCAGACCTCCTAAAGCAATGTCTCTAAAGCAGCTTCATAAAATGGAGTTGTTCTGCCTCCTTATTTCATTCTAGCTTCTACTAAGAGTGAACAACATGTGCCATGTGCTAGAACTGTCATGCATATTTAAATTAACTAACCTTGAATAATCTGGTGAACACATTATAAACACATTACTATGCACTTAACTGCACGCACAATGCCTGGAGGAGCAGTTTCCTGATGCTGTGGCACCAGTTTCACATTAACAGAATCTAAACAAGAAGGCAAGTAAATCAGAAAGTACTGATTAGGTGACATGAATCTTGGATCTTAACTGTCTGAAAACTTAAGGGAAGACCATCACAGGTAATGAGCACCAGCGTGTTAAGGTACTAGGAAAGAATAAGACCCAATATGGGTTGGTGCAATGATTTTTGAAATGGGCATACTAAAGATATAAGGAATAGGGGTGCGGAGCTGTGTTAAGACGCTTGGTTCAATCGGAAATTCAGTCCACACATCAACATTTAAAAAAAACTATACACTCAGGAATAATAGTAGACTCAAAAGGCAAATGAATGGGTCAAAAAATCAATCAAAGCTCCATGCATGGATGAGTTCATGGGCAACATTTTCCCCCCGTCGGGGGGCGGTTGTGCGGGAGCGGGCACGAGCAGGTGGGTTCCCAATCAGCACCCCTGGTCAGGGGCGGGCCGCCATTTTGTGTAGGTGGGCCAATTAAGGCCCTTCCAGTATGATGTCCTCCCGGAAGCGCTGTGTACTCCCTGGGGTGTGGGTGGGAAATTCCCTGAGCAGGTCTGTGCGCTCTTTCACGGGAAAAGCGCACAAATCTCCATGAGGCAAAGTGCTGCCTCAGGGAGATCGGTTGAACTTTAAAAAATTTATTAAAAGTAATAAACAATTTTCCTGACGTCCCCTCATGTGACACTGTCACATGAGCCGGATATGTCCATTACTTTTATTTTAAAATTTTCTGAATTTTAAATCCCTCATGCAATTTCAGAAGGCCATCTGGGCTCTTCAACTGCCCACCAACCTTAAGGTTGGACGGGCAGGTCCATTAATCATTTGAATTACTTTTTTAATGGCCTTAATAGGCCGTTGACAGGTTGGTGGGTGCACAGCCGATGTCACCCCGCGTCATTTTACATGTTGGAGAGTGGGCCCCACCCCCACATGCTGACTGGGAAATGCTGTCATTAACAATGCTTATGTAATATTTACTTACATTCCCTTCAGTAATTTAGAAAGTCCCACTGCTTTTAACTGTATATTTGTGTATTGCATTAACACTGATGGAAGGATGGGTAGACCTGCAGGACAGATAATACCAGGCGTGTCTCACAGCACTTTCAGTTTAATTCCTTATATTCATGATATGCATTAGTATTTGGGTTGCTTGCACAATTTGTTTTGAAGCTATTCAGCTTTTGCTAGCTTTCTAGATTGGATTTATACAATAGTAGGCTGCTGCAGCAGATGTTTGCCTTTGCTGCTGATAGTATTTTTCTTCTGGAGACAATTTCAGCAATTTCTTCTGAGAAGAAATTTAACGCATCCAATGGCACTGTCTCCATATTGTTCACACTACAGGGGTGTGCATGATGCATTTGAAAAATATGTTTCATATCAGAGCACCACTGTGCACTCACAAATCTACAGGTGTGATGCATAGCATAATGACGTGGTAAGCGAGTCTCTAAACATGTAACATGGATTCTGCATTTTGGGTGAAACTATCAGACCAACCTGGCCCAGTGAGAGATAGATAGATTCAATTAAGGCATCTCATTTACAGCAGCTAGCATGATGTCTTCAATATTTTAAGCCCAGAATCAACCTTACATTTGAAATGAGTTCCTTACTGTTAGGATTTTTAAATTCATTTATGGGATGTGGGCATCACTGGCTAGGCCAGCATTTCTTGCCCATCCCAAAATGCCAATGATAAGGTGGTGGTGAGCTGTTTTCTTGAACCGCTGCAGTCCCTGTAGTGTAGGTACACCCACAGTGCTGTTAGGGAGTTCCAGGATTTTGACCCAACGACAATGATGGAACAACGATACATTTCCAAGTCAGGATTATTATGACACAGCTGATGGTAAAGGCTGAGTTGCTTAAGTCCCAGAGGGAAACTTGAAACAACCATCATAACCCATTTTTGCAATTTGTAGTCTTCGACATGCAGGCTTTGAATTCAGTAGTAATAAGACCACCGACTCTCAAGGAGGTATTTTTTATAAAGCTAATTTAAACATTTATTAATACAAAAAAGACTGTAAGCATGTACATATGTCTTCAAAATTACTACTATAATAACTACAAAAATCCCCTAGTTAATCTGACTCTCAGTTAGACCCCCGGTTAGGCAACTGTAAAACACAGATTTAAACAGACTCCTGGCAAAGCATATCCTGGACAGCTACATTCAAAATGAGTTTCTTTCAGCTCTGGGTCCTTGCAGACAGACTTGAGGCTGACAGGCTGGGCCTTTAGATCTTAGAATTCTTCCTCCTTTTGCCAACAACCTTCTCTTCTTTTATACATATTTTTCTCTTTGAATGCAAATTATAATTGTCAATAGGTTTTTTTAAAACTTTAAATCTTCTAACAATAAAACCCTTCCATAATACCCACTTTACTAGTAAGCTTTGAAAAAAACAAACGTTGTTTCTGAGATTCATCTGGTTAGTGGTAACATTTCACTCACTTTTGTGAATGGTCTATTTAAAAATGCAAATTACCTCCTTTACATCTCATCTTCTATTCCCCTCTGTTTATCTAATTACCATTTCAAACCTACTTCTCTTCTATACATCAAAGCCTCTAGACTAGCTGGCTTTATTCCAATTAACACATACTTATACACACATAGACACAGACACCACTAAATTCTATTTTAAAATGATTTCCAATAACTTTATGGACATTAATACCTCTTCATGACAGGATGGTGAGTGGTTTGGAAGGGGACTTCCAGGTCATGGTGTTCCCATGTATCTGTTGCTCTTGTCCTTCTAGATGGTAATGGTAACAGGTTTGGAAGGTGCTGTCTAAGGAGACTTGGTGAGTTCCTGAAGTCTATCTTGTAGATGGTGCACATTGTTTTGAGTGAATGTTTGTGGATAGGGTGCCAGTCAAGTGGGCTGCTTTGTCCTGGATGGTGTCAAGCTTCTTGAGTGTTGTTGGAGCTGCACTCATCCAGGCAAGTAGAGAGTATTCCACCACACTCATACTTGTGCCTTGTAGAAGATGGACAGGCGTTGGGGAGTCAGGAGGTGAGTTGCTCGCTGCAGGATTTCTAGCCTCAGACCTGCTCTTGTAGCCATAGTATTTATATGGTTATTCCAATTCAGTATCTGGTCAATGTTAACCCCCCAGTATATTGATAGTGGGGGATTCAATGATGGTAATGCCATTGAATGTCAAGAGGCAATGGTTAGATTCTCTCTTGTTGGAGATGGTCATTGCCTGACACTTTTGTGGCGCAATTGTTACTTGCCACTTGTCAGCCCAAGCCTGGATATTGTCCAGGTCTTGCTGCATTTGAACATGGACTGCTTCAGTGTCTGAGGAGTTGTGAACATTGTGCAATCATCAGTGAACATTCCCATTTCTGACCTTATGATGGAAGGAAAATCATTGATGAAGCAGCTGAAGATGGTTGGGCTGAGGACACTACCCTGTGGAACTCCTGCAGTGATGTCCTGGAACTGAGATGATTGATCTCCAATAACCACAACCATCTTCCTTTGTGCTGGGTATGGCTCCAACCAGCGGAGAGTTTTCCCCGATACCCATTGACTCCAGTTTTGCTAGGGCTCCTTGATGCCACACTTGGTCAAACGCTGCCTTGATGTCAAGGGCAGTCACTCTCACCTCACCTCTGGAGTTCAGCTCTTTTGTCCATGTTTGAATCAAGGCTGTAATGAGGTTAGAAGCTGAGTCACCCTGGCAGAATCCAAACTGAGCATTATTGAGCAGGTTATTGCTAAGCAAGTGCCGCTTGATAGCACTGTTGATAACCCCTTCCATCACTTTATTGATGAACAAGAGTAAGCTGATGGGGCGGTAATTGGTTGGGTTGGATTTGCCCTGCTTTTTGTGTACAGGACATACCTGGGCAATTTTTACATTGCTGGGTAGATGCCAGTCTTGTTGCTGTACAGGAACAGCTTAGCTAGGGGCGCAGTAAGCTCTGGAGCACAAGTCTTCAGTACTATTGCTGGAATATTGTTAGGCCCATAGCCTTTGCAGTATCCAGTGCCTTCAGCCATTTCTTGCTATCATGTGGAGTGAATCAAATTGGCTGAAGACTGGCATCTGTGATGCCTGGGACCTCCAGGGGAAGCCACGATGGATCATCCACTCCACATTTCTGGCTGAAGATTATTGTAAATGCTTCAGCCTTATCTTTTGCACTGACGTGCTCGGCTCCCCCATCACTGAGGATGGGGACATTTTTGGAGCCTCCTCCTCCAGTGAGTTTTTAAATTGTTCACCACATTCAGATGGATTATTAAGATAAATTATTCTACTGTTGATTGATGCCAGCAGCAGTGACTGCACTATAGCTGCAGCACTGTTGTCCGCTTGCTGTTTTGTACCAATAGAATATATTGTGTGAGTGAGGATCCTAAAGTATGCAGCTGCACTCTGAAGACAGCTTCAGTGTCTGAGAGGGATTTGGGGCCATTAGGCTCCATCAAGGTAACTGAAAACCATTGTGCATTTTAATTCAACTAAGCCTAGTTACCATAGCAACTTTTATATCTGTAATCAAACAGATGTGTAAATAAACACCAAGGGTGTGTTGTTTATGCAAAGCAAAGCTCTGAGCAGCACTAACTTGTAATTGCCAAAGGCCATGAATGTGTAAGGTTCCTAATTTTTTAGGTTTGACAGTGCCGCAGAATACAATCCTCAAAGTGCCAATTACAATCTTGTAAGAATAAGAGAATTTGATTGAATTAAGTCACAATAAGTTTTTGTCACTGTGAATGAGCAATGGAAATCTTAAGATGTTGAAATCAGACAAAAAGAGGATTAAAAATCTGAATGTAATAAATAAATGTAGCAGAAATAACCTTCATAACAGAAAGCTATCCTATGGTGTATCCCAGAGGCATAATCATTAAGAATAAATATTGAGAATGAATGAATACATGATTTATGGAAAGTAGAAATGTTGCTGTCCCAGTGATTTAAAAAACAATTATGAGGTGACTCAGGAGATAGTATAACCAGAATAAACAGCCTAAAGCAAGTAATACAGCTCATATCTGTAGGTGAAGGCCCAGAGAAATCCCAGTTGAAGAAATTCTAATCTGGGGAATAGCCCGTCACATTAATATTATCGAAATGCTTCTTAAATGAAGGCCAAAAAGCTGAGCTGTCGCATGGGCTGTGTCTCACAGTAACCAGTAACAAATAAAACAGAAGTTCATAAAAACCTGTTAAAATGTCCAAGACGAATTGCACCAAAAAAGCACCAAATCTATGGCAGTTGCTTTGGCTGCCCAAGTAATATTATAGCAGGAACAACTGAATGTGCAAGAGCCATCCCTTAATGAGGACAACCTTTGTCAGATGTGATCAAACCCTCAATGGCAATTAATATGAAAGCTCGATTACTGTATAAGAGCTGGTGATTGGTTCAACTCTTATGCAAGAGTTATACAGAGGACACAAACATCAGGTTGTTAAAAATGGATATATATTTTATTGTAACAATACTGTGATCACTCAGGGAAATATGATTTGTGTAGTCTTGCTCCTCATCTTCAACAATGAGCTGTTGGATGTTGTCAAAGGCAATATTGTTCTCTTTCATATTTACACCATTTTCTACAGCTGATCATCTCCCCATCTGAAAGACAAGTGGACCAAATCATTACAAGCCAATATTGACAGCATAATATAGAGGGTAAAGAAATGTGTTATCTGCTGGTTATTGAACTCTTTTCAGTAACAGGCTTCTCAGCTTGGAACAAACAAGCAAACAACAGTGAATGAAAATCCTTAAGGTTTCAACCTACTAGTCCCCATTGTCAATTACAGAACTTTTAAAATTCAGTATCTATACATTGATTGGACACTTTAGTCCTGTTTATCAAATGCTAGAGAATTTTAAGTCTTGTTTTCAGACTGTTAGGAATAATAGTATTTTAAATAGATTCCTGGTGGTAAATAAGTTCCCTCCGCCAAATGTAAAATAACAATTTGTCCTAAATTAAGGCAAATAAGTGTGCTAAAATTATTTAATTAGCCACTATAAAAAGTGAAAATGAGCTACAAATAATATAATTGGAAGATGAAAAGGGGAGAAAATTAAAGGCAGACTTGGAAGATTATGAGCAGAATTGGGGAGGGGCCTGGTGAGGTGGAGGGGTGGGGGAAGAAGAGGGAGGTCCAGAGGCCACTGGGCCTTGAGGAGGCGGGGTGCTCCCCAGTCAGGAGGGAGTTTCTGGTGGAGGCACCCCCTGCACCTGACTACTCGCCCGAGATCCAGGCCCATTGAATTTTGGCCTTGCCCATCCCAGAGTAAAATCGCTGCATGGGCGGTGGGGGGGGGCAGGATCCTGGAAAGAATCCCGTTCCTTCAATTTCACGCACCCCTCACACCTAAAAACCTGATGGTGGGGGAGCATAAAATTCTAGCCATTGTCTCCAGAATTGAAAATTCCGTCCTATTTGTTTCAATGAGATGGAATTTTTGATATTGGTTAATACCAAAAAAGAGAAAAGAACATAGGCCAAGAAATTCAGTGTGATTTTCAGGCGCAAGGCAGATGCCTAAACATCTAATGTGTTGGGTAGGATGTATACTCATTACACCCAGAAGTACACCACCTGCCATATTGTTGAAGGCAAATGTGGTGTCCAGGGCTCATGCCATGCAAGGTGTTAAGCACTTTCCATATGCAAAGAGGAATGCAGATAACACCTGTATGAGACCCCTATACAAAATTGGGTCCTGGGCACATGTCAAGCCTGCTGTGTTCAGGAAAATTGTGATTTACCTGCTGCCTAACCATTTCTTTTTTCAAGGGATCATTGCAGCTAAGCATCAAAAAAGTGTGTTTTAAAAAAAGTACTTCTCTGAATGTGAAGCCAGGAGCTGCAGGTATCCGTTTCCCAGATCCACAGCAGTGCTTAAGAGAATTGCAGACTCCCACACAATACTACAGTTCACTCCGTCTCCTCTTCCAATTGCACCTTCCCTTCTGACCACTTTCTAACATCTCCCAGGACTTACCTGAGGTCATTAGTGGAAGTGCAGCAGCTCAAGATTGAAATCCTCTTTGTTGGTGAGGCCTTGAGGCCTAATATTGGGTGTGCCTCGCACCTACACATTCTGTAGGGATCTTTCCCAGTTTATGAAACAATTTCTAGGCCATGGGGCAATATTTACATTCCATGGGCAGGTGCGCCTGGCCCGAACGGGTGTAAAATCACATAAGATGATGTCGGGCGACCGTCCCAACGTCATCGTGCACTCGCGTGACATTTTGCTTGGCGGGCGCATGCAGCAGTCAGAAGAGTACCTGCTGACAATTAAGTGGGCAATTAAGCTCATTAATGATACAATTGTAAGTGATTTCTCGTGGCCCGTCCAACCTTACAATTGGCGGGCGTGCCAATTGGCCAGGCGGCCTTTACATTTTTGATGAAACCTCATCCAAGGGAGGAGTGAAATCTCCACTAGGAGATAGGGTAAAAAGAAATATCTGGGGACAGCATTTTTATGAGGTATGCTTTCAGGTGCGTGATTGTGCTGTGTGGCCATTTTTTGTCGCATTTTTGTGCTTTCTTTTATTATTTGGAGGTCTGCAGCTCCCTGAGGCAGTTGCCTGCCTTCAAGGAGCTCAGTGGAAGTGCTCACCAGCATGCGCGGTGACATCAGTGCCACACCCTCTTCCTGCCCCCACCAGCAGTGCTAAGCCTTTCTCAGGGTGCGTTTTGTGCTGGCTGGCCGGTTATTGGCCAGCCAGTGTGAAATCGTGTTCGGGGGCCCATTTCCCATCTACTCCTGGACCTGCCGATCATGCGCGCCCGATGAGTGCAAAATTCAGGCCTTTAATTCTTTGCTACAGCAACATTATGAGAGGTATTTTGATTAAAAGGTGAAAACAGACTCTAAACAAGTGAAGAGGACATTCAGTAGCATGAATACCTCTGCCATATTGTGTTAGCTCAACATTACAATTATGCAGCATTTTTGAGAGGCTTTTCCCTACCTGTTTGATGCTCTGTAACCACAAAGCTGAAGAAAATTCTTGTTATTAAGACCCTCCTTCTCATTAAGAAGGCTTCAGGCCATTGCAGATCCAACAACCTGCTCTAAAAAATCTGCTCAGATTTTGACAGCTATGACAAATTCCACCACAGCAGCTGAGACAATCCAAAGCATTTTAAAATAATCAATGCCATTCTAAATAAAACAACTCACAACATTCTAAAAAAAAAAGTAAATTCACCCTATCTCCCAGTGTTAATGGATCCTTTAAAAATAGCAGGATCCATATCTGCATCTTCATCAAGAACTAATCAGTTCTTCCTTGGACCAAACCTTGTCTGTGCATCAAGTTTTGTTGAAGTCTGTCTATTAGTTTACAGGTAAACAAGGTGAAAACATTAGCTCCACCCACTTTCAGCAGTGGAGGTAATGAGTGCAACACAAACATCACTAGCTTGTTTGAAAGTCTGAATTTTGGTCCTAATTGATGATTACTATAATTGCCTGGAGGTGCTAAACCAGAAACCTGCAGGTTTAGCATTCAGAAACCCAAGAACTTCCACCATGGGAGCCTCATTTGACGCAATTTTTGTGGAGCAGTCACTTGCACAAAGTGTGGAGTGCTGTGGGTGGTACACAGTGGGACATTGCAGGATGTCTCAGGGAATGATGGAAAGGGCATACAGGTTCATGGTTACAGCAATGCAGGTCCCAGTAGAGGAGGTCCAGAGGAGTAGGTACCTGCGAGGGTATGTGTGTGGTACATGTGCGGTGGGATGTGGGGCAAGGGTGCAGGACATGGATACCCTCTCACCCTCCTGTCCCTCTGTCCTGCAGCAGCTAATGCTGCTCTGCCTGGCCACATGTCATCCTCCCATTCCTCATCCAGATCAAACGAAACCCCTAACAAGGATAACAGTATGATTAGATTTAAAACACCTCTCACATCCAACTTGGCCATCATCCCACAGTCTCTTTCAATCTACTAGCTGCAGATGATGTAAGCATACACATTTTACTCTCCGTCCCATTCCCTTACAACAACATGGCTGTTGTGCACTTATCCATTCAGAAACCCAAGAACTTCCGTCATGGGAGCCTGAGGGGCAAGAGGAACAAGAAACTGATGAAGTAGTAACACAAGGTAAGGGAATACACACTAAATGGTAGGGTACTGTGACGTGTAGAGGAACACAGGGGTCTTGGGAGTGGATGTCCACAGATCGCCGAAGGTGGCTAGACAGGTAGATAAGGTGGTCAAGAAGGCACACAAGATAATTGCCTTTATTAAACAAGGCACAGAATATAAGAGTGGGGAGGTAATGCTGGAACTGTATAAAACATTAATTAAAACACAGCTGGAGTAACTGTGTGCGGTTCTAATAATTACATTATAGGAAAGTGATTGCACCTAAGAGGGTACAGAAAATATTTACAAGGATGTTGACTGGGCGGGAGAATTTTAGTTCTCTGGAAGGATTGTTTTCTTTGGAATTGGAGGGACTGAAGGGAGATCTAATTGAAGTGTATAAAATTACAAAAGGGCCTAGATAGAGTGGATTGGTAGGCCCTATCCCCTTGATTGTGGGGTCCATAACCAGGGGGGTTTATTAATTTAGGTAAAGAGGTGGGAAATTTAGAGGGAATTTGAGGAGAATGTTTTCTATCCAGAGGGTGGTGGGGATCTGAAACTCACTGCCTGATAGGGTGGTAGGGGCAGAAACCCACATAAAATTGAAAAAGTGCCTGGATATGCACCAGAAGTGCTGTAATCTACAAGGCTACGGACCAAGAGCTGGAAAGTGGGATTAGGCTGGATGGCTAATTGTCGACCAGTGTGGACATGATGGGCCGAATAACTTCTTTCCGTGCTGTTAATTTCTAAAATTCCCATGACCAAGCATTTGCTTCTTCCTAGTAACTACTAGAAGGTGCCCAGTAAGGATTAGCACAGCAATTACTCTTTTTAGGTGAAGTGCTCAAGAGAATTTCCATAATTAATACTCTTGAGTGTTGAGGAAATCTCGCAAAGTACTCCAGAAAGTTTTGTGATGTGTTCCAGTCATCCTCTTCACAGTTCCAGCAACAATGAACATGAAATCCCTTTAAGATAAATGCAAAAAACTGAGGGTGCTGGAAATCCAAAACAAAAATAAAAATACCTGGAAAGCCTCAGCAGGTCTGGCAGCATCTGCAGAGAGGAACACAGTTAACGTTTCGAGTCCGTATGACTCTTCAACAGAACTAAGTAAAAATAGAAAAGAGGTGAAATACAAGTTGGTTTAAGGGTGGGTGGGACAGGTAGAGCTGGATAGAGGGCCAGTTATAGGTGGAGAAAGCCAAAAAATGTCATAGACAAAAGGACAAAGAGGTGTTGAAGGTGATGATATTATCCAAGGAATGTGCTAATTAAGGGTAGAAAGCAGGACAAGCAAGGTACAGATAGCCCTAGTGGGGGTGGGGTGGGGTGAAGGAATCAAAAAAGGCTAAAAGGTAGAGATAAAACAATGGATGGAAATACATTTAAAAATAATGGAAATAGGTGGGAAAAGAAAAATCTGTATAAATTATTGGAAAAAAAAGGGGGAGGATTGGAAAGTGGGTGGGGATGGAAGAGAGAGTTCATGATCTAAAATTGTTGAACTCAATATTTAGTCCGGAAGGCTGTGAAGTGCCTACTCAGAAGATGAGGTGCTGTTCCACCAGTTTGCGTTGAGCTTCACTGGAACAATGCAGCAGGCCAAGGATGGACATGTGGGCATGAGAGCAGGCTGGAGTGTTGAAATGGCAAGCGACAGGGAGGTCTGGGTAATGCTTGCAGACAGTGTTCTGCAAAGTGGTCACCCAGTCTGCGTTTGGTCTCTCCAATGTAGAGGAAACCGCATTGGGAGCAACGAATGCAGTAGACTAAATTGAGGCAAGTGCAAGTGAGATGCTGCTTCACTTGAAAGAGGAGAGAGGAAGTGAAGGGGCAGGTGTTGCATCTTTTGCGTGGGCATGGGGAGGTGACATAGGTGGGAGTTGAGGAGTAGGGGGTGATGGAGGAGTGGACCAGGCTGTCCCGGAGGGAACGATCCCTACGGAATGCCGACAGTGGGGGTGAAGGGAAGATGTGTTTGGTGGTGGCGTCATGCTGGAGTTGGCGGAAATGGCGGAGGATGATCCTTTGAATGCGGAGGCTGGTGGGGTGATAAGTGAGGACAAGGGGGACCCTATCATGTTTCTGGGAGGGAGAGGAAGGTGTGAGGGCGGAAGCGCGGGAGATGGGCCGGACATGGTTGAGGGCCCTGTCAACCACCGTGGGTGGAAAACCTCAGTTAGGGAAGAAGGAAGACATGTCAGAGGAACTGTTGTGGAAAGTGGCATCATCAGAACAGATACGACGGAGACGAAGGAACTGAGAGAATGGGATGGACTCCTTACAGGAAGTGGGGTGTGAGGAGCTGTAGTCAAGGTAGCTGTGGGAGCCAGTAGGCTTGTAATGGATACTGGTGGACAGTCTAACCAGAAATTGAGACAGAGAGGTCAAGGAGGGGAAGGGAAGTGTCAGAGATGGACCATGTGAAAATGATGGAAGGGTGGATATTGGAAGCAAAATTAATAAATTTTTCCAGGTCCAGACGAGAGCATGAAGCAGCATTGAAGTAATCATCAATGTGCCGGAGAAAGAGTTGTGGGAGGAGGCCGGAGTAGGACTGGAACAAGGAATGTTCCACATACCCCATAAAGAGACAGGCATAGCTGGGGCCCCTGCGGGTACACATAGCCACACCTTTTATTTGGAGGAAGTGAGAAGAGTTTAAGGAGAAATTGTTCAGAGTGAGGACAAGTTCATCCAGACGGAGGAGAGTAGTGGTGGATGAGGAATGTTCGGGCCTCTGTTCAAGGAAGAAGTGGAGAGCCATCAGACCATCCCGGTGGGGGATGGAGGTGTAGAGGGATTGGACGTCCATGGTGAAGAGGAGACGGCTGGGGCCAGGTAACTGGAAATTTTGTATGATGTAGGGTGTCAGAGGAATCACGGATGTCGGTGGGAAGGGACTGGACAAGGGGAAAGAGAATGGAGTCAAGATAGCAAGAAATGAGTTCTGTGGGGCTGGAACAGGCTGACACGATCGGTCTGCTGGGACAGTCCTGTATGTGGATTTTGGGTAGGAGGTAGAAGCGGGCTATCCGAGGTTGGGAGACTATCAGGTTGGAAGCTGTGGGAGGAAGATCTCCAGAGGAGATGAGGTCAGTGACAGTCCTGGAAACATGGCTTGATGTTCAGTGGTGGGGTCATGGTCCAGGGGGAGGTAGGAGGAAGTGTCTGCGAGCTGACGCTCAGCCTCTGCGAAGTAGAGGTCAGTGCAGCCTATCTCTGGCCCTCTATCCAGCTCTACTTGTCCCACCCCCCCCTTAAACCAGCTTATATTTCACCTCTCTTCTATTTTTACTTAGTTTCGTTGAAGAGTCATATGGACTCGAAACATTAACTGTGTTCCTCCCTGCAGATGCTGCCAGACCTGCTGACTTTTTCCAGGTATTTTTATTTTTGTTTAGCATCCCTTTAAGTATTGCTGAAAATCAACACCAATGCCATGTTTACTCTGAAACAGGGCACTAGTTGAAGCGTTAGCCACAAAAATGCTGCAAAATCTCTGTAATGAGTGTTTGCAGACGTTTTAAGTGACAATCTGTTTTAACAGACTCCAGGTAACTTCAACTCCTTCACCAAGATGGCACCTTGGGCTAAAGCGGCATTTCAGCTTAAGATCCCACCCTGGTCACCACAGCAGCTTTTTAATGCCTAAAGTATCGGGCAAAAATCACCCCATCGAAAAGCATGAGATATAATTTTAAAAGTAAATAAATATCCAAAAGCATTAAGAACTGCAGAAGACTAGAAAACAATTGATCTGAAAAGAAGTGAAAGAGCTAAACTACTTTATAATCGGAAACATAAATCAACAGGACAACACAACACCAAGGGCATACCTTACTGAACCTCGGAAGCTGATAAAGTCATAAGAAATAAGAGGAGTAGGCCATTCAGCCCTCTGAGCCTGCTTTGCCATTTGTTAAGATCAAGGCTGATGTTCTACATTACCTTCACCTTCTTGCAATGTTCCCATATTCCTTGATTCACTAAGTATCCAAAAATTTATCAATATCTGTCCTGAATACAGTCAATTACTGAATATCCATAGCTCCTTGTGGTAGAAACCCCCTACTGTTCTTGCTAAGGGCAAGAATAACAGCACCCCAATATCGAAGTCAGCTCTTGAGCATGCTAATATCAAAAGCAATTGTGACTGTCAGAAATAAATATCAGTATAACCATACATATAAAGTCTTTTCTAATATGCATGAGAGTTAAATCAAATAATCTTTTTAATAATCCCAGCAGTAGATATAAATATGCAAGAATTGCCTATGTAATGTGTGATTGTATTCTGTCAATTAAGTGGTTCTACTTTAATTCTCTCTCCTTTCTAATATTGTCAACATATCAAATAATTCAGAATAAATATACTCAATATAAAAATTGTCAGGTAGAGGATATACTCCTCTTTGTAAGTTTAACACATCGGCTATGACATGTACATCTTTCTTTTGTAATACATGACTTGTTTGGATTTTGTAGCTGAATTCAAAATAAGGATCTTCTAACATGTGACTTGTCAGCCTATTTTATGTCCCATTTTATTTTATTTGCACTAACTTTAATGGAAGTAAAAATCAGGAGAGATGTAAAGTCAGCTGTTGATTTGCTATTTCCTGTTTTACATTATCTCACAAAGTCAAAAACTACCCATTAATTTGGTATCAAATATATGGGTGTTCTAACTCAAAAGAAAGGTACCAAATCTATAGCAAATCCACACAGTGGTCTGACAGCATTGCACTCCACTTAATAGAAAATTCCTTCACCGCCAGCTTCTGACCACAGCCCTCTAAGTTTTTGTCTTCAATTGCTGATCGATGGAGAGAGGCCAAGGCTGCTACTTTGCTGAATGACTGAGCGTGTATAGCCCTTTAAATCCCCAGTGAATCTTCCAGAGAATCAGGTCACTCAATTTACCCCTGCAGTCAAAAATCAAATAGAGAAATAACACTTTTGTAATCTTTAAAAAAAAACTTCTGGCAGTAAAACAGTTTATGAAAATTCATGATCAACATTGCAATACATTATCTGAAATCATATGGAGCAAAATAGTACATAGTATACAGTATAAATAGAGCAACAATCAATTCCAGATCAATTAACTACAAGGAAAGCTGACATATTACAATTAACCCACTGTAAATTGATCATACACCAACATGCTTAGAGCTCAAAAACTGCTATTCTTCTGTACACAACCGTGAAACTGGATTCTGACAGGATTGCTATTGGGTATATCAATACCTTTTGCATGTTTTTATTGAAAGAGTGGTCAGCCTTTCAAAGTCAAGAGCTAATAAAGTAAAAACAAAAATACCTGGAAAAACTCAGCAGGTCTGACAGCATCTGCGGAGAGGAGCACAGTTAACGTTTCGAGCCCGTATGTCTCTTCAACAGAACTAAGGAAAAATAGAAAAGAGGTGAAATATAAGCTGATTTAAGGTGGGGGTGGGACAGGTAGAGCTGGATAGAGGGCCACTGATAGGTGGAGGTAGCCAAAAGATGTCATAGACAAAAGGACAAAGAGGTGTTGACAGTGGTGATATTATCTAAGAAATGTTCTAATGGAGACATTAAGGGTAGAAAGCCAGACGAGCAAGGTGCAGATAGCCCTAGTGGGGGTGGGGTAGGGGGAAGGGATCGAAATAGACTAAAGGTAGAGATAAAACAATAGCTGGAAATACATTTAAAAATAATGGAAATAGGTGGGAAAAGAAAAATATATATAAATTATTGGAAAAAAGAGGGATCAGAAAGCGGGGTCCCACCCCCACTAGGGCTATCTGGACGGTGTGAAGGCAGGTCGTGATTGTCCGCTCAGCTTGCCAATGGCGGGCTGCGTTTCCCGCCATTGAGCTAATTGTAATGCATCAGCATATAATTAAAAGGCCAACTGCCAGGCTCTTAGAACCCAGCCATATTGTCTGTCCATGTCGGCGGGAAAGCACAACGACGTGTTTCATAACAACACGCAGGCAACATGCACATGGCAGCCTCACTTTGGGAGAACTGAGGTGAGTGAGCTGGAGTGTTCTCCGCAGCTTGACCATTGTTTACAGGCCTCAGGAGTGCTGGCGGGCAGGAGCAACTGATGCCCGGCCCTGGAGGTGACTGCTGAGGCAGAGGGTATTTTCCAGGGCAAATGCTGGCCAGCCTCAGAGGCGACCGTTGTTGGTGGGGGAGGGGCAGTGCTGCCCTGGTGCTGCATCCTACGCACAGGCAATCGAGGTGGGGGGCAGGGTAAGCAAGGGAAGTGGCCATGCATTAGGGACCTGTATAAACTGACCATGCCTCTGTAATTGAGACAGATCAGGCACGGCCATAGTGATATGTTGGGGTCGGGCTCCTAGCCTGCCCGCTCATGCAAGCAACACAGAGGCACCAAAGGGCCACCAAGTGCTCCAAACCTTATCTCACCGCCTCCTCCCCCACCCTCCGGCACAGACTGAGAGTGCACGACCACTTTATTGGACTGCGGAGCAGTTGGACTGCACATGTTGTACAATCTCCTTGCCAATGCTGGCCATGTAGCAGTCACTGCTGGAGGCACTCACAGCCCCTTGCAATCTCAGCATCCTGGTTTGGGCCAGTGTCCCCCATGTCGCAGGTTGACAGGACACCAGGAACGCATCCTGCAGGTATGTGCACGGTCTCCAGGGAGTGTGCACGACACCTACATCCGGAGTCTCTCACAGATCTCTGCAAAGCACTCATCTCTGGCCATCCGAGGGTGACCAGCACTCTCCGGGAAGTGTTAAAGTGCAGTCACACAGGGCCAGGAAAGATGCTAAGTACACCCATGATAAACACATCTCTCTCTCTTTCATGCTGCAGGAGGACCATGTCAGGGTTATGGATCCTGGTGACCTAGCTGTATGCCTGATGGCCTACAGAGACCGTGAAAGACAGAGCAGAGAGTGACTGAGGGTCCAGGCTCTGCAAAGGCAGGCGGAGCAACCTCATGAAGAAGGGCAGCAGGGGTTCCCGCACATACTGCCCAGGAGTGACAGTGAGCTGTGGCTGACTGGCGCCTGGCAACACCCAGGTCTATAGACGCCACCTGCCATTCTTGCTGATGACTGAGAACCAGTGTTGCCAATGACTACTCATGTCTAGGGACCTGGTGGCTCACATCTGGTGTGAGGATTTGGCGCCAAGTGGACATGGAGGACATCCACTGCCAGTGGCTGTGAAAGTGACCGTGATGCTCAATTTCTATGCCAGTGGCTCCTTTCAGGGCTCCACAGGTGACCTCTGTGGGATTTCACAATCCACCACCCACAAATGCATCCATGAGGTTACGGTACCATCTTCTCCATGACACACAACTTTGCGCATTTCGCCTGGGACCGGGACAGCCAGGATGCAAGGGCCATTGGACTCGCCCTGATCTCAGGATTCCCACAGGTGCAGGGTGCAATTGACTGCACTCATGTGGTGCTCAGGTCTCCATCGCAGCACTCAGTGGACTTTATCAACTGCAAGGGCTTCCACTCACTGAACGTGCAGCTGGTACGCGACCACCAGAAACGCATCCTTCAGTTATGCGCACGGTCTCCAGGGAGTGTGCACGATACCTACATCCTGAGTCTCTCACAGATCTCTGCAGTCTTCCAGGGTCCACAGAGGCAGCAGGGATGGCTCTTTGGGGACAAGGGCTACCCGCAAAGGCTGTGGCTGATGACACCCATGCAGTGGCCGCAGACTGCAGCAGAGCAATGCTATAATGAGACTCATGCAGCAGCTCGCAACTTGGTGGAGCAGACCATCGGGATGCAGAAGGTGCAGTTCTGGTGCCTGGACTGGTCTGTTGGAGCTCTGCAATACAGTCCACAGAGGGTGTCACACATCGTCATCATCTGCTGCGCCCTTTACAACCTGGCGCTGCAACAGGGTGAGAAACTGGCTGAGGAGGAGATAGAAAATCTGGAGGTCTCCTCCAATGAGGAAAATGCCGATGGGATGAGGGTGAGGGCGTTCTCATTGGTGACGATGATGGGGATGAGGCTCTCAAAATGGCTAGATAAGGCAGGCACGCTCGAGAAGCCCTCATAGCTGCCAGATTTGAGGAGGATGATGATATGTAGTGAGGTGTCCCCACAGAACAAAAACAGAATTACCTGGAAAAACTCAGCAGGTCTGGCAGCATCGGCGGAGAAGAAAAGAATTGACGTTTCGAGCCCTCATGACCCTTCAACAGAACTAGGTGAATCCAAGGAGAGGGAAAGTATGAGCTGGTTTAAGGTTGGGGGTGGGGGGGGTGGGGGGGGTGTGTGGAGAGAGAAGTGAAGGGGGGGTGTTGTTATAGGGACAAGCAAGCAGTGATAGCAGATAATCAAAAGATGTCATAGACAAAAGAACACAGAGGCGTTGAAGTTGGTGATATTACCTAAACGAATGTGCTAATTAAGAATGGATGCTAGGGCACTCAAGGTATAGCTCTAGTGGTGGTGGGGGGGCATAAAAGATTTAAAAATAATGGAAATAGGTGGGAAAAGAAAAATCTATATAAATTATTGGAATAAACAAAAGGAAGGGGGAAGAAACAGAAAGGGGGTGGGGATGGAGGAGGGAGTTCAAGATCTAAAGTTGTTGAATTCAATGTTCAGTCCGGAAGGCTGTAAAGTCCCTAGTCGGAAGATGAGGTGCTGTTCCTCCAGTTTGCGTTGGGCTTCACTGGAACAATGCAGCAAGCCAAGGACAGAGATGTGGGCAAGAAAGCAGGGTGGAGTGTTAAAATGGCAAGCGACAGGGAGGTTTGGGTCAATCTTGCGGTCAGACCGCAGGTGTTCTGTAAAGCGGTCACCCAGTTTACGTTTGGTCTCTCCAATGTAGAGGAGACCGCATTGGGAAAAACGAATACAGTAGACTAAGTTGGGGGAAATGCAAGTGAAATGCTGCTTCACTTGAAAGGAGTGTTTGGGTCCTTGGACGGTGAGGAGAGAGGAAGTGAAGGGGCAGGTGTTACATCTTTTGCGTGGGCATGGGGAGGTGCCATAGGTGGGGGTTGAGGAGTAGGGGGTGATGGAGGAGTGGACCAGGATGTCCCGGAAGGAACGATCCCTACGGAATGCTGATAGGGGGGTGAAGGGAAGATGTGTTTGGTGGTGGCATCATGCTGGATTGGCGGAAATGGCGGAGGATGATCCTTTGAATGTGGAGGCTGGTGGGGTGATAAGTGAGGACAAGGGGGACCCTATCATGTTTCTGGGAGGGAGGAGAAGGCGTGAGGGCGGATGCACGGGAGATGGACCGGACACGGTTGAGGGCCCTGTCAGCGACCGTGGGTAGAAAACCTCGGTTAAGGAAGAAGGAGGACATGTCAGAGGAACTGTTTTTGAAGGTAGCATCATCACAACAGATGCGACAGAGGCGAAGCAACTGAGAGAATGGGATGGAGCCCTTACAGGAAGCGGGGTGTGAGGAGCTGCAGTCGAGGCAGCTGTGGGAGTCGGTGGGTTTGTAATGGATATTGGTGGACAGTCTATCACCAGAGATTGAGACAGAGAGGTCAAGGAAGGGAAGGGAAGTGTCAGAGATGGACCACGTGAAAATGATGGAGGGGTGGAGATTGGAAGCAAAATTAATAAATTTTTCCAAGTCCCGACGAGAGCATGAAGCAGCAACGAAGTAATCATTGATGTACCGGAGAAAGAGTTGTGGAAGGGGGCCGGAGTAGGACTGCAACAAGGAATGTTCCACATACCCCATAAAGAGACAGGCATAGTTGGGGTCCATGCGGGTACCCATAGCCACACCTTTTATCTGGAGGAAGTGAGAGGAGTTGAAGGAGAAATTGTTCAGTGTGAGAACAAGTTCAGCCAGACGGAGGAGAGTAGTGGTGGATGGGGATTGTTCGGGCCTCTGTTCAAGGAAGAAGCTAAGGGCCCTCAGACCATCCTGGTGGGGGATGGAGGTGTAGAGGGATTGGACATCCATGGTGAAGAGGAAGCAGTTGGGACCAGGGAACTGGAAATTGTTGATGTGACGTAAGGTGTCAGTGGAATCACGGATGTAGGTGGGAAGGGACTGGACAAGGGGAGAGAGAAGGGAGTCAAGATAACGAGAAATGAGTTCCGTGAGGCAAGATCAAGCTGACACCATCGGTCTACCGGGACAGTTCTGTTTGTGGATTTTGGGTAGGAGGTAGAAGCGGGCCGTCCGAGGTTGGGCGACTATCAGGTTAGAAGCTGTGGGAGGAAGATCCCCAGAGGAGATGAGGCCAGTGACAGTCCTGGAAACAATGGCTTGATGTTCAGTGGTGGGGTCATGGTCCAGGGAGAGCTAGGAGGAAGTGTTTGCGAGTTGACGCTCAGCCTCCGCGAGGTAGAGGTCAGTGCGCCAGACAACAACCAGCACCACCCTTGTCAGCGGGTTTGATGATAATGTTGGGGTTGGACCTGAGAGAATTGAGTGCAGTAAGTTCAGAGAGAGAGAGATTAGAATGGGTGAGAGGATTAGAGAAATTGAGACGACTAATGTCGCGCCGACAGTTCTCAATGAAAAGATCAAGAGAAGGTAAGAATCCGGAGGGAGGGGTCCAGTGGAGGGAGAATATTGGAGGTGGGTAAAAGGATCCGTTGAACGGGGAGAGGACTCCTGGCCAAAGAAGTGAGCAAGGAGACAAAGACGGCGGAAGAAGAGTTCAGCATCATGCCGAGCTCGAAATTCATTGAGATGAGGGTGTAAGGGTATGAAACTAAGTCCTTTGTTAAGCACTGAACGTTCAGCTTCGGAGAGGGGAAGGTCAGTGGGTATAGTGAATACACGGCTGGGGCTGGGATTGAAAGATGGGGTGGGGACAGAAGGACAGGCAGGGGTGGAGGGTCCTAGATGGGTGTTGGTGTCGATGAGTTGTTGGAGCTTGAGTTCCTTAGCACTTGAGAGAAAAAGTTTCTTGTTGAGGCGTCGGATGAGACGAAGGATAAAATGAAACTGGGGGCACGCACAGCTTTGAAAAAGGGTACGGCGGTGCTGCTGGAAGGAGAGGTCGAGTGTGTTCATATGGCGGCGCATGGCACTGAGTGTGGATTTCAGAATGTGACGGGAACAGCAGTCCGAGAAACGTTTTATGTCCCGGAGATACCTGTAATCCTGGGTGGGTTCGAAACACGAGGGGTGGAATTTCAGTTGAAATCCACATGGGGTAAGTCGGAGACGCAGACAGTCACTGAGAAAGGAGATATGGCTGTGAAAGTGGGTTTTAATAAACACCTTGTCAAACACTAGGAGAGAAATGGAAAGCAATGAAAGTGAGCAAGACAAAAGAGAGATACGGAAATCTTGTCGCAGAGACGAACAAAACTTCTTCAAGGTAGGCATTTCTTGAAGAGCAGTGGCAGTCAATTAAACACAGAGATAAAAACAAAAAACTGCGGATGCTGGAAATCCCAAACAAAAACAGAATTACCTGGAAAAACTCAGCAGGTCTGGCAGCATCGGCGGAGAAGAAAAGAGTTGACATTTAGAGTCCTCATGACCCTTCAACAGAACTAGGTGAATCCAAAGAGAGGGGTGAAATATAAGCTGGTTTAAGGTGGGGGATGGGGGGAGAGAAGTGGAGGGGGGGGTGTGGTTGTAGGGACAAGCAAGCAGTGATAGGAGCAGATAATCAAAAGATGTCACAGACAAAAGAACAAAAGAACACAGAGGTGTTGAAGTTGGTGATATTATCTAAACGAATGTGCTAATTAAGACTGGATCCTCCTCCCTATGGGTGCCCAAGGAGCCCTGGCTGACTCCGTGAGCGGAAGGGGTAGCTAGAGTGAGATCGAGCTGCCCAGCACCCCTCTCGTGTATAGTTGGAGGCCAACTATAGCATCGGCAATGGTGTTAAGCCCGCGCTACAGTGCAGGAGTGACATCCTGGACCAAGGACTCCATGGCGGCCGCCATCCTACCAGTGTTGACCCCGGTGCATTGCAGTGCCGGTGCTATCACCTGAGCCTGAAGATGGACAGATCCCTCCATCATGCCTTGCAATCTGAGGAGTGCAGTGGACATTCCTTCCTGATGTTCCCTAGCTTGCCTTTGCAGCTCCAGCAGCTGTGACATAACCAAGTCCAGAGGCTCATCATCTGACTTGGACTCAGCAACCTTCTGGCCTCCAACAGTCCTCCGAGTGCTGGGGACTCAGGAAGTCCCTGACTCTGCCTGCTGTGGATCAGACAGTGTGATGTTCTCACCAGATTGTGATCCCGAGCCTACTCTAAAGCTCGGTCTCACCGAGGTGTATGTCTCTGCGTTGGCAGAGGGTGTGGGTGAGCGCTGTGACGGGACTTCAGGGAGGGTGCCTTCAGATTCTTCTTCAGAGGTTTCTTCAGAACTTGATTGGAGGCCCTGGATCATGGACTCTGTCGGCTGTTTAGCAGATGTGCCTGCGAAAGCAAGGAGAGATAATTAGTGCATGGCAATGGCCCGTGAAAGAGAACACATCACTCATGGCATAGTTATCTGGTGGATGTTGCGCTGTTGGATCCTCACTTGGCAGAGCAGTGCCAACCTCACCATCAACACAGGACCAGTCCCAGTCATCGCTGGCCAGCTGGATCACTCTGTTTTCAAATTCTGTCAGAACTTTAATTTCCAGCATCCCTCCACCTGCCTGTGACCTTTCCCTCCTGTTGTCTACCAGTTTGTCCCGCATGGATAGAGATGGGGAGAGTGTATCAGGATGCCTGCCGGGCCAGATAATAAGTATGTCTGGCCTGTGTGGATGGTGAGTGGAGTGGTCCCATGGATGGGATGAGGACAATGACGGTGTGTGTGAATGAGTGAATGGTGATGTCCCTTGCACTGGCAGTAAGTGAGGACCCTGTGTATGTGTGATGGGTTTGTGAGTGTGTGAGTTGGGAGTGATGAAAAGAGTGACTTACCCTGGCAGAACAGAGGAGATCATTTATCCTTTTACAGCATTGGGTGGCTGTCCTTTTTTGCAGGGCATTTGCACTGACCACTGCTGCCACCACCTCCCTAGTCAGGTTGGTGACTTTGCTGCTCATCCTGTGGCCAGAGCGGAGCTACAGCACATCCCAGCGGGCCTCCACGGCATCCAGCAGTCGCTTGAGGGTCCCGTCATTGAAGCGGGGTGGGGGGGGTGCAGGGTGCAGTCTTTTTTCCTTTACAGGCCATGCCTCCCGGGCAACAGTGGTGAGCTGGTGGTGATGAGTGCTTTGCTGGTGGCTGCCTTTTAAAGATGGTGGCCAGTGTGATGCTACAGTGGGATGATGGCGGGAAGGTGAATGAGAGCCCGTCTGCCATGGATACAGCGTGTTACCTGGGAATGAATAAATAATGAGGTGGGCTTGGGAAGATACGGCCTGAAAACCCATCATTTTCGTGGGCGGGTAGGACTCCATTTTACCTGCCCACAACTGCACTTAGTGCAATTCTGGGAAAATTCTGCCCCATGTGTCAACAGGTGTGGCAGCCTATTAACCCACAGACAGGATGTTTTAGAAGAAGTACTGGAGTGGAGTGTCTATTGACAGCACTGTGCCATCTAAAGAGTTGAAGGTGGGGCAGATACTATGGCCAGACTTACAATAGCCTATTTTACAATTATCAAAGAAACAACATAGCAAACAAAGCTGCAGCAAACAGAATTCATGACTGAAGCTATAGCATTTTCTCCCGAACTCGATCAAAGAAAGGTCATTTTTCAACCATGGAGGGTTTTTTATTTACTATTTCACAGCATATGGGCGTCACTAGCTGGGACAGCATTTATTGCCCAACTCTGCAAGTGCCTTTGAGAAGTTGGTGGTGAACTGCCTTCTTGAACAGTTGCAGTCTATGTGGGTGTAGGTACATCCAGAGTGCTGTTAGGGAGGGAGTCCCAGGACCCAGAAACACTGAAGGAACGGTGATGCAGTTCCAAATCAAGATGGTGTGTGGCTTCGAGGGGAACTTCCAGATAGTGATGTTCCCATGCATCAGCTGCCCTTGTTCTTCTAGATGGTAGAGGTCATGGAATTGGAAGGTGTGGTCTAAGGAGCATTGCGTCTTGTAGATGGTACATGCTGCTGCCACTGTGCGTTGGTGGCAGAGGGATTGAATGTTGAAGGTGGTGAATGGGGTGCTAATCAAGTGGACTGCTTTGTCTTGGATAGAAGCTTCTGAGTGTTGTTGGAGCTGCACTCATCCAGGCAAGTTGAGAGTAATCCATCACTCTCCTGACTTGTGCCTTGTAGATGGTGGGCAGACTTTGGGGAGTCAGGAGGTGAGTCACTTGCTGCAGAATTCCCAGCCTCTGACCTGCTCTTGTAGCCACAGTATTTATATAGCATTTTCAGTTCAGTTTTTGGTTAATGGTAACTCCCAGATTGTTGATAGTGGGATATTCAGCTTTGGTAATGCCATTTAATGTCGAGGGGTAATTCTCTCTTGTAGGAGACAATTATTGCCTGGCACTTGTGTGGTGTTCATGTTACTTGCCACTTGCCAGCTCAATCCTGAATGTTGTCCATGTCTTTCTGCATATGGACACAGACTGCTTCAGTATCTGAGGAGTCACGAATAGTGCTGAACATTGTGTAATCCTCAGCGAATATCTCTACTTCTGACCTGATGATGGAGGGAAGGTCATTGATGAAGCAGCTGAAGGTGGTTGGGCCTAGAATAAAAGTAATACTCATTGAGAACAAGATGGGTTAATTAGGGACAGTTAGCACAGTTTGTTCACAAATTTAATCATGTTCTTTGAGGATATAGTGTAGTGAATTGATAAAGGAAATGCAGTCAATGTTGTATATTATAGATTTTCACGGTTCTCCTCAGGAACTCCTGCAGCGATGTCCTGCAACTGAGCTGTTTGACCTCCAACAACCACAACCATCTTCCTTTGTGCTAGGTAGGACTCCAACCAGCAGAGAGTTTTCCTGATTCCCATTGACTCCAGTTTTCTAGGGCTCCTTGATGCCACAGTCGGCCAAATACTGCCTTGATGTCAAGGGCAGTTACTCTAAACCTCACCTCTGGAATTTAGCTCTTTTGTCCATGTTTGAACCGAAGTTAGTTACATAATATAACTTATGTGTGTAAAATCAATCCGTCATTTACAGCAGTGTTTAATAGGTGAAATTATCCAATTATTTCCATTTTGACCAGAAATAGCGATGTCACCAAATGTAGCAGTCATCTATTCAGGGCTGAAGGCTATTCTTTGGTGACAGGTGCACAATGCATGGAGGGAGGTCCCCATTTGGGTCAATTTAGTCAGTTAGTTAACTCATCCCTGGTAAGAAATATTTTAGCTACACTTACTGTGGTTTAGAACTTTAGCCTATTCTGGTATCTCTCCCTGCTCCCATCTGGCCCACAGCTTTGGTTTATTAATTTTTAATCAGTAAGCCTCCTTTACAGAAAATCTATAATAAACAACATTGACTGCATGTCCTTTATCAATGCACTCCATTATATCCTCAAAGAACATGATTAAATTTGTGAACACAACTTTTTTTTTATAAAACTGTGCTAACTGTCCCTAATTAACCCATCTTATTCTCAATAGGTATTAATTTTATTCTGTATTC
This sequence comes from Carcharodon carcharias, assembly GCF_017639515.1. Classification (NCBI taxonomy): domain Eukaryota; kingdom Metazoa; phylum Chordata; class Chondrichthyes; order Lamniformes; family Lamnidae; genus Carcharodon; species Carcharodon carcharias. The sequence continues at coordinate 46,944,337 of NC_054487.1, read as the reverse complement.
TAACCTGTCAAACTACCAATCCTCCTTATTCTATTTTATTTTAAATTTTATTCCCTTTGTCATCTGGGGCACACTAGCTTTGGATGCTCTACCTTTTCCCTTCAAATTAATATGCCTCGTCTGTACCTGAACTACCTCTTCGCTGAATGCCTTCCATCGCTCCTTCACTGTTTTCCTCTGAAATCACCTTTTCCAATCTATCTGCACTAGGTCCCTTCTTAAATCACTGAACTTAACTTTTCCACAGTTGAGCATTTTTACCTTCAATATTTTACGGTCTCTTTGTATAAGTGTTCTAAACTGAAATATGTTATGATCACTGTTAACTAGTTGATCCCAACAGCAACTTACTCTACATCATTTCCCAGAATCAGATCCAACACTGCTTCCTTCCTTGTAGGACTGGAGACATGCTGGCCAGGATTTTCTGACCCGATGTGGTGGGTGCCGCTGTGGCTGAAACAGCCAGAAGTCCATCAACTTCTGCGGGACTGGAAGATCCTCCTGGCAGGTGGGGCTAGGAAATCCCACCCATTGATTGAGAAATTTCTCCTGTACATATATCAGAAGTTCCTCTTCTTCCCTAGCCTTTGCATTTTGTTTTCTTTCCCCCAGTCTAATGTTAAGGTAATTAAAGCTTTCTAATATTACTACTCGATTTTTGTTATCTACCTTTGAAATTTGCCAACAAATTTTCTCACCTATCTCCTGCTCACTGTTTGGAACTCTATAAACAATTCCCAACAACACACAGCTCCTTTTCTCTCTTTTTGAATGGAGGTGTTACATTGGAAATCACACAATCCTCGAGTGCAAATTCCACCCAGGCATACTTACAAGGTTTGAAATAGATGCAAGAAATAGGACATTGGAATGTCCTTAGATACAAGGACATGGACAACCTAAACAATTGCAGCTGGCTGGAGGAATGGAGGTTTGGCATCCCAAATGTTGAGAGGTGAAGATCCCATAGTATCTATTTCTGTATTTTTCATATTACAAAGATATTTAGAATCACAGGATCAAACAAAACAGAAGCAGGATATTCATTGTATTATGCCTGTGCCAACCACTCCTCTGCTCTTTCTAAATATCCATGCATATTTTTGCTTTATAAGTATATATCCACTTCCCTCTTGAAAGTTACTATCGAATATGTTTCACTACCCTTCAACATAAGCATTTGAATAAAAAATATTTCTCCTCATCTCCCTACTGGTTCTTTTGCTAATTACTTAAACGTGTCTCCTCTGGTTACCAAACCGCCTGCTAATGGAAACAGTTGGTGCTTATTTATTCTTTTAAACATCATAACTTTGAAGTTAATACTTCCATTAAATATCCTCTTAACCTTCTCAGTTTTCAAAAGAACAATCCAGGCTTCTCCAGTCTCTCCATTCAGTCATTTGGTACTACAGAACCTGAGTATTGTTGAAAAAAGAGACACATCTAAGCTTTTCATCTTGCACTCATCAGAATGCCTGAGTAAGGCACTACGCTTGGTCTGAGGCGCTCGAATTTCTTTCATTTTTCGATTTGATCTGTTTATGCCACTATATTGCTTCAATAGATGACCACACTATAAACGGTTTGAAACACGTCCACACCATAAACTCACTTCAGCGGAAGCGGTTTGGTAGTGCAATTAATGACGCCACTAAACACGTAACAAATATCTCTGACCATGTACTCTCAGAAAGCAAGGAGTTTGTTCTTGCACATAATTTCAATTTTGGTGTGCCAAATCAAATGGGAAGGGATATTTGCTGAGTTCGAGCTCCTCTACCCCCAAATATCCCACCACAAACCAGCTGAATCCTTGAAAGTGCTCGTAGCTGATTTAGTGCCAGTGTATTGCGGGGTTCCCAATGATCTGTCTGACTTTCACATGCAACGCGAATGTCTTACAGTGTTGCGAGGCCTTCAGACCAACCCAGACATAAACATCAGTAAACCTGACAAAGAGACGGGAATAGTTATCCTTAATAATCGTGACTATATCAACAAAAAGCACACCATTCTTAATGAAAGGTCCAAATTGGTATCCATTGAACCTGCTGCTCAACATGGCCAGACAGCCTTGCTTGAAAGTAAGCTAAAAAACACTTGCTGTGATGAACTACCACGTGATATATATAACTGGGTTCATCCTCACGGTTCACTATATTCGTGTATGTATGGGCTGCCCAAGACACACACGATCCCTCCACGATCCATCTTATCTATGACCGGTTCTGCACAACATGAATTGGCCAAATGGTTGGGCGAATTGTTACAACCAGTTTTGACCACGTTTTCCACATACACGGTGAAGAATTCCTTCATATTTGCAAAGGTCATACAGGACTTGCATACTGATAGCAACACTGTGCCATTGTGCTCATTTGACATTGCTAGTCTATTCACCAGTGTTTGACTTAAGGAAGCCATGGATATTTGCACTGCAGCACTTTATCATTGAGATATAGACCCGCCACCATTGAGTGAATCAATATTCATTGAACTTATGAATTTGGCAACTTGAGTAATTGAATTCTGTTTTAAAGACACCATGTATGCCCAAATAGATGGTATTGCCATGGGATCACCTCTAGGCTCAGCTCTTGCAAGCATCTTTATTGGGTTCCATGAGAAACGTGTGTTCAATGGAATGACACCTAACCTCCTACCCCTCATATATTTCTGATACATGGATGATACGTTTGCCAAGTTTAAATCCGCAGCTGCATGTAACAATTTCCTTACATGCCTTGATGGGCTCCATCCTGTGCTCAAATTCACCTTTGAAATGGAGCAGTTAAATGAACTCCCCTTCCTTAACGTACTAGTTGAGAAATCTGCCAGGGGGATTCTCTACCACAGTTCTACCAAAAGCCTAACTTCACTGTTCAGTATATGCGTTGGAATTCTTACAGTTCCACACGCTATAAGATAGGACTTATTGGCAACCTTGTAAACAGGGCCTAAAACATCTGCTCACCATGCAAGCTTGATGCTGAAGTAGGCCACATCAAAGGCATCCTGCAGGATAATGGCTGCCCTGATCAGATCATTTCACGCTGTATATCACGCAAACTCATGAACAGGCCTAAGGCTGTCACTTTTGGCCCTGAAAAGTGCCTTGCCTACCTCAGATTACCCTGGAAGGGCAAGGTATCTCAAAAATCTGAGCAACATGTGAAGCCAGCTGTTTAACGCTGCTACTATGCAGCAGCAACACGAGTGATATTCAGCCCTAAGAGTATGCTGCTGTCAAGTCAAAAAGATGTTCTGCCTATCACACAAACGAGGAATGCCATATATGAATTTCAGTGCCAGTGTGATGCTAGGTATGTAGGCTGTACGTCCCAAAGACTAGTGGATTGTAACAAACAACATGCCCCAGCCACTGTTTGCAATGGGCAGGAGACAGACCGTACCCAACCAGCCCGTGCCTGCAAAACTCAAAACACAGTGTCCGACATTAGATGTGATTCTGCGATTGGACAACATTTGCTAAATAATCCTCAGTGTGTTAAGAATTACGCTGACAACCAATTTAAGTTTATCAGTTGAGCTCGCAGTGTGGCGCATTTGTGTATACTGGAAGCTACACATATTAATGCACAGGGCCCTGTTCTTTGCAGACAGAAAGAACATGTACACACATTGCGCCTGTTTCAGCTGAACAAAATAAGTGATAGCCATTCGCTGACTCATTCCTCAGGGCAATGCATTGACCAATCAGAGTCAAGCTGTTTGGTTTAAATTTCAAACAATGATTAGCGGTTAACTGTCAGTCACCATCACTGGTGCATTCTCCATGGCAATGCCACTTGCCTACCAATCAGCACTCATACAGTATAAATTGTTGTTTTCCCCTGGTATCGGAATTCTTGCAAGTGTCCTGATGAGTGCAAGACAAAAAGCTTAGACACATCTCTTTTTTCTCTCCACTTAGCTGAAATGCCTCATCTCTGGTATAATCAATCTTCTCTGCATTTCTCCAAAGCCTTGACACCCTTCCTAAAGTGGGGTACCAACATTGGGCACAAAACCTTGGCTGAGGCCTAAGCAGTGGCTTCTAAAAAACACTGTATAGCTTTCTTGCTTTAGTACTCTATACTTGTTTTTATAAAGACAAGGATCCCATATACTTTTTAAAGAACAAAACAGCCTCATCAGCCTTGTTCTGTCACCTTCAAGATTCGTGTATAGCTATCTCTATTTCTGCACACTATTTAAAATTGTACCATTTTGTTTATATTGCTTCTCATTTTTCTTTCCAAAATGCATCACTTCACATTTCTCTGTATTAAATTTCATGTCATGTCCTGTCCATTCTGTTATCTATATGCTGCTAAAGTGTGCTACTAACCTCCTCACTGGTTGCTACGTTTTTGCATCATGTGCAGCCAAGTCCAGGTCATTAATATATATCAAAAAGAGTATTTCAATTCCTATTATAAAACTATGGAAATTTACTTTGTGATAAAAAGCCAGGCTATTAACTACTGGAGAGTAGCACACATACTGATTAATGTTCCCAATCACCTGTATTTTAAGTACATTTAATCTCCAGTAATGGCTAATAGCAATTATTACTCCAATGAGTCATTTAATACCCGGCATTATAATGAACTCTACGAAATGTCATTTACTACTGAAGATGCTCAAAGTCCCTTTCACATGATTGCAAATGAATCAAGAGGGAACAGTCAGCTTATCACTTGCCCAAGCATTTTAAAAAGAATCTTCTTCCCAAACTATTTTAAAAGAATCCTTTTTAAAGAATATTCCTTCTCCACGCTCTGCTTAAAATCGCTTTACGGCGCTCCTAATATGAGTTACTGTCCTCCTTTTTTAATGTTTTGCTGTCTCTCAGTAGTTTTTGTAAACCATTCACTGGATGATTAAGACGCCTCTGGCTCTCATATCTTCCCCATTTTGCTTCTCACTCAGAAGCTGCAATATTACCTGAAGTAGACGGAAAATAAAAGAGCAGAAAAAGAGAAAGAAAAGGAAGAGAAATAAACAAATTGCAAAAAAAATGGATGAGAGACGGAGACACTGAAGGAGGAGATAGAGAAACAGTACTGAAGAAGGATGAGAGGAAAGATATTAATGAGGAGAGGTATAGAAGTAAAAGAGAAGACAGAACCATAATAACAGAGAGAGAAAGACTATTTTTAATGAAGAGGTCCCACTGTTTGCATCCTTAGCTAGCGGATGTATAAGAGAGACTGAGAGCTCAAAAGAAAATTGGGAAGTGTTGAATTATGTTGTTTTGTGCCAAATTTATTGTCAAAGGATTTATTTTGAATCTGTGCCCCCTGCTTCCTGGTGTACTCTTGAGTGGGAACAGTTTCTTACTATTTACCCTGTCCATACCCCTCAGGATATTGAATATCTCTATCAAGTCTCCTCTCAGCTTTTTTTTCTCCAAGGAAAACAGACCCAACTTCTCCAATCTACCCTCATAGCTACAGTTGTTTATCCCTGGAACCATTCTTGTGAATCTTCTCTGTACACTCTCCAATGCTTTCACATCCTTCCTTAAGTATGGCACCCAGAACTAGATGCAGTACTCCAGATAAGGCTTAACGTGTTGGGGGGGGCATGGGGGGAGGGAAGCTGTATAAAGTGACCATTCCTCTGCAGCTGAGACAATGCAGGCGCAGCCACATTGACATGCTTGGAGTCGGACCTCTAGCTTTTCTGCTCACTCAAGCTATGCAGAAGCTTGAAAGTGCCATCAAGTGCTCCAGAGTTCTACATCCCTTGGTCACAGACTGCAAACTAATGAACATTTTAGTGGACTGTAGGACAATTTGATGATGGCAAGTTGTACAATCTCCTTGTGAAAGCTGGCCATGAAGCAGTCACTGCTGGAGGTGCTCACAGCCCCTTGCTATGTCATCATCCTGGTTTGGACCAGAGTCCCCCATGGTTCAAGCTAACAGTGCAGCCTTGCAGTGCAGGTTAGAAGAATGCCTATACCTGTGCCTGAGCTGAGTGGACAGCATGCAGTCCAGTTGGCAAAGCTGCTGCCAATCGGTCAGGTTTAGTAGGGCAGGGGTGGGTGGGGTTTCAGGCAGCAATGCAGTGCACTAAACTCTGGCCATCCAAGTGATGGCCAGTACTCTCTGGGATGTGGTAAGGAGCCTTCAGACTTAACCAAGAGAGGTTTTTAGTACACCCAAGCTAACCCACATTTCTCTCTCTTTCATCTTGCAGGAGTACAATATCATGAAAATGGAGCCTGGTGACCTAGCTGTATGTCTCATGGCTTACAGAGAATGAAGACAGAGGAAAAGAGAGTGACAGAGGTGCCTGGCTGGGCAGAGGGAGGAGCAGCACCCTCAGGAAGAAGGGTCGGCTAGGGCTCGTGCACACACACTGCTGAAGAGCCACAATGAGCCATCGCTGTTTGGCACCTAGCTAGACCCAGGGTCTAAAGATACTGACAATCAAGAACCTGAAGAACCTGATCAAGTGTCCTGAAGATTGCACATATCTAGGGAACTGGTCAGTCACATCTGCCACCTGCTGCAGGATTTGGTGCCACGGGGACATGGAGGTCATCCATTACCAGTGGCCATAGTGCTCAATTTTTATGTCAGTGGCTCCTTTCAGGGCTTCACAGGTAGCCTCTGTGGGATATCGCAAGCCTCCACACACAAGTGCATCCATAAGGTCACAGACACCATCTTTGTGAAGGCACACAACTTTGTGCATTTTGCCAGGAAAGCCAAGATGCAAGAGCCTTGGGATTTGCCCAGATCTCAGGATTCCCACAGGTGCAGGATGCCATTGACTGCCCTCACAGTGTGCTCAGATCTCCATGGCAGCAAGTGGTCAACTGCATCAACCGTGAGGGTTTCCACTCGCTGAATGTGCAGCTGGTCTGCGACCACCACAAACGCATCCTGCAGGTGTGCGCACAGTTCCCAGGGAGTGTCCATGATTCCTACATTCTTAGCAGGTCTCAGATCCTTGATGCCTTCCAGGGTTCACAGAGGGCTACAGGGATGGCTCCTCAGGGTCAAGGGCCACCCACAGACAGCGTGGCTGATAATACCCGTGCGGCAGTCTCAGACTGCAGCTCAACCTGCAACTTGTAACTTGGTGGAGCAGACCATCGGGATGTTGAAAATGGATTGGTCTGGTGGAGCCCTGCAATACAGTCCACAGAGGGTGTCACACATTGTCATCTGCTGCGTCCTTTACAACCTGGCACTCCAAGGGACAGAGGAGGAGATGGAGGAGCTGCATGTCTCCTCCAATGAGGAACACGCTGACGGGGATGAGGGTGAGAAGGACATTGAAGGAGAGGATGCCGGCAAAGAGGCCCTCGCACTGGCTGGACGAGGCAGGCGCACTCGGGAGGGCCTTGTAGCTGATAGATTTATGGAGGATGATGATGACATGCAGTGAGGAGGCACCACAGATCCTCATGTTGCATCTGTGAATGTTTGACTCTAGTCTGGCTTATGGCAGCGTGAATACCCTCTGTGATAATGCTCCTGTCAGGGAGATGCAGTGAAAGCTCTAATAGTTGCTTGATCACAGGAGGATGATGATGACATGCAGCGAGGACACTCCATAGATCTTCATATAGCCTCTGAAAATGTCTGACTCCTGTCTGGCTGAGAGCAGTTCGCTTGTTTTCTGTGATCAGGGTCATATCATGGAGAGACAGCCATGAAGCTTTAAATGCACCTGATCCTTTGTCCGTCTCAGCACCTGATCCCTTCAGGAGCACAACGTCACTGGTCACAGATACAGAAGAGATGGGGGCCAGTCCCACCTTAAAGGCGCTGAGAGCACACAGAGAGAATGATGGAACTCTGGTGATGTCTGCTCACTACATTCTGGCAGCAATGACAGAGCTGCATTGAGCTGCAGGCATCAGTCATGTGTCCAGTGAGTGTGAGGCTGGACAATCATTTTGGTCTGAAGGTTACACACTGCACAGGGAAGAGGCTCTGGACTGAGACACCTGCATTTATCTTGTGCAGGAACCAAGGTTTCACATCTGAGTGACTTGAACATTGCTCTTCATAATAAGGAGCCACAGGCAAGGAGACATTCTTGGGAGTTTACTTACAATAGTGAATATTAAGTACAAGTGATTAACACCTCTGCCCAGGCTTGGCCTAAATAGCCAAGTGGTTATGGTACTGGGCTTGTAACCCCAAGATCAAGAGTTCAAATCTCACAATGGCAAAACTATGAAACAATGTAACTTCATCTGAAACAGATGGAAACGGGTTTGTACTCGAAAGAGTTACATCTTCTTAACCTTCCTAACCCTGCTACTACATCTTGGTGCTCCCCGGAAATCCACAGCAGAGGTGGAGGCTGACTGCTATGCCAGTCTGTGATGACCTTGGTGGGTGTCCTCTGTAGGGCAGAGACCTGGAGGGCCCCGGCCTGCTTTCGGGGTCCTGCTGTGTGGCAGTGGCACCCTCCTTGGCCTGTGGAGCTGGAGCTTCTAGAGTCACAGGGAGAGGGGATTTGGGTGGGCTGGACATTCCTGGAGCCACCTGGGTGGATGGCCCCGGGTTGTGCACCTGCTGATCCTCCTCCCTATGGGTGCCCGAGGGCCCCTGGATGACTCCTTGTGGAGAAGGGAAAGCTTGAGTGAGATCGAGCTGCCCTGCACTCCTCTGACGTTGACACTGTTGGAGGCCAACTATGGCATCAGCGATGGAGTTCAGCCTGCAGTGCAGGACCAATGTCCTGGACCAAGGTCTCTATTGTGGCCGCCATCCTACGTATTCACCTTGATGCATTGCAATGCCAGTGCTATCAGTTCAGACTGAAGGCAGACGGACTTCTCCATCATGGTTTGCATTCTGAGCAGTGCAGCGAACATCCCTTCCTGATGTTCCCTAACTTGCCTTTGCAGCTCCAGCAACTGAATCCAGAGGTTCCGACTAGCACTCAGCAGATTTCTGGTCTCCAGCAGTCCTCCAAGTGCTGGGGACCTGGGAAGTCCTTGCCACTGCCTGCTGTGGATCAGACAGTGTGATGTGCTCACCAGATTGTGACCCAGAAGCTGCTCTAGAACAAGATCCCACTGAGGTGTGTGTCTCTGTGCTGCTGGAGGGTGTGTGTGAGCACTGTGATGGAACTTCAATTGGGGTTTCAGCAGATTCCTCTTCTGAGGTGTCTCTGGAGCTTGAGTCGAGGACCTGGGTCGTGGACCCCCTCGGCTGTTTCCCAGATGTGCCTGCGAAAGCAAGGAGAGAAAATTAGTGCATGGCAGTGGCCTGTGAAACAGGACACATCACTCACAGCATGGTTGTCTGATAGATGTTGCACTGCTGGATCCTCACTTGGTAGAACAGCGCTGACCTCACGGTCAGCACAGGAATGATCCAGACCTTCTCCGGCCAGCTGGATGACTCTATTTTCAAAGCCTGTAAGGACTTTGATGTCAAGCATTCCTCCACCAGTCTGCAACCTCTCCCTTTGATTGTGTGTCAGCTGGTCCTGCATGAATACAGATGGAGAGAGTGTAAACAGGATGTTGGCCATGTCAGCTGATAAGGATGCCTGGCAAGTGTGAGTGGTGAGTGGTCCCATGGATGGGATGAGGACAATGACGGTGAACGTGAGAGAGTGAATGGTGATATCCCTTGAACTGGCAGTTCCCTGTGGACATGTGATGGTTTTGAGAGTGTGTGAGTTGAGAGTGATGAGAAGAGTGACTTACCCTGGCGGAGCAGGGAGATCTTTTATCCTCTTTTGGCACAGGGTGGCTGTCCTCTTTTGCAGGGTCTTGGCACCGACCACTGTTGTCACTGCCTTCCAAGCCAGATTGGTGATGTTGCTGCCCCTCCTGTGGCCAGAGCTGAGGTAGAGGACATCACGGCGGGCCTCCGTGGCATCCAAAATGTATTCTAGGGATGCATCACTGAATCGGGGGGCTGCGGTCTTCTTGTCTTTCAGGGCCACGTCTTCTGTGCAGCAGTCCTGGGCTGGAAGCACTGAGAGGTGTGTGTATGGCTACACTTTAAATATGGTGCCCAGCATGAGCAAACAGCGAGGTGATGGTGTGGCGGGCGAATCGGAGGCTGCACACCAGTGAAACGGCGTGTTTCCCAGGAATGCATGATTAATGAGGCAGGTTTGTGATGATACAGTGTGAAAAGCTTGTGTAACAGTAGGACTTCGGGTCCAATCAGGAATGAAGTCCTGCCCTAGCAACCTGCAGCGATCAGATTGGCTGGTAACCGTGTAGTCTCAACAATGTCAGAATTGTGGCTGCTGCTGGGACTACAAGTGGTCCTGAAGAAGAATAGAAGATGTCTCCTGGTCTTGAGCTAAATGCAGGGATTTTAGGTGGGCCCAGCAGGGACACCCCAGCGAAGGGCATTTGGGAGGGGGCTGGAAGGTCAGGTTAGGCAGGCCAGGGAATAGTGATGGGGATGGTATGACCTTGGGTGGGGCAGGGGTGGTAACCCCTAATGGGCACTGGGGACCCCTCAAAGGAGGATCCTCTTCCTGCCTGACAGCAGCCTGCATGGTCAAAGCTGCCAAACTGTTCACCTTGCCCTCGTCTTCCCCTTGCGGACCGATAAATTGCAGTGGAAAGCAGATTGAGGCCTTGAAGTGGCAATTAATTGGCCTTAAGGGCAGGTGGGTGGTCTGCCTAACGCCTAACCCACTCCTCGTAATACAGGGTGCAGTTTTGGGGTGGGCGGGAAGATGGCAGGCTGGTCACCTGTTTTATTTTGCAAGCCCCCCCCCACCTTTAAATACGCCAGTGGGGGGCAGTAAAATTCACCCCACAGTGTACACAATCATCATTGTCTCATTAGTATCTTTTAGAGCAACAGTATCTTTTTTTTTGGGTTCAGTGACATTCCAATATTTGACTGGTCAATTAACACAATATTTTTCCTGATTCACTTCAAGTAACAAAAAGGCTTTCACTTTTAATCTAATTGATTACTTATAGCTTGCTATCGTCAACTTACATTTCTCAATGTTAGGTCCCATTTGTGATTCTTATGCTCAGTTGCTAAGTCGATATCCTTGAATTTGATTTTTATCTGACTATCCTGCTTTAACACACAATCTTGTATCATCTGGAAAATATATTAAATAATTTCTGATTTACGAAGAACATTACTAATTATCAAAAAGCTGTTGGGAAAAATAAAATCAAACACTGAACCTCTGATAGTTTGAGCTGGATAATTAGAATCACCGCGAATTTTGTTTCCTATTGTTTATCGACTTTCCAGATGTCTCCTGGGCTTGAGGTAAGTTCAAATTGGTATTTGCCACAAATAAACATGTTTTCGGACATATCTTCTGAAAGTCATGATACAGAAACATCCAGCAATTCTTGTCTGTCCTCAAGAAATTTCAATTTGTTAGTTAGGCACCAGCAACTTTTATACATCTCCATTGATTTGGAATTGCAACATTTTTGTTAATGTCCTCAAATTGTTTCTTGATCATAAATTCCATTTTTCCTCGTCCTCAGTTCCATTCTCCTTGTGATCTCTGCCTGACTCGGAATCAGGCTGTTGTAATGATAAATATCATGTTCAAATCTGAGGTACATTTTAGATTCCTAACTTCATCACCACAAAAATAAACTAACTTCCACATCAATGATATTGCCTATCTCTGCCCCAGGCTTTCAGCTGCTGAAACTCTTAGCCATGCCTTTATCACCCCCAGAGTTGACAATTTCAAATGTCAACATTCTCCTTTCTGGCCTCCCATGTTCCATAAACTTCAACTTGTCCAAAACTCTGCTGCAAATATCCTGTTCCATACTGATATGCTTTGTCATCACATTTGGCCTCACTGGCATAGGTTGGCACTCTAGCATCTCCAATTTAAAATCCTTGTGCTTGTGTTTAAATCCCTTCATAGCCCTTTGCCATTCCACAGTGAGAGCTGTGCAAAGGAACAGCTTGCATTTAATTTAGAAATGTCCCAAGAGACTTTGGATAGAGAGAGAGAGAGAGAGAGAGAGAGAGAGAAAGAGAGAGAGAAATATTTAGATAACATTAAGAAAGGACCAGATGCTAAGCCATAGTCTGAATGCAAGAACCAAAAACTTGGTTGACAAGATAGGCTTTGAGAAGGTTTTCAACAGTTGGGAGAGAAGAGGGAAGCAGAAGGAGAGACAAAGGGTTCCAGAGAATAGAGCTGAGGCAGCTGAAAGCCCTGGCACCTATGGTGGGATGACAAAAAGGAGAGAGCACAAAGTCCTCAGTTGGAGAACTGAAGGCTGTGGGAGGTCATGCAAAGTTGGAGGAGATGGGAGCAAGTATATGTAAGTATAAGATTATGCTAACTCCCCCATTACATACAGAAAATAAAAATTTCCAATATTCAGTCAAAATAAATTAATGTTAACTTGCATCATATAATGGCTATAATGTAGGAAAATGCCCCAAGATGCTTCACAGAAATGTTATCAAATAAAAGTTTACACCAAGGAAATACATAAGGAGATATTAGGGCCGATGGTCAAAAGAAGTAGGATTTAAGGAGCACCCTAAGACAGGTAAACAAACGGGTTTAGGGGGAGGGTTCCAGGGACAGGTTTTTCCACCCTGGCCACTGAAAAGGTCGATGGGGAACAGATCTCCACTGATGTTGGCAGCCCCACATTCATTTAACACTCCATAGAGTGTTAATTGGCTGGAGGAGGGACTTCTGCCTCTTTTTCAAGAGGAAGTCCCGCCTCAGAAAGCTTTTGGCCAATCTGATTGGCTGGCAGCTCTGCAGTCCCAGCAAGGTAAGGAGTGGTGGCCACTGCTATTATTATAGGTAGTCCCCAGAGTCTAAGTACCAGGAACCCGGATGGAGTTAAGTATGGGAGTCCAAAAGCGGGGTGTGTGTGTATATGGCTGGGGGAGGGGGGAGGGGCGTGGGGCATATCTAATTGAGAAAGGGGTCCCAAGAAGGAGGCACCCACCCCCACCTTTCCCACATGAGGCCAGAGCAAGCTAACTACTTGGCTTCCCCAACACTGCCCTTGGCCCTTGACCACCTCCTGCTAGTCTCAACTGTGGCTGGACAGGAAGTGGCCCTGTGGACAAGAATTGTTGTAAAAACCTATTTGGTTCACTCATGTACTTTAGGGCAGGAAATCTGCCGACCTTACCCGATATTGCCTTGATGTGACTCCAGAATCCAACCTTGATGGTTGACTCTTAAATGCCCTCTGAAATGGCCTCGCAAGCTGAAGGGCAATTAGGGATGGGCAACAAATGCTGGCTTTGCCAGTGATGTCCACATCCTATGAAAGAATAAAGAAAGGCTGCCTGAGACTTTGCCCACCCCATTGCAGACAGGTTGGGGGCAGGCAGTCTAGCAGCAGGAGGGCCAACTGGGGAATTAAATAGGCTCCCCGCTGGTAAACCTGCCAAATGTCGGAACAGAAGTTAGGGCCTTGTCAGTTAAAGGCATGACTGCCAAAGGTGGAGCAATTAAAATAGGGGACACTAAGAGGCAAGAATTGTAAGTGTTATGATCTTGGAATAGAACCCCAAAAGTTTGGTATGATCTGGTTAGGGACCAGTTTAAAGTAGACAAAATTGGAGATTGAGGTTGAGATCAAGACACTAGCTAAGAAAATAAAGCCACAAAAGCCAAAAATTCCACAGGGTTTGAACAAACAAAAATAAACTTTAATGTACAATGTCAACGATAACAACTTACAATATCTATCTTAGACTTTAACATTCAGGTTTAATATGAGGTACGTGAATTAACAGGCAAATTGTGGTTGAACACACCACACTGCACAATAAATGGCAGATGCAACCATGATGGATTCCACTAATTTCTCAAGAACCCACCCAGATGTCAGTAAACATTGACAGTCAACCAATCTTATTGAAACTGTCTCTCTCACCAGGGATTTCAGACATCATCTTTGAAGGTCTCGCCTTGGAATTCTCCAAAGGTCACTCCAACTTGGACTGCCTCAGCAACATCCCAACTTGCAGGGTTTCAGTCTCATCTGCTGAGACCCTATTCCCCTGGATTTTTGAGTCTGCACTCAAGCACCAACTCACAAACACAACCTCAACTCTTTGGCCACACTGAGCAGATTACCAATGCTCCAAACGGTTCCCTTCAACCACCCCAACGGCCTGCAGCACAGAGTCACCAATATTTTAGGGATTCTCCCGAGCCCCTATTAATTAAAGGCTGCCGATCACAGCCCTGTTTCTGCTTGGAGCCTCTTTCTCTGTTCCTGAGTCTTTCTTTTAGGATCTCTCCCTGTCCCTTGTCTGGGACTCCTCATTGGGACTGTTTCCTGTCTCCTTCTTGGAATGCTTCTTTGTGACCTTTCCCTGCCCCTCTGATAGTTCCTCTGGTGGTTCCTCTCCACTGCCTTGGGACTCCCTCCTTTCATGGCACCGTATTGGGTCTCACGATCAAATTTCTTATGCCCCTTTTCCACTCATGTGTCCTGCTGTCAGGATGGACGAGTCCTTTAACTGCAGGAGGAGGACCCCAGAACAGAGCATGCGCAGCTGACACACTGCCACACACTGTGCATGTGTCAAAACTCGCAGCCTGCCGGGCATCGTAGTCCTCGGCCTCTACCTAGAACGTCGGCCCCCGAGACAAGGGGAAGTCAGTTTCATAAAAAGAGCCACAGATATCTTGAGGGTTGTAGGGATGCAGGAGATCACAGTGATAGGGAGGGATGAGAATTTTGAAATCTAGATGTCACTTGACCAGGAGCCAATACAGGTCAGGGAGCACAGGGTTGATGGGTGAATAGGACTTGGTGCAAGTTAAGACAAGGGCAGTAACGTTTTGGCTGACTTCAAGTTTCTGGATGGTAAAATGTTGGAGGCACTGAAATAGTCGAGGTCTCAAAGGCATGAATACAAGTTACCAGCAGCAGATACGCTGAGGCAGCAATGGAGTTGGGTGATGTCATGGAGGTCCACATAGATGGTTTTAGAGATGGCGCCATAGATATAGATATGTATGTTATCTGACCAGTCTTTGTCCTAAAAGGTATATATAGGAACTGAACATGGTTTCTCAAACACACATTTAAGGTCTATTAGATGCTCATTTTAACTTGTCTCTGAATCATTTTGCATCTCCAGATTAAGCATCTTAATACTTACAAATTAAGTCAATTACCACAGCATTAGTGTATCAGAGTGGAATGTGTTATTTTTCATCTGTCAGAGCCAATGATGAAGTGAGACAGAGATGCATGAACTAATAGTAATTTATTCATAAAAAGTTAATATAACTAATTGCATTCAATGTTTAAGCATTAAGAATTACAGGAAAATTGCAGTATCTTAGCTTTCTTGATTAGAACATAGTTAACTCCAAAGTCGAGTTTAGCAAGTTCACATATACTGTATATATTCAGCATTGTTACAAAACTCAAATTACTTACCCTAATTAACAGTCATAGGTTGGGAACTCCAGTTTCCAGTGGGCCTTGGGTCTTCTGCACATGAGCTAGCCAGGAAATGGCCGCACATGCACAATTGGTGTCTTTTCATAAATTCAGGTGTGAACCGGCCCTAAGCCCCTGTGCAGAGGCAAAAGTGAAACAGCATGAAACAGGTCAGGTGACCTGAACCAGCATGTCATTGTGCTGAAGGTGTCCCAGGAAGTAGGACATGGGGAAGGGAACAGGGAGAAGTCCGAGAAGAAAGTCCCAGGCAGGGACAAAGACAGGGATTGAAAGGGGCCCCAGAAGTCAAGTTAAAAGAAAGGAGCAGAGCAATAGGCTCCGAGTTAGAGAGAGGGATCTGAGGAACAGACTTGAAATGAAGTGAATTGGGCTTGAGAGGAGTCCTGAGCATCAGAGGAGGCGGCCAAAGATTGGTGACTCCTTACTGCAGGCTTTTTGGAGCAGTGGTACTCTGCTTGACATGGCCCAAGATCAGAAATTGTGCTTGGAAGATGAAGCATGAGATTACTTGGAGATCCAGAGGAAAGGAATGTAGGAAGGTGAGACTGAAATCCTGGAGATGGTTCGTTGTTGAAACTGTCCGAGTGGGAATGACATTTGGACAGAATTCCAAGGTGAGTTCTTCAAATGTGGAGATCTGAAACTCTTATGAGAAAGACAGAGTTTCAGCGAGACCAGTTAGCTCACAACTTGACAAAGGTCTGGATGAGTTGTTACTTTTGGAGTGTGGTGCATCTGTCCACAGTTTGCCTGTTAATTCAAATGGACCTCATACTTACCCTGAATGTTAGAGTATAAGATAGTTGCAAATCTTTATTTGTCTGAATTTTTATGTTCCTGTAAAAATATTGCTGGGGTAAAAGACTAGTGTGATTTGAATCATTTTCTTATGTTGATATCGAGATCTTTCCAACCTTTTTGTTGGATGTTATATAGTTCATTTTTATTGTTTAATAAATATTTTAGTCTTTGTGTTAAAAGTTCATCAGCAGACTCCTGTGAATTTGTTCAGTAACTTTCCCCCGCGGTTTCCAAAAAAAAGTTAGGATCTATCAAGCCAGGTTTCACTCTGGAATCTGACTTGTCCAGTATTAATATCAGCTGGGATAGTAACAGCGTATTCCTGGTAAATTAATTATTCAGGTTATTCCTGACGCAAACAAGAACAAACATACTGTGGGATAGGATATGGGTCATTGAGTTTTAAAGAAATTGGAGTTTATGAGGAGGCAGGGGAACGATGGATTGAAAGCTGGCAATGAGGATATTGGAGTGTAAAGATGGCAAAAGTTCAGATGAATTCAGCACCAGTTGGATTGAGGTAGGGGTTAAAGCAGATGATATTGTGCAGATGGAGGTAAACAGTTTTGGTGATGGATATGACTTTGGATTTTAAGCTCAGCACTGGGTCAAACAGGATGCTAAGAATTTTCACTGTCTGGATTAATCCAAGCAGGTGGCCAGTAGGATGGGTGAAGTCAATGGCATTGGACTAAAATTTTATGATGGGTGGTGGTGGTGGGGGGTGCGGGGAACAAAAATGACAGCCTTGATCTGCTTAATGTTCAGTTGAAAATAAATTTGTTGTCATTGAACTCTGGAGTGATGATGTGGGGCAAGAAAGGAGCCATTGCTAAAGCTGTGCTGACTACAATCCGGGAGGCAGGAGTGGAAATACGCAATGGCATTCTGATGGAGTTTGATGGAGGTGATGGCGGAGAATGACTTGATCAACCATGCTGAATGATGCAGAGATTCGAGGAGGGGCACAGTCACAGAGGATATCATTTTGGTCAGGGCAGTCTTGGGTTGTGCATAGGGCAGCAGCTGGACTGAAGGGATTCAATTAGGGAGCTTTGGCGAAATGGTTACAGTTGGGAAGCAATGGCATATTTGAGCACCTTAGAAATGAAAGGGAGATTAGGAAAGTATGAATATTTCCTCTTTTTGTTGGCTTTGAGTATCCAAGATGAAGTAAATTGCTAATGGATGTACACCTAAAGCACATTTCGGGCAGAGCTTTTAACTTGGCATGTGGGTGCATGCCCAACCCGCTCAAGTGTAAAATAGGGCGTGATGATGTCGGGCGAGCATCCTGACATCATCCCGCGCTTGTGTAATCTTTCAGTCGGCGGGCACACGCGAAAGTCAGAAGTGCTCCTGCCGACAGTTGAGAGGGCTATTAAGCCCATTCAAGTTCCAATTGACCCTGATTTTCCATGGTCTGTCCAACCTTACAGCTGGTGGATGGGCAAATCTGCCAGGCAGACTTTGCATCTTTGATGAAACCTCATCCAAGGGTGGGATGGAAGTTTCCGTTATTAAATAAAAAAATGCATGGACAGAATTTTCATTATGTATATGTTCAGGTGACTGATTCTTATGTGTGGACAGTTTTTCTGGATTTTAAGATCTTTCTTTATTGCTTTTAAATCCTTCAGGGAGCTTTTATTCCGTGCTCAGGTCAGCGCCGGCCCTCCTCCTGCCCCCAACCCTGGCAATGCTGAGCATTTCAGCGCATGTTTCACGCTGGCTGGCCATCAACTGGCCAGCTGGTGTGAAACTGCGGTAGCAGGCTGATCATGAGCGTTGGTCTGTTCCCCGGCCGCTCCCGGTCCTGCCAACCTAAAAATCCTACCCTTAAATGGGCACTAGATTGACACTCACTCAAAAAAGAAAGGATGTATATCAGACAGAAAATAGAAAAATTGCGCCTATGCAGTCAACACTGGTCCTTTGAGGTTCAGATTAAGACCCGCTATTAGAGAGAAACATCGGTCTAGACTTTCCAAAAAGTATTTTAATACCAGTTTTAACCCATTTAACGTAAATAGATTAACAGTGGCAAAAAAACAAACGCCAATCAGAAAATATAGGTGCTTGAATCTGAAAGTAACCCATATTAACTAAACCCAGGAGTACTCCCTGATATCTGTGCTGGAAAATGAATTTTCAGCAATCACTTAAAAGCCACTTAACTCCACTGTTAATAGCAAATCTCCTTTCTTTTGTCTTTATAGACCAAGTAGCAATTATGCCATTAGACACATTTAGCAGCTGTTACATAAATTGTTTATTTTAACATCTTTTCTTAAACTGTTTTTATAAAAGTCTTAGTTCTTAAAAGTTTGTCACTGAAAACTTTGAATTCCGTATTCTTGAGCATTTACAATTTAACAGACCAATTGGGCTGGATTTGCAAGCCTCCATCCATGTCTGAATGCAGATGGGGGGGATTTAAAAATTGGTGGCAGGGCACAATTTTGGGTTTTCTGTTCCATTCCAAACATGTAGGATTTTTATGGCCTGATTGGGTCCGCGCCCACCTGTGTCCACCCCTGCACAACTCCCCCAATGTTTGGGGAGGGTGGTGGTGGGGGAGGAATTCTACCCTTGGTCTAGTTTTATACACTGCTCCACAACCAATGTGTTTTCCATCAAACCCTGCAGTTTATCCTTTTAAAATCACCCTGCAGTTTTCACCTCTTTCCATCATTTCAAAAAACTAATTGACAATTGAACACATTTTCTTTTTCCATCCCTTTTCCGTTCTGATCAGCCCACGACTTACTTGTCTTTCTAATTTCCAGTTCTAACAAAGTGCTTACTTCTGAAACGTTTGCCTGGCCATTTTTTTAAATGAGGATGCTGATTTCTATTTTTATTATATTCTGCCTTTTCTTCGAGTTTTCCACATTTTAAATACTTTCCTTTATTTGCAATTAAATCTAGCTTCTCCACCTGCTCCCAAACCCCCACCACCCCCCGACTCCCCCACCAGCCACAGATTACTGCTCTGAACTCCCATATTCATTAGGACATCCTTTCCAAAGCTGACTACTCCTTTAAACTTGCTTTTGCAAAGTCCATTACTATAGCAACAAGAGTATTAGAACCCAAAGACTCTTTAAACACACTAATACCAAGAACAATAGTTCCAAATGATCTTCTCCCCTCACCCCTTCTGTCCTAATGTAAACTTCTTCTTTTTATACAATAGATTAATAATTTAATCTATTTCACAATCCCTTGGGGGGTGGGGGGGAGGGAAGGGGATGTCTATTACAAAAGTGAATACTAAAATTTTGCTGATTTGAAATAATCCATTTAATGAAATTATAAAGTCTTAAGTGACTAAAAGAGCTCCAGTGAACAGTTCTGAATCCCTTATGTTTTTTTATGGACTATATAAATAAGAGACTGGGGAGATTTATAGCATTAAAGAGAGATCTGGACTGATTAAAGATGATGGGCTAAATAATGAGAGAAGACATTTATGCAAAAATATAAAGTAATGCATAGCATATGTAAAAGATGAAAGTGAATTCTGGGATAGATGAATAGTTGCTTCCGCTTACAGGGAAAACAACACTAAAAATGTTTTCCTGCTCAAAGATTTCCCCTTTAAAATGGTAGACACCAAAAACATTGGCCCATGCAAACTGGTATTTTTAGCAATATGTAAAACACCGATTGAATTATAATCATCAGGATGAATAATACCAAAATTTATCACTTAGTGCTCAGTCATCAAAGCAATCCAGTGAGATGCAAGACACCATAAACCAACATTCAAAAGGTTACTTGTAAATGAACTAGGACTCAAGGCATAGATAAGCAGGTAGAGAAATCCTGCCCAATGATCTTATGCATTCTGTACCTATGGGTTCAGCAGACTAAGCAGCAACTCCACCAAGAGTTCCCTATGATTGAAAATACATTTGGAGAACTGTGCAAACAAAACTTTAAGAACAGCCCCTGAAATCTTTGATATTTCCAGATTTATATAAATGTCAGGCTAATTTTTTGGCGCAAGGTAACAGCTGCCCACATCCATCCAGATTGGAGTTAGGCAGCACGTACTCTTTCACACTTTAAATAGCATGACATGTGTTACTACCCGGCTGTAGACATAACAGGGGGCCTAACAGCTTGTAAGGTTAGCACATGGTGCAGCTAGCCTCCCGCACTTAAAGGCATTCTGCCCCTCTTAAAGGGAAGCTGCACTGGATAACTGAAGACTGCAACTGACTGATATTGCTACAGTTAAAGAAAAGGGACATGGAACATCAAATCAGGGAGAGGGTGCACAGATGCCATGCATTAAAGACAGATGTGTACTCAAAGATAGAGGCCTTGTTTCCACGTGGGAGCCAGGAAGCCCTCAAGGCAGATCCTCTGAAGGGAGAGGGAGCAGATGGCAAGGGAGGTCAATGCTTGAGCCTGGCCTTAAGGACCTGCAGCAGTGCCAAAATAAGCTTAATGACTCAAAACGTGGTCAAGGTCAGCGAATCACCTTCACATCACATCACAGACCCATGCTCTTTGATGCACCATAACATCGTCACTCACCCAGTAGCGCACAAGATTTGAACCTGACATTCACCTATTATCCCCACTCTCACACATCTTTCAGTGATGGTAGCCCTACTCACATCTCTTGTCCTTCTGCATATCTCCAGCTATGGCAGTCACATGACCCATACACAGTGTAAAACAATCACGTATATCCTGTCCTCTCTCTTGCAGGACAAAGAGGTCCATAACAGGAGGGAGCACCAAAGAGGGGGCTGTCACAATTGCATCCACTCAGCTTGACTGAACAGGTGGTAATCAGAATAATGGGGTCGGCTACAGCAGAGCCCATGGCATACGGTGTCATCAAGACCAACAAGTATGATGGTAAATTGCTTCCTTAAGCCCCTTCTCACCCTCATCCTGAGATCTGACATGAAGTGAAAGCTGAAGATGGTGTGATCATGGACCTTCTGCTTTCCTCCTTAACTCTGCCCCTTAGCCCAATTCTCCCCTTCCACTTTTATGTTTTCAGATACCCAAGAACTACTGCTTGATCAGCTGCACCACATGCACACCCAGGAGACAGAGAGACAGAGGGAGAGAGAGAGAGACAGAGAGAGACAGGGAGAGACAGAGAGAGACATGGAGAGACACAGAGATACATACACAGAGTGGCAGAGAGCCACAGAGAGAGAAAGAGAGACACACATACACAGAGAAAAAGAGTGAAAGATAGAGAGACAGAGAGACAGAGAGAGAGAGAAAGAGAGACACACACAAAGTAAGAGACACAGCGAGAGAGAGACACAGAGAAAGAGAGACACACAGTGAGAGAGGGAGACAGAAAGAGACAGAGAGATAGAGACAGATACAGAGAGAGAGAATCTTTTTGTGATGAACTACCAAGCATGCGTGGGCTGCAGTGAGCCCAAAGGACAGAATAACTCATGTGCCGGCTCATTGGAGGGCAAGGTTCCAGACGAGTTCTGCTGCAGACAGCTTCGATGAGGATTTTGATGGAGCAGCATATATAGGCTGATGAGCATATACACAGATGCTTGGTGTATTGAAAGGCCTGCCAGAGATCTTCCTGTCGATCTAGGAACATGGAGGAAAATGTCCTTTTCACCGTGGAAGTGGTGGTCAACTCCGTGACAGCAATAGTATACTGAACTGTGATGCAGCATCTGGGGGTCACTGTCTCAGCTTCCATTGGAGCACAGGTGGAAGCTACCCAATGTCTTGGTGCTGCTGTGAAAGCTCACATTGAGGTCAGAAGATCCATAGTTGTTGCCATGCAAGCTCTGGCTACTGCCATCATAGCTGCAAACCTCAGTGCTGAAAAGGGGCATGGAAGTTCTGGCAGCAGTCCAGCAATCTGCCCTTCAACAGATTCCCCGCCTTGCTGAGGCACTGTTTGTGGTAATGGCGGGTGACTCTGTGGAGCACGAACCTGTTGTCCTCTCAAGACGACAGCATTTGTGCTCCCATTATTCTCACCTGCCAGTGTTTTTGTTGTTGCCTCTTAGCCAACTATCCCTGACTGCGGCCGCCCAAGCCAAGGCTGTACAGTTTGAAGCTGGGCCTTCAAGGCCCAGGGTTGCTTGTAATAGTCCTGGTAAGTCATCTGCAGTTTTGCCCAGCGAGTGAATGTCAGCAGCCTTTCGCCAGCCATCCCATAATCATTGGGGTAGCACTGCATAGGAGCAGTAGGACACTAAGGCACCTGCAAGATAGCAGTAAGGGCGAGTAGGTCATTTCTGTTGGTATAATTGAATGCTTTGCTGGATAAAGTTGTTATGCATAGATTTTAGCTCTTGGTTTTTATTGTTGGATGGGGGCCAAGGGGATGCTTTGTTGAGGCATCTCAGATGTTATGTTAATGGTAGGAAATGGTAGATCCACGTTGATCAGGCGATCACTGAAAACAGATCCATTCTCTAACAGCCTGCCTGATTACAAGGGGTCCAGGTTGCCTGCTTCCTCCTTCTCCCAAGGTGACCTCTTGCAGCGCTCCCCCAAACAGTCAAGGCAGGGGAACATTGTTTTAGCAGGCTAATTGCCTGCTTGTTGATTTTCTGAGTGTCTGGGTGGTTCTTGTTGTAGAACCATGTGGTGGTATGGTGCTGTGGGGGACATCAGTCATGTACAAAGAGGGTAACCTTGTCCCATAGCAGCCAGACTCTGGTTCCTGTGGTGGGTATGGTTGACTGGTGCAGGATGAGTGGATCGTGGCTGCTACCAGGATAGTGGATATTCACTCACATGATGGTCCTGCACCAATTGAATGTTTATAAAAGCTCCGATGGTTCCTGTACCTCCCTCATTGACCCGAGGTTGGCAGAACCATGTGTATGCAGGTGATGGCATCCTGCACCATCAGGAATCTTGTTGTCCTGGCAAAGACCTTTCATCTTCCTTATCCTTCGTGAGCAAGAATAGAATGAGCTGTTCGCATCTGGAGTAGATGGCCTTCCTGACCTCCTGGATGCTGCAATGGACAGCATACTGGAAAATGTTGCAGGTATCTCCTGCTTGGAAGGACCCAGAGAAATAAAAATTGAGGCCACTGATGATCTTCACAGCTGTTGGCAGGGCCATTCTCATCCTAGTAAGATAATCAAGGCCGTGTTGAAGATGGTAGCAGAGTGAGTGACCACCTCCTTGGTGAACCCCAGTTGCCTCAGGCACTGCTTCTGGATCAGATGCTTGCAATAAACCCCTAGTGGGTAGGTTGTCGAGAATCTTCTTCCTTCCTCCCCATAGAGCTCGCCCTCTCTGCGTTCTCTGCTCCATTTTGTGGTCATGTTGCTGATAAAGAGGCACCTCTCCTCCCAACTCTCAAAAAACCAACTCCAAAAACATAGCACAAGTGCTTGACCCTCTGAAGGCCATGGTTCATAGACAAAAATAAAATACAGCAGGTGCTGGAATTCAGAATTAAAAACAGAAGTAATATTCAGCAGATTAGGCAGCATCTGTGGGAGAGAAATAGAATTTGCATTTCAGGTCAATGACCTTTCTCGCCACAGATGCTGCTTAACCTGCTGAGTATTTCCAGCAGTTTCCACTTTCATTCCTTTAGCGTAGAGGTGTTTCAGGCCAGACTGCAGGAACTGCTGGTACAAGGCCCTATCTCTCCATTGAAGGAGTTTTTGCTGTCACTTCACAAGGCCTTTTACATGGTGATCATCAGGAGTGACAGCAAGAGAGCTGGACAGAAAGGAGGTTGTCTGTGGATCCATACTCCATGGCCCCCTGCTGTTTTCATGAGGTTGACTGGGAAGGGTGGCCAGTTTTGGTCCTGGCAGGTGGGGCTGAAGAGAGGGAAAATCCAATCAGGGTGATGATGCAGCTGCAGGTGAAACTTCCAGGTTTTCATAGAAACATAGAAAATAGAAGCAGGAGTAGGTCATTCGGCCCTTCGAGCCTGCTCCGCCATTCAATATGACCATGGCTGATCCTCTATCTCAACACCATGCTCCTGCTCTCTCCCCATATCCCTTGATGCCTTTAATGTCTAGAAATCTATCTATTTCCTTCTTAAGTGACTTGGCCTCCACAGTTTTTTTGGTCGGGAATTCCAGGGGCTCACCACCCTCTGAGTGAAGAAGTTTCTCCTCAACTCAGTCCTAAATGGCCTACTCCATATCCTGAGATTGTGACCCCTTGTTCTAGACCCCCCCAGCTAGAGGAAATATCATCTCTGCATCCAGTCTGTCCAGCCCTGTCAGAACTTTGGACTTTTCAATGAGATTGCCTCTCATTCTTCTAAACTCCAGTGAATACAGGTCTAGTCAGACAAATCTTTCCTCATACAACAATCCTGCCGTCCCAGGAATCAGTCTGATGAACCTTCACTGCGCTCTCTCTATGGCAAGTATATAATTTCTTTGGTAAGGAGACCAAAACTGCATACAAAACTCCAGGTGTGGTCTCACCAAGGCCCTGTACAGCTGCAATCCTTGCTCCTGTACTCAATTCCCCTTGTAATGAAGGCCAACATACCATTCATCTTCTTAACTGCTTGTTGTACCTGCATGCTGGCTTTCAGTGACTGGTGTACAAGGACACCCAGGTCCCTTTGTACATGAATATTTCCCAATCTATCACCATTTAAATAATGCTCTGCCATTCTGTTTTCCCTCTCAAAGTGGATAACTTCACACTTAGCCACATAATACTGCATTTGCCGCTTATTTGCCCACTCACTCAACTTGTCTAAATTGCCTTGAAGCCTCTTAACATCCTCCAATCACTCACATTTCCACCTAGCTTTGTGTCATCAGCAAAGTATCTGGTGTGATCCAGCCTAACATTGGTGGGTGGGATTGCAAGCGGTTCGGATCTTGAATGTACTACCTGAAAGGCTGCTGGAGGAAGATTCAATTGTGGCTTTCAAAAAGGAATTGGATGAGCACCTGAAGGGAAAAAAAATTACCCGGTTATAGGGAAAGATCAGGACAATAGGACTAGTTAAATTGCTCTTGCAGCGAACCAGCATGGATTTGACAAGCCAGAGAGACCTCTTCTGTGCTATAACCTTCCTATAATTCAGCATGTGTTAGTTACACGTGTAGGTGGAAAATATAAAAAAGGAGCTCATTGAAAATCATGGTCCTTTGTTGGAGAAAGAAATTGTGTTGGAATATAACAAACTCCAGGCTTGCTATAGGTCTCAGTCAAGGACAGACTTCTCAGATGGATATGCTCCATAGATCTGTATAAAAACATAGTCAGCCAGCCCCTAGACTGAACACCAAAGCAGAAGAATATAATTAGTTCACACCACTGCAGAGCTGTCTGGAAAAAGAGACCTCTGCAGGGTCTGGACATGAAACACCATTAGCTGATTGCAAGAACATACTAGGAACTGATCCAATGGGGCTTTCCACAAAAATTCAAGCTGGGAGTGAGAACTGCTCGTCAATTTAATAATTTCTTCCTGACAAGGCTGGTAGGACTAACTACAATTTATTTTTAAACTTCCAGCATATCAGCAGGATTTTAGGTGTAAGCATTTTTCTGAAATAGTGCTCAAATACCTGTGGCTCCAGATAGAGTGTAGGAGCTGAATAAGTATAGCCCACTGGAACAAATATTGTCTCAGATTCACAAAGGGTGAGCCCAAGGGGGTTAGTGCTCCTGCCACCTACTAGCAATCATAAACCAAGGGACTCTCAGCAGCCCATCCTCAGACTACAGCAGCATGATCTTTTGGATGCTTTAACATACTGTTGTTGCTTCTTACTGTCCATTGTTTCAGAGATAAAGAGAGAGATGTAAAATCAGAGGGTGAGGAAAGGAAAAGGCAAGAAGAAAAGAAAATGAAAAACACAAGAAGAAAGAGGGAAAGCAAGAAGGGGAAGAAAGACAGACATGAATGAGGACAAAGTAAAGAGAGAAAGGAATAAACAGAATTGAAGAAATGAGAGACTGCAGTGAAGGGGAGGGAGATAAAGAAAATGAAGGTGGAGGGAGAGAGACTAAAGTGACAGAATAGTGAGTTACTGAAGTAAACAAGGAATGAGATTAATTTAGGTTGCATATGTAGTATGGCATTAATATTGGCACTAAGTGGTTTCTGTTTTGCAAACAAAATTAGTGCGGCTCAATCATGAATTACTACATTAATAGGAATGGTAGTGTAGTAGGAATATTGCTGGGCTAGTAACCCAAAGAGCCAGACTAATGTTCTGGAGACATGAGGTCAAATCCCACCAGCTGGGGGAATTTAAATTCAATTAATTAACAAATTAGGAGAAAACGCTAGTCTCATTAATAATGGCCATGAAACTACCAGATTGTCGTTAACAGCCCATCTGGCTCACTAAAGTCCTTCAGTGGATAATATCTGCAATATAATAGACAGCAATATTGTTGACTCTTAACTACTTTCTGAAATAGCAAGCCACTCAGTTATATCAAATTGCTACAGAAAAGTCAAATAAGAATAAAATTAGATAGACCACCCAGCATCAACTTGGGCACTGGAAAGATCAATGGGACAAGCTGTCAAGTCAACCCTAGGAAATCCTCCTCAATAACATGTGGGGATTTGTGCCAAAATTGGGAGACATGTTCCATGGTCAAGCAACAACCTGAAATTGTCCGCAAGGTATGATTCTCTAAGATTATGTTCCAGACTCCTCAATCAGCAATCCTGGGTATGTCCTGGTTTCTGGGGCATAGTGTATTTAATCTGAAGGAAGTAGTGCTGGTAGTCCTCAACATTGACTCTAGATTACATGAAGTCTCTTGATTTCAGTTAAATATGGGCAAGGAAATCTCCTGCTGATTACCACCTACTACCCTCCCTCAGCTGATGAATCAATGCTCCTGCATATTGAACATCACTTGGAAGAAGCACTCAGGATAGCGAGGTCATAGAATAAACCCTGGATAGGGGACTTCAGTATTCATCACAAAGAGTGGCTCAGTAGCATCACTACTAACTGAGTTAGCTGTGATCTGAAGCAAATTTGTGCCAGACTGGGCCTGCAGCAGGTGGTGACAGAACCAGCAAGAGGGAAAACCTTACTTGGCCTCATCCTCACCAATGACAGATTCATCTGTCCATGAGAGTATTGGTAGGACTGACCCCTGTACACAGTCTTTGTGGAGACAAAGTCCTGTCTTCACATTGAGGGCACACTCCACTATGTCGTGAGGCACTACCACGATGCTAAATAGATAGACTCAGACTATATCCAGCAGCTCAGAATTAGCATCCATGAGGAGCTGTGGGCTACCAGCAGCAGAATTGTACTCAACCACAATCTGTAACCACATGGCCATTACTATCAAGCCAAGGGACCAACCCTGTTCAATGGGGAATGTAGGAGAACATGCCAGGGGCAGAACCAGGAACACCAACAAAATAGATGCCAACTCTTTCTTGGACTCGAACTCAGGTTCTGTCGAAGGGTCATGAGGACTTGAAACGTCAACTCTTTTCTTCTCCGCCGATGCTGCCAGACCTGCTGAGTTTTTCCAGGTAATTCTGTTTTTGTTTTTTTTTGGATTTCCAGCATCCGCAGTTTTTTTGTTTTTATAAAATAGATGCCAGCCTAGTGGACCTACAACATGGGACTACATGCATGCTAACAATCGGAAGCAGCATGTTACAGACAGGGCTAAGTGGTCCTAGAATAAAGAGATCAAACCAAGGCTTGGGAAGTCCAGCCACATCCAGTCATAAATAGTGGTGGACAATTAAACAACTATTGGGAGGAGGGGGCTTCAAAAACATTGCCATCCTCAATGACGGGGGAGCCCAGCACATCAGTATAAAGAACATGGCTGAAGTATTTGCAGCTATTTTCAGCCAGAAGTGCCGAGTGGATGATCCACCTTTGCATCCTCCAGCATTACAGATGCCAGTCTTCAGCCAATTCAATGCATTCTATGTGACATCAAGAAATAGCTGAAGGCAGTGGATACAGCAAGAGTTATGGGCCCTGATAACGTCCAGGCTGTAGAGATAGCCTTGCCCCCTAGCCAAACTGCTCCAGTACCGGTACAACACTGGCATCTATCAGACAATGGAAATTTGTCTAGTTATGTCCTATCCACAAAAAGCAGGAACTATCAAATCCAGTCATTTACTGCCTCTACTCCCAACCATCAGCAAAATGTCATTCTCTATGCTATCAAGTGGCACTTACTCAGCAACAACTAGCTCACCAATGCTCAGTTTGGGTTCCTCCAGGACCACTCTTGACTTGTATGGTGGCTACAAGAGCAGGCCAAAGGCTGGGAATTCTAGGGTGAATAATTCACCTCATGACTTCCCAAAGCCTGTTCACAAGACATAAATCAGGAGTGTGATGGAAAACTGTCCACTTGCCTGAATGAGCGCAACTCTAACAACACACATGGGGCAGGATTTTACAACATGCATGCGGGCAGGCAAGCGCCTGACACGATTGGCGTAAAATAATGTGCAATGATGTTGGGCAAGCGTCCTGACGTCAGTGCGCACTCACGCAACATTTCGGTTGGCACGCACATGTGAGAGTTTTGACATAATTTTTATTACGTTTATGTTCATGTAAGTGAGGCCTGTGTGGGGACATTTTTTTTCCAATTTTCAAAAGCTTTATTTTTGATTTTAAAATTATTCAGCTGCCTGAGGCAGCTCCCATCCTCCAGGGAGCTTTCAGTGCGTGCTCCCTGGTGCACGCACAGCCCTTTGCATTCACATCTGCCCCCTCCCCCACTCCAGCAGCACTCGCACCTTTTCCGTTGGCTGGCTGTTAATTGGCCAGCCAATGTGAAATTACTGTCGGGGACCAATCACGGCCCGAATATCCAGCCTATGAGGTTTGACAACATTCAGGACTAAAGCAGCCCACTTGATCGGCCCTCCTTCCACCACTGGCAGACAGTGGCAGCTGTGTTACCATATACAGGGGGCGAGTATCCTTTATCTGAAACCCTTGGAGCTGATTGCTTTTCAGTGTTCAGGTATTTTCGGTTTTCAGATCTACCATATGTACGGTAGGCATAGGCCTAATTACATTACATTAGCCTAAGCGTAGGCTAGTTGTGGCCTACAAAAACAACCATGGAGAAAATAGTTGTTTCTCCATTTTCCAATTCTCACAAACCCTACTTCTTACCTGTTAACACTTATTGGGCTGAATTATCCCCCCATTGGGGGGCGGGAAGTTGAATGGTGGGCACGCATAGGCGCTCTTCCAATCGGCGCCCCCAATTGGGGACGCGGCGCCATTTTACCTGGGCGGACCAATTAAGGCCCACCCAGCATGACGTCTGCACATAAGTGCTATGCGCTCCCTGTGCAGGCGGGGGGTGGGAATCCCAAAATCGAGAGTGTGGTCTTCATGCATGCGCACAAAAGAGCGCACTCATTTCCCTGAGGCTAAGTGCAGCCCCAGGGAAATCGGCTCTAAATGTCAATAACCTAAAAATAGAAAAATAAAATTTCCCTAACATGTCCCCTCATGTGACAATGTCACATGAGTTGGGGCATATCATAATTTTCACAAAAGCTTTATTAAAATTTTTTTAAAGCTACATGAACCTCATCCCGCCCGTGGATGTGGTTTCATGCTTTTTCTAATTCGCGCCGGGGTTCCTGGCCTGCCCGCCAATCTTAAGGTTGGACGGGCAGGTCC
Source organism: Carcharodon carcharias (assembly GCF_017639515.1). Lineage (NCBI taxonomy): Eukaryota > Metazoa > Chordata > Chondrichthyes > Lamniformes > Lamnidae > Carcharodon > Carcharodon carcharias. Next base: position 46,914,469 of record NC_054487.1, on the reverse strand, counting down.
TTTAAATACTTAATTGCCTCTGTCAATGGCCTCAATTGGCCATTGACAGATCAGTGGGCGCGCAGCTGATTTTGCTGGGCCCCCGTCTTCCTGAAAATTTAAATGGGGCATAGTGATGTCGGGAGATCCCCCAAATGTCATCCTGCGTAATTTTATGCGTCGGCAAGCGGGCCCCACCCCCGCTCGCCGACGCTTAAAATCCTGCCCATTATATACAATACAATAATATTACATTGCTTAATTAACATACAAATTAACTTCTGTAATGAAAAGTTGATAACAGCCACAAGTTACTTACAGGCATATTGAACTTCTTAAGGAAGACTTGTGTCTTTAAAGAAATATGAGCAAGGACACTGAGCAAAAGATGGCTGATAAGTAAAATTATCACTTTCTGGAAATTCCTATGTGGATTATGTCCGGAGAGAACATGGAATGTTGCACCTGCAAAGGTGCCATAGTCTTCTCCAAGCAAAGACATTTGAAAGGGAGATAGGAAGGATGCAAAACATTGATCTTTAATCACCTGTGGTTGTGGGGACAAAGAGTGATTATTATGTCTCAGCAGTCATCTGAAACCCATCTCCTGTTGATTTATATCTCAGAATGTGTAAAATGGTTGGAGATGAAAGAAAACAGACTTTGTGGGCAAGACATGATTTTTTTCCCCTTATAGGAATACAGAGGGAAAAAGGGTTGAATAGCTAGCTGCAGAACTGTGAAATGTGTGTTAGTGTGCTGTGTGTGTGACAGCAAGAAGACCAAGTTACCCCTGCAGTTGTCTCTCTCTCTGTTGCTGGAGGCAAGGCTCAGCAGAAGCCACAATCAAAAAGGAAATGGAACAGTTTCTTCAGCTATCCTGCAGAACCAAGTGTCTCCAAACCCACTGCAAAATTGCCAAAATCAGCTCTACCAGAATCACCCAACTTAACAGTCGCAATGTCTCATGTCTCATATGCTTCATGGACAAGCCAAAGACTGATTTGTATATCTTTTAAAACTTTTATTTAGACTCTAATCTCATTTCTGATCTGTGTATATGTGTGTTGCATTTTTATTATTTTTCTTGGGTTTTTAGTAACTAATAAACTTACTCTTTCTTTGACTCAAGAAAGCCTGGTTAACTTGGATCCTTCTAAAAAATATATACATTTAGACTGGGAAAAAGTATCCATGGAGGAAGTATTATTTTAAGTTAACCTTGTTGCGGCCAACCAAAGGAGTTGAATAAAGAAGGGGAGCCAGCTCATTCCTTCTCATCTGGGAGCATAAGGAATTTATGTCCCGTTCAGGAAGTTATCAAACTGGGGGACCTCACCTGCGGACCGGTCATAACACTGCATAGCAGTTCAAAAAAAGTTGTTTTCAAATGGTATGGATAAAGGATATTTGACCATGATGACCTAGACCCGCTGCCATTGCATGAATCAGTGTTCTTTGAATTTATGAACTTGACAACTCACACAGCTGAGTTCAATTTTAATGACACCACGTATACCCAAATAGATGGTATTGCTATGGGATTACCTCTAGGCCCAGCTCTTGCAGACACCTTTGTTGGGGGTTCCATGAGAAATGCGTGTTCGATGGAATGGCGCCTAACTTCCTACACCTCGCATATTTCCGATATGTGGACAACACATTCGCTATATTTAAATCCACAGCTGCATGTAATAATTTCCTTCCATGTCTTAATGGTCTCCATCATGTGCTCAAAATCACCTTTGAAATGGAGCAGTCAAATGAACTCCCCTTTCTTAACGTACTAGTTGAGAAAGTTGCCAAGGGGTTTTGTACCACAGTCCAACGCAAGCCTACCTTCATTGGTCAATACATGTGTTGGGATTCATACAGTTCCACACGCTATGAGGTTGGTCTTAACAGCAACATATAGGGCCTGATTCATTTGCTCACCATGCAAGCTTGATGCTGATATAGGGCGCATCAAAGGCATTCTGCAGGACAATGGCTACCTTGATCATTTCATTTCGTGCTGCATATCACGCAAACTCATGAACGGGCCTAAGGCCATCACTTTCAGCCCTGAAAAGTGCCTAGCCTACCTCAGATTAACCTGGAAGGGCAAATAATCTCAAAAATTTGAGCAACAGGTGAAGCTAGCTGTTTCATGCTGCTACTTTGAAGTAGTAACACGAGTGGTATTTGCCACTAACAGGATGCTGCCGTCAAGCCAAAAAGATGTTCTGACAGTCACACATATGAATAATGTGGTAAATGAATTTCAGTGCCAGTTTGATGCTATGTATCTACGCTGTATGTCTCAAAGACTGGTGGATCATATCAAACAGCAAGTCCCAGCCGCTGTTTGCAATGTGGAAGGTACAGACTGTAACCAACCAGCCCATGCTTGCAAAACTCAAAACACAGTGTCCAACATTAGATGCGATTCTGCGATTGGACAATATTTGTTAAATAATCCTCAGTGTATTAAGAATTATGCTCACCACCAATTTGAGATTGTCAGTCACGCTCACAATGTGGTGCATTGGCATGTACAGGAAGCTACATATATTGATACACAGGGCCCTGTTCTTTGCAGACAGAAAGAATGTGTACATACATTGTGCCTGTTTCAGCTAAACCAAATAAGTGACAGCCATTCACTGACTCATTCCTCAGGACAATGCCTTGACCAATCAGGGTCAAGCTGCCTGGTTTAAATTTCAAACAATGCTTGGCAGTTAACTGTCAGTCACTGGTGCATTCTCCATGGCAACACCTCTACCAATCAAAGTCCACTTGCCAACCAATCAGCACTGTCTTCACATACAGTGTAAATTGTTGTTTTCCCCTGATATTGGTATTCTTGTGAAGTGTCCTGAGGAGTGCAAGACCAGAAGCTTCAAAATATCTCCTTTTTCAGCAATACTCAATGTTTAACCTGTACAAGATGCATTGCAGCAACTTGCCATGGCTCCTTTGACAGCACCTTCCAAACGTGCAACCCCTACCACTTAAAATAACAAGGGCAGCAGATACATGGGAATACCACCACCTGCAAGTTCCCTGCAACTCACACTATCCTGACTTGGAACTACATTGTATTTCCTTCACTGTCGGTGGGTCAAAAACTTGAAACTCCCATTCTAATAGCATATGGATGTACCTACATCATATGGCAGCTCATCACCCCCTTCTCAAGGGCAATTAGGGATGGGCAACAAATCCTGACCTTGCCAACGATATTTACCTCCCAGAAATGAATTAAAAAAACATTGGATCACGTTCACTGCTCCAAATAGGTGTGCACCTCTGACTTGGGCTGCCAAAAAGATTATAAAAACAATAAAGGAACGATAGCAAAATCACACTATAGCTTTCTTCCTTGGAATTAGAAAATAGCTGTCTTTGTGCATCTGCTGCACAAACCTGGCCCTAATTATTAAACTTATAGAGCGATTCACTGCTGACCATCAGTAGAGCTATTCTGGCCTTTCCAATTCTCTCTGGTGGCTTCAGATAGCCAGTCAAGTAAGGCAAGCTATGGGCTTTCAACAGTTGACAGAGAGAAAAGAAATAGAACTATAATCTCTTAAAATCAAGTAGAACTGCCAATCAAATTTATATTCAAACAATGGAAGTTATTCATCTTATCTTAGAGATTGTTACACAAATCCAAAATACTAATTGTTGAATCATGTTAATTTGAACCATTATGGCAAAAACTATACATTTTTGTCAATGAGGTACCATGTTATTGGTCTCTTTCTTCCTGTCATGGCATATGTGGTTAGAAATCAGGTTCACTTAAAGAAAATGGTAGGGCTCATTTTCCTACCTGATTGTCCAGAACAAATGTTATATTTGTGACAGATATTCAAGGGAGGGAAGGTTAAGCCTTTCAGTTCAAATACAAAAATCCTTTTGCGTATCAAAACAAGGTGGGCCATTTTCTTATGAGTTAAATTCAATTTTAATCACTATGTAACAAGAAGAAGCAACCAATGACATGCAAGTTATAGCACAGGATTCTATTCAGGAATGAGAATGGTGGCTTGAGAATGGGTATAAACTGAGATGATCAAATATTCCATGGGAACAATGGTTCCTTGGCTGATGAGGTGCAAATACCACCCATCCATGGTTCAATTTGGAAATTTGAAGATGAATGCACAATCTGGATGTTTACCTTTCTGCATCAGCGAGTATTTACACAGGAGTTCCATTTGGGAGGAAGAGCAGGTTGTATACACAGTCTATGGAAGGAGCAGAATTGAATGGTTAATTAATTTCCTCTCATTCCAAGCTTTTCTAACATTCTTAATGTTCCCTCTACTAGTCTCACTGACACACCAATTCTTTCCACCCTGCTCTGCCTTTCTGTGCATCTTTGCTCTCTAGTTTTGTCTGTTTTCTGATTCTTTTTTATTCTGTCTCCATTTTTGATTTCTCTATTACTATCACTGTTTGTCTTTTTACTGTTACTATGTCTGTCTTTGTGTTTCGTTTTGATTCCTTAGTCTCTCTTTACATTGTCTCTTTCTATTACTCATCTTTATTTTTCCTTCCTACTGCAGATTTTCTCTCTACGTTATGTCACTTTGTCTCTCTATATGTTCCTCCTTCTTATTCTCTATTTCTCACAGTTTTCATTAATCTATTTATATACTTAATATATATTTTCCTCTCCTCTGGCTTTCCTGTCTTTTATCTCATATTGTTCCATCTGACACCCAGGAGCAGCATGGGTTAAATGTTGGCTAAAGTTCCTTCAACACGATCTCATTAAGTGTTATTATGACAATTCCATCACTTGCATTATTCAGAATGTAAAGAGAATGCATCACATGGTGTGCACTGTGAAGTACATTTCAAATCATCATAAATTGGGGATTGCATTAGAGACAAAGGAAACCAACAGAGATAAAAGAAAGTAATTAGCATAATACAAGGCAAGAATAGAAAGCCATGGCTATTCACTATTATAAAAGGATTTACTCCATTTAAAGAATTCATCATTTAATGAGGCTGCTGAGAGAACAGGAAAAACAAAAAGACCAATATCTTGGAATCTCAGATAACTGAAACAATAAAACTCAAGTAGCACAAGGGCCTAAAATATTTCTTAAAAAATTAAATTCTAGTTCCTCAGGGAAGAAGAATAGAAAAAAAAACAGTTGGCAATAAATATACTGAGAGCAGCTGAGCTGGTAAGTAATTTACTGTAGAAATTGTTATTAATATGTTGTATTTAATACAGTTTAATGCTGCACATAAGTATCGAGTTCAGGAATGGAAGTGCCTGGGGCAAAATTAATCTAGAATATTAAATTGGTTTTACAGGTGTGAGACTGCTCTAGACCATTAGCACAAAATGGGTAAATAATCCAGTTGGGCAAAAAAATCCTTATTAGCTATATTTCAGTACTGCCTAGAACCAATTTTACTCTCTCCACCTTTCCAAAACTTTATTAATTTATCACTTCTTCAGATATTCAAAGAAATAGTCACCAAGTTTTTATTAAAAGCATACTTTGGTGAAGTGCCATGCCTGTCAGTACAAAATCATGCGCTGGGAAATGAAATTCTTCCAATTTGAAATCGAATACCAGGACTGAGCTCTGCCATATCAGATTCAATCTGGTTTAGATGCAAGATAAAACTCTCCACTGTTCCATGAAGTGCACTCAAGACATGAACAGCATGAAGATGCAGGATGAATCTACCTACAGTTGAGAATAGTTGCTGAAAAGCTGACAAAGAAGCTTTCTTCACCGTTGAACTCATGCTGTACTTGACCTGGGAGTCTTGATGAGACAATGTTGAGAAATATATCGCTACCTTCAAAAACCTCTTGAAAACTCATCTGTTCAATAAATCTCAAAAGCACTCCCAGATCAAGTGCAGCATGGATTCAATGTTGAATAAAGCTTCATTGACAATTATCCATCAAGCACTCTCAACTTAGGTTGGCAAATCAAGCTATGTTATTCCCTATGCTAATTTCTCCAATAGCCAGAAATACCATACTAGCAGACTATGTATTTCAAGCATAACTAATTGTTTATTGCATGAAAGACAGAGAAACAAGTTGAAATCAAAATAGTGTCATCCTTAATGTTCTCCCTTTGCTTTTTTAAACTGCTTTTTAGGCCAAAGATGATAAAGTTTCAAGAACGTTGGTCTCCTTTTCCAGAGGCCTTATAACTGCACCTTAGAAATTTGTAAAGGCCCTAAACACCACACAAAGGCATAACTTGTTTCAGTGGCTTGTTTGTCTAGTACAAAGAATTGCAGGAGTGAGTTAGACTGACATCTGATTTAAGTGTTTATATGTTTTATACACAGCACAACAAATAGTTCACAGGCTGGAATTTTAAATGTTCAAAAGGTCAAAATGTAAATTAATGAACAGCTAGTAGTGAGTTATATAAATTAATGATTGTTCATCTGGCTAAAATTAGTACTAGGGTTAAGCGGAGTTGAAGCAGTAATGGAAACACTTGAATTCTTTATGGGCTAAGTTTAACACAAAGTATAAGTTTGCAACAGCAGATCCACCCCGCACTATGACTTGATTATTAACTACTATACTGACTGGTTACTTCTCCCAGAAATCTAACCGGTATTTGTATAGCTGATCATGGAGAAAGCACCAAAGAAGCAGTCTTACCATTATTCTAATCTGTTGCATCGTCCATTATGGAGAAGCTGTTGCCTTTCCTGCTGTACTAGTGGTTTCATCAGGCCATCAATCAAATTGGTGGATGCTGCTTGCAACCCATCCGGAAACTTATTGCTCTGGACCAAGTGGGCAGAGACACTGCTGCAACTGTGAGCCCAATAGCAGGTTTGGAAAAAAGCTCATAGTCCTAATTGTTTATTGGATCCCATTGCCCGTCTCTTGGGGCCCAGTACAATAAAGTTTATATGTAGACTCGTAGATACCTCAGTGAGTTATAAGTTGGTACCTAATCAAAACGCCTGACTTTTTTTATTAAATAAACTAATAACGGCCCAGTGTGAAATACACACTAGGATTCAGCCGTTTTAAAGTTAGAAACCAAAGTTAAAGACCACTGCTCCGTGAACATACAGGAAGCGCGTGTCAGACAATTTAAAAACGAAGCACTTGTGACGGTAATATTATTAAAACGGCGAGTGAGAGACAAAGAGTAGGTTGTGTTAGAGAAAAGTTCAAGGTTAGGACAGGGACTGTCTTAAAGAGGAAGTCAATTTTTTAAAGCAGCATATGGCGTACATTGAGTTCAAAATATTGTATAGAATGCTCATAGAACCAACAAAGGCAAGAGCTGCTGTCGTTTAACTTTTTTGAAACATAATTTTCTCTTAGGTCTCTTCTGAACTGGAATGAGTGAAATCTTAATTGCTTCAGGATTCATAAAGAATATTAGTGGTTGAATCCGATGTTGGTTCCAATGGTTTAATATCATCCGAGTCAATTCCAATGTTCAGTCAGACAGATATTAAGTCATTTCATTTATCAAGCAGCCCTAATTTAAAAAGGGTCAGACTGATTCGATGTGCTTTTTAAAAAAAAACAGAACTGAAGAGGATCAGGCGACTAACGCAAGAGACGCTCAAATGCTGAACCTTAAGGTTAGACCCGTTTGAGAAAGTTCGAGCAGCGGGCGAGAGTGTGACAGCAGAGTGTGAGGGTGCTCCAGAAGCGGGAGAGTGAGCCGCAGCAGCTGCCCAGCGAGGAGAGGCCGCGTGTGAGGGATCCCCAGCCGCGGGCCAGGAAGCCCCCGAGCCAAGTGGCCGAGCCCCAGCACAGCGCCAGGATGCGCCAGCCGTGCAGACAGGACTGATAACCGCCTCTGACCAAGTGGCAGAAGCGCGCCAGAGGCTCCAGACACAGTCCGTCGAGGTTCCAGCTCAGTTTGCTGGGGCTCCTGCAGGAAGCAATGGACTTCCACAAACCTGAGCATGGATTCCGGAATCCCCATGTCAGGGAGTCCCAGTCGTGACGGAGAGATTTGCAACAGCGCCTGAGCACGTTGTAGGCGCTTATCAGGGGGTTTTGTTCACCCGTCAGGGCTTTCCAGTCCTGCAGGAAGGTTTTCAAACAGCGTTTGAGACATTGGTAAAATATTACGTTTGGGGGATCTCGGTTTCCTACGTAGGAGCTCCAAACACGTCGAAGGGAATTCCACTCGCTCACGGCGAATTCCTTGTGATCTGTGAAGTTGCAACTAAATAGCAGGAAGTACCAGGCCCGTGTCAGGGAGTTCCAGCCCCATTTTAAGAGTTCCAACAAGCTCCTGCAGCCGCTTTTGAGGTAACCCCAGAACCACTCCAGGCGGTCCTGGACTTGACTAGAAGAGCTGCTTGCTGTTTCTGACTGAGAGTCTGAACATTGGCATTCTTCTACCGTTGCGATGAATGTTATTTGTGACTCCTCTATGGTGCAGTGCCGGAGTTGCTCCGACTCATTTGGAATCGAAGGGCATTTGTTTAGAATAATGTGTTTACTTCCCAGCATTGTCTTCATAAAGTCCTCAATGCCAGACTGATTCTCAGTTTTCTCTGCCTCACAAGGTGTCACTGCTCAGTTTTAAACCGTGGGGCAATTTCATGATTGGAGCGCTCAGTTTTTTAGGCAGGTTATTCCAATATTGAAACAGTACAATAATGCCGATAACATTTTTTGTAAGATCACAATCTATAGGGATGAATTTTCAGCAACAACCTGCTCTCTATCGCATTGGAATAATGGAAATTGTAAGGAATTCTGCCACCGCTGAAGCCTGCGAACAGCGGATAACATTGTAGAACATTCTATTGCCATGACTACATTTGTTGCATAGGTGATTCACTTAGAATGCCATAACTACAGTTCTGACACCAATAACGCAATGCAGTTTGCGGGACAAGGCCTACAGAAAACTCCTAGAGAGACCAACATTAGGAGAGACGTTTTCCCAACAGAATAGAGATTTGTAAATAACATGCATTGATTAACCGTCGAGAAAGAACTGGTTAAATATCCAGTTGGGCAGGGGACTGAAAGTTATGGAATATATATAAACATATAGACATTAAGATAAGACAGGGTAAGATGTGGCTGGAGAAATGGTGCGGGAGGGAGGCTTTCAGTTTCCTGAGACATTGGGACCAGTTCTGGAACAGGAGGGGCCTGTACAAGGTGGATGGGTTTCCCCTCAACAGGGCTGGAACTAGTGCCCTTACAAAAAGTTTAATTGTTGTTGTGAGGGGACATTTATTGGCAAGGGAAGGGGTGCCAGGATGGAGCACGAGATAGGAAATGCAAAGTGCACAGAGAACTGGGGGAGGGAGACTATATTAGAACAAATATTTTAGAAATATGAGGGTTTAGGCAGTGGAGAAATAGCAGTAAGAAAATGCAGCCATGGAGAATACAATGTCAGTGGCTAGAGATGTTCGGAAACATTCACTTTTCTTGAGAATCACATCTCACTAAATGAATCCTATAAACAGTGCCCCCTGCTCACAGTTTCCATCATAAACAGAATTTTCTACCTCCATGACAAACTGCACAGTTCAAGATACTATTTCATTGCTGCTTCTGAGCACTGTTGTCAACTGCATAAATTTCATTGAGACTTAATTGAAATTTTGACTACAATTGCAAATAATTAACTCTCCCCATCATTTTCTTTTAGTACTAGTGTATGATGTTCTTGTGCTGCTTCTAAGTGCTAATTAAATTCTTGGAGTGCGTGAGGTGATAGATTGCTAATTGTCCATATGAACTTCTTGGAATCATTATATCGTGGTGCTAACTTCAGCTTGTGTACACAGCATCTGTAAAAACTGTGGGTAGCTGCTCTTGCCTTGCTGACATTTGTTGAGTCCCTAAGCTTCTGGTGGCATTGTACAGCCAATATATTGCATTCCATTTGACATCAGTCAATTTAAACAGCTTCTTCTTCTAGACCCAAACATAATGCAGCTTCTCTGCCTCATCTCCTACAGGAGGACCTCCAGAATCAGTTCCAATAAATTGACCAAGTGACACCACTGAGGAAGTCCACATGCACGGAAGAGTTGTTTTGCAAAACCTCCTGCGAATTTGCCTGGCCCTTTAAGCTTCTGCAGAATGTTACATACTTCAGGGATACTAGTGTTAACACTCCTCTCAACCATTCCTGGGAACACTGAATCCCTGGAAGGAAGTGGTCAGCTGAATATTATTTAAATTCGCTGTCTCCTGAAAAATCTGCACTGGTCGGCAGTAAATATAAAGGCTGGGCAGAATCCCCATTCCCCTGCACTGCTCTGTTTCCTCTGGCAGTACAACCATGCTAAACATTCCAGCTAAATTCTAAGTTAAAACTTTGAAGATTTCACTGTTGGATTGAACAATGGAGGAAGAACTAAGAATTTTTCAATAGCCTATTCCTGTGTGTACTGCTAATATAAGGACATATTGATTTAAAAAGCAGCAGAAACAGCAAAATCAGGTGAATTTCTTATGGTGCTTTTCAATTTATATATAGAGATTAGTTTCCAAGCAACATGTTGAAGACGGTTATATCGCTTGCAACAAAATGCCAGATAGCCTCTGCCCTTATTGAAAAATAATTAGAAATATCAAAGAAATGCAGATTAAATCTAACTTCCTACTACAGGTGCTAATTTAGTTGCAAACTGGAGTATCATTGTGTTCTGCCTTTTATTCTTCAAAAAATCCAGAAAAGATATATCAAAATATTTTGAGTGTTAGGTGAGAAGGAAATTGCAAGGACCTCCAGGACCCATCAAAGACAAAAGTTGTTCATTTTTAATTAATTTATGTGATAAGTTTGATATTTTAGGATAGTTCAGATCTTGAGTAATTTCATATTTCGTATAAGTTTTTCTGTCGGATGAAAATTAAATAATTAATTTTATATGAATGTACTCATAAAAATTCAAAAGGCATTCCTGTGAGATTTGTTTCTTGTGGGGTCTGGGTTGGGGTAGGGGCATGTCATTTGACAAGTTGGAAAATCCCAGGTAGCGTGTGTCTGAACTTTCACTATATGCTTGTGGCTGGAAAAACTCGTTGGAAACACACACTTGTATAGTTACTCTATATGATCATAGTGATTGATGACATTGTAGCAGAAGTGAACTGCAAGCTAGGAATCTTTCATTTAGTCTTATTGGATTGTAGATACAAAAAGGGAAGATTTTAAGGTCAGAGAAATTGTTTTCCTTGGTTGGCTGTTATCCAGTATGTTACCACAAGGCTCAGTTCAGATTTGGATGAAACTATGTTAATCCTTGAACCATTGAGCTTTCCATTGCAGGCACAGTGCTGATTGCTATTCTGTCCATGGTGAATTGCAGTGCAGTCATTCATTGTTCCAGTACATTGTGTGAGCCTGAAAGGATTGCTCCAACCTATGTGGGTGCATCATGTTGTGTGCATGATTGCCACAGCATTGTGAATATGTTTCTTATGCTCCAACATACTCAATTTGTACTAAATTCCTATTGTTATTCATGCCTTCCTCTTTTTTAAAAACAAAATACTGCTGATGCTGGAAATCTGAAACAAAAACATACAGACTCGAAACGTTAACTGTATTCCTCTCCACAGATGCTATCAGACCTGCTGAGTTTTTCCAGCTGTTTTTGTTTTTGTTCCTCTTTTTTAACTTGGATTTTAGGCTTAGGCAATGTCCCTGTGCTCTCTAATACTCCCTGGAATAATGAAAGGAAATTCTCATTGAATGCCTAAATGAAAGCAAGTTATTAAATTGTGGAAGTACAGAGATTCTGTATCTATGTTAATGGCTGCAGTGTGTCATTTTGAATGTAATACACAGGAAAGCTGCAAACAAGGAAATCCAATTTTGTCCAAAAAACTGACTGCTTCCACAGCCCATAAATTACCTCCTTAGTGATGGACTCTCTCTACTAATCCATACAAGATTCTCCTAGCCCTCCCAAACCCCTTTCTTGTCCCCTTAATTATCAGTGCCTTTTTCAGTCCATCAGCTGGCCCAGAATTAATACATTTTTCCATAGTCTGTCCCATACATCCGTTCTGTGTGAAGGATATCCTTTATTTTCTATTGTTCTGGCCATCTTTTGAAAAGTACCTCTCAGCCTGCTGTGTTCAAATTGGATAGTCTGTCTGAAGTCATCAGGGTAATATAGTTAGGTCACAGAGACTCTTGCTCTTATCAGCAGCAATGCCAGTTTAATATTTAGGGACCAGTTTATAATGCAGACATGACTGTTATTTTTCTATCTTTTCTGGAAGGAATAGTAAAATCTGTAAATATTATAAACATAAAATGTGTCATTGCTTTTGTTCACTTATTCATTTTTCATTTTGTTAATCTTCATGGAAATTTATAAGATTTACTTTGAGTAGTTTATAGGTCTCCTAATGGTAGCTACATGACAGGACAGAGTATACATCAAGAAATAATGTGGTCTTGAAAGAAAGGAACTGCAATAATCAGTAATTTTATTCTTCATATAGATTGCGTCATGAAAATCAGATTACAGCCACAAATTACTTACTGGCGTATCAAACTTTTTAAGGAGGACCTGTGTTTTTTTAAAAGAAATATAAATGAAGGCACTGAGCAAAAGATGGCTGATAATGTAAAATGACTACATTTTGGAAAATACCTATGTGGATTATAGTTGTCTGACTGGTCATGAGAAAACATGGAATGTTGCACCTGAAAAGGTGTCATGGCCTTCGGCAAGCAGGGACACTTAAAAGGGAGATAGGAAAGATGCAAAAGACTGAACTTTAATGTCCTGTGGTTGTGGAGACTCAAGTCTGATTTGCATGTCTCAGCAGTCACCCAAAAATCCATCTCCTGTTGATTTATCTCAGTATGTGTTAATAGTTCTGAGGTGAATGCAAGACATGACTATTTCCTTTCCTAGAAAACACAGAAAAAATGGGTTAAAAAGCTAGTTGCAGAGCAGTGCATGTGTGCTGTGAGTGACAGAAACAAGAAGAAACACCAACCAGTCACCCCTGCAGTTTGCAGGCAAAGTCATGCTCTCTCTCTCTCTCTCTATTGCTGGAGGCAAGGCTCAGCAGAAGCCACAAGAAAAAGGAAACAGGACAGCCTTTTCAGCTATCCTGCAGAACCAAGTGTCTCCAACTAACTGTAAATCTGCCAAGGTCGGCTCTACTGGAATCACCCACCTTAATGGCTGCAACGCACTGCCACCTACGCCTCACAGACAAGCAAACAAATGATTTGTATATATATTTTTAACATTTATTTGGACTTTTGACTTCACATTTCTGATCTGTGTGTATGTGTGTTGTGTTTATATTATTTTTCTCGGGTTTTAGTAACTAATAAATTTACTCTTTCTTTAGCTCAAGAAAGCCTGGTTAAATTGACTCCTTATAAAAAGTACATATATTTGGACTGGGAAAGGGTATCCATAGGGAAAGGATATTTTTAAACAAACCTTCTTGTGACCAACTGAAAGGGTTGAGCAAAGAGTGGAGCCAGCTCATTCCTCCTCACCTGGGATCAAAGCAAATTGTGGTCGCGTCGCGATCGTAATAAGTTGGGAATCTCGTCCGATAATTTAACAAATTGGGGATCTTGTCTGGGGGCCAGTTGTAATAATTGGACAAATCAAATTGGCAAAAATAGCCTTGAAGCTGAGCTATATTGAGTGTATTCGGGACAGTTCCTTAGACCAATATGTTCTGGAACCAACCAAAGAGCAGGCTATATTAAGATAAAAGCAAAATACTGTGGATGCTGGAAATCTGAAACAAAAATAAAAATAGCTGGAAAAACTCAACAGGTCTGACAGCATCTGTAGAGAGGGAGACAGAGTTAATGTTTCGAGTCCGTACGACCCTTCATCAGTGCAGGCTATATTGGACCTGATAATGTGTAATGAGATAGGAATAATTAATGACCTCATTGTAAAGGATCCTCCCCTAGGTAAGAGTGATCATAATATAGAATTTCACATTTAGTTGAGGATGAGACATTTGGGTCTGAAACAAGCACCTTAAATTTAAAGGCAATTTAAAGCTATTTAGCTGGAGTTGGCTGCAGTGGAATGGGAAATAGATTGAAAGGCAAGAACATGTAAGGAGATATTTCAAAACTCTCAATAAAGATATATTCCATTAAGAGAGAAATACTCTATAAAAGGGATACACCATCTGTGATTAATTAAGGAAGCTAAGCAAGGTATCAAATTGAAAGAAAAGGCACACAATGCTACAAAAATTAGTAATAGGCCAGAAGGTTTGGAAAATTTTTAGGAACTAGCAAAGGATGCCTAAAAGAAAGAGGGAGAAATTGGAGTATGAGAGAAAACTAGCAAGAAATATAAAAACAGATGGTAAGAACTTCTACAAGTAAATAAAAAGGAAGAGAGTAGCTAAAGGAAACATTGGTCCCTTAGAGGATGACAAATGGTTAATAATGGGAAACAAGAAAATGGCAAAGACTTTAAAAAATATTTTGTATCTGTCTTCACATTAGAGGACACAAAAAGCAACCCTCAGAATAGTACAAAACCAAGGGGCAAAACAATAATTATCAATGTGGTTGACCCTTAAATGCCCTCTTAACAAGGGCAATTAGGGATGGGCAATAAATGCTGGCCTAGCCAGCGATGTCCACATTCCATGAACAAATAATTAAAACCAACCAGAGAGCAATTACTAAGTAAACTAATGGGACTTAATCACTAATGTGATATCAAGAAACGTTTGAAGGCACTGGATACTGCAAAGGCTATGGGCCCTGACAATATTCCAGCAATAGTACTGAAGACGTGCTCCAGAACTTGCCGCTCCCCTAGTTAAGCTGTTCCAATACAGCTACAACACTGGCATCTACCCGGCTACGTGGAAAATTACCCAGGTATGTCCTGTACACAAAAAGCAGGACAAATTCAACTCGGCCAATTACCGGCAATAATCAGTCTACTCTCAATCATTAGTAAAGTAATGGAAGGGGTCATCAACAGTGCTATCAAATGTCACTTGCTTAGCAATAAGCTGCTTACTGACTCCCAGTTTGGGTTCCACCAGGGCCACTCAGCTCCTGGTCTCATTACAACCTTGGTTCAAACATGGACTAAAGATCTGAACTCCTGAGGCGAGGTGACAGTAACTGCCTTTGACATCAAGGCTGCATTTGACTGAGTATGGCATCAAGGAGCCCTTGCAAAACTGGAGTCAATAGTAATCGGGGGAAAACTCCCCATTTGTTGGAGTCATACCTAACACAAAGGAAGATGGTTGTGGTTGTTGGAGGTCAGTCATCTCAGTTCCAAGACATCTCTGCAGGAGTCCCTCAGGGCAGTGTCCTAGGCCCTTCCATCTTCAGTTGCTTCATCAATGAACTTCTTTCCATCATAAGGTCAGAAGTGGGGATGTTCGCTGATGATTATACAATGTTCAGCAACATTTGTGACTCCTCAGATATTGAAGCAGTCTATGTCCAAAAGCAGCAGGACCTGGACAATACCCAGGCTTGGGCTGACAAGTGGCAAATAACATTTGCGCCACACAAGTGTCAGGCAATGACTATCTCCAACAAGAGAGAATCCAACCATCAATGGCATTAGCATCACTGAATCCCCCACTATCAACATCCTGGGTGTTATCATTGACTAGAAACTGAACTGGACTAGCCATATAAATACTGTGGCTACAAGAGCAGGTCAAAGGCTGGGAATCGTGCGATGAGTAACTCGCCTCCTGACTCCCCAAAGCCTGTCCACCATCTACAAGGCACAAGTCAGGAGTGTGATGGAATTGCCTGGATGAGTGCAGCGCCCAGAACACTCAAGAAACTTGACACTGTCCAGGACAAAGCAGCCCACTTGACTGGCACCACATTCACTCCCTGCTCTGACATCCCCCTGCCCCCTAACCCAGGCAGCGCTGTGTTCCAGCACATGATTCACTCTGGCTGGCTGTTAATTGGCCAGCCAGTGTGAAATCCTGTTTGGGACCTGATTGTGGGCAGTGTTTGGTTTCGTGGCCGATCTCAGGCCCATCCACCACGCCCGCCTGACGAAGTAAAAATCCTGCCCCTTAGATTATGGGAATATTTTAGGAGATTGGAAAACCATAAATATCGCATCCTATTCAAGAAAAGAAGGGTGCAGGAAACTATAGACCAGTTGCCCTAACATTTGTCATTGGGAAAATGCTGGAATCCATTAAGGAAGTAGTAGCAGGGTATTTAGAAAATCATAAGAAGGTCAAACAGAGTCAACATTGTTTTTGAAAGGGAAATTGTATTTGACAAATTTATTAGAGTTCTTTGAGGATATAACAAGCAGGGTCAACCAGTGGATGTAGCATATTTGGGTTTTTAGGAGGCAGTTGATGAGGTGCCACATAAAAGATTACTACACAAGATAAGAGCTCATGGTGCACTGTTGCAGGTAATATATCATCATGGAATGAGGGTTAGCTAACTAACAGGAAACAGGGAGTCAGGATAAATAGGTCATTTTCAGGTTGGCAAACTGTAACTGGTAGAGTGTCAGAGGGGTCAGTGCTGGGGCCTCAACTATTTACAATCATATGAGTGACTTGGATGAAGGAATTAAATGTATTGTAGCCAAATTTGCTGACAATACAAAATAGGTAGGAAAACAAATTGTGAGGAGCATACAAAGAGTCTGCAAAGTGAAATAGATAGTTAATTCAGTAGGCAAAAATTTGGCAGATGGGTATAATGTGGGAAAATATGAGGTTCTCCACTTTGGTTGGAAGAATAGAAAAGCAGAATATTATTTAAATGGAAAAAATTGAAGAATGTTGTGGTTCAAAGGTATCGGGGTATCCTCATACATGAACACACAAAAAGTTTACATGCAGGTACAGCAAGTAATTAGGAAGGCAAATGGAATGTTGCCCTTTATGGATGGGGGTACAGTATAAAAGTAGGGAAGTCTTGCTACAACTGTACACAGCATTGGAGTACTGCTTACAGTTTTGGCCTCTTTACTTAAGGAGGGATATACTTGTATCAGAGGGAGTTCAGAGAAGGTTCACTAGGTTGATTCCTGGGATGAAGGGTTTATCTTCTGAGGAAAGATTGAGCAGGTTGCCTCAATACACATTGGGGTTTAGAAGAATGAGAGATGATCTTATTGAAACATACGAGATTCTGAGGGAGCGCCCTTTAATGAACAATCCAGAACTAGGGGGAAACTTCAGAATCAGTAATCTGAGGCAAAAATTAATTGCCATTTGGAAAAACATGGGCTAAAAATGAAAGTCAGCATGCATATGTTAAAAGCAAGTCATGTATAACTTGATTGAATTTGTTACAGTCGGGAGGGGTTAATTTGAACAGCACTAATTTCTCCTCTCAACACCCTTCTGAAAACAGAAGTGTTTTGATTTGTTTTCCTAATAAGCGGTAGCATATTTCCCAACCCCTCGGTTTTGGTGTGATCCAATTTTCTATTAATAACCCCACAGGAAACTCGCAATAAAATGAACTCAAAGGGTTAGTTTATTTGCACACACTCAAAACGTGAAAAGAAGCCTTGCAACATCACCTTCACCTTCAGATTGTAAAGAGAGGAATAGAGAAAAAGAAGATTTACAGTACAGAGACTGCAGAGGAAAGAAATATTGTTTCATGTGAGTTCCAGAGTCCAGAATTAAAGTCCAATGAGGTATTCCTTCACGTAGGTCGATGGGCTGAAAACCAATGTTGTGTAATTCACTTTTTTGGTGGTGTTGACTTCACATGATGAGATATGGAACAGAGATGAATCAGTCTTGTAGGCGATGGCACAGAACGTCCAACAGAAGCAGTTTAGATGGGGCCAGTTGTTCAGCCTGGGTAGAACTCCTTTCCAGTGAGGCTGCTAGTCAGATGGTAAACAGCAGACTGAGACTATGCAGTTCAGCAATATGAGATGGTGGCATAGTGGTAAAGTCATGGAACCAGTAATCCAGAGGTCCAGGGTACATGGATTTGAATCCCATTACAGCAGCTGGTGGAATTTAAATTTATTTAATAAAAATCTGGAACATAAAGCTAATCTCAGTAATGATGGCCTTGGAACTATCATTGATCGTTATAAAAACCCATCTGGTTCACTAATGTCCTTTAGGGAGGGAAATCTGCCATCCTTATCCGGTCAGGCCTACATGTGACTTAACACTCAGAACAATGTGGTTGACTCTTAACTACCCTCTGAAATGGCCTAGCAACCCATTCAGTTCATGGGCAATTCGGGATGGGTAACAAATGCTGGTCTTGCCTGCGACACCCACATTGTATGAAAGAATTTTTAAAAATTACTTGTTCCACAAGCCAGAGACCCATGTCACATGACTCCCACCTCGCCACCATCTTTGATGAAGGATGTGTATCCATCATCTGGATTCCAATGACAGGCAAATGTCTCAACCATTAGGAATTGAAAGGAAGATTGCAGGGCCTTTGTTTAAGCAAACTATCCATCTCCTTCTGGCCAGCCTGGGTTATTACTTGCAGATGACCTTTGTATAGCTCTCTTTGAAGTTGAGCTGTACAGTCCATAGGGGTTGTTAGAGGCTCCTCAGAGGTTTTGAGATGGAGTATTCCTAAGAATGTCAAGTGGCTTCTTTTGTTCAGGGATTCTACACAGTTTCAGCCATTGTAAAGATCTTTGTTCAATTTTTTTAAAATTAGAAATAGTGATGAGCATATCTATATGTATTTTATAAAAATATGCAGTGAGATCTTAATCCCTCACAAGTCATCTGAATTAATGGGGATATTTAGGGTAATGTGGTTAATGACATATAGGGGAGAATTTTCTCCCCATCGTGGGGGGGTTAGGTGGGAGCAGGCACAGGCGGGCATGCAGCCGATTGCGGCCCGCGATTGGCTGCATGCTGCCATTTTATGTGGGCGGTCCAATTAAGGCCCGCCCAGTGTAATGCACACCTGGAAGCACTGAGCGCTCCCTTTGCAGGCGGAGGAATGGGCTGAGTCGGGGCCTGTGCTCTTTCACGCATGTGCGTGAAAGAGTGCAGAAATCTCCTGAGGCACAGAGCTGCCTCAGGGAGATTACTTTGATTTTTAAAAATTTAAATAAAGAAAAGAAAGATTTTTGAGTGTCACATGAGCTGGAATATGTCTATGAATTTTATTAAAAATTTTCATTAAAGTTTAAAAACCTTCATGAAACCTCATCCCGCCTGTGGATGAAGTTTCATGATAAGTGCGAAGGCCGCCTGGACTCTTCACCTGCCCGCCAACCTTAAGTTTGGATGGGCAGCTCCTCTAAGTGTTTTAGTTAGTTTTTAAATGGCCTTAACAGGCCTTTGACAGTTTAGTGGGCGCGCAGCTGACTCCAGTGCATGCCCGCTGAACTGAAAATCAGAATGACGCGCGGTGATGTCGGGGCGCATATCACTTTATGCGTCGGCGAGCAGGTCCCACCCCCACACGTCGACCCAAAGATTCTGGCCACAGACTTTCAAAAGATGTTTGATAAATTACTGATTAATGGACTTGTTAGCAAAATTGAAGCCATTTGGAAACAAAGGAAATATTGTGGATATGCAAAACAAAAACAGAATTACCCGGAAAAACTCAGCAGGTCTGGCAGCATCGGTGGAGAAGAAAAGAGTTGACGTTTTGAGTCCTCATGACCCTTCGACAGAACTAGGTGTATCCAAGGAAGGGGTGAAATATAAGCTGGTTTAAGGTGGTTGAGGGGGGTGGGGGGGGTGCGGTGGGGGTGGGGGGGGGAGAGAAGTGGAGGGAGGTGGTGTGGTTGTAGGGACAAACAAGCAGTGATAGAAGCAGATCATCAAAAGATGTCACAGACAACAGAACAAAAGAACACATAGGTGTCGAAGTTGGTGATATTATCTAAACGAATGTGCTAATTAAGAATGGATGGTAGGGCACTCAAGGTATAGCTCTAGTGGGGGTGGGGGGAGCATAAGAGATTTAAAAATATTTTAAAATAATGGAAATAGGTGGGAAAAAGAAAAATCTATATAATTTATTGGAAAAAAAAACAAAAGGAAGGGGGAAGAAACAGAAAGGGGGTGGGGATGGAGGAGGGAGTTCAAGACCTAAAATTGTTGAATTCAATATTCAGTCCGGAAGGCTGTAAAGTGCCTAGTCGGGCTTGATGTTCAGTGGTGGGGTCATGGTCCAGGGAGAGGTAGGAGGAAGCGTCTGCGAGTTGACGCTCAGCCTCCGCGAGGTAGAGATCAGTGCGCCAGACAACAACAGCACACACTTGTCAGCGGGTTTGATGACGATGTCAGGGTTGGACCTGAGAGAATATGCAATTGGCTCAGGCAGAGAGTACTGGTGAATGCATGTTTTTTGGACTGGAGGGAATTATATAGGCGTGTTCCCCAGGGATAATAGGATCCCTGTTCTTTTTGGTATATATTAATAACCCAGACTTGGGTATACAGGGCATAATTTCAAAGTTTGCATATAACATAAAATTCAGAAATGCAGTAAACAGTGATGTGGAGACTAACAAACTTCAGGAAAACATGGACAGATTTGTCAACAAGGAAGACACATGGCAGGTGAAATTTAATGTGCAGAAGTGCAAAATGATACATTTCGGTAGGAAGAATGTGAAGAGGCAATATAAACCAAGGAATTGCAGAAACAGGGAGACCTGGGTGTGCATGTATACAAATCTGAGTGTGGTAGGACAAGATCAGAAAACTGCTTTTTTTAAAAAAAACATACATGGGCGTTATGACCCCTATGGAGACCAACAAATCAAAAGAACCAATTTTAACAAATGACCCCAAAAGGAAATCCAATGGACAAGATTTCACTTTTTATAACTTTTACTTTAATAATCAAACCAAAATCAACATTTATTAAACATAAATTAATAGGGAAATTGTGGTCAATATAAACTCCAAATTACACATTAAGTAGCAGATACAACAAAGATAGATCTCACGGATTTACTAGGCAGTCTACTTTCAGCCACAAAATCCTTCAAAGTTCTGAACTTTTTCCAGTAGAATTTCAGCTACTTTTCTTCGAGGATTTAGCCTGATTCTCAGCAGACAGTAGTACCCAAGCAACCTGAGTTCCATTGGCACGATCTCCACCAAAATGGCATATGTTTGCAGAACCTTCTAAACTCTGTTCACGACAGTCTTCATGGCATGACTCTACTAATTTTATCTTCAAGTAATAGACACAGCTGCAGCAACTATGTATTTGTCTATTCCTGACTCCTCGACTCAGCCTCCGTCTTCTTCAGCCTGCACCACTGGGATCCAATTTCAAATGGTTGTCTGTCTTTTTATCTGGTTTCAATCAGTGTCAGTTTCCCCAGAAAGCTGAAGTTTCTGTTTCAGTTTTAGTTTTCCTGGAAACCTGAAGGTTCAGTTTCCATTTTAGTTAGCTGAAGTTCTGTTTCTGTTCCAATTAGAGGCCAGAATTTTCCAACTCCTCACGCCAGAGGGATCTTCTGGTTCTTCTGCTGTGAATGGAGATTTCAATGGCTCACTGGCCCCACTGTTGGAAGGCTGGAAAATTCCAGCCATAGTCTCTCTGAAAAAATACAAGCTTTGAAACTACAGATTCCATCACACATCCCTTCTTTCCTCTGGAAAAAAGCAAGCTTTACCATAGTGTTATGGACGAGGGGGGTGCGGGTGTGGTTAGAGTTCTGAAATTTTCTCTATCAGGGATCAGGCATAAGGAAAGTCATTGTTTTCCGAACTCAGTGCCTGTCCAAATCCTGAGTCTGTATCTTCTAAAGGGTCTGGGGGTTTTTATCTGGTGGTTAGCAGCTAGGTAGTTAGTAACAGTCAAGTTGCTCTGCAATATTTATAGGGGAATTCTGGGTTTCTCACTCAGTGGTTGCAAGGTCTTTTGATCATTGAGTTGAGCGCCTCTTGCCCAGCTTAACTTTTCCCTGTCCACCTTGGTAACTTATGGATTCAGTTGCTCAAACCCAGACAATGTGGTCAAGCTGATGGCCAGGAGATTGGGGTTTTTTAATGAATGGTGGGCGGGCGTTGGCGGGGGAATAGGTTTAATTTTCCCTCCAACATTAAGGACTGAGTGTCCATGATGTCTTAGATCAGAATGAGGACTTGCTCATATCTTGGCATGGGCCTGGGGACATGGTTCCTGAAAGGACAAAACTCCGAAAGATCTTTGGGAATTTGTCTGGCTCAGACACACATAGTGCCCTCCAAGGGATAAGTTTCTGCAGCGTGGGTCTCTGCCTGCTCTGCCACACTATCCATTGGGGCATCCTTCTGGGAACTACTCTTATGGAGCCCTATTAGACCCATGGGATTTCTTTGCAACCTCCAGCACTTGGGTCTGGAGTGGCCTATTTTATTACAATGGGAACACCGGTACTGTACACAGTCTCTGGGTGTTCTCCTTTCGGGCTGCAGGAGGACTTCTCACACCCTCATTTATATTGTCCCTTCTGAATGGAGGGCCTTTCTGATCTATGTCACCCTGCTTATCTTTCCAATAATCATGAGCGTGGTTTGGATAGGGTCTGCCTGAATGTCCAGGCCTATGGGTGAGATTGTAGCTGCCTGTTGTGATGGCTGCAACCCTGGCTGTGAGGATTCTCTGCTTCTCTAAGTGCATCTGTAGGTTGGAGGGTAAGCAATTTTTGAATTCCTCCAACAATAACAAGCCACACAAACCCTTGTAGGTACGCAGAATTTTTAAAGAACAGGCCCATCGGTCGAATACAATTTGCTTCAGCTGTTCAAACTCAATGTAGGTCTGTATGGTTTTCTTACCAGCATTCTGGAATTGCTAGCAATCTGCCTCTGGTACTAACTCGTAGGCACTGAGGGTGGCAGCCTTGGTCTGTTCATAATTAGTGGACACATCAGGGCTGGAATTTTCCAGACCCTCCGTGGCGAGTTCCCCTCACGGGGCTGGCAAGCTATTGAAATCTCCAGAAGAACCCACTGGCGTGAGGGGCTGGAAAATTCTGGCCCAGGAGTCAATGCAGGGTAGACCTTGAGCTCTCCTTGACAGCTGCCATAAAAAATGTCCAGATATCTGATGGCCATTTTAGCTGCCCTGCTACTTTCTCAAAAGTGTTGAAAAATGATTCCACCTCACCCTCCTCGAATTTGGGGAATGGATCTAGTGTAAGTAAGGGCCTCAGAGATTGGTTCTGGGGTAGAGAGATTTTGGGAGCTAGCAGCTAGAGAGAGGCTGCCCCTCACAGCTTTCAGCTGCCTGGCCTTTCTCTCCCTTTGAGCTGGTAGATCAATTTCCAATTTACGGAACTGAATTCTCTCTTCCTTTCCTGTTCCTTTGCTCTCTCTCTCTTTCCCTCTCTCTTTCCTTCTCCTGTTCCCTTTTCTGAGCTTACCTTTCTCTCTTTTGAAATTCTAGCTACATCCTGAGCTTTTCCAGCTCAAATTTGGTCAGGGGAAGGGATTTGGAGTTAGGGTTGAGCTTCTCATCTACCAGCAACTGGACCCATTCATTTCTTTTCACCTTGCTGGGTAATTTCAACAGGACCTCCCTAGCTACAGTTTCAGTTGCTCTGTGCTTAGGGATGCTAATGTCTCACCATTTGGGTTGCCTTATTTTACCCACATCTGTGCATTGGATGTTGCCATTTTCTTAGAAAGGGAACTTGCTATGGTAATTCCCTATGGAGTATAATGTGGGAAAATGTGAAATTGTCCATTTTGGCAAGAAGAATAAAAAAGAAGTTTATGATCTAATGGTGAGAGATTGCAGAGCTCTGAGATTCAGAGGGATCTGGGTATCTTAGTGCATAAATAACAAAAGGCTAGTATGTAGGTACAGCAAGTAATTAAGAAAGCTAACAGAATGTTATTGTTTATTTTGAGGGGAATTGATTTCAAAAGTAGGAGGTTATGTTTCAGTTGTACAGGGCACTGGTGAGACCTCATCTGGAGTATTGTGTACAATACCAGTCTCCTTATTTAAGAGATGTAAATGCGTTAGAAGCAGTTCAGAGAAGGTTTACTAGACTATTACCAGCAATGGGCAGGTTCTCTTAAAAGGAAAGGTTAGACAGTTTAGGCTTGTATCCACTGAAGTTTAGAAGAGTAAGAGGTGACTTGATTGAAACATTTAAGATCCTGAGGGGTCTTGACAAGGTGGATGTGGAGAGGATGTTTTCTCATATGGGAGAATGTAGAACTAGGGATCACTGTTTAAAAATAAGGGGTCGCTCATTTAAGACAGAGATGAGAATTTTTTTTTTCTCTCAGAGGGCCGTGAATCTTTGGAACTCTCTCAAAAGGTGGTAGGGGCAGAGTCTTCGAATATTTGTAAGGTAGAGCTAGATAGATTCTTGGGGCAGAATTTTCCCGTAGGTGTGCGGGGAGGGGCCCTCCATCCTAACGTGTAAAATGACATGCGGTGAAGTCGGGCGAGCATCCACGCACCATCGCAATATTTCAGTGGGTGGGCACGCGATGGTCTCCGATGTGCACCCGCCATTAATTAACGGGTCACTTAAGGCCCTTGAGGCACTAATTGATGGTGATTTTTCGGGGCCTGTGCGATCTTCAGGTCATCGCACGGGCGTAACAAGCAGGCGGGTAGGAGATATTTGTATAAAACTCATCCACAGGCAGGATAAGAGGGATCAGCGGGGTCACGAATGTGCTCAGTCAGATATTTATTTTTGAAAATTACTGATACTTGCCCGTGTGGGCAGAAATACTCCAAAACTCATACCAGCTGCTTGGACAAGACTCACAACATTCAGGTCAGCGCTCTACGGGGTGAAGACCCTTTTTGAGGCCTGAAGATTTCAGGAAGCCTTCCGTTAGCCTGGGAATGGGAGTTGTGGTCTCCACTGGAGGCACCTCCTCTGAGGAGGAAGGGACGGCCATAAGGGAGAGGAGGCCAGGAGGGCACATTCAGCCTCCAGGGGAGCCACCTTTGGGAGGAGAGGTGCAGGCACAAGGGGTGCAGGGCCAGCAGGAAGTCCAAGGCAGAAGGGGCCGCAGTAGATGCCACTAACCTGCTGCCAGGGTTTACAGGCTGCAAAGCAGCTACCTCAATATGTTTGAGGTGCAGTGCTGAAGGAGGCTCCAGCTCTCAAGGGAGACAGTCAACTATATCTGTCAGATGATAGGCCCTGAGATCTCCCCTAACTGTGTGGGTGGGCACCCCATGCCAGTGGCTCCAAAGGTCACAGCTGCCCATAACTTCTGTGCCTCCGGCTCTTTCCAGGGCTCAGTGGGTGATATTTGCGGTTTCTCCCAATCAGCTGTCCACACTTGTGTCAAGCAGGTTTCAGGCACTCTGTTCAGGCATGCATTAACCTTCATCCACTACCGTTGGGACCAGGTAAGCCAGACACAGTGATCCAGAGGCTTCGCGGCCATTGCTGGCTTCCCCCGTGTCCAGGGTGCAATAGACTGTACACATGTGGCCATCAAGGTGCCAGCAGGTGAGCCCGGTGCCTTCATTAACAGGAAGGGTTTCCACTCCATGTACGTGCAGATAGTGTGTGATCACAGGATGCTGATTCTACAAGTCTGTGCAAGATACCCAGGCAGCTCCCACGACACCTACATCCTCAGACACTCCCAGGTGCCGGGGCTCTTCAGTGCTCCAGCTCGGCTGGATGGATGGCTGGTGGGTGACAAGGATTATCCCCTCAGAAGGTGGCTCATGACACCTCTCCACCATCCAAGAACCCAGGCTGAGCAGCACTACAATAGGAGCCATGGCACTACAAGGGCTATGGTGGAGAGAACCATGGGTCTTCTCAAGATGTGCTTCTGATGCCCGGACCGCTCAGGGGTCGCACTCCAGTACCCCCCAGATCATGTGTCACTGATAGTGGCTGCATGTTGTGCTGTCTACAACCTGATACTTAGGAAAGGGGCAATGCTGTGGGTGAAGAAGATGTATACGCAGTGGCTGCAGTTGCACATGATGAGTCCAGCAGTGAGTTCGAGGATGAGCACGCATAGGGAAATGCTGAGGGGGTAGACGCTGACCCAGGCATACTCCAAGTAGGCAGGGACACCCGGGAGGCTTTAATCCAATGAACCTTCAGCTAGAACGCCACAGATGGACCTCCAACAAATGCTTGTGCTGCAGTGTCCATACTCAATACCTGAGTGCTACATCTGCCCGGATAGGAACATTAGCTAAGGGCCTTGTTAATAAAGCTCAATGTGACACAACCTACTTATAACGTCATGGGTAACCATCAACCCGTAGAGGAAAAGAGTCACCCTCAGTTATGGTCACATGTCTAAATTTAATGATATAACAAAATGAACTTAAGGAAACAAAATGACAAAGGTGTTAAACAGCACACCAACTAATCATGACCTCAATGCAGAGCAACACAAAAGCACCAGTGAGAAACCCGTGGTGTGCCTAAGGTGCGTTAAATTTACGCTTTTGGGTGCTACTTCTTGGTGCTATCCCCTCGCTGGTACTGGCATCTGAGACAGCCTGCTGTCCTCTTGGCCTCAATGACTTTGGCTGTCGACCTCTGGCACGTGGAGCCTGTGCTGGCCCCGCCTGTAATGAAGCGGCCAGTTCCACAGCTGGCAACTCTCCAGTTGTTGCAGCCTCATTAGATGCCACAGACACTGGCCGAGGGGCGGAGGAGCTGCTGTCCTCATCCGGAGCACCCTGAGAGGAGCCCACAGAGACAACAGGCAGCTGCTGCGCTGATGTGAGATTGCTTTGGATCTCCCTGCTCACCATAGATGGATGGACACTGAGCTGGGAAACTTGGTGCCCAGACCATCTCCCACACTGGCACTGACCAGCTGAGATCAATGCTGATGTGAGGACTTGCTGGTCCGCATTCATCCCCAGGAACTCCTGATTGGTCTCCTGGAGGAGCCTCTCCATGAGAGTCGTCACTTTCCATGGAGGAAGCATGATGCTCAGACATGAGGCTCATTGCATCGGCGATGATCCACGTGGACTCCTCCACCACAGAGATCAAGCCAAGCATAACCTCATGTATCTCTGCCAGATCCTCCCGCACACCCTGCTGAACATCCAACATTTGCTGCCTCAGGAAGACTCCAGAGGCACATCATCAGCCATCGACCTGAGCATGTGCCTGGTGCCCTTCAGTCCTCCGACTGCTGGTGCCACGGCCAATCTCTGTCTCCGCCAGCTCTTCCAGCGACTGTGAAGTGCCCTCACTGCTGTGCCCTGGGACACTAGCCGATGATCTAATTCCACTGAGGTGCTAGTATTTGCGCTGGTGCCTGCCTGGCAGAGATAGTGTGACACTGATGGGTCAGAGGCTTCAGGGCCCTCAGGTGTGAGAGGGGCCCCTTGTGCCTCCTCCTCCCGGCCTTGCTCCGCTGATGCTGAAAGGAAGAACAAGGACATTTAATCAGTTAACGTGGAGACAATGTCAATGTGCATCCCTATCCCCCAGATCATTATGTCATCCTTCCATAAGCAATGGTCAAGCCATATTGCAAACTGCAATCACTGAACATTCAGCACTGCCATGGCTGCTGGGACACTAATGGTGACCTTGCTGCTGGGCTAACATACCTGCCTGTGATACCCTAGCCTCACCAGCACCAGTGAACCTGGGCGCATGGCGCCTCTCCAGATCATGGGCTTCCTGCTCGAACGTGGAAATGATGGCCAACTGGCCCAGCCCTCCACTTGTCCTCAACCGCTCGGCGGTATTATGAGCATTCTTCTCCTGAAAAGGAGAGAAGAGCATTGATTAGTGCAACTTGTACCTGGAATCTCTTCTCTGCCATCCCTCCCCAGCCAGAGTGGGACATCGCAGTGCCTCCTCACCCCGCAGCTGCCGCATACTCACACAAAGATGCCAGGCCTGTACCCAGCCTGGCCAAACGCAGCCTCCATCACATTTGGCACCACACGGTCCAACCTCACAAAGCAAGGAGGCGCAAGCACGTGGAGCACAGAAGGTAGCAGATGGATCGGTGCCTCGCCACCTTGAAGCTTCCCTCCCAGCATGTCAGCACCTGACCTTGACATGTCCTGGAGTTCCAGCACTGCGCCTAGGTGCAGCTCCTCCATGTTGACCCCAAAGCAATAATGTGGGTATCACCATACCACATGCTGCGAGTGCAGAACCCATCTCAACACCACCCTCTCAGGCTGACCTCGGCATGGCCAATATCTGCTGGCCCACCCAGCGAAGGACACATGCTGTCAATGATTCAATGCAGTAACTGCACTCAGAGTTCAGGGGGGCGGCCAGGGTGGAAAGCCTACCTGCTGGGTTAAGTGATCAATGCCAACATGATACTCATCCTTCCAGAGGGCAAAAGGTCATTAAAGTGCTGGTGGCACTGGTTCCAGGTGCGTTGTACCACGTCGCGGGAGCTCACCACCTCCGCCACCTTCTCCCAGGCACGTTTGGTCATGAAGGAGGGGGCCTACTCCTCCTGCTGTGCTGCCACCTCCTCGAAGAGGGCAGCAAGGCAATCATCTGAGAAACAAGAGGCACAGTGCCCGCCTGCCCTACCCTCCTGCCTGGCCTGCTCACCAGCAGCGCTCTCGGGAGCCCTTCTGCTGGCCATGTTTGACAGCCTTTGCAAGGCTGCAGGAGCTCTTTTAAACAGGCCACCCGGTCACCATTGGACCTGGTGGTCATAGCTGTCCCGCCGCTGTCTGCCCACTCCCGCTGTCCTCGGGGGCTGCGTTTCATGCTGGGCGGGCCTTAATTGGCCGTCTGCATAAAATGGTGGCGTGGACCCGATCACGGGCGGTGATTGGGTCTGTGCTCACCCGCGCCCACTCCAGCACAGGCAGAAAATTCTGCCCTTGATTAACAATGGGGTGAAAGGTTATCAGGGGCAGGCGGGAATGTGGGGTTGAGGTTACAATCAGATCAGCCATGAATGGCTGAGCAGGCTCGATGGGCTGAGTGGCCTAGTCCTACTCTTAATTCATATGTTTGTATGTTAATGTGACAATTAAGATTTAGCAGGATTCAAACACCATTGAATTAATATCATAACTCAGAACTCTCCTCTCTTACAAGCCTTCTTTAAACCCTTGATAGAACGTCAGCAATCACATTGTGGATGTGGCAGGAATAAGCAATCTTTGTGTGAATGATTGTAATATCAAACTCCAGTGAAATGCTGCACAATAGGCTTAAGGGCAAAGTTATAGCTCATGGAATAAAAAGGATTGTAGCAATATGGAAACAAAATTGGCTGAGTGACAAGAAACAGAGAGCAGTGGTTAATGGATGTTTCTTGGACTGGAGAAAGATTTTTAATGGAATTCCCCAGGGGTCAGTGTTAGGACCCTTGCTCTTCCTGTTGTATATTAATGACTTAGACCTTGGGGTACAGGACACATATTCAAAATTTGTAGATAATATGAAACTTGGAAGTATTGTGAACTGTGAGCCTCTTTCTCAATGGTTGAGTAATTTCTTTGATGCTTATTAAGCTTCCTAGAGAACAAATGGCAAAAAACAGCTGCTACAATGTGCCAGGATTGTTTGAGCTTACCTCTAAACTACAGGTCATAATGGACGAGTACGAAACCAGAAAACCACAGAAAGAGGACAAAAGGTTATAGAGAAATAATGAGGAATGGGAAACAACAGTAAGAGAAAGGGGAGCAGGGAAGTGAGATACAAAATGGCATTTTAAAAGAGCAAAACAGAAAAGAAAATTTAAGCTGCAGTATGGACTGCTACAAAATTTTATTAATAATCCTCTACAATTGAACTTTCTTTATATAGTACCTTTCCTGACCACAGGACAGCATAAAGTGTTTCACAGTCAAATAATTACTTTTTGAACAGTACATTACTAACTCCTGTAATGTAGGGACAGTCCTATAAACAAGGATGAGGTAGATAACTTGTTTTAGATGTTGGTTGACATAACATTGGCATGGACACCAGTGGAACTCCCATGCTCTTGAATAGAGCTATAGACTATTTTTAAATTTACCTGAGTGGGTCAGCTTGAATTATGTGCCCAAGTATCTGGGGTGGGGCTTAATCCCATGACCTTCTGACTTCAAGGTGGAAACACTACTACTTATAAAGGAACTGGCTGAATTTAAAGGTCCAGCCACTTTCAAGCCAGGGAGAAGGTAGGTTTTGGACGGTCAGTGGGGCAGAATATGTTGGGGGAGGGAGCTGGGTGCAGGGGGGTGTGGTGGGGCAGGCGGTGGTGGTGGGGTGTAGTTTAGGCAGTTGGGGATGGGGAAGTTCAGGCAGCTTGGGCAGTAGGGTGGGGTTGGGCAGTCTTGGGGAGGGGCTTGTCAGTCAGGGGTGGGTTAGGCAATTGTTGGGGGAGTTCGAGCAGTCGGGGAGGTTCAGGGGATGCAGTTTAGGCAGTTGGGGGGTAGCAGGCAGTTGGAGTGGGTGCTCAGACAGTTGGGGGAGGGCTTGATCAATCAGGGAGAGGGTTTGGGTAGTCGGGGGGGTGCTTGGGTAGTCGGGGGGCCGTCGGGCAGCCGGGGCGGTTTGGGTAGTTGGGGTGGGGGGTGTTCGGGCAGTCCGGGGTGTGATTGGGCAGTCGGGGGGTGGTGAGTCTTCAGGCAGCGCATCTTTGGGGTACCCACCCCAGTTACATTAGCCTGGAACTCGGAAGTTACGGCCAAACAACTCTGTTTCTCTTTGCGCAGGTGCTGCCAGACCTGCTGAGTTTTCTCAGCTTTTTCTGTGCTTATTTCTTCTTTGTCTGACCTATTCTATCACTGAATGTTCAGCCCTCCTTGTCGAGCATAATTATGGAGCAGACTATTTTGGCCACTGCTGCAGGAATGTAGAATATGAGCTCACCAAATTGATTTAGATGAAGAATTGTAATAGGAGAGATAAAAAGAAAACTAGCAAATGTTGGAAATGTGAGATAAAAACAGAAGTGTCGAGTGAATGATTCATCTCTGTCTCCTCATCACAACATCATACATGCCAGTCTGCAAGTGCCAGGCAATGACCATCTCCAAGAAGGAAGAATCTAATCACCTCTCCTTGACATTCACTGAATCCCATGCCATCAACATCCTGGGGATTACCATTGACCAGGAACTTAACTGGATCAGCCAGTATACTAGGTCTACAAGAACAAATCAGAGACTGGGCATTTTGTGGGGAGTAACTCACCTCCTGATTCCTCAAAGCCTTTCCGCTATCTACAAAGCATAAGCCAGTTGTATGATAGAATATTCCCCGCTTGCCTGGATGAGTGCAGCTCCAACAGTACTCAGAAGCTCAACATCGTCCAGGATAAAGCAACTTGCTTGATTGGCAGCCCATCCATCACCATAAATATTCACTGCCTCCACTGTGGCTGCAGTGTGCACAATCTGCAATATTCACTGCAAGAACTCACCAAGGCTTGTCTGACAGCTCCTTACAAACCTGTGACCCCTACCACAAGCAACAGGCACATGGCAATATCATGTTCCCCTCCAAGTGACACACCATCTTGATTTGGATCTATCTGATAGTTCCTGCACTGTCGCTGGGTCAAAATCCTGAAACCTCCTCCCTAACAGCATTGTGGGTGTGCCTTCACCACATGGACTGCAGCAGTTCAAGAAGGCAACTCACCATCATCTTCTCAAGGGCAATTAGGGAAGGGTAATAATTGTGGGGTTTGATAGTGATGCCATGAAAGAATAAAAAGAAAAAAAAAGCACTAAGCAGAGAAGACAACATCGGTTTGGGTGGGATTCTTCAGCAAAATTTAAATTATTTGGTGTTTTAAACACACCGAGGAACTTCACCTATGGGATCTGTTGTTATTTCAGTCTTAAAGGTGGACGTTGACACCGTCAATCTATCATCAGGTTTTCAGATAATGATGTTATTACTGGGAGCATGTGGGCTCATAGAATCAGATGCCATTTAGGAGGAATACTGCCTTTACCCAGCAACTGTGATCATGAATGCCATAAACTTTACTGTTGTAGACATAATTATGACTCCAAGAACACTTGGCATAATTGCATTCCTAGCAGGTAAGATGATTTTCCATTGTTCTCTTATGCATCATTGCGCAGAGCAATGGGAAGTGAAAATTGAGACCAAGCATAGAATACCACCCTTATCCGAACAACTATGGAAAGATAAAAAATAAAGTACAGAAGTAAATAATGTGATGCCTCTCTTACACAGAAACTGTCACATCTATGATTAATGATAGCAATAAAAGTTTTAATTTGCCTGTCTGGCTCCAGGCATATGTCCCTGCAGAGCTACTGCATGCCCACTCAACACCACCCTTGTGGAATGATTTAAGATGCACTTTCACATTGCTGTTGCCCTCTCTCATGGTTCAGTAACATTTTAAGTCTATATTGAACAGATATTATTTAAAGCAATGCAGAGATTTTTACTAACAACTTAGCACCTTGTGCAGTATAGAGTTGAGATGGCATTTGAAATTGCTGGTGTGTCAATATCCATTTTCCCTGCAGCCTGCTGATGTTGAAGTCAGGGGGGAGGGCTGTGTTCTAGTTGTAGATCAAATTTCCCTGATTACTATCTATTTATCAGTCACACGTGTTATAAAGGTGAACATGTTGGGTCTGAAGAAGGAAGAATGGGGTGCTCATGGGTTACATAAGATAGTGAATTATTGTGGTGGAGGCTAAAACAACAGACTTTCTATTTTATACTGAAAAGAAATTGTGGCATCCCAGTTCTGATGTTGGTTAAGCAGTCTAACAATAAAAATGCATTGGAAGATTTGAGAGAGTGAAGGAAAAGTAGATCTGGATCATCAGCGTATATTTGGAAGCTGACCCCATGTCTGTGAATGATGTTGCCAAAGGGTAGCATGTAGATAAGAATGATGAGAGGCCAAAGTTAGATACTTAGAGGACTTGGAGGGAGTGGTTTAGGACCAGGTAGAGAAGCCATTGCTGGAAATTCTGGAACTATGACTGCATAGGTAAGAGTGGAACCAAGATATGGCAGTCTCCTCATGCTACACAAAGGATAGTGTGCTTGACTGTGTCAAAGGTTGCAAAGAAATCAAGGATGGGTAATGGATGATAGGCACAGTCTGAGAGAATGCACTTCGTGAATTTGGCTTGGGCCATTTTGGTCCTATGGCAGGCCAGAATCCTGATATGTAGAGATTCAGAAAGGGAGTTCAATACTTGCCATGAATGCTTTAAAATCAGGGTACACTCAGACCCACCAACCTTCTTCTGGAAGTGTTGCTTCACTCTCATTCTTGCCTGCATTCAAGTCAAAGTAACTGTCCTATTTAATACAGCCTCCATGGTGTTTGAACATACCATCACACTTATTGTGTACTGTCTATTGGGTATCACTGCATATCATCACAATTTTAGCCTCTCAAGTCTGCTATTCTGTTGCATAATATAGAAGGAAGAACACACACAGTATGATCATAGGAAGCATGTTCTTTTATTCTCACCCTATTTTTTCACTTACTTATTGCCTTGAAAATATACATGGAAACATTTTTATGCATTACTCTTTGTACTGGGAGCTGTAACTGAAGGTTTCTTATAAGGATACCACATAAAAGTAAGGATATTATGCTTCAGTTATACAGGGCATTGATGAGACCACATCTTAAGTACTGTGTGTAGTTTTGGTCTCCTTATTTAGGGAAGGATGAAAATGTATTAGAGATAGTTCAGAGGAGGTTTACCAGATTTGATACCTGGAATGAGATGGTTGTCTTATGTGGAATGGTTAAGCAGACTGGGCTTGTTTCCACTGGAGTTAAGAAGAGTGAGGAGTTATCTGATTGAAGAATATAAGATCCTGAAAAGTCTTAACAAGGTGGATATGGAAAGGATGTTTCCTCTTGTGGGTGAGTCCAGAACTACAGGGCACTGTTTTAAAACTAGGGGTGGCCTTTTTAGGACAGAGATGAGGAGAATTTTTTCTCTCAAAGGGTTGTGTGACTTTGCAACACTCTGCCACCAAAGGCAGTGGAGGCAGGGTCATTAAATATTTTTAAGACAGAGGTAGATAGTTTCTTGTTAGGCAAGGCAGTCAAAAGTTATTGGAGGTAGATGGGAATGTGGAATTCGAAACACGAACAGATCAGCCATGATCTTATTGAATGGTGGAGCAGGCTGGAAGGGCTGAATGGTCTACTTCTGTCCATATTTCTTATGTTCGTATGTTCATTGTAATGTCAATTCCTTTTCTCCTTTTCTCTAATGGTACCAGAGAAAACTGAGGCAGGGTCTGGACTTGAAAGCAGTCGACAGCATGCACCCTCACATTCTATTCCTCCTAAGGACCAGCTAAGATATATCTAACTGGTGAAGTTGGATATTTATGTAAAGACAAGTGTGTTGGGTGAAACACTGAGGGGAAGATTTTGACTTCATAATAGCACAAAATAAGTGATATCAAACCAGCAGCCTGTCCTACATCACTCACAACTTTTTTATCTCCGTTGAAGTTGGTACCGTGAGATGCCATTCTGATAATATTCCTCTCTAGTACTGTCCAATTTATTGCACAGTTTTAGGTATTAAAGGTGAAATGGCTCATACCGTAAGGGCAGAATTTTCTGCCTGTCGGGCGGGTGGGGAGCTGATCCCCGCTGGAGAAGTGGGCCCCACCGCTATTTTAAGTGGGTGGGCCAGTTAAGGCCCACCCAGCGTGCCGCCCGGCAGGAAGCGCTATGTGCTTCCCATGCGGGCGGGGGGCATTCCCCAAATACGAAAGAGCACACATCTCCCTGAGGCTAAGTGCTGTCTCAGGGAGATCGCTGAAAGCTGTTGAAACTTTAAAAATAGAAAAATTTAAAAATCCTTAACATGTCCTCCTCATGTGTCAATGTCACACAAGATGGGGCATGTTAATAAATTTCACTAAAAGTTTATTAAGGTTTTTTAAACCCTACATGAAACCTCATCCCACCGGTGGATGAGCTTTCATGTTTTTTCTATTCCCGCTGGGGCTCCTGGCTGACCAGCCAACCTTAAGGTTGGACGGGCAGATCCTTTAATTGTTTTAATGATCCTGTCAATGGCCTCAATTGACCATTGACAGGGTGGCGGGCGCACAGCTGATTTGGCTGTGCCCCCACCTGCCTGAAAATTTAAATGGAGTGGGATGACGTTGGGGGTTCCACCTGACATCATTTCCCATCATTTTGCGCGTCAGCGAGCGGGCCCTGCCCCCTGCTTGCCAACGGCAAAATTCAGCCCTAAGCATTTGTTGCATTCAGCAGCTTCTCTTTTCTTAAAAAAACCCTTTTCTCGTTCTGCTTTTTCCATGCTCTTTAACTTCTTTTGGTTGTTTTCTTCCTGGTTTTATTTTTTCTGCTTTATGTCTCTTTTTTAAGTTTTTCTTTTTCTCGGATCTTCTTATACGCTATGGTAATTTTGAATTTGTGTAATAGTGTAAAACACAATATAGTGAATTGGCAGCTTGTTTTATATCTAAGTTTTAATTTCCATTTACTGCACTGTAGCACAGGCTGCCGATTCACTATCATCCATTTCATACTATCGTATAAAATCAAAATCCACCACAGAGCGTGTGAGTGAGCAAAAGTAGCTGAAGGTGGTAAGGGTGAGGTAGAGCGGAAACTGCTACACAGAGGATCATTTCTCATCACTTCTTCCATGATGATCCAGGGATTTTGGATCTGCTTTCAGAAGGATGCCCAGTGAGTATTATGCATTAGTGCTATTGAAGACTATTTCATTGTGTTTGTGTGGAGGACTCCACTAAGGATATCTGCAATGGAGGCTCTATGCCAGAAGGTCTGACTCACTGCAGGGTCTCCCACAAGTATTTGGATTGCTACCACAAAGACCTGAATTCTGGAGCAGAAAGGCTGATTGCTTCCAGTTTCAACAACCCTGAGGTTAGATTAGAGAGATCTTGCTGATGCTATTCATTCTGCTGACATTGAGGTCAATAGACAAATATCTACACTCTGGCTGGGAAAGGCAAAGATTATGGAGCTTTCTTCATAGGAGAACCACACATCTAGATGCACCCACCAGTCCTAACTGATGCGTGCACCATGTGATAGAAAGTAGACAGGTCCAAGCTGTGGCTGCAAAGTGACTGGACTGTAGTTTGTCCATATCACGAACAAGAGCCACCTTAACTTCAATAGGATATACGTGCATAGCTACCAGCCACTTCACATATTTCTGCCTCTGAGGTAGGATCAAAGTGAAGCACAAGACTTGTTTTAAGAGCATTCCTGTTTTGAAGGAGCAGCATTGTAAAGGCAAGCATTTGGCACTCACACGTGATGTTAGGTTATTAGAGATTTTGTGTGCATGGACTGTTCTGGCAAATGTTTGTGAGCATGCTTCATTAGGTGAGAAACTTGTGAGTTGTGGAAAAGATTTAAAGAAATGTAACTGAAGATATATTTGTGAAGGATATTGTGAAGGGACAATTCTGATGCACTGGTTCAACATGCCAATGCTGTGCCAAATAATAACAGAATTGGATGTATGCACCTCATTATATTTTGCACTGAGCTGATATACTGGGAATCACTGGTTAGGCCTCAATTCTAGGCATTACACTTTAGGAAGAAAGTCAAATGTTAAGAGGGTAAAGAGAAGGTATAGCAGGATGATACCTGAGCTGAGGAACTTCCATTATGTGGAGAGATTAGAGAAACTGAGTTTGTTCTTCTTAATACAGAGAAGTTATGTGGTGATCTAACAAAGGTATTTAAAATTGAGGGGTTTTAGCAGAGAAACTAGGGAGAAACTGTTTCCTTTGGCAATTGTGAATAACCAGAGGTCAGAAATTTTTAATAATTGGCAAAAGAAGTAGAGTGGAAGTGAAGATTGTTAAGATGAAGAGGAGACTATCTGAAAGGGTGGTAAAATCTCATTCCATAGGGACTTTCAGAAGGCAATTGGACATGTACTTGAAGGGGACTAATTTACAGGATTATGGGTAAAATTCTGAGATGTGGAACCAAATTTGACACTTTGTTCAAAGAGGCAGCACAGAAACAATAGGACAGATGGCCTCCTGTGCTGTAAGATTCTAAGACTTGACAAAAAAGAAAAATGAAGTTAAAATAATTTAAAAATAAGGGAGAGAGAAAAATGAGAGTGAAGAATTGGCAAGAGGTAACAATGGGCAGCAAAAGAAGGGAGTTCAAAATTGAGAAGTTTCAAATTGTATTTTAGTGTTTATGTTATGGATGGTATTACAGCAATAAAGCCACTTTTCATATTTGAGTATCGTTCATATTTTATTATTAATATTTGTTTCAAAGTACTGAACTGAAAACTTTCAAATCTGGCTGATCTATTGAGATTCATATTTTCCTTTATCTATTAACAGTCTAAGAGTTAAAGAGACAATACAGATTGCAGTGAAAAAAAATACTGATCCTCTTACATTCCTGTAGCCACACAACGTCTTGAAGTCTCTGTGATTGCTTGCAGAGTGTTTCAGCTTGTGCGTGGGTGAGTCGCTTGAGGATAAAAATCAAGGACATCAGATAAACAATAATAATAAAGCAGGAGTAAATGAATGCACCAAAACTGCTGATTTTGCTTCATTTGGATTGTGATAATGATAAAAACATGACTAAACAGTAGAAAATGGAAACATTTTGACAATGTGCTGAGGAGCTGATTACAGCCTGTGATGGATTATTCTGACAGTGTGTAATTATTGCACACATCCTAACTACAGCATTACATCAATGGAAGATGAATGGTGTGTCTCATGGTACATAAGGTCAATGCTGTCTGCTTTAATAACACTTGGCAAGGAAAAGCTGCCTTTGCTCTATGTATTGTTGGTGTCAATCTGGCCAGATTATAAGTGTTTATTGAAGGATTCTTCATTCTACCTTCCCAAAGTGGGCACTGTAAGAGTGTTCAGAAGTAGAGCTAATTGCAGTATACTATCCATCTATGTTTGTCTGGGTTTTCCTTTTTAAATCTTGTTATGTAACTGTTTTCCTTGTACATCAAGAATATTGGGTATCATTATTTGCTATGCTGCTCAAGTCAGTTAGTGAAAATTTTGAGTATGTATTGGAATACATTGGTGACATTTGAATAGGAAGATGGGGTGGTTTTATATGGAGATGTATTGTCCAGTAACCCCGATGGAACAGTCAGTCTTGAGCCTG
Source organism: Carcharodon carcharias (assembly GCF_017639515.1). Taxonomy (NCBI): domain Eukaryota; kingdom Metazoa; phylum Chordata; class Chondrichthyes; order Lamniformes; family Lamnidae; genus Carcharodon; species Carcharodon carcharias. The sequence continues at coordinate 46,876,449 of NC_054487.1, read as the reverse complement.
CCGACTCAGAAGCCAGCTGTCCTGCAATGATAATACACTGGGAGCAGCCTTAATTGATTGGGACTTTTGCCCCCATCTGGGAGGAAATCTTGCCCTGGAGAGCTGCTGATCAATCTGATTGGCTGGCTGTTCTCTAGTCCTAGCAGCCAGGATCAAGTTGTGGCCACTGTTGGGACTACATCCAGTCTCCAAGGAAGAAGAGTCATGGAGCCTGGACTCAGAGGCAAGTCTGATATTTTGGATGGGCCTGTCTGTGAGATCCCAGTGAGGGGCGTGAGGGGCAGGGTTAGAGAGGCCAGAGGAGTTGGGTTAAGAGGGGGTGATCTGGGGGGAGGGTACCTCTGTGCACACAGTGGAACCCCTAAAGGAGGCAGCACCCATTTCTTGCCAGACAGTAGCCCACGTAGTGAAAGCTGCTGGGCTACCCCCTTACCTCCGCCTTCCCCTGCCACACATAAAATAGCAGTGGAGGTGGAATGAGGCCCTTATGCAGTGGTGAAAGTAAGCTGAAGTAAGCTGATACAGCATAGTAGTAAGAACGTGACCAAAGCATTCCCCCTCCTTCCAATCACCCACCCACCAACCCAGTGGCATTGAGGTCAATTCCTAGCACCCCAGCCTTGCTGACTGTCTGATACCAGTTAACACAGCACAGACCCGGAATGTGGAACTTGAAACTATTCCGTCTATAAGAATGTCTGTGCCTGTTGCTACCCGGTTGGTATCACTCTACACTGTCTGATTTTTGGTGTGTGTGTGTGTGTAAAAGATGGATGTGTGTTTTTTTTTCCACCTGTGTTAGTATCTCATGATGAAGAGACAGCCATTAATTATGAATATTTCTCATGGATTTTCATCAATAGCAAGGAAGTAGGATTTTAATTTATATTTTCACATTTTTCCTCTTCTACTAACGGCACTTGCTCCTTGCTAGGTACAATTCCATCACAAATTAAAACCTTAGTTAAACTAGCAGGTAAAGGAAATTTTAGAACAAACATTTTTACATTATTATCACAGCATAAATTCAAGGTCAATATGACATATATTGGTTGTACTTCCTAATGATGTACTAATGGGTGGGAAGGGGGTTGTGATACGACTGTACCGGTGAGAAATTTAAGTTACTTTCACCCCTGCTCTTAAGTGGCCATTAATCGGCCACTTAAGTGTCCCAACATGCCTAAGGGTGGGTGATGCACTCCCACTGATCAATTGCCTTGTGTTCTCCTACATCCGGGCTCTATGACTGAAGGCTGCTTTTGTTAATAAAAAAATTGCTAAATAATGAATCATCCAATTTACTCACCCTCAGATCTACTTCACTATATTGATCAAAGTGATACATTTTTGTGAGTTTCTTGGTTTATTTTGGTAGATATGCTGGCTAGATTAATGCTAATTTTAGCATATTGAGTGTCATCTGTGACTCAGTTGGTAGCATGTTCACCTCTAAACCACAAAATTTCATGTTCGAGTCCCACTTCAAGGTTTGAGCAGAAAAATCAAGACTGGCACTCCAGTGCAGTACTGAGAGAACGCTGTGCTGTCTTTCAGATGAGACATTAAACTGAGGTTCCATCTGCCTATTTGGGTGGAGATAAAAGATCCTGTGGTACTATTTTGAAGAAGAACAGGGACTTATCCCCAATGTTCTGGCCAATGTTTATCCCTCAATCAAGGTCACAATAAACAGGTTATCTGGCCATTATCCCACTGCTGTTTGTGGGAGTTTGCTGAGTGCAAATTGGCTGCCACATTCCTACATTACAACAGTAACTAAACTTCAAAAAGTACTTCGTTGGCATTGGTTTTGAGATGTCCGGTGGTTGTGAAATGCAAGGCTTTCTTTCTTTCGTATTTTGCTGGGAGTTGTTACAGACTGGAGGGAGATTAATTTAAACAGTCCTGATTTCTCCTCTCACTACCCATCCGTAAACAGAAAGATGTTTTGGATTTCTGATTTCCCCCTTTCATACGTGTTCTTCCAGCCCTTCAGTTTGGAGTAATCAAATCCTCTATTAAAAACACCACAGCGAACTCAAGATAAGGTACAATAAGAGGGCTAGTTTATTTTACACACACAAAATGCGGGAAAGGTGTTTTACAACATCGGGTCCTTTTTGCACTCATACAATAAAAGAGGTTTACAGGAAAGAATGGGGTACAGGACAAGACCAAGATAAAAATAAGAGTTATGTTTTCACATGAGTCAAGGGTCCAGAATCAAAGTCTAAGGAAGATTCTTATAGGTGCCTTTGTCCAGCAGAATTCCTGGTCATGGTCCTAGGAACTCGGTCGCAGGTTAAGTCTGTTGAAGATGTAGCAAAGTTTTTTTGTACCCTGGGTATTAGTTCACTCTGTAGGGGAAATGCAGGATTCTTTCTGGGAATCAGACTTGGAGAGAGATGGAGGTCAAAGGCAGGCTGTTAGCCTGGAGTCCAGTTCTCTTTAGAAGTTAAAACACAACTGAAGATAAAATTTAAAAGTTGTATATTTAAAGGAATTCAGACAGCTCAAGTCTTGGTCATGTGACTGGGTGGTTTTGGATCGAGCTATTCAGCTAACGAGGTGCCTGGTTGAAACCCATTGTGTTTTGGAGCAGGTAACGTTAGGGCCATTAGTGCAACATTGGAGATTAAGAATCACAAATGGCTCTACCTTTGTCTATAGCTGACTTATCATCTACAAATTCTTTGTATTGACATTTATACAGTTTATACAATGAAAGTCACATTCCAGGAAGATGATGAGGTAGCCTTTGTCCATTGGAACAGCTTAGAACCTTCCAGAACTAAGAGCACATGAGTAGCTGCAGCCATTTTATCACCCCAGCAATTGTACCTTCCTATAGCAAATATTAATGCTGCATAAGACCATAAGACATAGGAGCAGAAATTAGGCCATTCGGCCCATCAAGTCTGTTCCGCCATTCAATCATGGCTGATAAGTTTCTCAACCTCATTCTCCCATCTTCTCCCCATAACCTTTGATCCCCTTACCAATCAAGAACCTATCTATCTCGGTCTTATATACACTCAATGACCTGGCCTCCACAGCCTTCTGTGGCAATGAATTCCATAGATTCACCACTCTCTGACTAAAGAAGTTTCTCCTCATCTCTGTTCTAAACGGTTTTCCCTTTACTCTGAGGCTGTGCCCTCGGGTTCTAGTTTCTCCTACTAATGGAAACATCTTCCTCACGTCCACTCTATCCAGGCCTTTCAGTATTCTGTAAGTTTCAATCAGATCCCCTCCTCATCCTTCTAAACTCCATCAAGTATAGACCCAGAGTCCTCAAACGTTCCTCATATGTTAAGCTTTTCAATCTTGGGATCGTTCTCATGAAACTCCTCGGGACCGTCTCTGGGGCCAGAACATCCTTCCTGAGATACGGGCCCAAAATTGCTCACAATATTCTAAATGTGGTCTGACTAGAGCCTTATAAAGCCTCAGCAGCACATCCCTGCTTTTATATTCTAGACCTCTTGAAATAAATGCCAACAGTGCATTTGCCTTCCTAACTACCGACTCAACCTGCAAGTTAACCTTAAGAGAATCCTGGACTAGGACTCCCAAGTCCCTTTGCACTCCAGATTTCTGAATTCTCTCCCCATTTAGAAAATAGTCTATGCCTCTATTCTTCCCACCAAAGTGCATGACCTCACACTTCCCCATGTTGTATTCCATCTGCCACTTCTTTGCCCATTCTCCTAACCAGTCCAAATCCTTCTGCAGCCTCGCCGCCTCCTCAATACTGCCTGTCCCTCCACCTATCTTTGTATCATCTGCAAACTTAGCCAGGATACCCTCAGTTCCTTCATCTAGGTCATTAATGTATAAAGTGAAAAGTTGTGGTCCCAACACTGATCCCTGCGGAACTCCACTAGTCACCGGCTGCCATCCTGAGAAGGACCCCCATATCCCTACTCTCTACCTCCTGCCAGACAGCCAATCTTCTATCCATGCTAGTACCTTGCCTCGAACACCATGGGCTCTTATCTTACTGAGCAGCCTCCTGTGCGGCACCTTGTCAAAGACCTTCTGGAAGTCCAAGTAGATAACATCCATTGGATCTCCTTTGTCTAACCTACTCATTACCTCCTCAAAGAATTCTAACAGATTTGTCAGGCATGACCTCCCCTTGATGAAACCATGCTGACTTTGCCTTACTTTACCATGCACTTCCAAGTATTCTGAAATCTCATCCTTAATAATGGACTCTAAAATTTTAGCAATGACCGAGGTCAGGCTAATCGGCCTGTAATTTCCCGTCTTTTGCCTCACTCCCTTCTTAAACAGGGGGGTTACATTAGTGATTTTCCAGTCCTCTGGGATCCTTCCTGACTCCAGTGATTCCTGAAAGATCACCACTAACGCCTCCACTATCTCTTCAGCTATTTCCTTCAGAAAGTAAATATTAGTTATAGCATAGAGAATTATTCAACTTATTAGCACCAACTGCTTACTTGCCTCAGTGAGGACTAATCAACACAAGCAGAAGACAGCTGCCAATCTAGAGATTTAAGTCTTAATTATATTCTGATGAACTAATTTTAATGGATTTAATTTGCATTTGTTACTTGTTCGAATTCTTTGTTTCCATTTTTGAAATTGTAATTTTTGGTTGAGTTATGCATACCAAAGTGAATGAAGTTTATTTGCAAGATGCCTATAATAGCTCGTGCAGTCCTTGATCTATGTTAAAAACAGAATTACCTGGAAAAACTCAGCAGGTCTGGCAGCATCGGCGGAGAAGAAAAGAGTTGACGTTTCGAGTCCTCATGACCCTTCGACAGAACTTGCGTTCGAGTCCAAGAAAGAGTTGAAATATAAGCTGATTTAAGGTGTGTGTGTGGGGGGCGGAGAGATAGAGAGACAAAGAGGTGGAGGGGGGGTGTTGGGGGGGTGTGGTTGTAGGGACAAACAAGCAGTGATAGAAGCAGATCATCAAAAGATGTCAACGACAATAGTACAATAGAACACATAGGTGTTAAAATTAAAGTTGGTGATATTATCTAAACGAATGTGCTAATTAAGAATGGATGGTAGGGCACTCAAGGTATAGCTCTAGTGGGTTTTTTTTTTATATAATGGAAGTAGGTGGGAAAAGGAAAATCTTTATAATTTATTGGAAAAAAAAGGGGAAGGGGGAAACAGAAAGGGGGTGGGGATGGGGGAGGGAGCTTACGACCTAAAGTTGTTGAATTCAATATTCAGTGCAGAAGGCTGTAAAGTGCCTAGTCGGAAGATGAGGTGTTGTTCCTCCAGTTTGCGTTGAGCTTCACTGGAACAATGCAGCAAGCCAAGGACAGACATGTGGGCAAGAGAGCAGGGTGGAGTGTTGAAATGGCAAGCGACAGGGAGGTTTGGGTCATTCTTGCGGACAGACCGCAGGTGTTCTGCAAAGCGGTCGCCCAGTTTACGTTCGGTCTCTCCAATGTAGAGGAGACCACATTGGGAGCAACGGATGCAGTAGACTAAGTTGGGGGAAATGCAAGTGAAATGCTGCTTCACTTGAAAGGAGTGTTTGGGTCCTTGGACGGTGAGGAGAGAGGAAGTGAAGGGGCAGGTGTTGCATTTTTTGCGTGGGCATGGGGTGGTGCCATAGGAGGGGGTTGAGGAGTAGGGGGTGATGGAGGAGTGGACCAGGGTGTCCCGGAGGGAGCGATCCCTACGGAATGCCGATAAGGGGGGTGAAGGGAAGATGTGTTTGATGGTGGCATCCTGCTGGAGTTGGCGGAAATGGCGGAGGATGATCCTTTGAATGCGGAGGCTGGTGGGGTGATAAGTGAGGACAAGGGGGACCCTATCATGTTTCTGGGAGGGAGGAGAAGGCGTGAGGGCGGATGCGTGGGAGATGGGCCGGACACGGTTGAGGGCCCTGTCAACGACCGTGGGTGGAAAACCTCGGTTAAGGAAGAAGGAGGACATGTCAGAGGAACTGTTTTTGAATGTAGCATCATCGGAACAGATGCGACGGAGGCGAAGGAACTGAGAGAATGGGATGGAGTCCTTACAGGAAGCAGGGTGTGAGGAGCTGTAGTCGAGATAGCTGTGGGAGTCGGTGGGTTTGTAATGGATATTGGTGGACAGTCTATCACCAGAGATTGAGACAGAGAGGTCAAGGAAGGGAAGGGAAGTGTCAGAGATGGACCACGTGAAAATGATGGAGGGGTGGAGATTGGAAGCAAAATTAATAAATTTTTCCAAGTCCTGACGAGAGCATGAAGCGGCACCGAAGTAATCATCGATGTACCGGAGAAAGAGTTGTGGAAGGGGGCCGGAGTAGGACTGCAACAAGGAATGTTCCACATACCCCATAAAGAGACAGGCATAGCTGGGGCCCATGCGGGTACCCATAGCCACACCTTTTATTTGGAGGAAGTGAGAGGAGTTGAAGGAGAAATTGTTCAGTGTGAGAACAAGTTCAGCCAGACGGAGGAGAGTAGTGGTGGATGGGGATTGTTCGGGCCTCTGTTCGAGGAAGAAGCTAAGGGCCCTCAGACCATCCTGGTGGGGGATGGAGGTGTAGAGGGATTGGACGTCCATGGTGAAGAGTAAGCGGTTGGGGCCAGGGAACTGGAAATTGTTGATGTGACGTAAGGTGTCAGAGGAATCACGGATGTAGGTGCGAAGGGACTGGACAAGGGGAGAGAGAAGGGAGTCAAGATAACGAAAAATGAGTTCTGTGGGGCAGGAGCAAGCTGAGACAATTGGTCTACCGGGGCAGTTCTGTTTGTGGATTTTGGGTAGGAGATAGAAGCGGGCCGTCCGAGGTTGGGCGACTATCAGGTTGGAAGCTGTGGGAGGGAGATGCCCAGAGGAGATGAGGTCAGTGACAGTCCTGGAAACAATGGCTTGATGTTCAGTGGTGGGGTCATGGTCCAGGAAGAGGTAGGAGGAAGTGTCTGCGAGTTGACGCTCAGCCTCCGCGAGGTAGAGGTCAGTGCGCCAGACAACAACAGCACCACCCTTGTCAGCGGGTTTGATGACAATGTCAGGGTTGGACCTGAGAGAATGGAGTGCAGTAAGTTCAGAGAGAGACAGGTTAGAATGGGTGAGAGGAGCAGAGAAATTGAGACGACTAATGTCGCGCCGACAGTTCTCAATGAAAAGATCGAGAGAAGGTAAGAATCCAGAGGGAGGGGTCCAGGTGGAGGGAGAATATTGGAGATGGGTAAAAGGATCCGTTGAACTGGGAAAGGACTCCTGCCCAAAGAAGTGAGCCCGGAGACGAAGACGGCGGAAGAAGAGTTCAGTATCATGCCGAGCCCGAAATTCATTGAGGTGAGGGCGTAAGGGTATGAAACTAAGTCCTTTGCTGAGCACTGAACGTTCAGCATCAGAGAGGGGAAGGTCAGGGGGTATAGTGAATACACGGCTGGGGTTGGGATTGGAAGAAAGGGTGGGGACGGAGGAACAGGCAGGGGTGGGGGGTCCTAGATGGGTGTTGGTGTCGATGAGTTGTTGTAGCTTGCGTTCCTTAGCACTTGAGAGAAAGAGAAAAAGTTTCTTGTTGAGGCGTCGGATGAGCGTCGGATAAGTGCTAAGGAACGCAAGCTACAACAACTCATCGACACCAACACCCATCTAGGACCCTCCACCCCTGCCTGTTCCTCCGTCCCCACCCTATTTTCCAATCCCAACCCCAGCCGTGTATTCACTATACCCCCTGACGTTCCCCTCTCCGATGCTGAACGTTCAGTGCTCAGCAAAGGACTTAGTTTCATACCCTTACGCCCTCACCTCAATGAATTTCGGGCTCGGCATGATACTGAACTCTTCTTCCGCCGTCTTCGTCTCCGGGCTCACTTCTTTGGGCAGGAGTCCTCTCCCAGTTCAACGGATCCTTTTACCCATCTCCAATATTCTCCCTCCACCTGGACCCCTCCCTCTGGATTCTTACCTTCTCTCGATCTTTTCATTGAGAACTGTCGGCGCGACATTAGTCGTCTCAATTTCTCTGCTCCTCTCACCCATTCTAACCTGTCTCTCTCTGAACTTACTGCACTCCATTCTCTCAGGTCCAACCCTGACATTGTCATCAAACCCGCTGACAAGGGTGGTGCTGTTGTTGTCTGGCGCACTGACCTCTACCTCGCGGAGGCTGAGCGTCAACTCGCAGACACTTCCTCCTACCTTTTCCTGGACCATGACCCCACCACTGAACATCAAGCCATTGTTTCCAGGACTGTCACTGACCTCATCTCCTCTGGGGATCTCTCTCCCACAGCTTCCAACCTGATAGTCACCCAACCTCGGACGGCCCGCTTCTATCTCCTACCCAAAATCCACAAACAGAACTGCCCCGGTAGACCGATCGTCTCAGCTTGCTCCTGCCCCACAGAACTCATTTCTCGTTATCTTGACTCCCTTCTCTCTCCCCTTGTCCAGTCCCTTCCCACCTACATTCGTGATTCCTCTGACACCTTACGTCACATCAACAATTTCCAGTTCCCTGGCCCCAACCGCTTACTCTTCACCATGGACGTCCAATCCCTCTACATCTCCACCCCCCACCAGGATGGTCTGAGGGCCCTTAGCTTCTTCCTCGAACAGAGGCCCGAACAATCCCCATCCACCACTACTCTCCTCCGTCTGGCTGAACTTGTTCTCACACTGAACAATTTCTCCTTCAACTCCTCTCACTTCCTCCAAATAAAAGGTGTGGCTATGGGTACCCGCATGGGCCCCAGCTATGCCTGTCTCTTTATGGGGTATGTGGAACATTCCTTGTTGCAGTCCTACTCCGGCCCCCTTCCACAACTCTTTCTCCGGTACATCGATGATTACTTCGGTGCCGCTTCATGCTCTCGTCAGGACTTGGAAAAATTTATTAATTTTGCTTCCAATCTCCACCCCTCCATCATTTTCACGTGGTCCATCTCTGACACTTCCCTTCCCTTCCTTGACCTCTCTGTCTCAATCTCTGGTGATAGACTGTCCACCAATATCCATTACAAACCCACCGACTCCCACAGCTATCTCGACTACAGCTCCTCACACCCTGCTTCCTGTAAGGACTCCATCCCATTCTCTCAGTTCCTTCGCCTCCGTCGCATCTGTTCCGATGATGCTACATTCAAAAACAGTTCCTCTGACATGTCCTCCTTCTTCCTTAACCGAGGTTTTCCACCCACGGTCGTTGACAGGGCCCTCAACCGTGTCCGGCCCATCTCCCACGCATCCGCCCTCACGCCTTCTCCTCCCTCCCAGAAATATGATAGGGTCCCCTTTGTCCTCACTTATCACCCCACCAGCCTCCGCATTCAAAGGATCATCCTCCGCCATTTCCGCCAACTCCAGCATGATGCCACCACCAAACACATCTTCCCTTCACCCCCCTTATCGGCATTCCGTAGGGATCGCTCCCTCCGGGACACCCTGGTCCACTCCTCCATCACCCCCTACTCCTCAACCCCCTCCTATGGCACCACCCCATGCCCACGCAAAAAATGCAACACCTGCCCCTTCACTTCCTCTCTCCTCACCGTCCAAGGACCCAAACACTCCTTTCAAGTGAAGCAGCATTTCACTTGCATTTCCCCCAACTTAGTCTACTGCATCCGTTGCTCCCAATGTGGTCTCCTCTACATTGGAGAGACCGAACGTAAACTGGGCGACCGCTTTGCAGAACACCTGCGGTCTGTCCGCAAGAATGACCCAAACCTCCCTGTCGCTTGCCATTTCAACACTCCACCCTGCTCTCTTGCCCACATGTCTGTCCTTGGCTTGCTGCATTGTTCCAGTGAAGCCCAACGCAAACTGGAGGAACAACACCTCATCTTCCGACTAGGGACTTTACAGCCTTCTGGACTGAATATTGAATTCAACAACTTTAGGTCGTAAGCTCCCTCCCCCATCCCCACCCCCTTTCTGTTTCCCCCTTCCCCTTTTTTTTCCAATAAATTATAAAGATTTTCCTTTTCCTACCTATTTCCATTATATATAAAAAAAACCCACTAGAGCTATACCTTGAGTGCCCTACCATCCATTCTTAATTAGCACATTCGTTTAGATAATATCACCAACTTTAATTTTAACACCTATGTGTTCTATTGTACTATTGTCGTTGACATCTTTTGATGATCTGCTTCTATCACTGCTTGTTTGTCCCTACAACCACACCCCCCCAAACCCCCCCCCTCCACCTCTTTGTCTCTCTATCTCTCCGCCCCCCACACACACACCTTAAACCAGCTTATATTTCAACTCTTTCTTGGACTCGAACGCAAGTTCTGTCGAAGGGTCATGAGGACTCGAAACGTCAACTCTTTTCTTCTCCGCCGATGCTGCCAGACCTGCTGAGTTTTTCCAGGTAATTCTGTTTTTGTTTTGGATTTCCAGCATCCGCAGTTTTTTTGTTTTTACCTTGATCTATGTTGTTTACTTTCACAGATGTTTCGAATGTTAAACCCACATGTTCACCTGATTCTTCTTTTTAAGGCTGAATCTATGTTGTTAATTGCTTCTGCTTGCTTTCAGATACTTTGTTGAAATACTTATTGGTACCCACTTTTGATTATTCTTCTGCATAGTTATAAACCTTCCCCTTCTCTCTCTTACACAGTCCCTTGGGATTGAGGAAGATTTACTTCCTCTCCAGTTCAATGGGTTCTGAAAAGCTGGATAAGTCCAGTGCGTTAGGTGCGGACTCTGCTATATGCCGGGCAGCTGGTGCTTCTAGGGTTGGGTATAGGCTGTTTGGAGGTTACTATTACCCAAAAATGTAGTTCATTTGTGACCCTCACAATAAAATGATGTATGTTAATGCATGATTCTCTGGTAATAGTCACAAAACTTGTATCTTGTGATGATTTTTGAGTCTGCTGGAAAAATGCAAGGCTGGTTGTTAGATGATCACTCTGAAGCCGTTACTTATGATTGAGTAGCACATGTAGGATGCAGTGCTTACAGCTATGAGGATTATCGTATAGCATGCTAAGGGCATTCTGAGGCAGGGCCATACATCAATGAAGTCCAGTCACAAATATAGCAGTGCCAGTCGTTTGTGTAGGTGACCTTTGTGTCTTATACTCCGGTGTGTACCAGTATTACCTAAGATCTAAACAATAGTGTAAATTGGCAAGTGGGTAACTTAAGGTCTCTCTTGTGATCTGAACTGAATATTTTCTTGCACACATGTTGTCATGTATGTTTCTCCAAGGTTTCGGTTGGCAGACAGTAAATACCTTAATGAAACTAGACCATAAACTAAACTAGATATGAATCATTAAGATGCTTTATTTTATAGACAGTAAATTAATGTACAAAGCAACACTTGTAGTCAAGTCTTATCTTAATTTCCGGTCCCTTCTTGTGAACCAGAAGAAAAATAAAAATATACTACACCATCCTAATTAGTTTTTTTTATTCATTCTTGGAATGTATGCATTGCTGGCAAGGCCAGCATTTGTTGCTCATTCCTAATTTCCCTTGAAAAGGTAGTCCGGAAATACCTCCTCGAACTGCTGCAGTCATTGTAGATACGCCCACAGTGCTATTAGGGAAGGAGTTCCAGGATTTTGACCCAACAAAAGTGAAGGAATGGGAATTGGATGGTGTGTGATTTGGATCAATACACACCGGCGGTGGTACTCTCATGCATCTGCTACTCTTGTTCTTCCATAAATAGAGGTTGCATGTTTGGAAGGTGCTGAAGAAGCAGACTTGGCAAGTTGCTGCAGTGTATCTCATCAATGGTACAAACTGCTGCCACTGTACACTGATGGTGGAGAAAATGGATGTTTCATGTGCCATCTTGTTTTGCAGAGGCAGCTTCTTGAGTGTTGTTGGAGCTGCACTCATCCAGGCAAGTGGAGACTATTCCATCACACTCCTGACTTGTGTCCTGTAGATGGTGGCCAGGCTTTGAGAGTCAGGAGGTGAGTTACTCTCTGTAGAACTCCCAATCTCTGACCTGCTCTTGTAGCCACAGTATTTATTTGGCTAGTCCAATTCAGTATCAATGGTAACCCCCAGGATGTTGATAGTGGGGATTCAGCGATAGTAATGCCATTGAATGTCAATGAAAGATGGTTAGATTCTGTCTTGTTGGAGATGGTCATTGCCTGGCACTTGTATGAATGTTACTTGCCACTTATCAGCCCAAGCCTAAATGTTGTCTAAGGCCTGTATTTTTTTGCTCATCGGGCACATGCAATCGGCAGGCCCAGGAGCGGACAGGAAACAGGCCCCTGACTGCGATTTCACACCGGCTGGCCAATTGACAGCCAACCAGTGTGAAAATGCACACTGGGAAAGGTTTAGCACTAGCGGTGGGGGCAGGAAGAGGACGGGTCATCGCGGGTGCTGGTGAGCACTTCCAGTGAGCACTGTGAAGGCAGACAGCTGCCTCAAGGAGCTGCAGATCTCCAAAAAACAAACAAAACAGCAAAAATGCTGCAAGATATTTCCCTGCAGCACAATAAAACACCTGAGAGCATAGCTCATGAAAAAACAGTCTCCAGATATCTTTTTTTATGTTATTTCTGCCAACTGTAAAACTGGATGGGCCACATTTTCAATTGCCTCCTTAATGGGCTTAGTTGACCGCTTAATTGTTGGCAGGCGCGCACAGCAGTTGGAAGCGAGATATTGTGTGAGTGCACGCTGACATCAGGCTGCTCGCCCGATGTAACTTCACACAATTTCACATGCGTTTGGGCCGGCTGTGTGTCTGCCTGATCAATGTAAAATTCTGGCCTAGGTCTTGCTGCACGCAAGCATAGACTGCCTTGTTATCTGAGAAGTTGCGAATGGTACATCACTGGCAAACACTCACACTTCTGACCTAATGATGGAAGGAACGTCATTGATGAAGCAGCTGAAGATGGTTGGGCCTAGGACTACCCTGAGGAACTCCTGCAGTGATGTTCTTGTGCTGAAATGATTGGCCTTAACTATCTTCCTTTGTGCGGTATGACTCCAACCAGCAGAGAGTTTTCCCCTGATTCCCATTGACTTCACTTTTGCTAGGGTTCTTTGATGCCACACTTGGTCAAATGCTACCTTGATGTCAAGGGCAGTCACTCTCACCTCACATCTGGAATTCACCTCCTGTCCCATGTTTAGACCAAAGCTGTAGTGAGGTCAGGAGCTGAGTAGCCCTGGCGGAACCTAAACTGAGCATCAGTGGGCAGGTTATTGTTGTGTAAGTGCCACTTAATAACACTGTCGATGACCCCTTCCATCACTTTGCTGATGATCAAGAGTAGGCTGGTAGGGTGGTAATTGGACAGGTTGGATTTGTGCTGCTTTTTGTGGACAAGGTATACCTGGGCAATTTTCCATATTAATGGGTAAATGCCAGTGTTGGAACTGGAACTGCTTGGCTAGGGGCACGGCTAGTTCTTGAGCACAAGTCTTCAGCACTACATCCAGGATGTTGAAAGAGTCCATAGTCTTTGCTGTATCAAGTGCCATCAACCATTTCTTTATATCCCATGGAGTGAAGCATGAATTTATGCATCAACTTGACTTTTGGAGGCAGCCTACTGGTCTTGACTGGGCCTATCTTGTTTTAAGCGAGTTTCCCGTCACTAGGCCAAACTCCTTTCTGAGCTTTAGCTGGTTGATCAATGCACAGGATTTTCTTCCCTCATTCCTTTTTCCCCGCAATTACAGGAAGGAGAGCAGTTTCGACACCTCATTTTTGGAATTTACTAGCAGGCTTATCAACCAAACCAACTACTTGCTTCTCCCAAGAGCACATTCTCAGGGACACACGCCCAGACAAGTAGGCTCATTTCCACACAATAGTTCTGAAAGTTTGACAGGTTGTTGAAGATGAGCTAGCAAGTTGCTTAATGTCCTCAGTTGTTGGGGAAACTTCCTTAATGTCTGACTCAATAACACACCAAACCCTGTTCTCTGATTTAATGGCTGCAGGCAGTGACTTTATAAACCTGTGCAACTTCACATTTGTTTAAAACACAATAAACACAACTCACTGCCAAAATCTAGCAAAAAAAAATTGAAAATGATTCCACAGAATTAGCATTTACTGACAATGTTGGAAATGCAGGTCCCTTTAAGAGTAAACCAGGACAAGTTTCAGAGTAAATTGAGAGTAGGCTCATTGAAGCCTGTACTTAAGAACTTGGTTTTCCGCAGTCAGGGGGTCTTGCTCTTGGACAGGGAAAGGATCCATAAGGGAAGAGTGGAAACTGGTATTTGTACTGAACTATAGATTAACAAAAAAACAGTTGTGATTCACAGAATGCCTTCTGCCGCCTGATTCGGTAAATGGATATCCACCTTTTAGACATCTACTGCGTGCTGCAACATCGTCATGCAATGAGACAAAAGTGTGAAGCTAGTGAAGAAGGACAATCGATCACAGCCATATGAGATCTCCTCATAAGTACATAGAAACAACAGTCATGATGCAATGTCCAGTTGCACCCTTAACTCCATTTCCAATTGCTGTGTCTAAATGACCATGGGTTTCATTTCTTCAGGCTGTTGAACCATCATGCAATGTTATACCAAGAAGGCTTTCTGCATTGTACAACCTCTGGTTGTCTTCTGCTCTGATTGATTTGTATTTTTTTTGACACAAGTAAGCAGTTGGTGTTAGCAAGTTAAATAGTTTTCTATACAATAACTAATATTTACATGTGCAGCATTAATATTGCCTACTTATCCTTTTTGACCTGTCTGCAGCTTTTGGCATGATTGAACACACTATCCTCCTTCAACATTTCTCCTCTGTTCTGGAGCTCAGAGGGACTGCCTTTGCTTGGTTTTCCTTTACCTACTTAATTGCAGCAATGATCTCCCCCTTCCCACCCCAACATGAAAACGACTTCAAAATGACCGATGTTAGCTCCTTCCTCTTTCTCAGAAGGAGACATACTCAGAAGTGGAAAACCCAAGCCAGAATATAGAGCCCTATACTCTCTCCCACACTACAATTATGACTATGCTTTAAAATTATTCCATTGTATTTCAAGTAAAACGCTTTGACATGTCCTGAGCTTGTGAAAGGCACTATATAAATGTGAATCTTTCTTTAATTTATCTCAGTTGTGATGCACCTGACCATTACCATGCTCAACGCTGACCCTAGGTGACTCACTAAAACATTATCTGGATCAGCAAAACAGTCATTGTTTTGCAAGAATAAAATAAACACATTGACAAACACAAAGCCTCAATGGTTAATCAACTTGCCATTGTTTTAAATTTGTCATCATAATTTTTCATATTCTGCATGTTTTGTTCAAGTATCCTTGGGATTGAATGGGGTTCAGAGAAAAGATTGCAGAACCTTGATTCAAGAGATGAATTAAATTAGGTAGAATTCATGACCAGGTAGATTGTACCTGACCTGAATGGCCTTTTCTCATTCTATATTTTTTTTTCAAACACAGATAAATAATTTGTCACATCCATTAATCTTCAGAAGCACTTTTAACAAAAGTGCTCTTTGTTGGTATTCCAATAATATGATAATACTGACAAGATTTATGTTGCAAAATTTTAGCATTCAGCTTAAGTTATTGATTTCTCACTATATGTGTTGGCAATAATAACACAGCACATTGTTCAATCCATCATATTATAAATGGAATGTAATTTGCCTCAGTCCAAATCCTTTAGGAGACAGTTTAGTGTGAAAAACTAATCAGTACCACTGTTTAAACTCAGGTTTGTACATGGAAACAGGGTTTCACTTTTTAGAATACTGTAAGTAGTGCCGTAGCTGGAGCTGTGTGGAGGCAGGGGAGGTGGGTGTGAAACTGGCTACAGTGAACATTGTGTAGGATGAGGTAGAGTACATGAAAGTTAGGTTTAAAGTTCTGAGTACTAGGGAGTGCTGTTGGCTGAGCGATGGGGGTGTGGTACATTGAGCAGAGTGATAAGTTGTTGGTGTGGTGGGCATGAGATGTACTGTGAGGATGCATTCACCCGTCTTAACCAACCATGTGAGATCATTGTATTTTTTTCCTGCTTTGCTGCCATGTCATTATTGCATCAATTGGTTAAATGGTGTGACCTCAGGATGTACAGCTTGCTGGTATAGGCAGGGCATGCACCTGGGCCATCCATCTTCTACGTCACATGGGCTACACTCAGCACAAGGCCTCTGTAGTACCACTACAAATGGCACTATGTGACCCAAATTCACACCCTTTGATTTTGTGATTCAATTTACGGGCCTTCATTGATCAACTGCCATGTATTTCCATTTTTCTCTTCTTTAAACTATTAATCTCACATCTATGACTATGGTACAATTGGTAGTTCATCTTTTTCAGATTATTTGCTGCATCTTTGGAATAGTACCTTCTACTGGCGATCACATTGTCAAACTGTACACCCTGTTCTCTTTACCATATTGTTTTTCTAGATGTTGTAAATAGAATAAATTCATATAATGGTTACAACACAGAAGGAGGCCATTTGGCCTGTCATGTCCGTACTGGCCCTCTGCAAGAGCAATTCACCTAGTGCCACTCTCAGCCTTTTCCTTTAGCTGTCAAATTTTTCCATCACACCCTCAGGCAATGCTTTCCAGACATAACCGTTTGCTGCATAATAATAATTTCTCTCATGTCGCCATTGCGTCTTTTGCCAATCACCTTAAATCAGTATCAAAATAAAAACAAAAAAACTGCGGATGCTGGAAATCCAAAACAAAAACAGAATTACCTGGAAAAACTCAGCAGGTCTGGCAGCATCGGCGGAGAAGAAAACGTCAACTCTTTTCTTCTCCGCCGATGCTGCCAGACCTGCTGAGTTTTTCCAGGTAATTCTGTTTTTGTTTTAAATCAGTATCATCTGGTTTCCTTCCACCAATGGGATCAATTTCTCTCTATTTACCCTGTTTAGAGCCCTTATGATTTTGAATACACCTATCAAATCTCCTTTCAACCTTCTCTTCTCCAACTTCTCCAATCTATCTAACTACAGTTTCTCATCCCTGGAACCATTCTTGTGAATCTGCACATCTCTAATGCCTTCACATCCTTCCTAAAGTGTAAGTGTAAACTGTGTCTGTGGAGAAGAGTAAAGTCAAGGCGATGTTCGAAAAGATTCAGGTATTGTTTGGGTGCATCCCCCGATATTTAGACAATGCGCTGGATTAAGGCTTCTGCTACAGCTGCAATAAGAGCCCTGGCTTAAAATTAAAATAAGTTTTAATTAAATTTTAATTTTGTAAGCTGCCTATCAGAGTTTATCTTGGTAAGCAACTGTGAGTACAGTTGATGTGTCTATCCTACATTTTAGATAATTGAATTAGAAGTACAAATTAAATAATCATTGTTCATCCGTAATGTACAGTACAAACATTTCATAATAATTAACAGTTGATTTCCTTAAAGAGAAAGGCGAGTCTGGGGGAAATATGTGCACTTGCTATTTAAAATTGCTCTCTTGTTTTATGGAAGAAAATAATGGCTGCGACATTTGGCTTTGTAGCATCCAGTTTTTCGGTCCTATGGGTACTGTTCGTCTCCCTAATGGACATCTATGACCTGGTGCTAGCTGGTGAGGGCATTAATCCACATTCCGGGAGCATTGCTAGCATTATTCTGATTAGACAGATCGTGACGTCAATCAGTGTTTAATGCCTATTTGACACTGTGTTATCATTTTAGAGCCCAACGCGCCAGCTGCAGCCCTCTCTTAATCTTGCACAGCTGACCACGCATTCAGTTGCAGGACCCCACCCTGCCGACCTCCTAATCAGTATGCTATTTAAAGGAATCATCAACTACTTTCAAGTTTAGTTGCTAACTGATTTCTACTACTTCTTGCTGCATTTGGTGGTTTCCAGAGTTATTTGGTTGAAGTTTACAGGGGATAGTGTGACAAAGGCTGAAGGACATTGTCCTGACTTCAAGGATCCTGCACAAAACACTTACTCACTGAATCACAACATCACAGTGCAGAAGAGACCCTTCGGTCCATCGAGTTTGCACCGACACGTGAGAAACACCTGGCCTACCTACCTAATCCCATTTACCAGCACTTGGCCCATAGCATTGAATGTTATGACATGCCAAGTGCTCACCCAGGTACTTTTTAAAGGATGTGAGGCAACCCACCTCCACCACCCTCCCAGGCAGCGTATTCCAGACCGTCACCACCCTCTAGGTAAAAAAGTTTTTCCTCACATCCCCCCTAAACCTTCTGCCCCTCACCTTGAACTTATGTCCCCTCGTGACTGACCCTTCAACTAAGGGGAACAGCTGCTCCCTATCTACCCTGTCCATGCCCCTCATAATCTTGTACACCTCGATCGGGTCGCCCCTCAGTCTTCTCTGCCCCAACGAAAACAACCCAAGTCTATCCAACCTCCCTTCATAACTTAAATGTTTCATCCCAGGCAACATCCTGGTGAATCTCCTCTGCACTCCCTCTAGTGCCATCACATCCTTCCTATAATATGGCGACCAGAACTGCACACAGTACTCCAGCTGTGTCCTCATCAAGGTTCTATACAACTCCAACATGACCTCCCTACTTTTGTAATCTATGCCTCGATTGATAAAGGCAAGTGTCCCATTTGCCTTTTTTACCACCCCACTAACATGCCCCTCTACCTTCAAAGATCTATGGACATACACGCCAAGGTCCCTTTGTTCCTCTGAACTTCCTCATGTCATGCCGTTCATTGAATACTTCCTTGTCAAATTATTCCTTCCAAAGTGTATCACCTCACAATTTTCAGGGTTAAATTCCATCTGCCACTTATCTGCTCATTTGACCATCCTGTCTATATCTTCCTGTAGCCCAAGACACTCAACCTCACTGTTAACCACCCGGTCAATCTTTGTGTCATCCACAAATGTACTAATCCTAACCCCCACATAGTCATCTATGTCATTTATATAAATTACAAATAATAGGGGACCCAGCACAGATCCCTGTGGTACGCCACTGGACACTGGTTTCCACTCACTGAAGCATCCTTCTGTCATCACCCTCTGTCTCCTACAACTAAGTCAATTTTGAATCCACCTTATCAAATTACCCTCTATCCCATTTGCATTTGCCTTCTTTATAAGTCTCCCATGTGGGACCTTGTCAAAGGCTTTGCTGAAATCCATATAAACCACATCAACTGTACTACCCTCATCTACACACCTGGTCACCTCCTCAAAAAATCCAATCAAATTTGTTAGGCATGACCTCCTTCTGACAAAGCCATGTTGACTATTCCTGATCAAACCTTGCCTCTCCAAGTGGAGATAGATTCTCTCCTTCAGAAATTTCTCCAATAGTTTCCCTACCACTGATGTGAGACTCACTGGCCTGTAGTTCCCTGGCTTATCTCTACAACCCTTCTTAAATAGCGGAACCACATTAGCTGTTCTCCAGTCCTCTGGCACCTCCCCCCATGGCCAGAGAGGAATTAAAAATTTGGGTCAGAGCCCCTGTGATCTCCTCCCTTGCCTCCCTCAGCATGGATGCAGTAGCTTGCAACCCCCTTGCATTAAAGCATGACAGTGAGAATAAGTTGAGGTAACATAAACAGGGCAAAAGCAAGGTACTGCCGATGATGGAAATCAGAACCAAAATACAAGGGGTGCTGGAAATACTCAGCAGGCCTGGCAGCATTCATGGAGAGCGAAACAGAGTTAACAGGTGGAACCATCTCAGAAATTGGCAACGCCCAATATTGGGCAGGGAAAGTGGCGCTTGACCCACCGACAGCAATGGTGGCTTTTTTTGCCGTACCGTGCAGCACTTCGTTTAAAAAGTGCAGAGGTATAGGTTTCACATTGGATTGCTGGTCTCAGGACTTCAATAATCCGGGCACCATAGTTAACGGGCATCCCTGCACAGAGCTGGCTCTCTCTAAGGGATCGGAAGCTGCTAGAGGGAGGAAACATGCTACCCCCAAATTTAGTGACAACTCCTTTGAGTGCCTACTGGACGCAATGAAGGCCTACCCACCAAGTCCTCTACCCCTGCCCTGGGTGAAGACCAGCAAGCAAGGTGACCAATCCAGCAAGGGAGGCAGTGGCAGCGATGGTCAGTGCCAAAGCCCTGCAAAAGTGGACAGCCACCCAGTGTCGAAGGAGGATGAATGATCGCCTGCGTTCCACCAGGGTAAGTCACTTTTCTCATTACTCTCAACTCACACATTCACAAACCCATCACACACCTCCAGGGATCTCACTCACTGCCAGTTCAAGGACATCACCGTTTATTCTCTTTCATGCTCCTGCATCTGCCCTGCGGATCGTGTCCTCATCCCATCCATGGCACCACCCACACATGCTAGGCATCCTTCTCATTTGGCCTGGCAAGCATCCTGCTTACACTCTCTCCATCTGTCTTCATGCAGGACAAGCTGGTACACAACAAAAGGGAGAGGTCGCAGACTGGTGGAGGAATGCTTGACATCAAGTTGTTATGGACTTTGAAAATAGAGTCATCCAGCTGGCCGGCGATGATCTGGACCGTTCCTGTGCTGACGATCAGGTCGGTGGCCTTCAAGCAAGTGAGGATCCAGCAGTGCAACATCCATCAGACAACCATGCTGTGAGTCAGTTTCCCTGTTCCACAGTCCCTTGCCATGTACTAATTCTCTCTCCTTGCTTTTGCTGGCATATCTGGGAAGCAGCCAAGGGCGTCCATGACCCAGGTCCTTGACTCCAGCCCTGAGGACACCATGGAAGAGGAATCCGCAGACACTGACATTGAAGACCCCTCACAGCGCTCACCCACACCCTCCACCAGCACAGAGACACACACTTCAGTGGGACCTACTTATAGAGTAGCCTCAATCTGGTGAGCACATTGCACTGTCTGATCCACAACAGGCGGCAGGGACTTCCCAGGTTTCCGATACTCAGCGGACTTCTGGAGGCCAAAAATCTGCGGAGTGCGAGTTAGATAAGGAGCCTCTGGACTCGCTCATACCTTAGCTCTCGGCCCTTCAGAGGACGTCTGCCAAGGTCATCACAGACAACTGGCGTAGCAGTCAGCGGGCCACATCTGCCTTCACTGTGGATGTTGGGGAACACCAAGATATAGCAGCAGGGTTAGAAATGTCAAGCGGATTTAGTTGCACAATGTTGGAATGGGTCTTAATCACTTGTCCTTAATGTTGACCATTGTAAATAAACTCCCAAGAATGTCTCTGTGTCTATGGCTCCTTGTTATGATGAGCATTGTTTGTGTCACTCAGATGTGAAACCTTGTTTCCTGCACAAAACAAATACTATGGTCGCAGTCCAGGGCCTCTCCCCTGTGCACAGAGTAACCTTTTGAATACAGTGATTTTCTGGCTTCAAAGTCACTGTCCAGATTAGTGATGCCTGCACCTCCATGTAGATTGTGTTTGCTGCAAGAATCTTGTGCCCAAGTGTCACTGGGTCCAATGATGTTGTGTGTATGCTCTCAGCACTATTGAGGCGGGGCTGCCCCCTTATCTCGATGCCATTCCTAACAGGTGAAGGTGTGGTGCTGAAGGGGACAGGTGATGAAACCCGCCAAAAGATCAACTTGTCTTAAAGTCCATGTGGCCGCTGTATCTCAGCAGCATCTCCATGATATGAGCCTCTTCACAGAGTGTGTATGTGCTCTGCTCTCAGCCAGGCAGGGGTCAGACATTTCCAGATGCAATGTGAAGATCTCAGGAGTGTCCTCACTGCATCTCGTCATCATCCTCCTGGAATCTTGTGACAATGAGGGCCTCACGACTACGCCTGCCTCATCTGTCCAGTGCAATGGCCTCATGGCCTGCACCCTCGCCTTCCAGGACCTCAACACCCTCATTCCTTTCGACTTCCTCCTCATCGAAGCAGACGTGCAGTTCTTGCATCTCCTCATCATCCAGGTCCTCCCTGCAATATTGACAGATCATGTTGTGCGCAGCAAGCCACTAGGATATGTGACACCCTCTGGGGAGTGTACTGGAGTGCTCCACCAGATCTGTCCAGGCAATGGAACCTCATTTTCAGGATTCCAGTGATGTGCTCAACCTAACGCCAGGTTGCAGCATGAGCCTCGTTGTACCTTCCCTCACCAAGAATCTGAGGCCGCCGCTGAGCACCATCAGCCACATTCTTTGTGGGTAGGCCTTGTCCTCAAGGATCCAAACCTGCATCCTTTGTGATCCCTGGAATATTTCAGGGATCTGAAAGCTGGTGAGGATGTACAAGTAGTGGGTGCTTCCAGGTTATCTTGCACACACCTGCATGATACATTAGTTATGGTCCCGGACCAGCTGAGCATTGAGACAGTGGAAGCCTTTGTGGTTCACATACTGGGCTGCTTGTTGCCAGGGAGAGTTAAGAGCCACATGGGTGCAGTCGATGGCATCCTGCACCTGTGAGAATCCAGAAATCTGAGAAAATCCCAGCACTCATGCTTCCTGGCTTAGCTGATCCTTGTCCAAAGTGACAAAGGTGTGTGTCTTGGCAAAAAAGGGCACCTGAGGCCTCCTGGATACATTTGTGAGTTGAGGCTTATGAGATCCTGCAAAGGTCCCCAGTGGATCCCTGGAAGGAGCCACTGCCGTAGAAATTGAGCATGGCAGTAACTTTAACCGCCAATGGCAGTGCATGCCCTCCGAGTCCCCGCGGTGGCAAATCTTGCAGAAGGTGGCATATGTGTATGACCTTGACATGTGCAGACATGGTGACATTGGTTCTCACTCATCTGCAGGTAGTGCATGTGCCATCTGTAGGCCCTGGATCTAGCAATAAGCCTACAAACGACGGCTCTATGGGATTCATCCTCTGCGTGAAGAGGAGGCTGTGCTGCATCTTGATCTTCAGGATTCTGCTCCTCGCTTTGGTGAGCCAGGCACCTCCATCACATTCTTCTCCTCCCTCTCTCCTGCCTATAAGCATTCAGGCAGATAGCAAGATCACCAGGCTCCATGTTGCTGATGGTCACCTCGCTGTAATGTCAAAGAGAGAGACGCAAGGGTCAGTAATTGTCTCCTAGGATCACTTTTGGCCAAATCATCACCTGTGGCTGCCTCTCAAGAGTCCGGAGAGTCCAAGCTGCCACATGGCTGCCCAGTGTTTGGTGCGTATGATGGCTCACCCTGCCCACACCCAGCACCGCCCCACACAACATGACCGAGTGGCAGCAGCATTGGCCACTTGACTGCATCCTGAACTCTCAACTCACACACAGGCATTTTCCTAAACTGGACTCCAAGGCTTTGCAGTTTGATTGGATCATGAGGATGACATTTCAATGTCAACTGAAACATAATGCAAGGCGTTAGCAGCACACCCCTCCATCAGTGTTCAATGGCCAACTTTCCCAACAGAATCCTCAGGCTTGCTCAGTTGCCCAATGATTCTGCAGCACCAAAGCACTCATTCAAGTTCTAAGTGCCTGCGTGAGGGGTTCATAGTTGAGAAGCAATCATTGGCACTGTGAGGAATTAGTGCTACTTGAGTTGACACAATTGCTTAACTAGGCTGACTCCAAGCATGTCAAATGAGCTCAAGCTAAATGCTCTCAGTTGTGGTGGAGTGCTCATCTTTGACACATTTTGCCATTAGCTCAGCCATTTTCCTGCATTCCCACCAACCCCCACGTGTGTTTGTGCTCAAGCTTATGTCAGTGCATCCATGAATGCCCCGGCACTATCGCCCTTGCCCTGAGGTTGCCTTCTCCCCATTCTCCCTTTGCACTCTTGCCGTTGCCCCTGCACCACAAGCCAGCCAAGAAGAATCCGCTGCTGAGACTTGCCTGTGTTCCCCCTGAATCTGCCTAGCTGCTGGGATCATCAGGAGTGCTGCACAAATTTGTGTGCACTCACCTCTGAGTTCTCCTCAAAGTTGAGGTCTTCAAGTTCAAGTTTTTTAAAGGCAGTTGTAAATCATGTTGTCATGAAATCATGCCGATGTGGGATTTAAATTTAATGTGGTTCCGGTGTGTGGTCAGAATAATTATAAGCAAATTTATTACAATTAAGTTTCCGACATCTGATGGTGGGAAACATGGTCTGCCATTGATAGGGGGATGGGGGTAATCGCATCCTGGATTTATGCCATTGGGAAATGCGATTAGGGCCTTCTCGCGAAATTCTCCGATCACGCCACAAAACACACCACGCCGCAAACAAGGGCAGAAAATGCCGGCCAACATTTCTGGCTTTGACTTTTCATCAGAACAGACCAGGACAATCTGCTGGAAGAGGGATAAATTGTGCAAATGAAGAAGTGGGATATGAAAAGGGGGATGGCATATGAGACTACAGTCAACATGGATGCATTTAATCTTGCCCACTGGCCACAGACTCAGTCATGGCTGCTCAAATGATGGCAAACACTGTGAGGACATGCAACCGTGCCTGTCCTGTGCCGGTTAGGTGCTGCTACCTCTGAGTTTGTGCCATTTTATCCTACAAGAGAGGTAAATATGTGAGTGAATGCAGTGCAATGTGTTTCAGTGATATTGCTGTCACAGTTGAACAACTGGCAGTGTGTGTATGCTGTGAGATCTGGGTGTAGGTCTTGCAGCAGAGCTGAGTGTGTGAGGGTA
The DNA here is from genome assembly GCF_017639515.1 of Carcharodon carcharias. Lineage (NCBI taxonomy): Eukaryota > Metazoa > Chordata > Chondrichthyes > Lamniformes > Lamnidae > Carcharodon > Carcharodon carcharias. The sequence goes on along the minus strand of NC_054487.1, from coordinate 46,851,969 downwards.
AGGTGAAACTATGAATGTTAGGTATCATTCATGGTTGTTGCTAACTGAGGGAAGGGGTGTGGTGAATTGAGCAGTATTTGAGGTTAGTGGTACAATTAGTGAAATATGGCATTTGGAGGTGCATTCACTGATTTGATCACTTGTCAGTTTATTGCTCATGGCACTGCATCCAGTTCCTCAGGACTAGATTCCTGGCATCATCTGCCATGGCTACCTAGTCCCATTGCCTTCCCAAAACCTTTCTGGAGGGTATCCTAACCCCCTGAGGCTAGATGATATCAGATTCAGTCAGAGCGACCTCCAGCACCTGCTGCAGCAAAAATGTACCCCCTTGGCTCCTTGGTAAAAGGTGTAGGCTGGGTGTTGATGGCAGTTTGTGTGCTTTCTGCATCGAAAGCAATGGGCGCAGGTTAATTGCACATCTATTTTTTGCCTATTTTTGGGGTAATATGTTTACTAAAATTTCCATTGGCAGCATTTAAATGTCAATTTCATTTTCCATACAAAAACCCCTCATATTGATTTTCCCTTCTGTAAAAACACAAGACCATAATAAGAGCATTTGGCCCTTTGAGCTTGCTCCGCTATTCAGTAAGATCTTGACTGATCTTCTACTTCAAATGCAGTTTCCCTATTCCCATATTGCTTGATTCCCTTGGTATCCAAAATTTATCGATTTCTGTCTTCACTCCACTCGAGGACTGAATTTCTATTGTCCACTTCGGTAGAGGATTCCAAAGGTTCACATTCAATTAAATGAAGAAATGTCTTCTCATCTCAGCCCTAAAAGACCAATCTCTTATTCTGAGACTGTGACCTCTAGTTCTAGACCCCCAGGGATGGGAAACATTCTCCCAGCAACTATATCCTGTCAAGATCCTGATGAATTTTACATGTTTCAATTAGATCAACTCTAATAAATTTTGAGGAATATAGATTTAGTCTACTCAATATTTTTTCATGGGATTATCCCCTCATCCCAGCACTCATTCCAGTGAAATATAAAAAGGAAATGCTGGAAAAACTAAGCAGGTCTGGCAGCATCTGTGGAGAGAGAAACAGAGTTAATGTTTCATTAGATATGATTCTTCTTTGAAACCCTGATTCCAGTGAACTTTCATTTTATTTCCTTTAAGGCAAGTATATCCTTCCTCAGGTAAGGATTCCAAAATTGTAAGCAGTACGCCAAGTGTGGTCTAACCAAGGCCCTAGATAATTGTTGTAAGATTTCTTTACCCGTGTACTCCAATACCTTTGTAATATTGTAAAGGCTAATGCATCATTTGATTTCCTAATTGCTTGCTTCACCCGCATGTTAACTTTATGTGATTCATTTACAAGGGCACCCAATTACTCTTGAAAACCAACATTTCTCAGTCTCTCATTCAAAAAATACTCTGCTTTTCTATTTTTCTGATCAAAGTGATAACTTCACACTTCCTCATTTTACATTCCACCTCCCATGTATTTGCCCACTCATTTAACCTGTCTATATCTCTTTGCACCCTCTTTATGCACTCATCACAGCTTACTATTCCCACCTAACATTGTATCATCAGCAAACTTCGATATATCTCAGTCGTTATTTTAGACTGTAAATAATTGAGGCCCAAGCACTGGTCCCTGTGATTCTCCACTAGTTACAGCCTGCCAACCTGAAAATGACTTGTTTCTTCCTACTTCATGTTTCTGTCAGTTAACAAATCCTCAATCCATCCTAATATACTACCCCAAACACCATGATCCCTAGTTATGTGTAATAACCTTTTGGGTGGCACTTTATCAAAAGTCTTTTGAAAATCCAAATATAATTTATCCACTGTTTCCCCCTTATCTACTTGTCAGTTGTGCACTTAAAACTATTATAGATTTGTCAAACACAATTTCCCTTACATTAAAAACTGTGTCGACTCTGTCCAATCATATTATGATTCTCTAAGTAGCCTGTTGCCATGTCCCAATAATAGATTCTAGGATTTTCCCCACTACAGATGACAGGCTAACTCAGTATTCTTCATTGCAAGGCCTGTGAGCCAGTGGCGGCTCCAGTCAACACTAGGTGCAGCTCCCCAACCAGTGGTGTAGTGCTCCCAGAGCAGAGCTCCGGCATCTCCAACCAGGACCTGGAGAGCAGAGTCCGGCAGAGTAGAATGCCAGGGTCCTGGGTAGGAGAGACTAGCTGCGAGGTCTGGAGCCCCGGGAAGGAGAGGCTGGCTGTGAGGTCCGGGAGTGAGCCGCTGAGGAGCGAAGCCCCATGTCATGGGGTGGAGATGGAGGTCAGGGAGGAAGAGGCTGACTACTGAGCATGTGTATATGTGTGGGAGTGAGAGACAGTATGTGGGAATGTGTGTATGTGAGAGTGAGAGCAGGAGAAGTGTGTGTGTGTGTGTGTGTGTGTGTGTGTATGTGTGGGACTGAGAAAGTGAGTGTGTGTGTGGCACTGAGAGACTGTGTGTGTGTGGAGAGTGAGAGAGTGAGTGAATGTGTAAGTGGGAGAGTTAGTGTGTGTGTGGAAGTGAGAGAGAGTGTGTGTGTGTATGGAAGTGAGAGACAGTGTGTGTGTGTGTGTTTGTGTGTGGGACTGAGAGGGTGAGTGTGTGTGGGAGTGAGTGAGTGTGTGAGTGCGGGACTGAGAGAGTGAGTGTGTGTGTGGGAGTGAGTGAGTGTGTGAGTGCGGGACTGAGAGAGTGAGTGTGTGTGTGGGAGTGAGTGAGTGTGTGAGTGCGGGACTGAAAGAGTGAGTGTGTGTGTGTATGGAAGTGAGAGAGAGTGTGTGTGTGTATGGAAGTGAGAGAGAGTGTGTGTGTGTATGGAAGTGAGAGAGAGTGTGTGTGTGTGTGTGTGTTTGTGTGTGGGACTGAGAGGGTGAGTGTGTGTGTGGGAGTGAGTGAGTGTGTGAGTGCGGGACTGAGAGAGTGAGTGTGTGTGTGGGAGTGAGTGAGTGTGTGAGTGCGGGACTGAGAGAGTGAGTTTGTGTGTGGGAGTGAGTGAGTGTGTGAGTGCGGGACTGAGAGAGTGAGTGTGTGTGTGTATGGAAGTGAGAGAGAGTGTGTGTGTGTATGGAAGTGAGAGAGTGTGTGTGTATGGAAGTGAGAGAGAGTGTGTGTGTGCGTGTTTGTGTGTGGGACTGAGAGGGTGAGTGTGTGTGTGGGAGTGAGTGAGTGTGTGAGTGCGGGACTGAGAGAGTGAGTGTGTGTGTGGGAGTGAGTGAGTGTGTGAGTGCGGGACTGAGAGAGTGAGTGTGTGTGTGTGTGTGTATGAGAGAGGGAGAGATCCGTTCATTTCCAGGAAATGGGCCCGCTCCTTCAGGAGTGAGCTGATGCTGACAGCAGCCTCCACCCAGGGAGGAGCCACCTGGCATTGCGATGCAGTTGGCTACTGGAAGTGTTCAAGGAGCAGTCACCATCACAGTAGGATGTGGCATACAGGAGTGCGCCACCAGTTCACTGGGAGAGAGAAGCACGTTCTGCAGGTAAGTCACTCACCCTAGCACTGAGGCACAGCCAAGTCAGTCCACTTCAAGCTTGCATTCCCCCAGAAAGAACAATGTTTTCTGCTTTTCGATTAATGTCCTTTCTTCCTTTTGTGTTAACGCAAGCAGGAATGAATCAGGCAATGGCCCCTATTATAGTAGTTGATGTGGCTCTCACATTGCAGGATTTTTGCTAAAGTGGCCCTTGCTTGAAAAACAGTGAAGATCATTGGCTAACTGGCCAATAGTTCACTGTTTTTTTCTCTCTCCTTTCTTGAAAAGCATGGTATCTTTGCTACTTTCCAATCCCCAGGGACTGTTCTAGCATTTAGGAAATTCTGGAAGATTAAAACCAATGCACACTATATCTGCAGCTACTTCATCTAAAGCCCAAGAGTGTAGTCCTTCAAGTCCAGGCGATTTGTTACATTTTAGTCCCATTAATTTCTTCAGCATTTTTTTAACTAACAGTATTATCCCTGGGTTAGTATTTCTACTAGACCCATGGTTTCACACTATTTCCAGTAAGTGTTTGCATTTTCTAACTTGAAGACAGGGCTTTAATTTAGGGGTATGAAAATACTGCTGGTGGCCAGTGTGCCTATTCTTTGGCTCTGTCCCACCCCCAGGCCATTTTTACAAAGGCAAGATGGGGGGAGCTCTTAAGGGCATTAATGACTTGGATCAAGGGATCGACTTTATTGTAGCCAAATTTGCTGATGATACAAAGATAGGTAGGACAGCAAGTTGTGAGAAGGATACAAAGAGTCTGCAAAGGGATATAGGTAGGTTAAGCGAGTGGGCAAAAATATAATGGAGTAAAATGTGGGAAAATGTGATGTCATCCATTTTTCAAGAAGAATAGAAAAGCAGAATATTATTTAAATGGAGAGAGAATGCAGAATACTGTGGTACTGAGGGGTCTAGGTGTTCTTGTACACGAATCCATGAATCACAAAAAGTTAGCATGCAGGTACAGCAAATAATTAGAAAGGCAAATGGAATGTTGACCTTTATTGCAAAGGGAATGGAGAATAAAAGTAGGAAAGTTTTGCTACAACAGTACAGGGCATTGGTGAGACCTCACCTAGACTACTATGTACAGTTTTGGTCTCCTTACTTAATATTTACATTGAACGTAGTATCATAGAAGATTCACTAGGCTAACTCATAGGAAATAGGAGTAGGAGTAGGCCATTCAGCCCCCTGAGCCTGCTCAGCCAATCAACTAGATCATGGTTGATCCTCTACCTCAACACCATTTTCTCACACTATCCCCATATCCCTTGATATCTTTAATAACTAGAAATTTATCAGTCTCTGTCTTGAACATACTCAATGACTGAGCCTCTATCCCTCTGGGATAGAGAATTCCAAAGATTAACCACCTTCTGAGTGAAGAAATTCCTCCTCATCTCAATCCTAAATAGCCTACCCCTTATTCTGAGGCTGTGTCCCTTGGTTCTAGACTCTATAGCCAAGGGAAACATCCTTCCTGCATCTAATCTGCCATGTCCGTATGTTTCAATGTGATGACCTCTCATCCTTCTAAATTCTAGAGAATACAGGCCCAGTATCCTCAATCTCTCTTCACAGGACAATCCCACCATTGCAGGAATCAGCCTGGTGAACCTTTGTTGGACTCCCTCTATGGCAATTAGATCCTTCCTTAGGTAAGGAGACTAAAACTGTACACAATACTCCAAGAGCGGTCTTACTAAGTCTCTATACAACTGCAACAACTCTTCAATACTCCTGTAGTCAAATCCTCTTGCAATGAAGGGCAAATTGCTTTTCTAATTGCTTGCTGCACCTGCATGTTACCTTTCAGTGACTTGTCAACAAAGATAGCCTGATCCCTTTGGACATAAACACTTCCCAACCTCTCACCATTTGAGACATACTCTGCAGTTCTTTTTTCCTATCAAAGTGGATAACTTCACATTTGTCCACATTATATTCCATCTGCCACGTTCTTGCCCATTCACTTAGTCTGTCTGAATCCCCTTGAAGCCTCTCAGCATCCTCCTCACAACTCACACTCCCACCTAGTTTTTTGTCATCAGAAAATTTGGTCCCCACATGTAAATCATTGGTATAGACTTCAAATAGCTGGGGCTCAAGCACTGATCCTTGTGCTATCCCACCAAAAACCTGAGAATGGCCTATTTATTCCTACTCTCTATTTTCTGACCAATCCTCATTCCATGTCAGTATGTAACCCTCAATCCAATGTGCTCTAATTTTGCTTACTAGCCCCTTATGTGGAACCTTATCAAAAGCCTTCAGAAAATCCAAATACACCACATCTACTGGTTCTCCCTTATCTATTCTGCTAGTTACCTCCTCACAAAACTCCAACAGGTTTGTCAAGCATGATTTCCTTTTTGTAAATCCATTTTGACTCTGCCCAATCCTACTGTCCTTTTCTAAGTGTCCAGTTGTCAATCCTCTATAATAGACTTTTGCATTTTCCCTACGACAGATGTCAGAATAACCAGTCTGTAGATGCCCATTTTCTCTCTCCCTCCTTTCTTAAATAGTTGGGTTACATTTGCTACCTTCCAATCTGCAGCCACTGCTCCAGAGTCTACTGAACTTTGGATGATGGCCACCAATGCATCCACTTTCTCTACAGATACTTTTTTCAACACTCTGGGGTATAAAGCATCAGGTCCATGAGATTTATCAGTCTTTAGTTCTATTAATTTCTCCCATACTACTCTTTTAATAATACTAATTTCTTTCAGTTTTTCATTGTCATTAGTCTCTTGGTTTTCTGTATTTCTGGAAGGTTTTTGTATCCTTCTCCATGAAGACAGAGACTTTTTTAGTTTCTCTGTCATTTCCTACTGTCCGTTGTAAATTCTCTATTCTCTGCCTGTAGTGGGCCCACATTTGTCTTTGCTAATCTTTTTCTTTATTACCTACCTAGAGAAGCTTTTACAGTCCTTTTTTATGTTTCTTGCTAGTTTACTTTCATATTCTATGTTCTCTTTCTTTACCAGTTTCTAGGTTCCCCTTTGCTGAATTCTAAAATGTTCCTTAGTTTACTACTTTTGTTTTGGCTACTTTATTGGACTCTTCCTTTGATTTAATACAATCGTTAACTTCTCTTCTTAGCCATGGTTGGATCACTTTTCTTGTTGGTTTTGTGTCTCAAAGGAATGTAAATTTGTTATAAACCATCTATTAATTCTTTAGCTGCTATCCCTCATCTGTCTATTGTCAGACCTTTTAATGTAGCTTCACAATGTACCCCAGCCAACTTGTCCCTCATACCTTTGTAGTCTCCTTTCTTTAGATTAAAGACCCTATGTTTGGATTGAATTACATCACTTTCAAACTTAATGTAAAATTCTGTCATATTATGGTCACTCTAAAGGCTTCTTAGAGCAAGATTATTAATGAGCCCCTTCTCATTGCACAATACTAGATCTAAAATAGCCCACTCTATGGTTGGTTCCTCAACATACTGTTCTAGAAAACCACCTTGTATACATTCCAGGAATCCTCCATAGCATTAGTGCTAATTAGGGTAACTCAGTCTATATGTAGATTTAAGTTCTCCTATGATCACTGTATTGCTCTTGTTACATACACCTTTAATTTCCTGATTTATAATCTGCCGTATATTACCACTACTATTCAGTGGCCTATAAACAACTCCTACCAATTTTTTCTACCCCTTGCTGTTTCTTAACTCTACCCAAATGGATTCTACATCTTGATCTTCTGATCTAAGATCCTCTCTCACTAATGTACTGATCTTATCCTTTATTAATGGCGCTACCTGAACTCCTTTTCCTTTTTGTCTATGCTTCCTAAGTGTCGAATACCCTTGAATATTCAGTTCCCAACCTTGGTCACCCTGCAGCCATGCTTCCGTAATGGCAATTGATCTTTTTTGTTTACTTCTATTTGTGCTGTCAATTCATCTACCTCTTTGCAAATGTTGTGTGCAGTCAGATTGAGTGCCTTTGATTTTCTCTTTTTATTATTTTCACAACCTCTAGCCTTATCTGCTGGTGCACTCTTAGGGTGGAATCTTCCGGTCCCGCCAGCAGCGGGAATGGTGACGGGGGCGGGGGTATTAAATTTGGTGTGATGGAAAAGGTCAGTTTCCCGCCAGTGGGGAATTAGATTGGAATTTTGTTCTCCCAACTTGATGGCAGTTAAAGGCTGGTTGAGTTTCCCGCTGATCTGTGTTGGGAACCAGGTTTGCATTCATTTGCATCTCATGAATGCTCATTAAAAGGCCATTTCCCCCACCTCCAAATTAATACCCAGCCAGTGGATAACTCAAACGGTCGGTTTCCCAACTATATATAAGTGGCGTGCCCCTGGCGAGCTTCACTTCATCAATGATGTCGAGGTACTCAGATGCTGTTTTCGCCTACCTTTAAGAATGTTGCAGCAAGATTTTGGGTGCTTTTGTCAGAAGCTGTGCCAAGGCTGGGCATAGGAGGCAAGACCAGCAGGGAGAAGGAAGACTGAGGCAAGACTTGGGGGATGGGTGGTGGAACATGGGAGGGAAGGGGGAAGACAGAGGCAGGACTGGAGAGGTGGTGTGGTTAAGGAATAGGGTGAAGTAGTGAAAGACTGCCCTTGGCAAGAGTTATAAGACTGACCAGGGAGGAGTCAGAGACTATCCTGGTGCTGGGGGCCACGCTGTTGGGAGCATATTGAAGAGGCTGTCCTGGGCAGTGCAGGTCTCTAACATGACCCGCACTGAATGGCAAGCATGTCTTGGTTCCGGTCTTGGGTTAGGGAAGGCCTCTTTGGGCAGTGACGGTCATGCACAGTGTAGTGTGAAGGGTGTGGTCAGTTATCTAAGGAATTTGGTCTTGGGGTTAGAGTCGTGGTAACTGTGATGCAGGTGGCACAGTCACGGTCAGGGCAAGCATCTGTATCCTGGAAGTCGGTAGCTGAAAAGTCATGGGGTAGTATTGGATGGTGTCATGGTGGGGCCCTGGGAAATCAGGGTGCATGTGGTCTTGAGAAAGGGAGGGGTCTGGTCAACAAAGGGCATGGAACATTAAAGGGTACAGTGGGGAGGACAGGAATTTCAGCAAGAACAATGATGGGGTCAAGGGTAACTTGGAGGCTTGATAGTGACAGGACGAACGGGAATTTGGAGGTGATGAGTATGGAGGGGGATGGGAAGAACTTGGTGGGGTATGGGAGGAGGTTGGAAGCTGGTCTCAATCAAAAAAGTTGACAGCCCCATTTTCACATTCACCTAAGAATGACCCAGTTTGAAAAACAAGCTTGAACTGTCTTGCTTCAACCATGGAGAGTATGGCTCAGCTGAGTTCTGGGCTCAAGATCTCATGCACAAAGAATGAGCTTGACTCCTTTTCCAATGGTGCATATTCAGGCAGGAATCCATTAAGTTTAGTTGCTGCGGAGCATATGGTCTTAATTGGCCTCTGAGCCTTAGAGAGGTATTTTGGAATGGATGCAGGCTCCAAGAATCAATGGCCATGTTTGCTGCACAGAGACAACATGAACCTTACATGTTCCCAGTGCATTAGTCATGGCATTCAAGGCACCATGCTTGCAGTCAGGACATAAGTGTAGGGGACTGAGTATCTATTGTTGTTGCAAAGGCCTTTGGAGGACAACCAACACAAAGCTGACTGTGGCTCCTGGGACTTGGATCTTATGGCCCTAATGAACACCCTTGTTGTGGGTGCCCCTTCATGTCTGAGGGGAAAGGTCAACCAGGATGATATCACCTTGTAAGTGGTGGTCTTGGTATGCAATGTGCATATTAAGGGAAAATCAAGTACTGGGGAATGCATAGCTGCCTTGTATATGGAGAAAGACAATTCACCAGGAAGTACTATTGATTGCTCAATTGTATCCATTCATAGAAACAAGCAGAAGTGGAGAATGCAGGCTGCAGGCAATGCTGCCTTCTTGATAGCTTTGATGAGAATGACGAGAAGAAGGGCCCGTCGCTGATTAGCACAACTCAGGGAAGACTGTCGTCCTGAGGAACGAGAAACAGCAGGGCCCCAGGAAGACCCAGATGTTGACATTGAGGTACCAATTGATTCATATGTATGATCAAATCCATAAAGGCGTTTGGCATGATTATGATGCAGCTCATACATGGAGTTGAGTGAAAGACAATGGTGCAGGCATCTTCGCTTGTCTAAAGATGTGGTGGCTCATATTTGATACCTTCTCCATGGGGAACTCACGCAGCATGGGCTTGGAGGGCATTCAATGCCAGTTTCTGTATCCTGGAAGTCGGTAGCTGAAAAGTCATGGGGGAGTATTGGATGGTGTCATGGTGGGGCCCTGGGAAATCAGGGTGCATGTGGTCTTGAGAAAGGGAGAGGTCTGGTCAACAAAGGGCATGGAACATTAAAGGGTACTGTGGGGAGGACAGGAATTTCAGCAAGAACAATAATGGGGTCAAAGGTAACTTGGAGGCTTAATATTTGCAATATTTAAACCAGATGGATTTTGATAAACATAGCAGCAAAGTTCTGACGGCAGCAACACCCTGGAGTAACAGGTTGTTCACATCAGAACTGAGGGGCTACCGTGCGGGTATATTACTTTAACATGCCAATGACTCAAGTACCTTTGACTGCACAACCACAAGTTGATGAATGTCACACTGAAGTTTTTTGCTAACGGATCCTTCCAGGGCTCTACTGGGGACCTATGCGGAATCTCACAATTGGCGTCACATAAATGCATAAGGGAGGTGACCAATGCCCTTTTCAATAAAGCTCACCATTATGTGCAGTTATGCATGGATGAAGCAAGCCAGGCTACCAGAGCTGTGGGATTCGCTGTGATCTCAGGCTTTCCGCAAGTGCAGGGCGCCATCGATGCACACACGTGGCCTTGAGAATTCTCTGGCAGCAGCCTGAGAGATTCATTAATAGAAAAGGATTTTGCTCTGTGAGCATCCAGCTAATTTGTCCAGCTAATCCTAGAAAGCATATCATGCATGTTTGTGCCAGGTACCTAGGGAGCTCACACAACTCATATACTTTGAGCAAATCTCAGGAACCGGAGATATTTGAGGGACCTCAGTGCTTTTAGAGTTGGGTCCTCTGTGATAAGGGGTATCACCTAAAGACAAGGCTAACGATGCCCATTTGTCATCAACAAAGTGCATCTGAAGAGAGATACAATGCTGCACATTCAGCCACAATGTCCTTAAGTCTGCACTGGAGTGCTGCTTTGGTCTGCAGTAGGAAGAATTTAAGGGTTAATTTCCATCTAAAGTCTAGTCTTTCTTTAATTTAGTAATCAACTAAAAGTTGCTGTTTGGGTAGGAAGAAGGTAAGTTTTAGGCTAGCTTTTAAACAGGGTTTATACAGGCTCTGCTTGCAGCTACAACTAGTTAATTAGATAACTAGCTTAAACAGATTTTTAGAGGCTAGATTCAGAGAGTATAAAAACAGGCCATCTTACAGTGCTGACTTTGTCTGCACTGGAGTGCTGCTTTGGGCTGCAGTAGAGTGCTTAAGTTGGAGTTTGGTGACTGAGGGAGTTCAGTGAAGAGGGAATGAGGAGATCCTTTGAGTACCATGAGTACGGTCGGGTAAGTATTTACTACTTTTATCACTTATAGTTTTTAAGGTCTTATTTTTGGTTCATCATTTGTAAGGGCTATGTTCTGTAACAACTAGGAGCAGGGAAGAAGGCCCTGGAGTAATTGATAATATTTGATATTAAGTATCTTCCAAAAGGTTTAATTTAATTTAAAGAGGTAAGTCATGGCAGGAGAGCTCAAAGCCATGGTGTGGTCCTTCTGCTCTATGTGGGAAGCCGGGAACATTTCCAGTGCCCGGGGCCAGCATGTGTGATGGAAGTGTCTCCAGGTGTAGCTCCTGGAAGCCCGGGTTTCAGAGCTGGAGCGGCGGCTGGGACACTGTGGAGCATCCGTGAGTCAGAGAGTATCGTGGATAGCACATATAGAGAGGTGGTCACACTGCAGGCTAAGAGTCCACAGGCAGGAAGGGAATGGGTGACCACCAGGCAGAGCAAGAAGACTAGGCAGGCAGTGCAGGAATCTCCTGTGGCTATTCCTCTGCAAAACAGATATACTGGTTTGGATACTGTTGAGGGGAATGGTCTCTCAGGGGAAAGCAGCAACAGCCAAATTCATTGCACCATGGTTGGCTCTGCTGCACAGGGGAGGAGTAAAAAGTGTGGGAATGCAATAGTTGTAGGGGATTCAATTGTAAGGGGAATAGGTAGGCATTTCTGTGGCTGCAAACTAGGAACTAAATTAAAGAATAGGTCCTCAAGGGTTATAATCTCTGGATTACTACCCAAACCACATGCAAATTGGCATAGGGACGTGAGAATTAGGGAAGTAAACACATGGCTATAGGAGTGGTGTGGGAAAGAGGGGTTCCATTTCGTGAGGCACTGGCATCAGTATTGGAACAGGAGGGATCTCCACCTGAACTGATCTGGGACCAATGTTCTAGCGAAAAGGGTAAATAGGGTGGTCAACAGGACTTTAAACTAGAAAGTTGGGGGGGGGTGGTGATGGAGGGAAGGGTAAAACTCCAAGAAGTATGACTAATGGGAAACAGAGCAGCAGGTTAGCATGTGTGGTGGGGGGATGGATTCAACTGCATGGAAAATTATGAAAAAACTAAAAAGAAAGGAGAGCCCAGGAGAGGCTAGTAAAGTCTCCAGGAGAAGGAATTCCTGGAGTGCATATGGGATGGTTTTCTGGGCCAATACGTTGAGGAACCAACTAGAGAACAGGCCAAAACAAAAACAGAATTACCTGGAAAAATTGAGCAGGTCTGGCAGCATCGGCAGAGAAGAAAAGAGTTGACGTTTCGAGTCCTCATGACCCTTCAACAGAACTGAGTGAGTATAAGGAGAGGGGTGAAATATAAGCTGGTTTAAGGTGGGGAGGGGGTGGGAGAGAAGTTGGGGGGGTGGTGTGGTTGTAGGGACAAGCAAGCAGTGATAGGAGCAGATAATCAAAAGATGTCATAGACAAAAGAACAAAAAAACACAGAGGTGTTGAAGGTGGTGATATTATCTAAACGAATGTGCTAATTAAGAATGGAATGTAGGGCACTCAAGGTACAGCTCTGGTGGGGGTGGGGTGGAAAGACTAGCAGGGCATAAAAGATTTAAAAATAATGGAAATAGGTGGGAAAAGAAAATTCTAAAAAATTATTGCAAAAAACAAAAGGAAGGGCGAAGAAACAGAAAGGGGGTGGGGATGGAGGAGGGAGTTCAAGATCTAAAGTTGTTGAATTCAATATTCAGTCCGGAAGGCTGTAAAGTGCCTAGTCGGAAGATGAGGTGCTGTTCCTCCAGTTTGTGTTGGGCTTCACTGGAACAATGCAGCAAGCCAAGGGCAAGAGAGCAGGGTGGAGTGTTAAAATGGCAAGAGACAAGGAGGTTTGGGTCATTCTTGCGGACAGACCGCAGGTGTTCTGCAAAGCGGTCGCCCAATTTATGTTTGGTCTCTCCAATGTAGAGAAGACCGCATTGGGAGCAATGAATGCAGTAGACTAAGTTGGGGAAATGCAAGTGAAATGCTGCTTCACTTGAAAGGAGTGTTTGGGCCCTTGGACGGTGAGGAGAGTGGAAGTGAAGGGGCAGGTGTTACATCTTTTGCGTGGGCATGGGGTGGTGCCATAGGAGGGGGTTGAGGAGTAGTGGGTGATGGAGGAGTGGACCAGGGTGTCTCGGAGGGAACGATCCCTACGGAATGCAGCCAGGGGAGGTGAAGGGAAGGTGGGTTTGGTGGTGGCATCATGCTGGAGTTGGCGGAAATGGCGGAGGATGATCCTTTGAATGCGGAGGCTGGTGGGGTGATAAGTGAGGACAAGGGGGACCCTATCATGTTTCTGGGAGGGAGGAGAAGGCGTGAGGGTGGATGCGTGGGAGATGGGCCGGACACGGTTGAGGGCCCTGTCAACGACCGTGGGTGGAAAACCTCGGTTAAGGAAGAAGGAGGACATGTCAGAGGAACTGTTTTTGAAGGTAGCATCATCGGAACAGATGCGACGGAGGCGAATGAACTGAGAGAATGGGATGGAGTCCTTACAGGAAGCGGGGTGTGAGGAGCTGTAGTCGAGGTAGCTATGGGAGTCGGTAGGCTTGTAATGGATATTGGTGGACAGTCTATCACCAGGAGATTGAGACAGAGAGGTCAAGGAAGGGAAGGGAAGTGTCAGAGATGGGCCATGTGAAAATGATGGAGGGGTGGAGATTAGAAGCAAAATTAATACATTTTTCCAAGTCCCGACAAGAGCATGAAGCAGCACTGAAGTAATCATCTAGTCTTTCCACCCCACTCCCACTAGAGCTGTACCTTGAGTGCCCTGCCATCCATTCTTAATTAGCACATTCGTTTAGATAATATCACCACCTTCAACACCTCTGTGTTCTTTTGTTCGTCTGTGACATCTTTTGATTATCTGCTCCTATCACTGCTTGCTTGGCCTACAACCACACCAAATCCTCTCCCCACCATCCCACCTCCCCCCCCCCCAACCTTAAACCAGCTTATATTTCACCCCTCTCCTTATATTCACTCAGTTCTATTGAAGGGTCATGAGGACTCGAAACGTCAACTCTTTTCTTCTCCGCCGATACTGCCAGACCTGCTGAGTTTTTCTAGGTAATTCTGTTTTTGTTTTGGATTTCCAGCATCCGCAGTTTTTTGTTTTTATCTCTAGAGAACAGACCATCCTAGACTGGTTATTGTGCAATGAGAAAGGAATAATTGGCAATCTAGTTGTGTGAGGCCCCTTGGGGATGAGCGACCTAATATGATAGAATTCTTCATCAAGATGGAGAGTTGATTCTGATACTAGGGTCCTGAATCTTAATAAAGGAAACTATGGTGGTATAAGGCTCGTGTTGGCTATGATAGATTGAGAAACATTACTTAAAGGGATGACGGTGGATAGGCAATGGAAAACATTCAAAGAGTGCATGTGTGAACTGCAGCAATTGTTTATTCCTGTCTGCAGCAAAAGTAAAACAGGAAAGGTGGTCAAACCATGGCTTAAGGAAAATTAGAGATAGTATTAGATCCAAGGAAGAGGCATACAAATTGGCCAGAAAAAAACAACAGGCCTGAGGATTGGAAGCAGTTTAGAATTCAGCAAAGGAGGACCAAGGGATTGATTAAGAAGGGGAAAATAGAGTGTGAGAATAAGCTTGTGGGGAACATAAAAACTGACTGTAAAAGTTTCTATAGGTATGTGAAGAGAAGAAGATTGGTGAAGACAAATGTAGGTCCCTTACAGTCAGAAATAGGGGAATTTATAACGGGGAACAAAGAAATGGCTGACCAACTAAATACATACTTTGGATCTGTCTTCACAAAGGGGGACACAAATAACATACCAGAAATGTTGGGGAACACAGGGTTTAGTGAGAGGGAGGAACTGAAAGTAATCAGTATTAGTAGGGAAATGGTGTTGGGGACATTGATAGAATTGAAGGCTGATAAATACCCAGGGCCTGATAATCTACATCCCAGAGTACTTAAGGAAGTGGCCCTAGAAATAGTGGATGCATTGATGGTCATCTTCTGAGGTTCTATAGACTCTGGAACATTTCTGACAGATTGGAGGGTAGCTAATGTAACCCCACAGTTTAAAAAGGGAAGTAGAGAGAAAACAGGGAATTATAGACCAGTCAGCCTGACGTCGGTAGTGCGGAAAATTCTAGAGTCCATTATAAAAGATTTAATAGCTGAGCACTTGGAAAACAGTGGCAGAATCAGACAGAGACAGCATGGATTTACTGGAATTTTTCAAGGATGTAACTAGTAGAGTTGATGAGGAGGAGCCAGTGGATGTGGTTTATTTGGACTTTCAGAAGGCTTTCAAAGTCCCACATAAGAGATTAGGGTGTAAAATTAAAGCACATGGGATTGGGGGTAGTGTATTGAGATGGATAGAAAACTGGTTGGCAGACAGGAAACAGAGTAGGAGTAAATGGGTCTTTTTCTGAATGGCAGGCAGTGACTAGTGGAGTACCGCGGGGATTGGTGCTGGGACCTTAGCTATTCACAATATACATTAATGATTTAGATGAGGGAACTAAATGTAATATCTCCAAATCTGCAGATGACACAAAGCTGGGTGGGAGGGTGAGCTGTGAGGAGGATGCAGAGATGCTTCAGTATGATTTGGACAAGCTGAGTGAGTGGGCAAATGCATGGCAGATGCAGTATAATGTGGATAAATGCGGGCTTATTCACTTTGGTAGCAAAAACAGGAAGGCAGATTATTATCTGAATGGCTATAAATTAAGAGAGGGGAATGTGCAACGAGACCTGGGTGTCCTCATACACCAGTTGCTAAAGGTAAGCATACAGGTGCAGCAGGTGGTAAAGAAGGCAAATGGTATGTCGGCCTTCATAGCGAGAGGAACAGGGGTGTCTTGCTGCAATTATACAGGGCCTTGGTCAGACCACACCTGGAATATTGTGTGCAGTTTTGGTCTTCTAATCTGAGGAAGGATGTTCTTGCTACAGAGGGAGCGCAGCGAAGGTTTACCAGACTGATTCCTGGGATGGTGGGACTGACATATGAGGAGGGATTGAATTGGTCAGGATTATATTCGCTGGAGTTCAGAAGAATGAGGGGGGATTTCATAAAAATCTATAAATTTCTAACAGGACTAGACAGGGTAGATGCAGGAAGGATGCTCCCGATGTTGGGGGAGTCCAGAACCAGAGGTCATAGTCTGAGGATACGGGGTAGACCATTTAGGACTGAGATGAGGAGAAATTTCTTCACCCAGAGATTGGTGAGCCTGTGAAATTCACTGCCACAGAAAGTAGTTGAGGCCAAAACATTGTATGTTTTCAAGAAGGAGTTAGATATAGCTCTTAGGGTGAAAAGAATCAAAGGATATGGGGAGAAAGTGAGAGCAGGCTATTGAGCTGGATGATCAGCCATGATCATAATGAATGGTGGAGCAGGCTCGAAGGGCCGAATGGCTTACTCCTGCTCCTAGTTTCTATGTTTCTATAATAAGGCGGACTATTGGCCTCTTAAAGATGCATTTCAGATATTTGGACTGATCAGGCGGGCCTCTCCAGTTCTCACCACAGAGGGTGTTCCACATCATCGTTGTTTGTTGTGCCCTGCACATCCTACTGCTGCAAAGGGGGGATGTTTTCCTACAGGAAGACATGGAGGACATTGAAGGTGATGAACTTAAAGAGGGTGAGGATTCAGATGAGCCACATGAGGATCCCATTGCATGGACTCAATGTAGAAGACATGCCCATGACAACCTCATAGCTACAAGATTCCAGGAGGAATAAGGTGAAGACAAGTTGTTATGAGTTCAGTTCTCTTCACGCTTCAATGCAGGGAAGACAACAACACATTACTGGGGATGCGGTGGTATAGTGGTATTGTCACTGGGCTAGTACTCCAGATAACCAGGATAATTCTCCAGTGTCCACGGCAGATGGTGAAATTTGAATTCAATGAAAGTCTGGAATTAAAAGTCTAATGATGACCACGAAACCATTGTTAATATTCGGAAAAAACCATCTGGTTCATTAATGTCCTTTAAGGAAGGAAATCTGCTGTCCTTACCTGGTCTGGTCTGGCCTACATGTGACTCTAGACCCACAGCAATGTGGTGGACTCTTAAATGGCCTAGCAAGGCACTCAATTCTCAAGGGCAATTAGGGATGGGCAATAAATGCTGGCCCAGCCAGAGATGCCCACGTTCCATGAACGAATAAAAAAAAACATTCATTAATCATCTTTGACATATCACAAAAGGTCAACACTCTCACAATGATCACAAAGGAAGCATAAGTCACTTTCAACCCTAACAATGGGGTCATCCTTGGAAGATGCAGTAACCTAGGGAACCATGTGGCTGCTATGGAATGGGATACGTACTCCACTAGTGCACATCCCTAAACAAGTACAAATAGTGCAGTCCTTTCAAGCATGGTGCCAACAAGTTAGTGGCCATGGCATCCTTCAAGAGGCTGAAACATTATTGCTTGTGTAGATACACTCATGCCAGCGTGACAGCAGCTTAGCAAGGTGGTTCTAAGAGGAAAAACATTCAATTCTCTTGGCCATCTCAAGATGGAGCTACATCCGGACAGCACCATCTCTCCAAACGCCAGCTCTCATGCATGATTAATGCAGAGGCTGCATCTTGATACTGAGCCCCAAGATGCCATTGGACATCAGGACACAGTGATCTGTCACACGACAGTATGGATGCAAACTTGCGAGTTTTTTTAACATTGTCCTCAAAGAGGGTCGTTCTGCAGGACCATCGTGTGATTATTGACGAACAACTATCGTCAGAAGCCTGCCAAGTTTACGTTCTGCATTGCCATGGCAACTGGGAGAGATGTGGCCCAGTCAGTTTTCACATGCAGTCAATGATAACTTATTCCCTTTATAGATACTGCTGAGCACTCGAGACATGTACCAGAGCATCGCTTTCATATCATTACAGTCCTTGATATTGTCCATTTCACAATGGCCCATCCTTTCCATGAACCCTAAGTCAATGAGTGCACAGTCATGCAATGTATTCCATATCGATTTACGTTCTGTGACTTCATAGAAGGATGTGGTGAAGCATCACTAGGCAGTCATTCAGGAGCAAATTAATTGGATGGCTTCATCAGGATGATGAGCACACACCTCTGACATCACACACTCATTCTCGTCTAGCAGACATTTCAAATGTCACCCAGTGGAACCAACTTCCATCGCTCAGCATCATGAATGGGGAGAGTGGAAACTAATAAATGAATAAAGTTCAGCCTGAAAAGCAGCGAGAAAATAATGCTGCAAGGAAGGCATGAAAAGCTATGGTGTTCTTTGAATGATACATTTATCAGAACCTCAGTCATAAAATAAAGTGCACTTGGGTGAAAAGACTGCAACGTGGGTTGCGATAAATACTTATAACATCACAAACTACAGACTTCATGCGACAACGTCAGGATAATTGCCAACTTTCTAAACAATTCTTATGAGGTGAGGTTGGGCCATAACTTCCGTGGAGAGGCAGTTAGATTGCCTTTGTCAGGAGGTGGCCAGGGGATGGGGGTAGTCCGGTGGTTGGGGAGGGTGTAAGGTAAGTGAGTAGGATAGCGCGGGAGGGTGGCGTTGGGGTGTTCGGGTCGGGGTTCAGGTGGTCAGTGGTTGGTCGGGCGGTCAGTGGGAAGGGGGGTTGGTCAATGGAGGGGTCGGGTGGTCAGTGGAGGGATTGGCTGGTCAGTGGTGAGTTGGCAGAGGGTCAGGTGGTCAGTTGGGGCAGTCAGTTGGGTGGGTCGGGTGGTCAGTGTGGGGCATCAGTAGGAGGTTGGTCAATGGTGGGAGGTTTAGTGGTCAGTGGTGGGGGGGGTTAGTGGAGGGCCCTGTGTGGGGTGTGGACAGTAGTTGGGAGGTCTGGAGGGTAGGCAGGGGGGTGTGGAGGGTAGTCAGGAGGTCGGGGGGTAATAAGGGGGTGGGGGGGTAGTAGGAGGGGGTGGGACGGTAGTTGCAGCTCCTTTGGGTGGTCAGAATGGTGTAAGCTAATTGGGTAGGATAGCACGGGTGTTAGTGTTGGGGGGGGTGCAGTTGGGTAGGCAGGGTTGGGTAGTTCAGTAGGAGGGTCAGGTAGGCAGTGGGTGGTCAGGTGGTCAGTGGGTTGTGTTGGGTGGTCATTGGGGGGTGGTCAGTGGTGGGGGGGTTGGGTGGTCAGTTTGTGGGTCAGTCAGGAGGGTCAGGTGTTCAGTGGGGGATTCGAGAGTGGCGGGGGAGTTGGGTGGTCCGTGGATGGGTCAGTTAGGGGATCAAGTGGTCAGTGGGAGAGTGGAGAGTGGCAGGGGTGTTGGGTGATCAGTGGAGAAGTAGGTTGGGTCGGGTGGTTGGTGGGAGGGTGGTCAGTGGCGGTGGGTTGAGTGGTCAGTGGTGGGGAGAATAGTAGGGGTTCTCGTGAGGGTTGTGGGCGGTGTCATCAGGGCTTGGAAGGGTAATCGGAGGGGATCCTTTGGGAACTGGGGAGGCTGGTTGGGGTGTGTGGAGGGTAGTCAGGGGGTCGGAGGATAGCTGGGGAGTGGGTGTAGTCAGTGGGTAGGAGGGTAGTTGTGGGGTCTGTGTGAATTTGGGAGGGTAGTTGTGGGGCAGTTGGCGTAGTCAGGGGGTCTGTGGGTGGGTCAGGAAGGTAGTTAGGGGGCTTGGGGGAGTACTCGGGCATGGTTAGGGAGTAGTCGGGGATCCCATGGGGTGTCGGGGGGCTGGTTGGGAGTAGTTGGGGGGCAGACAGGGGTCAATACTATAGTTCCCCAGGAGCTAAAAGCAGTTTTAATTCTTCTAACTTTTCCTGGGTAACTATCCCAGTAAGAGAGTCGGAACCATCCAAAGACTGTGATTTAAAGCAGAGCATCGGATGGTGCACAGTACAGGGTAATTGCCCATCAAAAGTTTGAACTTCCTGGGCAATTGCTATGCTGTCCTTACATGGGGACTTTGGGGGTCCCCTAGCACCTATTTGGTGTGCTGCCCCCACTCCCCCGCCCCGGGTATGATGCCCTGGACATCGGAAGTTATGTGCCAATAATGTATGCCTCAGATGCAAACATCACATGTGTATTGTCCAGCTGTCATTTTCATATAGGAAGTGCCTTTGTTCATGTCACTGATGTGGAACTAAAGGCGATCAACTGTGATGAGATTGAGTGAGACTTCATGGAGCCGAAGAACAAGATGGGAGATAATTGGAGGGTGTCATTTGTACCCTTGATGAATGTGGGACCTTGCATACATCGATTATCCAAAAATTCCTGAGACTTAGAGAGGGATAAATGTGAAATATATTTACAATAGTGCAGATTATATACAGTGAATAAACACCCATGCCACCACTGTGCATTCAAAACTTTGCCATTTTCCTGTCTCTATTGCTGAGTCTGGCAGTTCTGATATCCGCAGCAGAGGTGGAGGCAGCCTGCTGACTGCTATGCCCTGTTGTCTGAGATGACTTTCCCCTCATTTGGCAAAGTCCTACTTTCCCCAGTTCTGGTGACAGTTTCCCAAGACTCCAGTCTTTGAGCCACACATTTAACTCTCTCACCTTATTTTCCCTATGCCAATTTGATCATGGTTCAGGTAATAATCCAGAGATTATTACCTTTGAGGTTCTGCTTTTTAATTTACCCCCTTGCTGCTCATACTCTTTAAGCAGAACCACATTCCTAGTCCTACCTATGTCGTTGGTACCTACATGAACCCTGGCACTGGCAGGCAATAGAGCCTCAGGACTCCTCTCGGCTGCAGAGAACTGTCTCAAACCCTCTGACCATACTGTCCCCGACTACCACTACATTCCTATTAACTCCCACTGCTTGAATGGATTCCTGTACCATTGTGCCATGGTCAATTCGCTCATCCACCCTGCAGCCCCCCTGCTTTCATCTGTCGAGGCTGCAAGAATCTCGAACCTGTTGGATAATTACAAGGGTTGAGGCTCTTGCATTTCTACCTGCCTGATCCCCTTGCCTGCCTTGCTTGCAGTCACACCCTCCTGTCCCTGATCATAGGCCAGATCAGATGACCACATCCTAAGAGGTGTGACTGCCTCCTGGTACAAAGTGTCCAGATAACTTTCCCCCTCTTTGATGTGTCAGTGTCTGCAGCTCGGCCTCCAGCTCAATGACTCAGCCAAAGTTCCTCCAACTGCAGACAATTACTGCAGATGTGTTTGTCTTGGGTTGCACAGGTATTCATGAGCTCCCACATTCTCCAGCCACCACACATTACCTGCCCTGCCATCTTTAAAGCATGTAATTAATTAATTATTTTATATATTATTTTAAGTTAATGTCTACTTCTGGCTGTGCTTATATTCTTATTATTTCAATAAATATTCTATCAATTAGCCTGATTGAAATTCCCTAGCTAAGATTAATGGGAAATACTGACCAGCCAATCTAATAAGCTTTACTAAAATAGTAAAGCTACTATTATTAGTAAACCTTCCACAACTAATAAAATCTTCCAATTATTAAAATTACCCAAGTTTAGAGAGATAAATGAGAAAAATATTAACTAACCATTCAACTACCTATTTTCCTGTGAAGTCACACTAGGTTTTCTCAGAACACAAGTCAGGTCACTTTGGAGCCACAGACTGGACTGAATGTCTCTCATGTTCCTCCTCTCGCCTGCTTCTCTAGATGTTGCAGACTGCTTGTCCCAGAGTCCTCCTCTTGCCTGCTCCTCTCTATTCCTGGATGAAAGTGTTGTCTTACGATGAAAGTTTGAGCAGATTGAACCTATATCCATCAGAGTTTAGAAGAATGAGAACTGATCTTATTGAAACATCTGAGGGGGCTTGATAGGGTAGATGCTGAAAAGATGTTTCCCCGCGTGTAGGAGTTTAGAACAAGGGGGCACAGTTTAAAAATAAGTGGTCTCCAATTTAAGGTGGAGTTGAGGAGGAACTTTTTCTCTCAGAGGGTCATTGGTTGTTGGAATTCTCTTCCCCAGAGAGCAGTGGAGGCTGGGTCATTGAATATATTCAAGGCTGAGTTAGAAAGATTTTTGATCAACAAGGGAGCCAAAGGATTTGCAGGGCAGGTAGGAAAGTGGAGTTAAGGCCACAATCAGATCAGCCATGATCTTATTGAGTTGTGGAGCAGGCTTAATGGTTCAAATGGCCCACCCCTGCTCCTATTTCTTATGATCATATGATCTTACTGCAGACTTGCTTGGCTGGGAACGTGATGTCTTATGAGATATCTTCTGCACTGACATCTCTATCTAATCTCGTTTTATTTATTTAATTAATTCAAGTTAACATATTTAATCAAATTGGCTTATATGTTTTAGTTTTTTAACATATTCACTTGATCTATTCATAAATTTAACTGGATCAAATTAAATATTTACCTGTAACTTACCCCTTCTACACCTCCTTGTGCTGTGATGTCAGTTTGTGATTATTTTTCCATCCATGCTGCTCTCAGACTCAGACCTCACACTTTTCTACCACTCCACTCCCCCTTTCCAAATAGTTCAGTTCTCTTGGCACTGATGGTTAATGCCTTCTTGCATGCCTGTGAGGTTCTATTGGAAATGACAGGATCTGTGACTTAACATAGGCCTAAGAACTGCTGCATTCTGTGTAATGTCTATCTGTAGAGCAATGCCTCAGGTGAGATCAACCCAGCACTGATTGGACCATCATTGTAGCCAAATTTCTACATTTGACATGAAAGAATCAAACTGACAGAAAACTTACAGGATCTGTCATAATTTTCCATTTTAATATTCTGGAAGTTGACATTTCCAACATTGTTAAACTATACTGTGTTATACTGAAAAGCCAATCTGGATAAGGTAGCAGGGAAATTTGAGATCTCATGGGGTGGTTGTCGCTGTGACTTATCCCAGGCCAAGATAAGGTCCCACCCTCAGTGTTACGAGCCATGGGTAACAGTGTGGAAACAGTGAACTTTCGATGGTGAAGGCAGAAGAGCTAGAATCATGAGGGACAATGGCTGCTTACAGGCGGAAGATCCTTCAAGAAGAGGATTTGTGTTTCTTTTAAGCACACATGAGGAAGGCAACAGGAAAGCAACTCATATATTCTTTTTGCTAGTCATATCATTCATTGCTTGAAAATTGAGGATGGAAGGCTCTTAGAAGCAACTGAAGAGGAAGGTGCAAGACCGTGTGGAGAAATGAGCTGAGGACCAGCCCTCAGGTAGATCACTACTATTGCTACAGTTTGGATATGAGCTTAAGTTTCTTGAGTGAGCTTAAATTCACAACCTTCAAACTCAGAGGTAAGAGTGCTGCCACTGACCTAAGGCTGGCCCTTGCTGTGCACCGTGAACTTGATAAAACTCCATTTGATATCTGCTCCTCAGTGACAAATCCCTTCATGGCTTTGTTCCTCTCTCCCTCTAGTCATGTTTAATCCTATAACAGATGCCCCTATAATGGAGCATGCTAAACCTCGCTAAACCTTCTGCTAGCGCATCTTTCATTCCAATTTTAAAATCAAGTGCAATAACATTCCTTCAAATTTTGAAACATTTCCCTACCTCATCACATCACTGTTGAAATCTTTATCCCCAAAGCTCCAGGCTTGATTCATTCAGTGCTTTCCCTGTCAGCCTCCTGAGACTTACCTCTTTGAAAATGTCTTCTATCAGCTCACCTAATTATTCTCTCTCTTTCCTACTTAGATCCCTGTGTTCTTATAAAGCTTTGGGGTGTTTCATTAGTTGGAAGGTAATGTGGAAATGCAGGTTTTTCATCACCTAATTGACATTCTATTATGGATTTATATGGCACTGCATTTAAATTATTTACATTTGAAGTATTTTGTGCAACCTTGCTTTTAAAGTTTACTGTAATATTAGGAAAAATTGCACATTTGTTAAATTTGTAACGTTCCTTTAATCATAGTTCAGAGGCCAGACAGGATATGAATTTATCAGATAGAAATTTTTTGTTGCTCAGAAAGTTTTATTAAAATTTGTTCTCAGGATATGGGATGACACTGGCAAAGTTGTATTTAATTGCTGATCTCTAGTTTCACTGAGAGGATCTGCTTTATTAGTTTCAAAGACTGGAATTAGATTTAATAAAGAGATAAATCCAGTAGCTAAAAGCAGAGCCACAGAGGGTTTATTGTTCATTTGCTGAGCACACTACTGAAAGCTTATCTGCATGTCAAGGTAACAATAGATGCTCTTGAAGGTATGGGGAATTGGGAATCACCCGTGAGAGCCATCTAAGATGTGAAAGTCAAAAAAATCATAGGGTAAGTAGGCTAGAAAGCACCCAAAAAGGCCATGAAGATGAAAGCACCAACTACAGTGTTTTTCCATTTTAAGCGTTCTGGAAGATGACATTTCCAACATTGTTATGCTACATTGTACTACACTGAAGAGCCAGTCTGGATAAGGGTAGCTGGGAAATCTCAGGGTGGGTGACCCTGTGACTCACCTCAGGCCCAGGTAAGATCCCATGCCCAGGGTTACAAGCCATGGCCAAGAGTGCGGAAAGAGTGAACATAAGAACTAGGAGCAGGAGTAGGCAATTCAGCCCCTCGAGCCTGCCCCGCTATTCATGGCTGATCTCATTTCGGCCTCAACTCCAATTTCCCGCCCTCTCCCCAAAACCTTTCAACCCGTTACTAATTAAAAATCTGTCTATCTCCTCCTTAAATTTATTGTGTCCCAGTATCCACTGCACTCTGAGGTAGTGAATTCCACAGATTCACGACCCTTTGAGAAAAGTAATTCCTCCTCATCTCTGATTTAAATCTACCAGCCTTTAGCCTAAAACTTTGGCCTCTCATTCTAGAATGCCCCACAAGGGGAAACATCCGCTCCACGTCTACTTTGTCTAACCCCTTTAGCATCTTATATACCTCAATTAGATCTCCTCTCATCCTTCTAAACTCTAGCGAGTATAGGCCTAAGCTGCTCAATCTCTCCTCATAAGACAAGCCCCGCATCTCTGGAATCAATCTAGTGAACCTCCTCTGAACCATCTCCAATGCAACTACATCCTCCCTCAAGTAAGAGGACCAAAACTGTGCACAGTACTCCAGGTGCGGTCTCACCAATGCCTTGTACAGTTGCAACAACACTTCCCTATTTTTATACTTGATTCCTTTAACAATAAATGCCAAAATTCCATTTGCCTTCCTTATTACCTGCTGTACCTGCATACCAGCTTTCAGTGATTCATGCACGAGGACATCCCGATCCCTCTGCACTGAAGCATTCTGAAGTTTCTCTCCATTTAAATAATAAGTCGCCTTTTTATTCTTCCCACCAAAATGGATAACCTCACACTTATCCACGTTAAACTCCATCTGCCAAATTTGGGGCCATTCACCTAACCTGTCCATATCCATTTGTAAATTTCTAATTTCTTCATTGCGACTTACTTTCCCACCTATTTTGGTGTCATCTACAAATTTAGCTATAGTACCTTCTATCCCTGAATCCAAGTCATTAATATAGATTGTAAATAGTTGAGTCCCAAGGACTGAACCCTGTGGCATCCCACTAGTTACAGCTTGCTATCCAGAAAAAAAGGTCCATTTATCCCAACGCTCTGCTTTCTGTTGGTTAGCCAATCCTCTATCTAAGCTAATATATTACCCTAACTCTGTGTAACCTTATTTTGTGTATTAATCTTTTGTGCAGCACCTTATCAAAGGCCTTCTGGAAATCCAGATATACTACATCTACAGGGTCCCCATTATCCACTTTGCTTGTCACATCTTCAAAGAACTCTAGCAAATTAGTCAAAAACGATCTACTCTTCATAAAACCATGCTGACTCTGATGGACTGCATTTTGATTTTCTAAATGCCTCTTTACTACTTCCTTAATAATGGATTCCAACAATTTCCCAATGACAGATGTTAAACTAAGTTGTCTATAGTTTCCTACTTTCCGCCTCCCCCACTTTTTGAACAGTATTTGATTAAAAGAAAAGCAACAAGTGTGAATCTTGGCATAAGTGAGGAATCAGGGGAAAAGATCTGCACTAAATTGAACATCCTATCCTAAAATACCACAAACAGTACCACTGATCTGTATTCTTTATTAGAATCTATAGAACTTGTCCTGATTGTTAAATTATCTGCATATTCAAATGATTTCAGTAGAAATGTTAAATTGCCTCAGGTAATAATGCTTTTATTACTGGCAAATGTGGTTTCACTTTTAATATGTATAACAATTACTCAAGATGTAATGTGGCTTCCACTGGGAAAGCAGCATGTGCTAAGCTGGGAATGCTGAAACAAAACTCTTCTGAGAGCAGATAACTTATTTTGGCCAATGCGCACACCATGGCAGCAAAATTAACATTCACATCATTATGAGTAGGAGCAAAACCCAGAGGGTTGCTGAAGGAATGGAGCAAGTTTTCTACTTAATATTCATTAGCTATACTGAAACAGTCATTAAAATCCATGGCCATATTAGATTCAAAGTCTATCTGCGGTGGCAACTTTTGAGTTTCTTTTGAACAAGTGTTAGGTTGAAAAACGGAGAACTTCCCCTGGATATGTGAGCAAACCTGGGGTGTCCCATATGCTATTTAAATCTGTTTCTATCCCTTTCACCACTATAGACTGTCTCTTATATTCAAGAACAATTTCTATTTATATAGAACCTTTAATGTAGTAAAGTATTCCAAGGTGCTTCACAGGAGCATTAGCAAATAAAATCTGAGCCACATAAGGAGATAATTAGGGCTGATGATCGAAGAAAGAGGTGGATTTTAAGGAGTGTCTCAAAGGAGGAAAAGGGCCTGGGAAGATTAGGGAGAGAATTCCAGAGGTTACGGACTCAGCAGCTGAAGGGAGAACCACCAACGGTGGTTAAAATTGGGAATGCGCAAGAGGCTAGAATCAGAGGGACATAGATATGTGGAGGATATAGGGTTGGAGGAGAGTACAGAGATTGGGAGCCATGAAGGGATTTGAAAACAAGCATGAGAATTTTAAAATTGAGGTGTTGCTGAACTGGGAGCCAATGTAAATCAGCAAGCACAGAGGTGATGCATGAAAGGGGCCTGGTGTGAGTTAAGATATGGGCTGCAGAGTATTTGATGGCCTTTACTTTATGTAGGGTGGAAGATTGGTGGCTGCCCAGGCGGGTATTAGAATTGTCAAAGATAGAGGTAGCAAAGGCATGGGTGAGAGTTTCAGCAGCACATGAGCTGAGGCAGGGTTGAAGTTGGATGACCAATGTGGAAGTAAGCGGTCTTAGTGATGGCATAGATATATGATTTTGAGCTCATCTCAGGTTGCGACAACAAGGTTATGAACAGTCTGGTTCAGCCTCAAAGACAGTTGCCAGGGAAACAAATGGAGTTGTGGCTAGGGAACACAAGTTTGTGGTGGGCTTGAAGACAATGGTTTTGGTCTTCTAAATACTTGGAGGAAATTTCTGCTCATCCAGTACTGGATATTAGACAAGCAATCTGACAATTTAGAAATAGAAGAGAGAAAGGTGGTGGTGAGGTAGTGGTGGGTGTCATCAGCACAAATCTGGAACCTAAAATTTATTTGGATGATGTTGCTGTGTGGCAGCAAGTAAACGAGAAATAGGAAGGGGAGGGGGGGAATCAAGGATAAATGTTTGTGAGGACTATAGAGTTTATAGTGTGAGTGAAGGAGGAAAAGCCATTACAGGTGATTCTGGATAGATCAAAATGGAACCAAGCTGGATGACAGCAGGGAGGCATCAGAGGCAAATGATGTGGTCAACTGTGTCAAAGTCTGCACAGAGGGGATAGTTCACAATGTCCACAATCACATAGGATGTTTTTTGTTTGTTTGATAAGAACTGTTTTGGTACTGTGGCAAGTGCAAAGACCTGATTGGAGGAATTCAAAATTGGAGTTTCAGGAAATTTAGACACAAATTTGGGAGGCAACAACATGTTCAAAGACCTTGGCAAGAAAAGGAAGGTTTGATATTGAGTGATAGTTTGCAAGGATGGACGGGTCAAGGGTTGTTTTTATGAGGAGAGGTGTGATGGTTGAATACTTGAGGGGAAGGGAAACAGAAACATTAACAATATGAACTAAGGGCAAAATGAGTGGTCAGCTGTTTAGTGGGAATAGGGTTGAGGGAGCAGTACATAATAGTGAGCATGAGGGGAGATAGGAGAGAAACTAGAGAAAGGTGAGAGTTCAGGGCAGGATGAAATCTTAGAGGAAGTTTGGGTCTGTCTTATAGGGGAAAGGAGGGAAGTGACAGAGGCTGTAATTAGTTTCTCATTGTTTCTTAACACTTTGTTTTATTAATTTGTGCAAAATTTGCTTCCTAATCACTGTACAATATGATACTTGCAAGTGCATACACTCAGGGCATTACATAGTTCTCCAACTTTAAGTGATGTTCCTCATTGGCAGGGTCAGGACAATGGTGTAGTGGCGATTTTAGAAGTCGTAATACCACTATATTTTCTATGGAGAGTGGCCTCTGAGTGCATTTCTTCTCTCCCCCTTTATTAGGTGTGCTTTCTACTATTTTATTGATTTTTATTTGTACAATGCATTCAAATATTCTATGATATGTAGTGATTAGTGTACACTGTGGTAAAAAGATTAGCAAAATAATGTACATGCTTCTTGACTCTCAATTTGTTTCATGCTGCACCATTAAATTTTGTTTAGTCTCAGAATGAATCTTTGAAGAGGCTGCCCTCACTTCTTTTGTGGATCTCAATTATATCTTGTTCTTCAAACATCTAATAATGTTTGTATGTTATTTATCCATCATAAATCAGTTCAACGACAGAAAAAGGAGCACCATTTGTGAGGGATTCCTGGAAGGGGATGGAAGTAAGTTTGAAGTCACAGCTAACCGATAACTAAGTGCCAGGTGAAAAAACTAATGAAAACTTGGCTAAAAATGGCCATAAAACTGCTGCATCATGATTACATATACATTGTGATTCCAGGACATGTTTGGGACCCCAGTATGATTTTAATGCAAATTCATAGAAGTACCGTTTAATGACTGATTTGAAGATGGATGCTTTTTAAAAATATTTTGAGAATATGGTGGTATTCTGTAAAGAAGGTTTTATGCGTGTGTATGTTTGTTTCCGTAATTAATTAAACTGGGGGAAGGTTAGGTGTCTGTGGGAACTGAGAAATGAAAGATAAAGG
Source organism: Carcharodon carcharias (assembly GCF_017639515.1). NCBI lineage: Eukaryota > Metazoa > Chordata > Chondrichthyes > Lamniformes > Lamnidae > Carcharodon > Carcharodon carcharias. The sequence continues at coordinate 46,822,815 of NC_054487.1, read as the reverse complement.
AGCTAGATGCATCCACTCTGGTGAAGTGGGTTTATGAGTAAATAGGTCAGGTTTTAAAATTTGCATTAGGTTATAGGCAGGGACTTGACTTTTCAGCTGTTAAATTTCAAGGGGGAGTTTAGAAGTGACAAGGGACTTTTACAACTTACAAACTTTTCATAAGTAAACAAGGAAATGTTTTTAAAATTTGTTTGACCCGGAAGTGGAAGCAATAGGAAAACATGAAAGATTTTTATATTTGGAAAAGTTGAGTTAAAAGAGGTGTTTAAGAACAATGGAATCTAAGGTGAAAGGGAAAAATAATATTTAAGGAAAGATTTTTAGTTGAGTTGGTGATGGCTGTGGGGGAAAACCCACTGAAGACAGCTTCTATGTGCTGGAGTGCTGAAAAGCTGTGAAGGATTTGAATTTGAAGCAGCCATCCAGTGGTACAAGAAAAGTCTTTCTGAACTTTCTTGGATTTCCACAGCAGAGTGGAAGAGAGTGAAAAGTCATGTGGTATAATGTTATTAAAGTGGCAGCAGTTTTTGCCTTGAGTAATATTACTGGATTTTTATGGTTAAAAATCTATAAGGGAGCTGTTCCCAAGTAATTTACTCGTGTGTTCTGATTGAGTGGGTTTATTGGGGGTATGTTTTGTAAGACTGTTTTAATCTTGTGTGCTTAAGTTTTTTTTCTTCATGTTAATAAATGTTTTAACTTTATAATTCTAAAAGCATTACTGGGATTCTATGCTTCTGGGATCAGTAGTTTTCTCCTTGTTTTCAAAATACAAAGAAAAGGTTATGATCAGTAAGACAAGTTTCCCTCTGGGATTTGGCTTGCCCAGCAAATAACATTGGCTGTGGTCATAACACTGACCAGTCAATAAAGCTAGCGGGAATGGCCTGTCAGAGCTACTGAAGCAGAATTTATAGGGACACTTAACTAAAAGTAAGTGGATCATAGGATCTGTGTCATTTTGCTTGGATTATCAGGAGATTTTACAGCAACTAGATAGCTTTTTTCTGATAATTTCTGCTCTACTTAGCGTCAGTAAGCTTCCTGAACTTATCATAGGTGCTATTCTAGCCAGTATCATATAGAGAAGCAGCTGGAGAATGAGGAACAAACAGAAGCAGCACTATATCAACTAGCTGGAGTTCTAGCTGGGTTTATTAGGAGACAGCAATTTTGTGGGCTGCTTTTAGGAAGCCCATACTCAGCAGTCAGAATGTACAGGTGAGGAATCGCTTTGTTGGACCTAGCCGAAGATGAATCCATCAAGAGGCTGTGCTGCTTGAAGCAGGCTATTGCAGATTTCTGCAGTCTGCTCCAACAAGACTTGCTGTCTGCTATTCCAGGACACTATGATTTTTTTGAAATGCTCAGCTACCATATAGGCAAGGAGGTCTCAATGAGTCAAATTCTGTGTTATTCATTGCTTTGGTGCTGTGCTTGTTGACCTCTGGGCTTATGCAGTGCTCCCTACATTACAATAGTAACTACACTTCAATTATACTTCATGGCTGTAAAACACTTTAGGCTGAAGTTGTGAAAAAGAGAAAGCCTTGCATTTGTATGAACATGTCACGACCACCAGATGACACAAAGCACTTTACAACAAATGAAATACTTTTGGTAAAATTACTGTTAGATGTCAAGGTGAAGTGTTTAGACTCACTTTTGTTGGAGATGGTCATCATCTAGAATTTGTGTGGCACACAAGCTACTTGCCACTTAACAGTCCAATCCTGAGTGTTGTCCAGGTCTTGCTGAATGAATATGAACATGAACACAAATAATCACAAATGGTTTCTTCTCAGTGCTGTTTCATTTAATACTTGCAGATTGGGTAATGTAGGAAATGTGGTAGCCAATTTGCAAACTCCCACTCTCAAGGAAGGGCATGACTGGTTGTTAAATATTCCTAGGTACGTGGTATTCAGAAAAGATAGGACAGGAAGGAAAGGAGGAGGGGTGGTGGTATTGTGGTATTGGTTAAGGAGAGCATTGCCGTGTTGAAGAAAGATGTCCCAGAGGGTTCAAGGACAGAATCAATTTGACTAGAGCTAAGGAACAAAAAGGGTGTAATTACATTGCTCGATGTAGTCTATAGACCACCAACTGGTGGGAAGAATGTAGAGGAACAAATCTGAAGGGAAATTACAGAGAGATGCAGACATTATAGCACAATTATAATGGGGGACTTTAATTACCCAAATGTAGACTAGGACAGTGGTGGTGTAAAGGGCGGAGAGGGGCAAGAGTTCTTGCATTCAGGAGAATTTTCTACAACAGTATGTGTCCAATCCAACAAGAAAGGATGGGCTGTTGGACCTAATTCTTGGAAATGAGGTGGGCCAAGTAGATCAAGTGTCAGTGGGGGAGCATTTAGGAAACAGTGATCATTGTATCGTAAGGTTTATGATGATGGTAGGAAAGGGTAAGAATAACTAACTGGGGGAGAGCCAATTTCAATGGGAAAGATCAGAGCTGGACCAGATAGACTGGAAGTAAAGTTTGGCAGGAAAAACTGTAGCTGAATAATGGGCTACCTTCAAAGAAGAAATGGTTCGGGCACAGTCAAGGTATATTCCCACAAAAGGGAAAGGTTGGGGAACAAACCCAGAGCTCTCTGGATGAAGAAGGCGATAGAAATTAAGATAAAAAAGAAAAAGCATGCTTATGGCAGGTGTCAGGTAGAAAATACAATTGACAACCAAGCAGAATACAGAAGGTTCATAGGGGAGGTGAAAAAGTATATTAGCGAAGCAAAGTGGGATTATGAGAAAAGACTGGCAGCCAACATAACGGGGAATCCCAAAGTCTTCTATTGGCACACAAATAGTAAGAGGGAGGTAAAAGAAGGAGTAGGGCCAATTAGGGACCAAAAAGGAGATTTACACAAGGAAGCAGGGGGCTGATGTGTTAAATGAATACTTTGCATCTGACTTTGCCAACAAAGCAGATGCTACCAAGGTCACAGTGACAAAGGACGAAACTCTGTCACTAACACGGTTCAAAATTGATAAGGAGGAAGTGTTAGATAAGCTGTTGGTACTTTAAGTTGACTAGGCACCGGGGCCGGGTGAGATGCATCCAATGATTTTGAAGGAAGTAAGAGTGGAAATTACAGGGGCCCTGGCCATATTCTTTCAGTTTTCCCTGGACTCAGGGGATGTACCAGAGGACTGGAGAATTGTAAGCATTATGCCCTTGTTCAAAACAGGTTGTAAGGATAAGCCCAGCAATTACAGACCAGTCAGTTTAACTTCAGTGGTGGGGAAGCTTCTTGAAACAATTATTCTGCATAAAATTAATAGTCACATGGAAAAATGTGGGTTGATTAGGAAGAGCCAGCATGGATTTTTAAAGGGGAAATCATGTTTAACTAACTTGCTGGAGTTTTTTTTGAAGAGGTAACATAAAGGTTAGACGAGGGTAATGCTGTTGATGTGGTGTACATGGACTTTCAAAAGGTATTCGATACAGTGCCATACGACAGATTTGTGAGAAAAGTTATAGCTCATGGAATAAGAAGGACAATAGCAATGTGGATACAAAATTGGCTGAGTAATAGGAAAGAGAGGATATGATCAATGGATATTTTTCTGGCTGTGGGAAGGTTTGTAGTGGAGTTCTCCAGGGGTTGGTATTGGACCCTTGCTTTTCCTGATATATCTTAATGATCTAGATCTTGGTGTGCAGGGGAGAATTTCAAAGTTTGTGGATGATACGAAACTTGGAAGAATTGTTATCTATGAGGAGGACAATATAGAACTTCAAAAGGACATAGACAAATTGATGAAGTGGGCAGATAGGTGGCAGATGAAGTTCCATGCAGAAAAGTGTGAGGTGATGCACTTTGGTAGGAAGAACATAAAGAAGCAATATAAAGTAAGGGTACAATTCTTAAAGTTGTGCAGGAGCAGAGGGACCTGGGTATATATATATATATGCAGAGATTATTGAAGGTGGCAGGAAAGGTGGAGAGAGCAGTTAATAAAGTATACAGTATGATTAATAGGGGCATGGACTACAAGAGCAGGAAGGATCTGATGCGCTTATATACTAGTTAGACCTCAGTTGAAGTATTGTGCACAGTTCTGGGTGCCATATTATAGGAAGGATGTGAACGCAATGGAGAGAATGCAGGAAAGTTGTACAAGGATGGCTCCAGAGATGAGAAGCTTGAGTTACAAAGACAGATTGGAGAGGTTGGGACTGTTCTCCTTGAAGAGGAGAAGGCTAAGAGAAGATTTGATAGCAGTGTGCAAAATCATGAGGGGGCTGGACAGAGTAGATAGGAAGAAACTGTTCCTGCTCATAAAAGGATCCAGAATGAGAGGGCACAGATTTAAAGTGTTTTGGAAAAAAAGCAAATAAAATAAAACTACAAATTCTGGAAATCTGCAAGCAAAATAAACGCAGAAAATATAAACCAGGAGAAAAAACTTTTTCACGCAAAAAGTGATTCAGGTGTGGAATGCACTGCCTGGAAATGTGACGGAGGCAGGTTCAGTCGAGGCATTCAAGAGGGAATTAGATAATTATTTAAATAAAAACAACATGCAGGGTTATGGGGAAAAGGCAGGAGAATGGCACTAAGTCATAATGCTCATTTGGACAGCTGGTGCAGACAGGACAGGCCGAATGGCCTCCTTCTACGTCATAACAATTCTGTTATTCTGTGATCCAGTAGATAATCTGTTTCTTTTTGCCATATTGATTAAGGGATAAATATTGTCTGGGACGCGTGAAAGACACTACATAAATGCAAGTTTATTTTTAAATGTGCATTATTCAATAAATGTGTAATAGAAATATTGCTAAAACTCCAGTGAAGTTATTAGCTTGTAAAGTTAAACTGCCAAGGGTTGTTCTTTCCTCCCGGTTTATCCCCCAGTCTGCTGCTTTGCTATTGGATACATTTTATTCCAAAAGAAAGACCTATCAGCAAGTTTCATAGCAGATGGTCCCACATAAGGACACATTCTCAATGAATTAACTGAAAAATTTGTGTCTGAAAAAAGCAACATAATTACAGCATTCACAACCAGGTAAATATATACACTGATTAACATTTAGAAGTGGAAAGTTCTTACCCAATCTGTGTGTATTAACTTGAACTGAGAAGAAACTATGATTCCTTGTGCTTCATGTTCACATTCATTCAGCAAGACCTGGACAACACTCATGATTGGACTGTTAAGTGGCAAGAAGGTTTTTGCCACACAAATTCCAGGCAATGACCATCTCCAACAAGAGTGAGTCTAAACACTTCATCTTGACGTCTAACAGTGTTTTTCATCACCAAATGGGGGTTACCATTGACGAAACCTTTAACTGAACCAACCATATAAGTTCTGCTGAAGGGTCATGAGGACTCAAAACGTCAACTCTTTTCTTCTCCGCCGATGCTGCCAGACCTGCTGAGTTTTTCCAGGTAATTCTGTTTTTGTTTTGGCCAACCATATAAATACTGGGCTACAAGAACAGGTCAGAGGCTGGGTATTCTCCAGTGTGTAACTCACCTTCTGACCCCCAAAGACTTGGCTTATCTATACAGCACAGTCATGATTGTGATGAAATATTCTCCACGTGCTGGATGAGTGTAGCTCTGACAACATTCAAAAAAGCTCAACACCATTCAGAATGAAGCAGCTTGCTTGACTGACACCCTATCCACTAACTTAAATATTTACTGACTCCACCACTGGTACACCATGGCACTTTATCCACCAACTTAAACATTCACTGGTGCACCATGGCTGTAGCGTGTACTGTGGGAATGTGAGTTCACACTAACCATATATTTCAACATACCTCACAGTTTTGGGATTAACACACGGTGAGTTAAAACAGCATTTAGCTCTGCTGAACAGATATGCTTTGTAAAAGATTTAGGAGCTGCAGGAATGGGAAGGTCACATGTCCGAAGGGTCTGAGATATGTTTTGTCACTGTTTATAGTGATAAAGTAATTAAAGTGTGTAAAGTGGACCATATAGCCGTGGTAACAGAATTTCTAGGAGAGATTGATGAACATAGCTTCATGTTATTGGAAGTCTGCTTTGTGTGCCTTTTAATGCCCTGTAATTTAATAATATGCAGGGAATATAAATATCAAAGGTAGAATTGGTACAAGTGTTTTCAACAAACTACTGTTTTCTGTAGTCAGGATGGAATGGTAAAGCTTGGTACTTGAGTTCTTATTGTGAACTCAATAATAAGGAATCATATAATCAAGTAGAATCATATTGTTTGATTTGACTGAGTGCTCATGTTGGATTGTGAAACATGAGCTCATTAAGGACAAGGATCTGACTCAGCAGTTGTTACTACTGATGTCTGTGTTCAAAGTAATGAAAGAAGATAGAATAGGAAAGCAGTCCAATATGTACCATCTATAAGATGCAATGCAGCAACTTGCCGAGGCTCCTTTGACATTGCCGCTCAAACTTGTTTTTGTATTCTTTCATGAATATGGGTATCGCTGGCAAGGCCAGCATTTGTTGCCCATCTCTAATTGCCTTTGAACTGAATGGCTTGCTCAGCCATTTCAGAGGCCAGTTAAGAGTCAATCACATTACTGTGGATCTGGAGTCCCACGTGGGCCAGACCAGGTAAGGACAGCCGATTTCCTTCCCTAAGGACATTAGTGAACCAGGTGGGTTTTTACAACAATCAATCCCAGTTTCATGGTCACCATTACTAAAGCTAGCTTTCAATCCCAGTGTTATTTATTGAATTTAAATTCCATGAGCTGTTGTGCCCATGTGCCCAGAGTATTAGCCTGGGCCTCTAGATTACTCATCCAGTGATGTTGCCACTATGCCACCATCTTCCCCTGTGACCTTTACCACCTAGAAAAAACAAGGTCAGCAGGCATATGGGAACACCAGCACCTCCAAGTTGCACACCATCCTTACTTGGAAATATATTGCTAATCCTTCACTGTCACTGAGCTGAATCCTGGAACTCCCTAACTAACAGCACTGTGGATGTACCACACCACATGGACTGTGGCAGTTCAAGAGGACAGCTCAGCAACGCTTTCTCAAGGGAAACTAGTTTTGGGCAATAAGGCCTTGCAGCGCCACCCACCTCCCATGAACAAATAAAAAAATGTTTTTCCCCTTAGGAGGTTGTCTAGCTGGGGACACAGGGCAGACTAGAGCCCAAACAAGTCTTTTATGATCTGCATGGTGAGACCTAAAGCAGAGTAGGTAATCTCATTTTTTTGAGAAGAGTATTGTCTCATGTCTGTAGTCTAGGCCTTATTTGTCCTGGCCAAAAGCAGAACAATCTTACCCAATTTAAACAGATGAGTTTAAAACCCAGGATTGGCACTAGGAAATTTAATGCAACTAAGGGGCAATGGACTTAATCAAGGTTGGGACACATGGCTTTCTGATTGGGAGTTAACTGTCCAATCATTTGGCCTCTGAGTCCACCTTAACTTGGCTGTACTCCTGCCAGTTCAAAAGACATGATTAGTAAGTGAAACATACTACTAGTCTGTAATTATGGAGGGTTTGTTGAGTTAGTTGAAGTGACAAAGTTAAATCTTGTTAGAAACAGCCTGTTGGGAGGGTCAAAAATTGCTCATAAGTATCCAGTACAAATAAGTTTGAAATTATTCTTATACAAAAGTCAAATCTGCAGTGAAAAGTTTCTTAAACTGAACTACATATGGTTAATGATCACCCGAGACAATAAAATACTGGCACAATGTAGTTAACACAGATCAGGAAACATATTCAAGGAGCACTGTAATATACCTGTAGGCCTAGTATAAAAGGCTTTCCAATTTTTTGGAATTTTCAAATACAGCAGGGTTGGGCTCACTAGATTATCATTCTGAAGAGTTAATGTGGCTGAACCTTATGTAATGTTGAGTTCCATCAAGCTAAAACATCTTGATTTTTGTTTCAATTCATTTGTGGACCATTATATTTTCAGTTCTGCACTTTTGGTGGATTATGTTTTATATGGTCCATGAATTTTCTACATTTTTCCAACAAGTTTTTGTACCCAGCGTTAAATGTTACTGTGACACACTGTATAGATTGGGAGTGATGCATGTGTTCAAATAAAAAGATTTGCAGCTATCATATTGTCTGCATTGTTAGTATCAATTGCTGTTACCTTAACTTGTATATCCCAGTCTTTCACATATACCCAAGAAATGCCCTTGACACATTTCAGCATAGTGTCTCTCCTCTGTATACTTTGTGCAAAAATGGTTGTGTCCATGCAGCAACAGTTGGGTATGCGATGAGTCCAATATAGCTATAGTTACTCACAGGCATCCAGTAATCATAGGTCAAAACAACAGCTGGTGTGTTCTTCAGTAGCACCAACATTGTAGGCTTTTCAATCTGCCAGATCAACAATTTCAGATCAAGATCACCGTTCCCATGTTTTTGGACAGCAGGTGTAGGTAATGTCTGCTGAAGCTATTTACAGCTCCTCTAGACCCATCTGTTGTTTCTTTACTTGTCCTATTTAGCATCTCCTTTTGCCTTACACCATCATTCCTTTTATCATTTAGTAACTCCTGCCTTCCCCTGTATCACAGATCTTCCCTTTCCTTTCCCTCCCTTCCTCCTCGCCCCTTTTCTTCCTGCCTCCCTACTTGTTTAAGAACAGTTGCATCTGTAACTTCTTCCAGTCCTGACAACAGGTCATTAACCTGAAAAATGTTAATGCTGTTTCTTTCTCCAAGGGGTGCTACCTGACCTGCTGAGTATTTCCAACACTTTCTGTTTTCATTGTAGTCTCTTTATTGTTATAAAGATTGTCTATTTCGCAATACAATGGGCTCTTTGGAAGTCAAAGTATAAGACTGATCGGAAGATGCTATTTGAATACCTTAGGCCGAATTACTTACAGTGATAATGGGTCCACAGTTGGTTGCTATCATTATGCTTAGCTAGATTCATGGGCTTGTAGCGATCCTGAATTACTAAAAGAATACACTGTCAAAACTGACTTGTTGTTGTTGCCTTTAGCTGAAGAATGATTAGAACATTTCTCTTGGGAAGTGAAGTCTTGTTTAGAAGGTGGTACAGCAACCTAGATGTATTTCTGTGACAATAGGTGCAAGTAACTGTCTTTCTATCTAGTAAACCATCAGAAAATTTTAAAAATAAACTTTTAATCCACGAATCTTTTCAGCACTTTCCTCCATAATGCTAACATATGATGAAAGTGAGGATTATGGTAAGAGGGGAAATGTGAAATTATTAGAGTTTAGGGCAACATTTGAATCTGTCATCAACCAGCATTTGAAATTGGAACAAAATTTATCCTCTATATGTGTCAGCAGTTTCAGGATGAAATTCTTGATGTAATGGCCATCATGATAGTAGAAAATTTGTCAACCAAGTCAAACACACCAAAATATTTTGTAACTTCCTGGATAAGAAACTAAATATTTCTGACCTCTTCGACACTTTAATCTTTAAAATGATGAGAGTCGTATTTTACTGGAAACATCAGTGGCCTGAATATTTCCCGCGTGGGGCAGTCTCGGAGGAGTGGGTGGTTGCGGAGCCGACTGCCACCCGTGATAGGCTCCGCGCTGCCATTTTATGCGGGTGAGCCAATTAAGGCTTGCCCAGGATAAGACACGAGTGGCAGTGCTACCTGTGCAGGCGGGGGGAGGAGGGAGAGTCGGGGCCAGTGCTCTTTCGCACATGCGTGTGAAAGAGCGCTTCAATCTCCCTGAAGCACGGAGCTGCCTCAGGGAAATTGAAGTGCTTTTGAATTAAATTAATAAATGGATTAAAAATTTAATTAAACATGTCCCCTCATATGACTGTGTCACATGAGATGGGACATATTTTTATATTTCAGAAATTTAAAATATTTAATGAATAAAAGCTTTAGGAAGCCTCATCCCGTTCGTAGATGAGATTTCCTAAAAAATGTAAAGGCTGCTTGGCTTTTCGCTTGCCCGCCAGCCGTTAGGTTGGACGGGCAGCATAAAGTTGACCTTAATCACTTCCTTAATGGCCTTAATGCGGGTGCGCAGCTGACTCTGGCGCGTGCCCGCTGAACGAAATGTTGTGAGAGCGTGATGACATCAGGACGCACGCCCGATGTCATCGTGTGTCATTTTACGTGCCAGTGTGTCAGGCCCGACCCCACACGCCGACTGAAAAATTCAGGCCAGTGAAATACTAGGAAAACTTCTGGAAAAGACAGGCCGGAATTTTCCACTCCTGCTGGCATTGGGAGTCATGGCAGGCGTGAGTAGACAATATGGCGAGAAAACCAGAAATCAGTTTTACGCTGTTGTGAAACCAGTTTGCGATCATCTGCTCCACCTGCCAACGGCAGGTCACCTTGCCTGTTGTACAAGGTTGGGAACATCATTTTAATACATTTGCATTGAATTATAAGCTCTGCTCACTGGAACCAGCCCCCACGCTGGATCATCCGGGCATGGAGGCTGACATGTTTCATAACTGTACACAAGTGACGTGCACCTGGTGAGCGGCACTTCGCTTGGGACTTCGAGGCTTGTTTCCCTACATTTCTTTGGGCAGCACTCATGGTCATCGGTGCCAGGCTTCGCAGACAGCAACACATCACTTTTAGAGGGGCTGACGGGCAGGTCTCTACCTACCAGACCAGCCGGAAGGCGGGTGTGGATTTTCAATGGCTGCAGGGCTAGGGCTTGGGGAAGAGGGAGAAGTGACCGCGGGCCGGGGAAGAGGCAGCAGGGCTAGGACAGTACTGGGGAAGGGTGGTATCCCAGGCTGTGTGTGTGTGTGTGTGTGTGTGTGTGTGTGTGTGTGTGGGGGTGGGGGGGGGGGTGCGGGTGCTGCTGGTGGGGCATATGTTGATCAGTGCAGGTGGCCTCAAGATGGTGAGGGCTGAGGAGGCAGTCTCCAGAGGAGATGAGGCTAAATGGAGATGTGAGGGTGCGTGTGAGAGAGTGAGTGGTGATGTCTCTTGAGCTGGCAGTGAGTGAGATGCCAGTAAATGTGTGATGGCCTTGTGAGTCTGTGAGTTTAGAGTGAATGAGATGGTTGCCTTACCCTGGCAGCATGGATGAGATCCTTCATCTATTTTCTGCATTGGATGGCCAACGTCTTGTGTGCAGCATTTGCATTGACTGCCTCTGCCACCGGCTCCAGCTGGAGTGGTGAGACTGATGGGCCTCCTGCAGCCAGAGCAGGGGCAGTGGACACTGCAGCAGGCCTCCATGGCGTCAAGAAGGCGTCCCAGGGACGCGTCACTGAATCGGGCGGCTGCACCTGTCTCGGTTTTTGGGGCCATGTCCTCACCAGAGCAGCCCTGGGCTGCAAGCCTTGAGAAGTGTGTGTGCAGCTGCAGTTTAAATATGGCGCCCTGCGTAAGGAAGTGGCAAGATAATGGCATGCCGGGAAAATTGAAGGCCGTCAGCCAGTGAGATGGTGTGTTTCCTGTAGCTTCATAATTAATGAGATGGGAATGGGATGAGAAGGCACAAAAGGCTGCCATTGTGCTGGCGGGTAATAAGTCCTTTCTCCTGCCCGCTAGCACACTTAGCGCCATTCCGGTATGAATCTGCCCTTAAGGCCGAAACATCCCAGCAAAAACAACAGGAATGGTGGAACTACAAAGTATCACACTCAGTGATATTGCACAGAGTAAATTATATTATTAATATTTACACCATGTGAGTAAATTATTGATATTTTCCTCATATAAAACTATATTTCTCATAATTGAAAGAAATGACAATGATGGATGAAAACAACGATGGACTTAAGTAAGTCAGTGCTTTCCCATTAGGCACACACAGATTTATATTTCATTCGAACGATACCTACAGGGTCCAGTTTGATATATTTATTATATATTTTCAGACCAACTGGACTACGTCAGCATTGCCCCTAGATTCTCTTGAATTAGCTTATTGTTAGCAATCTGGTTACTTAACACACAAAGTGCAGATATTAAATGCTACATTGCATTTTGCTGTGGTTTGCGTGCAAATGGTGAGTGTATTGTCGAAGGTTATCAGCAGCATAGGGATATGCACATCAAGGGGCTCTATGCTAATCATTTGTTTGATGATGCTGTCACAACTCCCTGGGAATAGTGCACTGCAATATCAAGCCCCACTGCTCCCCAAGCCATGACAACTGTGAAAAAGTTTGATCAACTCACCTAATTGTTTAATTTAGGTTAACAGAATACGAGAACCAGGTTTGTAAACTTAATAAGTAATTAACTGTTTATTGAACAAATTGTCTTTAACCAGTGACAAAAGAAAGAAATATGAACTGCTAACTTCTAACTCTATCCCTTCTAAACTCCCTTCTAACTCCCTATCCCTTCTAACTTCTAAACTCTACCCCTTCTTAAATCCCTAGGCACACACATATAAGACAAGCAAAAACATGGGCCAGGATGTTTAGGTTGGCGAGCAGGTGGCAGGGCCAGCTCGCCGAGGCATAAAATGATGCGGAATGACGTCGGGTGGAACTCCCAACATCACCCTGCGTCATTTACATTTCCAGGTCGGCGGGGGTGCAGCCGAATCAGCTGTGCACCCGCCGACCTGTCAACGGCCTATTGAGGCCATTTAAAAAGTAATTGAGATAATTAATGGACCTGCCCATCCAACCTTAAGGTTGGTGGACAGGCCAGGAACCCTGGCGGGCATTAGAAAAAGCAGAAATCCTCATCCATGGGCGGGATAAGGTTTCACGATGGTTTTCAAAATTTTAATAAATGTATGCTTTAAAGCGATGGACATGTCCCAACTCATGTGACAGTGTCACATGAGGGGACACATCAGGGAAATTTTACTTTTGCATTGTCACCATTTTTAAATTTGGCGCCGATCTCCCTGAGGCAGCACTTAGCCTCAGGGAGATGAGTGTGCTCTTTCATGTGCATGTGCAAAAGAGCGCACTCTCGGCTGAGTGATTCCCCGCACCCCCCCCCCCCCCCCCCCCCCACCGCCCGTATAGGGAGCGCATAGCGCTTCCTGGTGGACATCAAGTTGGATGGGCCTTAACTGACCCACCCACGTAAAATGGCAGTGCGACCCCGACTGGGGGCGCCGATCAGAGGCGTGCCTGCTTCTGCATTTCCCCCCCTCGACAGGGGGAAAATTCTTCCCATGGATTTTAAGGGTGGGATAGAACAGTTAAATAGCACCAATTCCGGAGTACAGGATTCGATGGGTTGATTTTGACCGATGTCTCCCAAATTCCTTTCAGTTCTTTGTTTCACTGGTTGAGCACTTGCCTTTCAATGTCTCTAACAGTGATTTTCCCCTTTGCCTCTTGACAGGGGTTTTCAGCAAGAGAGCTGGTTATAGAGATATGAGGAGGAAAAGTCAGCTAGTTATTATTGTAGAATTACTGGAATCTTATACACACAGGAGACAGAGGCTATACGTCTTTTTCCTTTTAGGCTAGGAGCTATTCTGCTGCACCGCCCTCTCACAAACCCTGGTCACCTGGTTAGGAGCCAATTAAAATATTGTTGCCAGGCAATGCCCCATTAGACCGGACTCTTCCTTGGCACCATCTTGTCTTTCATGGCACACTCTGTTCCAGGACAGCAACGTTGTATATATCCCTCATACTGTTGCAGTAGACATGTCTTTCAAACTGCAACCAATGTAATTTTAATCCACAGTCCAACAGAAATAAGTAAGATATGTTCTTTACAACATTCCAACAGAAATAAAAAGATATTTCTTTACAATACAGAGAACACTGTCTTGGCAGGAGATGCTGCAGTTGGGATAGGCAAATTGAGAAAGCAATCTCCATTGGTAGGCTTCTTTCATTGGTAAGGATTGTTTCTAATTTACTTTTCATTTTCCTACCTGTGGAACTAATTTTGAGGAGATAGTATTTGTTATTTCAGAAGTATTTCATACCAGATTTTGAAAATAATAAAGGGTAAGCATTCAATTTATTGATAGGGTATCTCCCAGGTAGGCAAACAACTGGATTGAACTCAGCTACAAATAATATTGATAAAGCTGTGTGCTAAAGACCAGGTACAGGTCTTCTAACGTGTAGACCACAAAGCACAGGTGTTATCAAGATATTGAGTCATGGCTTCTTTAAATTTGGTCTTTGTTTTAGACTACACATGTTGAGCAATTTTCCATCACCAAAACTGGTGTAGACTCCTTACTTGAGATATAAGGTGACTTTCAGCATGGCCACTATCTTCACTTGCTGAGTCAAAGGGGGCGACCCACAGTTTAGCCATCCATCACCAATCTGTCTGGACCATGCTATTGGGTCTCACTCCTCTGACAAAGCCATTCACTACTCCATGATAATCCTTGAGAATAAACATACATATGAACCTACATATGAATAAAGAGCAGGCCATTCAATAAGACCTTGGCGGATCTGATTGTAACCGCAACTCCAAAAAAGAATTGGTACTAGTTAAAACCTCATCTTTTTCATTGTCACCACAAATAAACGTAAGGAATTTATAGACTACTTTGTTAGTTTGGTCGAAGTCAACCATTGAGTTGTGCCTGCAATTTCTCTCTTCCACATTCCCACGAAACCAAACCTCCCCCAGGTTCTCCCCTGTATCTAGCTCTGAACCCCTATCTCTCTAGTTTCTCTCCTATCTCACCTCATCCCTTCTCCAAACTCAGGTTGTCCATCAGACCCATCTTCTGCTTCACTAACAACAGTTCTACTAAATTAGTGACACCGTAAATGGTTTCCACTGAGGGCATTAATATTGATTTTTCATCTGTGGGAGACACTAGCCGACAACAGAAGGAAATAGCGACATTACCTGTGGGTTGATGTGTGCCACCATGATTGGTGGCTACAGCAGCTTGACAACAGGCGCCAATGCCAAAAACAGCACCTACAACAATACCTACCTCATATGTGGTACTGTGGCAAACCTGCCTCTCATGTGCTAGTCTCTTCAACCATCAGCAAAAGTGAAACTACCACATCACCAATGGATTTTCTGCATGCCCATCATCTCAAGTAGCTGTAAATATGCTGACGAGAAAATGACAAAGTGATTCCACTCTTCAGATATAGTTCTCCCTTTCAAAAGTGTTCTTATCGCTCCCATTCTCCAAAAATCCTAGACTCAAGCATTCTGTTCTTGCAAATTACTGCTGCCTCTCCAATCTTCCATTCCTTGAAAATATTGCCTCCCACAGCATTAAGCACTAAGGCAGCAGTAGCCAAATTCAGCTCTGTTACTTAAACCATGCTGCAAAATTGCTCCCTGTCCTGCTCAATTCCTCTGCAGCCTAACACTAACAACCATACCATTGTCCTCCATTGCCGCCTCTGCTGCCTATCTCAGTAGGACTGTAGCCAATATCTCCAGTTTTTATTCCTGTCCTCAATACCATTACTCAAAGGATCAATGCTTGTTCAACCCACTTAATATCTCCTTTAGCTCAACTTCCATTATTTAAAAATCCTAAGTGCCTGGAGACATTTTTCTATAATAAAGTGCTATATTAGTCCAAATTGTTGTTACACTTCCTTCCACATCTATACTGCTTCCTATCAAATGAAGCAGCAGTAGGATGATTCTCTACTTGTGACAGGAACTTATTCTAAGTTCTTTTATCTCCTCAACAATTTCAAAATTTGCAAATGACACAAAACTTGGAAGTACTGTGAACTGTTAGGAGGATAGTGACAGACTTGCAGAGGACATAGGCAGGATGGACAAATGGGCGGACAAATGGCAGATGAAATTTAATACAGAGAATGTGAAGTGATTCATTTTGGTCGGAAGAACGAGGGGAGGCATTATAAATTATAGGTCTAATTCTAAAGGGGGTCCAGAAATAGAGGGACCTAGGGGTATATATGCATAAATCATTGAAATTGCCAGCGCAGGTTGAGAAAGCAGTTAATAAAGCATATGGGATCCTGGGCTTTATAAATAGGGGCATAGAGTACAAAAACAAGGACGTTATGATAAACCTGTATGAAACACTGCTCCGACCTCAACTAGAGTATTATATCCAGTTCTGGGAACCACATTTTAAGAAGGATGTGAAGGCATTAGTGAGGGTGCAGAAAAGATTCACAAGAATGGTTCCAGGGATGAGGAACTTCAGTTAAGTGATTAGATTGGAGAAGCTGGGGCTGTTCTCCATGGAGAAAATTAAGAGGAGATTTGATGGAAGTGTTTAAAATCATGCAGGGCCTGGACAGAGTAAATGGAAAGAAACTGTTCCCATTAGCAGAAGGATCCAGAACTAGAAGACACCGATTTAAGGTGATTGGCAAAAGAAACAGCAGTGACATGAGGAAATACTTCTATACACAGCGAGTGGTTAGGATCTAGAAAGCACTGCCTGAGAATGTGATGGAGGCAGAATCAATTGTGGGTTTCAAGAGAATTGAATAATTATCCAAAGAGGAAAAAAAATTGGAGAGCTATGGGAAAAAGGCAGGGGAGTGAGTTGCTCTTGCAGATAATCAGCATGGACTCAACTGACCGAATGGTTCTATGATTCGAACAATTTAATTTCCTTCTAAAGCATTGACTCCTTTTATGGAATACGGTTTAGCAGGTGCCAGTCCTGTTTTGATACCTCACTCAAGAGGTCCATTAGTTCTGTATGAGCCTCAACAGCCAATGTCTGCAGAATATTCAATCTCAGAATAGCATTCCTGGGCCCAATCTGATGTTATCTGTCATACACACAGTTCCACTGGAGATTGCTTGATAGTGATAAGTAGCAAGGTGTAGATCTAACACAGGGGCCAATACTGGAGACACAGGAAAAATAACATAAGATACACGGATGGAGTTAGGGCAGATATAATGATCTGGGGGAGACAGTGATGATTCTGGTGGAGAACTACAAAGGATGGGTAAATCTTTGAATTAACATTGTCAATGGTTTAATGTTTTTAATTCCCATCACAAATTGTGGCTTCAGGCATTGATTTCTGCAGCATTAATCCCAGTTGCTCACTCAGACTAAACCCGAAAGTATGTAACATTTTCACGCTGAACTGATCTTCAAATCCTCATCGATCTTCACTGACTCCCTGTCCTTTAATGTACTGACTTTAAAAATCTTCAAGCCTTATTTCTCCTTACCTATGACATTTTCCTCAGATCCTACGTTCACCTCCCATCACCGATTTATCAAATATTTTCCTCTACTCAGTAACAGCCCAACCATCACACCGTTGCATTCTTTTCTTCTAAACCCACATATCTTCATACAGCCACTGTCTCCTGTTCTTAGAGTTACAGAATGTACCAGCAGTATGTTTATTCAGTTAGGAAGGAGGTGGAAGTTGAATTATCCCAGATTCCCTTTGAGAAGTAAAGGCTGGTTTCACATTATGAGGCAGGTTGAATATCTCCATTCCCATTAATTTCCTTTGATCATAAGCATAGGTGCTTACAGAATGATTAGGCAGGAAAGAATCAAAAGGCAGAGAGTGGAAGCCAGTGGGAGGCAATTGGATGGGAATCCCAGACCTATAGTAACTGTGATTTTGTAGCAGTTGGTTCTGACAGCTGGTAATTCCTTGATGAATGCTATCTGTAGGAGTTAAGAGTCGGAGTCATTTGTGTCAAAGAGTAAAGATTTACAAATTAGTCTTTATTCTTATGGCAACATATTCCTTCTGACCATTTCTCAGGATCAAGGCACCACCTACCCTTCCCCCTGAACATACAGGTTTTTGCTCCAATATCTCACATTTGAAAATAATTTTAATATGCCCCTTCCATGTCAACCTTCATTTTACAATTAATATCATTTTAGTGAACAAGCCAGTGTAGTCTTTGAATCATTGTCAATGATTCACCAACACCTGGTGAGTTTACCCAATTTCAGTTAGGTTCAAAGGATAATTAATTCACTTCTGGTGCAGGTATTATTCTTTAGCTGAAGATCATATTCAATATTCTCCTGTCAAAAAAAATGCTACGTTAAAATTAACAGATACCTATCTTTCACAGACTTTATCAAAACTCAGAAGACAATCCTACAGTATCCTATGACAGCGCCTCATACAGCTATTTTTGGTTCTCTTCACTAGGTCGTAGGAGTAGGTCATTCAGCCCTTTGAGCCTACTCCACCATTCAGCAAGATCATGGCTTACCTGGCTGTGATCTCAAAAGAACTTTGCCGTCTGCCCCCCATAACCCTGGACTCCCTTGCCTATCAAAAATCTAACTCTGCCTTGAATAAATTCAATGACCCAGCCTCCACTTTCTAGGGAAGACAATTTCACATACAAACAACCCTTTGACAGAGAAAATTTCACCTCATTTCTATCTTAAACGATAGATCTTATTCTTAAACTGTGTCCTTGAGTCTAGTGTCTCCCACAGGTGGAAACATCCTCATGGCATCTACCCTATCAAATCCCCTCAGGATCTCATGTGTTTCAATAAGATCACCTCTCATTCTTCTAAACCCCAATGGGTATAGACCCAACCTGTTCAACCTTTCTCCATAAGGTCCTCATCCCAGTTCACTCAAGGGAACCTTCTCTGTACTGCTTCTAATGCAATTATATATTTTTTCAAATAAGGAAACCAAAACTGTACACAAAACTGCATTCCAGATGGGATCTCACCAAGGCCCTGTACAGCTGCAGCAAAACTTCCCTACTTTTATATTCCATTCCCTTTGCAATAAACACCACCATTCCATTTACCTTCTTAATCTTGTGCTATTCCTGCATACTAACTTTTTGTGATACATGTATCAGGACACAGGATCCCTCTAGACCACAGAGTTCTTCAATCTCTCTCTCCTTAAGCAGTATACTGCTTTTCTATTGTTCTTGCCAAAGTGGACAAGTTCACATTTTCCTACATTATACTCCAACTGCCAAATTTTTGCCCACTCACTTAACCCATCTATATCTCTTTGCAGACTCTCTAACCCCTCTTGACAACTTATTTTTCAACCTATCTTGGTGTCATCAGCAAATTTAGCTACCATGTATTTGGTTCCTTCATCCTAATCAGTGATGTAGATCGTAAATAGTTGAGGTCCCAGCATTGGTCCCTCCCACCACCTTTTCCTAGCTTCCTATTTTTTCAAAATATCAAATGCCCTTCAATATGTAGGTCCCAGCCTTGGTCACCCTGAAACCATGTCTCTGTAATGGTTATCAGGTCACACTTATTTAATTCTATCTGTGCTAACAATTCATTCATTGTCACAAATGGTGTGCTCATTCAGATACAGAGCCTTCAACTCTGTCTTTTTGGTCTTATCTGCTGGTGCACTCTTAAGTTTGTACTCTATGTCCCTTCCTGCCAAACTCTGATCATTACTCAAATCACTACTCTGCTCTATTATCTTGTTGTTTCCCTTTGATTTACCATATCAATTCTTGCATGATCCCTTCCCCCCACTATTAAGTTTAAAGCCCTCTCCACCACCCTAGTTATATGACTCGCCTGAACACTGGTCTCAGCATGGTTCAGGTGAAGACTGTCCCAACAGTACAGCTCCCACTTACCCCAGTACTGCTGCCAGTGCCCAATGAATCGAAACTCATTTCTCCCATGCCAGTGTTTCAGACACACATTCATCCCTCTAATCTTATTTACCCTATGCCAATTTGCTCAAGGCTCAGGTAATAATTTAGAGATTATTACCTTTGAGGTTCTGCTTTTTAATTTAGCCCCTAGCTGCTCATAAGCACTGAACAGAACATCTTTCCTAGTATTATGCCTTTGGTACCAGGCCATCAGACCAAATGAGAGCTCATGGTGTAGGGGTAACATATTAACATGGATAGAGGATTGGTAAGCTAACAGGAAGCAATGAGTACGTATAAATGGGTTATTTTTGTATTAGCAAGATGTAACAAGTGGACTGCCACACGGATCAGTGCTGGGGCTGCAATTATTTACAATCTATATCAACGACTTGGATGAAAGGATAAATGTATGGTTGCTAAATTTGCTGACGACACAGAGATAGGAGAGCAAGTTGCCAAGAGGAATAAGGAGTCTGTAAAAGGATAGAGATAGGTTAAGTGAATGGGCAAAAATTTGGTAGATGGAGTATAATGTGGGATAATATGAACTTGTCCACTTTGGCAGGAAGAATTGAAAAGCAGCATATAATTTAGATGGAGAGAGATTGCAGAACTGTGTGGTATAGAGGGATCTGGGTGTCCTGGTACATGAGTCACAAAAAGGTAGTATGCAAGCACAGCAAGTGATTAGGAAAGCAAATGGAATGTTCTTGTTTATTGCAAGTGGAATGCAATGTAAAAGTAGGGAAGTTTTACTAAATTTGTACAGGGCCTTGGTGAGACCATATCAAGAATGCTGTGTACTGTTTTGCTCTCCTTATTTAAGAAAGGATATAATTCCATTAGAAGCAATTCAGAGGTTCATTTGACTGATTCCTGGGGTTAAGGGGTTATTTTATGAGGAAAGGTTGGGGCCTGGATCCATTGAAATGCAGAAGAATGACAAATGATCTTATTGAAACATAAAAGATCAGGGTAAATGCTGAGAGGATGCTTCTCCTTTTGGGAGAGACTAAAGCTACGGGACAGAGTTTTAAAATAAGGGGTCTCCACTTAAGGAGCTGAGGATTTTTTTTTCTCTCAGAGGGACATGAGTCTGCAGGGTCATTGAATATTTTTAAGGCAGAGGTAGATAGATTCTTGACTAAGAGGAGTCAAATAGCATAGGAGGTAAGCAGGAAAGTGAGTTGAGGCCATAATCAAATTAGCCATGATCTTATCAAATGACAGAGCAGGTTTGAGGGGCTGAATGGCCTACTCCTGCTCCTAATTCATATGTATTCAAGTGTTTGTTCAATAGCAGTTTGTTGTCACATTATATTTGTAGCAGATATATATATATTTTTCACGAAAGTCAGTATCAACATTATATACTTGGCTTTAGTGGGAGATACGAAGCACAACTATCAATGGCAATGCAGTACAAGTAATATGGAGTTTAAGGGCAAAATACTGTACTTTAAGAGGGAAGTAGGTGGGTGCCAATAGCAAAAAAAAATAACATTGAAGATGGTTACCTAAGAAGCAGGCCTTTACTCACAGGGAATGTTGCCTAGGTTCAATTATCAGTGACAAAAACAGAATTACCTGGAAAAACTCAGCAGGTCTTGGCAGTATAATTTCCAGGTAATTCTGTTTTTGTTTTGGATTTCCAGCATCCGCAGTTTTTTTGTTTTTATTTCAATTATCAGTGCTTCAGAGTCCCTCTGATTTCCTGCTGGTGCAACAGATTTATTTGTAAAAGAATGATTTTTGGAGAGAAGGAAGAGAAAAGGCTTGCAACATGTGAGAATTCAAAAAAAGCCAGGCATTAGAAACTGTTAGACCACAGGCCGTCATAAGCTCCCAGTGTCGCAGCACATGATAAAAACACTAACAGGTAAAATATAATTTAATATAATTCGGCAACTGGCCTGCAATGAAGCAATTTTTAAACAGAAGATCACATCCTTCATTGCACTTTGAGAGTAGGTCATTGTGCTGCAGTAAAACGTTTGGCATCTCGTTGTTGAGCAGAATGTGGCCTGTCAAGCTCATGGACAAAGGTGGTGCCTGTCAAATATGTTTATTTATTTTACATAATTCCTTCTATTTGACTGACTTTGGAGGAAGGAACTGCTTACATCTGGAATGAGCCTCTGAAATGATTTTGCAGACAGGCAAATAAACGCTTGCACTAAATATATATATATATATATATTTAAAAATTTATTCATGGAATGTGGGTTTCGCTGGCTGGGCCAGCATTTATTGCCCATTCCTAGTTGCCCTTGAGAAGGTGGTGGTGAGCTGCCTTCTTGAACCGCTGCAGTCCATGTGGTGTAGATACACCCACAGTGCTGTTAGGAAGGGAATTCCAGGATTTTGACCTAGCGACAGCGAAGGAATGGCGATATATTTCCAAGTCAGGGTGCTGAGTGACTTGGAGGGAAACTTCCAGGTGGTGGTGTTCCCATCTATCTGCTGCCCTTGTCCTTCTAGGTGGTAATGGCCGTGGATGTGGGTTTGGAAGGTGCTAAGGAGCCTTGGTGAATTCCTGCAGTGCATCTTGTTGATGATGCACACTGCTGCCACTGTGCGTCGGTAGTGGAGGGAATGAATGTTCGTGGATGTGGTGCCAATCAAGCAAGCTGTTGTGTCCTGGACAGTGTCCAGCTTCTTCAGTGTTGTGGGAGCTGCACTCACCCAGGCAAGTGGGGAGTATTCCATCACACTCCTGACTTGTTTCTCATTATTAAATGCCTTGTAGATCATGGACAGGCTTTGGTGAGTCAGGAGGCGAGTTACTTGTCGCATGATTCCTCTGACCTACTCATGTAGTCACAGTATTCATATGGCTAGTCCAGTTCAGTTTCTGGTCAATGGTAACCCCCTGGATGTTGATAGTGAGGGATTCTGTGATGGTAATGCCATTGAACATCAAGGGGCAATGGTTGGATTTTCTCTTGTTGGAGATGGTCATTGCCTGATACTTGCGTGGCGCGAAAGTTACTTGCCGCTTGTCAGGCCAAGCCTGGATATCTTCCAAGTCTTGCTGCATTTGGACATGGACTGCTTCAGTCAATATGATGAATCAGATAGCACAGTTGAACAGACAAGTGATCTGTATACATAAGGAATTCTTCATGTTCTGAACTGTTATTTTTTGATAGAGTGGAATATTTTAATTTCTCATTATTAAATGTTAACTGCTAATATATCTTTCCTGCTTTACTTTAGGAGACCAAATTAAGGACAGTTTGTGTTGATTTGGTGGAAAGACTTTTTCTTATCCCAATGAGCAAATGTTTTCTGTGATGCATTAAGTCTGTTGACTGCAAATTCTGTCAAGAAAATTACCATCCTGTGAAATTTGGAGTGACCTACAAAGTCGAAAGCATTGCCTCATTATCCAATTCTGTCTCTTCACCACCTCTCCACCGCCACCCAAATATCATTGTTCAATTTGATACCTTGCGCATGTGACTGATTTTGAATGACTTTTGATCACTTCTCCTTAGGTTCTTACCTTGTACGCAGACATGTTTTGACAAATAAGTAAAAGCACATTGGTAGCTCAACAGTCTGGTCAAAGCTACACACTTAGCCATACTTTATTCCAGCTCACTACAAAAAAAACTTTGTGCACAGATACACTCATCAATCACATGCCTACATAAGAGGATGTTGCAGTTAAACTTACACCTATGCTTTCAATGTCAAATGACAGTACTATCATTGAGCCAAGACTGAGCCAGAAAGTTCAAGTCCCACTCCAGAAACTCAATCACATAAATTAAGGCTGGGACTTCTGTATTATACTGAGGGAGTGATGCAGTGTCAGAAATGCTGTCTTTCATGTGTTGTTAGTCCCATCTGCTGTCTCAGGTTCATGTGAAAGATCCCTTGGCACTATACAAACAAAGTAAGTTTCCTCCTGGTGTCTTGGTTAATGTTCATCCTTCGATACCTACCATCAAAAGCACATCATCTGTTCATTTATCTCACTGGTGTTTGTGGGACTTTGCGCATAAGTTGGCTGCTGCATTTCCCTACAATAGCGAATACACATTAAAATACTTCACTGGATACGATATGCATTGGCAATTTGTGAAGTTACGAAGGGTATGATATAAAGGCAAGTTCACTCTTTCTGATTAACCAGCTTGCTTGATCAAATTTCACATCTCCTCTTCATGATAGCTGCGTTCTTGCAGTTTGGCTTTAAATTGAATATAATCCAGGAATAAAAATCAATTGCTTATAAAAAAAAAAATGAGGCTGCTGGGGTTACTTGACAATTTTGAAAAAAGCATGCAGAATTCTCAATGGATATGTTCAGATGGTTCTATAAACCTGGCTGGATATTTTGTATCTCCCACAGGCAACAAAATGGCAAGTTTAAGTGCATGACAAGAATTGGAAGTTTTATAATTCATACACCAATAGAAAGCCTACAAAACAATGGAAACAAGGCAGATTACACACATCTTTATTTTATTAAAACAGATTTCTCAAGTCACTGATTATGCAACAGGAATAGCGATAGTTCACTCAATAATCCAATTGTTATCACGATCATCCTTAGAATTGCTTTTTGTAATAAAACGTTCACATATGGTTCACATGATAATCAATACCCAAAAGTCAAAATGGGAAACAAAACATTTGGAAGGTGTCTTCAAATCAGTGAGGTGCTGCGACTGCCAAATCTTCAAATTTCAGAATTGACCTGCTACACTGAGTACTGTATGAGGGGAACACAATAATAAAATTCTGCTGGAAAACTTTTCAGCACAATCATTTAAAGAACATCTGCTTCACTCTGTCCACAACGTAGGAAAACAAGTCCGAGTAGGGGTGACTCAGGAAGATGGACACGTGTAGAATAATCGTGATACGAACTGCCTTCAATAATCACAGCAATTTATTTTTGTGTTGAACTATCCCTAGTGAGACGTGGAATCAGTCCATTGTACGCTGTGCAAGAGCTCTGATATTTATGTTAATCAAGATGTCTGTAACTGTACAAAAACATGCTACAAACTTGTCTGTTTAGTCAGAATTAAAAGATGCACTCGGAAGCAGAAAGAATTGAGAAGAGAAAAAAAATGAGATGGTGCAGCACAAGGCCACGGCAAAGCAAGACAACCGTCACTTGAGAAGTTCTCTCATTTCAGGGCTTTCAGCAACTTCCAAATAGCTCATTCCATCAGGGCATTTCCCTGTTTTATTAGCACCCTGTGGGATGGGAAAAGATGGAAACAAGACACAATTAGAAACCAACTGGAGACAGATGATGTTCACATAAATAAAGACCTAAATATTGGCTCCTGTTCAAAATGAAAAGCGAATAGAACCATCATTTAAAAAATGATACCCACGAGGAACAAAGCAATGAGACAGGCTTTAAAATAAATGTGTCTGTTAATCTAATAGCAGCAAGCTGGTGAAAAGTGAGAGCATGGACTACAGATTAATAAGTCTATCACTATCAGTGTGAGGCTGCATCTAAGCAACCAACAAACTTCACACAACTGAAATAAAGTAATCACTTTGATAAATTTTTCAAGATTCAACCAATATAACATATAATAATAAAGTCATTCTAAAATGAATAATTTAACAGTTGAACCATTCCCAAGCATATCCATACTGACCAATGAAATTTTCCAATATAGCTTCAATGCTCAGGGACAAAATCAGTTACTCAAGTTTTGATGTTTTGACCTCTGCTACAGTGAAAGATGAACTAGTAAAATGATTATTGACAAATGAGATCATGCATATGTCTGTTAGAAGATTAGTTCAATTCCTCTGCAAATATTCATTTCAGTTTTAATAACTGAGTTACTGGATCTTAGATATTCCCCCACTGCATATTATGTACTAAATAATTAAAGCTTTAATTCAGAGTGGCGTCTCCGTTTTCCTCTGTGTTGTTTTGACAATCTGTATCTGTGTACCGTTAATGTTTTGGCTTTTTTTTTAAAAAAGGTCAATTTTATCCGCAAAAACATTTCATGCTTCTGCTATAATGCTTTACTGAAATGCTAATGGGCAGTTCAATAATGCAAGTACAATGAGTATCGCACATGAAATATACTGGTACAACATTAAAAAGTGGAATGGTTTAAGGGCAATTTTCCTTCAATATATTGGTGATAATACACTAAATTAGACTAGTGAAACTAGAATAATGCACCTGTGTCAGGAATATAGCCATAAAGAGTGAAAACTGAAATGCCTGTTAACTGTTCAAGTCTTGATGATATAAAAACTTAGAATAAAAGGCCTTAAAATGCCTCTCTACATAATATGCAATTCAAACTCGAAATGAAGATTGGGTGCAGGCATAATCATTATCCCTCTGCTAGCACATTCAATGCTTTTTATGCAAATTAGCTTCTTCCATTCTCCGAAGGCAGTGACTCTCTGAAAGACCATATCATATTATCTATTGTGGTAAAGTGGTTGGGATTTACATTATCGACTTGATTAAGCAGTTATTTATTTAACAGGCCTGAAATTCTTAGCAGAGGGCCTTGCAGGTAAATCAACTGAAAGTGAATGGGCACTTGGTAGACCAGGCAGAAGCTAGGACAGTGAGCTGTCACAGCAGTCAATACTGCTCAGTTTGCAGTCATTTGATGTAGTGGGCAGTGGTGGTGGTGGAGAGGGTGGACCAAAACAGGATTTTAAAAAGAAACATTAAGACAGGTAAATAATGCAAGTTCATTTTCTAAAATGTGCTTACCCAAAATGATCTTCTATAGCTTATTCTCCCATGTACCACACATATATATCCTGCCATACAGTAGCTACTACAGCATATATCACAAACATCTTGCATACTCAACTTCTCCTCCTACGCAGAAAACATCTCCTCTCCCAGAGATCAGTGAGAACCCTGCATTGAATTCTATAAAATCACCAGGTTCCTTCCAAGTATCAAGGAATGTACATTTACACTCAATACAAACAGCCAGCACTTTGGACATTTTCCTCCCCCTCAGTGGCTATGACATTTTTCCATAATTTCTCAGTAGGATTTTACATTAGATACTACAAAAAAAAAGACATGATGGATTTCTCTGCTAGATTTAGACTTTCCTCCTCGAGAGGAAGAGGGATACAAATATTACTGCACTTATAGCAACACGTATCCTATTTAACCAAAACCCTGGCTTGACATCTTCACTGCATTACAGCATGGGCTCAACCCTATCGTCAAATGTTAGCACACACGAATAAAATTTTACATACAACAAAGGCAATGATGCATAAATAACTTGCAGAGACAAACAGTAAGCTACAACACCAAAATATATCTGGTCATAATAAAAGATGAGGGCCTACTAGGAGGGAGATTTGTACTGAGGACTTAGCTAGGAGGGAGATTTGTACTTAAGTTTGAACTTCTTTCAAGGAACAAGCAAGGTTAGCCTTTCAGAAGTAATCTTGTAATTTGTTCAATCTCTACATACAAAATAAACAGACCATCATTATTTTACAAACTACCTGAAGTGGATCTCAAGGTCCCACATGTTCTGATTAACTGGAGTTGTGTCATTGCATACCATTCACGCAATGGTGTCGTAGTTTTATTATTCAGTCAGTCGAAACTAGTCCAAACCAGAATTTGGAACTTTGCTCTGTAGCATTCATAGTCCTTGCCAGATTTGAGCCTCAGCTTTGCACATCCATGCAATCTGTCCTATTAACATGCTGCACAAGTCATTCGATTTAAGCGGTTTGGGTTACAAACAGCTAGTTTTCAATGAACCCATAGAGTAATATTAGTCGGACAACTGGAAAGGTATGTTTTATTCATAAAATATTATTGGCTGCAATACCTAAATCATAAAGGTACTACACTTACTCATGTACCATTGCAGAAATTAATCTAAATTTACAGAACAGCTTTTTTTATACAAATCAGCAGCAACTGACCCAAACACCTGGCAAAAAACAGATGAGAGTTACATTCAGTTTTGCCCCAACTACCTGTCTTAACATTTGGAACACAGTGCATTTTTGTAGGCACGTGTGATGTCAAGGATAGAACAGATTACTTTCTAAAACAGTGAAAAGTTAAAAGTGGATGTTCAAGAGACTTGGGGATCCAAGTGCAAAGATCATTATAATATCATGAACAGGTACAGAAAATTAAAAGTTTAAAGGAATGCTTGCCTTTATACCTAGAAGACAAGAATAAAATTGGGTAGAAATTATGCTATAGCTATACAAAGCGCAGGTTAGTTTACACCTGGAGTACAGAGAGCAGTTCTGGAATTAAATATTGGCATTGGAGGGGGTGCAGTATACATTTACTAGAATAATAACTGAATTGCAAGGGGTAAATTACAAGAAGCGATTACCCAAATGTGGTTCAATGTTCTGGAATTTAGAAGCTTGAAAGGTGATTTGGTTGAATTTTTCAAGATATTAAGGGGAAGAGACATTTTCATTGATTGAGGGGGTCCTTTAGGACAAGGGGATGCTCTTTAAAAAAATTAGAACCAGACCTTACAAGAGCTAAAATGGGAAACATTTCTACACACAAACGGTGGTAGAAAATTGGAACACTCTTCCACAAATGGCAATCAATGCTAGATCAGTTAATTTAAATCCGATATTGTTAGTAAATTTGGTTAACAAAAATCTAAAGGCTATGGGACAAAGACAGTTATGTGGAGTTAGATCACAAATCAGCAACGGTCAGACTGAATAGTGGAATAGTCTTGAAGAGCTAACTAGCTTATTCTTGTTCCTGACATGTGTTACTTTCCTTTACAGTGATGTGATATTTGTTCAATTATGAAGAACTTGCATCTAACACTGATGCCTGCTCAGTATCCATGACTTCTATCTAATCCAGCTGACAATATTTTACTTGGCAACTGTGCTCAGTTGGAGCACTTTCACCTTTGGATCAAAAGGTTCTGGGGTTCATGTCCCATTTAAGAATTCAAGCACAAAAATCAAGGTTGGACAACTCCAGTGCACACACAGAGTGTTGTAATGCCAGAGGTGCCATCATTTAGATGAGATGTTAAACAGAGGCCCCTTCTGCCCTCTCAGGTGGACCTAAAATATTCCATGGCACTATTTAGAAGAGCAGTGGAGTTATTCCAGTGTTCAGGCCAATTATCACAAAACAGATTATCTGATCATTATCTTGCTGTTTGTGGGAGCTGGGTGTATGTAAATTGGCTGTTGCATTCTCTACAATATAACAAGAATTATACTTAAAAAGTACACCATGGTTGTAAGGTGTTTTGCGATTCTTGGTGGTTGTGAAAGACACTAAATAAATATAAAACTTTTCTTATTTTAATATCTCTTTTCCAGAACTGTTCATGTGCTGATAGCCAGTCTCTTTCTGAACCACTTTTGTTTGCTCTACCCACTGGTGAGCAACTCTGTCTGATCACCATCAACTCAACTTATTGGGCACAACCAGCTCAATCTCATTACCCAACAACTTTAATTACTTCATGAAAACACCAGCTCACAATCCTGACTAATCTATAATTGTAATTTTTAAATAGGAAACCAATTAAATTACTCAAGTTCCAAGCCTGGTGTGAACAGATCAAATATTACACTGAGCCGAAAGAAAAAACCCTTCTTAGAAGTGCATAAGGTTGATCTACAGCTTATTACCAGCTTTGTCCGATTGGGTGGCTCTGTACTGAGTTGCCGGGCTAAAATGCATAAAGTTTTAATGGAACTGAAAATAGAAAATGCTGGAAACTCAGCTGATCTGTAGAGAAAGAAACACTGTTAATGCTTTAGATTAATGACTTTTCAATTTTTTGTTTTTATTTCAGATTTCCAAGATCTGCAATATTTCGCTTTTGTACAAGTATTTTGAGAGATTAAAATCAGTAAAAGCTGGAAATTTCACTTCTAGTTTTAAACCCATTGACTTCTGATGAATACTAAAAATGATAACTTACCTGTTCGCTTCACATGGCAACAAACCTAGTGTATTTCCAGTATTTTCTGTTTTCATTAGTGTTTTATTATGGGCTAGAGATCACTTGGTGGTGCTATGCCAAAACAAAGCTGACTTGTGGATCAATTTCTGCACAACTACTCAATGGCTCAAAAGAATAGCATATTTTGATACAGAAAGCTGGCAACTGACTAGTTTCTGGGTATAGAATGTCAATCTTCAAATTAGACCTCAAAGATAAGGATTGGGAAAGGGTGGAAAAAGGAGAAAACATCAACAGATAAACTGAAAAAAAGTGTTCCCTTTGCAACAAATCCTGGAGCACATCAATCTAAGCCATTACAAAATAAAATCAGCTACAGCGCCCATTTTTACGACATTACTGGGTTGCACCATAACATAACTGGCAATCCTAGCTATTGCAGAATGGATCTGGGTGTAGAAAGTGCAAACATCAAAACAGATCACTTAAGTCTGAGATGAGGCAGATGGAATGGGAGGAAACTCATGGAATATAAATATCAGCACAGGCTGATGACTAAGTCAGCAATAACATTATCAATGAGGCTAGGGGAAGCTTTTCTTGGAATTTTTTAATTATCTTGATTTGTTTTGTCATGTTATAGAAATATCAAAACTTTAATTTTATCCCCCTCATCAGTTAGAAAACTGAAGTATAAATAAATGTTATAACCCAGAGTTCAGCCTATACCCTTCAGTCCTCAAAATTTGAGTAATGGGGATTTGCCAATTAAGAATCTGGTCCTTAAACTCACACTAAATCAATGAAAATACCATGCATGTTCAAAGGCCATTAAATTATTGTTTCGGTTGAACATGTTACAGACATCAATAATGCAAACTGGCCACAAGCGTACCCAACATACCAGCCAAGCTGAACTCCAGCAATACACGTAATAACTGATAAAATAAGCAGACCAAATTAATGGAAGCAGCAGCTCTAAAGAAGTCACAGGGACTCTAAACATTAACTGTTTCTCTCTCCACAGGTGCTGCCAGATCTGCTGAGTTTTTCCAGCATTTTCTGTTTTTATTTCAGACCAAATTAATGAACTACTGCTCCAATGTCATCAGGAGTGACTAGTAACACACACTCCATTCTATCAGGCAGACACTGATGGATGAGGCTGGAGGTTGCTGCCCAGACTGGGAATAATAGAGTTACCACAAGAAAACAATTGTGCCAATACAATGAGGGGGGATTTCCATCAAAGCTGTCACTACTACAAGTGCACTTAGAATACTAATGACAATATCCAAATAGTTTCTTGCACATTCATGTAAAAAATTAAAGGCTTGCATTTATGTAGTGCTTTCCGTGACCACCGGACATCTCAAAGCACTTTACAGCCAATTAAGTATTTTTTGAGGTGTAGTCATGGTTCCAATGTAGGGCGCACAGCAAATTCTTGCAATGTGATAACAACCAGATTTTTTTGTGATGTTGATTGAGGGGTAAATATTGTCCACGACACCAGGGATAACTCCCTTGCTCTTCAAAATACTGCCATGTGGTGGATCCACCTGAACAGACAGACTGCACCTCAGTTTAACATCTCATCCAAAAGAGGTATAGAATTATCCAACATTTCTCTTACGTATCATAAATACCTAAATATTTATGTGCACACGAGTGAATATATGAGATTCCAAAGACTAACACTAATGGACTTCACTTCCAACCAGTTGCATTTGATGAGAACAGGGACAATGGACCAGCTTATGTTTCAGTGTTTCTGTAATCTCCCAAGATTAATGGACAATGCATTCATCAACAGGACATAGTATATCATTAATCTCAAGCTCCATTTCACATCCCACCTCCAAAAATTACAGTGTTACTTGGGTTGCCAATTCAAACAAACATCAGGCAATACTGACTGTTTCTGACATCTCGAACATTTATTCTGAATTAGATGATTATTCGATGCAGCAGTCACCAAAATAAAAACCTTGCATACCTCTTTCCCTTGCTCACAGTGAGTTGGGGCAAATGGTATTTTTTGGTGCATTATCAATAAGCTGCAAGGAGGAAGGGTGCTAGGAACCAAGTGTGACAGAGGTGGTGCCGCTATATGCAAGACCAAATATATCTACCACACATTGCCCATGGCGTAGTTCATGTCAAAAGATAAGCTAAGATTACAACTGAAAATGGAGAGGAAATAGGTGAAACTCTGATGTGAAAGACAGAAGCAGAGATAGAGAGTGAGGAGAGAGATAGAAAATTATCTTTCTTGGCACATCTCATACTGCCAGAGGATATGCTCTTTTACATGCAACATGTTGGTGTTTCTTTCTTTCTTTCTCCTTTTCTCAATTCTTCTTCTTCTCTCCATTTCTCTCATGTTTTTCATTTTTGTTCCGTTTCTCTGTGTAGAATCAAACATGGGAGGGATCCTACCAGCACTGCAAGCCAATGGGTTATGGGTGCTCTTTGGCCTGTAGATTCCAGATGGTCAGAGGGATTGAGACAATAAGTTTCACTTTCTGATGACAAAATTCAGGTGCTGGTTAAGAAGGGATTTAGCCGGGAGAGAGGCAGGAGAGGGAGAATGGCAGGGTGCTGAGAAGGAACTGGGGTTTAGGGTAGGTTATGGGAGCCTACAATTCTACACCCAGGAGAAGTCACTATCACTTAAGTTTTGAGCTCTTTCCTAGAGTTGTGGGAAAGTCTTTCTCCATCCAGTTCAAAAGCCGATTCTAGGCTTTACCTGGGAACTGCTTTTGAAGTACAACAGTGTTAAAGGAATCTCATACCTGTGCTTCATTACACTCCCTGGTTAAGGCCAGCAACAAGCTTTTGAAGCATGGGTTGGGTAAATGGGAGTAGTGTCATGAGTGTGGAACAGATAAAGCTGGCAGTAAAATAGGAAGGAGCCTGAGGCTCAAAGAGGAAGATTTAGTTTCTCTGAACTTTTTAAATTTGAGAGAAAAGCATGCTAGGGAAAGAACTTGAGGTCCGAGGTGGTTCAGGAGAAGTGGGAGATGAAGGTTTAATCATGCCAATTAGTGGTTGGAGACCCATTTTTGCCATGTCAGCTAATCACGACAGGCCAAGTGTTAGCAGTTATGTAAGAATTCCCTCTATAAAATGTACAAAAGATATATGTACAGTAGTATATACATACATGTAGGGTAGTGAAATATACTGCTAGCTAGACAATGGATTGTGGATATATTTCAACAAGGCAGTAATAATCTCCAAAACACATTCAAACATGAGGGTTATTTGTCATAGAATAGCAATGCATATGGCTATTTGCAAACAGCATAAAATGAAAGTTCTAATGGGGAGAGTGATTCTATTAAGTGTAGAAATCTACAAAGCGTTCCACAGGGAGAAAGCACGACTAAAAGACAAATATTCTATAGAAATAGTACTGCAGTGTTGAAAAGGTTAAGGACTGGAATCAACATCCTCAAGCAAACTGGCGCAATGCTGTTAGCTTAGTTCTGAGTCAACCAATTTGCTTCAGGATGTACATATTCCCAACAGTACTATCAGAAAAAAGCAATTACTGTAAAGCTGCAATTTAACTACAAAGCAACTCTTAACCTCCAAAATAAACAAGGAATTACACCTTCCTCTTTTAGGGATGGTCTAATAACCAAAACTTTTGAGGAGGAAAACGTAATTAGGGGAGAAGTGAATTGATGGTTTGAGATTTAACATTCAAACACTCCTCAGGATAGAATCTTGATCCACAAGAGACTTTGCTGTTGAAAACATCAAAGAAATTTATTTATTCTAAATTAGAAATTTTAAAGAATCATTAGATCTAAACAAAAAAGAAAAAAAAAGTTAAACGTGCTCGATACAGATAAAGCACATCTTATTTGTAACCAGTTTTTGTCCTGTTGTTATCAGACAGGAACCATTCAAATGACTCCAAGAGGATTCTGGTTCAAACCTTCCAGATGCATACAACAGCAGAATAACTAATGAGCTCTGTGGATATTGGGAACCCAAAGATAGCCACCCAGTAACAACTGAGTACGAGAAGAACATGCACTTTGGAAGCTGGGTTTAACAGTTAAGAAGGCTGTACATAATAATTAGGATTGACTGTGCAGCAGAGTCTCTCAGAATTAAATAATACACTAAGAATAATGTGAAGGGATTCATAAATATTATTGTAGCTAGACATGGAGAGACTATTAAAATTGAAACAGAAATGTTTTAGCACAGGAATTGACCAGTTGTCTTCACTGAATTTAGGCCCCTCTTGGAAGCCAAAGTGACATTGCGTGATTGTACGGATTTCTTCCCACAGCCTTCAGAATTCTTGAAATTATCCTGTAACTTTTATAAATGTTATAACTAATTTAGCATTGATTACCATTTGTGACCAACTATTCCACATTAAATATGGAAAGTTTTTTTGATCCATTTGATGTATTTAAGTGTTCATCTTGAAACCATGGCCTCAATTTACTTCTATATTTCTTGCCCAAGTGCATTAATTCACATTTACCCATGTTAAAATTCATTTGTCACTTAACTGTCCAGTCTATGTTCTAACATCTTGTTGTATAATGTTGCATTCTTCCTCAGTGTTAGCTACACCTCAGTTTGGCATCATCTGCAAATTTTGATACTGAGAGCCTTGTTTCCAAGTCAAAATCATTAGTCTGAATTTTGCAATTGCAACAGCAAAGTTGTCAGTGTTTGCCATCATTACAACTATGAAACTGACAGCAATTTCTGGCATCTGCACTTGCTTGGTTAGATCAGGAAATCCAGAAGACGCTCAGTGATTTTCTGTTCATTAAGGTGCGCTGTTGAAGTCGCACAGAGGGCTATCTTTAGCAGGCACTTGAACCAATGCAAACTTTTATGCTGTAACATCAGTGTAAAACTGCCCAAAACAGCTACGACATGTTGAATGAGATGTAACTGAATTTTAAACTGAGGAAAACCTCTTAGGCCATGAAAAGTTAATTTGTATTTATAGAATGTTAACTTTATACATGACAAAAAGTCTATAGGCTTTTAATATAATAAAAATTATTTAACATTATGACATTTCTGTTTCTCTCTTATTTCCATGTATATTCCGATCTTTATTTTGTGACCTATAAAATCTATATAAAGTGAAGGATAACCAGTGCATTTTATGTCCTAATTTAAAGGCAGAATTTTGCGAATACTGGAAATCTGAAATATAAACAAAGTGCTGCAAAAACTCAGCAAGTCTGACAGCATCTGTGGAGAGAGAAAAACAGTTAATGTTTCAAGTCAAATATGACTTCTTCTGAATATGACTTTTTATTTGCTTCCTAGTTTGCTGCCTGAGAGTTTTTCAATGCAATTGGCTGCTCAGCCTGCTTGATGACATTCTTGATGACATGCTGAATACCTGGAGGTCTCCTAGATTTGGCATCAGCATGAAACTGTTGGGAAAGGAGAATCCATACCACACAGATTGCTAGATATTTTGTGAGCAGCTTTCTTTGAGTTTGGTGTGAGTGTTCACTTCATCAATGATCACAAAATCTGAGCCATTATTGTAAATTACGAACAGTGGTCCCAGCATTGATCCTTGTTGAAGGCCACTTTCTATTTTCTTCCAGCCTGAAAACTCTCAGGCTTTTTTTTTAGCTAATTTACTATCCACCCTGCCATAAAGCACTCTGGACCGTCAGAAGCAGAATTATATTTCATCACAATCTGTACCCTTATGGTCCAGCGCATCCCTCACTCTACCATGACCATCACGCAAACAACTCTGGTTCAACAAAAAGCGTAGAACAGGAGGTCAGGAGCAACATCTGGCATAGTGGAAAATGAGGTAGCAACCTGGTGAAGCTAAAAGACAGGACTACAAACATGCTAAACTGTGGAAGCAGCATGCTACAGACAGAGAAAAATTATCCCAAAACTAGGAGATCTGATCAAAACTCTGCAGTCGGGCAACAGTATGACAAGGTATACCAGGCCCAGTTGACCCCGTGAAGTCCACCTAGGTAACATCTGGGGATGTGCCAAAATTGGTACAGCTGTCAGACAGATTAGTCAAACATTATCTTGAAAATTACAACATCATGTCAATGTCTCAGACCACCCCATCACTATCCCTGGGTATGTCCTGTCTCACCAGCGATACAGACCAACCAGAGGTGACAGCAAGTGATATAAACAGTCAGAAAGGAATGGCCTGAAAGTTCTTAACATTGAATTTATTTTTTATTCACTGTTGGGATGTAAACATCGCTGGCAATACCAGCCTTTATTACCCACCCCATTGACCCACCTTCCTGAGCTGCAGCAGTTCATATGGTGTAGGTATACCCACAGCGCTGTTGGGAAGGGAGTTCCAGCATTTTGATCTGGTGACAGTGAAGGAACAGTGATCTAGTTCCAAGGCAGGATAGTGTGACTTGGAGGGGAGCAGGTGGTGGTGTTCCCATGTTTCTGCTGCCCTTGTTCAAGGTGGCAGAGGTCATGGGTTTGAAAGGTGCTCTTGAGGAGCCATTTGCAAGTTGCTGCAGTGTATCTTGTAGATGGTGCACACTGCTGCCACTGTGCATCAGTGGTGGAGGGAGGACTAAGGTGGTGGATGAGATGCCAATCAAGCAGATAAAAGCAAAAGCTGAGCTTTTCCAGCATTTTCTGTTTTTGTGCCAATCAAGGAGGCTGATGTGTCCTGGGTGGCACTGAGTTTCTTGAGTATTGTTGGAGCTGCACTCTTCCAGGCAGGTAGACAATATTCCATCACACTCACGACTTGTGCCTTGCAGATAATGGACAGGCTTCAGGGAATCAGGTGATTAGTTGCTCCTCAGAATTCCCAAGCTCTGACCTGTTCTTGTATTTGTATGCATATGGTTGGTCTAGTTCAGCTTCTGGTCGATGGTATGCCCCAGGATGTTAATGGTGGGGCAGTCAAGGGGAGATGGTTAGATTTTCTCTTGTTGGAGATAACCATTGCCTGGCATTTGTGTGGCACAAATCTTACTTGCAATTTAACAGCCCAGGCCTGAAGGTTGTCTAGGTCTTGCAGTACATGGGCACGGACTGCTTCAGCATCTGAGAAGTTACGAATGCCACTGAACACTGTAACCATCAGTGAACATCTAACCTTATGTCAGAGGGAAGGTCACTGAAATAGCTGAAGATGGTTGGGCCTTAGACACAAGGCTGAGGAACTCATGCAGCGATGACTTCAGACTGAGATGATAGCCTCCAACAACCATAAGCACCTTCCTTTGTGCAAGGTATGACTCCAACCCAGTGCCGAGTCTCTCTACTCCCCAACCTAATCCCCAATTCCCACTGACTTTTATTTTGCTTTGGCTTCTTGATACCACATTTAGTCAAATATTGTCTTGATGTCAAAGGCAGTCATTCTCACCTCGCTTCTGGAATTCTGCTCTTTTGCTGAGCTCTCCACTCCAAGCATCATGAAGACTCATGGCATCAGGTCAGATATGGCCATGAAAACCTCCTGCTGATTTCAATCCGTTGCCCTCCCTTCACTGATGAATCAGTACTCCTCTGCATTGAACAACATTTGGAAGACGACAGAGAGTTGCAAGGACACAGAATGTACTCTGAGTCAGGGGCTTCAAAGTCTATTACCAAGCATGGCTCGGGAGCACCACCACTGGTCGAGCAGACCAAGAACTGAAGAACATATATGTCAGAGTGAGTCTACTACAAATGCCCCTTGTCCTCACTGATGCACCCATTACAGATGCATCTGTCCAGGACAGTATTGTTAGGTCTGACCGCCTCAGTTCTTGTGAAGACAAAGCCACGTCTTCACACTGAGTAAACCCCCGCTGTGCTTTGTGACAGTACCACTATGACAGTACCACGATATATTCGGATCAGATCCACCAGTGCAAAACTGGGCATCCACGTGGTGGGAATCATAAGTAGAATTGTACGTCACCGCAATCTGTAACCTCTTGGCCCAGCATGTCCCTTACATTATCAAGCCAAGGGAAAAACCCTGGTTTAAATGAGATGTCCAGGAGGACATTCCAGGAACAGTACTAAGCAAACTTAAAAATGAGGCACTAACCTGGTAAAGTTACAACACAGAAGCATAAACATGCTAAATAGCAGACACAGCATGCTATAGACAAAGCCAAGGGACTCCACAACATTGGGATCAGATCAAAGTTTTGCATTCCCAACATATCCAGTTGTGGTTGGCAGTGGACAATTAATGGGAGAAGGAGAATTCATGAATATTCCCATCTTTTTCATGGTAGAGTTCAGTGTGTGAATGCAAGAGACAAGACTGAAACACTTTCAACCATCTTCAGTTAGAAGTTCTGGCAGCATCGGCGGAGAAGAAAAGAGTTGACGTTTCGAGTCCTCATGACCCTTCAACAGAACTGAGTGAATCTAAGGTGAAATATAAGCTGGTTTAAGGTGGGGGGCGGGGTGGTGGTGCTGGGAGCGGTGGTGTGGTTGTAGGGACAAGCAAGCAGTGATAGGAGCCAAATCTATCACTGCTTGCTTGTCCCTACAACCACATCACCACCCCCCACAACTTCTCTCCCCCCACCCAACACCACCCCCACCCCCACCCCCCAACCTTAAACCAGCTTATATTTCACCCCTCTCCTTAGATTCATTCAGTTCTGCTGAAGGGTCATGAGGACTCGAAACGTCAACTCTTTTCTTCTCTGCCGATGCTGCCAGACCTGCTGAGTTTTTCCAGGTAATTCTGTTTTTGTTTTGGATTTCCAGCATCCGCAGTTTTTTGTTTTTATCTCTTCAGTTAGAAGTAGCTGATCCATTTCAGCCTTCTGCTCTAGTCCCTACCATCACAAAAGCCTGCCTTCAGCCAATTTTATTAATTTCACATCCCATCAAAAAATGGCTAAGCACATCAGATACAGCAAAGGCTAGGGGCCTTGACAACAACAATGGCATAGTACTGAAGATATGCTTCAGACTGAGCTGTGCCTCAAGCCAAGCTTTTCCAGTGCACCTACAATACTGGCATCTACCAACAAAATGGAATATTGCCTAAGGTATGTCCTGCCCACAAAAAACAGGACAAATCCAATCAGGCCAATTACTATCCCATCTACCTACTGTTCATCATCAGAGTGATCGAAAGCATTGTTGACAGTACTATTAGGTCCCACTCACCAATGCTTAGTTTGTAATAAAAGTCTCAGTGCCTGTAACAAATATGCATGCCTGAGGTCATCCTGCTAACAAGACTTTATAGCACTTGCTTCAAGTCCCTATGCTGAGACCCCAAGCTCGTCACTAATGTGACATGCTGTAGCTGTTTTCAGCTAGATGAAAAATGGGAGTAATCTAAATCTAGTCTCACAAGGTGCTATGAAAGCCAAGTTGCAGATTTTGTATTTAACCTTCTGAAAATCCCAAAAGATCTAGGATGAAATGAGAAGTTCCTATTACATACTTTGCCTTTAGAGATTCAACCAAAGTGCATGAGGTGTTTCTATCCAAAAGAGCATGC
Source organism: Carcharodon carcharias (assembly GCF_017639515.1). NCBI lineage: Eukaryota > Metazoa > Chordata > Chondrichthyes > Lamniformes > Lamnidae > Carcharodon > Carcharodon carcharias. Next base: position 46,783,894 of record NC_054487.1, on the reverse strand, counting down.
AGCCTGGGTTCAGTGCTTGTATGGAGAAAGTCCCAGGGCTTTACCTTGTGACTAGAATCTGGAGTGCTTTTTTTCTGCTGAGCATTTCATTTTGCGTACTATGTAAAAATGGACCAGTGCACTTCCTCTTTACAGTTAGTTTTTTTTTAAAAAGAGGGTGGTGAGGAGGCTTGGTGAATGATTTCAAGAAATTGGCATGCCATTTAAAGCTATTTGGTGTGCCTTTGTGAATCACATCCTAAATAAAAGGATCCACTGCAATCGTAAATAATTGAGTCATTACATGCATTAAGAACTTTGTGAATATATGACCAAATCCCTGCTGCAGACAATTTTCCACTGGCATAGCAACATGAGGGAGCTTAGGTTTGTATTTTTCTAACATTAGGTGCCACTACAAAAAACAAATCACTAATCTTCTACTTTCTCCCACAACCTAATAGGAGAAAACACCAACTTATGTGATACAATCTCAGTCATTCATAAAATAGCCTGACAATGGAGTCACTAACTTTTCCTCCTTTGTTGATAATAGACAATAAACATGCATTAGATGTCTTTCAAGGAGTTGGAGCAGTAAATGATTGCAGGGAGATCTCAATCTTCAACTTTACCTAGAAATACACTTAGAAAAATGAGTTAGACATCCTAAATAAGCTCCAAAGCATATGGCCAAAACTCAAGGGCTGCTAGAATTGAAAAACTTGTGTAGTCGCACTACCAGTAATAAGATCAGATTCTTAATTTACTTACGTACTGACTACACCTGCTGACCTCTTATAAAGGGGATCAGTGATGTAATCAGTGTACCAGACCATTCTTCAGCCCTCGGCCCACCCAAAGAGATCAACATGCTATACCTACCTTGGATACCAGCAATTTCACACAGTCTACATGCCCCTCGTAGATTGCTGACAGAAGTGCTGTGTAACCATGTCTATCTGGAGCCTGTGAATCACAGAAACAGGAGGGATAAAATATTTTCTTTAAAAAATTGATAACTTGTTAATGCTACCAATGTAAGCAGAATTTTACAAGACTGCATTAATCTAAGGGAATCTCTTTTATACAGCTCTTGAAATGATTTGTTTTCGAATTGGTCTCCATCAGAGATCTGTACTCAACTTTTCATTAAAAAGAGAGAATTGCATACCTAAGTTTCGGAGTGAAATCAGGGGCAGGAATTAGGAACTCACTCCTATCAAAAGGCTCTACATGGTAGGTCAATTGAAATTTTCAAGACTGAGACTGATGGATTCTTGTTAGGAAAGGTTATCAAAGGACGTGGAGGAAAGGCGTGTAAATGGAGTTGAGGTACAGATTACCTATAATCTAATTAAATGGCAAACTCAAGGGGCAAATAAAGACAGGAAATGCTGGAAATACTCGTTGCGGACAGAAAATTGTGTTTCAGGTCAATGATCTTTCATTGAATGAGGTTGTCGACCCAAAAAGTTAATGCCGTTTTTATCTCTCTACAGGTGTTGCCTGATCTGAATATTTGCAGCATTTTCTGCTTTTGTTTCAGATTTCTAGCACTTGCTGTATTTTACTTGTATTGAGGGGTGAAATTGCCTTCTCCTGATCTTGCCTCTATTATTAGTAAGGTAACTTCAGATTCAGTCACTGTTTGTCATTATAAGATGAAATGTATTCTAGCTCATGATTTATGCTTTCACTTAGAAGATCAATAAAATTAGATAAAAAGGGGGTATCAAACACTAACTGACAATATCTGAAATATCTAAATTGTAGGGCAAATTAATAATATTGTAAAAAAAATTGTTGGGCTATGGAAAGAGCAAATGGATGATCAAGGAAGGTGGTGGAATAGTGGCAATGTCACTGGACTAGTATTCCAGGCTAATGGTCTGGGGACATGGGTTCAAATCCCACCACGGATTTCAATTCAATTAATAAATCTGGAATTAAAATCTAGTCTAATAGTGACCACAAAACCCACCTGGTTCACTAATATACTAAAGAAAACCTGCTATCCTGTCTACATGTGACTCCAGACCACAGCAATGTGGTTGACTCTGAAATAGACCAGCAAGCCACTTAATTGTATCAAACCGCTACGAAGTCTAAAAGAAATAAAACGGACGGACATCTGGCATTGACTCAGGTATCAGAAATGAGAACGGCAAACCCAGCCCTATTTGGGGGCTTGTGCCAATACCGGGACAGCTATCCTACAGACTAGTCAAGCAGCAGCCTGACTCTAAGATATGATTCCGTGAGTATGGCTATGTCCCAGATGCCACCATCACCATCTCACTGGCAGGACAGACCCACCAGAGGTGGCAGCACAGTGGTTGTACCGTCAGGAGGGAGTTGCCATGGGGGGTCCACAACATTGACTCCAGGCTCCATTAAATCTCATGGCATCAGGTCAAACATGGGAAAGGAATCCTCCTGCTGATTACCACCTAACGTGTCCCCTCAGCTGATGAATCAGCACTCCATGTCGAACACCAATTGGAAGAAGCACTGAGGGTGGCAAGGGCACGGAATATATTCTAGGCGCAGACTTCAATGTCCATCACCAAGACTGGCTCAGTAGCACCATTACTGACTGAAATGGCTGAGTCTTAAAGCACATGAGTGCTAGGTCTGTGGCAGGTGGTGAGGGAACCAAGATGGAAAACTTGACCTCATCCTCACCAATCTCCTGTCATAGATGCATCTGCCCATGACAGTGTTGGTAGGCATGCCCACCACACAGTCCTTCACATTGAGGATACAATTGTATTGCATTGCACTACCACCGTGCTAGATGTAATAGATTTTGAGCAGCTCTAGCAGCTCAAAACTGGGCAGCCATGAGGCACTGTGGGCCATCAGCAGTAGCAGAATTGTACACAACCACAATCTGTAACTTCATGGCCTGGCATATCCCCCATTCTACCACTAACATCAAGTGGGGCAATTAACCCTGTTCAATAAAGAGTGCAGGAGTGCGTGCCAGGAGCAGCACCAGGCATACCAAAAAAATGAGGTGCCAACCTGGTAAAGCTACAACACAGGGCTGCTTGAGCACCAAACTGTGGAAGCAGCATACAAGAGACAGAGTTAAGTGATCTCTCAGCCAACGGATCAGATCTAAGCTCTGCAGTCCTGTCACGTCCAGTCATGAATGGTGGAGGATAATTAAACCACTCACTGGAGGAGGCAGTGGCTCCACGAATATCCCCATCAATGATGGGAGAGCCAAGCGCATCAGAACAAAACACAGGACTGATGCACTTGCAACAATCTTCAGCCAGAAGTGCCAGGTGTATGATCCATCTTAGCCTGCTCCTGAGGTCCCCACCATCAGATGCCTGTCTTCAGCTAATTCGATGAAATCTACGTGATATTAAGAAATGGTTGAAGGCACTGGATACTACAAAGGCTATGGCCTTGGTAACATTCCGACAATAGTACTGAAGGCATGTGCTCCAGAACTAGCTGCACCTCTAGCCAAGCTGTTCCAGTACAGCTTGTATCCAGCAAGGTGGACAATTGCCCAGGTGTGTCCTGTACACAAAAAGTAGGACAAATCCAGCCCAGGCAAGTACTGCCCCATCAGTCTACTCACGATCATCAGCAAAGTGAAGGAAGGTGTCGTACACAGTGCTATCAAGCCTTACTTACTCAGCAATAACTTGCTCACTGACACTCAGTTTGGGTTCCGCCAGGGTCACTCAGCTCCTGACCTCATTACAGCCTTTGTCCAAACATGGGCAAAAGAGCTGAACTCCAGAGGTGAGATGAGAATGACTGCCCTGGACATCAAGGCAGCCTTTAACTGACTGTGGCATCAAGGAGTTATAGCAAAACTGGAGTCAATGAGACTCAGGGGGAAAACTCTCCACTGGTCGGAGTCAGACCCAGCACAAAAGAATACGGTTGCAGCTGGAGGTCAATCATCTCAGTTTCAGGACATCACTGCAGGAGTTCCTCAGAGTCTTAGGCCCAATCATCTTCAGCTATTTCATTAATGACTTTCCCTTCATCATAAGGTCAGAAGTAGGGATGTTTGCAGACCATTGCAAAATGTTCAGCACTATTTGTGACTCCTCAGTTACAGAAGCAGTCCATGTCCAAGACCAAAACAATACACAAGCCTGGGCTGATAAGTGACAAGTAACATTCAGGACACAGTGCCAGGCAATGACCATCTCCAGCAAGAGAGAATCTAACCGTTGCTCTTTATCATTCAATGGCATTTCCATCGCCGAATCCCCCACAACAACATCCTGGGGGTTACCATTGACCAGAAATGGAACTGGACCAGGCATACAAATACTGTGGTAACAAGAGCAGTCAGCAGCCAGGAGTTCTGCAGAGAGTAACTCACCTCCTTACTCCCAAAGGCACGAGTCACGTGGGCACTTAAATACTCTCCACTTGTCTGGATGAGTGTAGCTCCAACAGCAGCAAGAAGCTTGACACAATCCAGGACAAAGCAGCTCGCTTGACTGGCACCCCATCCACGAACATTCACTCTCTCCACCACCAACACACAGTGACAGCAGTGTGTACCATCTACAAGGTGCACTACAGCAACTCACCATGGCTGCTTCATCAGAACCTTCCAAAGCCAGGAATTCCACCACCTCGGATGAGAGCTGCAGATGCACAGGAACACCACCATATGCAAGTTCCCTGTCAAGCCTCACACCATCTTGACTTGGACCTATATTGCCATTCCTTCACTGTCACTGGGTCAAAGTCCTGGAACTCATTTCCTAACAGCACTTTGGTGCTCCTACACTACATGGGCTGCTGCAGTTCAAGATGGCAGCTCACCATCACCTTCTCAAAGGCAATTAGGGATGGGTAATAAATACTGGCCTAGCCAGCAACACCCACAACTCATGAAAGAATAAAAAAAATCATTCATATTTACCCCCTTCTTGGTAGTACATTTCACTGCTGGGGAAGCATGAAACCTACCTTCAAAGAGTTTGGGCTTGGCATTCAATTTAAGAATATAAGAATTAGAAGTATGCTATATGGCCCCTTGAGGCTGCTCAACCATTTAATATCATGGCTGATCTTCTACATTGACTTTTTCCACCTTATTCTCATGTACCTTGTGGAATGGGGAAAGGCTTTGGGGAAATCAGGTGATGAGTTACTTGCCACAGAATTCTCAGCCTCTGACCTGCTCTTATAGCCACAGCATTTAAATGACTGGTCCAGTCAAGTTTCTGATCAATGGTAACCCCCAGGATGTTGATAGAGGGGAAACTCAGTGATGGTAATGCTATTGAATGTCAAGGGGAGATGATTAGATTCTCTCTTGTGGGAGATGATCACTGCCTGGCATTTGTGTGGCATGAATGTTACTGCATGCTAATGTTGTGATTCATGTACATGCATGCCAACATTTAATTAGTCTCTCACCATTTAAAAATAATTTTGCCTTTCTTCTTCCTACCAGGATAATTTTATATTTCACCGTATTATACTCCATTTGTCACAACCCTGCCCACTCACTTAACTTGTCTATATTCCTTTGCACCCTCCTTGCATCCTCCACTCAGCTTACATTCCCTCCTAAGGAGACTGGGTACATTCAACTCAGTCCTCTCATCTAAATCATTAATATAGATTGTAAATCTGTTCGCAACCTCGGTATCAGATTTGATCCCAAGATGAGCTTCTGACTACATTTGCATGATCAATAATAAACCACATATTCCCCATCCATAATTGCACCCATCTCAGCTCATCTGTTGCTGAAACCTTCATTCATGTTTTTGATATCTCTAGATTTGATTATCCAATGCACTCTTGGATGGTCTCATACATTCTACCTTCGGCAAACCGGAGGTCATCCAAAACCCTGCAGCCCTCTTAACTTTCACCAAGCCCGATTCCCCTATCAACCCTGTGCTTGCTGACCTATATTGGCTTCCAGCCAAGCAATATCTTGATTTCAAAATTCTCATCCGTTTTCAAATCCCTTCGTGGCCTTGCCCCTCCCTATAACTATAATCTCCATTAGCCCCACAACTCTCCGAGATGTCTGCGCTCATCTGATTTTGACCTTTTGATCATCACCGATTTTAATCACTCCACTTTCGGTGGCCGTGCCTTCAGTTGTCTAAGCCCCAAGCTCCAAAATTTGCTCCCTAATCCTCTCTGTTTCTCTACCTTGCCTTCCACCTTTAAGGCGCTCCTTAAAACCTATCGCTTTGACAAAGCTTTTGGTCATCTGATCTATGTGGTTTGGCATTGTATTTTGTTTTATAATGCTCCAGTGAAGCATTAGTTACAATCTGCAAACTGAAAAAGATATCTATTCCTATTGTTTTCTTTCTGTTAACCTATCTTCAACGCCTACTAATATATTACCCCTAATGCCATGAGTCCTAATCATGTGTAACCTCATGAGGCATCTTTTTTTAATTCATCCATGGGTTGTGGGCTTCACTGGCTGGGCCAGCATTTATTGCCCATCCCTAGTTGCCCTTGGGGATTTTATTGAACCACATCCAGGGTTCTATCCAAAAGTCTGTGAGGAGAAAGTAGTCAGGAATGTGTGTAGTGAGGTACGAGAGGAAATCCCAACCATGCAAATGCACATATATGTAAAACATTTAATTATGCAAATATTTTCACAAGGGATCTGTTTTAAATAAATTAGAAAATAAATTTTAATAAGTGCAGAATCCAGTGAAAACTGCAAATCATTAGAAAAACCAGAGAAACATTTAGAAACTTAATCAGAAAAAAAGGTACTCAAAGATTAGCAACTACAAAGAAGGATGGTCAGACCAACCACAGCGGTCATGATTCTTCACCGACATTCAAAATCATGCTATATTTCTTACTTACATTAATCTCTGCTCCCATGTGAATTAGGAACTCCAGAACCTCAAGCTGACCACAATCTGCTGCAAAGTGAATGGCCTTCCGACCAGCTACTTCTACCTTGGTCACATCTACACCCTGAAAAGATGTAAACAAAATGGTATTAATATGAACAGAAGCAAAATGCTCAGAATTCATGAATGCCATTCAACAATGTAACACAAGAACATGCAAAAAAACCCCAGTAAAATTTATTACATTTCAGTTGATCAGCGAAATCAAATTGACTTAAATGCCTGAATGTGCATTAAAAAACATTGGACGAAGCATCCAGGCAGGAGGAAGCAAATATTGCACATTACAGATCATTTGCAAGGTATATCTTCAAAAATAAATTTCAAAATAACAGCTGTTAAAATAAAGCTGCTCTTCTGGAAAGCTGGAAAATCTCTATGAATAAAAAGCCTCAGATTACCTTATGACCATTGACAGAATAGCTGCTGCTCAAGAAGTCATGCATAATAGCTGTAACTTAAATAATATCTCCTGATTTCATAAATACAATTTATAGATGCCCCATCCCAAGCTATCCTTCCCTTTTATCCTCCCTCTACCTCAGTACTGAACAGCTCCTCAATCTTGCGTGATCCTTCTTAAATATACATTTGAATTCCCTACCCATGTTCATGGTCACCCTCTCAAACTCACCACTTCCCAGGGCCTTTCTACTCCTAAAATTTTGATCATGGATGCTCCTCTATCCACTTTCTCACACCCTCACCACACATATTCCTCCTCCTCCTTTCAATTAACTTCCTTCTGTACCTACTTCACAAAAAAAATCTCAGAAGCTGTACTTTTAAACACCAAAATGCCTAACCATATGCATAGCATTCAGCACAATATCCTCCAACAGCTGATGCACACTAACCACTGTCAATGTCTAGCCCAGTGAAAACTTCACTGTCTCTCACCCTGGTCATTCCCCTGTTTATGGTCATTTTTGATTCCTCAAGTCCAAGTTGTGCAAACATGACCATTTCTGCTAAAACTATTCTTGGATCATCTGGAGGCCAAGATATCTCCAGATTCATTTTCTCTCCTATCAACCACTTCCTTAAATCTCTCTCCCCTCCCTTCCCATCCCCACTTTCAACAAGCATAAGATGCTGTTGGATATATCACCAACATTGAGAACATTTGTTCAGCTGTCACTTCTGCTTTACTTCTCCCTTTGTCGAACAGACTAAACCTTACCCCAAACCTGCTCCCACACTAGCCCTAAACCTTATTCCTGGTTTCTCTATCTCCCCCAAGACCTCTCCAAGTTCTTCTCAATCCTGTTCTCAGTATTTTTAAGATGCTATATAAATACATAGTATTGCCTTAGTAGGAGCTATGCTATCTATATTGGCTGTTCCATCAAAATTTACATGGATCAGGGAGAGCAGTTCTGGCGGGAAATTGGGATGTGGTGTGGGATATGATAGGGGCAAAGGTTTGGATAAGCTGAAATTTATGGATGGTAGCAGATGGGAGGTAGTTCGAGACAGCACTGGAGTAAATAAAGTTGGGGGGGCAAAAAAAAAGGCATAATGACTGTTTCAGTGATGGATGGCTCGAGGTTGGTACAGAGGCAGACTACAGTACAGTTGTGGAAAAAGGTGGTCTATGTGATAGAGGCTAAAGTCTAGACAATTTTCAACACATTTGAGCCCTTGAACTTTATGACCACTGAAACAGAAATTCCATATCACATCTGAAAACAGGAAGTCGTACAGAATCTCTCCACTCCTTCCAAAAGCAATAGATGGTGTAATTTCCCCACTTCCTCCACGTTCTAAGTGACACACAAAATCCTTAAAACCTTTTCAGATTTGAACTTGATTTGAAGCGAAATGATCTACAGGCACTGAATCACATTTGATCTTGTGTGTTGTTGCCCATTGCAGGTCAGATGTTGTACTGTTTTATAAGGGCAAAAGCATTCTGCCAGACAAAAAAAAACTGTATTTTGCCTTATCCAGCCTGTACCTTTAAGATTGTACGGTCTCAATGATATAAACAGGTGCAATGAGGTAAATTAGAAGACAGTTTATTTCACATCATGGGGTCAATTGCTGGGTAAGTTATCTATGGTCCTTTGTGGGCCATGGTTAATTACTCACATTTTGAAAACAACAGGAAAATCCGATCTTCCTTTTTAATTGCTTTTTAGTGTCTCGTTAGGACGCGAGGCCACTGTTATCCATTAGAAAATGCTGACTAACCACAGGTATCACTACAGCATCACTGAATCTCAGAATGGTTACTGAGCAGGAGGAGACCATTCCGTCCATCATGTCTGCACCGGCTCTCTGAATGAGCAATTCACTTCGTGCCACTTACCAACCCCCCACCCAATTTCTCCCCGCAGCCTTGCACATTCTTTAGGTAACAGTTTAATTCTCTGTTGAATGCTTCAATTGAACCTGCCTCCACCACACGCTCAGGCAGTACATTCCAGGCCTTAGCCACTCACTGTGTGAAAAAGTTCTCTCTCATGTTGTTTTTGTTCTTTTACCAATTACTTTAAATCCGTGCCCTCTTGTTCTTGATCCTTTCATGAGTGGGAACAATTTCTCCTTATCTGCACTGTCCAAATGCCTCATGATTTTGAATACCTCTTTCAAATCTCCTCTTTGCCACCTTTTTTCCAAGGAAAATTGTCCTAACTTCTCCAATTTATCTTCATAGATGAAGTTCCTCATCCCTGGAGCCATTCTTGGGAATCTTTTCTGCACACTCTCCAATGCCTCCACATCCTTCCCAAAATGCGGCACCCTGAACTGGACATAATACTCTAGCTGAGGCCAAACTAGTGTCTTATACAAGTTGGACATAACCTACTTCTTTTGGAAGCTCATTTATACCACATTGTCATCATCAACCCCCGTTATCTCTTCAAAAAACTCCAGCAAGTTAGTTAAACATGATTTTCCCCTCAGCAAATCCAGACTGGCTTTCCTTAATTAACCCGCATTTTTCCATGTGACTATTAACTTTGTCCCAAATTATTGTTTCTAGAAGTTCCCCACCCCCAAAGTTAAACTGACTGGCCTGTAGTTGTTGGGCTTGTCTAACACTTCATGCCTATAACTCTTCTGTCAGACTTTTTGTGCTGACAAAAGATTCACCACTTTGATATACGTTTGTGTATGATACAACCACGAACATGACTGAAGTATTTGCAGCACCTCTCTTTTGCTATTGAATTATAGGTAGAACTGCTGCTTTGAATAAAAGGGAAGCGGGCTCTCCATTTTACTTTAAATAGCTCAACTTCCTGTACAAACCCAACAGTTTTGCACACTTCATACTCTTTTGCAGATTGACAGACACCAGCCCACACCATGTTCAGAAACAATGGAAAGGAATATATAGGAAAGGAATAGTTTTCTATTGTTTGACAGTATCATTTTAATGGTTAACTACAGAATGAGATGTGGAACCATTCCTTCCCATTTACTAACATTACTGCTTTTTCTTGTTTTTTTCATACTCATGACATGGTTAAAAGGCAGAACAAAACATACACTTTCTGAAAATAGATTCCACCTCCCCAACCAAAAAAAATGTTCCTAGATTGGAATTTCCAAAGAAAGCCACATTCCAGATTTTCTAATCAGCTATTTTCAAAACTTCAGATATTGAACTGATAAAATTCAACCAATAGATGGGAAACAATATTTTGCCCTTGAGAAATGTTCTATTGGACAAATCAGCACAACAAGTTTTTTGATTATAGCAAGGCATTGGGCTGTAACGTCAGAGCTCCGGGGCTCCAAAGATGCGCTGGGGGACACCCCTAGCTAAGGAGATCCCAGCTAAGGGCTGCATGACAATTGCCTGGGAAGTTCAAACTTTCTGACCACGAACCCCTTCCCCAGGCCAGGCTGGGCCCAACCCTCTCCACCCCCCGACTAATGCTCTGGGGATATGAGCTCAAACCCCACCACAGCAACTGGGAAATTTAAATGAGGTTAATTAAATAAATCTAAAATAAAAAGCTGCTCCCAGTAATGATGACCATGAAACTGCTGGATTGTTGTAAAAACCCATCTGCTCACCAATGGTCTTTGGGCAAGGAAATCTGCTATCCTTACCCAACTTGACCTACATGATATTCTAGACCCACAGCAATGTGGTTGGCTCTTAGCTGCCTGGTGAAACGGCCTTGCAAGTCACCAGTTGTATTAAAAAGTCTAATAGGAATAAAACCGGATGGACCACACAGCACTGACTGAGGCATCATATATGACAAAGGTAAACCCTCGATGACCCTCCAAAATCCTCCTTCCAAACATCTGGGGGCTTGTACCAAAATTGGGAGAGCTGTGTCGCAGACTAGTCAAGCAACAGTCTGACACTGTTATACTCACCAAATCATACTTCACCGAATCACAGGATTGTTATGGTGTAGGAGGCCATTCGGCCCATTGTGTCTGCATCGGCTCTCTGAGCATTTTAACTAAGTGCCATCTCCTGCCTTTTCCCTGTAACCCTGCACGTTGGATGATTATTTAAATATAAACAATGCCCTCCTGAATGTCTCAATTGAACCTGCCTCCACCACACTTCCAGGCAGTGCATTCTAAATCCTAACTACTCACTGTGTGAAAAAATTCTCTCAGCTCATATTTGCTTCTTTTGCAAAACACTTTAAAACTGTGCTCTCTGGTTCTCGATCCATTTACAATTGAGAACAGTTTCTCCCTATCTACTCTGTCCACAGCCCTCATGATTTTGAAAATTTCTATCAAGTTTCCTTCTCCTCTCCAAGGAAAACAGTCCCAATTTCTCCAATCTTTCCTCCTAACTGAAGTGTCTCATCCCTGGAACCATTCTCATAAACCACTTCTGCACTCTCTACAATGCGTTCACATCCTTCCTATAGTGTGGTGCTCAGAACTGTACACAATACTCCAGCTGAGGTCTAACCAGTGTCTTATATAAGTTCATCATAACTCCTCTGCCCCTATTAATAAAGCCTAGAATACTATATGCTTTAGAAACAGCTCTCTACCTGTCTTGTGTTGTCTGCAAGCTTTGAAATTGTCCCCTGCACACCAAGATCAAGATCATTTATATATGTGTCACAAAAAGCAAGGGTCCCAATACCGACTCCTAGGGAACTCCACTACAAAACTTCTTCCAGCCTGAAAATATCCATTAACCATTACTCTGTGTTTCCTATTCCTCAGCCAATTTTGTATCCATGTTGCTACTATCACTTTTATTCCATGACTTAAAACTTTCCTCAAGTGTGTTGTGTGGCACTGTATCGAACACCTTTTGGAAGTCCATATACACCACATAAACAGCCTTGCCCTCATCAACCATCTCTGTTACCTCTTCAAAAAAACTCCAGCAAGTTAGACAAGGACACGATTTTCCTTTAACAAATTCATGCTGCCTCTTCTGAATCAATTCACATTTTTCCATGTGACTATTAATTCTATCCCAAATAACTGTTTCTAGAAGTTTCCCCACCACCGAAGTTAATCTGACTGGTCTGTAATTGCAAGGCATATCTTTACAACCTTGTAGACAATGTCCCAGATGCCACCCAGCACCATCCCTGGCCATGTCCTGTCCCACCAGCAGGACAAACCCATCAAAAGGTGGGCAGCACAATGGCATACATTAGGAGGGAGTGGACTCAACATGGACTCCAGACCCCATGAAGTCTTGTGGTTTCAGGTCAAACATGAGCATCCCTCACTGCCCCTCCATGTTGAAAACCATTTGGAAGATGCACTGAGGGTAGCAAGGGCACAGAATGTACTCTGGGCGGGGACTTCAACACCTATTACCAAGAATGGCTCAGTAGCACTACTACTGACCAAGGTGGCCCAGTTCTGAAGGACATAGCTGCCAGACTGGGCATGAAGCAGGTGGCGCGGGAACCAAGAAGAGGAAAAGCCCTTCTTGACCTCATCCTTGCAAATCTATCTGTTGTAGATCCCTCTGTCCATGAAGCATCAGTGGTGACCAACACACAGTCCTTGTGGAGACGAAGTCCAACCTTCACAGTAAAGATATCCTCCATCGTGTTGTGTGGCATTACTACAGTACTAAATGGGAACAGATCCAGCAGCTCAAAACTGGGCATCCATGATGCACTGTGGACCATCAATAGTAGAACTGTATTTCAACCACAATCAAAACTTCATGGACCAGAATATCCCCTCATGCCACTGTTACCATCAAGCCAGGGGATTACCCATGGTTCAAAGTGCAAAAAAGCAGGCAAGGAGCAGAACCAGACATATCAAAATTATGCTCCAACTTCATGAAGCTACCACAGAGAATTACATGCATGCTAAACAGTGGAAGCAACTACAGACAGAGCTAAGCAACTAATGGACTAGATCAAAGCTCTGTTTTCCTGCCACATCCAGTTACAAACGCTGGTGGAAAATTAAACCACTCGTGGGAGGTTTCACCAATATTCCTATCTTCAATGATGCTGGAGCACAGAAAGTGAGCACAAGATGAAGTGTTTGCAACCTTCTTCAGCAAGAAGTGCTGAGTAGATGAACCATTTTCGCCTCCTCCTGAGGTCGCAACCATCATAGAGGCAGTCTTCAATCAATTTGATTCACTGCATGTGATATCAAGAAACAGCTGAGAACACTGGATATAACCAGCAAAGGTTATGAGCCCCAGTAACATCGCAGCTATATTGCTGGAGACCCGAGCGCCAAACCAAGCTGTTCCTGTAAAACTACAACACTTGCATCGACTCAGCAATGTGGAAAATTGCCCAGGTTTGTCCCATCCACAAAAACTAGGACAAATCCAATCTAGCCAACTACCACCTGTCAGCCCATCCTCAAACAGCAAAGTGATGGACAGTGTCATCGACAGTGCTTTCAAGTGACACTTACAAAACAATAACCTGCTCATCGATGCTCAGTTTGGGTTCTGCCAGGGCCACTTGGCTTCAGACTTCAGCATAGCCTTGGTCCAACCAAGGATGAAAGAGTTAAATTCCAGAACTCAAGGCAGCATTTGACTGAGTGTGGCATTAAAGAACTAGCAAAACTGAAGACAATAGGAATCAAGGGGCAAACTGTGTCTAGAATTAGACTTAACACAAAGAAAGATGATTGTGGCTGTTGTAGGCCAACCATCTTAGCAGGAATTACTCAGTGCACTGTCCTAGGCTCAACCATCATTAGGTCACAAGTGAGGGTTTCTGATGACTACAGTGATCGGTTCCATTCAGAACTCATCAGTTAATGAAGCAGTCTGTGCCTGCATGCAGCAAGACCCAGATAACAAGCTTAGGTTGATAAGCGGCAAGTAACATTCATGCCACACAAGTGCCAGGCAATGATAACAATCTCCAGCTGAAGAGAACCTAATAATTTCCCCTTGACATTCAACAGCATTACCATCACCGAATCACCCAACGACATCCTGGGGGCGGGTGGGTTGGCAGTGGAGGGCTGTCACCATTTTCCAGAAGGATCAGCCATATGAATACAAATTATACATGGTCATAAGAACTGAGAAGCAGAAAGAGTAATTTTTTTCATGCAGGCTTTACTGTATTTAATAAAGATGAAGACAGACTTCCCTTCATTCACTAAAACAGAAAGAAACCCAGAAACAATTGAACAAAGCTTAGAATATATAACAAACTACTCACAATGAATACAAAACAGCATTGTCATTCTGTCGTACCACTAGGTGGCACTTGATTAGCATTTCCCATAAGAGAGAAGCTGGTTTTGTCATACTGTTTGGTCATGCCTGTAGCTGGACATTCTACTAGATGGAGTTCAAATGTTCCATTCCCCAAGCACCCAGAAATTTTCAGAGATTATCCTTGTTGGTTTTTCCTGTTTAGCCCCCTTCATATCAGACAAGTTGATTTTGGAATACACCTCCATCCCCCACCAGGATGGTCTGAGGGCCCTTAGCTTCTTCCTCGAACAGAGGCCCGAACAATCCCCATCCACCACTACTCTCCTCCGTCTGGCTGAACTTGTTCTCACACTGAACAATTTCTCCTCCAACTCCTCTCACTTCCTCCAAATAAAAGGTGTGGCTATGGGTACCCGCATGGGCCCCAGCTATGCCTGTCTCTTTATGGGGTATGTGGAACATTCCTTGTTCCAGTCCTACTCTGGCCCCCTTCCACAAATCGTTCTCCGGTACATCGATGATTACTTTGGTGCCGCTTCATGCTCTTGTCGGGACTTGGAAAAATTTATTAATTTTGCTTCCAATCTCCACCCCTCCATCATTTTCACGTGGTCCATCTCTGACACTTCCCTTCCCTTCCTTGACCTCTCTGTCTCAATCTCTGGTGACAGACTGTCCACCAATATCCATTACAAACCCACCGACTCCCACAGCTATCTCGACTACAGCTCCTCACACCCCGCTTCCTGTAAGGACTCCATCCCATTCTCTCAGTTCCTTCGCCTCCGTCGCATCTGTTCCGATGATGCTACCTTCAAAAACAGTTCCTCTGACATGTCCTCCTTCTTCCTTAACCGAAGCTTTCCACCCACGGTCGTTGACAGGACCCTCACAGGACCCGTGTCCGGCCCATCTCCCGCGCATCCGCCCTCACGCCTTCTCCTCCCTCCCAAGAAACATGATAGGGTCTCCCTTGTCCTCACTTATCACCCCACCAGCTTCCGCATTCAAAGGATCATCCTCCGCCATTTCTGCCAACTCCAGCATGATGCCACCACCAAACACATCTTCCCTTCAGCCCCCCTATTGGCATTCCGTAGGGATCGCTCCCTCCGGGACATCCTGGTCCACTCCTCCATCACCCCCTACTCCTCAACCCCCTCCTATGGCACCACCCCATGCCCACGCAAAAGATGTAACACCTGCCCCTTCACTTCCTCTCTCCTCACTGTCCAAGGACCCAAACACTGCTTTCAAGTGAAGCAGCATTTCACTTGCATTTCCTCCAACTTAGTCTACTGTATTCGTTGCTCCCAATTTGGTCTCCTCTACATTGGAGAGACCAAACGTAAACTGGGCGACCGCTTTGCAGAACACCTGCGGTCTGTCCGCAAGAATGACCCAAACCTCCCTGTCGCTTGCCATTTTAACACTCCACCCTG
This sequence comes from Carcharodon carcharias, assembly GCF_017639515.1. Taxonomy (NCBI): domain Eukaryota; kingdom Metazoa; phylum Chordata; class Chondrichthyes; order Lamniformes; family Lamnidae; genus Carcharodon; species Carcharodon carcharias. The sequence goes on along the minus strand of NC_054487.1, from coordinate 46,767,944 downwards.
CTCTCTTGCCCACATGTCTGTCCTTGGCTTGCTGCATTGTTCCAGTGAAACCCAACGCAAACTGGAGGAACAACACCTCATCTTCCGACTAGGCACTTTACAGCCTTCCGGACTGAATATTGAATTCAACAACTTTAGGTCGTGAGCTCCCTCCCCCATCCCCACCCCCTTTCTGTTTCCCCCTTCCTTTTTTTTTTCCAATAAATTATAAAGATTTTCCTTTTCCCACCTATTTCCATTATTTTAAAAAAAATTTTTTTTTTTTTAAATCTTTTATGCTCTCCCCACCCCCACTAGAGCTATACCTTGAGTGCCCTACCATCCATTCTTAATTAGCACATCTGTTTGGATAATATCACCAACTTTAACTTTAACACCTATGTGTTCTTTTGTACTATTGTTGTTGACATCTTTTGATGATCTGCTTCTATCACTGCTTGTTTGTCCCTACAACCACACCACCACACCACTTCTCTCTCTCCGCCCCCCCACACACACACCTTAAACCAGCTTATATTTCAACTCTTTCTTGGACTCGAACTCAAGTTCTGTCGAAGGGTCATGAGGACTCGAAACGTCAACTCTTTTCTTCTCCGCTGATGCTGCCAGACCTGCTGAGTTTTTCCAGGTAATTCTGTTTTTGTTTTGGAATTTAAATACTTTTTTGGTCTGCTTAATCTTATTTCTTCACTGCAGCATGCATGTTTCAATAGAGGGGCCAGGAAGAATAATCATTTTGCTACTGAGAAACAAGATGACAAAGTATTGTCAATAGTTTGGCACTGTCCCCATCCTCATGACTGAATTTGCTGTCACTTGACTGTGCATTATGGGGTTGGCTCTCACGTATGCTAATGGAACCAGTTCTACCTCAGCACCTGTCTTCACACCTTATTTAGCTCTGCCAACAAACCATTAGTCTCAGATATGCCACAGTTTCCTGAAATGACTGAAATCATCATCCTTGATTGCAGGCACAAATTCCAAACCCTTGTTAATGAATCCATACCCTCGCAAGTCACTGTCTCTGGCTGAACTGAACTGGTTGGAATCTCAGCGTCCTATTCGACAGAAGGGCGAGCATCCAACTTCGTATCTGCTCCAAAACAAGAACTGCCTTACTTTACCCCGACATAGTTCAAATTCACCCCTAACCGAGCTAACTGATCATGATCATGTGCTACAGGAAGCCATTCAAGTGAAGGAAGAAAAAAGAATCTGAGATTTTCTGTACAAGAGTGAATTCACCATTAGCAAGATGGGCTGAGCTTTTTTGAATAATCCAATTCCATTAGCGTTTCCAACTATCTTCATCACGTCTTTGTCCCAATGTAGACTAGATACCAGCGAGCCAAATGGCGGAATGTTTATAATTAATGAATATGTGCCAAAATTGTGGATGAGAAGGGACAGGGCAACATTTGCAGTCAACTATTCTTCTCAAACATTAGCACTTTGTTCATCCACTACCAACGCAGTCCATTATACCTCCACTTGTTTTGACACAAATTTATCTTTCAAAGAGGGAATGACCTTCTCACCCAGGACATTTTCATCAGTACAAAATAGACTTGTTTTGCCAATAAGTTTCAGGTCATCAAACATGATGAAAAATAACAGATCAAATATACTCCTCTGAGAAACTCTTCTTAAATGGGCATCTTATTGCAACACCTATCACTGCCCCGGGCATAATTAGATTAAGGGCTTATGGGGAAGACTGAATTTTGCATTCCCCTACTGGCAGGTTTGAAAATCCTGCTCATAATAATGCCATACCTATTAGTGGATCCAAAAATGGTGAAACTTTGTGCTGTACAATATAATAAGAAAGAAAGCTCAATTTTAGAACCGTGAGATTCAGCACAAAGAAATAAATCAATTTGTTCCAAAGTCAAACTGAAAGTAAGTTACTGTGATCAGAGATGATTTTGTTCAGTATTTTCCATAAGCAATGACATGATTTGCATTTCTGGTCTATAATCAGGTCTAACTTTGATTCTGATTGACAGAGTAAACTGAAATAGATGAGGCAACTATAAGATTTGAGAACCAGAGCCTTTATACTATTGGATCAACCAACCCTTCCAAAAATCATTTTATAAAAGGATAGCATTTAAAACTTCTAACATCAGAGCTTAACATTTGGCATCCAATCTTGGATTTGAGACTTCTCTGCAAGTTTTCCAATTCCTCCACATTATTCAGAGCTGCAACATGCTTCTCATCATTCAAAAAAGATCCTTGATTGTACTGAATTAGACAAAGTGGTTTTTTGCATTGGCAGTGCATATTACAGGGGAACTGTATCTGTAAATTAGCTCCCTCTTCACATTTCTAAATCCAGCTGTTTTATCTCAGTTGTAAAATTGAAGACCAACAAAAACTGGTGAAGCCAGTTAATGGACACTCAGCTTGTGGAACAAGAGCTAAACAAATGCTTGTTCAGATGACGTTTACGAAAATGAAAAAAAATTATGAATCAAGCAACATACTTGAACAAATCTATAACTGTCAATGCGCAAAACCATATTGCTATACCAAGGTAGATCAATTATGAACAATGTGTAAGAAATGAAGGAACAGCACCGCATCTTCCGACTAGGCACTTTACAGCCTCCCGGATTGAATATTGAGTTCAACAACTTTAGATCATGAACTCTCTCCTCCATCCCCACCTCCTTTCCGATCCCCCCCACCTTTTCCAATAATTTATACAGATTTTTCTTTTCCCACCTAGTTCCATTATTTTTAAATGTATTTCCATCCATTGTTTTATCTCTACCTTTTAGCCTATTTCGATCTCTTCCCCCACTAGGGCTATCTGTACCTTGCGCGTCCTGCTTTCTACCCTTAATGTCACCTATTAGCACATTTCTTAGATAATATACTGTCAACACCTCTTTGTTCTTTTGTCTATGACATCTTTTGGCAATCTCCACCTATCACTGGCCCTCTATCCAGCTCTACTTGTCCCACCCCCCAAAAACCAGCTTATATTTCACCTCTTCTATTTTTCCTTAGTTTTGGTGAAGAGTCATACGGACTCGAAACGTTAACTGTATTCCTCTCTGCAGATGCTGTCAGACCTGCTGAGTTTTTCCAGGTATTTTTATTTTTGTTTTGGATTTCTAGCATCCGCAGTTTTTTGCTTTTATTTTTTTATAAGAAATGATTCCCTGATTCTTCCTCGCTGTCCTACAATTGATACATTGTGCATCATGTACAGAAACATAGGAGTAGGCCTTACGGCCCCTCGAGCTTGCTCTGCCATTTAACTAGATCATGGCTGATTTTCTATCTCAACGCCATCTTCCCGCCCATATCCCTCAATGTCATTGGTATCTAGAAACCTATCAACCTCTGCTTTGAACATACTCAATGACAGCGTCCACAGTCCTCTGCGGTAGTAAATTCCTAAGATTTATCACCTTCCGAGTGAAGAAATTCCTCCTTATCTCAGTCCTAAATGGCCCACCTCTTATTCTGAGCCTGTGTCCCCTAGTTCTAGACCACCCCACTCCCCCCAACCCAGCTAGGGGAAACATCCTTCCTGCATCTACCCTGCTGAGCCCTGTAAGAATTTTGTACACTTCAATAAGATCACCTCTCATTTTCTAAAATCTAGAGAATAAGGCCCAATCTTCTCAATATCTCCTTACAGGACAATCTCACTACCTCCCAGGGTTAGTCTGTTGAACCTTCATTACACTCCCTCTACGGCCAGCATATCCTTCCTTATGTAAAGAGACTAAAACTGCATACAATACTCAAGGTGTGGTCTCACCAAGACTCTATACAACTTCAGCAAGATTTCTTATTCCTGTTCTCAAATCCCCTTGCAATAAAGGCTAACATTCCATTTGCCTTCCAAGTTGCTTGTTGGACCTGCATGTTAGTTTTCAGTGACTTATGAACAAGAATACCCAGGTCACTTTGGACACCAACATTTCCCAATCTCTCCCCATTTAAGAAATACACTGCATTTCTGTTTTCCCTTCCAAAGCAGATATCTTCATATTTTTCCACATTATATTCCATTTGACATGTTCTTGCCCACTCACTCCGTCTATCTAATCTCCCTTGAAGCCTCTTTGCATTATCCTCACAACTCCCATTCCCACCAAGTTTTGTCAGCAAACTTGGAAATCATCCAAATCATTGGTATAAATTGTGAATAGATGGGGCCCAAGCCTTGATCCTTGCGGTACCCTACTAATCACAGCCTGCCAAACTGAGAATGAACCGTTTATCCCTCCTGTTTTCTGTTACTGAATCCTCAATCCATGCCAGTATATTTCGTCCAATCCATGAACTCTAATTTTGCTTACTGATCTCCTTTGTCAAAAAGGAGGCTTTATAAAAAGGCTTTATCGAAAGCCTTCTGAAAATCCAAATACACCACATCCACTGATTCTCCCTTTTCTATTCTGCTAGTAGTATCCTCAAAAACTCCAACAAGTTTGTCAAACATGATATCCCTTTCATAAATCCATGCTGATTCTTCCCAGTCTCACCATTATTTTCTAAATGCCCAGTTATCACATACTTCAGAATAAATTCTAGCATTTTCCCTACTACTGATATCAGGCTAACAGGTCTGTAGTTCCCTGTTTTCTCTCTCCCTTCTTTTATTAAATAGTGGGGTCACATTTGCTACCTTCCAATCTACAGGCACTGTTCCAGAATCTACAGGATATTGAAAGATGATCACCAATGCATCCGCTATCTCCACAGCTACTTCTTTCAACACTCTGGGACGTAGATCATCAGGTCCAGGGGATTTATCAACTTTCAGCCCCTTAAATTTCTCAAGCACTACTTTTTTTTAGAACTTCACTAGACCCTTGGTTCTCCAATATTTCAGGGAGGTTCCTTGTATCTTTCTTCATGAAGATAGATAAACTAAACAAATACTTTGTGTCTGTCATTTCCTTATTACCCATGTAAATTCTCCATTCTTTGCCAGTAAAGGGCCCACATTTGTGTTTACTAACCTTTTCCTTTTTACATACTTATAGAAGCTTTTACAGTCTGTTTTTATCTTCCTTGCTAGTTTAATTTCATATTCTATTTTCTCTGTCAAATTCTTGGTTCTCTTCTGTTGAACTTTAAAATGCCCTCATTCCTTAGGTTTACTACTCTTTTGGCAACTTTATATACTTCTTCCTTTGATCTGACAGAATCCTGAACTTCTCTGCTTAGGCATGGTTGGATCACTTCTCCTACTGGCTTTTTGTACCTTAAAGGAATGTAAATTTGTTGCAAACCACATATTAATCCTTTAAAATCTAGCCATTGCCTGTCTACCATCATGTCTTTTAATGTAGTTTCCCGATCTACCTCAGCCAACCTTTTGTGGTGTAGTGGTATTGTCACTGGACTGATAATCCTTTCAGAGGTTCATCATCTTGCCATGGCGGAGAAGCTTGCATGTCCTAATGAACCAGAGAGTGATGCCATCCAAAGCTTACCTTCCTAGTAGGGTCTTCGATGGTGGCAAGGTCAAGGGGGAAATTCCAGACAAAGAACGAACCAAGGAGGCTTCAGCGGCAGAGCAGGGCTGCAGCCCCAACGCCGGTGAAGGTGGAAGAAGGCAGCAACGGGGAAGTGGCCCCAGTCATCATGGTCTGTCATGGCACTGAATCCAGCCACCAACCTCCAAGGCCGTGTCGAACCTGGCTACGTACTGGAGTCCCCAAGCTAAACCATGCCATGCACAGACCTGTCAGGCGAAAAGCCTTGAGGTGATGGGGGGTTGGTGACATTGGAAAGGCTGTGATACCCGGAGGCCTCCAGCCAAGATTCCACCACAGGCGGGGGATGTGTGACAGTTGTCAGGCACCTGTGTTGGGACAGTGGTGCCTTTTGGCAGCTGCATTTGTGACTGATCAGTCCTCTTCAGGGTGCCCTCTGCTCACTCCGAACGGGGAGTGGGCTAGAAAAGGTGCCTCAAAAATGGGCTGTCCCATTTTTCCTGCCTGGGAAACCACACCCAACAGGATCACCATCTCTTTGTTTGAAAGAAAAAACTAAACATTGGAAGCTGGAACGTAAGAACACTTGTTGACAACCCAAAGAGAGTGACTGCCTGGAAAGACGAACTGCCATGGCTTGGGGGCTAGCGAGGCACAACATTGACATCGCTGTTCTTAGCGAAACCTAGCTCGCTGGGGAAGGGCAGCTGAGGGAGGCCAGTGGAGGGTACACCTTCTTCTGGAAAGGGGAGTCAGACCTTGACCCTCACATCTATGGAGTCGGTTTTGCCATGAGGAACAGGATAGTTGCCGCGCTCTCCGAACTCCCACTGGGGGTCAATAAGAGGCTGATGACCCTACGCCTGCATCTTAGTTGTAACCAATGCACCAATGTCATTAGCGCATACTTTAGATTCCAACCATTAAGGAGAGGTTCTACTCTGATCTCGATGGCATCCTTTCTTCCATCCTCAGGAGTGACATGGTCATCCTCCTAGGTGACTTTAATGCCCAAATTGGACATGACCACGAAATCTGGAGTGGAACTATCAGCAAGAATGGCATGGGGCAGGCCAACGCCAATGGCATCCTACTCTTGATCAAGTGTGCCAATATGGTCCGATCCTGACCAACACGATCGTCTGCCAGCTCAGGACCACGTGGAGGCACCCTGGGTTGGGGCATTGGCACCTCCTGGAGTATATCATTGTCCGAGGCAGAGACCTGAGGGGAGTGCTTGTCATAAGGGCCATGAAGGATTCTGAATATTGCTGGACGGACCACCGACTTTTGTGCTTAATAATAAACATCTGCCTGGCGCCAAGACCCAAAAAGCCGCCTGGAGAAAGCTGAATATTGCAGCATTTAAAAGGACCCAGGACTGCAGGAAGAGTTCCAGTTGCACAGTTCACTGGAGCAAGTGCCTGCCACTGATGCTATTTCCATCTAGGCCTACTGGGAGCAACTCAACTCCACTGTCCTAGACACCTGCGCAGACTATCTGGTATGCACCACGATGGAGCCAGGATTGATTTGATGCCAATGACATAGCGATCCGCAATTTCTAGGGGAAGCAGGCAGCCTTCAGCACCTGGCAAAGTCTCCCATGTGCCCGGTGAATGACCGCAGTGTGCCACCAAGTGAAGGCCAAGGTCCAGTGATGCACTTGAGACATGAAGAACAACTGGTGGGTGGAGAAAGCGCAGGAGACTTAAGCCTACACCAACCAGTTCGACATGCGCAACTTCTTCTAGGCTACTAAGATGCCGCTTGACCCTCTCAGATCACAGGACAGCTCCCGGCTCCTCAAGGACGACGACGCCGTCCATCGGCATTGGAAGGGGCACTTTGAACTGCTCAATTGGGACTCCACTGTATCGTAGGAGACCCTCCAAGCCGTCCCACAATACCCTGTGGAGGATTCCCTTGGTGATTCACCAACCATCGATGAGCTTAAGCGGGCCATCCAACAGATGAAAACCAAAGCTTTAGGCCAGACAGTATATCCCTGCAAAAATCTACCATGTTGGCAGCTATCAGCTTGTGTCATGACTCCACCAGTTCATCCTCTGCCTCTGGGACAAAGAGTACATTCCACAGGATCTCAAGAAGGCGACCATCATTATTATCCACAAGATGGGAGACAAATCTGATTGTGAAAGCTACAGAGAGATTTTCCTCCTGTCTGTCACAGGTAAGATCCTAGCCCTTCTGAACCACCTTTGTTCGGTTGCTGAGATCATCCTTCCAGAAAACCAGTGTGGCTTCTGACCATCCTGGGGACATGGTGTTTGTGGTGAGACAGATCCAGGAAAAACGTCAGGAGCAAAATCAAGAATTGTTCATCACCTTCATCGTCCTGATCAAGGTGTTTTATTCTTTAAATTGTGAAGCTCCATGGATTGTCCTTCAACGCTTTGGTTGCCCATTGAAGTTTGTCACCATCCTGAGATTCCTGCATGACAACATGACCACTACTGTCCTGAGTGGAGGATCTGACACTAACACCTTTCACAGCCAGACCAGGGACAAACAAGGTTGTGTGATCACCCCCACCTTGTTCACCATTTACCTGACTGTCATTGTGCACCTCATTTGAGATGACCTACCATCTGGTGTCAGCATTCAGTATTGTCTGGACAAGAAGCTCTTCAACCTTGGTCGCTTCCGTGCAAAAACAAAACTCACCACCATAACATCCACAAACTTCAGTTTGCGGATGACTGCTGCGTGATGGCTCAGTTTGTACGGACATGTAAAGGACGCTTGACCTCTTCAACACCTTGTATAAGGGGCTTGGCCTGTCCTTAAACATCATCAAGACGGAGGTCCTTCACCAACCTTCCTTGGGCCAGTTGCGCATCCCCCACGCCATCCACATAGATGGGTTGCTCTGGAGCACGTGCAGCATTCCCTTACCTCAGCAGTCACCTCTCCCAAGGGACTACATCGATGAGGGACTCCAACACTGAGTCAACTGTGCCAGTGCTACCTTCTTCAAGCTGCACCAACGAGCCTTTGACAATAGAGTCCTTTGCAAGTCAACAAAGGTTCTGGTTTATAAGGCCGTTGTGTTGACCACCCTCCTCTTGCAGTGAAACATGGGCTGTCTACTGACACCACATAAAGATCCTTAAGAGCTCCTATCAGTGGTGCTCGCATTGAATTCTGGGTATCAAATGGGAGGACCACTGGATTAACGCAAGCTGACCCCATGAAGCTGCGTCTACCAGCACTGAAGCCCTGCTCCTGCGGAACCAATTCCGATGGATGGGCCATTGTGTCTGGATGCCTCAAAACCTCAGCAGATTCTCTTCTCACAGCTTTCCGTTGGCCAACGCTCAAAGGGCAGCCAAAGTTAGAGGCATACAGATATGCTCAAGGTCGCTCTAAAGCACAGAGGCATTAACACCACATACTGGGAGGAGAATGCTGCCGATCACTTGGCATGGCACCACTTGGTCCATCAATGCGCAAGCCACTCTGAGGCTCAGCGACTTGACAGCGAGGCAGAACGGCAGTGTCTGAGGAAGAAGGAAGCCAACCTGGGCTGAGATTGCCAATCCCATGCACAATGTGCCCCCACTGTGGAAGAACATGTGGATCCAGAATTGGGCACCTCAGTCACCTGAAGAGCTGAAGTCTCACCAAGCCCAATGGAGGTCATCGTCAATTTGGAGGGACTGCCGCTGATGAATCCAGAGACCCAGGGTAATGCTCTAGGGACCCAGGTTTGAATCCCACCATGGCAGATGGCAGAATTTGAATTCAATGAAAATCTGGAACTAAAAGTCTAATGATGACCATGAACATTGTCGATTGTTGTAAAAACCCATCTCGTTCACTAATGTCCTTTAGGGAAGGAAATCTGCCATCCATACTTCAGCTGGCCTACATATGACTCCAAATTCGCAGTAATGTGGGTGACTTTTAAATACCCTCTGAAATGGCCTAACAAGCCACTCAGTTGCATTAAACTGCTAAAAAGTCTATAAAAAGGAATCAAATTGGATAGACCACCTGACATCAACCTAGGCACTGGAAATGACAAAAGCAAACCCAGCCCTGTCGACCCTGCAAGGTCCTCCTTACTAACAACTGGGGGCTTGTGCCAAAATTGAGAGAGCTGTCTCACAAACTAGTCAAGCAGCAGTCTTAGTCATACTCACAGAATCATATTTTACAGATAATGTCCCAGACTCCATCATCACCATCCCTGGGTATGTCCTGTCCCACTGGCAGGACAGACCCAGCAAAGGTGGTGGCACAGTGGTATACATTCGGGAGGGAGTTGCCCTGGGATTCCTCAACATAGACTTCAGATCTTATAAAGTCTCATGGCATCAGGTCAAACATGGGCATTGAAACCTCCTGCTAATTACCATGTACTGCAACTCTACCCCACCCCCCCTCCCCCCCTGCCAACAAACCCACCCACCCACCACCACCACCACCCAAGTTGACGAATCAGTACTCCTCCATGTTGGCCACCACTTGGAGGAAAAACTGAGGGCGGCAAGGGTGCAGAATGTACTCTAGGTGGGGGACTTCAATGTCCATCACTAAGAGTGGCTCTGTAGCACTAACAGACCAAGCTGGCCAAGTCCCAAAGGACATAGCTGCTAGACTGGGTGTGCGGTATTTGGTGAGGGAACCAAGAGGGAAAAACATACTAGATCTCATCCTCACCAACTTGCCTGCCACAGATGCATCTGTCTATGTATCAGTAAAAGTGACAATTGGACAGTCCTTGCGGAGACAAAATCCCACCTTCACATTGAGGATACACACCACCTCCCCCCCAAAACCATGTTGTGAGACACTTAGCACCCTGCTGAATGGGATAGATTATGAACAGATCTAGCAACACAAGCACCCATGAAGCGCTGTGGGCCATCAGCATCAGCTGAATTGTACTCGATCACAATCTGTAAATGCATGGTCTGGCATATCCCCCACTTTACCATTACCACCAAGCCAGATGATCAACCCTGGTTCAATGATGAGTGCAGGAGGGCATGCTAGGAGCAGCATCTAAATACCTAATGAGGTGTCAACAACAGCTACAACAGAAGATCACTTGCATGTCAAACAGCATAAGCAGCAAGTGAGGGACAAAGTGAAGTGATTCCACAACCAACGGATCAGATCTAAGCTCTGCAGTCCTGCCACATCCAGTCACAAATGGTGATGGACAATTACACAACTCACTGAAGGAGGGGGCTTCACAAATATCCCCGTCCTCAATGACAGGGGAGCCCAGCACGAGTGCAAAAGATGAGGCTGAAACATTTGCTGCAATCTTCAGCCAGAAGTGCCCAGTCGATGATTCATCTCAGCAACCTCCAGAGCTCCCCAGTGTCACAGATGCCAGTTTTCAGCCAATTCGATTCACTCCATGAGATATCAAGAAATGCTCAAGGCATTGGATACTGCAAAGGCTACGGGCCCTGACAATATTCCAGCAATAGTACTGAAGACTTGTGTTCCAGAGCTTGCCACACTCCTAGCCAAGCTATTTCAGGTCAGCTATAACCCAAGCATCTACCTGGCAAGGTGGAAAATTGCTTAAGTATGTCCTACATAAAAAGCAGGATAAATCCAACCCAGCTAACTACCATCCCATCAGTCTACTCTCGATCATCAGTGAAGTGATAGAAGGGGTCATCAACAGTGCTATCAAGCAGCACTTGGTTAGTAATAACCTGCTCACGGGCACTCAGTTTGGGAACCGCCAGGGCCACTTGGCTTCTGACCTCATTACAGCCTTGGTTCAAACATGGACAAAAGAGCTGAACTCCAGAGGTGAGGTCAGAGTGACTGCCCTTGACATCAAGGCAGCATTTGACCAAGTGTGGCATCAAGGAGCCCTAGCAAAGCTGGAGTGAATGGAAAGTGGGGGAAAACTCTTCATTGGTTGGAGTCATACCTAGCACAAAGGAAGATGGTTGTGGTTGTTGGAGGTCAATTATCTCAGTTCCAGGACATCACTGCAAGAATTCTTCTGGGTAGTCTGCTAAGCCCAACCATTATCAGCTGTTTCATCGATGACCTTTCTCCATCATTAAGTCAGGAGTGGGGATGTTCACTGATGATTGCACAATGTTCAGTACCATTTGTCAACTCCTCAGATACTGAAGCAATCCATGTCCAAATGCAGCAAGACCTGGGAAAAATCTAGGCTTGGACTGACAAGTGGCAAGTAACATTCACGCCACACAAGTGCCAGGCAATGACCATCTCAAACAACAGAATCTAACCATCACCCTTGACATTCAATGGCATTATTATCACTGAATCCCCCACTATCAACATCCTGGGGGTTACCATTGACCAGAAACTGTACTGGACTAGCCATATAAATACTGCGTCTACAAGAGCAGGTCAGAGGCTAGGAATCCTGCAGTGAGTAACTCACCTCCTGACTCCCTAAAGCCTGTCCACCATCCACAAAGCACCAGTCAGGAGTGTGGTGGAATACTGTCCACTTGCCTGGACGAGTGCAGCTCCAACAACACTCAAGAAGCTTGACACCATCCAGGACAAAGCAGCCCACTTGACTGGCACCCCATCCACAAACATTCAGTCTCTCTACCACCGAGGAATAGTGGCAGCAATGTGTACTATCTACAAGGTGCACTTCAGAAACTCCTTAGACAACACTTTCGAAACCCACGACCATCGAGAAGGACAAGGGCAGCAGATATATGGGAAAACCACAACCTGGTAGTTCCCCTCAAAGCCACTCACCATCCCAGCTTGGAAATATATCACCATTCCTTCACTGTTGCTGGGTCAATATCCTGGAACTCCCTCCCTAACAGCATTGTGGGTGTACTTACAACACCTGGGCTGCAATGGTTCAAGGCTGCAGCGGTTCAAGGTGGCAGCTCACCACCACCTTCTCAAGGGCAGTTAGTGGTGGGCAATAAATGCTGGCCTACACCACAGGAACTACAGCAATTCAAGGTGGCGGCTCACCACCACCTTCTCAAGAGATGGGCAATAAATGCTGGCCTAGCCAGCGACGCCCACATCCCATCAACAAACAAAAAACTTTCAAACTTCAAACTGTTCTAAAAAAACCATCGTGTATACATTCCAGGAATTCATCGTGCTCAGCATTAGTGCCAATAAGGTTTACCCAGTCTATATGTAGAATGAAGTCCCCCATGATTACTGTATTAATCTTGTTACATGCACCTCTAATTCCCTGATTTATACCATGCCCTACATTAATACCATTATCTATATACAATTCCCATCAGTTTGCTACCCCTTGCATATATATAAAAAAATTACAATATATAGATTCCCCTTCCACTAGAAACTGTCCCTTCTTTTTTGTTCCTTTATGGGATGTGGGCATGCTGGCAAGGCCAGCAGTAACTATCATCTTAATTGCTGGAGAAGGTGGTGGTGATCTCCCTAGAGACGTCTAGGAAGTTGCTTGATAGATATGATTTGAGACTGCCAGAAAATTGTTGGACTAGTCTGTGGACCAACTTTCCCAATTTTCGCATAAGTCGCCAGGTGTTAGTGAGGTCGACTGAGCTGCATAAACCCTTTCTCGTGTCCAATGTCTTGGTTGATGCCGGGTGGCCAATCTGGTTTTATTCTTAAGATTTTTCCCTATCAGTTTGATAAACTGAATGCAATGGCCTAGCAAGCCAGAGGGCAGTTAAGAGTCAATCACATTGCAGTGGGTCTGTACTCACAAAGGCCAGGTTGGGTAAGAATGGCAGGTTTCCTTTCCCAAAGATTAGTGAACCAAGTGAGATTTTAAGACAATCCAGTAGCTACAAGGTTGCATTACTGATACTTGATTGGAACCTTTAAGATTCTGAGGGTCTTGACAGGGGTGGATGCGGAGAGGATATTTTATCTTGAGAGAGAATCTAGAAATAGGGGTCATTGTTTAAAAATAAGAGGTTGCTCCCTTAAGGCAGAGATGAGGAGAATTTTTTTCTTTCAGAGGGTTGAGAGTCTTTGAAACTCTCTTCCTCAAAAGGCAGTGAAAGCAGTCTTTGAATATTTTTAAGGCAGAGCTAGATAGATTCTTGTTTAACAAGGCGGCGAAAGGTTATCGGATCTAGGCAGGAATGTGAGGTTGAAGTTACAATCAGATCAGCCATGAACTTATTGAATGGTGGAGCAGGTTCAAAAGGGCCGAGTGGCCTACTCCTGCTCCTAATTCATATGTTCATATGTATTTCCGATACTAGTTATTTCTTTTTGATTTCAGGATTATTTAATTAATTGAATTTAAACTCCCTGACTAGCCACGTGGAAGTTGAGCTCCTGTCTCTGGTCAGTTGTACAGGCCTCTGGATTACTATTCCAGTAACATGACCACTATGCTACCAGATATTTCTGAGAGAAGCAATAGGCTAATTTGGATTGGGGGGAGGTGGGGAGAATAAACCATGGAGATTTTTCTTTAACCTTTCATGCAACTGAAACCAGGAGATCACTCTGACCCTGATAATTTTATGTTGGGCTTTATCTTTTATACAAGGTAATCTCAGTCCCAGAAACAAGGTTCAGCTCTTACTTCAAAAAATTCTGCGATTTAGCATCCACCACAAGAGCCAACAGCTTATTTCAGAAGTCAATGAGTCCCTAGAAAAAGAACCATTTCCTGACATCGAACATAGACCTTACCTTATACAACTTAAAATTAGTAAGGAAAAAGGGAAAGGTTTAATCCTTCCAATGAATTGTACAAAAAAAAGATACAATAGAACCAAATAAAAAAAAATGAAAAAGAACAGTTGTTCACTTGACAATAACAAAGCTCTTCTTTCTAGAAAGGCTCCCCCAAAGTGTAAACTGCTACATCATCTAAAACATCCCATCAGTTTGCTACAATATCAGCATTGCTATTCAACGCCTTATATTAATGCTGACGGATGGTACATTGGCAAAAGTGCAAGGTCACCACAGCATAACTGTTTGGACATGGGGAAATAAAGGGTTCTAAAATTAACAGTTTAGCTTCTGAGCAATGTGCAACCCTTGTAGACTCACTATTTTTACAAATGCCCTCCTCCCTCCATAATAATTTCTTGATGAGGAGCAGGCTGAGGAAGACCACCAAACCTCAGAAATTCTAGGTGTTGGGCTAGAAATCTATCAAGTCAGAATGCTTTTACTGTACCATTATATAAAGAGTGTAGTCCCTCTTTTATTGATTACCAGCTGCTGAGCCTGCAGAATAAATTTTAAAAAGACACTTGGTATTTTTAATTGAAGATGACAATGCAAGCACAAGATCAACATAGCTTCCCTGACAATCACTGATAACAATGCAGGCACAAGATCAACATTATCAGTCATTTTGTGGTACAAAACTTGGGTATTGCTGAAAGAGAGAATTTTTTTTGTCAAAACTTTTAGTCTTTCACGCATCAGGACAATCCGCAAGAGTACCAAATGTAAAGGGAACAACAATATATACTGTATGGAGAAGACCGTGCTGATTGGCATTCCAGAACCTCTACCAATTGCAGTACACTTGCCAACCAATCAGCAGTCTTTTCTCATACAGTATAAATGGTTCTCTTTACATTTGGTATTCTTGTGAATTGTCCTGAGTGCAAGATGAAAATCTTTGACAAAAAAAGTATCTTTTTTCAGCAATAATCAACATAGTTCCCTGACGATCACTACTGTTCCTGTCTTTAATAATTTGGATTGAAAATGTAGGATTTTCTGCAAAAATACTTGCTGTGGTTTCCTCAATCTCCTTGATAATCCTAATGGCGCTATCTTTCACTAAGGTGCCTCCTGTATTGGTATTCAATGAGTTCAGAACAGATTAAATTTCAGTTTGAATATCAAGACTAACCTTTAGTGCCATTAATGGAAAAAGCCAAATCCATCACATCCTCATTTCACAACCAATGTAAGTTTTGCTATTATTTCATAATGACCTTGCTGATGACAGACTGGAGACCATCCACATACACAGAATTATTATATCAGGTACAGTAGTATAGTTCACTGGACTATTAAGCCAGAGGCCTGGACAAATAACTCAGAGAATGCAAGTTCAAATCCCACCATGAAAGTTTGAGGATTTGAATTTAGTTTAATTTAAAAAAACTGGAAATGAAATGTTGGCAGGTTGTCGCAAAACTTGAACCGCTTCATTACGTCTGAAAGGGAAGGAAACCTGCTGTCCTCATCCAACATGGCCTATATGGGACTCCAGTCCCTCACCAAAATGGGTGATTCTGAACTGCCCTCTTCTCCATAAAGCATTCTACTTGTCACACAGGTGTACAACTGCTGCTATGGTTCAGGAAAGTGACCCATCACCACCTTTTCATTGCACCCAGGGATGGACAAAAAAGTAGTACTTAATAGCACTTAAAACCTAATCATGTTCCTTCAAGAGCCCAATGCTAAACCATTTCCACTTTGCTGGTTGTGTCGCTAACTTGTAACATTACATATTTGGAGTGCAGGGTGCACTCAGTGCTATTGACTCTTGGGCATGACTCTCCAAATGGGAGGCTAAAGATCAATGGAACTTTGCTGTATCTGTACACCTTTTACGATTCAGGTGCAGAGGGATATTGATAGAAGCCTGGAAGTCTGCTACCTGGGGCTGTGCTGCTTGATGAGTGCATAGCCAAAGTGATTAGAGGGAACAGCTAAACCTTTCCTGACGTCAATGTGTCAAACTCAAACCTGGGGAGGCAACTTCAATGAATGGATTCAGATATTCCAACCGCACCTTAAGATGGGATCAGGTAACTTCAGAAATGTACACTTCTTCTGTCCTTGGGTAGAGGGCAGTTTTAACAATGCAGCCAACACATGACAAATATAACAGAACTGTAATATATTCAGAGAAAAGGAAATAGGACTTATGTATTTTAAGCAATAAAAACAAATCTCAAATCATATTTAATATGAAATGAACTGCAAGACCAATATTCTAGAACAGCAGGCGTCGTCATCTCAAACATTCAACAGTAATGTGTGCATATAGGCTGAAGAGAAAGCCTCGAGAACATTACATCAAACAGTTGAGAAATCGATTCTACTGAAAGTTAATGAGTATTAAATCAAATGCATTAAACTGATGAAAAAGGAACGGATATTCAGTGAAGTGAACAGGTGGGATGTAGTTGAGTTGAACCCCAATTAACTCATTAAACAATATGTACTTTACAGCCAAACAATGTGCATTAGTTAGGAGGAGGAAAACAAAGGTTGTTTTTGAGAGCACTCAGAGCAGGAAATTAAGGAAAAGAAAATGGACAAGGATATGGTAGCCTACAGTCAAACAGATTTTGGTCAAAACCACCTATCTGCACCATTTAGACTAGCCACATACAATTCTTATGTTTAATATTGTGTGCTATGCTAGAGTTTATGGCTACACGGGAGAAGGACAACTGTTTTAGGATCTTGGTCATTGTTTTTCCTAGTTTCAAATTTAGAAGGAATTTGTATATACAAGTATCTCTCCTCTGAAGAATGAAAATACAATGAGTAAACTATTACTAGCTCAAAACAGTGTATTCTCCATTGTACCTCTTCAAAAACCACTGGGCCTAATGCCTAATCTTGCAATAACATCCCCAATACCACATAACTGTGCTGGTTGCTTATCCACAAAACAGTGAATTTATATCCCAAAAAGAAAAAAAAATACTTTTTTGCCACGATTATACAGCCTTGCTACAGCATTTCACTGTCAGGGGCTTGTTTTTAAAATATCCAGTTGTATTGCTCTCCACAGTTCCATAATATAAACTATCTAATCAACATCATGAACCAAAGTTTATCTACTAGAATTGATACTGACTCCAAAACACAGCACTCCTCATAGGCCGTTACTGCCACCCACAAAGAACTGAATAAAATCAAAAAAATAAGAACTACCCTATCTGCAATCACAAAAACATGGACATCACAGAAACTTTACAGTTCGGAAGGTGGCCATTCGGCCCATCGAATCTACACTGGCTCTGAAAAAGCATCCACTCGGTCCCAGTCCCCTGTCTTATACCCGTAACCTTGCACATTATTTCTTTTCAGGTAACAATCCAATTCCCTTTTGTATACCTCAATCGAACCTGCCTCTACCAGCCTTTCAGGGAGTTTGTTCCAGACTCGGGGTGAAAAGATTTTTCCTCACACCACATTTATTCCTTTTGCCAATTATTTTGAATGTGTGTCCTCTAGTTCTTGATGCTGTCTTGAGTGGAAACAGTTTTTCACTATTTACCCTGTCCATACCCCTCAGGGCCTTATTTCTATCAAGTCTCCTCTCAGCTGCCTTTTCTCCAAGGAAAAGAGTCCCAATCTCTCCAATTATTCTTCATAGCTACAGTTCTTTATCCCTGGAATCATTCTTGTGAATCCCCTCTGTACTCTCTTCAATGCCCTCACAACCTTCCTCAAATAAGATGCCCAGAAATGGACAAGTATTCCAGATGAGGCCTAACTAGTGTCTTATACAAGTTCAACATGACCTCCTTACTCTTGTATTCAATGCCCCTATTAATAAAGCTAAGATGCTATATGCTTTATTAACTGCGCTTTCAAATGCCCTACCATCTTCAATGACCTATTTACGTATACACCGAGGACCCTCTGTTCCTGCACCTCTTTTAGAGGCTCTCCCTTTATTTTATACTGCCCACCATATCTTTCCTGCCAAAATGAATCACCTCACTTCTCTGCATTAAACTTATCTGCCACTTGTCTGCCCAGCCCACCAACATGTCTATGCCCTTCTGAAGTTCAAGACTATCCCTATTACAGTTGACAACATTTCCAATCTTTGTATCATCTTAATTATCCTGCATTTGTCTAAGTGACTATTGATCTTATCCCGAACTATAGCTTCCAGACTGAGCTGTGTTAGAGATTGATTGATTGATTGCTCTACGATGTTGCAAGCCTGTCACCGCTGTGGTCCCTCTTTGAGGCTAGCACTCTGTTTTTGTGACTGTTGCACTCATATGCAAAAAAAAACCTTTTCTTTTGAATATCACCATTCTCTTTCAATTCCTTGTGGGTGGAGATAGGGGCCCGTGGATTAGGGGAGTTTCATTGTGGGCTGTATTAAACATAATAGCTAAACATTTTGGCTTGAGAGGGATAAGTTGTATTGTGCAACTGTGGGGGGAAGTACAATATTCAAAAACAAAACCTTGGCAGTGGAGTTTAAATGCAAGGCTTTCTAATCCTACAAAAGGACAATTTGGATCCCAGTAGGTTACTAACTCAATGTCTTGTGATGTGGCTGAGGTGTGTAAAATGAGTCTGTAGAGCTGTCAAACAGCTGTACTATGAATGTGATCACAAGGTTAGCCACCATCCCGAGTGATGTTTTAACAGATCCAATGGAGAATTCAATACAATACAAAAATAAAGACTCCATTACTATTGTAAATCCTTTTTAAATCCTGTGGAAGTGCAGGCAGTAATGTACAGGAAGAAAACACAAATGCTGATAAATGATTTGAAATGAGTAATGAAGAAAGGAACAAAAAATGCAGATAAATTATTAGACTGAATACTGAGACAGAGACATCGTTAATATACCTGAACTCTCAGTAGCCTTCATGACACAGGTATTGAATAAAGAGTGTTAAGCTACACTGGGAAAAGCAAAAACGATAAGAATGCAAGTGTACTATTCTGACTGGTTACAGACTTCATTAAATTTAGCATAATTTAAATGATGCTAATTAGGAAATTCAGCATAATGAAAAAGGGACTGTTTTCAGACAGGTCTTAGTGAAGGCGAGACATGGAAGCTCCTGCAATGCCATACTAAGCATATGAACATGGATCAGCTGTTTCAAATCTTGATCAATAACTGCCCCAAAAGTTTACCATCAACAAAAAATGACAAGGGTGGTTGATTGGTCACAAGTCTGGACAATAAGCCAGTGAATGATTCTCATTAGAAAATACCCTGTACAGTTTCCAAAAGTTGCTGTACAATACCCAGTAGCACCCACCAGCACCAAACAATACATTAAAGAAGTTGGCTTAGGGGTAGTTCATAAGACAGGGTCAGCCCATTTCACTTTGTTCCCAGAATACTATCCTGACTACCTAACCATAACTGTATCTCTGTTTAAATGAAGCCAAAGTTCTGGCTTCAACATCCTTCCTTGCATTCGGTTCCAGTTGTTGGTTCTGGCATCTATCCTAAACTTTAGCCTCAATTCTGAAGTTATGTCCTTCTAAACTATTGTTGTGGCATATCTGGAAGTATTGCTTTGTATTTTGTATGACGTTAAGTTATACTTTCAACTTATCTTTTGGAAAACTATTATCTTTTTCCTCAAATGATCCCCATAACAGGGATCAAATAAATTCTTTCCTCTGCAATACCTTTAGGGTTTGGATGGTCCCTTATGATGCAGCAGCCACAGCTGTTTGCAGTACTCTAGGTTCAGTCTACTCAAAACAACATGATGTCTGCAAATTTGAACTCTGGCATTGTAGCATAATATTCTGATTGTTTTTATTGCCTATTTAACTGTTTGGACATAGGCAAGCACCAAATAAACTAACTATTCTCCTGATAAATTATTCCACTCCAAACATGAGACTCCTATTTACTTATATACAACACTCCGCATTTGCCTGTGCTGAATTTCTTTTCCCACCAGTGCTTAGCATGTCAAGCTCTCTTTGGAAGATCCTGCTTGCCTCTTTAGGGTCCAGGTTTCTCTACGTTTTCTCCACTTGATCTGGGTGTCATTCATGTAACACTGGGAACAGTAACAGGGCCTTCTCAACAAAGACGGAACTGGAGTGCTGACTGTTCTCATTTGCTATAACTTTGAACTTGAGGGGTCCCTTCCATTATTTGGCTTGATGATAACGGCCCTGCTCCTAGACAGACAGATATCAAGGTTCTAATGGAGCTAGGAGCATATCGCTTAGTGAGTCAGTAACAGAAGAGCCTCTTATGTGACTGTGTGGATTCTGTTTTGTTTTAAATCTTGAACTTTAATCTAACAAGGAATTTTTAAAAAAATTCTCTTTTCACAATGTAAAATGACTGGAGAAACTGTTGCTACTGCTTTCAACATAAAACATGAAAGAGCAGCAGGATTAGTGACAGGCTTTTAAATATACCTCTCTTTACATTCTGCTTATTTTCAAAATCTTTTGAGTTATATTTGTGCTGGATAAAAGCCCAATAGAAAAAAGTACTGACATGTCTGCAGGGTATAATAAGTCTCCAATAAACTATAACCCAATGAAGAAGCGCCATCATGCAGTAGAGAAAACATATATAGATACGACACTGAATCTTATTTTTCACTCTCATTCAAGTAGCTGTATCAAAGCCACTTCCACATTGGAATAATAAGTAACGTTCAATCTGACATTGCCAGACTTGAACCATCTGGTGGGCAAGGGTGCAAAGTTGATCTTCAGTACTTTTGCTTACCTCCCTAGCAATGGGACAGAATAGCAGTAACTAGAATACACCACCAGTTAGTTAACTAGTCTTTTAAATTGTGGAATCGTTAGGAAGGTTTAATCATCCAAAAACCAACCCACCAATATTCGGCTACTTTGTATAAGGCTAAAGAGAGCTTCATCTACAGTCAACCAAACCTCTCCTTCACCCAAGCACCAACATAAGAACATAAGAAATAGGAGAAGGCCATGCGAGCACTTTCCACCATTCAATATGATCATGGCTAATCTTGGGCTTTGACTCCACTTTCCCATCTGCTTGACCTATCCCTTAATTTCTTGTGAGATCAAAAATCTGTCTATCTCAGCCTTAAAGATATTCAATGATAGTGCATCCACAACCCTCTGGAATAGAGGATCCAAAGATTCATAACCCTTTGAGTAAAGAAATTTCTCTGCATCTCATTCCTAAATGACTGACCCTTTTATCCTGAAACTGTGACCCTTTGTTTTAGATTCCCCAACCAGGGGAAACAATTTGTGCCAAGAATCACCTACAACAATCTGCAATGCTGATTAACCAGGCCCCAAAACCTAAATGCAACAAGAAAATGGAATATAATCAATTTCAATGCAGCAATTCAAATGAAATCTGTATGGATCCAATATTCAACCTGGAAACTGCTGTCACACCATGTGAATATTACATCATTCGAAACCTGGACAGCAATTATGCTGCATACCTAGAGTCATTGGTTTAGAAATTTGTTTAGGCATCAAGTAGGAGCAGGAAACAATCTGTTTGAAGCAGGAAACTAAATGATCTGAGAAACTGATACTGCTATAAATAATTGTGCTTCCAGATGCAGCTTTTCCAACTGAAAAATATGACTTTGATTGCACACTTAACGGCAGCCAGAGCCTGGCCCACACATCTTGGAGCAATTTTGGCAGCAGCAAGGAGCCTAAAACCCCTTGTTTACACATGTAAAAAGCCCAACACCCATTTAAAGCAGCCTTCAGCTATCACCTGAAGAAATGGTCCAATATCTAACTTGGTCTATCAGGTGTCTTTGGGTTGCAGTACTTTGGTGCCAGAAATTAGGCCTCTTTGCGTCTGTAAGAAGTATGAAACTCAATCCAATTTGTATTTCATTATTTATTAATTAAGGCAAAACACTCATGGCAACTGTCTCTGCTTCCTTCATTCCCTTCATGCTATTCAAACAAATAAACAGGGGAATAAAAATAACATGGTAATAATGTGCACTTTGGAGTTAACACCTCAATAATGTTAAGTAATCACTCCTAAATCTACATTTGAGAACTTTAAATAGCAAAGATCAGGCCAATCAAGCTCGCTTTTTCTGAGATATTTCAATTTGACCTAAACCATATTCGAACCCTTTCCCCTTTCAGGGCTGTAATTGCTATTTCAACCCATTTACATTTGTTAAGGAATTGCACTGCAGTGACCAATTATTTTACAAATATATTAGCCATTGTACAAAATTAATCCCACCTGACTTGCTGTTTATTCCCCAACAATTTCTGCATGTCATCCCAAAACCTACCACTTTCTTAACCTGCTACCACAATAATGCTGGCAAGCAACACCATCCTTTCAGTATTACCAATGGGCCAAGGTTGCTTTTATTACCCTAATAAAAAAAATAAGGGCTTTTGTGCAAGTTATGTACATTTTAAACCTAACATTTTCTATGCAAACATGTAAAACAAACACAGGAACCTTTTTTATTATAAGTATTACCTTAGGCCCTAGCCCAATTGACCACCATCATATCTGGCATGACAATTGAAAGAATATAATTAGAAATATCTTATTACTCCAGGATCATCTTGCAGAACAGAGGTAATCGCAAATCAGGAAGCACTTTCTTTTTTAAAAAAAATGGTCCAAATTTGGAATTCCCAGTTCCGAAAAGGTATGAATGCTGGGTCAATTACATTTTAAGGCCAAGATTGACATATTTTTGGTTAGGAAGGGCATGAGGGAAATGGAACAAAGCAGTGTATATGGTAGAGATTCCCATTATCAAATTGGTGGAATAGGCTCAAGGGGCTGAATAGCTAGCCTACTTCTGTTCCTCTGATTGTTGGCATGCTGTTAGGATGCCTGTCTGACAAAATTGTTGATGAGCCTGGATTAGTTGCACTTAATGACAAAATAAAAGCGACTATATTCACACCCATCAGAAATCCAGCCTCTAGGTTCCTTATTCCATCTCCTTCCCAGATGCCCGTTTCAGCTCAACACAACAGTAATTATCCTACACTAGGCTTCAAGCCTCATAACCCATCCATCAGCAAGACTGTTGACTTCCACCATTGAAATATCATCCATCTCCCCACATTGCCACTGAAACCTGCAGCTCCCACATGCTTTCCTACTTGTCTGTCTTCACTTTCTCTATGGCCTCCCATCAGGATCTGAAGAGCATTCTTATTATCTGGAAGATGAGATTTAGTTTGGTAGTCTAATTGCTCTCTCTTATTGTGGGCAATATTCTGCTTGAAAAAAAGTGGCAAATACTGTTTATGCACCTTGTGACACAGCAAAACACAGGTGTCAGCAAAGTGAACATAACAGAAGTGATGTCAGGTGCATGCAATCAATGATTATATGTGATGTAAGGCTTGCAGGTGGGTCAGCATGAATGCAGGCAAGACTGCGAATTAAAAACAGCCAGCTGAAGACTGGGTGTGAATAACATGTGGCTTCCTGGTTATTGAAGGCAAGCAATTCAAGGTCTTTGAGTGTGAGAGGTGATGACTATATGCTGCTGAAATAATGCAGTGCATTTTAAAAGATGCTGCTGACTCCTCTTACATTCCCTGCCTTGGTAAAAATCAAAATAATTCTAGAAGCAAGTTGTTATGCATGGCATTGTTCCATGAGCACACTCTGGCCTGGCAAGCTCTTCTCACTGCTTTCTTTTAATGGCTACACCACTCAACCAAACAAAGCACCCCCCTTTAATCTAAAAACTTATATTTACGAAGCACTTTTAACATAATAAAACATCCTTAAACACTTACAGGAGTATTATAAAACAAAATATGGCACCAAGCCTCATAAGGAGATATCAAGTCAGATGGCCAAAAGCACATTCAAAGAGGTATGTTTTAAGGAGTCTCGTAAAGAAGGAAAGCTAAGAGGAAATTCCAGAGCCTAGGACCTAGACAACTGAAGTCACCACCGCCAGTGATGAATTGGAGATACTCACGAGTCCAGAATTAAATGGCCTTAGGTATCTCAGAGGGTTATGGGGCTGGAGGAGGTTACAGAGATTGGGAAGGCTACTGGGAGGGATTTGAAACCGAGATAGAGAATTTTAAAATCAAGACACTGCTTGACTGGGGGGGCCAATGTCGGTCAGTGAGCACAGAGTTGATGGGTGAACAGGACTTCAGTTTGAAACACTTCACGCAGATCTGGCACTCACTGCTCACTTTCTAATTCCTCCTGTGTTGACCCCCCTTTAAGGTGCTGCAGGCCTATAATTTTGCAGTAGCACACAAATCCCCACAAGCTTCCAGTAAGACATAATCAGGAGTTCATCAGTTACTAAAATTTGACTGACTCCAAAAACTGTAGAGGAGTAACTCTGGGTAGATGCAATAACACTCACTGTTATTCTATTGATGTTTACACCCAAGTGGAAATTCTAGCCCAGTGCATCAGGCTTCTTGCACTATCAGGGTCACGGTCATCTTTCCATTTCCTGTGATATGAGGGGAGGCAGTGGCATAGTAGTATTGTCACTGGACTGGTAATCCAGAGACCCAGGGTAATGCTTTCGAATCCCACCATGGCAGATGGTGGAATCTGGATGACCCCATCTGGTTCACTAAAGGAAATCTGTCCTTACCTACATGTGACTCCAGATCCACAGCCATGTGGTCAGCTCTTAAATGCCCTCTGAATTAGGGATGGGCAATAAATACTGGCCAGTGATGCCCACATCCCAAGAATGAACAAAAAAAGTGCATACACAAATATCCCAGCATTATACAGATTGTACAAATGCTCAATTGTAAAACATGAACATGATGGAATAGAAGGAATGTTGTCATCACATCTGTATTCATTGGTCAAGTTATCCAATTAATCCCACTCCTGTTCTTCCCCCATACCTCTGTAAACAACCAACCATTCTTGCAGTTCCAAATTTATTTCCACATCCCTACCATCTCAGTTCCTGCATAACAGGGCAAATACTCAAAAGTGACTGTGCATGCTACTAAAATTAATCAATGAGTGCGTGGATTGAAGCTTTACATATGACAATGTGACATATGCAAACCTGTGTCACTCACTCAATAAGGCAAAAGCCAAAAGCTTGCTCAATACCAATTTCAGGTCATTAATCCACCAGCTTGACGAGATGAACTATATTGTGTTTAATCTCACAGAAAATAGGCTAATTATTTTAATAACCAATGCATAAATTTATAGTTGAGATTTAATACCCAATGTACAACTAGCTGAGATTACAGCCATCGTGATGTACAAATATTGTCAGTTAAACATCAACGAGCACCTCAGTTACATCTACTTATCGAAGGGCTGTTATGAACAGTCTTTATGAAGGAATTAGCCGGTGTTTCTTTCCCCTCCGCCACTGACCCTCAGTCTGATCCAGTCGGCCCGGGCCAGAGCCGTTAGTTTCCCTCCTCCCGCCACCCAGGCCTCTCGGTCCCGCCGCCGCCCTCAGCCTCAAACTCGCACCTGTTCCACGAAGTTCTTCACTTCCTCCACATCTCCGTTCTTGATGGCCCAGATTACTTTGAGGTCAGCTTCCGACATGTTTTATTGCGTTCGGGCGGTCTCTCACTCTCTCTCTGCGAGCGGCTGCTTAACGGGTCGCTTCGGCGACGGCCTCCGGAGGGGGGTGGGGGGTGGAAGGGAAAACGGACCTACACCCAGGGAAGAATATCAGTGTAACACCGATAGTGACGGCATTTCCGGTCCGCACTTCCGCCGGGATAACTTCCGGTTCCACAGAATAATAACAAGATCAGAAAATCAAAGGGAAGCGGAGGTGGAGGAGAGGGGGATGGAGATGGAGGGAAAGGGGGAGGGATAGAGAGAGGGACGGGAGAATCTCAGATTTTATCTGGCCATTGCTGCACCCGAGGTGGTCTCTCTCTCTGTGTGCCCCCCCCCCCCCACACAATCTGCTCTTGTTTCCCCTTTTCCCGTTCACACTCTAAATGGCCGTGAAACGATTTGGTTAAAAACAGAAAAGAGCTGGAAAGATTCAGCAGGTCTGGTAGCATCTGTGGAGAGAGAAGCAGGGTTAACATTTCAGGTCGAATGGCTCTTTCAGAGCCCAGTGGTTTTGGTTAGTTATTTCTGTAGGGAGGTTATTCCAGTTTCTTATGGTATTTCGTATGAAGCCGTTCACACGTGCTTGTGTGCGATATTGGAGAGGCTGAGACCGGTTGGTCTGCAGCGGACTGCTCGTTTAATATACGGTGGGATTAGCAGGTACATGGCGTTACTGCTTTGTAGAACGGCATAAGCCTATTCAGCTGTTTTCGCTGTTTGAATATAGGCCAATCCAGGGAGTTCAGCGTAAACGTAACGTTGGATGTTGTCGCATAGTCGTTAAAGACCATACTAGAAAAAAAATTGCCGTTTGTTTACAAGGTAGGCTTAGTAGGGGTCCCAGGTCATTTCTGCATACTCCAGTTTAGATATATCAAAGCCTTGTGTGCAACAATCTTTACTGTTTGTCACATTTGGTTAGATTTCTCCTTACAAATCCTAGGATTTTGTTTGTGCCATTTGCAGCATAGTTTATGTGGTGAGAAAACACCAAGATACAAGCTGTTGAAAGATGTACGGTTGACTTCCATCAATCTAAATGTGAAGGTCCATGGCAGTCTGCATCTTTTGCATGCAAGATGTAGCATTTTAATGGCTTGAAAGTCATTTTCCATCTATGGGGCCGTTGACAGTGCATCTAAGTCCTTCTGCAATTGTACTTGGTCTTCCTGCTTATGAATGGATCAGTTCTTGAGGCAGTTGTTTGCAAAGAGCTTGATTTTGGTTCAGGGCTGATTCTAAGACTCTTAGGTCCCTTATGTACAGCAGGAACATCAGGGAACACCTAATGTAACTGGTACAAATTTGACCTTTCCCCATTGACAGCAACATGTTGGCACCTGTTGGTTAGCCAAATTTATATCCACTATAAGGTTTCACCTCTTATTCTGTAAGGGTTGATTTTATGCTGGAGCTTTTGGTGAGCTACAGAATTAAATGCTTTACTAAAGTCTAGTATCTGCATATTAATTTGTGCTCCAAGTTCTTGGTCAAGGTAACACATGATTTCATCTGCAATATTAACAAAATTGCATCTCACAAGAGTGTGCTTTCAAGAACTCATGCTGATACATTTTCAGGATGTTATGTTTGTCTACATGTGCCAAGATTTGGTGGGCAACTATATGCTCTAGTATTTGACAGGAAACTGAAGTGTGTGTGATCAGTGTATGCTTAGTGGGGAGTGATGGGATTGCTCCTTTAAAGACAGGGCAGAATTTAGCAGTTAACCAATCTGGTAACCCTCCTCCTGTCCCCCACTTTCCTTTAGTGACAGATTTTGTGGTTCAGCAAGTGCTGGTACTAGTTCTTCATGTTCTTTCATTATGTACACAGATATTCCAGGTCCACATGCTTTGTGTTGATCCAATCCTTGTAGGAGTTTTAATACTCCAGCTTAATTTATGATATTGGGGGTGGTGTATCCATTCATGGTTGGGCGAATATTCAGGGCTTCTGCTTGCTTGAAACCATCACAAATTATGGATTTCAAAAGGGAAAAATGGACTTAATGAATTTTTGAGGATCTAACAGTGTGTCTAGACAATGGAAATGCAGTTGATGTAATTTATCTGGATTTCGTAAGGCCTTCGATGAGGTATACATTAATGATCTAGATGAAGGAACTGAGGGCATTCTGGCTAAGTTTGCAGATGGTACAAAGATAGGTGGAGGGACAGATAGTATTGAGGAGGCAGGGGGGCTGTAGAAGGATTTGGACAGGTTAGGAGAATGGGCAAAGAATTGGCAGATGGAATACAGCGTGGGGAAGTGTGAGGTCATGCACTTTGGTAGGAAGAATAGAGGCAAAGACTATTTTCTAAATGGGGAGAGAATTCAGAAATCTGGAGTGCAAAGGGACTTGAGAGTCCTAGTTTAGGATTCTCTTAAGGTTAACTTGCAGGTTGAGTTGGTAGTTAGGAAGGCAAATGCAATGTTGGCATTTATTTCGAGTGGACTAGAATATAAAAGCAGGGATGTGCTGCTGAGGCTTTATAAGGCTCTGGTCAGACCACATTTAAAATAGTGTGAGCAATTTTGGGCCCTGTACCTCAGGAAGGATGTTCTGGCCCTGGAGAGAGTCCAGAGGAGGTTCACGAGAACGATCCCAGGAATGAAAGGCTTAACATTTGAGGAACGTTTGAGGACTCTGGGTCTATACTTGATGGAGTTTAGAAGGATGAGGGGCGATTTGATTGAAACTTATAGAATACTGAAAGGCCTGGATTAGTAGGGGAAACTAGAACCTGAGGGCACAGCCTCGGCGTAAAGGGAGCAGAGATGAGGAGAAACTTCTTTAGCCAGAAAGTGGTGAATCTATGGAATTCATTGCCACAGAAGGCTGTGGAGGCCAGGTCATTGAGTGTATTTAAGACCGAGATAGATAGGTTCTTGATTGGTAAGGGGATCAAAGGTTATGGGGCGAAGGCGGGAGAATGGGGTTGAGAAACTTATCAGCCATGATTGAATGGCGGAGCAGACTTGATTGGCCGAATGGCCTAATTTCTGCTCCTATGTCTTATGGTGCCCCATAATAGACTAATGAGAATATCGAGTCAGGGGACAACTGGCAGAATGGATTGCTAGCTGGCTTCGAGACAGAAAGCAGAGAGTGGGAATAATCAGAGTGGCAGAACGTGGGAAATGGTGTTCCACAAGGATCAGTGCTAGGACTGTTGTTGTTCACAATTTACATTAATGATTTGAACTTTGGAATCAAAAATGTAATTTCTAAATTTGCAGATGACTCAAATTGTGGGCATGGTCAATAATGACGAGGACTGCTATAAATGTAGAATGGGCAAATAAACACATTTTAAAAAAATTTATTGCCCATCCCAAATTGAAAGGGTTTTTACAACAATTGACAATGGTTTCATGGCAATCATTAGATTTTCAATTCCAGATTTTTATTGAACTCAAATTCCACCATCTGCTGTAGTGGGATTGAATCTGGGTCCCCGGAGCATGACCCCGGGTCTCTAGATTGCTAGCCCAGTGACAATACCACCACGCCATTGCCTGCCCATAAATGTAATATTTTTGGTAGGAAGAATAGAAAGATTATTTATTGCTTGGAAGACATGAGTGTAGCGAGGTAAAGGAACAAAGGAATCTCGGAGTACAAATAGATCAAACACTAAAATTTGTGCCACAGGTTATCAAGGCCATAACAAAAAAAGAAAACCAAGCTCTTAAGCTTTACTTCTAGAGGGATAGAATTGAAAAAGTGGGAAGTTTTGCTAAACCTGCTTTGAACGTTACTTAGACCACATTTTAGAGTACTGCGTGCAGTCCTGGTTGACGTATTATAAAAAGGATATTTATGGAGAGAGTGCAGAGAAGATTTACATGGATGATACCAGAAATGGGTGGATATACATATCAAGAAAGGATTGACAGGCTGGAGAATCCCGAGAATTGAAGGCTGAAGGGTAACGTAATAGATCTTTAAAATTATAAAAGGTTTTGATAGAGTGGATACAGAGAGAATGTTTCTTCTTGTGGAGAAGTTCATAACAAGAGGCCATCAATATAGGATGGTCACCAAGAAATTCAACAGGGATTTAAGAGGAAACTTCTTTACACAAAGAGTGGTAAGAACATGGAACTGGCTACCATGCAGCATGGTTGAAGTGAATAGTGTAGATGCAGTTAAGTGGAAACTAGACAAGCATATAAGGAAGACGGGAGTAGAGGGTTATGATGATAGATTTGGATGAGAAAAGATAGGAGGAAGTTTGAGTGGAGCATAAAAGCCTGCATGGACTGGTTGAGCCAAATAGCCTGTCTCTATGCCATATACCCTAGTAATCGAAAAGAGTCCTTGTGTGGTATTGCAGAATGATTTTTGCTTTTGTGCGCATCAAGCACTGGTATTATTTGGGAGCTGAGTGGAGATTTTCAGTATTTAGTATGTCTTGTATAGATGTTGTCTAATATTTCGAAGCTTGCTGAAAGCTTCCCAGTCTCTAGCTTTCCCTGTTTATTTGGCTCTATTGTAGCTATGTTTGCGTTTTCTAATATTTATAATTATGTTCGTCAAGGGAATGCCTTTCCCATCCTTCCCCTTTTTACTGGGGATTTGGGATTTCACAGCATTAATGATGGCATTTCATGGCATGATTCAGGTCTCATCCGAGGACCTGTCTTCAAATCCATCAGACGTATATTCACAGGAGTCTCCCAGATGGTTTTGATCACTGATAATTCTCCTTTCCTGCAGCGATACATTTAAAAAAAAAGATTTATTCATTTAAGGGATATGAGCACGCTGGTTAGGCCAGCATTTATTGCCCATCCTTGATTTCCCTTAAGATGATAGGGCAGTGTTCCGTCTTCTTGAACTGCTGCAGCCCGGGTGTCGTAGGAACACCCGGGCTGTGGATTTCTTTTTATTAACCTCGATTTCTACCTGGATTTCTGTCATTATGGAGGTCCCTCATGCCAGGTTTCACTTAAGTACTTTTAATACAAGCTGGATAGGATATTAGAAGTCCGTCTGCGTTGTTCAAGCAGGTGAGCTCTTACAAATGTTAACTAGACTGAAGTTCCCCATGATGTCAGTGAACATTTAGGTCAGTCATGCCATAATTGGGCGTCAGGATGTATTGAGTTTGTTTTCTAGTTTATGCTTGGTAGGTTAATGTCCCCACCCAGGACAATGAATTACAAAATGTCAATTGACAACTAAAAATTATAAATTGATATTACCAGAGACCATCTTTGACAGATTTTTTTCCAGATTCTCCAGCATTTATGTTTTTAAGGCTGGATTTTAATAAATGGTTCCAACGAAAACAGATTTGTTTCCTTGCATAAGGATTTTCCGAATGTTGTAACATAGGGGTCATCTTCCAGAGGTGATACAAATATATTGCTTTTGAAGGCTAGAAGCTTGCGCCTGACCCTAGATAGATGTCTGTCCTCTATGCACCATATTCCTAGGATAGACCAGTTTGGTTGGAAAAGTGTCATCTTAATGAACCTCACCAGCAAGAACTGTGTGTCCTCCGATTGTATCAGTGTCTGGGGCTCTACTTTCTTGCTGTTGCTTCAGAAACTATGATAATTTACCACGAGGATTTTCAAATTCTTGACTTCACACCTGTCTTGGCTGTTGTGGGGGTTTATACATACTACTTGAGTTTTCCCTTATATCAAAAAACTTAGCTAAGAGTACTCAAACTTCTGTTGACACCATGTCCTGAGCTGCCAAAGAATGAATCTGACACATTTCATAGTCCAAATGTTAAACTGAAGTAGGCACGTTTGTGCCGCGTTCTGCAAGGTTTTGTACTGTCTGAAGATTGGAAGAAAGTGAAAGAGTGGGAGGCAAGTGGGGCTGGGTGAGGTAGAGTGATTGTGTGTGTGTGTAAGTGTGAGATAGGTAGAGAGAGAGAGAGAGAGGATTGGGGGAAGAGAGGGAACGTGAAGGGGTAGTGGGGGTGAGAATGGGAATGCGAGGCAGGAGTTGGAGAGAGGGAGTGGGGGGAGAGTGAGGGAGGAGTGGCGCAGAGAGAGAATGTGAGGGAGGAGTGGTGCAGAGACGGAGAACATGAGGGAGGAGTGGCGCAGAGACGGAGAACTTGAGGGAGGAGTGGCGCAGAGACGGAGAACGTGAGGGAGAAGTGGCGCAGAGACGGAGAACGTGAGGGAGGAGTGGCGCAGAGACGGAGAACGTGAGGGAGGAGTGGCGCAGAGACGGAGAACGTGAGGGAGGAGTGGCGCAGAGACGGAGAACGTGAGGGAGGAGTGGCGCAGAGACGGAGAACGTGAGGGAGGAGTGGCGCAGAGACGGAGAACGTGAGGGAGGAGTGGCGCAGAGACGGAGAACGTGAGGGAGGAGTGGCGCAGAGACGGAGAACGTGAGGGAGGAGTGGCGCAGAGACGGAGAACGTGAGGGAGGAGTGGCGCAGAGACGGAGAACGTGAGGGAGGAGTGGCGCAGAGACGGAGAACGTGAGGGAGGAGTGGCGCAGAGACGGAGAACGTGAGGGAGGAGTGGCGCAGAGACGGAGAACGTGAGGGAGGAGTGGCGCAGAGACGGAGAACGTGAGGGAGGAGTGGCGCAGAGACGGAGAACGTGAGGGAGGAGTGGCGCAGAGACGGAGAACGTGAGGGAGGAGTGGCGCAGAGACGGAGAACGTGAGGGAGGAGTGGCGCAGAGACGGAGAACGTGAGGGAGGAGTGGCGCAGAGACGGAGAACGTGAGGGAGGAGTGGCGCAGAGACGGAGAACGTGAGGGAGGAGTGGCGCAGAGACGGAGAACGTGAGGGAGGAGTGGCGCAGAGACGGAGAACGTGAGGGAGGAGTGGCGCAGAGACGGAGAACGTGAGGGAGGAGTGGTGCAGAGACGGAGAACGTGAGGGAGGAGTGGCGCAGAGACGGAGAACGTGAGGGAGGAGTGGCGCAGAGACGGAGAACGTGAGGGAGGAGTGGCGCAGAGACGGAGAACGTGAGGGAGGAGTGGCGCGAGAACGTGAGGGAGGAGTGGCGCGAGAACGTGAGGGAGGAGTGGCGCGAGAACGTGAGGGAGGAGTGGCGCGAGAACGTGAGGGAGGAGTGGCGCGAGAACGTGAGGGAGGAGTGGCGCGAGAACGTGAGGGAGGAGTGGCGCGAGAACGTGAGGGAGGAGTGGCGCGAGAACGTGAGGGAGGGGTGGCGCGAGAACGTGAGGGAGGGGTGGCGCAGGGACGGAGAACGTGAGGGAGGGGTGGCGCAGAGACGGAGAACGTGAGGGGGGGTGGCGCAGAGACGGAGAACGTGAGGGAGGAGTGGCGCAGAGACGGAGAACGTGAGGGAGGAGTGGCACAGAGAGAGAGAGTGTGAGGAAAGAGTGGCTCAGCGACAGACAATGCGAGAAAGGAGTGATGCCGAGAGACTGTGTGCGAGGAAGGAACGATGCAGAAAGAGGATGTGTCAGAGGGAGGAGTGATGCAGAGAGTATGTCAGAGAGGAGTGGCGCAGAGCGTGTGAGGCCCGTGTGATGCACCCAGAGAGAGACTGTAGTGGGGGAGTAAGGCAGAGTGAGAGAGGGAGAGTGAGGGAGGAGAGATGCAGTGAGAGAATGACGGAGGAGTGGCACAGAAAGAGAGAATGAGGGAGGAGAAAACAGAAAGAAGGGGAGAGAGGGTGTGAGGGAAGAGTGTCACAGAGGTAGAGGGGGAGTGTGAAGATAGAGTGGAATGGCAAGAGGGGGCACGTGCGATGGAGGAGCGGCACAGAGACAGAACGTGAGAGAGGAGTGTGGTAGAGACAGTGTGTGCGAGGAAGGAATGATGTGGAGAGAGAATGTGTGAGAGGGAGGTGTGATGCAGAGAATGTGTGTGAGAGAGAGGAGTTGTGCAGAGAGACGGGGAGAGTGTGAGTGATGGATGGTGCAAATAGAGGGGGAAAGTGTGAGGGAGGGATGGCGCAGTGAGGGAGGATTTGTGCAGTGACGGAGGAGTGGCACGGAGTGTGTGACGGCAGTGTGATGCACAGAGAGAGAGAGAGTGTGTAGGGTAATGAGGCAGAGGGAGAGTGAGGGAGGAGAGGTGCAGCAAGGACAAGTGAGGGAGGAGAGATGCAGTGAGAGTGAGTGACAGAGGAGTGGCACAGAGAGAGAGAATGAGGGAGGTTAATCCCATAAGTAGGGGAGAGTGGGTGTGGGGGAGGAGTGGCACAGGGAGATAGTGTGAGGGAGCAGTGGCGCGGAGACAGAATGTGAGGAAGGAGTGGCGCGGAGAGAGAGAATGTGAGGGAGGAGTGGTGTGGAGAGAGAATGTGAGGGAGGAGTTGCGCAGAGACAGAGAATGTGAAGCAGGAGTGGCGCAGGGACTGAGAATGTTAGGGAGGAGTGGCGCGCAGAGAGAGAATGTGAGGGAGCAGTGATGTGGAGAGCGAATGTGAGAGGAGTGGCGCAGAGACAGAATGTGAGGGATGAGTGGCGCAGAGACAGAGAATGTGAGGGAGGAGTGACGCAGAGACAGAGGATGTGAGGGGGGAGTGACGCAGAGACAGAGAATGTGAGGGAGGAGTGGTGCAGAGACAGAGAATGTGAGGGAGGAGTGGTGCAGAGACAGAGAATGTGAGGGAGGAGTGGTGCAGAGACAGAGAATGTGAGGGAGGAGTGGTGCAGAGACAGAATGTGAGGGAGGAGTGGCGCAGAGACAGAGAATGTGAGGGAGGAGTGGCGCAGAGATCGAGAATGTGAGGGAGGAGTGGCGCAGAGACAGAATGTGAGGGAGGAGTGGCGCAGAGACAGAATGTGAGGGAGGAGTGGCGCAGAGACAGAATGTGAGGGAGGAGTGGCGCAGAGACAGAATGTGAGGGAGGAGTGGCGCAGAGACAGAATGTGAGGGAGGAGTGGCGCAGAGACAGAATGTGAGGGAGGAGTGGCGCAGAGACAGAATGTGAGGGAGGAGTGGCGCAGAGACAGAATGTGAGGGAGGAGTGGCGCAGAGACAGAATGTGAGGGAGGAGTGGCGCAGAGACAGAATGTGAGGGAGGAGTGGCGCAGAGACAGAATGTGAGGGAGGAGTGGCGCAGAGACAGAATGTGAGGGAGGAGTGGCGCAGAGACAGAATGTGAGGGAGGAGTGGCGCAGAGACAGAACGTGAGGGAGGAGTGGCGCAGAAACGGAGAACGTGAGGGAGGAGTGGCGCAGGGACGGAGAACGTGAGGGAAGAGTGGCGCAGGGACGGAGAACGTGAGGGAAGAGTGGCGCAGGGACGGAGAACGTGAGGGAGGAGTGGCGCAGGGACGGAGAACGTGAGGGAGGAGTGGCGCAGGGACGGAGAACGTGAGGGAGGAGTGGCGCAGGGACGGAGAACGTGAGGGAGGAGTGGCGCAGGGACGGAGAACGTGAGGGAGGTGAGGCGCAGAGACGGAGAACGTGAAGGAGGAGAGGCGCAGAGACGGAGAACGTGAGGGAGGAGAGTCGCAGAGACGGAGAACGTGAGGGAGGAGTGGCGCAGAGACGGAGAACGTGAGGGAGGAGTGGCGCAGAGACGGAGAACGTGAGGGAGGAGTGACGCAGAGACAGAGAACGTGAGGGAGGAGAGGCACAGGGAGAGAGTGTGAGGAAGGAGTGGCTCAGCGACAGACAATGCGAGAAAGGAGTGATGCCGAGAGACTGTGTGCGAGGAAGGAACGATGCAGAAAGAGGATGTGTCAGAGGGAGGAGTGATGCAGAGATTATGTCAGAGAGGAGTGGCGCAGAGCGTGTGAGGCCCGTGTGATGCACCCAGAGAGTGACTGTAGTGGGGGAGTAAGGCAGAGTGATAGAGGGAGAGTGAGGGAGGAGAGATGCAGTGAGAGAATGACGGAGGAGTGGCACAGGAAGAGAGAATCAGGGAGGAGAAAACAGAAAGAAGGGGAAAGAGGGTGTGAGGGAAGAGTGTCGCAGAGGTAGAGGGGGAATGTGAAGATGGAGTGGAATGGCAAGAGGGGGCACGTGCGATGGAGGAGTGGCGCTGAGACAGAACGTGAGAGAGGAGTGTGGTAGAGACAGTGTGTGCGAGGAAGGAATGATGTGGAGAGAGAATGTGTGAGAGGGAGGAGTGATGCAGAGACTGTGTGTGAGAGAGAGGAGTTGCGCAGAGAGACGGGGAGAGTGTGAGTGATGGATGGTGCAAATAGAGGGGGAGAGTGTGAGGGAGGGATGGCGCAGTGAGGGAGGATTTGCGCAGTGACGGAGGAGTGGCACAGAGTGTGTGAGGGCAGTGTGATGCACAGAGAGAGAGAGTGTGTAGGGTAATAAGGCAGAGGGAGAGTGAGGGAGGAGAGGTGCAGCAAGGACGAGTGAGGGAGGAGAGATGCAGTGAGAGTGAGTAACGGAGGAGTGGCACAGAGAGAGAGAATGAGGGAGGTTAATCCCATAATTAGGGGAGAGTGGGTGTGAGGGAGGAGTGGCGCGGAGACAGAGAATGTGAGGGAGGAGTGACGCGGAGAGAGAGAATGTGAGGGAGGAGTGGTGTGGAGAGAGAATGTGAGGGAGGAGTTGCGCAGAGACAGAGAATGTGAAGCGGGAGTGGCGCAGAGACTGAGAATGTTAGGGAGGAGTGGCGCAGAGTCAGAACGTGAGGGAGGAGTGGCGCAGAGACAGAGAACGTGAGGGAGGAGTGGCACAGAGAGAGAGTGCGAGGAAGGAGTGGCTCAGCGACAGACAATGCGAGAAAGGAGTGATGCCGAGAGACTGTGTGCGAGGAAGGAACGATGCAGAAAGAGGATGTGTCAGAGGGAGGAGTGATGCAGAGAGTATGTCAGACAGGAGTGGCGCAGAGCGTGTGAAGCCCGTGTGATGCACCCAGAGAGAGACTGTAGTGGGGGAGTAAGGCAGAGTGATAGAGGGTGAGTGAGCGAGTAGAGATGCAGTGAGAGAGTGACGGAGAGGTGGCACAGGAAGAGAGAATCAGGGAGGAGAAAACAGAAAGAAGGGGAGAGAGGGTGTGAGGGAAGAGTGTCGCAGAGGTAGA
Organism: Carcharodon carcharias; assembly: GCF_017639515.1. Lineage (NCBI taxonomy): Eukaryota > Metazoa > Chordata > Chondrichthyes > Lamniformes > Lamnidae > Carcharodon > Carcharodon carcharias. The sequence goes on along the minus strand of NC_054487.1, from coordinate 46,731,235 downwards.
GGGGGAGTGTGAAGATGGAGTGGAATGGCAAGAGGGGGCACATGCGATGGAGGAGTGGTGCTGAGACAGAACGTGAGAGGGGAGTGTGGTAGAGACAGTGTGTGCGAGGAAGGAATGATGTGGAGAGAGAATGTGTGAGAGGGAGGAGTGATGCAGAGACTGTGTGTGAGAGAGAGGAGTTGCGCAGAGAGACGGGGAGAGTGTGAGTGATGGATGGTGCAAATAGAGGGGGAGAGTGTGAGGGAGGGATGGCGCAGTGAGGGAGGATTTGCGCAGTGACGGAGGAGTGGCGCGGAGACAGAGAATGTGAGGGAGGAGTGGCGCAGAGACAGAGAATGTGAGGGAGGAGTGGCGCAGAGACAGAGAATGTGAGGGAGGAGTGGCGCAGAGACAGAGAATGTGAGGGAGGAGTGGCGCAGAGACAGAGAATGTGAGGGAGGAGTGGCGCAGAGACAGAGAATGTGAGGGAGGAGTGGCGCAGAGACAGAGAATGTGAGGGAGGAGTGGCGCAGAGACAGAGAATGTGAGGGAGGAGTGGCGCAGAGACAGAGAATGTGAGGGAGGAGTGGCGCAGAGACAGAGAATGTGAGGGAGGAGTGGCGCAGAGACAGAGAATGTGAGGGAGGAGTGGCGCAGAGACAGAGAATGTGAGGGAGGAGTGGCGCAGAGACAGAGAATGTGAGGGAGGAGTGGCGCAGAGACAGAGAATGTGAGGGAGGAGTGGCGCAGAGACAGAGAATGTGAGGGAGGAGTGGCGCAGAGACAGAGAATGTGAGGGAGGAGTGGCGCAGAGACAGAGAATGTGAGGGAGGAGTGGCGCAGAGACAGAGAATGTGAGGGAGGAGTGGCGCAGAGACAGAGAATGTGAGGGAGGAGTGGCGCAGAGACAGAGAATGTGAGGGAGGAGTGGCGCAGAGACAGAGAATGTGAGGGAGGAGTGGCGCAGAGACGGAGAATGTGAGGGAGGAGTGGCGCAGAGACGGAGAATGTGAGGGAGGACTGGCGCAGAGACGGAGAATGTGAGGGAGGAGTGGCGCAGAGAAAGAGAATGTGAGGGAGGAGTGGCGCAGAGACAGAGAATGTGAGGGAGGAGTGGCGCAGAGACAGAGAATGTGAGGGAGGAGTGGCGCAGAGACAGAGAACGTGAGGGAGGAGTGGCGCAGAGACAGAGAACGTGAGGGAGGAGTGGCGCAGAGACGGAGAACGTGAGGGAGGAGTGGCGCAGAGACGGAGAACGTGAGGGAGGAGTGGCGCAGAGACGGAGAACGTGAGGGAGGAGTGGCGCAGAGACGGAGAACGTGAGGGAGGAGTGGCGCAGAGACGGAGAACGTGAGGGAGGAGTGGCGCAGAGACGGAGAACGTGAGGGAGGAGTGGCGCAGAGACGGAGAACGTGAGGGAGGAGTGGCGCAGAGACGGAGAACGTGAGGGAAGAGTGGCTCAGGGACGGAGAACGTGAGGGAGGCGTGGCGCAGGGACGGAGAACGTGAGGGAGGAGTGGCGCAGGGACGGAGAACGTGAGGGAGGGGTGGCGCAGAGACGGAGAACGTGAGGGAGGGGTGGCGCAGAGACGGAGAACGTGAGGGAGGAGTGGCGCAGAGACGGAGAACGTGAGGGAGGAGTGGCGCAGAGACAGAGAACGTGAGGGAAGAGAGACGCAGAGAGAGAGTGCGAAGAAGGAGTGGCTTAGCGACAGACAATGCGAGAAAGGAGTGATGCCGAGAGACTGTGTGCGAGGAAGGAACGATGCAGAAAGAGGATGTGTCAGAGGGCGGAGTGATGCAGAGAGTATGTCAGAGAGGAGTGGCGCAAAGCGTGTGAGGCCCGTGTGATGCACCCAGAGAGATACTGTAGTGGGGGAGTAAGGCAGAGTGAGAGAGGGAGAGTGAGGGAGGGAGGAGAGATGCAGTGAGAGAATGACGGAGGAGTGGCACAGAAAGAGAGACTGAGGGAGGAGAAAACGGAAAGAAGGGGAGAGAAGGTGTGAGGGAAGAGTGTCGCAGAGGTAGAGGGGGAGTGTGAAGATGGAATGGAATGGCAAGAGAGGGCGCGTGCGAGGGAGGAGTGGCGCAGAGACAGAACGTGAGAGAGGAGTGTGGTAGAGACAGTGTGTGCGAGGAAGGAATGATGTGGAGAGAGAATGTGTGAGAGGGAGGAGTGATGCAGAGACTGTGAGTGAGAGAGAGGAGTTGCGCAGAGAGACGGGGAGGGTGTGAGTGATGGATGGTGCAAATAGAGGGGGAGAGTGTGAGGGAGGGATGGCGCAGTGAGGGAGGATTTGCGCAGTGACGGAGGAGTGGCACAGAGTGTGAGGGCAGTGTGATGCACAGAGAGAGAGAGTGTGTAGGGGAATAAGGCAGAGGGAGAGTGAGGGAGGAGAGGTGCAGCAAGGACGAGTGAGGGAGGAGAGATGCAGTGAGAGTGAGTGACGGAGGAGTGGCACAGAGAGAGAGAATGAGGGAGGTTAATCCCATAATTAGGGGAGAGTGGGTGTGGGGGAGGAGTGGCGCGGAGAGAGAGAATGTGAGGGAGGAGTTGCGCAGAGACAGAGAATGTGAAGCGGGAGTGGCGCAGAGACTGAGAATGTTAGGGAGGAGTGGCGCAGAGTCAGAATGTGAGGGAGGAGTGGCGCAGAGACAGAGAACGTGAGGGAGGAGTGGCGCAGAGACAGAGACTGTGAGGGAGGAGTGGCGCAGAGACAGAGAATGTGAGGGTGGAGTGGCACAGAGACAGAGAATGTGAGGGTAGAGTGGCACAGAGACAGAGAATGTGAGGGAGGAGTGGCGCAGGGACAGAGAATGTGAGGGAGGAGTGGCGCAGAGACAGAGAATGTGAGGGAGGAGTGGCGCAGAGACAGAGAATGTGAGGGAGGAGTGGCGCAGAGACAGAGAATGTGAGGGAGGAGTGGCGCAGAGATATATTATGTGTGGGAGGAGTGGCGCAGAGACAGAGAATGTGAGGGAGGAGTGGCGCAGAGACAGAGAATGTGAGGGAGGAGTGGCGCAGAGACAGAGAATGTGAGGGAGGAGTGGCGCAGAGACAGAGAATGTGAGGGAGGAGTGGCGCAGAGACAGAGAATGTGAGGGAGGAGTGGCGCAGAGACAGAGAATGTGAGGGAGGAGTGGCGCAGAGACAGAGAATGTGAGGGAGGAGTGGCGCAGAGACAGAGAATGTGAGGGAGGAGTGGCGCAGAGACAGAGAATGTGAGGGAGGAGTGGCGCAGAGACAGAGAATGTGAGGGAGGAGTGGCGCAGAGACAGAGAATGTGAGGGAGGAGTGGCGCAGAGACAGAGAATGTGAGGGAGGAGTGGCGCAGAGACAGAGAATGTGAGGGAGGAGTGGCGCAGAGACAGAGAATGTGAGGGAGGAGTGGCGCAGAGACAGAGAATGTGAGGGAGGAGTGGCGCAGAGACAGAGAATGTGAGGGAGGAGTGGCGCAGAGACAGAGAATGTGAGGGAGGAGTGGCGCAGAGACGGAGAATGTGAGGGAGGACTGGCGCAGAGACAGAGAATGTGAGGGAGGAGTGACGCAGAGACAGAGAATGTGAGGGAGGAGTGGTGCAGAGAAAGAGAATGTGAGGGAGGAGTGGCGCAGAGACAGAGAATGTGAGGGAGGAGTGGTGCAGAGACAGAGAATGTGAGGGAGGATTGGCGCAGAGACAGAGAATGTGAGGGAGGATTGGCGCAGAGACAGAGAATGTGAGGGAGGATTGGCGCAGAGACGGAGAACGTGAGGGAGGAGTGGCGCAGAGACGGAGAACGTGAGGGAGGAGTGGCGCAGAGACGGAGAACGTGAGGGAGGAGTGGCGCAGAGACAGAGAACGTGCGGGAGGAGTGGCGCAGAGACAGAGAACGTGAGGGAGGAGTGGCGCAGAGACAGAATGTGAGGGAGCAGTGGCGCAGAGACAGAGAATGTGAGGGATGAGTGGCGCAGAGACAGAGAATGTGAGGGAGGAGTGACGCAGAGACAGAGAATGTGAGGGAGGAGTGGCGCAGAGACAGAATGTGAGGGAGGAGTGGCGCAGAGACAGAGAATGTGAGGGAGGAGTGGCGCAGAGACAGAATGTGAGGGAGGAGTGGCGCAGAGACAGAATGTGAGGGGGGAGTGGCGCAGAGACAGAGAATGTGAGGGAGGAGTGGCGCAGAGACAGAGAATGTGAGGGAGGAGTGGCGCAGAGACAGAGAATGTGAGGGAGGAGTGGCGCAGAGAAAGAGAATGTGGGGGAGGAGTGGCGCAGAGACAGAGAATGTGAGGGAGGAGTGGCGCAGAGACAGAGAATGTGAGGGAGGAGTGGCGCAGAGACAGAGAATGTGAGGGAGGAGTGGCGCAGAGACAGAGAATGTGAGGGAGGAGTGGCGCAGAGACAGAGAATGTGAGGGAGGAGTGGCGCAGAGACAGAGAATGTGAGGGAGGAGTTGCTCAGGGACAGAGAATGTGAGGGAGGAGTGGCGCTGAGACAGAACGTGAAGCAGGAGTGGCGCAGGGACGGCGAACGTGAGGGAGGACAGAGAATGTGAGGGAGGAGTGGCGCAGAGACCGAATGAGAGTGAGTGTGGCGCAGAGACAGAATGTGAGGGAGGAGTGGCGCAGAGACAGAGAATGTGAGGGAGGAGTGGCGCAGAGACAGAGAATGTGAGGGAGGAGTGGCGCAGGGATGGAGAACGTGAGGGAGGAGTGGCACAGAGACGGAGAACATGAGGGAGGAGTGGCGCAGAGACGGAGAACGTGAGGGAGGAGTGGCGCAGAGACGGAGAACGTGAGGGAGGAGTGGCGCAGAGACGGAGAACGTGAGGGAAGAGTGGCTCAGGGACGGAGAACGTGAGGGAGGCGTGGCGCAGGGACGGAGAACGTGAGGGAGGAGTGGCGCAGGGACGGAGAACGTGAGGGTGGAGTGGCGCAGAGACGGAGAACGTGAGCGAGGGGTGGCGCAGAGACGGAGAACGTGAGGGAGGAGTGGCGCAGAGACGGAGAACGTGAGGGAGGAGTGGCGCAGTGACAGAGAACGTGAGGGAGGAGTGACGCAGAGAGAGATTGCGAAGAAGGAGTGGCTCAGCGACAGACAATGCGAGAAAGGAGTGATGCCGAGACACTGTGTGCGAGGAAGGAACGATGCAGAAAGAGGATGTGTCCGAGGGAGGAGTGAGGCAGAGAGTATGTCAGAGAGGAGTGGCGCAAAGCGTGTGAGGCCCGTGTGATGCACCCAGAGAGATACTGTAGTGGGGGAGTAAGGCAGAGTGAGAGAGGGAGAGTGAGGGAGGGAGGAGAGATGCAGTGAGAGAATGACGGAGGAGTGGCACAGAAAGAGAGACTGAGGGAGGAGAAAACGGAAAGAAGGGGAGAGAAGGTGTGAGGGAAGAGTGTCGCAGAGGTAGAGGGTGAGTCTGAAGATGGAGTGGAATGGCAAGAGAGGGCGCGTGCGAGGGAGGAGTGGCGCAGAGACAGAACGTGAGAGAGGAGTGTGGTAGAGACAGTGTGTGCGAGGAAGGAATGATGTGGAGAGAGAATGTGTGAGAGGGAGGAGTGATGCAGAGACTGTGAGTGAGAGAGAGGAGTTGCGCAGAGAGACGGGGAGAGTGTGAGTGATGGATGGTGCAAATAGAGGGGGAGAGTGTGAGGGAGGGATGGCGCAGTGAGGGAGGATTTGCGCAGTGACGGAGGAGTGGCACAGAGTGTGAGGGCAGTGTGATGCACAGAGAGAGAGAGTGTGTAGGGGAATAAGGCAGAGGGAGAGTGAGGGAGGAGAGGTGCAGCAAGGACGAGTGAGGGAGGAGAGATGCAGTGAGAGTGAGTGAAGGAGGAGTGGCACAGAGAGAGAGAATGAGGGAGATTAATCCCATAATTAGGGGAGAGTGGGTGTGGGGGAGGAGTGGCGCGGAGAGAGAGAATGTGAGGGAGGAGTGGCGCGGAGACAGAGAATGTGAGGGAGGAGTGGCGCGGAGAGAGAGAATGTGAGGGCGGAGTGGTGTGGAGAGAGAATGTGAGGGAGTAGTTGCGCAGAGACAGAGAATGTGAAGCGGGAGTGGCGCAGAGACTGAGAATGTTAGGGAGGAGTGGCGCAGAGTCAGAATGTGAGGGAGGAGTGGCGCAGAGACAGAGAATGTGAGGGTGGAGTGGCACAGAGACAGAATGTGATGGAGGAGTGGCGCAGAGACAGAGAATGTGAGGGAGGAGTGGCGCAGAGACAGAGAATGTGAGGGAGGAGTGACGCAGAGACAGAGAATGTGAGGGAGGAGTGGCGCAGAGAGAGAGAATGTGAGGGAGGAGTGGCGCAGAGACAGAGAATGTGAGGGACTAGTGGCGCAGAGACAGAGAATGTGAGGGAGGAGTGGCGCAGAGACAGAGAATGTGAGGGAGGAGTGGCGCAGAGACAGAGAATGTGAGGGAGGAGTGGCGCAGAGACAGAGAATGTGAGGGAGGAGTGGCGCAGAGACAGAGAATGTGAGGGAGGAGTGGCGCAGAGACAGAGAATGTGAGGGAGGAGTGGCGCAGAGACAGAGAATGTGAGGGAGGAGTGGCGCAGAGACAGAGAATGTGAGGGAGGAGTGGCGCAGAGACAGAGAATGTGAGGGAGGAGTGGCGCAGAGACAGAGAATGTGAGGGAGGAGTTGCGCAGAGACAGAGAATGTGAGGGAGGAGTGGCGCAGAGACAGAGAATGTGAGGGAGGAGTGGCGCAGAGACAGAGAATGTGAGGGAGAAGTGGCGCAGAGACAGAGAATGTGAGGGAGGAGTGGCGCAGAGACAGAGAATGTGAGGGAGGAGTGGCGCAGAGACAGAGAATGTGAGGGAGGAGTGGCGCAGAGACAGAGAATGTGAGGGAGGAGTGGCGCAGAGACAGAGAATGTGAGAGAGGAGTGGCGCAGACACAGAATGTGAGGGAGGAGTGGCGCAGAGACAGAGAATGTGAGGGAGGAGTGGCGCAGAGACAGAGAATGTGAGGGAGGAGTGGCGCAGAGACAGAGAATGTGAGGGAGGAGTGGCGCAGAGACAGAGAAAGTGAGGGAGGAGTGGCGCAGAGACAGAGAATGTGAGGGAGGAGTGGCGCAGAGACAGAGAATGTGAGGGAGGAGTGGCGCAGAGACAGAGAATGTGAGGGAGGAGTGGCGCAGAGACAGAGAATGTGAGGGAGGAGTGGCGCAGAGACAGAGAACGTGAGGGAGGAGTGGCGCAGAGACGGAGAACGTGAGGGAGGAGTGGCGCAGAGACGGAGAACGTGAGGGAGGAGTGGCGCAGAGACGGAGAACGTGAGGGAGGAGTGGCGCAGAGACGGAGAACGTGAGGGAGGAGTGGCGCAGAGACGGAGAACGTGAGGGAGGAGTGGCGCAGAGACGGAGAACGTGAGGGAGGAGTGGCGCAGAGACGGAGAACGTGAGGGAGGAGTGGCGCAGAGACGGAGAACGTGAGGGAAGAGTGGCTCAGGGACGGAGAACGTGAGGGAGGCGTGGCGCAGGGACGGAGAACGTGAGGGAGGAGTGGCGCAGGGACGGAGAACGTGAGGGAGGGGTGGCGCAGAGACGGAGAACGTGAGGGAGGGGTGGCGCAGAGACGGAGAACGTGAGGGAGGAGTGGCGCAGAGACGGAGAACGTGAGGGAGGAGTGGCGCAGAGACAGAGAACGTGAGGGAAGAGAGACGCAGAGAGAGAGTGCGAAGAAGGAGTGGCTTAGCGACAGACAATGCGAGAAAGGAGTGATGCCGAGAGACTGTGTGCGAGGAAGGAACGATGCAGAAAGAGGATGTGTCAGAGGGCGGAGTGATGCAGAGAGTATGTCAGAGAGGAGTGGCGCAAAGCGTGTGAGGCCCGTGTGATGCACCCAGAGAGATACTGTAGTGGGGGAGTAAGGCAGAGTGAGAGAGGGAGAGTGAGGGAGGGAGGAGAGATGCAGTGAGAGAATGACGGAGGAGTGGCACAGAAAGAGAGACTGAGGGAGGAGAAAACGGAAAGAAGGGGAGAGAAGGTGTGAGGGAAGAGTGTCGCAGAGGTAGAGGGGGAGTGTGAAGATGGAATGGAATGGCAAGAGAGGGCGCGTGCGAGGGAGGAGTGGCGCAGAGACAGAACGTGAGAGAGGAGTGTGGTAGAGACAGTGTGTGCGAGGAAGGAATGATGTGGAGAGAGAATGTGTGAGAGGGAGGAGTGATGCAGAGACTGTGAGTGAGAGAGAGGAGTTGCGCAGAGAGACGGGGAGGGTGTGAGTGATGGATGGTGCAAATAGAGGGGGAGAGTGTGAGGGAGGGATGGCGCAGTGAGGGAGGATTTGCGCAGTGACGGAGGAGTGGCACAGAGTGTGAGGGCAGTGTGATGCACAGAGAGAGAGAGTGTGTAGGGGAATAAGGCAGAGGGAGAGTGAGGGAGGAGAGGTGCAGCAAGGACGAGTGAGGGAGGAGAGATGCAGTGAGAGTGAGTGACGGAGGAGTGGCACAGAGAGAGAGAATGAGGGAGGTTAATCCCATAATTAGGGGAGAGTGGGTGTGGGGGAGGAGTGGCGCGGAGAGA